>NW_026535796.1:6242500-7522500 GCF_028551555.1 Melozone crissalis | reverse complement strand
ATTCTTCACATTTTTGGAGTGCTTGAAAGAGAGTTGAACTTTCTGGAAAACCTTACTTCTTGGTGTAAATGCATGAGAAAAATGGAAGCTCAGCAGCTGTCACATAGTTCTAGTATCCTGTTTGATGTGATATACAATGTGTGTGTGTATTTCAACAGTTATATATTAAATATTTGATGTTTTGTTGCCTTAGCATCTAGTATTTTTTTCAAACAAAGAGAACACAAAATCAAAGAAAACATTGATCCATTTGTTTCAAGTGAAAGCACCACTTACCAGCTGTAGAGAGCACCAATGGCTTGATAAAATAAGCTGTAACTTCAAACACAGTAGCTCACATATTGTACTATAATATACTGTGGGAAGGTTTCTTAGCCAGGAGAAACTATAGATGACTGTTATGGGCTAAGAAATATCATTTGATAGGTCTTGTGTAGCAGCCATTATGGAAGTCTTTGAAAACTAAAAGTAATCTCACAGATTTTAGTGGAAAATGAATCAGTTTGCATGCTATAGAAAATTAATGTTTCTAAAATAAATCTTGTTTTAGCCAACAAATATTTGGCTCCAACCAGAAGGCAATCAGGGAATGTTCTCTATGCCATTAGTGAAGCAGAGCATATGTTTCTGCTTTATTGGTTGCTGACATTAAGCACACTGATTTACTGGTTTGAAACTGATAGTTGGGCCGCTAGGATTCATTTAATTTGTATTAAGAATTAAGTTTAAATTTTCTGATGCACTTCTAAATTTTAGAAAGTTTTGTAATTTTTGGTTTCTTATTACAGAGAGAGTGAGGAATAGTCTCATTGCAGGATATTTCTTTTATGAAGCCAGGCAATCTCCTGCGCTCCGAGCCATGGAAAAGTTGTAGCTGCTGTTTTGCAGGACTGTTAGTGGGCAAGAAAAGGGAAAGAAAAATGAGAGTCTGCTGAACCCCTGTGCTTATAGCCACTCTGAAAGCAGAACCATGTTCATTTTGAAGTGAGTAGCCACCTGGAGCTTGGTGAGCTTTGCAGATTTGCTGCTGATTATTGTACGGTTACCTGCACTTACTGAGGGCAGGACTCACGGGCCCAAGAGATCCCTGCATGACCGGGGCTCCTAATCTATGGAGTGACTACTGACACTTCTGACAACTCCTTATTAGCTTTTGGTGTGTTCCAGGCTTCCAAGATAGGAGGTACAGCATGGGTTTTGTGAGCTGTGGTGGAAGGAGCCATGGTAGGGCTGTCAGAGGTACGGTGAGAAAGGGTTATGGTCTCCAATAGAAGCAGCTGACTCCCTCCAGGGAGGATGTGAATTCTCAAAACGTATTTGCAGCTGGTGACTCCTGTATTGCTTCGTCTGAGAGGTATTATATAACATCCCTTTTCCTGTTGGGGGTGATATTCAGCTCAGAGTCGTGTAGTTGTGTACACTCTGACCATACTTTCCAGTGGCCCAATGATCAGTTGTGGTTACTGACTTTAGGTGCCCAGCTTGTAACACAGTGGGGCTGATTTCTGAGGTATGCTCAGCACTTAAAACTTCAGCTTCCAAAACTACTGGGCCCATCAGCTTTGAAAATGAGATGCAATTTGATTCAAGCACTGTTCCCAAAGCTGCTGTCCATTTTTTAAATGCTGCAATTGTGTACATATCTGTTTCTAGCTGTAAGCCCACAGATGTATAAATAAGTTACATAAGCATTCAATGTACATAAAATACTGAGGTTCTGCATATTCCAATTCATCTGGGCAGTAAAACCCAGCTGTCATTAAACATTATTTTTCCATTTTTCAAATGACAGTTATGAAACAGCAGACTAGTCATTCTTCCAAAGACCCAGACCTTGGTTATTGAGATGCTCAGAAGCATTTGTTGATTTTGCTGTGCCTCTATAATGCCAGCCTGAAGGTGCTATTGATAAAGCCTTCTGAAAAACCTTCCCTTTTAACAGGAATCAAATTCTCTTTATTAGCATGAAAAAAGAGAAATACGTATCATTTGAATTGGATACAGCTTCTCCAATTCTTGCTAAATGTTTCTGGAATTGCAGGGGGTCAATGAACTCTTCCTTTTTTTTCCCTTTTTTTTTCCTGGTTTTTGGAGGTACTTACCTTGTCTATTAACAGCTAACCTGATAAATTATATATATATATATATATATATATATATATATATATATATATATATTTCAGTGAAAATTACACTTTTTTCTGTCTGTATTTATGCCAGCAGAACCTTTTCCCCCTTTTAGTTGTTTTGTCTCTAAATTAAGAATGGAATGGTTGAGGACTCTTACTATTTTTTCTTAGAGATAATGCTGGGACTTTCATTAACAGAAAAGCTTACATCTCAGTGGAATACAGGCACCCAAACTATTGTTTAGCTATCCAACTCCCAATTACACAAATGGCAATTAGGCACTTAAATCACATTTAGATATATGAATAACTTCAGGGATTTGAACTAATAGATTTTTCTGTATGACACATTTCTTATGTGGAAAGGAGGATGAGGGAGGGGAGAGTATGAAGGCAAAAGTACAATATCTGCTGAATTAATTCCTAAGTGACTTGCCTGGCTGACTATTCACAACAATTATAAGTACCTCAATGAAATATTTAGGAAATTAACCTGATTATCAAATTTTGGTATTTCAGAGATCTGCTTGGCTCTTTTGATTTCTCAAAAAAATAAGTTAAAAAGAGAGCAAGCTCTTTTGTGCCCTCAGATTCTTACTTGGTTTCCAAACATAATTTTTTTCCATCTTTTTCACTGTCAAGCTTAAAAGAATGCAATTTTTTTATGACATGTGGGCAAATGTAACTTCTGATGAGTAAACCCCATCAAAGTTTGTTTGAATAACTGTTTGAAGAAATTTTGAGATTCAGATTTTACTCAGTCTTTTTTTTAATCTGCAGATTGCACAAAAGCTAGGAAGGGATTTGATGAGCAAGACCTTTTGGCTACTTTTGGATGATAATAATAACTGAAAGGAAATTCTGAGCCCCAATTGGAATAATTAATTATAACATTTTCCATGGATATTTGGGGCAGCTCTTTTCTGTCACATGTAATCATTTAATACTCATTATGAAATTATGGTTAGAATGAGCTTAACAACTTTGCATTGTTGTGTTTTCAATTCACTTATCTCTATTACGCAATGTTATTTTTCAAGTAAATTTTTTTTTAATTGTGCTTTGCCAAATTTTCCTGTTTATGAACTATTCAAAGATAATTGAAATTGCCTGTTTCTCACATGTATCCTATTCATGCCATCTGCTACCTGAAATTTAGTTTGGATACTTGCCATGCCGTTGTAAAGTGTTTTCAGTTTTATTTATTTCTAGTTGACCATATGTTGTACTTATATTTGTGTATGTTTATATCACGTATATATTTATAACGTGAAAGCATTCATTTATCTTGACTTAGACTGTTTACAGCAGATATTACCTTATGATGCCTCAAGTCCAAAATTAATTTCTTTCAGAGTTAGTGAAATTTGGTCTTCATTCAGGAAAAAAAATAAGAATTACTGAATATGCCATAATTCTGAAAAAATGTCAAGTAAACTTTGAAAATATGTAAAAGATAGTGCAATTGAAAAAGATATTATTGTGCTAAAACTGCTTATATTACCATTTCACAAGAGAATTAAATTCTTCAGTAGTTTTATGAGATAAAAGATCATCTTTCTATCTGAGAAGCTGAGTCATGAAAGAATCGAAGGGTTGATTTTTATTCACCCACCAGTGTTGTTGAAACCATCATGTTTTGCATGAGTGGGGTGATCAGCTCCTTTATTCCTGCATTCCACCTTCAGACTATTGGGGTGAACCAGCTAAACCAGTCTGTGTGACCATCCAGCAGAGCAGTTCTACGGTACAGAGGGATTCTTTGGAGATAGTTGGAGAATTGCTGTATTTTCCTTAACTCTTGCTTGAACAACAATGCTGTGTGACTATAGGTGTGCAGCACAGCTGAGAGCTGATTTGTTACAATATTTATCCCCCTTTGTGTGCTGAGATGGTATCATTTACTCCTGGCTGTGTCACTCTGGAGTAATCCTTTCTCTTGGAAATAAATTTTGTAGCAGGTCAGCCATCATAAATCTTTTGAATACTTTCAGAAATGCTTCTTTTTATATACATATATATGTGTATGTATATCTAGTATGCATTCTGCCTGTGTCAAGGGCTGATAAAAATGCCCCATTGCTGTACACTGGCCCCACTGATGATGTGGCTGATGATGCACATTGCTTCTCTGCTCCTGCTCCTTTAATGTTCCTGGGGTAAAGGATTGGAAATAGGCTCAGAGAAGTCTTGTAGCTTCAGTTCTGCATCTGAGCACGTACAAAGATCTGTCTGGTTAGAGGGAAGTGTTAGACTCTGTCTGCAGCCTCACTGGCTGAGGCAGAGCTGCTCTGAAGGCCTTGCTGGGCTGATGTGTCTGCACTGTTGTCTCAGAGGGAATGGCATGTGTTTCATTCTGTGCTGGTGAGCACTGCTGTCAGACTTCTCCAGAGAGAGAATGCAAAAGAGTTAGTGAAGGTACCGAGGTAAAACTTATTACTCCATTCTCCAATGTATTTGTGGCTCTCATATGCATTTACTCTGCAAATAAGCTTTTGAAGCCCTATGTAAAATAGTATTTAATTCACTGAAAGCTGTTTAATTCTTCATGAAAGTCTTTAACATCATTTCTGAGAGGAGAATCTTGCCTGCTTTGTACCCAGTGGCCCTAGTCCTTACATTCACCAAATCCAGACTGTCCCTGAGGTGTTACCTGTGGAGCCTGTCTGAGCAGAAAGCATCTTTCAAGAGGTACAGGAGAAAAGAGAATGTGCTGGACGAAAGACTAGATGATTCTAGGCAAGGGAAAGGGAAAAACAGAAGAAACCAAAAAGAGAATGGAGACAGTAAAGAAGGAGGTTATAGTTCTCCTAATAAAGTCCAGAGTGCAATAAGGGAATGTTTGCAGATTGGGTACAATAATTTAACCCCACAGCCTGTTTCACTATTAGAGACCATTTTGTTGTATGCACAGAATCCAGCTTTCCTCTTCCATGAAGAACCCAGTTCCCTACAACTTTTGTCTTAGATGTGGAGATTAGAATTATTTTAAATTTGCTCCCTGGTCTTTAACTTGCGGTCACCTGCCAAGTGTGGCATTTTTAGGGTAAGTGCTATTATTTTTCCAGGCTCAGGGTTTACAGTTGTCATCTGATTTGGAAAATGTGGACAGGATGAATGGGTTTGTTCCTTTTGTAGGGGATTACAATAATACACGGAAGCTTGTGAGTGCTTCTGACAGATGTGCTGGCGGCCTGCCACTGCGTGAAGGGTGCGGCTCTGACTGACAACTTGCAATTAGGAGATGATGAATGGTTCTGATGTGTGTTCAAGAGAAAACCACTTTCTAGAAAGTGAAAGTTGTGCATACGGTTCCTATAAAGCGAGTCTTAAGAAAGGCCCTAACTTCTATTTTTTTTTGTTGGGATAACCAACTTGGATCGCCTTTTCTGTCAAACTTTTTCTGGTTTTGATAAATAAGGGCCAACCCAAAGTTTATATGGGGAAAATTAGCTTTGGCCCATTTTGGCTGAAGAAATGCTTTATCTGCGTTTTTAGTCAAACTGACATCATCACTACAGAGATGTACAAATGCACACACACAGAGAAATACTTAAATATATACACATGACTGTGCAGTAGCCAACAAGTTCATCAAAGCAAATCCATCGAGCAAAAAACCACTTTTCTGTTAGGGGTATAATTCACTCATCAGTAGGACTGTGTAGCTCATGTTAGTGTCAATGGGAGTTTCAGCCACACCCCAAAGACAGAATGTACCCACAGAGGACTTATAAATGATCCCTTTCTCTGCCAGATTTGATCCAGATTTTTTGCAATATGGTGCTGTCGAAGTCACAGCCTCTGAGCAACAAGACATGGAGAAGGTCAAGTATAGGACCTTGCACTTGGCTCCTTGGCCCTGGAAAATTGTTACAGCATCTAATTGGTGCTGGTTTGCTCAGTGTCGTTTTCTGATATATGTACTAGATTAAGTAGCTGATATGAATTGCCTAATTTGGGCAGATCTTATGGGTAACTTTGCTGGTGATACTGGGAATTGAAACCAGAACACCAGCAAAACAGGGCTTTAAGGGCTTTAAGACTAGGATGACCCCTACCTGGAACACTGCATAGTGCTCTGGTGTCCCTAAGATAAGAAGGCATGGAACTGTTGGACCAAGTCCAGAGGAGAGTCATGAAGTTGGTAAGAGGACTGGAGCACCTCTCCTGTGAAGTCAGGCTGAGAAAGTTGGGAGTGCTGAGCCTGGAGAAGAGAAGGTTTGGTGAAGGCCTCATGGCAACCTTCCAGTCTGAAGGAGTTACAGGGAAGAGGGACACTTATTCAGGAAAAGTAGTGATAGGACAATGGGAATGGGAACCAACTGAAAGAGGGGAGTTTAGATTAGATATTAGGAAAATATTCTTTACTGTGAAGGTGGTTAATCACTGAAACAGGTTGCCCTGGGTTAGTTGAGGATGCTCCAGTCCTGGCAGTGTTCAAAGTCAGGTTGGATAAGGCTCTGAGTAGCCTGGTCCAGTTTGAGATGTCCCTGCCTGTGGCAGGGGCATTAGAACTAGATGATCTGTAAGGGTCATTCCAATCCCTTGACATTCTGTGATTCCGTGACTCCATGTGCTAAGTAAGGAACAGGAGGCTGTAGAAGCAGTGGTTGAAAAATAAAGAATTGAGCAAAGAAAAGAATGTGTGTATCTGTCCAGGTAGAAAACGTATCTTTTTGGGTGAAAAATTAGTGGTTTCAAAGTATTTTTTGTGGTTTTCTCTTTACTGACTAAACTTTACTGACCAAACTTTACTGACCCTTTTGCTCAACTACTGGTTCTTCTTGTTTCTGGTATAAAGTTATGGAAGCTTTTTCAAAGGAAAAAGAGCAGTTTTGAGTAGAGGTGAAACATGCTGATGGTATTAAAATTTTTCATCTAGACTTGGGAAAAGCTGCCATTGTTATAAAGGAATTGTTGAACAGCCTGATCCAACATGGTAATTCCTACATGCCATTACAGCAAACAATTATCCTGATTTTTCAGTACTTTTGCTGCCAGTATTTGTTGTTATTCTTTGATCAACTCTTTAATAAAACATAAGGTTCCAATATTAGGGCCTGCATCTCTGTCAGTATCCATATTTTGAAATTACTTCACTAGTGTAAAAAGAGGGAAAAAAAGTAATGAAAACAAATGAGCAAATTTAATACTAATTTTTGTAAATAACTGCAGAAAAGTAACAGAATGTGGCAATTTCAATTCTTTAACAGGTGTTCTAGGGCTAATTTCCAGTAGTCTTAGGTACTGAGGAGGTCCACTTAAGAGTTTACAGTGGAAAGGAGATGTTATTGTCTTTGTATCAAAGTTCACATTTACACCATGGTTTATAGGCTAATAAACTCATTAGGGAGTTACATTTTGCTGAAGAAGGAAACTGTTTACTTCCTGTCAGCTAAAAGGCTTTTGGACAATTCCGGAGAATATCTGGATGTGGGATAGCTCACAGAGAGGAATTGTTGTTCTTAAATACAAGATTTTTGGCACATACCTAGAATTGAAGAGTTTTTGAGTTTCTCAAGAAACTTGAGCAATATGACAATAGAATAAAAAAAATAAAAAAATCTGTGTGACTTTCAGTGTTCATGGACTGTGCTAGCATCTGTGGGACCTGGGACCAAAGTATCCACTTTGCCTTGGGAAAAGCTATGCCTCTGCATGAATCCTTTATGTCTTTGTGCAGGTCAAGGTTTGGTGTTCATCAACCTCTGGCTTAGGCTGAGCAGATCCCTTCAGATAGTAAGTTATATAACATATATAGCTCTGAAAGGAAAAAAGAACAAAAAAGCCTGAGTTTTTCTCATGCAGCTTAGAGCATTGAGCTCTGAGGAGTCCCTGAGTTTACTGGAAAAAATTAAGTTGTTTCATTATAATTTTTTTCCAGGGACTTCTCTTAGGAAATATATTAGCAGTAGTAAAACCAAACAACAGTCTTTGCCACAGAGAGCTCTCAGTCAAATCTTATAATAAGAGAGAACAGGTGAAAATCTGATTGGTGTGGAAAAGTGGGCACCGCTGACATTGACGTTAGATATTGATATAAGGAGCAGCAGTCACTGTGTGCCACCTGCCCAGCCATACATAAGGTGGTGTAAATTATACCTTGCCCATAAATAAGTGTTTAAAAAAAGCTTAAGGAACCAGAGACGTGTAACTTGCAATGTTTGAGATTCTGCCTTCCTAGTGCTCATGATTATATTAATAGTGTGAGGGCAAATGCAGGAGGAGAGTTCAGGCAGGTTGGCAGCCTGGAGATTAGAGAAGTGTTTACTTGACAAAAAAGATTGTACAGTTCTCTAAATGCATTAAGTCTTGTAAGTAACATCAAGATAAAAACCACAGTGAGATAATTTTCATGTGGAGTAAAGACAGTGAAAATGGAACCAGGTAGTAAGAGATTGAGCTGGATTTAATGTCTGTAAACACAAATTAGGTGGACCAAACTTTTACCACGTGGAGAACCTGGCATCAAACTTCTGCCTTTGGCTTCATAGTAACAGGCAATATTAGACCTCATTACAATCTGCAGCTTCCTCATGAGGGACGAGGAGGGGCAGACATTGATCTCTTCTCTGTGGTGACCAGTGACAGGAGCCAAGGGAATGGCCTGAAGTTGTGTCAGGGGAGGTTCAGGTTGGGTATCAGGAAAGGTTCTTCACCCTGAGGGTGTTTGGGCACTAGAAAGCTCCCCAGGGCAGTGCTGACAGCACCAGCCTGGCAGAGCTCAAAAACGTTTTGGACAATGCTCTCAGGCACAGGGTGTGACTGCCGGGGTGTCCTGTGCAGGGCCAGGAGCTGGACTCCATGGTCGGAGTCCCTTCCTGCTCTGAAGATGCTGTGAATATAATGATTTTTTCAATATACTACGTCATTTAGCATTCAAAGAAGGATGTTTCCTGCCTGTCTTGTTTTTTTGAATAAATACATCTAAGATCATGAACCAGAACTTATAACTGAATAATCTTTTGTTCTGATAACATGGAATTTTCTGCTGGTCCTAAATATGAAGAGAACCCAACAAAACATCTAAACAACTAAGTCTGTGTTAGATTCTTTTGCATTTGAGTAAAGAGGATATAATAAACCAACATTAATCTACAATTTCAAAATAGCTGTGTAGAATTTCATGCATGCTTAAATTTTCTGGGGAGTTATGCAGCTAAAATTCACCTCATAAATTTAAACTCCTTGTAACTCTAGAGTCTGGATTAAATCAACAAAAGCAAGAAGACTAAATGTTTAATACAGAAATTGTGTAAATTATCTTTTTTTACATTCAATATAACTTTTAGTGAAGGTTGTGGCATAACTCAGCTCCATGGACTGGTTCTTGTTTGTAGTGAAGAAAAGAAAGAATGTTATGGAGCACAATTGTAATTAAAAATAGCTTGATATAGGTATTGTGAACTTGACTGTAGTTTCCCTTCTATGTAGCTGTGAAGATTTAATTGCACTGGATAAGTTTTTCCCTTTTGTGTAGTGGATTATTAAGTATTATTCAATCTCTCCAATGGTTATAAATGACCCCAATTTTCTCCACTCTGATATTTATTGTATTACCATGTTATATATTTTGGGAAGATGTTTATGGTGTTTAATTTGTTGCTTCTTCTTTGGGGACAAAAATTGTTTTCTGCTGTGGAACTGTGTCAATTAGTGCAGAGAAGTGTGACAATGCTTGCTCTAAGCAAAGAGGGGACCTTACAGAAATCTGTCAGGGAATATTTATACATGGGGGTGTCAAGATTTGCTGTGTTGGGAGAGCAAAAGGGGGTTATTCTGTTTTGCTGCACCAGGACAGGGTGCAACATGCACTGCTTTATTATCATTAGTGCTTTTATTTGCTGAAGTCCAGTGTGCTGGAACTATTTCATGTTCACTCTGTGTTTAACTTGAAGTGATCAGTAAACTCTTCAAATTGGTGCTGTTTCCAAACCTGGCTACTAAATCTAATTTATAGAAGTCTGTGTATAACCACAGGTTTAAACAGGTTTCAAATCTTTAATTTTGCACTGTGTCTGCATAATTGGTGAAAGCTTTCTTCAGCTGCCCACCAAAACTTAAAACATATTAAATTGAAACTAATTTTTGTTTCTATGTAGAAAAGTATAATTTTCTTATGTGAATAAGTAATAGTTTTTTCCTGAAGAAGAATTCTAATTAATCCAGTTCACTAAGAGGATGATCCTCCATGAATGTGAAAATATCCAATAACTTGTTATGTTCTTACTGGTCGACCTGAAGTTTTGGTGTCTATTAATTGCTTATTATTCAAGCTGTGCTCAGAAGACATGGGTATTACACAATTGGTTACAGTAGGGTTTTTTTGGTTTTTTTTTCCCCTAGAATACTCAGTAAATGTGCTACAAACAACATATCTTTTCAAAATCTTTGTTAGGAGGAAGAAAATGTAGTCAGGATGCCAACTTCACAGGTGTGAGACCAAGAATACAACTTTAAAAATGTCATTGATTTCTTGGTTGTTCAGCTTGAGGTGCTTAGGCCCTGATTCTTTTCCAGGGGACCTAACTTTGTGCAGCAGTTTATATATAGTTATATATATTATAGCCTCAATCTTTACATTTACTTTACATTGGCACAGCTGCAGCTGTGAATGTTCAGCAGTTCCTCAAATAAAGCCCCAAGTTTTTTTAAATTGAGCTCCCAGAAAATGCAACTGCGACCCATCATTTCTCCTTTTGCAGTTCTCTCCCTCATTCATTTGGTTTCTTTGAACTTTTGCAATGACACACAGCCAATGACTGCATGGGCAGCAGCCTCATTTGCTCTGCAGTTCCACTTTCTGCTTTCATCTGGGATTATCCCATATGCTGAATATAGCAAGAATAGCATACAAAAATTGTGTACATTTAAAAAAGTATTTAAAGAATACATCATAATGTACACAGGGGCTGAATTAGGATTTCCTGGGGAACGTTAATTCTAAGATTTCCATATCTTTCCATTACTTGACTTTAAAAAATTAATAACGTTCTTTTATAGGAATAAAAATGATGGTTAATTTTCTCCTCTATGTATATAGGGAAATGAAAATGCGAGAATATTATTCTTGAAGATATTAGTGCCTTCTTTTCTAAAATCTTTTCACAGCTATTATTCCAGAAATATATATCCTTGGCAGTACTAGATTAATGCTTGAACTCCATGATCTTAGAGATCTTTTCCAGCCTAAATGATTCTTTAAGTCTATGGCAGGAACTGGTGCTTGTGAGATTTGTAAACCTTTTAAAGCTCTGTTTGTTGGCATTAGCTCAGGAAATTCTTGCTTGATCTGTATTTATGCTTATATAGGATATAATAATTTGTTTAAGTCAAAATTTTAGTAGTAAAAAAGGGGCTACAGAACTGATTTTGTCAGTATATTTTAGTGTCCTGGAAAAGACTGCATCATGTGCCATAGAGACCCTCAGAAATGGCAAATAGAGAGGAGATTCTAGCTATTGTTTTCGTTCCTCTGCATCCCTGTTTGAAGTAATTTCAAATCAAGAGCATATTATTTTGCATGCTTTGTATTATACTTTTGCATACAAAAATGCTTAAGGATTTTTCATGAAAAATTCTTTTTGTTATACAATTGTTTTAATTTCAGAATATTTTATGTACGAGCTGAGTTAAGATTTTTATGCACAATATTAAGAAGCCTTCAAATAATTAAACAGATGTTTATAACTGCATTATTAGGGTAATGAGTAGAACATGATTTGGGGGAACAAAATAGAGGTCTTTTGAATCATTCAGGTTTTGTTCATAAGTCATCTGGTGTCACAAATTTTGCAAGGAACATTAATCAGTTTAATAGAAACTGATTTTCCTTGCTTTTCAGGAAGTCCCCTCACTCCCATTCCCTCAGTACTCTGAAACTAACCTGGTGTGAAGGAGCCTCCACACTTTTGCTTTTTTGTACTACCTTTTGTTTAAGGTGTTTTTAGTCCTCAAAACTTTGCCTACTATTTTCACATTAATTTTATAGAACTTCTACCCTGTTAAAAGGTACAATACTTAGTTGACATTGCACTTGATAGGAGAAAGAACAATAACATAAATGTATATTTGTACTACCAGAGAATTTCTTGAGTTGAGATGGGACCCTCAGCCTGCTTCAGCTTGGTGCACGAAGAGTTGGGCAATGTTAAGAGAAAAGAAAATCTACCCCTCTCTCCTTAGTAGAGTGTCTGAGTTTAGTACATGGCTGGACACAGGCTGGCATTCCATCTGCAACTTCTTGAGCTGCTAGGGAAATTAATTTTTAAAAGAGGGATGCCCCATGTCCAAAAAGCATATGGTACATGATTTTTTCCAGAGCAGTTTAACAAAGAAACATTTGGATATTGCACTCTTAATATTTATTTGAGTAATAATGAGAAGAATGTCACTTCAATTCAGAAGTGTTTGAGAAGAGTGGATGCCAAAGATGAGAGTGAATTGTTTAGGGTTATAAAAAGGCTGTAACAAGGTACAGAGGTATGAGATTATGAAAAAGAATAATTAGGCTAAATATTGGGATAAATTTCAATTTTATTGAAGACTAAGTAGGCTGTGATGGAGCTATGCTGGTGAGTTCTAGCTAAGATATTGTCTCAGTCTGTTCTTTTCCACTGGGTGGGGGGAAAAAAGAGAGAAAATCTAGAGCTGTTCAAAAAAGAAAGATGTGAGGATGTGGAAGCAAAGAAACTAACGAAAATTGAGATCTGCTTCCATTAGCATGACTTTCTCCTTTCAAAAAATAACAAATATTGCAAGTCTTATCAATTTAATTACTTTGCTAGGATGCACATAGCAAGAGAATGATACTCTTATTTTCTTTCTCCTTTTTCCTATCAATTTATGCAGTCTTTTTAGCAGGGATTGCAAGCACATGGTTCTCCCCTGTTCCTGTCAATCCCTGTTGATTAAAGCCTAAAGTGAATTTCTCTTGCCAATATTATATGTTCACTTGGGAAGTAAATAGATGTACAGATACTTAGAGAATAGGTGAATACATGTTATATACTGTATGCTATCATTGTGATGCAAATAAGGGAATAACTTCAGTGAATACAGCCAATCTAACAGTAAAATATAGCTTATCATGGACTGGAGATTTTAAGTGGAGGAATGAAATGTACATGTAATTTTAAAAGACTTAAAAGATATTTCTCTTGTACTAATATGCCAAAACATTGCATCCAAGCAATTACACCGACACTTGAGAAAGCTTCTTTTGACATACGGAGTGTATTGTCTAGTGCAGTGTTCATGAAATTAACATTTTCCTGAAGTAATCATATACAATTAAGTGACCAAATAGTTCTGAGGCAATACAACTGTATTCCACAGGAACTAAATATATTTCTTCACACTGATCCTGCATGTTTTAGTTGAGCAGTCATTAGCATGTTTATAATGGTTCTAATTTAGCACAACATTTTCTGAATTTCATCCTTGAGTCATTTACAAATTGTTCATATTGAGTAAACAAAGGAAACAGATTGCATTTTATACTTAGTAATTTATCTGAAAGAAGAGGGGAGGGTTAATTGTCTGAAAGTTTTGCTCTGTTTGGGGAAGTGATTCTAGTCTTGCCTTGCTTGGCACACAATGCCTTTTTCCCTCTCTTCTAGGGGGAAAAGGAAAAAAAAAAAAAAATGGAGGAGTGAGTAAAATGAAAAATTAGGAGCAGGACAAGATTTGCCACTCCCAAAGGGGAGTGTGGAGCAGAACTGGAGCTGGCACGAGATTATCTAAAACAGTTGGTGCATTCCTTAATGATCAAGTGCTTGAGAAGTCCAGCTCTCTCTCACAGAGCATCTGTGTTGATGTTTATATCAGTGCCCTGCTGTATGGGAAAAGCATGCTTTCTCTTGTTGCTTTTCTAAAAATAGTATGGCATATAGCATTGTATGAGTTATTTTAAGAGAACAAAAACATTTGCAAGGTTAAAGGTCCTGCTTTATAATAAATAAATAAAAATAAAGGTCAGGACTGTATCTAGGGCTGTTCTTTCCCTGAAATTCAAACTTCTTTTTTATCTGGAGTTTTGCACTGAGCAGACTTCTTTGCACTAGAGAATTCCTGATGAAACAAACCATTTTAGGCAGAATTGGGAGAAATTCAGACTCCACAGTTTTTCCCACTAGCTGCATCATAAAAAGCAGGTCTGGAAATCACCCCCAGCTAAATTCCAGTGTTTCTGTTTAGAATGTCTGTTGTTTCATGCAAGATCTAGACCATTCAAGTAGTGCAAATGAATTCAGAGGAAAACCAGAACATTTTAATGCCTAATTATTTTTAGTGATCTTGGAGAGTTTTAATTAAAAGTTAAGAGACCTCTCCAAGCTCTTACAGTTCTAATTTTATCATATTGTGGAAATCTTGTCACTATGAAAAAATGTGCAGCAATTGGCAGATCTGCCTGGTTCCCTGTCCTAAACAAAATGATGTGTTTGGTAGGCAAATCTCAGTTGCATTTCCATCATTGCTCTTGCAAAAAAACATCCACTGTGAGCTGACTGCCTTTTGCATGTAATTGTATTTAGGGAGTGTTCTTTGCCTTATTTTGTTTTTGTTTGGTTGGATTTTGTTGGTTTTGGGTTTTTTTTTTTTTTTCCCTCCCCTTTTTTAAACTTTTTTTAAACTTCCTATAGGAAAGAGTCAATGTGAGAGGAGGGAGTGAGTGACTCGCCAGGATTATTTGTTTCCTTAACATCCCAAGCAAGATATAGAATTTAGGAAAGACTTTATTTTATTTGCAGTTTGCAATAAAAAAAGCAAAAGGAATTAGCATATTTTCCTGTTCTAAATGTCATGTTGCTCATTTTTGTGATGTGATTGTATTTTTTGCTTTTCAAGAACTTGAATTTGGAGAGCTTATTAAATTGAGAAATTCTTGAGAAGTTGGCCAAAGAGATCACTCTGCTGGCTAACAAAGTGTCAAAATGCCTTATATTTTAATTTTCTGTTAGACCATGGCAATTAATTATGGTACAAGAATGGCACAGAAATTGAGAGGGATGAGATGAGATTCCCCTGACCTGCTGCTCCACTGACAGCAAGATTGAAGCCAAGCTGCTTATGAGCAAGAGGCAGTGGCAGTGTATTGCAAATATGGATGTTAAGCCTTCAGGCTGATTTTTGATTAGCTTTGTATTGTTGCTGCGTCCTTTTCTTTTATTTAAAGTTTATTGAGATAGAAAAGGATAATTTGTGTTTGAAAGAAGAAAAAAAGGAACTATGGCAACAACAACAAAAAAATCTATTTTAGTTGTGTTACACGAACGTTACATCTTTGGATTAAAGCAGAATAGATATACCATCCAGCAGTTAAGTTTTAATAGTCATGGTTAAACTGCATTTTATTTTTCAAGTAGTGAATGAAAACATGAAGTCTTTAATTTAATTTTGAATTGTTAGAAGATTATAAAATGATGTTCTTTCAAAGTGAATTAAATTAACCTTTTGCTTTTCTCTTTGATATGAAATGTTAGAGTTTGCATATAATATTAAAATACATACCATGAAGCATGAAAATTAGGAAATATTTTTATGATTTCATTCTATACTAGGTGGTTCTTTACCTCAAGGAAGTCTGATTGGCAGTGAACTCACAAAAGACATATAAGCAAGCTGTTGCCATGCACTCAGAGAGGGATCTGTTAACTAAAGATCTCAACACAGGTATATTAAAGCTCATCACAGATTTTTAAAAAACATACTCAGTTTTCTGAATATTTCACCATTTTAATGACTGGATCTAATAATAGCAACAAAGGAGCTGCTTTTTCGTTTAATTGTAAGTAACAAAGATTGACTAGAGTAAATCTAAATTCTGCTTGACTATTATTCAGAAATGTTTCATTTAGCTTTTTCAACTCAGAAGAGGATTTAGTACTCTGTGAAGAATATCGAAACAAATCTTCCTCTTTTAGACCTGTGATGTATTTTGTTAGTATTTTAGGTGTCATGTCCTTAGTTTCACCCACTTGAAAAAAACACATTTGCACTTGAAGCATGGGATGAGATGTGCAAAGGTGCAAGAAGAAGCAGGCCAAAAATGGTAGTTACTGTAATGTTAATTTGCAGCTTAGTTGCTTTTTGGGGGAAAAGCAGCTCTTCTGTAGAAGGAATCAAGTGCAATAGGCCTAGTATGCACACAAATGTCTGTCACAAGGAGTTCATAATCTTATTTAACATTCTTTCAAAGAAAAAACCCCACACAATACTTATTCTCAAACAAATATTTCATAGATGCTGACAGGCTAATTCCACTTGTGCTGTTTTTCTTATACAGACTTGAATGAGGCATGTGAACTCATTTGACAAAGGCTGGTCCAATGGACACCTTTTCTCCCATGGAGCTGAAGGCAAATAAAATGTAATGAAAGTAGCTTGGGGAATATAGAACACTAGAGATGAAGGAACTGGCAAATTGATATTTAGTCCCAAACTCTGCTCAAATGTAATATTATTATGTTTAACAATATCTACTAAATTATAATAGGATATAATACATACTTAGTCCTGAAATAGAGACAAAGTTGCCTTTAGTTCTGTAGTATCATTCTTCTAAAATGAAGAAAATAACTTTATCCTCCTCCTCCTACTGTGGATCTGATCATGTTTTAGAGCAATTTCTCTTGCAGCATGCCTGATTTCTCTGCTAAATCCTCTCCCTTGTCTTCCCCAGTGCCTCTTTGCTTGAGATGTAACAATTCAGATGCACGTAGAAATATGTCACCTATACCTCTATACCTTTGATTGAATTATATTTCCGTATTGTTTATGAACTTGCTGTGCATTTGCAATCATTATTAATAAATCAATGTGCTTTTGTCTTCTGTCACAAAGTAATGTGTGGATTCAAAAAGAATTGTATGCAAAGCAAGTCATGTTTTAGAACTCATATCATTAATAATTATCTGTTTGCAGTATTGTTACAACATGTTTTGAGGGAAGCTTATTATAAGAGAAATAACAAGGCACTGCACAGTAGAAAGAATAAGACAGTTCAGTTGATCACTGGTATAGGTGTTATAAATATGCCAGTCTGTACTATAGTGTTTTATTAAGTCTCAAAAAGTCAAAGCTGATTTGAAATAATAATGTCTGACAGTCAGTGCTTTGAAGTTTTGCTGCTGCACTCTCACATTTAGGTTTTCTTTTATGTATGACTTTACCATAAAAAAACAAAAACTCACACATGGCATGAACGTCTTTTTTTTTTTTTTTTAATCCGTATTTCAAAGAAAGTAATAGGAGGCTACTTTGGTGAATTAAAAGGGGGGAAAAAAATAAGCAACAACCCTCTAAAATCAATGAGGATAGGTGCAGGCCACTGCCAGGTCATACAGTATACATGTATGGCTGGGGTGAGGAACTTGTTGAAGAATGCAAAAGTGAAATTAAAAGGGAAAAAACCCAGAGCTGAAAAGGGGGGAGAATAAGGATGAGACAAGAGGCAAAAGCTAGCCCTGATTCAAACAAGATGACTTTCATTCAGTCAGAAGAACTTGAGAGCTTGGCTGTGATAGCTAACACGCTGGCTCTTCATCACCGGCCGTGCAACAAAGAGCTGGATTCCATCCATTCCATGACTGATTGATTACCCAACGGACAAATGTTAATTCTTTTCATCGATGCTTTGTCATTGTGAAGAGATCCTTTTCATCCAACACCTAGGGCTTTTTCCCCTCAGCTTTTTTTCCCTCCCCCGATTATATATATCTTTTAACATCCTCTTCTCATTCACCTTTGCAAAACTGTCATGTCTAACAAGATTCTCACAGTACTTTAAACTCCTTTAGTTTACAATTAAAATTGCTAACTAAGTATGTAACAAACCGTGATATTAAATAATACTCAAAGATTTAATTTAGTCATCATAATTATACTTAACCTGTTTGCTGTCCTTGAAGGAAATTTTTTTCCTAGTTCACAGGGGAAGAATATAAAGGAAGAGAAGCTGTGTGTTTTTTAATAGAATCAATTGCTCCAGCGCAACTTCACGAGTTTGATCTTACATGTGCCAGTAGAAAATATGCTACTGCGCAGCATAAGCCTGACTGTGGTTTATAAAGTCAGTGAGAAGAGCTAAAAATGTATAAATGCTAATTTCTTTCATTGCTTCTTTTATAATTGTCTTCAGCAAGAATACCCCTGAATTTTGAAAATGTCGGGATGCACAAGGCTTTGGAACGGTGCTGAAGCAGTGCAGGGAGAGTGATGCAGTGCAGATGTGAATTCGGGCTCCTTCCTTCACTGCTCAGTGCTGGATTCCAAGACGATGTTTTGTTTCTATAATGAATCAAATCAGAAAATGAATCAATATGGATGAAGACATTTTACTGATGTCAGAAGATATCTCTTTAGATTTTATATGTCTGTAAAAATTACTTTTCGGTACAGAAAGGAGAAAAATCCCTTTCTGATTCCAAATCTTTTCAAAATGTGTGTTTGTGAGCACGGAACACAGAACTTGAAGGGAGTCATGCCTTTCAAGTATTAGCCTTTATATTCAGTTTTGGGTCTAATGTGGAGAACCTCCAGAGGGCTTTAACCCCATATCATTATTTTAAAATTGAAAAATTATGCAGAATAAATATGGTAATTGAAAATTTACGGGATTTTCACAGCGCTACTTTTACAGTAGTGTAAAAAATTTTATTAAAAGGCTCATTGTGTAATCATTTCTGTAATCCTCTCAAGAGCAAAATACAGTAGCTATAAATTATGTGGTCAGATCCAGGACACAGAATTTGCATGAGATAGGGGTGTTAAAAGAACTCTTTCTTAAGGAATTTTAGTCATTTGTAGAGAAAAATTCTAACTAGCAATATGATTATATCAAAAAGGCACACAAATAGACCTGTTTTCCAATCTAGCTCTTTCCTAGTCTGTCTTTAGAAATACATTTTTTGTCCTTACATAATATAAGAACACTACAGATAAGCTTGGGTGTTCTTAGGAACAGTGAGAGAAAAAATAAAACAAGTAATTTTGAGGAAAGTGTTTTATAAATTTCAGTAATATGCTAGTTCTTTCTTTTTTTTTCCTTTTTCATTTAAATATTTTTTCTTTGTGTGAATTGAGGAAACGTCTTAGTTAAAAGCAGTAGAATACGTAACTTAGAGAAAACATAAAAATAAAATTCTAAAGCTTTTTTTTTTCAGGGATGAGGGGGTCTGAAATTTTGGCAGGGGAGAAACACAGAAACCTCTTTTTAACTAATCATGATATCACAAAAAAGGACAAATTATAATGTTCTATTGATAATTGATGGTTATTTCTTGATTCTCCTATTATCAGGCCAGAACTCATAAAAGTAATAAGTGCCTGTTATTGTTAAAAGTAAATTGTTGTTATATAACTAGTATTTTAACACTGCCTATTGCAACTTACAGCTCCTTAATTTTGTCTCTTTCATAGAAAGATATAATTAGTAAATAAATTAGCTTTTCTGCTGAAATATTACTTCAAAAATATTTATGAGCTGTGTTGTCTTTCCATGGAGGCTTGCATGGTGAAAATGTGTTGCAATTAAAACCTGATCTTTGATCTCTTGGTAGTTACAGTTTGGTTTGCTTTCAATCGGTTTTTGTTTTGTTTGGGGTTTTTTTTTGTTTGTTTATGTCAAATGAGTTATACTAATGAATTTTTAGGCTGAAATGACTTGTACCCTAACGTATGATTGGCCATATGACTATTTCCTTCCTTAGACTTCTCCCTAAATCTTTAACTCCTCCTTTTGTGACCTCTTTGAATGTCTCATCCCTCTGAGTATTTTTGGAATCGTCTGAAGAGGAACAAACTGTTACCCGTTGCAATGATATGATCTGTGTTGCCATTCTTAATTCTGGGCAATTTGCTTTTGCTTTCACATGTGTGAGTGCTTCTGCTGGGACTACTGAAATGAGAATTTCAGCTGTGATTTGACCTTAATCGGTCAGTAATTTAGTGGAAGACTGAATTCTGCTTTCTCATACAACTCACTGTTAATTCGTGACTGGAGTAGGACCGGTACAAAAACAATTAAAATTTGGAATATTATGAGCTACTTAGAAAGCATTGTGCAAATTGGCCCTCTCAAACAAGTGGCCCCTTGCTATGAGAGTTTCTAGGAAGAGAAGTTGTGTGTCTGTTCCCCAAGGAGCTCTGTGCTCAGCACTGCCCAGGGTGATGCGTGGTCTTACAAGGAAGGCCCTTTCCTACACTTTGTTTTTGGAAGAGAATTACAAGTAAGTTTTGATATTTTGCAAACTGGCCCTAAGGGTTTCCAAGGAGTTTAGCACAGACATTGTTGGTGAGTCTGCCTACAGGTGAAAGCAAGCACACAAAGTTTAATAGAGATTTTATTGTTACTAACTGTGAAGGACAAATGAGTGTTGATTTGTTTGTGACGTTTTCTTGATAATTGTTTAGAAATCTGAATTGTGCTTCTTAAAAGTCATAAAAACCCACATCACATCAACAGAATCATAGAATGGCCTGGGTTGGAAGGGACCTTAAAGATCAATTTATTTCAACCCTTTGCCATGGGCAGGGACACTTTCCACTACCCCAGGCTGCTCAGAGCTCCGTCCAACCTGGCCTTGGACACTGCCAGGGATGGGGCAGCCACAGCTGCTCTGGGCACCCTGTGCCAGTGCCTCACCACCCTCCCAGTAAACAATTTTCTCCTAATATCCAATCTAAACCTACTCTCTTTCAGTTTGAAGCCATTCCCCCGTGAGCTGTCACTATATTCTCTTGTAAATAGTCTCTCTCCATCTTTCCTGTAGGCTCCCTTCATAAGAATTTCTATCTTAAAAATCACCTTTTCTAGGTATCTGCAAGGTTATCTATAATTTAGACATCAGAGCCAATTAGTTTAATTTAGGGAATGAAAAAAAAACCTTTAGAATTTATTGGAGTCTGTTACGCTCAGTATAAAATTTTGTAGTGGGATTAGGGTCTGATCATAGGGAGCTTACTAGGGCCAATCTTTTACTTTCTCCAAAGTGTAATGACTTCAGTGACAGTTTTGCCTCCAGAAGGCCTCCCAGGCTGGGGCAAAACCTTGAAATGCATTCTGAAGTTGATATGATGAAATCCTATCTTCTAATCATTGCATGTTGTTTATAGCCTACTGAGAAAATTTCTGATACTGTGAACATCGAATGTGTAGAGTGCTTTCATGAATTCCATGGAGACATTATATGAATAACTTTTGCATTGACATGGGTATAAAAATGGGTTTCAGATGTCACTGTGTGCCAAATTTCCAAAAAAAGCTACTAAATCTTCATGTATAATTTCGAGTGTACAATCATTCTCAAATGAAAAAGACAGAATTCGTATATACATTGGCAATCTATGCATGTAAATTGGCAGTTAGCATGCATAAATCCTCAACGAAGTTTTTCTTTCAATTAGACCCTTGTTAAATCCATAGTAACTCCATTAACCCCAGGGGAATTACTTTGGATTTAAAATGCAGTTAAATAAGAACTCAGTGTGGCTGCAAGTTCTTTTCCTTTCTAAGCTATAGTTCGACTGGTACTGGCAGATGAAGGTGGTACTGGTACTTAAATTGAAGATGGCACCTGTTTTCCTGTAAGAATATGTTTCATAATTCTATTCTTTTTTTCCTTTTTTTTTTATTTTTTTTTAAATAGATTCATCCTGTATGGAAAAGCTACTTTCTAAAGACTGGAAGGAGAAGATGGAAAAATTAAACACAAGTGATCTCCTTGGAGAAATTAAAGGTATCTCACTAGATCAAATTTTAAATGTTTGCATATATTTTAAGAAAGGGATTGGGGATTTTTGGAAATTTCAAAAAAAATAATAGAAATAGCTGTCATGACTAGAGGGTGCCATTCTTTTCAGGCAACTCACCCTGGTTTTTAATGTTTATCTTAGAAATGACTGATGAGTGTGCAAAAAACATGGAGTATGTCACAATCCGTTATAGGCAGTATCAGGGATGTTCTCACAAAACACCAGATTAGTTACATTAGTTCACTGACATCAGCCATATATCTCTGAGCCGAGGAAGAGGAAGAAATGCAGAGTTACCAGTACTTGGTACTGCTTCTTCCCAGTTGCACAAACTGTTTGTAGAAATAATCTTCAGATTATAAAGGGTGGTAATTGTGCCATTGCTATTCCAAATCTTTGATTAAAAAAAAATAAATAAAAGGGTTTCTATTAATCCCCTTATGCAGAGAAAGAGCCAGTCTGGAGACAATTTGGGACTTACTGAAATCAGTGCAAAATTTGTTATATATGTAGGCAGTAATTTCCAGTATTCTCATTATTTCTTGAGCCAGCATCCTAGGAAAAGTGAAATTCTCTTGGCAGTTAAGTACTAGGTAGAAAACTTGAAGTGTTTTCCTCCACCCATCAATTCTTCCATGCATTTTCCTGGTGAGAAGAAATTCAGTGTTATTGATTAAGCAACTAATTTACCATGTGCTTTTTTTTGTGCTGTGAAAAGGGGTCATAAGGCATGTTTGTGGAGTACACAAAATACCTAAGATTTATTTCTCTTCATTTGTATAATTTTCTTAAACTGCAACTACAAAGGTGTGGAAACAAAGAGTCTTGTTCATCATATTAATAACTCTTTTCTTTAAAATTCTTTAATGTAAAAAAATATATATATTCTATTTGATGAAAATTGATGCTTAGGGATTTAAATTTCCACTGGGGAAATTCAGGATAGTTCAATTTTTTTTTTTATTATACAAGTAGATGAAAGATTGGCTCTTTTTAATAAGTAAGTTATAATTGGTTCCTTCAGGACCAAAAATCTGTTGGATTCTCCTGATTTTTCTGGTAGAATTATGACAATGCATATATGTTAGGCAGGTAAGAAATCCCATAGTAATATCAGTGACAGAAACATAGCATACAATTTTGCAGGAACGTGCTAAGATTGACTGCATCAAATCCCCAAAAAAATATGTCTTGAAATCACAATCTATTTAAAGCCATATTGTCTCTTAATAGTGTGGAAAACATTGAATGCTAGTTGAATTATTATTGTCTATTAATTGCAAAATATAGCTGCTTAGTCCTTAAATAGAAACTACTTGAATGCTATTAGCGAATCAAATTTAAAAGAGGTGGCATCTCTAACAATGCAGAATAATGTTCTTTATTCTTTTATATGGCACAAAATGCTTTCTAATGACATCTCATTTATTGAAAAAGAAAGGTTTGTTTTTCTGGATTTCTGTTGTTCCTCCTATTTTCTTAGCATATATGTTCACTGCAGAGTGAGTGGGTGGAGTTCTTGCCTCTCATCCTTTTCCCATCTCCCTACAAAGCACTCTCACTCAGATTTGGAAGAATTCCCAACTACCTTTTCCAGGGGAATAGCCTATTAGGTGTGTAAAAAAGGTCATCTGATTAGGCTCAGCAGATTTATGTGTTGCCAGTCCCTCAGTCAGTTTCCACAGCCCATTTCCTGAGTAACCTGTCCTTAAGTTGTCATAATATCTGCAATATTCATCCATGCTGCTCGTTGGCATCCAGCAAGATGCGAAGCTGAATCTTCGCTACTGCAGCTGCATTTAATTTTTTTAAAAATAGAACCAACATGGAAGACAGAAAATGGTTGCTGTTATGTTGTGGTTTACACTTCAAACCCCTTGACAAAGGCATTAGTATTGTTTTATAGAAGAAGAAAACTAGGTGCAGGGTTACATAGCTGGAGTAGGAGCAGGTCTGAAGTTGGAATTCTTTCCTTTGGGCTCCCAAACCCATGGCCTAACCACTGTCTCCAGGCTGGTTACCTCTGAGCCAGTAATACCACTATTAACCCAGTATTCTGCTATTAACTCCTATCAGCATTTGTGTACCTTCAACCAGCTCAGAAAGGAAAAAATATCCGCAAGCAAATAACAATCTAGCACAAGGCATCTTGAAAATCTGATTACATGAAGGAAACAAAGCAAAGTAGGGAAGCATACTTGAAAATAAGTCCTTTCATTGTTCAAGGTGGTAGAATCCACAATCCTGAAGTTCATTTTCATGGGGATGATTGAATTTCCAGCAAGGTAACTGGCAGGGTATTCTGGGATCTGAAAGAACTGCATTTGAAAATCTATTGTCTTTGGGAGGTCAAATAGATTTTTCCTCAATTTCCGTTAGATTCTAAATAATTTTATTGAATTGCTCTTGTGCAGAATTTCTGCTCATATTACTGACAGTCTGACTTAGAGACATGAAGTGATGCAGTAAAATAAATAAATGAGTTCATTAAAGAAAAAAAAAGTTGTGTATAAGAAAGGAAGGTGTGGTCCTGTGAGGAGCTGCTCTTTGCACTGACTGTTACTGGGAGTTGTTTATTTTAGAGAGAAGGCGTTGTTCTCACTAAGGATAACCTGAGCACATATTCTTCCTCTGTGTCTGCACAACCACAGCCCTCCCCCTTCAGTGAAAGACTAGCATCTTGGTTGTGGGAAGGCAGTTCACTAAGAATCAGTGCCAGAAAAAAGGATGAAAGCAGGAAAAAAAAAATGTACCACTGACACAAACTGTTTCTATTCATGTTTGGGAAGCACACAGACAAGAAGAAAAGATAATTGGCTGAGAGAAACAAATAAAAACGGTATTTTCTTGCTTTACCTTCTATATTTAGAACACAATAGTGTTAATCAAGATATAATTATAAACTATATCTATTAATTCAGACAATAGAGGCCAATACAAAAGTAACAAACAGTGAATAATTCTTTTTTTCTCGATGTGGGATTGTTCCTGTTCACAATTACTCTTGCATAGTGTGCCTCACTTGTAAAATTGCTTTTTCTGAGTTTCTTTATTAGGATTTCAGTTATTGATAATGGTCCAGATTCTTCCTTGAATTCCAGCCAAACAAGCCATTGACTTCAGGGAGGTTGCATGAAACTGAGGAGAATCTGGCAGAATGCTTTCTAGCCAAATTCCAGTGGTTAAATAAGTCTGCTTGTTCATTTGATATGTTTATAAATGAAACACATAGATCAAGTTTTCAAAGGTCTCTGAAGCAGTTGACCTAAGTTAAATGCCTTGCTCACCTGGAAAAAAAACAAACCCAGAGCTGTCTGTGCAAATCATTTGATTGTATGCTATTTGCCAGGGAGTGCATGCAAATAGATTTATTTAAGGTATACAAGCAATTTGTTAGGCTTACATCTGGCTTTTGCAGTATTTGGTTTCTTTTGTATAAAAATTAGGATCAGGAAATACTTTTCATTCTAATTGCTGTTATTACATATTTGAATAAACAAAGCGAGGCAGGGCTCCTTTCTTTATTTCCAGATATTTGGGTGCACAGAGCTCTGTCCTCACCCTCCCTCACTGCATGTATTTCTGTTGCTTGGTTATCTAGTTTTTCTTCAGCAGCCACAGCTAGGCAGAGTAGCATCATTTATCACTATACAGAGTCTGTTTTAAGTTTTCTGTTTCTGTTCCAAATATAAATCTCTGGAATAGCACGGTCTTGCATGCATCAGGCAGTTGTCCTACTGAAATAGCCCTCAATGGTCTTTCTCAGCATGCAGAGGCTTTGAAGATCAAATAAGAAAGGTCAGTCTTTAAGTAACTTAAGCAATGATGTTATCGTGGAAGGGTCAGAATTGGTCCAGCAGCCTCGGAGCAGAGTGACTCCTGGGTCAGCAGCTCCTGTGCTGCAGGTTAGTCCTGTGCCTGCCACTGGTGCTGTTTACAGCTGGAACTCTCTATATTTATAGGCATTGTGACTTGAATGTCACATGCTGTCTTTGTACAGTAGGCTCTATTTTGGGGAGGCGAGCGATTGATGCCCATGGCTTTATCCAACACAGAAGGCTGTTTCTATTATGCTTCCCGTGCTTGTCCCATCTCCTTTTATATTTGCTGCTTTAGTAATAAGAGTCTGAACCCCCTGTTCTGTGTGACATGTGAACATTTAATGGCCTCAAAATATTTGGGTAGGTGGGAGGCAGGATTCCTGCTTCCTTGGGAAAGTAGAATTTAGTGTAATGAAGCAACTGCACCCACTTGATAGTGCTCTAGTAAGATATCCACAAACAATTTTGGAAAGGATGTTTGTCCCTGGTATGGGAACAGGAGAGACACAAGGAGATTTTTTCTAGGAGCATTTTTTGTCTGTATTAATGACTGGAAGAGGACTGTAAAGCACAACTGTTTGAATCCAGTAATTTAACACTCTCCATTTCTGGAATAGTCTTGGAAAGAGTTGTGCATGAATGAATCCTTGAGAAAGTTGTGGTTTTTACAGTGAATTAATTTTTTAAAAAACATGCATGATTTACAAAACATTTTAAAATGTTATTTTTGCTTCTATTTAAAAAAAAAAATTGTCTTCACAGATAAGCTTTCAGGTGTTTCTTGCTGCGCTATATCAAATGTGAAGTCCATTTAGAGGAAAATAAATCTGTTTTCCTTTAGCCCTGATCAACACCATAGTCTGAATTTGTAGTAATTATTTTTCAGTATAATTGCTAAAAATTCTTTCTCATGAAGTTGAAGGGTATATAACAGTCTGCCTCATAAATATGTATAAATAAATATATATAAGCCTTATATCACAGAGGCACTCAGAGGTTTTTAATTATGTCACTTTGTATGGCTATAGACATTTCAAAGCTCTCCTTTGTGCTCTCTGTTATAAACATATTTTATTTCTTTTGAAGTCTGTGTGATATACATACTAGCAATTAAAAACCCAGCTCAGGCTTTGAGACACAAGGTCTTCTTAATTAAAACTCAAACAAAAGCTACAAGCAGAAGCCCCACTATATGATTAAGGTCTAAAGTGTTATGATACATTAGAATCATTGTTAACTGCTAGGATTTAAAAAATCAATACACAGGAAAAAGAACCAACTGGTTCCAATTAGTGAAACCAATGAAAACATTCAACAAAACAGCACAGCCCAGAACCCCAACACCCAAATCCTCAAGAAATTGCTCCTGATTAGGAATATACCACAGGCTGTAAAGGTTTCTCATAATGAATTTATTGCCATGATCCGATGAAGTGATACGTTCAGCTTTGTGTGGCAGCTCTCCAGATCAGAGCAGTGCTTTTGTTGTGCCATTACTCCAGTCAGCCACCAGCACTTTGTGTAACATGGTACAAGGGCTGTGCTTCCAGGTCTAACCTGACCTTCTAAATTAAGACATTTGAATGCCTGAATATTTCATAAGCACTTTCAACAGTTAATGTTTGCACGCCCTTTAGTCAAATTTGCTTGAAGAAGGTAATGAATTCCAAAAAGGAAAATATTTTGTTAAAATTACCAAGCCCCATCATATCTGTTTGTTGTGGTCAAGATACCAGCACAATTAAACTAATCACCAGTATGAAAGGCATTCAACTACATTTTCTTACATCTTCTTGACTTATTTTTTAATATTAAATAGATTTCTTCAGATTATGGATTTAAGCAGACATAGCCCCAGTTGTACAGACAGAGGATAGTTCTGTGGAAGAGATTGGACTGCTCACTGCACATAGTGCTAGTGTTTAAATTATGTCCATATAAGTCTTGGCAGGATTGAAGCTGTGTTTATCACATTAAAAAAAAAAAAGCCAAACATTTTTGTTGCTCTAGTCTTTTGGTGAGAGGGTTGTATTTCAGTGCCACCTCTCACAATCATGCCTACTTCTAATGTTGAAAGTTAATGACTATTACCATTTCTACTTCTTAAAACTCCAGAACTATAAATTACACTGTAATCAACCTTTCACATAAATCAAGTTTTCCATATTGTTGAATATATTTTATAAAAAGCATCAAGCAGGATGCATGGCCTTTAGTTCCAGGCACAAAATGATTTTTTTACTTACCACAATCACAGAAATCTATATGTTTTTTACCTTATCAGTGTATATTTCTAAGCTTAACTATTCAGAGGTCAGTGTATGAACTCTGCACTATACTGAAATAAATATGACAGCCCACTTATATTCTGAGTTTTGTGAAATGTGTCCCAAATAATGTAGTAAGAAATAGTATCAACAGTTCATGGGAAAAAGCAACAAGATGGATAATGATGCTAATAATAAGGAACTGAAACAGCAAGACATTTCTTTTGCACATTACAACAGACTGCCTTCTGGAATGTGATCCATTCTTTATTTTTACAATTAGTGACAAGAAAATGTACAGTATTAAAAGCCATCTAAATTTTTTTAGCAGAAATTAGGTTGCCTATAAACTAAAATTACAGGTCAGTTTTCTCCACTTTTTCCACAAAAAAATTGCCAATTTCCTCTGCTGGGAGGTTGTTTTGGTGGTGTGTGTGTATAAATATAAATATAAATATAAATCTATATATATATATATATATATTTTCAGTATATCAGTCATGGCTTTCTGTAATAAATACAGAACCTTTAAATGTAGTAGAAAGGCTTCTGTGTTGAAGAATATATCACTACTTGGACCTTAGTCCCTTCTCCTCTTAAAGTGGCTGTCCCTGGCAAATTCTTTTGACTCTGGTCTTAGCTTAGTTGCCAATAAAGTTTCTTACCTTTAGCAAAATAAAACTCCTACTGAAGACAAATGCACAACCTCTTATGGAAAAGTAAGTGTATATGCAGGAGTCTGCATGGCTGAAACAAAAATGGAAGCTCCATTTCTTATATTTCATCATGCTTCAGTGCTTTTGACTTTTCGTTGCTTATTGTTACAAAGTCAAATTCAAACCAATTGATGAATGTCAGCATTTATCTAGAAAAATACATATAGGCACAATATGTAAAGGACTAAAATTTTCTGGTCAATTTGGATGTTGTGGAAACCTCCAGATGTACTTTCATCAGTCTTTTGTGATTGGTGTTTCATGTTCAGGGAACTTTCAGTGCCATTTAAAGAACACAATGTCCTGCAGCATTCTGTCCCTGGACACTGTTCAGCCTGTGGAAGGGTGTAAGGAAAGGGCAAACATACACTAATATTTCCTCAGCATACTCTTTCAATTTCCCACAAAATATGATTAATGGGTTGCTTGATTCAGAGGTGGTAATTCAGGTTTAATGACCCTTGATAGAATTATCATCTATGAACATGTCCAACCACTTTTGAACCCTTTAACAGAGAGCTGCAGTCTGTGGGGATCAGCTCAGCAGTTAGCAATATGGTGTGTATTTGCACCCAGTACCTTGCAGGTGTCCCTAGATCTTAGAATGGACATTCTCAGAATGAACTGTTCTCTGCTCATCTCCTTTTTTACACTACACTCTGTCACTTTTCCAGCTTGAAAAGTAAAAATACATTTATTTATTCCTTATATGAAAGCTGTTTCTGCACTCTTCCTCAGCCTTCTTTTCTGCAGTGAATTTGGAAAGAGACCCCATGCATGAAATATAACTTTCTGAGCAATATCAAACTTTGGCCCTGAATAATGAGAACCTTTGTGGCATTCCTTTTCACTTTCAGTTTTAAACTTCATTTCTGAACAGAAAGTTGTGTCTTGAAGGGGCATCTTGATGTGTTGCTCTTGTGTGGTAATGAGGATGTCCTGATGATACCAGAGATATCAGGTTCTTTTTTTATTTTCTTGAGAGATACATAAAAATACCCTAATGGGAACTTAACAAATTGAGGCAAGTCAGAAATGTCATCTGTAAGACTCAAGGCACATAGCATTAGTATTGAGGAAAAATGAAGCAGGAGCACATTTAGTAACTGCCCTGCAACTGATAATAGCAAGAACATAATGTGCAACCCGACACAGCCACTGCCTCAAAAGCCAAAGCTCAATGAGGAATAGTAGAAGAAATACAAGAAGGGTTGTCCTTGTCCCCTCTAAACAAGTTGACCTTTCAGAGGAGGTTAATTATCAGTGTTTTTTTCAAGATATCTTGATTTGTTTAACTGTGTCACCTCACTTAGGATCTGACCAATGACATCTGACAGTTTTCTGCCAAAGGGCAAATCTAGCCAAAATGGGCTCATTTTCCTTGTTTTCACCTCCTTCTGCCAACATTAAAGTGATTTCAGGCTAATCATGATCCCCTTGCTCCAGTCAGGTCATTCACAATGCTGTCCCCTTACTTGGTGAGTGAATTGATATCAATTCACTATGTCCCTTTTGTTCCTCCCTCAAATATTTATGGTGGATTAAAGTAAATAATTTATCTATTTTCCATCCCAATGAATTTTGTTTTGGTTTTGTTTTGGCACAATTTGCCCATAGAGAAAACTTTCAAAACCACGATAAAGATGAAGTCCCATCAATCAATTAATACCAATATATGAATTTTAAACAAAATAGAAAGATGTATTGAAATAATTTCCATAGAAATTTGTCTGAACTGAGGAAACACAAATCTAGGAAGGATGTAGCCTGCCCTGATCCTATGAATTCATTGTAGGTATTACTCTCTGTGATGATAATATTAATGGATTTATAGCCAGGCAGCTTGATGAAAACTGGATCTTTGTCATTAGCTCTCACAGTGAAACCATGTTATTATGAACATACCTTTCTTACCCTTTTTTCTTTAAATTGCTGTTAGTTTAACACACATATCCTAATATTTACCTTAGTCTGTATTGATATATTTTAACAAAGTTTCTTTCTAGACATATTGTCATAAATGTTCTTGAAGAGTTATCTAAGATTAAGCTGAGACCTTTAAGCTGCTTAAAATTTGTTGCCCCATAGATAGCAGTAATGAGAGGCTAACACACTCATGTTGGGAGTGAATCTTCATGTCTATTAAGATTTGTTTGAACAGGTTTCCATCACAACAGGTGCACAATTACTTTATGAGTAAAATATTATCAGCTTTCCAAATTAGCCGGGGCAAAATGCAAGTTGTCTGATTAAATAATCAAACTCAATACTTAAAATGCACTTGATTTCCACAGGAATTTTAAGATGCTAAGTCCCAGTCTATCAGTGAAACTGTGATTGTTTGCAGCATGCAAGTAGCAGCTTGTAGAGTATCCTGTTTGGTATGTTTTACATAATTCACCCTACATTATACAACACAAAACCACTAAAAAAGCGTATAATAACGGGTTTTACTTCTACTAAAACAATTTTAATCTTCCAATGAAGGTATTATACTGTGCATTAAAATCAGAAAAAAAAAGGTGGGCCTCTAATGGAAAATAGTTTGAAAGTGTTCTGCATTCAATTAGGAGGCACATTGGTTTGGAAATACAAAACCCAATGTTCTTTTAAAATAATTTAGTTTATGAAGAGGGAGGAACTAGAGAAAAATCCTGTGAGTCTGAAGAGCAGCTTGCAGTGTGGAGCTCACATGTGTCACCCGTTACTGAGTAGCTCAGTAAGCACAGTAACTCAGAGACCCAATAAATGAGTAAAGTCTGAAACAGTAGGTTCACCACGAAGGGGAAACTCAGCAGTGCAGCTATCAGGCACAGATTATACACAGGTAACTGTTTGTTTTCATATCTGAGTCTAGTTGTCAATCAAGGAATGCCGTGAATCAGGAGATGGGATCTCAAATACAAAACCACAAAGTCAGAGACAGCATCTGGAGGAGCTCCAAGCCACAAAAATTAGGGAAGAAACACAGAGGGAACAAAAACTGTAAATGCTTGCATGGATTCTGCCTCTATATACATTGAATTTAAATAATTGTGTTGATACATCAGTAATAATAATTGCTGATAAAAATTATAGTCCTTATTTTGGGCAGCAATATGTTTTACTAAATGTGAAATTAAAGGCAATTTGTATTAATTAGGGATAATATGAAAGTATGTAAGCGGTTGACATTTCCGACATTTTTAAACACACTACTATGTGTGAAGACAGATCTTTTGCATTTGTTTTGGCTTGGAAATACTGTGGATTGATATATGCCCCCAAAGTATTCTGTTGACATAAGATCCCAGTTCTAACCCCTGAGATCAGAAAATTATTTATAGTTCACTGTAGTTTGAAATTTAATTATGGGATTTGATCTTTGATGTGACTGTTTAGTAGACAACTGTAGTTCTCCCTGAAAGCTGGAATACACCCTTAGTACAGATACTAAACCAAGATCTTCTAATTGCAGGTGGCACACTCAGATTTCAAGATTTAAGAAGTTGCTGTAGTGTGTACAGATATTTTATGTAGGCTTACACAAATAACTTGTTCTAAATGTGGGGAAATTTACAGGCATCAAATCTCAGTTGGTACCCTCAAAAGAACAGATTTGTTAAGGAAGGTCAAGAAAATGAAATGGGCATAGCTGTTTTGTGGTTTAGTTTTTCCAGATTCCTTAGGAATTGTAGAGTGCCCATTGGGTTCTAATTGAGTTTTACCTTCAACCCCTGCTGCTGGTGCCCGGACACATGTGCTGGGATTCTGCAAGAGTCACAGGATGACTGTGGATATTTTTTTTAAGGCCGTAGAAAATAGAGGTTTTCTACTTCAGGATGTATTTAATTGACCCTCCTATCTGGTTTTTTTTTTTTGGTGGTTTTTGTTGTTGTTGCTTTCTTCGCCTCCCAGGGGTTATACAGTGTAATTTTGTGCCTCTCAGACTTCAGCCAAAGACAGGGTGCCCACTTCTGAAGGATAAAGGTTTTCCTAAAAAGAAATACTTAATCCTATCAGGTTAAGTCTGCCACTTTTCAAGATAGCAGTGAAAGACAAAGACACTTTGATAGACAAAGACACTTTGTGTCTCTGCATACTCTCAGAAAACATATCCCACCATCAGATAGATATCAACACTTGGTGCTAAAAGTGGCACACAGTGAAAATTCTTCCTCTGCTGACCTGGAAAAACCATAGTCAGCCTCTCCCCATAGCTAAAGTTCAGTTCACTTAATAGCTAGGTGAGGTTCTTCTCCCACTTTGCCTCTTCCTGTCCTCTTCCTTGTGTGTTGTACTCAAAACCACTGAGAAAAACTCTTTTCTGAACCATAGTTGCAGCTACTGAAAAGTGCTCTGGTGATCAGCAGCAAATAACCCATGACAGAATATAGTTGTTAATTGCTCATTAGCTGAATCTGACATAAAAATTTCACATTATGATGTCTATGTCTGTTTAAACTATTCAAATACATTGAACACCTAGAAACTGATATAAAGTTCAAGTATGGAAATGAGGGAAAACTGAAGATTGATGTATTGCAAATGAATGGGTTTTAGCTAGTTTTAATGAGACAGTCTTCCCAAAAGACAAAATCATTCAATTCAAGAATTCAAGATATATGGTATTTGTTTAATGTTCTTGATTGACAGCTAGAAGATAGGAAATGGTTAAAAGATACTGTGAGAATTAGAAGGTTAGTTGGTAAACTAGGCAATGCTTTTGCCATCTATACCTATTCAGGCTTTTAGAGACTTAGTAGTGCTATTTTTTGTCAGTATTAGCTGTGTCATAGCAGGTGTAGAGTTGTCAAGTTGCTTAAGCAACTGAGGGTTACTCCTTCCTAAACTAAATTAATAACTAAAGAAATAATGAGTTCTTGACTTTTTTTTTTTTTGGCATAGAGAAAGAAATGTGAGAGAGTGTAGCCTTATAAATGCATTTTAATGTATTCTCTTGTATTCATTCATCCTCTTATACAGGCTGGTTTTCTTATGCAGAATTCAGTCTATATATGTTGAGTCCATGATAGAGCTGAAGCTGCAGGCTTTCCTTTACTGCAGGCTGCAGATATCCCCTAAATGCAGGACATTTAAGGTACTCTAGAGCAGAAAAACCTTATCTTTGCTATGGCATATTGAGCTAATGCTCCAAGGAGGAAATTGAAAATTTGTAAGTGAATGCACACCACTTGGAAGTTACCAAAGTGATATTGAGTTCTAGAAAGTGATATCTAAAGTCCTCCAGCAGTCCTTCAAAAATACTTCTATTTATATTTCTATTTATTTTAATAGCCTGAAACAGCAAAATATATCAATAGTTATACTTTAGAAGTTACTGTAAGGATGTGGTTGAAAAGTATTTTGTGCTAAGTTTAATACCTGTGTGAAACTCAAGGTGAGTAACTTTAGGTTTTGACCAAAACCTGTCAACCCTAAGCCCAAGGTGTACAGAGCATCACAGAGATCCAGGTTCTCATGTCCACTAGTTGGTGTTGCATAACAGAAAAGTGAATAAAACTACTTCTGTCTTAAGGAAAGACAGCTGGCCAACCCATAGGTGTGAATTTCCATAGGGAGAAAGCAAATCTTAATAAAAAAATCATCCAGTACTGTATTTGAAGGGCTAAAGTTGTTACAAAAGAACTCAGATAAAAAAATAAAAAGGAGATCTTTGGCATAAAGGGGAAAAAACTCAGGAAAATACCCATTTGATTTCAGGAGTAATCATAAATGCAGACACAGGAATGAGGAAGAACAGGGGAAAATTAGACTTTTGCACTAATACTATCTCTACCTCTGGCTAATTTCCAGGGATTTCTAGATCCTGGTGGTGTTTGTGTATTTTGAATCAGTCAAATAGATTTCTCTTCCCTCTTCCAAATACCTGTCCACTCTGCCCTTGAACCCAAATAATGCTTTGAGCCAGCAGCAGCATTTAGATTCCATGGCTGTAGTGTCAGCTGGGGGAAGAACACATCAGGATCAAGTTAATTGAAAACTTTAAGGGTAATATTATGTGATTCACACACATTTATCTCATTTTTCAAAATAGTTTAAGATGTCACCTGAGTCAATGGGTCTTAAATGCTTCAAATATTTTTGAAAACATGACCACAGGGATATTTGCAGTAGTGAGAGGCCTAATCTCTTTAACAACCTGGCCCAGAGAGACCTAAATCTGACAAAAACCTTGGAAATTTACCTGAGATCCTTGCAGGTGCAAAGAGATTGAAATTCTGATTTAAAATTTTGATTTAAAATTTATTTAAAATTCATAGAAAGGAAATAGCAACAAAATACATTGCTTAACTGCAAAATTATTTTGCCATCACAATTAGCCTTCATTTAAGTTGACATTATTTCAGCATCACAGTTACACTGAAGTAACTTCTGAGAAACATCTCAGAAACATTGCATTGAGGTGCAACAGGTGTGTTCTTCCAGAAAAAAAAATTTTTTTTAAAAAATTGGGATGTTTCAAAAGAAAATGATTAATGTTCAAAACCAGTTGAGAGTAATCTCAATTGGTTTTGAAAATCTGTTTTCCCTGCTTCTGCTGCTTTGAGTTTTTGTTTGTCTTGTTAGGAAGAAAAATAATGCTGCAATTGTGGTTGCTCTAGAAATAAAATAATGAAAATGCAACCTGGACAGTACTAAGCTGTGTTAAGGAGAGAGAAACAATTAGAAGATCCAGATTTCTTTAATAAATCTTGGGTCTATTTATAATATATTGAATTAGAATGCTGTTATAGTGGAATTCAAAACCTCTTGGTATGTTTCCTATGTATTCCCCCTGCTTCAAGACTTATTATGAATCATTGTAACACTGTGCTTAAAGTTTTGCTAAATCCATGCCTTTGAATACTGGATTATATTAAGACTTTTGAGCAGGCAGTGTTTATGTTTTCTTTCTGGGTTATCCTGTTTCAGTGGTAGAATACCTCTGAAAGCACAAAAAACCCCCATGATACCATTCTGGGCTGGGACTGTGAAGAACTTAATTACCAAAGACTCTGTAGGAAAGGGCTGTGTTAAATGTTTTGCTTTGTGATCAGCTAGGTATACAAATAAATTGAATTAAGGAAAGTTCTGACTGCACTTTTAGTCACTTCTGAGAATCCTCTGGCTAAACACACTCCTGCTTGTGGTTAGAGTGTAATTATTCCAGAGAACTCCTGGAATATGAGTGGAACTGCAGATGCAGGCCACCCCCTTTGTACTCTGGTTAATGTGATTTAGAAGGTTTTTCTCTAGTTAGAAATCTTGTCTGAAAATTTTGTAGTGTATTTACAGGAGCACAACAAGCTGGTCATAGAATTCCAATTTGCTCTGGATTGCATTATTTTAATTATTTATTTATAAAATAAACCCTCAGGGAACAAGAGCATAGTTTACTTGTTTGGTTTTTGTTTCTTGTGCCCATTCAGCGATGTTGTGGTTATTTCAAAAGGCATATGATAATTCTTATTTGTAGAATTAATATGCTCTGCTGAATTTTTCTTACAGATTGTTAGGTTGTGTGCAGCAGATAAGTAGCACTTTCAATTTATAACTCTTTGATTATGAACTAAATTTTAAATAATATTCAGATTTACAAGCCTAAAGCTGCCACCTAATGCCATTATTAATGAACATATCAATGGACTTCTTTCAAAGCCCACTGAAATGAGTGTAAATCCTTTAACTCACTTCTCTGGGCACATTCTAAATGTATAAAATTTTGTTGCTTTTCCATACATATCAAAGGCTTTTGACTAAATTGTCTCTCCTTAGATGAGGTAGGAAGTTTCTTCTTTACAGCTTCTGTGATAGACAGGCTATGCTAATGTCCTTGTTTTGCAATAAACTTTGCTTCTTCATTACTTATCACCAGAGGCAATAAAAATCTTCAGAGGCAAATATAAGTTTTTCATTGATATACTTGTTTGTATTTGTAAGACATGAAAGATGAACATGTAATTAAGATCAAAATTAAAATTTATATTTAAAGTATATAAATCTTGCAGTACTAATACTCCTCATATTTATATTTAGACATTTCTGAGTCGTGTAGCTAATAATTACTAACTAAGAACTCGTGGAAGTAACTTATTTAACAAGATATAAAAAGTAACTGCAAGACATCAGAAGTCAGAGTACATTTCACAGGGGCACATCTCCTCTCCTGTGTATATTGTGCATTCTGGATGCAGCAGAAGAAATGCATTTGGGTTACAATTTTTGCTACAGGAAAAGAGGCAAGGTTCCTGGAGTGTTCTGAGGTGTTATCCTCAGTGTTACCAGTATGGGAAATGAGCTTAAATAATCGAATCCTAACATGTAAATCAATTAGCTTTTTAACAGAAAAGCTGCAGTGGCACCTATGGAAAAGATTTCTACCCTTCTTGCACCCACAGAGAAGAGAGCTAATTGCTGTCCTTGTTCTCCTGGCCCTTCCTGGCACACAGCTGGGTCAGCTCCCCTGCACTGTGCTCCTCAAAACTCGATTAGCCCCCAGGAAGACACAGTCAGGAGATGTGCGTTGGTTTGGGGTTTTTTTCCACTTGATTTTCTTGTGTCCATCTGCAGAATTACACATAAAAGCTGCATGAATTTCAACTGCTCCTTTCTCTGCTCCTTTTTCTTCATCCATCACCCTATGGATGTTCCTGTGGACATTAAAGTGTAAAGTGTTCCTCTCTCTTTAAAGAGAAGAATCACATTATTTCTGCAAATACTGTGGCAAAGAGCAGGAAAGAAAAATTAAGCCCTCCTTTTCTGTAGCTTGCTCTTAAAAATTGAAAACTTTATTGAAACATATAATTATTTTTTTTTTACCTTTCATTATTAATCCATAGTTTAGACAATGGAGAAGACTGAAAAAAAAAAAAACCCCAAACAAAAGCTTCTTTTACATTGTGAACCTTTTTTAATGGAAGTCAAATGACCAGCTACAGAAATCACAAGTAACTCTAGCTCCTGTTAGATAAGGAAATTAATGTCATCTAATTCATATGAACTGTGCTCATCAAATGAGACATTAAGAGAACTTCCTCTAAACTCAGCTTCCTTCCAGCCACTTTTATGCATGTACATATACAATTCTCTTTCCAGAATAAGATTAGACAGCACAGATATTCACTTTATCCTTGTGATTGAAGATACAAGTTTTAATTGGAGAGCTATTCCTTCTAAATAAGTGGTTTTCTGCACTTGCATGGGAAGAAATACTAGTTTTAAAAGAATGAAAAATTGTATAGATTTTGAAATTCTATCATGTTTACAAAATGAAAAAAACTAAGATTAATAGCACTGAGAAATCACTTGTTAACGTTTAAATTGAATATGGGAAAAAATTGCTTTTATGCAGCTGTGTGTTGTTAGTAAAGAACAATCAATGAAATGGAGCAATTTCAAAATCAGTCCTGAATTCTCCATCTAAATTTCTTTCTTCAGCAAACTCCCAATCTTTTCATGTTACTTGATAAGATCCTACTTACTCCAGACTGTTATCAATTGTGACTTTCAGCACTGTAATTCCAAAGAATACACTACCTATGATTGTATATAAGCAAAAGAAAATCAAGAAAATCTCATTTCACATCTAAAAGAGGATGTTACAAAAATTATCTTACCACACATTTTATTGCAGTGTTTTATATGAATATTAGAGATGGGTTAGCAGTCATAGTCAATCCTCCCCATCAAGGCACAGCTGCAAATATTAGGAAAATTTTTATTTTCTTCTTTTCTGGAAAGGAAATGTAGGGATTTTCTATTGAATTCAAACATCTAAAAAATTGCTTAATTTAATTAGGATACAGTGAGACTACTAGTGCAGCAGAACTTCATTCAGCAAATGTTAGGAATCAGAAGAGAAAAATAAAAATGGAAAAAAGTATCCACAAAACAAAATAATCTTTAGGAAAAAATGCTGTTGTATTGGAATTCCTTGGAAAAGCTCTTGTAAAAGGTTGGGCACTATTTCTCTGTGCAAGCACTTTATTCTCAGTTTTGCATCTGTAGCTTCACATTAAACTATAAACAGCTCACGAAGAGAGTTTAATAAGAAAGTGCATTTAAAATGTCTAATACTGAGTACACAGTTTTTTATGCCAAATGATTCTGTCTGGAAAAAGCAGTCTCAGACCTAAACCTGGGATATGCCTGATACAGTGAGTTTTCTAGAAACTGAGGTGAAGTTTGTTTGACTTCTGTTTGATGAATCTGCTATTTTTCCTTCTATAATTACAAAATTTAGGCAAAACTAATGAAAGTATCCCTGTGTTCTGGGTCAGGTTCAGAGATAAAATAACAGGGAAGGTGAACAACTGGCTTCACTCAGTGTTTGTGGGGACATCGGGATCAGCTCTCATGCCACTGTAAAACACAGGGAGTTTCTGCTGAAGGTTTTGATCTACATGTATGTGTAGATAATCTACAAGAGAGAATTAGACCTGCTGAATTCATAATTCCAGTGTAATGAAGAAAAAAACAACCATAATATTTACTATGGGACTTGATTTTCCCGATATTTAATAGTTGTGTCCCATTATCAGAAGGAAAAGCTTCAGATATCTCCATTTCTCTGTGAGACTTCCCCTGTTTTGCTACGTGACAACTTAAATCCTTGTAGGACTATTGGGTTGAAGTTAATTTTATAGCTCTTGCAAACGAGAAAACTAAAGGATTTAACTTTTAAACCATGTTTATGACTCTGGTCTTCTGGAGGAAGACATTTTGATCTGCTAGTTTTGCTTATGCTTAATGTATGTTCTGATATGGAAAAAACAAAACCAATCTTGTGCTTTTTTCACTTACCCAATTAATGTCCCCAAGAAAAGCTGGTAAATACCATCCACGAGGGATGTTTGCACAGAGATGGTTCTGATGCTGGAAGTTTATTCCTACTATGACATTTGAGAATTTCTGCTATTCTTATTAGCACAGCTCCTGATATCTCAGTGTGGATTCTTCTACAGAGGAGGAACCAGTGTATAAGTAAATGATGGTTAGATTTTTTTCGGTTTTTTTAATCTTTTTTTTTTTCTAATATACTACTTCTGTCTGTGGCCCACAAGTATAGTTTTTAATCTTTGCTGTTGTTATCCTCAGCATAACCTCCTCCTCCCTTTGTCCCTCTATGATCTAGGGAAGTAATGTCATCTGTATTTAAATGGGAAAATGTGAAACTGAAGGATCAGGGTATTTTTTCAGCCAGCTCTGAAGTCCTAAATGAGTGCCTTAAATGGATAGGTCATCTTTATTTTCTTTTTTTTTTTTTTTTTTTCCTACTTTGAAAGCATTGGAATCAAGTATTATTATCACTAATAATATTAATCATGTGAACTTTACTCTCTACCCAACACCACCATGTGAATTTTATTTTGATGTGCTATGCCCTGGGTTACAGTCTACTCAGTTAAAATGGCTCATTTTTTCTCTTTATCTCATACTTTAGTATTTGTATCACAGATTAATCACAGCCTGTGGCCTCTGCAATATCCTTATATTCTAACTCAACAGGAACAGGTTTGCAATGAGTTTTTAGTTGAAATGTATAATATAAATTTCTCTGTTTATATCCAGCAATATAAATTTTTTCCTATACAGACTCTGAACAGTACATATTGAGTATATATGAAGCTTTTCTAAACCTACTGAAAGCACTAAACCATTTACAACCAAATCTCTACTTGCTGCTGAAAAACCCTAAAAATAATATATTCAAAAACTCATTATCTTCCCTCCATGTGCACACATATGAATTAACACTTAGTGTGTACTTTTAATATCATTCAGAGTATAAATTTACAATTTCTTCTGGATTTGAGAGAAATTCTAAGAAATGAGCCAAAGTGGGTTTTATTTATATTTTTAATTTATTTTTTAAAATAGAAGACAATAGCAAAATAAAATTGTATCTGTGAGATAGTAACAAAATCTCTAAACTTATTTAAAGTCCTCTAAGGCTTATGTCAGAGAGAGTTGTCCTTTTCATGTGTGTGAAAGGAAGTAAGGAGTCCGAGAGACTTGTTGGAATTCTGCTTTTTGCTGGGCACTGGTCTGGAGGAGGGGGAGGTCGAAGCTCTGGCTAACATCACATTCTTCCCTGCATTCCTGACGTGGATTACATTTTAGGACTCAACTGCGGATTCACCACACTGCTAAAAATGGTGCAAAGTTTCATTGTGCTGATCCATGAGCTGAGCAGGAACTTGGTCCAGAGCTTTGCCTGGCACCCTGCTTTGACAGCTATTGGGGCTGTTGGAGAGAAACCTGGGCGCAGTTTCTGTTGGTCCAGTCACTGCACTATTTTTATTTTGAGTGTATTGGTTTACTTTGATTGGAACTGCTGTGAAAAGCAGTCAAGGAAGAAAACCTCTGAAGGTAAGGTATTGCTCAGGAAACACTTGGGAATTGCTAAGAAACCACGCACGAGCAAAAAGTCCAGTGAATTTGTGAGAAAAAAATAAAAAGTTATTTGGAGGAGCAAAGCTAAGGCACAAGATTTGCTGGACATACTATGGCAGGTAAACCTGCCCCAGGTGATTGCAAATCTTTAGGGGAAATATTCATCTGGATTAATATAGACATTCTTGTGACTTGTTCTTAATTCAGAATAAATGGTTCTGTGATGCTTGAAGAAGGAATAAATCCATCAAATTCTTTTGAGGAGGGAAAGAACAGCAGAGCAGGAAGCTTTAGGTGCTTGGATGGGGCTCGGTTGAGCGTGAACACTCCAGTGTGCCCAGCTCAGTGTCAGGCACAGATCTGGAGCTCTGGCACGGGTGAGAGCACTGGGATGAGCCCAGCCCAGGGGCAGTGGGTGCAGGAGCCCAGTGCTGGCTGTGAGCTCGGCTCAGCCAAAGCCAGGGAGGTGCTGGTGGGGCCCTGTCCTTGCCCTTACCTGTCTGTGGGCACGATGACGTGTGGCAAAGAGGGGTCAGCATGGCCCCGCTGAGTTGGGCTCATGTTCACTCAGCTATTCGGCTGTTTTTGGCTAATCCAAGAAAGGCAGGACCATGATAAGTACAGGATTGTTTCAAAAGTCTGCTGTTTTGCAAATCATAGGAGTTTCGAATTGCTCCCACCTAAGAAATTGCTGCAACGTGTGAGTTTTGGTATATATAGAATTAGGAGAAAAATTGTGGATTATCAGTAAAGCATTTTCATCCTTCTCATAAAGTAAAACTAATTTAAACTCTTTTTTGTTTTTTAAAATCTGACATTTCTCTACAGAATATTTTCTGTAGTTCCTAATATTAATTCCCATTACCGTCTGTGGACATATGGTAATAAAATTTCCTTGCTCAAAGCTGAAAATGCAGAATCATTTTGAGACATAAGGGAGGGGAGGGATCTTACACCTTCCCAAGAGCAGCAATCCGGTGTGTTTTGCATGCTGGACGTGTTTGCTGTGCAGCTTTCTGCACTGGGATGCTACAAAGCACAATGGGAGCATTTATAAAACTTTTTATTGACTAAGAACAGGACAGTAGCATATGGGAACACCAACAATTGCTAACTGATCATGAAATAAAGAAATGTCAGTATTCTAGTGTTATAAAAAGAAAGGGGGGAAAAAAAGTCATTCAGAACTTAGTCATATTGGTTCAGCTGTTGTAACCAAAGACTGATAAGATAATAGAGGTCTTTGTGGCTGTTTTCTACTGAAATGCTTTATCTTTATGATACACTTGGGGCCCTTTAGAGTGGAAGCTTTTTAAACTGCTGCTGGAGTTAGAACTCAAATTAGATGCTGTTGCAATGGCAAGGGGGCTTCTTAGTCAGGCAGCCCTCACAAAGTGACTTTTATCTCCGAGGCCCTTCCATTAGATTGTTACTTTCTTCTGTTTCTCCTGTTTATTTTTGTTGACTTTTGCTGCCCTACTTTGTGGCATTTAGAAGGTGACCCAATCAAGAAAGGGTAAATGCTAAATGCTGGACAGAGCCTGTGAAGTGGAAACATCACAGCCCATCTGATGTGTGCTGCAGGCTGCAGTGTTAGACAGAACGGTTTAACCAGGTTATCTCTGGGAAGCTAAGATCAAATACACTTTCTTTTATGTCTAGCATTGTGTTCTTGCTTTCTTTTCAATGTCCATAAAATAATAAAATCCCCTTCAATCTAACAGAGGCATTGAGTCACAAAGGCTTTTTTTTTTTTTTAAGGGAAAAAAAAGCTGAAATTGCTTAACTTGATTCAGAATCATTTTTGATTGCTGGTTGAACTGTTTTGGCTGACGTTACTTTGGGGCTGCAGTTATGTGATTTAAAGCCCTACTTAGTTTCTGGCAAAGTCCACACTTCTTTCTTGCATTGCTGCCTCCTGATTTCATGAGTGTCACACAATGTGTTTGTTCTGTAAACGTAATGGGAGTAATCATTTGTGATTTATTAATTTGTATTTCCTGTAAGCGTATGGAGCAAAAGTTAGTTTAGATGCAGTGCATAAACAAGGATGGTATTTGTCATGTTTTACACTAATCACAGAATTCAAGAGAACCAAAAATGCTTTGCAGCTGTGTAGAGATTCCATGCAAAGATCTCAAAGCACTTCAGAAACATTAACTAACCAGGCATAAAAACCTCTGATTGGTAGTGCTTTACTCTGTCTACATGTTGGGACACTAAGACACATTCAGGAACCCACAGTAATTTTGTGTCACAGCTAGGAACCCTACTTTAGCAAGCTATGGATCATGCCTATACAATTTTTTGTTTATTTATGACTCCAGCACTTTGTCTTTTATTCACTTGATAGAATATGTGGTTTTACCTCGTTTTCTTTTCCTGAGAGTCAGAGAGATTAGTTTAAATTATGCTGTGTAAGCCTAGAAGTCTATTTTTTGTTATACCTGTTTCTTTTTTTCCCTTACCAGCAGTTATTCCTCTGCATCTACCTCAGGACAGCTTGCCCCAAGGACAGTAGGAAATTTAACATTGAGAAACATGCAGTGTTTGCTTACATGCAGCTACATTTGTATATAGACTGAATAGGTTGTAAAAGGTAACAGAAGTTTTAAAACGTGCTAAACCAGTGGTTGATATAGGAACTTTAATTACATTGTATAGCTATACTTTCAGAATACTAGTTTTTGAATTTTTTGTGTGTGTGTGTGTTTTGGGTTTTTTTTCTGCAATACTTAAAGAAATCTAAGTAGATAAAATTCAGGATGGGGTTTATGATTTTTATTAGATGCAGTGTAAGATACATGATGCTCTTTCTCTTAGTTAATGTACCAGAAATCACGTAGTATTCTAGTTGGTTTTAGTAGATAGAGTTTTGCCACAACCAGAATTCTTTCTAAATGTAATTTTAGACCACAAGTTGAACTCTTTTCTCTTTTTCAGCAGATTTATAGCTACTTTTTATTTTCTGTCTCCTGATTAGATTGACCTATGACCAAAATTTCAAAAAGTCAAGAGTTCTCTTTGATGCCTTAGTTCTCTTCAATCTGAATATTTTATCTCAATTTGTGCTGAAATCCAAAATAAAGAGTAAAACAATAAGCACACAGGGAAAAATTAAAATATTACTACAGCCAGATTATTATCACAAAGGTAGGGATATACCCAAAGTATTCTCAGAAATAATAACTTTTTTTTCTGAACTTTTGATGAGACTGACACGTCTCCATTTTAAAAAGAAGTCCTTAAACACTATCAGCTTCCCATCAACACTCAAAATTTTAAATACTGCTGGTAAAGGGAGTCAATGGATCAAATTCAGTATATCTGTAGTCACTGAAATAAAGGCCCCTAAGAAAAATGTGTCAATTTTAAAGGTCTTTCCTAACTGAAGACCATTTTGTGATAGAGCCAAAGGTTAATAAAATCAGTAGTGAATGTAGCAATTTTACAGATAAGCTATTCACAACAAGTGTAGTTACTTGAATAAAAAGCTAATTCAGTTCTAAAATGCCACATGCAGTAGCAGTGAATAGCTGCTTTTAGGTGCTTTCTGGAGGAGGATAAAATACAGAATCACAGCACTCTTCTTTTCCAGCATCCCTGGCTGCCTGTAAATTGCTGTGAATGGGACTGTGGGCTGACAGGCTCTATTAAGACAAACTGCCTTTCTCATCGGAGAGATAAAATAAATCAGGTGTTTAGTCAAATTAAAATACTTCAGATGGAGCAGGCCCTGGGGAGCACTGATCCACCTGACAAATCTGAGAGAAACTCAAGACAGATGTGTTTTGGGGATAAGGAAGACCCTATGGAAAAAAATGCACTGCTGTCTTTGGAGTAAGAGAATAGGATTAGAACAGAGAGAGAGCTGTGGTATATAATATTTTATGGAAGCTGGCATATTTACTGTTCATTTTTTACTAAGCTTTTTGTTTTATCTGTTTTTATGGCAAATACATTTTACAGATAGCTGTATTTTTATTTTATTTATAGATACTTTCAGTCAGCAGCAGAAGTTTATTTACTGGTAATGAGTTTAGGAATCTCATTGTTCGCTACAGTAAGTGGATGCAAAACAGATGATGATGGCACACAGCTACTGATGACCTCTCTTGTCCCAGCCAGATCAGCTCAATCTGGTCTGCATTCTAAGCAAGTTGGTTTTTATTGGTATTTAAACTGTAAAATAATGGTTGGGATTTTCCACTCTAAAATTAAATTATGCCTCACCCCCCCCACACACACAGTTCATACAACAACATTCTCATCTTATGCTTGTTCTTGGTTAGGTGTCCTGCAGCTTCGTGGAGGTCTCGTGATTTTCCAGGAGCACAGTGTACATTTTGTGGTCATCAGTTCTATTCTGTTGCTGAATTACATAACAGGGTACAAATTAAAGAGCAGAGTACTTTAAATGGGGTCATTTATTTCAGATGTGTTTCTCAGGGGAGGGAAAAGGAAAGAAAAACAATTGCTGTGGATTCCTGAATCAGAACAGTTACTTCTGCCTGCTAGTGTAAAAATATCAGAGAGAGAAAGAGAGGGAAAAGGGGAAGGAAGGAAGGAAGTGGCGGAAGGGAAGAAAGAAAGAAAGAAAGGAAGGAAGGAAGAAAGGAGACTATAAACTATATCAAATGATTCTAAGAAATCCTAACAAAACAACAACATTTTGTAGCCTTTGCAGGCACTCTTTGTGGTGGTTTCCTACTCATGCTATGGAGCAAGTACAAGCTACACAGGCCAATATAGAAATGGAGTGGGAGATTAATATCTGCTTTGGGTGTGTAAAATATTTTACGGCTGTAAGCTCAGGGGCTTGCATTATGATGCCAAAGCTGCTTGACAGATGTGAAAGTCTCAAGCTGTTGTTTCCCAGGTGGCAGTGGAGGACAATAAGTACCATTTGAGGCAGCAGGTTGCTGCCCACTGGCTTTCTAAAATCGGTGGGTGGAGTGGTTGATCTCTTCTGGTCACAATGGGCAAGGGAGTTTTCCTCTGGCAGAAGAGTCTTTTACCTATGGAAATGAATTCAAAACCACCTCAATGACCTTTGAACCATGCTGAAAAATCTGCAAGACCTAATAACACAGTTTAGGAGGGTTATGGTATAGGTCTGTTGTGGAGGTGCAGAGAATTGAACAGCTGTCAGCATGGAGATCAGTGCATGCTGAAGGATCCTGGCAAGGCAGCACTTACAGGGCAGGCACTTTCCTGGCCACACAGCTGCCTAAGCTTACTTTCAAAAATTATTTTCTATTTGTTTTGGACTTGTAACAGCTTTTTGCACAGAACTCTTCTATTGCTTCAGTCACTTGTATCTCACTAAGGCTTTGCAATGAATTGGTCTAGGTAGGAGGGTCCTTCAGTTTCAGCTTCATGCATCCATTGTTCCTCTTGTGATGAAGGAAATCACTATCAAGCCTTTCTAAAACTTCAACTGCAACAGAATTTACACATTTTTCTTCTTCTGGAGGCTTATGTCACATGTATACTGTCTATAGAGGGTAGGAAAACATCAGCTTCTTGGAAACTCATTTAAAACTAAGATAGTTAATAGTGAATAAGAAATTGAATATTTGTCAGTACTTTTCATTGCCAAATGCAATTAATAAATGTACATAAAATGTACATTTACATTTTTGTTTCTCAGAGTTCAAGAAACATCTTTGTTTCTCAGAGTTTGTTTAGAGTGAATGACTTAAGCTACACAGTTTCTTTTTTTTCCATACAAAGCAATTTCAGATAAAGGTTTTCTTTTAAGCTGCTTTTGCAAATGAAATTCTGTGTAAGAATCATACTGACTCCATAATGTAAGTAGTGGATAATGGGTTTGTCACCTTCTATGCAGGAACCTCTTTTGTCTTCCTTCTCCTTATGAAACCTGTCAGCCCTTTTTTCTTTTCTTCTTTACAAGATATCCATCTTATTCCTGGTAAGAAGCTGGAGTCATAATCTTGTGACTGTTTCTCCATTTCCTCCTAGGTCCTGTTGCTCACACATTTTCTTCCTCTTCAAAAGTATAGTGACTTCTTTATCACAGTCCTCTATTGTGAACAGAGGAAAGGAAGTTTCTGAATACTCTCTTTTGTCCTACTTCTCATATCATTGTGGCAGACTACAGACCTGAATAATTCTTGATTTTCTTCTCTGATTTTCAGTTCTACTTTACAACATTAAATGGCTTTATTTATCCTAATTCCAACTCTAAACTTCTTTCAGATTAACTTCCAATAGTCTTGGACTTCTACCTTGATGTATTTATATTATCTCTTATGGACCTATGATTCTGAGGTGCTTACAAAAGGAAATGTATTGTATGGCTCAAATATAGGAACTGACATTGCTGTTTCTGACAGGGTAATATGTTCCTATATGAGGTGGGATATTTTCAGATTGATTTGGAAAAGGACCCTGTACTCTCCACTTATGAGACCCATGCAATTTACCCATAAACAGACCATTAAGCATCATTAGTGCAAAGAATAAATGTACCGTAGTTTCATATTAATTAAGTGCTCTCTGTAGAGTAAACTTTGAAAGTTAAATGAAAATTCTTAAGCCATTTTCTCAGGTTAGCCATTTCTCTTGGGGACAAATAAAGCTCATTTTTAATACAAATTCCACAACCATGGATTACATTTACCTAAATGACCTACTAGATATATGGGTATTTTGGAGAAATTATCAATAAATTCTTAAACTGCTTCTTCCACCAAACAGCATCTTTTAAATTCTGTTTTAGCATTTGTACATACTTGGAGTGAAAAAATGAGAAAATATATAAACTGAGGTAAAATTATGTCTGATAAACTATGAATGCATTTATCACAGTGGGCAGATTTAGATGGAGAAGATCCAGGGATTCATACAGAATAAATGCCTGCCAAAAAAAAGGAAATATTCTCTATCTTTTCTGCTCCCATTTCTGTTACATCCTCCCCTGCTTAGAGCACAGCAAATCTATGTGTAACATTCTTTTGAGATTTGTTAGTAGAAAATATATCCAAGCTGCTGTTTGAAAAAAACACACATTGGTGATACAGCCATTTCTTTTTTTGAGGGGTAAATATTGCTTTGTAAATATTGTCTGCCTGATATTTACAGTCCATCCTTCCCCCACGTTCAGGTACCCCAGAAAGCCTGGCAGAAAAAGAGCGGCAGCTCTCGACCATGATCACCCAGCTGATCAGCTTACGGGAGCAGCTCCTGGCTGCCCACGACGAGCAGAAAAAGCTGGCAGCCTCACAAATCGAGAAGCAACGGCAGCAAATGGACCTTGCTCGCCAACAGCAAGAACAGGTGAGGCTCCAAGAAGGAAACCTGTGAAAATGGTTCACGCAGAACGCTTGTCGCAAACTCCGCTCTGCCTGCTGTTGTTTCCTTTTGTGGTTTGTTTTTTTTTAAATATCTGCAGAAGTTAGATGTCTTCCCAGAAAGAGGGAATATTATAGGACCCTGAAAAAAAAAAAAAAAAAAGGAGGAGTGGATGATAGATTTCACAGTTCTCCTTGCACTGAGAAGCAATTTTGAGAGTTATGAACAAACGAGACTATAACCATTATTTAACAGTTTCTCTTTCTGAAATGAAAATAATGAAACAAAAACGCTTAAGCATACTCAAACCTTCAAATACCTTGCACAAGTAAGGTTTGATTTGTTTGTTGAGGTTGTGAACAGGTTTTTTTTCTTGTTTTGTCTTTTTGATTTTTTTTCCTTGATTATTTGTTTGGTTTAAAGATGCAGTTGTCCAACGAGCTGTCCTCTTCTCATCGAACAAAAGTGCAACAACAGTGATCCCATGCACTAGACCCCTAGGCATTAGATCCGACAGATCCAAATTAATGTGTGGTTTTTAGGAATCTGACATTATTACTAGAATTATCTTTTCAGTTAAATATATTTTATAGGATATATACAGCAATGTATGCTCTGTTGATTTTAATGAGTTGTGACGTCTGGTATTTTATGTGCTTGGGTATTTGCCCACATGTAGGAATATGGACTCATCCCCTAATGGAAAATAACATAAAGGAACACTGTAAAAAATCAGAAGTTAGAATGTCATTTAGCCATCTAGAGATGACACAGTAATTAACTATTGACACTTGTGAATAAGCTAGCACAAATTAATCTTGACACATTTGCAGACGAGTGATATCTTACAGTGAACACTTTGTAATTATATTTCAAAATGAAAATTAAATGACACTTAAAACTAGGTTGTCATGCTCAATGAAGCGAGCATGTAGCTCAACCGATAGGCAAATAAAATTCAGAATTTGAGCCACATGGTGCCTGTGTACCCTACTTTACTGTGTCAAGCCTATACATCAAGACGATGCTATGGTAATTGCATTGCAGGGTCTTGGGTACATCTTCTATCACAGAACTGCTCCAGCGAAGAGGAACCTTGGAGATTAGATGCTCCATGGTATATTTCTTGTTTTCATCAGGAAATGCCTGTTCAAATGGTGCTGCATTGTGCATGCAGGTACAAAAAGCTGTTCGCAAGCTGGCAGCACCCTGGCAGATCTGTTCCTTTGCACATGTAAACAAAAGCCTCCTCCTTGTCTTGGCTGTGGTTTACTGTGTTAGGCTGCAGCCAGGTCATCAGCAGCTCCAGACAATACTGGATGTAGGGTGCTGTGTACCTGTGAAAGAATGATACAGCACTGAGAGAGGGTGGCCCACAATGCAGCTCCATGCTCTGTGTCCTTTCACTGTGAAGCTGCACACTGTAACCAACTTTTTCCTTTGCTGAGACCTTCAACAGGAGAGGCAATGTGGATATAACCCTGACAGACCTTCAGTTACAAGCACTGCACTTCTAAGATGGAGTCACACAACTGGTGTGTTGCTCACTAAAAGTGGCAACTCCATTTCCCACAGAGGTTTTAGATATTCCATATAGCGCTGTCCCCATTAGGGTTGTTTCACCAAGCACAGGCGCCACTGCTGGTCACTGTGCTGACAACAGCTACCTGAGCTTCTATTCTAAAATACTCACTGTATTTTATTGACTTGCTTGGGAGGTTCATCCAGATCTGTTTGAACACCAGTCTCCTGAAAGGATCCATTACAAGCATTGCTGTAGTGATCTGTGAGAGTTGCTTGATTCGATCTTCTTGTGATCCTTTGCCTTCACCCAGCCCCAGAATCGCCTAGACCTTAATTTGTCTCCTGGAGGCCGTGTACAAGACTTAAAATACACATGAATTTTGTGCTGATTTCTCTTACAAAAGTGAATTTTAACTGAAGAAACTTACAGAGTTATTTCCATGTGACAGTGAGAGATTAAGGAAATGACAGCCTTGGTCTCCCTGTATGCACAATTACAAGCTGTTAATATGTGACTGCAAATTCCTTCTGAGTTAATCTGAACAGTTTTCACTAAAACTATGTGATTGTTTATTTCCAAACCAACCTTTATACATTCCTGTCATTTTTTTATCATAAAAACATTTTACTTAGCTTTCTCTGTTTATAACAGAATAAGTGTGCTCAGAAGATGTTAGGGAAGGAGACCAAGAGGGTTTTTGCCAAAAGAGAAACAGTGGATTTGAGTGACCAAAATACCTTTGTCACCAGCTTCTTGCTGTTTTATGTGATTCCTCTGCTCTAGATAAATATTTATAGGAGGGGAAATTATACTTAAGAAATGAAGGTAGCAGAAGTGCTGAGGCTGGGATTTCCAGGAAACACAAATCTTGTTCTCCTTTCAGTCTGCTGCACTGTTGCCCTTCTAAAGCAGAAGTCCAGTTGTTCCCCCAGCTCCCTGCGGCTTCTCCTCGGTGGCTGCCTTCCACATCACCCATGGCAGGGAGCAGCTCTGTGGTCTGAGGGCAGGATCCTATTTCCCTTCTGCTCCAGCATGCTGATTTTGTGGCAATCAGGGAGGTAGATGGAGCATCTGTAGCAAATTCTCACCAGTCTCTTAGTGTTCTCCACCCGGAACATTTGCTTTTCTCCATCTGTGTTAGAGAAGGGATAGAGTGAAGCTTTATCCTCCAGATCCCCTACTGATTTTACCAAATGAGGGTAAGAATATCAGCGTATTTCATAGGGCGGTGTGGAGGATGAGTTGCTGAGCACCAGGTACTGCTTTTACATGGAATAAGGCTCTGCTTTGCTAAGTAGCTCCAAGGATGATTTTTGAGATTTGCAAGAGAAGTAATGTGCTGCTCATAGTGGAGAACATCAGAGAAGCTTACCCTAGGAGCTGGTGCTGAATAGTGAAACATCCATAAACACCAGCTAAGGCTCCAGTTCAGCAAAGCAGGAAAATGTATGTTTAACCTTAAGCACCTGCGTAATCCCATCCCCATTCAGAAAAGCACTTCATTTTAAGCATGTATTTCATTCCCATTGTAGCTAAAAGTAATGCATCGCAGTTAAAGATCACCACAGGCTTAAATGCTTTGTTGAATAGCGATGAGATTATTCACATGCACACAAATAAACCTATGTTTCTGTGCTTTTCAGAGCTAAGGTCTCACTGCTTAAAATACATATTTCTTACTCGCTAAGTAGATTTTTATGTTGCATTTAAATTTACCTCTAAAAGATGCTCCATTAAAAAAATAATATGCTTAATAAAATATAATAAAGAATAACAAATATTATGTTTTTCGGTCAATAGTATTGAAATTTCAATATTGCTGTTCTAATTTAATGGAAATTTTATTTCTAATAGATTGCAAGACAACAGCAGCAACTTCTGCAACAGCAGCACAAAATCAATCTACTGCAGCAGCAAATTCAGGTCAGTGTGTTTTATTGCTCTCTTCTGATTATACTTAAGTTCCATTTATGGAGAGGGAAGGGTCTAAAATAAAGCAGCCACTCGCTTTGCTAACAAGCCTGAGTAAAGATGCTTTTTATGGGAGTTCCTTGTGTCCCTGAAAATTATTGTCAGACATCTTTTTTGGTGCAAAGAACTTTAATAGGCAAGGTTTTCTTCTGAAAGTTATGAACTATTTTTAAATCTCACCATCTTGTCACAATTCTGAAATCTGCAATCAGTTTGACTTGCATTGTGTGAAGTAAAAACAGAGTCTCACTTACTGCTGGAGGAATTCTGTGTTCTACAAAGGCAAAATTGAGACATTGAGGCAGTACTGAGTCCCTGGCACCAGTCTGCTCATGCACAAAACCCCACAGGTATATGTGTTCCAGATGCCTTTGGAGTAATTATACCCTTGTGGATCTGGAAGTATTCTGGAGATATTTAATTATCTGTACTTGTGCTCAGAACGTGTTTTAATTTTGTGCAAGTATACGTGGGCAGGGAGTGACATGGATGCAGAGGCATTGTTGGCATGTGACTGTGTTGCCTTCTCTGCTTCCCACTTTGAGAGCATTTCCCTGGGCCTGTTCAGTGATTGAAATATTTCAATTTGGTCTGACAGATGATTGTGCTGCCAATCATTTCTTATAAGCTTGGGCTATCCATTTCTTTTCCTTAATTAGCAGATTGCTATGTTACTAGATGCCAAAACTGAAGTTTTTCTTTCCCTCATCCCAAAGGAATGCTTGTAAATGCTTTTGAAAATGTTGTAATGCAGTCTCAGTTACACTTCTAAGGGCTTTATTTAACAAATATAGATGTGTTAATACCTTGCATGAGAGACACAATTGAATTGTAAAGCACCATTATTGTTGTTGCCTATTAGGAGACTGTGTGTTCATATTAGGTGTTCATCAAGGATGAAAGAGATAGTGTTGTAAGGAAAAAAGAACAGCGTAAGGAACTAGAAAGAATAGTGTAAGGAAAAAATACACCATCTTCCCTAAGTGTTATTTGCAAGTCTGGCTTCAGAAAGCAAAGAATAATATCAAAAAAGTCTTAGCATAAAAGCTAAGACTGAAACCTAGCTAAGTCTACAAAACAGAAGTGTTATCTGTATGAGAAATTACTAACCTTTAAAATTCCTTTAAAAATTAGCAAACAAAGAGGAATTATGACTTGGGGGCTTTTTTGTTTCTCTTTGGAGAATTGTAGATATATTTGGATGGGATACCTGCTCTGTAGTAAAAAGCTCAAAGGTACTTTAAGTTTCACTTCAGTCAATACTTTCCAGTAGCTTTACCCTTCCCCTGTCTCCAGGGAAATGTGGTCTTAGAATTCATTCTAGAATAGATTGAAGGTTCATTTGCTCATTCACTACCATCTTTCCTCTTACACAGTGCTGAACCCTCCACAAGTTTTCCTTTCCCATCCTTTCCTAGATGTATATGTGAAGAAATGTTTCAGTGGTTATTCTGTTACTATTTCTTGGTGACTCGTCCCTGTATTTGCTTCCAAATTCTTGCCAATATATAATACTCATGCCACAACTCCTCAGTGGTTTGGCCTCTTTATTGATTTATGATTTCTACATTTACCTGAGTGTGTTTGAGTCAGTAAGGATTGTTTCTTCTCCCATTTGGTCAGCCAGATTGGAAGTGGGCATCTCATGGCCCAAGGAGTGCTGTAGGCTCCAGTAAGAAGCACTAAGCACACAGGGGAGATGCCAAGTCAAATGTCCAATGGTCTTTTGGGGAAATTACTAAAAGAAAGTTCCCTGGGAGACTGTCTCCAGCTCACATAGTCCATTTGCTTGTGAGCCAAGAGGTCTTGCTTTGTTTCTTTGTTCTGTCTTAATTCTGTGGCAGGTTTGGCAGCCAGAAGTTGCTTGAGAGAGAAGTTACTAAGTTGTGTCTCAGTTTGTAGTAGGTTTTCTGCTGTAGAATTGGTTATGAGTGTTACAGTTTGAGATATGTAGGTTCCTTAAGGGCTAGAGCTGGGATGGAGGCAAAAGGGAGGCAGGTGACAGAAATAGTGCTGTGCTGGTTCTCCCAGACCCTCTCCCACCATCTTCCCAAGAAAGCTCAATACCGTACTGAAGTCATGCTGGTGACTCTGGGTGCAGTTCATCGTATCAAAAACAGGTAACTGCAGTACAGACTCTGTCTCAATTAATTATCCAGATTGCTCTTGTAGTCAGCAGTGAGAAGCAAAGTGTTTCAGGATACACTTTGTCTTGTCCTAAAGTAGATATTTAAAATATATCAGATAAATTGTTCCCTAAAATGGCTGTTTCTCTAAGAAGGATGTACATGCCAATGCCTTTAGTGTAGAGATCTGATGTGAGATGAGGTGAATTCAGCTCTCTATGTCTTGAATGGGAAACAAAATTTCTATGGAATGTTTACATTCCCAGTTTACTTTTTGAGCCTGGTAGAATTTGCAGCACTATCCCCAGTAACTTGATTTTGTTTAGAAGGTTTGTTCAAAGTCACTCTTGAGCAACAATTTTCAGGAAACAGTGATTACCTACAGAGAATGGTGTGGGCTCTTATCTGTACTCCGTATGCGTGAGAAAACAGGGGTACCCTTGCCTGCCACTCCCCTTCTGAGGAGATTACAAAATGTGAGCAGCACAGGTGCCAGTTCCATCTGGGCAGGGGCCCATTCATGGCACAGCCACTCAGGCAGGTACAGCGTGTTCTCCAGGATGCAGGGGGAGAGGGGCACTGCTGATGCAATGTTTTCATCATGAGACACACAGTGTGTCAGCTGTCCTCTCCTGAGGTGCAGTGTCAATTCTCAGACAAGGGGTTCTGTGAGTAATGCACCCAGTTGAACCATTTGAGCAATTAGAAGTTGCTCTAGAAGGGGCTTATAATATGTCAGCCACATACAAAATTTAAAATAATTTACATTAAATAATATCACGCTTCCTCTGGACAACTACTGGGTAAATATACTGAGAATTTGCATTACCTAGCATTTATTATTTATATTACCTGTTTATGTATTCATTTTGACCTTGTTTCATTTAATTGGTGAACGGGTTGTTTCTTTCTTTGGTTTTTTTTTGTTTTATTTTGTTTTGTTTTGAGATCATTTACTGGAGCACCTTACTGCAGACTTGTTATACATCCAAAACTTTGTCAATAATCTATGAGCAAAGAACACTTTATCTAGGCTTAGTGTATGCAAAAATAATAGGTATTTCAAGAGTACAGAGGTCATTAGGTATTCTGCATAATCGTCTCATATTTTCTACATGAAGCTAATGTATTTATCTGGGTCTATGTGTTGGGGAATGCAGTTTTGTTGGCTAAAAGCAGTGGGAATCTGGACTTCTTCTCAGTCCTGTCTCTGATTATCAGAAATTTGGCAAATCATATCCTTTCCCTCAATTTAAATGTAATGTTTTGAGAATCTTAAATGAAAATTTTCAAATACATGCAGTGCATTATTACTTTTCAGCTCAAATGTTCATAACGTTCATAAACACTCTTCTATAGAGGAGTCCACAGAGATGGGAGGAAATCTAGTATGCCAAATTAAGTTCTTTATTCTGCAGAGCTGTGCAGAGAAATCATTGATTTCAGTGCAAATTAAAGTTGAGAAGATAATGTGGGGCAAATAAGAGCTCCCAGATCAGTCTAAAGGTTGATTAAGATTTTTGTTAAATATATGTTTCTTCATTTGATTGTTTAATAAAAAATATTCATTCTGAAGTAGAGGGAACATAATTGGCCTAATTCAAGGACATCTCTTAGCCTGTGCTACGAAAAATGTCTAGGAATAAGTGAAAAAGCTGGTTAAAGGAGGAATTTGGTAGTACATCATGAAGATTAGATTGGAAAAAGGGAAGACATGCATTTATTAAATGTTTCCAAACCAGGAGTCCTGACATCCCTGTGACTTCTGTGCCTCATCATGAGAATTCAGTCCTTTCATAATGAGACTTGGGGACTTTTTCTGAGCCCCTCCATGCCTATCTGAGGAAAAGAGGTGGATCCCACTGAAACTTGGAGCCTGCTGCTCCAGGATCCCCTCTGAGAATGGGGGTGTAGGGGATTTAAACGATGAAAGTTTTTAGGGCTTTCCTCCTTGTGGGTAGGTTTCATCAGAGCAACGCCTAAATCTGAAGTCTCTAAAAGGGACAGTGATGGTTGAGCTGTTCTGCAGAAATCTATGATGAGGATAACTGTGAAAGATGAGTCGAGCTGCTTTTGTCCATTTCCCTTCACCTTTATTTCTCTTTACTGTGCTTAATGCCATTGCAGAGCGTTTTGTTTTCTGTTTGAATCAGTATTATTTCCATTGCATAGAGAAACTAGTTTCCTCTGCTCTCATAAGTCTTCTGTTTTAATTCAGCCACTAGAAATTACTCCTAATAGTAATTTTTTAAAGTTTTAATCTATACATTCATGCCGTTCTACTTTCCTATAAATGTTCTTACATTTTCTGTTTCCCTCAAATACAGTGAAAGTGATTACTGTGATAGTAAACAGATAAAAGACTTGTAACATAAAATTACAATTATTTAAAGTGTCTTTGAATAAGAATCATTTGAATCATAAGTAAAACTTAAGAGACTGAACCAATGAGTCTCTCTTCTTATCCATGATTAACTACTGACAATTGAGGTACCTGGTGAGCTGAATAAGGACTATCTCTTTATGTGAAGTACATGTCTAAAGATCAGGAATAATTACATTCCACATTAGCCTTCACAGCCTCCCTGACCTGGTTAATTAATTTTTTGCTAGGATAATAATAGTAGAAATAGATTTAAAGATACGCTTCATCATTAAGTATGTAACTGACCTCCAATTTTAAGAGCTGAACCTTTCATTTATTGCATTTTGGAGACAGGTTAAAGCTCCTTGCAGAGAGCTTGCTGAAAATGCACAAGCTGGAATCCAGTTATTGTCAGCTCAGTTATGCTCTCTGAGGGTGTCTTTCTTTGTAAACTCTATTTAGTGTTGACAAGCAAAAGCAATGGCAGTTGTACTGTTCCAGCACTAGGGAATATTCTCCTCTACCTTTTCTTCTTTTTTTTTTTTTTGTTATTGATCATGAAACTGATCTCCTTCCAGCAAGCTCTGCACAGGACCAAATAAAGCCATTGAAAGCAATTTGATACTTCTATTGGCAGGGTACACAGATCAGATACTCCCTTGAAAGAGAGAGAGAGAGAGTTATAAACAAAGCTTAGAAGTCTAGGAATAGCCCCCAGCTTCAGCAAACCCTTAAAATATTTTGTAATTGTATCTTCAATCATGAATTAGCTAGGAAAAACAGACCTTTTTTGCCTTTATATTTCACTGCTCTATGCTGTTTTTAATTGCCCACAGGCACACTGTTGTGATCTTCTTTGGAAGTTTAAAACCAGGATAAAAATGCAAATCTAATTATTTCTTTTATCTAATCTAATTAACTTTTACAAGCAATGATAGATGCACTGCAGCCTCCATCAAACATTTTAATAATGATGTTTCTGGATTAAAGAATAGGTAAAAGTACTGTAATTTATAAGCAGTCAAGATTATGGCACTAGAAAATGTAAAATATTGTGGTAGCTTAATAAACTATAGCTGCAGTTTATTAATTTACAGTAGAAAGGATGCATTTCCCTTAAAACCCAGTTTGCTTGTGAATTGATTCCCAGCCGTCACTGGTATATATTTTTACTGTTTTTTAAGCAGCTCAGTATTAAAAATAATATATATCCAAGTCCCTTCTGCAATGCAGTTGTGTGCAGTTGGAGGAGAGAAATGCTGTTGTGTGCCTGTAGCTTGCAGCTGGCTGCTAAATCACTGATTCCACTTCAGAGGCTCTGCCCTAGGTGTGGCAGCCCGGCTCCTGTCCAGCTCCCGGCTTGCCTGGTGAACACTGAAACTGATCCAATGGAGGAAAGACAAATACGCTAAACATCAAAGTCAAATGTTTCATATTTTATTTATTATTACATACTGGCTTATTAATGAGTTCTAAAGTCTTTATGTGATAATTTCTCAAGTAAAAGATCTGTTAACGGCCAGCTTTTCCCAGTAAAAGGCATCTTCATGGCTGGCTGGCTTGGAATTTTCTCTGTCAGCTGTGAGGAAAGAGAAGTGATGTAGGAGCCTTGCCTTCTCTGAGCAGCTCATGCTATAATAAATATTCTGGTGATGCTCTCTATCCTTTATTCAACCTCTTCCATATTACAAATGCTTTGGCATAACAGCGTGGTGGCAGCAGAAGAGACACAGTGTATAAAAGGTTCATAGTCCTCTGCTACTTGTAAGCTTCTGATCTTAGCCCTTGGTCCCCCATTTGCAAGGATCCTGCTAGCTGCTCTGCCCCTGAGGCCCTCAGTCCCTGGAAACAAGTTTTATCCTGGCAGAGCAGAATATAGTTCTGGATTTGACTCTTAAAAATGTATGCAGTCATGAGGGGGGTGGGGAGGCTGTGTTTTAAAAAAATTTTGCTGTGACCTTTTAAGAGTTAAATTAGCCATCTTTTAGCTTTGTAATTCATTATATGACTCTTTTTTTCCTTATTTCGCCTACCCGAGTCTAAACAAATTGTATTTAATGCAAAAATTAAGCCTTGTGTATCTCTTTCATATGACTTCTCTAATTATAGAGCAGTAAATGGTAGAATAGCATATGTTAGCAACATGAGCAGCAGTCTATGAAATGAGCTACAAGTTAATAAAATGATCTTGTGGTGGTGTTGGCCAAATGTTAGCACACATGTTTCGAAAAGTGGTATTTCAACAGACTTGAAGAATAGGACTTTGGCACACGGGTGCCGAACATGATCTGATGTGTGGAAATTAGTTAAACCAAAGTAAATGTCATTGTTTCTTGGGCTCATGTTGGTGCAGAAAATGATAGTATCTGTCCTCCCACTTTCCCTCTCCCACGTGTGTTTTAAAATTGGAAATGAAGACATAGGCATCCCCTAGTTCAAGTCCTGCTGCTTCGTTTGCTTGGGGCGTGCTGTGCTGCATCCTCACCAGTGGCTTAAGGACTTGTTCGCAGCTGTGCCTCTGCCAAAGCCAGGGGCTAAAATCTCACTGATTCTATTCAGCCCAGACTCTTCTTCTACTGGCTTCACTTAGAGGAGAGCCCATGATTTGAGCCCTTCTAATTTAGAGGCAGATTATAACCAGCTCCTGAATAACAGCAGAGGATCAAGTAAATATTTGCTGCCCACCTGTGGTGCTGCCTGGGGGTCACTCTTGGCTGGTGCTCTGCCTGTTCCAGCCTGGTGTGGAGCAAGAGCCATGGCTGAGCCAGGCACCCTGGTCTAGCTCCCAAGGACTTTGGCAGAGGGGATGCCGCTCTGAACCTCTCTGGTGCTGTTCTGTCAGTCTGATGATGCTCTCCTTTCAATATTGCAATATTTGGGATAATGCAACAGTAATGTGCTATTTGCTCCAGCTCAGAAATCCAGTTTCATTCCTAAGTGGCATGTGCACAAAGTAAAATGGATAACTGGGAGGGGAAATGGTGCCAACTGGCAGCCTATCCAACAGGACTGATCCTGTGAAGCCTTGTTTGCTTGAGTAATACCTGCTCAGGCAGTGTTTGATGGCTTGTGAACTGTTACTCACATAACTGGGCTTTGCACAAGTGAGCACCTCTTGCAGGGAAGGACTTAGGATATTAGTATTGTGGCTGGAATATCAAAGGTACAAATGTGGCAGGGATTTTAGGGAATGTAATTTGTTTCATTAGACAAACAGATGTAGCTGGAAAAAACAGGCAACCCTTTGGGCACGCCAGCTCTTTTTCATGTCTTACATCAGTGTTACATGGAAACATATCCCAGGACTGACAGGAACTGCTTGAGATATTGGCCTTTCATTTCTAATTAGTTACTTTTCCTGTGATGATTTTTATGATTGACAACCACGTGATGGCCAAGAGGGAAAACAATCAAGTTTTGCATTGCTTTTTTCTATTTCCCTTTTTTCCTTTTCTTTTCTTTTTTTTTTTTTTTTTTAATCCTGCCACCTCCACTATTTGATGCACTAATCAGGAGATACTGGAAAAAGAAAAAAGTTAATAAATGCTAGTATTGAAATGACTTGATTTATGGAGATATTCAGATATACAGGCAAGGCTGGAATGTGGTGGTATCAGAGGTCAAAATTTCTGTCTGCAAAAGCAGGTACTTGGAGGAAAATGATGAAGTACAGCTCCACATTAGAAAGGCCAAAAGCATATAGCAAATAAATTGTAAAGTACTTCTTGAAATCTCACAGTAAAAACTTAAATTTATCTGATGAACTAAATCCTGGCCTAGAAATCAAAGCATTTTTTAGTTGTAATTGTGGGAATATTCCAGAATGTAAGTGTATTACTGAATCAATTTGAGCATAAAAACTTATTTTTAATATACTTAATATCATGACAGCAAGGAAGAAGTAAGTGCATTGCTCTCTGGATGCATTCAGGAATTATGAATTCACATAAAGAAAGCAGTAGTATGTGCAATCCAGCAAATGAGCAAACTAGATGCTGTTTAACATTTGGTATATGCTTGATGGCATGTAAGTAAAAGTAAAGTGAATGAATATTTCTAATATTCACTGTTTTATGCAACCAGCTAATCCAGACACTCACAAAAATGTCAAAGCATAGTTCTCAAGGAAGACAAATGGCCTTGCATGGGATTTACCTATCTAATCTTAAAGTTGTTAAAGTAAGGAAAAATTGGTTTATGACTGCAGTTTACATGCTATTTTCCTTTGTCTGTAACATTAGAAACCCATCTCCCCAAATAATTAGATAATATAGTGGCTTGTGTAGTATGCAAGGCTTTTGCTTCCCTGAAAGAACTAGTCTTTAATATAAATCTTGTATATATCATCTTCAGCAAGTTGGGCATTTGCACAGCTTGGGTAAATTATGTCTATATTGAGAATCTAGAAGTTACACAGTGTGCATTCCATACTTGAGGGATGGGAAATAAAAATTGATATACTGTGCGGCACATGATATAACACAGTGAAATATCTTTTAAATTCCAGAGGGATGCACTGACATCACCACGGTTAATTCACATGCAGTAACTCCCACCAAATGTTATTAACTTTAAATTGAAATTTGTAATCATTCAGTAAAAAGAAAATAAATGATGTAAACAGTATACAATGGTGCATTATGAAATGCTGAATTAATCTTATTCACCCACCCGAAATGACAGCGTAAGAAACCAATAAAGTTGTAACACCAAATAATAAAAGCAAAGAACTTCACAGTTGATGGTGAAGTGTGAAATCCATCTTGAGACACACCACTGTCACATAGTAAGGAAGGGCACTTCTGAGTTAGGGAACTTTTTATTTCCAAGTAATGTATTAGGCATTTTTAGTCTGTAAATGAGAAATTAACCAGTTGGGGGAATATATGCTTAGCTGGAAATCTAGATCAGGTAGACAAATGAGTTGCATGGCTACTTGCTACAGGTAACAAAATAGGGCAATATGTACCTAATAGCCTAAGCACAGGCTGAGGTTCTGTACTTGACAAAGCAATGTATATAATATAATATATAGAGATAAACCCTACTCAGAGGTGGGGGTATGGCACTTGTTTTTGCTCTGACAAGGAGTGATTGGTATGACGAACGCTACTATCACATTTCTAGCTTTGCCTTTTCCATCTCATTGAATTTTATTGGTGATATATTTTCAGGATACTCATCTCCTCTGTAACTGCATATCTGAGTGTCTCATAAGCTGAAGTGTATTATCCTCACAACACTCTTTTGAGGCAGAATAAAAAGCATATAGATATTTGGGGGCATCTAATTTTAGATATCTAATTTGGGTGACTGAATTAGGACTTTTGGCTCCATATATAAAACAGTCCAGGTGCTGTGAATTACCTTCTGTTGATTAGACGAGGTTCCTAATTTAAGCACCTTAGTTAAATTTCCAAAGAGGCTCGATCCAGTTCTTATATGAAATTTGACAGACTTGAAATCTGTGGTTTCAGAATTCATAGGGTGGTTCTCTACCATCTTGATCATATTCTTTATCATGACTTTCTGTCAACTTATCACTTGCCTTAATTTACTCTGTTGGAGCTTTTAGCCAAAGTGAATCTGCTTCACCAAGACAGAGAAATATTTGTTTGTTCCTCTCACCCACAAGTGAAAACCACAAGTGAAAACCATTTTGGGCAGCTTGAATGTCCCATGTGGCTGAGCTGCTGACCAGACACACAGCCATTGTCACACACAAACAGGCAAGTGGAGAGGCTACTCTCACTGAAGTCTGCAGTTTCCCAAATCCACGTATTTTCCTTGCAGATGTGGAGCAAATTCTGTGGCCGTGAAACATCCTTTGAACAGTGGCTTTATTGTGGAGAGAAAATAAGTTTTTATTCGAAGAATGCCTACACTTCTTGGCGGTCCCTCACACAGTTTGTAGGGCATTCAAGACTTACTTGAAACAGACTTAAATAATGTTTTTTATTTAATCAAAATGTCTGTTTCTAAATGGGGATCTTACATGCCACATTTTAGGCCAGAATATATTTTTACAGCCAAGTTATAAACCTCTGAAAAAGGGGGCTTATAATGGAAAGGTTGACACAACGTTAATTTTAGTGTTGTAAATGCAATGGTATAATTTTGGAAAAAAGCCTTTATAGCTCTGCTAAGATATTAATTGCAGGAAATTACAGCATATCCTATTAAAGTATTATGTCAGTGGCATACATAGCATATAACACCTTTGCATATTCTCCCTTGTTTTCACGGCAACATTTTGCATTTTGATCTGTAGAGAGTAGGTGGATAAAGTGGCTCAGAGTTTCTGATCACTTTTGCTCAAGGGGAAAAATCCACCCTGGGGTAATGCTTTCTTATGGCCAACTCTAGAAACTGATTTTCTGTTACCAAGTACATCTGATACGGGCATTGAGGAATGAATCAAATTCTGCTCAAACAAAGTCTTTGTTTGGTGGCTTGTGAACCAAGGTTTTTAATTTGAACCCAATTCAAATCAGATTTAGCTAGGTTCTTTCCAGAATGAAGACTACCTTTGTGGCATGCTTATTTTTTGCTGATAATTTTTGGCTTACTTTTCATTTACTTACACTTTCAGAATCATTCCTGACTGTTACTGTGGCTGCATAGTAGGCAGAGTCACTTCCCTTTCTGGTGCCTGTTCAGTCAATTATTCAGAAATGTTTGTGTGGTGGAGGCAAAGGTGTAGATCCCTATTGAACTGAACAATGCAAATATGTACATTGCATTGTACATTGCATTTTACAGCATTTACTAAGAAATGGGTTATTGATTGCATTTCTGTCACTTCCAGGATTGCAGGGGCGTGAAATAATAGTATCATGTTTTCTTTGCAGAGATTTGTTTTTATAAAGTTATTATTTGTTAATATCTTGATTTTAATATACACTGAATTGTAGCCTTTGATGACAGTCTAAGGATGGATGGTTTTTAACTGTGATTGGTATTTTGAACAAAAACCACATCCGTTTTTTTCTGACTGTCAGATCCTTCAGGACAAGTGGGCCACATCTTCATATTTGTGAAGCACCTCATGTTGAGGGCATAATCCTGCCTGGTGCTTTTCATTGCTACTGTGGTACGAATTTGCAGTGAGGAATATCAATAACAACGTGCACAGGGGTTTGTTTAATGCATAAATGTGATCTGGAGTCTTGATATTTTATGTCTTCCCCTTTGACAACAGAGGAACATGCACGATTCTTTACCCAAAAAAATAAAAGTCGCAACTTGTACAGTTGATGAGTTTTTAACAGGATGGGAGAAAAGCCTTTCTCAAAGACCCCACTGATATGCAAGTTCATTGGACTGTTGATGTTTTCCATTAATTGCAGGGCTTTAACATATAACCATCAACTATATCTGGTTTTACTTATCAAATCCAGAACTGCTTTTTCTCTGCCTGCTGAGCAGGGAAAACTCCATGCTGTACCAGTTTCTTTTTACTTGAGTCTCCAAGTATCATCAGGATTAAAGCTGTCAGAACAGTCAGCCCTCTTTATTTTGTGGTTTTCAATACAAAGCATAATATTGTTGCTTGAGAAATGGCAGGCTTTCAATGTGTTAGCTAAAAATTGCAGAGTGGACGAAATAAAAAAAAAAAAAGGCCCCTGTTAATAGCAGGCATTGAAATATTTCTTTCACCATTTCAGGGAAAGAAGATACAACTCTGCACTTTAATTTGTTTTTATTCTACACCAGTAATTTTTCTGTATTGGCTCAATCCTATGCTCAAGTATAAGGAAAAACTCACGCTCAACTTAGTGAGAGTTTTGCTTCATTGAGTGCAGTGCAGGGTGCCATTTCCTCAGCTGGTGTTGTTCATGTTCTTTCCATTTATGTCAGTCTTAATACTTGAAGTACAGAATTAGGCCCTCTTTTTAAATACAAAAGGAGCTCACGTGGAAATGACAGCATTTCATTTTACTTTTTTTTTTGTAACTGTAAAATATTCTTCTGCTCTGTGTGTGAATTTATATTTGGGGATAAGTGTGTCTATCCACCACAGAGAGCTGAGGCAGCTGATATATTGTGCATGAAGATTTTTGTCTTGCATGTGTTTACTTCAGTTATCACTTTGTGCAATTAAGTTTGGTTTTTTTTAATCTTGAGAGTCCTTTTTCTTTTGATTTATCCAGGACAACATAGATGTGTCTTTGTGATAGTGCTTTGTAAAGAACAAAACTAAAATGCTATCTTTATTACTTTCCTTTTGGTTTGTTTTAATTAAGAAAAGAGTCTCTTCCTATGCAAGGCTACAAATCTGTTATTTTATTTACCCTGTCATTTTGCTATCTGTTGAAATATACAGGCATTTTAAACATAACTTTAGGAGGAACAGAATCTACTAGTAATTTATACAATAGACACTGATGATTATTGGCCATTAAAGAGCCATAAAACATTTCCTGTGTGAAATAGATGCAGCATCAAATGTCTTTATTTCTGACAGTAAATGTTTCAGGTTTACTTCACAGACATTAATGCTATTGCATAAAGGTAAAAACCTGGCTAAACTCTGGCATAGGGAGGTCACTTCTTAATAAATGTGAGGAGTTGCAAGCAAAAGAAAAAAAAACAACTTTGAAGAAAGTCCCAGGCTCATGTGTATATTAACCAGAGCAGATGAAATGATTTATTGGGTTTTATACACAATCTGTAAAGGGTAAGCATTGCTAACAGAATGAGTGGCAGCCTCAGGGAGCTGAGTAGCCCCCAGGGACCAGCCTTTGTTCCTCTGGACTTGACAGACATGTGTCCCTGTTAAATGAGGGCTTAATTTCTCTCATATGTGCACAATTTCCAAGCTCAACAAAGGCAGCCAGGACCGGAGCTATTTAAAAGAGGCTGCTCAGGAGGAAGCATTCCTGGAGAAAGGGGATGCTAAGGGGCTAATTACTCACCATCGTTCAGCAACTGATTTTTTTTCTTTTTTTTTTCCCCTAAACAAGGTCTATTAACATGGAACTGCCACTCACATTTTACATAAACATACATTAAAAGTCCAAAGGTGTTATTTCTCTTTGCAAAATTGCCCCTTTAAAGGTCCTGGTTGCTAAAAAAAAAAAAAAAAAAAAAAAAAAGTGGACTAATTTAATTTTGAATCTGCAATGAAAATCACTATCTCTTTAAGCTCTTGGATTGATTTCTTTCAAAATGTCCAATGTCTTGCTCTTCTTTTTCAGCCTCCCCTTTTCTCACAATGGTAGTAGGAATTGTCATTCGTGCTTATTGCTTTATGTTAGTATGATAATTAATATTGTCCAGAAAAAGGTTCAGTATATGTAAAGCATATTAATATTTACTTAATTACATGTATAGTATGGTATGTTTTTTATAAGCCTTTCACTGCATATTTAAATATGTCTGAATATGTGTTTAAATATGTAGGAAGACCTCTATGGTGCCTTTTGTGTAGTCTAGTGGTGCTACCCCTTACAAGTAGCTGTTTTACACTCTTTTTCCAATGTGGGGCTCAGGTACCTCCTGTGTTACTGGCAGTTGGCATTCTCTGTGGAGAATAGGTCCATAGTTTGACAGATTGATGTAATTTATTATTTTTTTTAATGTAGAAAACACAATTATTTTCTTTGGATAGTGTTAGTGAACTCTGTTGTTACCTTGAGAGAATGATGAGCCATTCCAGTGCAACAGTTTGAAAATGTTGTGGTCACCACTGGCAAAGCACTTTGTCAAGAAATACTACGTGGTTTCAGGCTTATTTCCTACTCTGAAACAAACAGGAAACTCTCTTGTGAAACAGGCAGCCCTTTTGATTCTTCTCAATCAGAACATACTGATCCTCTTCAAATCAGAACCCAAACAGGTGGAAAAAAGTGTTTTCCATTGCTCTGTGAAGTCATTGTCTGAACAGGATTCAAGATGGCATAGCAGAAGGCTTTGGGTTGTGTGGCATCAGAGCTTGTAGCTCAGGACATGGCGCATGTACAGTTGTGAAAGCTGAGACCACAGCAGAAATTATAGAATGATCCTGGTAGAAGCAGTTTGCTTTTTGGATCAATTTTTCATGTGATTTTTGTATTATAACCTTATTTTAAATTTCCAGTTCAATTGTCCCCCTTCTGAACCAATATGTTACATTATTTTATTTACAATATAATGATGATAGTTATCAGAAATGTGTTTGAAATTAGCTGAGAGACTTATTCTTTCATATTGTCTCATGTTGTCTTCATACAGTCTTTCATATTCATATTCCTTCTTGAATTGCAATTCAAAAAGTATTAGAGAAATATTTTTTTTCCTAATTTCAGTATTTTGATTCAGTATATCCATTATATAATCTAGGCAACATAGGTATCCTCATAGAATTAACAGAGCAGTTTTTATTCTTTAAGCTTCTATTGTATGTATAAGAAGATGGTAAATGAATAATCTACAGGTTGCAGAGTGCTAAGAATGAAACTAGCTTCAAAATTTTAAATGCATTTAATCTTTCCTGAGTAGACAGTTCTCTATCAACAAGAAGAATTAAAGATTTTAGAGGTAGCATTTTAAATGAAAAATATCTATTTCTTTTCTGAGAAGATGGAAAAGGTTGATGGATCACTGGAATGGCATGTAGGACTCTCAGCTTGTCTTCTTTCTCCAGGCTTTGCTTTTTCATGTTGAAGAAAGGAAAAGTAGCAGTAGGAAAGAACACAGCATTCCTTAGCACTTGTTGAGAAAGGTCTTCTAAAAATTGTTATGAAGTAAATAAGCTTCTATTTCTTCTCACTAAATAAATGAATTCTGATGGGATAGAAGCCACAAACCCATGCCAGATCCTACTTACCTCTGCAAATCAGGAATAGCTCCACAGAACAGCACATCTGTACATCTGCCTTCCTCATCCTGGTAACAGATTTACAGCTGCCAAGGCTGAAAGTCGCCCATTTATTTCCTTTCTCCCTGGAGATGACAAAGTACATAACACTTGATGAGCTGCAGCATCCAGGACCATTAGGATATTAATGCTACAAAGGCCCATATTGCAGGGTGAAATCTTGCCTGGATTGAAACACTGCTTTAGAGGAAGTGAAGGAGCCACAGATATTCAGGGACATTTGGTAGTTGTAAGGCCCAGGGAAAATGGTTTAACCTGGATTGCATGTAGATTCTGACTAAGCCTTTCTCTAAAGATTTGTTTTCATTTTCTGGAGGAGGAGGGGTTTCTTACCAAGAGACTTTCCTTCCATCTGATTAAGAGAAAGCACCTTCTAATCAGAAAGGAAGGTCCCACACAGATTATCTTCTTGTCATGCTATGACAGGACCCAGATTTCACTGAGGCTTTTGTGAAGAGCTGAGGAGAGTATTAAAGCTCTGGTTCCACAGCACTTAACTTAGCTTTTTTTTTATAATAAAAAAAAAGAACATGGACTAATGCTTACCATTACCAGCTAAGAATGAACTTTTATACCTTTGCTGCATTGTTGTCTGGTTACCAGAATGAAATGTTAATCGTATAAAAGTAGCATATCTCTCTTCTGAAGAAAGAAGGAATAATCAACACTTCTCACATTCTTGCTGCCTGACACTTTGACTCAGTGTTGCACTTCTCCCCATTTCTTAGATATTTTTCTCTATTTACCAACAGCCACCTTTGTCTTGTGGGAGGTTTATTACTATTTGTGGCTTACTTTCATAAAATGCTCATAATGAGTGCAAATTTCAGACTCAATCTGCCTGTTTGTTTCCAGTGTTTATCATAGCATTTAGTTTTAAAGAAAAAACAATGTATGCAATCCCTGAAACCAAAGCATTTTAACCTTGATTTCCTAAGGAAAAAACTTTCAAATAGCTGGGCTGTGTGTCTCTCTGTCAGAGTTCCAGCTCAAGAGTTTAAGGACACAATAGGTAATTAGGTAACAACATTTGGGATATAGGGAAAAAAGTCTAAAATGTATTGCATTCAGTCAAGTTCCATGAAATTAGTGGCCCTAATAAAGCCTTTCTGCTTGTCCTGGAAGTAAAGGCTTCAGACTAACCTGTCCCCATATTAGAACTTGAATAATTTAATTGGGAAAGAGATGTTACAATGCCCTAAATTCAAAGGCAAAGTTTTGATCTGGACTTATACTTTAATAGACATCAGAGAAACAAAACTCTGTGTTTGCATCTCATGCAAAACCATGGGAAGCAAGCGTTCACAAATCACATTTCTTACCAAACTACTTGCTCTAGATTGGCACACACTTCCCATGGAAACAAAGCCTTGGGTACTGAGCAAAATAATGCTCTCTTTCCTTCTTTGCAGAAGGTCTGCACATGTCAGAGAAAAGAGAATGAAAAAGATTTCATTTGTGGTGATACATTTCATCTCAGCCTACATATTTTCTGCAAATTTACCAGTTAGAATTTTGTTTGTAGTTTCAGTGATTTACTTGGAGTATGCTGCACAATTTGAAAAAAGGATCTTACTGGGAGATTTTGCTCCAAAGGAACAGTCAATCTGTCACCTGCTGTTACTCTCAGGTTCTTCCCTTTGTTATACTGGCATTGCTGAGGCACAGTTAAAATGTTTTCCATTTTATGCACATGAGGCTTTGTGAAACTAATGCTGTCTGAATGTTTGGTGGTTGTACTATGAATTTGATGACAATAGTCCTATCCAAATTAGATTTATGGAACCTACTGAAATAATTGAGGTTTTGGTGCATTGGGGACTTAAATTATATTTTTGGATATAAGTCTCACTTCATTTATTCCTTTTTGTAATACTCCATACTCTGGGATCAAGTGTTCTATCTAACATACCTGGTGCAAGAGAAATGCTTTAATTTCATTAGGGTGTAACTATAGTAAGAGGGTTTCAGACAGATCTGTAGCTTCCACATTTAATATATAAATTTTAAATTGTTTTTCTGTAATTTGAAGCTAGAAACTATTTGCCTTAAAATACACTGAGCTGATTTTTGTGTATCTTGGGAAGGAGGTACAACTGTGCCTGGACAGTCTGGTACTTTGTCAAATACTTCACTATTAATTTTTATCTCTGGGCCATAATTTTCTCCTGACAGTTTGTACTTTTTTCCCCATGTGTTCATTGATAGGTTTATGATATACCCTGTTTCTAATATAAAAGGCTTCATTTTATAACCACATCAGTCCAGTTCCTCATAATGATTCACCTGCATTCAGTGTTCTTGTGCTAGGGAAGCTGGGCAAACTTCCTAACCAGGCAAAGTGTGGTGTATTTGAGGAATGACTGGAGGATCTATCTGCTTTATTTTTCATGATGCTTAAAATGACACAATATCATGAAAAAAAAAAAATCTTAAAAACTGTACTGTGACTCTCAGAGGGAGCCATTTGCTGCTTCTCTTGGACTAATCACTCTAGACTCTTGGCTGGCTGAGCTCATGTGCTTCCCAGTCCCTTTCCAGGATTTATATCCCTGGATTTATACCTGTGTGACTGCACTGCAGGAGTCCCCCACAGCTCGGGGTGGGTGTTACCCCTGCCAGTGACATGGGCTGGTGCACACCACAGAATCCATCCTGCTCAGCCCTTTGGCCTCTCTTGGAGGGAAGACAGATGTGAGAGGAGTGGAGCCCTGTCCACCTGACGTGGGATCCAAACTTTGCTTGGATTCAGCCTGAATCCAGGACTGTGTAAGAAGTAGCTGAGCAGAGGCTCAATCTTACAGAGGCACAGCAGGACATTTTAACCTCAGATTTAAGGAAGGCCTGCCTTATTTTAGAGTGTTACTCTTTTACCCAGCCCTCACTCATTTATCACATCTCACATTTGCTGTGGTTCTTGGGCTGGTACTCCAGATCAGAGGCATCATTCTGGGGAAAGGAAGCCCTAAAGTTCCTGAAATCTCTGTTCATCTCAGCAGAAAGTGCAGACATCAGTAGCTACATGATCTGATTCACTGTCAGTTTAGTGAGTAAAATAAGCTTGCAGAAAAGGGGGCACCAGGGCTGGCAGGAGAGCAAGCAGGGGAACAAGTGCCTGGGAAAGGAGAGGGATTGTAGAGAAACCACTGGTTGGGAAGACTTACCTCTTTGAGGGCGGTGCTGCATCCTGCAAGCAGAACTATGAAGTGGAGTTTATTGTAGGAGTTTTAATCTTTTTCCTTCTGAAATGTGCTGTTACAAAAGTTGTCTGTGGCATTATAGTCAGTTCCGTGAGAAGACCTTGCTGTAGCACATGGCAACAAGAGAGAAAGGAGCTTCACTTTTTAAAGCTGTCAGGTTGGCAATTGGAGTAGAAAAGGAAGATACCAGATTTGTATTGTTAGCCTGGCTGCCTCTGGAAATGAGCTGTGTGTGTTGAAGTGCATGTGCCACTAACTTTTCAGTCTGTTGGTGGATTTCAGTGAAATTTGATAGAAAAATAGATGTTTTAAGTAGAACTAAGTTCCTCTAATCTTGGTGAAAGCAGACAGCTAGACTGAGGTGAGGGATTTTTTCCATACTCCTTCAGACAGACTGGGTTTCTCAAATGTGTATTTACATGAAAAGTACCTGTGTGAAAACTTGTTGAATGAGAGGATCCAGAAGGGGAGAGATCCTATTAATAACATAATCACAGGAAAAACTTCACTTCAAGCTTTTACCTCAGCAGGCAGTGAAGTCAAATTCCTTAAAGCCACAAATCCATTGGCTGTATTTGCCCTTGAACCTGTGAAACCTCTCATGTCCCCTTTTAACAATTGTCATCCCAGAAGCAAACAGGGACTGCAGATATTCCCTGTTGTTGGGTGATCTACGACCTATGGCCTAATAGCACTTCCCAATAAAATCTGCCCACTTGGAATAAATATTGCTGTGGAAAACATCTCAGGGTTGGAAGACAAGAGAAATTGCTGTCAAATTATGATCTCAGAGTGTTTCCTGTAGTGAGAGAAAAGTCATGAACTAAAAATGTCTGATCTTTTGGTTTCCATTCAGTACTTCAAAGAGGGATTATTGGTGTTTCAAAGAAGTATTTAAAATGCATATGCGAATACACAGGGGTATAAGTGAAAATATGGAGTAGCAGTAGAAAAAAGTTATAACACCCTTGAGTTTGGGATAGCTTCTTTAACTGAAAAATCACAAGTGAATTATACACACATCATACCATCAAAGATATTGAATTTGTTTTGGCAAAATACATGCAGAAATATTAAGTAGAGTGGTGGGAAAAACTGGAAAAAATGAAGAAAATTCTGAATAATAAAAAATACTGTATTTATATAGGTCATTCCTTTATGCTGACAGAAATTTTTACTGGGGAGTAGTTCTAGTCTTATATGGTTACAAGAACATGAGTTTCTTCTGACTAATTTTGTAATTATTAGGAGGAGAATTTTAGGTAAAATAATGTGAGAACTTTACTGTGATGAACAGAGACAGCATAAAGGTGGGAAATAGATATGTATGCATAGCAAGTCTCTCTATGCTGGATGTCTAAGAAATCCTCTTTCCACTGTCTATTAGTTTGTTCTACCATTTTTTCTTCATTTTTTTCTCTTTAATATTCACAGCCACAGTTATGGAAAAGGGGTTGGTGCAGAGTTATTTGATTCATTCATTGTTAAAAGTGCTTTGAAAATCAAAAGTATAATCAAAGGTCTAAGAATATTGAAGAAACTGAAATATCTGCACAGTGATGTTTCAGAAAGATTTGTTGTTAATGGTCTTTCATTTTAAAATAGCCTGATTGTATAATTTATTTCTTGAATTAAAATAGCTACAGCTAATTCATACAATCATCCCCCAATTCAAGCATTTAGTTCTACCATAGACCCAAGGTATCCTGAATGGTCAAACTACACATATAATCTTGCCTTTTGCATAAACACACACTGCAGAAAGTCTGCTCACCTCTACTCTATCAGACCATGCTTTTATCAGGGATTACTGGTGACAATATAAACCATGAGAAAGAGAGAGATTCATAAGCTTCCTACCTGTCAGCAGAGAAACAAGATTAAAAATACAGTTTAATAGCGTCTGTAGTTCTGGTGTTGCTGTTTGTATGCAGCAAGTTGGTACCAGTGAAAGGACATAGAAATAAAAATCAAAGGTTTGGTAGATGCTTTTCAATGTACTTATAGATCTGAGCAATTGGTAGGAAATTTGGGAGAAAGAGCTCAGTTCACTACTGAAATTAACAACTGAATTCCTTTAAAAACACATAATCCTTTTGTTTAAAACTTATAAAAAAGCCATTTATTCTTTCTTGGAATTATTTTTTCCCCCTTGAAATATAAGACACTGCCTACAATTAATTGCAAGTCAGTGGTAGTGCTGAACTGAGGCTATTGGAATGGTACTATAGTACAGTCAATCCTCTTACATGTTGTGGATGTTTTGTCACGGTATGGTTGATCTTAGACTCTTCAGTCACTATTGCTTCTAAGAAGCAATGGATGTTGCTCTCCCTAAAGAACTGCAAAATCTGGCTAGATAAGACTCAAAAGAAGGGTTATAAAAAGGAACTTTTATTTGTCCTATTTTTCAGGCAAGAAGCTCAGACACTTAAGTGAGTTGCTCAGAGTCTCACAGGAAGCCTGGGTGGAGCTGGGAATTGAACGCAGATAACCTGAGTGCTTGGCTCAGAAGGCCACTTTAAAATGTTTTAGAATGTGGCTTTATTATCTATTAAGTAGGGACTGAATAACATGGGAGATCTGAGCTAGGGAACATGCTAGGTACGTAATACGTCTTCAGTGGATGTGCATGGTATTTTCTAGGAGAGTATAACATAGGTTAATATCACTTACAATGTGTCTCAGTACACTGAGCATACACTGGAAAACACTAAAGAAAGGGAGTTTTTAGATTGCTAATGATTTCCTTTTAAGGAACATGTGACTAAGGGCTGAGACAATTTGCTGCTGAAACAGCTTACTACAAGCCTTTGAAAATTCCCAGTCTAGTTATTCACATAGGAAATATCTGGTTGCAGGCACACTTGGCTGTGCAGGCTTCCATGAGTACCCCATATTTATAAAGCCTGTTCATTCAGGCCTTTGAATGGGAGCAGTCAACAGAAAGAGTCATTTTTGTGAATTCTTTTTAAGCATATAGTGAACTTGCCTCTTGACTTTTGCATTTGATGCTTCATTGTGATTCAGACAAAGTACAGAAGCCATATTCTACAGAGATAGATAAACACAGAGATGAAATATCAGCAGTTCATTTAATTTTTAGTATCACTGAGCCTTTTTTTATTTTTCCACCAGTGATAGTATTTTTACTCTGTACCTGCCTATAAGTTTTCCATCTCTTAGACTGTCAGTTTGTTATCCTTCATGAAAAACTATACTCACTTAAGGCTGTATTCTCAGAGGCTTTTGGAAAGTGGCCTGGAAAAATTGTTTGCATGCCTGTTAGCACTAGCAAAATCCCAAATTGTCTGTTAGTGAGTGTGTCTAAGCCTTCAGTTCTTTTCCATGATTTTCTGTAGTACTTGAGAAACATTTTATCACTACTACTCTTACAACCAGTAATACTAATCTGTTACTGGAATTCTTTTAATTTCACCCTTAGCCAGATTAACTTACATGCTTCAAACTTAACTAGAACGTATTTAAATGTCCAGAAAGTGATTTTCATGTGAGGCTGGCATGATTTCTGACTTTGGATCAGCTAGCTGTTGCTTCACTTTGAGTAATTCTACACAAAAATAAAGAAGTGGTTGTACAAATCCTTGCAAAATGAAATCATCCAGTTTCCTAGAGCTCTGCTTTTTAATTATCCTTCTTTTTTCTCAGGGAATGGATGAAAATAAATTTCATGTATGATAACTGTTATGTATATTTCAGAAAGACATATATTCAACTTGCCAGAGAAATCCAATGTGATTATTGCTTCCTAAATTTCATTAACATATCTTAAACATCTTACTGACACATTTTAATGTCCTGATATTCTTCAGACCAGCCTGGTTTTACTCTGCCAACTTCCTGGGCGCAGCTTGTGGCAGGAGCAATTAATTACAACAACTTCTTTTCAGATGAAGTGGAAATCATTTAGACATATAATTCCAAAGTACACCTGCAAATGAGGCACCAAATTGTTTAGGTTAAAAATTTTGAACCTTCACTTTATTGCACCAAAAGCATGTAGATCCCAAAAGTTTGTTCATTTTTAACTAATCATAAAATGCTAGGTTTATTAAAGTTGTGGAGAAAAGGTAATAGATGCACAGAAATATAAAGATAGGCAGAATTTAAAATACAAATTCCAAAGGAGTGAAGAGATAAAGATAGTCTGTCCTTTTGCTTCAACAATTTTGAATGTAGCATCAGTTTGGAAATTTGCATGTGGGCTAGTTGTGTCTGTATATGTAGGCATCCAAGAGCTCACATTTAGAGAAAATCATCAGCAAAAATTTGCCAAGATAAACCATAAAAATGTACATAAATAGTTCATGTTTCTTACCACATTTTCTCTGCCTTTCTTCATGCAGCCTGTTAGATGCCTTCTGAAATTGTTGTGCTAACTCTAGAGTACAAAGAACAGGATAATGTTCCTGAGTGTTTCAGTTTAATTGTTATCTGTATAGCTCAGAGCAAGAGAACCACAAACATCTAATATAAATGAACAGGGAGAAAAAAAAATCTCACGAAAAGGAAGGTCTAGTACCAGAAAACTGACAGAAACATGAGCAGCTAATTGCTGTAGGCTCCATACAGCTTGGAATGACCTAAGGGGATATCAACAAATCACTTTCCACTGGAGTATAGTAACAGCAATGGCACAACAGTGAAATCACTGGCAAAAACTAGGGGAAAAATTCTTTTAAAGTATTGGCATTAGTATGTTAGTGAGCAATTCTTTTTCCATTTTAATGGTTATTAATGTCTGTGCTTGTGTTTAACATCTGCAAACCCTCCCTTCCCACTTTTCTCCCCAAAACCCAACTAGTAGTGTGGTAACTGGATTTTATGTGTGTATCTCCAACTCCCTTATGAATCCTGAATAACTTTTTCTAATACTGACACCCACAATGTAAGTTATTTGGCACTTGTATTTACCCATTTTTTCTCCAGAAACTGAAGACACCAGATAAAAAGGAATGATTTTGTTTTAAACCATAACAAATTAAATTTTTTTCTTAATCGCGTGTTCCAGGTTGCTAATTTCTAAAAATAAAATAAAGCTGTCCAGAGTTTAAATAAATTAATTAGATCATTTTACAATAATTGGTGAAAGACAACATGTAAAAGAATTTGGAAATATCCCTAGTAAGGGCCATTCTTTCTTATGTTTTGCAGAACTCTCCAAACCCATAAGCTAAACCAATTTTTGAATGTGATGACAGATAAGTTCCCCAGCAATTCTAGTTGGCCACTACTAAGTATTTAGTGGTAGATTTTACATTGTTCACGTGTTTTGTTTTCTCATGGGCAGAACTGAACCTCAAATATATCATCAGGATCTTTGCTAGGTAGCTTAGTTGAAGAAACAGATTTCTCTGTGATTTAACTACAGTATTGCTTGAACAACATTAACTGGGTGATGAGCAGTGAACAATTTTACTTTGGGAAAACAATGCTTACTTCTCCTTCTCCTCCTCCATTACCCACGTATTTTGCCAGCAGTTGTTGCCATTGTAACTGATGAGAATTTGAACCTTTCCTGAATCAAACTTTTCTTTTTCTTTCAACACTGTTGTTCCATTTTTAAATGCTGCTGGTGCAGCAGTTACAATTTGATTTTTGGAGTTCTAGCAACAGATTTGGCTGTCTTAAAGACTTATTTCCAGTGCATCTCCAGCATCATGCCTGCAATTTGTTTTCTGTGAATTCCAGCAACAACATAAGTCTGTAACCCAATTCTGAAACATTCTTTACATGAAACTCCCTCTGTGCTTTGCACAGGAACTGTGGCTGACAGAGTTGTAGCACCATTGTGTTTTCAGTCTTTCTTTAAAGGTATTACTCTTTATTTCTACCAAAGACATGAAATACTTTTGTAGAACTTACCCAGTTTTATCGAAAAGATTTTTTTTTTCCTGAGCCACCTAAGTGGGAAAAAAAAGAAAGAAAATTCTATGTATGTTCAATGACCATTCATGGTAGCCCATTAATCTAACTATGATACAGAGTTGCTGTAGCTCCAAATGTTTGATGAAAAAACCCCTTACATTGGAGAAGCATAAAGACTACAGAATATATATATTAAAGCAGTCCATATTTAATAAATATTTGTAGGTGCAAATGTCTCACTATTACAGAATCCACTCTTGAAATGATCTTTTATTTTTAAATGATCTCATGCCAGCCACAGGTACAGCCATATTTGTGGTTTCCCCAGATGCTGAATGATGCTCTGTAGTGGGGTCAAGCGCTCTCATGACATTTAACCATTGGAAACGAAAGAAAACATTTGTGGTGTGAAACAACAGCACATACTTGACCCTCCAAAGTATATCCATTTATAAATGGATAAAAGTGACTATTTAAAGTTGTTTTATAAGGCAACCACTGTGCCGGCCGAAAACCCCTAATTTACTGTTTGAGAAAGCAAATGATGTGTGGGTACAAGAACATGCATTTTTTAAAAAAGATCTGTGGTGTTCCTTGTGTTGCATTTGATCTTAGTGGTGAAACAACAAACCCAAGTTTTAGGAGGACGTTGCTGCCATCCTATTTTTAATTCACCATTATGTGTTAAAATAACCATTAGTTTCAAGTGAACAATCCCAGCCTTGCTTTCAATGGTTGCTCAGGTATTTCTTTGAAACCAGTTTATAATTTCTTTGTTTGTTTTGTGTGGGGGGTGCAGCCATAGATGTAGATTAGGGAGCTGGTGGTGCCTCAGCCACATTCCTTCCAGGGTCCTATTTGCTGTGGGGTAAAGGATGAATGAATGAAAGAAAGTCTTATTTCACCCCAATTTCTGATCTCCTTGCATATGGCAAGCTGTATCAAAAGTTTAGTTGTTTAGGCTGCTAAAGGAAGGTGTGTTTCCACCATCTTTGCTCCCCACTCAAACAAATATGGCAATGGCATCCAACCTGGTTTTGTTTGATTTTTTTTTTACTGCTCTTTAACTTCAAGCCTAATACTTCAAGCTATAAACATCAGTTAGTGTAAAAGTGCACTTGCTGCTTCCGTACAGGTGAGCTCTCCAAAGGTTATAAAATAAGAGAAGTTGATTGCTTCTCAGGCAAAACAAATAGACACTGAAATGTGGTCTTGAGGCATGGGAGATTTTCACAATGTCTTTTTAAACAGTCTGGACATAAACAGATTAGTTGAAGACAACTTCAGTAAAGATAGCTCTCTTGAACCATCTACAAGCCTTTTGTCAAAGAAAGCTGAACTATGACTAAATCTGTGAGTGGTATGAATTATTAGGTGATGAATTTTAAAAGTAGTGTCCAGATGTAAATAGTGAAAGCATCCAAAATATTACTCAGCAGCTGCAAGAGCTATAGGAAAAGCTGACATGACAATTTTAGTCATTTCTTAATGACTTTCGTTAGGCAGTATTGTCAGTTCCAAGAGGCAAATTTTCATCTTGATTTACGCCTATAATAGAAATGGCTGAAAACTGAGAAGTTCTCAAAACTGTTTACTTACAAAACACCTTTTAAGTCAATTTGGAAGCTTCCTCTGACCTAGAAGTAATGTTCCTTACACATGGGGAGTTTAAAAGATATGCTTTTAGACAGTTTATATCAACAAAGCATTTTTTTCTGCCTAGAAGAGTGACCTTAACATGTGCACAAATGGTAAAAACAGGCTTAAATGTATTATTTACAGCTATATCAAAATTTATTAATTAGTTACCTTTGGTTTAAATAAAATTGATTGTTAAAGCAGAAGGTAGAGGTTGGTATGAATTCTATTCTGCAGCAGCTTTCAGATAAAAGAAGCAGTGACCCAACTCATTAGCCCTTTGATTTAATATATTGACACTTGGGTACGAATAATTCCGTTTAGTGGCTTCTGCTTCCCAGGGATCAATTTAATTAGTTATAAAATGTGACTTCATGTCAGGAGCCAGAAGAAATGCTGACGTTAAATAAAGTCATACGCAATTTAAACAATAAAGCTATCGATGCCTGGTTAAAAGTTAATGATGCACAAAAAATGGCTTAATAGAGACAACCTCAGCAATGAAAGTGATGGTAGGAAAATTAAGCTAAGTGGATGAATGAGAAATGGTGATGTTGTTGGATTGTTAAAACAAATTCATGGATGGCCTGATGGTTCATTTCATAGTACTGTATGTTTCTGATTTAAGTACATGTTTGAGGCTAAGCCTGTACTTTCATATTAGAAGTGACAAGAAGGGGTCTGAAACCTTTCTCTTTTAGATTCTAGAAAAGGACAAGACAATTTACCTGTGCACATTCATCTTTGATGTGTCCCCCTGGGATATCTTGGCATGACACAATATTAACCATAATGGCCTCCAGTTATAATATTACAAGTACTAATATTTGCACAGTTGGTTGAGACCCCAGTCAGGATCACTGTCATATTCTGGTAGGTGCTGCTTACACAGTGTACAAATAAGGAAGGACAGTTCATGCCCTGAAGAAGGGAAGAATTTAATGTTAAAGCACTATATCCTTTCAAAACCCATTTAATGCTGTAGACGTAATCTACTTATGTTATCTAAGTAGAGTAAGAGGGTTTAGTGAAGAAAATAACAACCCAGAAAATTGTGGGAGTTACAGTTTGCCCTTCCTTTTTCCTTCTGTCAGTCCTTATGAACATACAGATGCACTAGAGCCCTTCAGAATTACAATTCCATTGTTTTCTCATTTCCTGGCCTGCTTTGAGCATGGCAAGGTAAAATCCTTGCTAAATGTCTTAAATAATAACATGCAAATCCATATTCAGACACAGGGCCAAATTCATAAGAAATAATTCTTGTCTTTTTATGGGTAGCACACAAGGATTTTCCAAGTTACTGTGTGTCGTTTCTATTTCTGTGAAACATTGCTCCAGTTTAAGACTGAATTGGTATGGTCACCTCTTTTAAAGGTGAATATGCTTAGCTGAATATGCTGAATAGATGCTGGATCAAAAAATAGGGACAAATGTGATTTCTTAGCTTAAAAATGTACATTAGACAAATGGTGTCTGACATAGAAAATATTATTAGAACTAGCACAAAAATCTTTTCATTTTCTTGTAATTTGTCACTTTTAAGATGAGACTGGAGTTAGTCCACCTGTGAGGAAAAAAAACTGGTATCAAAATGATCAGATGCTGAGCTAAGCCACATTACATTTCCATTTCTAAGAATCCTTTCAGGGACAGACAGATTCTGTTTGGGAAGACACCAACTGTGAAAACGGACAGTAGCAAATGGGGCAATTAGATAATAACTTTTAACAATTGTGCACAACCTGATTCACCCCCAGACTTCTGGGAAGCTCGAAGGGGAGCAGCAGGCAGCAGTTATTACCTGCTAAAAGCATTAACAGTAGCTACGGTAACTCGCCCAAGGATAGAGGGGATATGCCTCAGAATAAAACCTCTGTGTGTCAGAGGGATTTTCAGACTGCACAAGAGTTATGTTTTTTTTACTAATGTTAGGCAAACTGTTTTGTCTTTGCATTGACTTTACATTGGCCGCAGCCTACACAGAGGGAACTGCTGGAAAAAAGGGGGACATTAATACTTTTTACTGTGTGCGGGCCAGCCAGTAGTTAGAGAGGGGGCCCATGTTTTCTTAGGGCTCAGATGGCAAAGCTAAGTATTCAGCCTACGGCAGGAAAAAAGTGCCTTTTTTGTTTTCTGGCTGGAGAGTCCAAGCATTCCCAAAGGAACACAATGAATGGCCCATTTTGTCTGACACTGTTTCGTAGACATAGAATTCTTGTTTTTTCATAATTATTCTTGCCCGTCACTGGGTGTGCACATGACATTTGAGCGTGTTTTAAAGTCTTAACACACTCATGTGCCTGCAATAAAGTTACTCATAACAATCCAGGCTTTCTGCAGACAACAGAGCAGGGTCTGTTGTTTTCACAAGTCACAGCAGCTGGGAGGCAATTGTGAAGACAACAGCTTAATCTAGCTGGAAAATACAGGAAGAAGAGAATATACACTCAATTTCCTTCCATATTATTGCAAACAATGCAGAGGGCTTTTTTTGTTGTGGCTTTTTCTTTTCTTTGCTCTGGGTGGTCTGACTGAAAATGTGAGTGGCATAAAATACACTAGTAAATGTACTTTGAATTTTCAACTTGTTGCATTTCTGTGTTCATGCTGATGTGTCTAAAGCTGTTAAGGGGTGAGAATATTAATCTACATGAGCACTTTAAAAGTCATACAATAGCAGCCTTATTTTGACCTCATCTACACAGTGTTTACACTGGTGTTGGTTTACAGCATATGTTGCAGTTGCTTCTGACTTACACTAGTATAAATGAAACTGGAACCAGGAACTTAGTAAAAATTTGGTTGCTGAAAACATCCATTTTAAACAACTTTACTGAAAGAAAAAATAGAGCTAGGCAGTCTTAGACATTTGAAAGTTGTGTTTTAGCTTCTGTGTAAAAGGACAAGGGCACTCAGCAATTTGTTTCTTTATTGCGTGCTTCTGAATCTGTAGATTAATCATATTTGTAAATGCTTCATTTATTTCAGAAGCACATTTACAAACAAAGCATGCAATAAATTAACATGCAAACTCAGTTAAAAAGCATCATAAGGAGGCAGGGATCAGATAGTTTTTACCCTAGCTATATTTTCTGGTGAAGTTTTGTGAAATCATAGGGAAATTATCTTTTTTTTTTTTTTTCTTAATGCAAAGGATGAAAAATGAAAAGAAGCATATACTCCAATTCTTATGTCAACACCAGAAGAAGTAAAATGCAAATTAACAGGAATCCTATTGCAGATGTGGGGGTAGCTTAGCAGCAACCATTAGATGTGGTTTCAGTGAGGGTAAACGTTCCTTTCAAAGAAAAGGTGATATTTATCCAATTGCAGTTAAGGTACCTTCCTTTCCTGCTCTTGGGAATGCTACATACAGCAGATTTCCAGTAACCATGGCAGACAACTCAGATGGGAAAGATTTTTATTATGCATAGCACAGAGGTTACAGCAGTGAGTAGTAACAGCAAAAGCCAGTCAGACAGTGAGCACGGAAAACGAAAGAGAGATTTGAACATGGTCCAGGCTTCCAGGAGGGAGAATGGAGACGTACTCTGAGAAAGTACAATATGAATGCTGAGATGAGCTGGGTTTGTACTGCTGTTTGTAACACAGCTGCAGGCAGGACAGTCCCACTGCAGCAGGCACCTGTGGGGCAGCAATACCAGGGATGCAGGTAGGGGTGAAAGTGCAGTGGGTGTTGCTCTATTGCCCTGCTCAGCTGCAAAATAAAGAGACAGGCAGGAGTAACATCACAGAGACATCTGATCTATTCTAAAAAGCATGGATGGGCATTTCTGGGTCTAAGCATTAGGTAATTTCTATGTATTACTGACCAACAGTAAGCGAAACCTCTTCCTCTGTTTTTTTTTAAAATGCATTATTACACCTCTCTCCTTCATGTCCCTTAAAAATGCAATACCAGTGTGGTCAAAAATAAGCAGGTGGATTAGCTGGTCTGGGCATCTCACATTAATCCTGTTCAGCCCATTTGCCCTCACACCTCAGAAACTCTTTATTGGTATCCTATTTTCTTGTATTATCTTCAGCTCCACTTATGGAGTTTGATTTATAATGAGAAAAGGAAAAAAAATCCAAGCCCCACAAAATACTAAAAAGTATTTTCAAAGGGGTATCTAAACTGAAATAAAAAATTGCATGCTGAAAAGTCTTATTTACCTGAAAACATGGTGGAGAAAATCATGCACTAACAAAACAGGGAGTTTGGGTATGAGAATTGTTTACTCTGAAGACACTTGAGTGCTGTAGGAGGCTTTTAAAAAATCACAATTTTAATTTGTTTCAGCTGCATGTGTCTGTCTTAAAAACCAGATGTTTGTAGGTGTCCTCATTTCCTTGATGTGGTGCTGCTTTTATGTCTGAGCTTTTCCTGAATTTGTGACAATGACCCCCTAAAGACAAGAAAGCCAAATGTACTTCACTATGGTCTCCTTCCTTGTAATGGAATTTTATTGACAACTTTTGGGCATCACTTTCTTGGTATCAGTGATCTAACAAGGAGAATTTACTGCTGGATAGCTACCTTGCATACAAGAAAACCTACACCCCAAAAGAGACAAAGTGAGAGCTAATGCTAAGAGTTTTGTAAAGAGTCTGAAGGTGAGGAGTGAAGAGATTAAGGGGAGGAGGAAAAATTATTTGATAAATAGAAGAGACAGAGAGAAATCCAGCAATAATAGATGTGAGTGATAGAATGATTTAAAAAACATTTTATATTTGTTACTCAAGTAACTATGATTAGCCCGGCTGCCTCACAGACTTCTTCACTCAGCAGCAAACCTGTTAAATGTATCATGCTCAAAGTACAACTCCTGATAAAGGTGGTCTGGCCAGAGGAAGCATTGCAGAAACACAGGTTTTATGTGTCCCAGGAAGTAATTCAAATGGAGACTATCCAGGAGTACAGCAGGGGAATTGTGTAAGTGGATGGATCTAAGAACAGAGAAATTCTGAGTAAGGGATTTGGGAAACAAGAGGAAAGCATGTTCTACATATATATATATATAATTTTTTTTTTCAAATGCATGCATAGTTAAGATTATTTGTAAAAAATATATGTATAGAAATGTGTTATAGATATATGTACAGATCTGTCTATTCTATATGTATCACTGTACATGGAGAATATGCTTTTATATTTACAACATGAAATACTTAAACATAGCTGCACACTTATAAATTTATATATGTAGAGAAATTGATATTAACTTTTATTTAAAAAAATTCTAATAGGAAAGCTGCTTCTTGTTAAGATGTGTGACTTTATCATGGCAAAGTACTACGCACAAACTTCAACAGTCCACTTTTTAGGAGAAAACAAATTTCCCTAAAGTCATCTTCGGTGTACTTAAACATTGTTGACATGTGGGCCTGGTGCTGGAGAACTAGGGTGCTACAGGTACACACTCTGAAATATTTTGCAGTTGTTTCCTGTGTAGGAACACCAAAACACTGTGCTTCAAAACGGAGCATTGTAGCTTACAGGTAAACACAGATGTAAGAACTGGAACTGAGCTATTGAAAGAAGCTTTTTGTCTTCTGCTCAGATTTTGGAAGCCTATTTAGAAGGGCATTTTTGTATAAATCTTTCTCCTTCTTCCTGATCACCGGACCCAATGACCAAAATTATGACAGGGGTAACTTTCTGATGTGGCCGTCACTAGGACATGCCATTGCAGCTCACAACTTTGCAAGATTTTATTAAGTTAGACTGATCTGTTGGACTCTCTACCACCAAGTTAGACCTCATCCTTACTCTTAATTTTTTTTCTTTATCTCTTTCATTCATCTTCCAATGAATCAAAAGTGTCAGCACTAACTAGTTCCTACTTTGTGAAAAAAGTAGCACTTCAGCTGCTCCTGCAAATTCTTTCACCCTCTGAGCAGTGATTAATATACAGGTTTAAGAAGAATATTTAAACAAAACCTGCAAAAAAAGGAAAAGAGCAAATATGCAAGCTAATGGTGTACCCTGAGGTGAGCAAAATGCATTTTTTTAACAAGCCAAGCATAGCAAAAAAGCTATTCTACAGTGAAATTAATAATTACCAGAAAGATTTGCTAGCATTATTGTTGTATCCTTTATGAGAATATGAGTAACATGTTTAAAAAACATGGGAAGTGTGAATCAAAGCCCAAAGATTCAAAACGGTCTCTAATTTTTAATGTGAATTCTATTCATATGCCCCTGGTGCATAGACTGAAATACAGTCTGTGGATAACAACTGCCTTAGAGTGATGCCACTTAACCTGAAAATTGTATCTGTTCCTCTGGTAGTATGGATTTCTAATTTCCTTTACCATCCTGTTTTAACAAAGCTTTAAGGTAGGAGGGCATCTTAGTGCCACATGTAGTAGGTGCCTGGCTATAATACATGATTTCAGCTCCAAATATTTTCTGAAGGCAAGGTTTGTTTATTAACTGAACCCCATGCTGAGATTCAATCAATCTAATACAGGCTTAGTTTGAACATTCAAACGTATGCCCATACATCTTGGGCATATATCTTACATAATGATGTTGGCCCCAGACATCTTTCTGGGTTTGTTTATGTCTGTTATGGATTCCCCTCATTATCCATGCTGTTTGAGGGATTCCCTATGGATTCAGCCAGTTTATTGCATACTTTTTTAATTTTATGCCAAACTGAATGCTCTGAGTGGCAGCTCGTAGGGTAGCTCTGTTACAGCTTCCTCTCAAAGCCAGAGATGAATGCTGTGATTAAGGTTAAATAAAATAATATGGAAACCAACATGCTGCAAAAGGGTATATGGAAGAGAATGCCCCAGGAGAGGCAGGAGGGTTATAGAAGTAATGTGAATGATCAAACACTAAGATGTTGACTACTCTTCCTATTTCTTCTCCTTTTAATTGTGATTAACCATTAGAGCAACAATTCGGTGGTTTACAAGATCTTCCTTCCTTATTGAGCATCTGTATTAATAACACTGGGAAAGCTCATTTATTAAATTTCACCAGAGTGAAGGGATGTTTGAACATGCCAGTGCTGAGCACATCTGTGTGTGCACACAACTCCCAGTAACATTAACTGGAGGTGGCACATGCAGATCAGCAGAGAATGGAGTTTTAAATACAGAAAGACAAGAATGCTATGGGCCACAGTGTTCCTGGGAGTCTTGCTCCACTGGATTAAATTTCTGAGGCTCTCCTCCTCAAACATTGCCCTTCTCATATTCAGTATATAGCACTCATTTAGTTCTTGTAGCAGAGTTTACTGGGAGTAATATATGGCCAGAAGAAACTCAGGCTAAAGGACAGGTTTTACTTATAAAGCCTTTGCATTATGGAAAAGGTTGTTTTCAATCTGAAAACTCAGATTTATAAACACTTAATTCATCAGTTCCCCGTGCCTTTCATTTGAAATAAACAGCCAGCAATATTATTTTAAAATAAGGCAGAAGGTGTAACAAAAATGAAGTAATGTTTTGAGAAATAGGTGATTGATGATTAAAAAACAGAGAGAGAAGGGGTGGGGGGTGTCAGTCCGGCATTCATTAGTCAGGCAAAACTTCGGTTTGAGCATGCATTAAGTCAGGAAGACCAGACAGTGTGTCTGGAAAATGATTCTTTCTTTGAGAAGTACTCTGTCAAAAATATCCCCTTGTTTCTTAAAACTAAAGGCATCCTTTGACTGACTTAGTTGTTTCATAGCTATTGATGCTAGAGAAAACAAAAGAAACTTTAAAACCTGGTAACATAAACATCATTGAACCATCCCCTTTAAAAGGAAAAAAAAAAAAAAAAGAAAAAAGGAGGGGGGAGGGGGTTGGTGCGGAGGGGAGAGTGAAAAAAAAAAAAAAAGAGAAAGAAATCACAGTGGATGTTTTCCAGGAGGGCACATGCTATGCTGTGTAAAGGGGGCTAGTGTAACAAGAAGTCATCTATTCTTGATTTCTTGAGACAGCTAGAGCTTTGTGCCTTGTGTAGTTTCTACGTTTTAAGAGCTTGTTCTGTGTAGCAGAAATAATACAATAAATGGGTTTAACCACATTTGTCTCAGCTAGACAGTCTGCTTTGTCAAAGATTGCTGGTACAACATAAACAAATTATGTGTTTGTAGCGCGTTTCAATGAAAGCCTATCTAACAGAGCGGAGATTGTGTTTCGGCAGCTGTAGATTTAATCTCCTACCTGTCAGTTAAAGCAGGCATTTCCTGAGCAGATAAGGCCTGGCTGCGGAGGGGGAAGCGGCCACAGCTGGACAAAGGGCCATTGTTATGGGGCTCGCAGCCCGCGCTCTCGGCCCCGTCCCGGCGGGCGGAGGAGCCGCGGCTGTGCCGAGCGCTGTGGCGGCTCCGGCACCGGTCCCGGCCCGGCCCGGCCTGGCTGCGGAGGCTCCGGCTCCGGCCCCGGCCCGGCCTGGCTGCGGCGGCTCCGGTACCGACACCGGCCCGGCCTGGCTGCGGCGGCTCCGGCACCGGCACCGGCCCGGCTGCGGCCTGCCCGGGCTCCGGCCCCGCTGCCGCCGGAGCTGCTCGGTGCCCGCCGGCCCAAAGCGCCCCTTGGGGGTTGTGACAAATCGGGGAAAGGCAGAAAATGGCAAGGTTGGCGTTCCTGCTGGAGCGCCAGGATCCTCTTCTGCAGAAAAGGCAGCGCGGCAGTGTGATTTTATATCCGAGGCATGGATGCTGCTGGGGTTTTAATACCTGAAGTTGGATGAGAAATAGCCAGAAATTGTAAAGATTTCCTGCTTTGTTTTACCTTTCTGTTCTTTCGCAATGTTTTTGTAGATTAATTGTAAATGCTGTAGAAGCATTTTACTCCATAAAATGCACTGGAGTGAGACAGTTTGTGTAGGAAGCTCGCAGGCTGTATGGATGTCACTGGAAGTTTACAAACTCCGGTGCTTGCTCCCAAATTTGCAATAATTACCATGTACCAGCGGTGGCAATCACCTCAGTCATACTGTGTAAACACGCCTGCTCCTTGGATCCTTTTCTGAGTAAAGATGGCCAGATCATGCCAAAATCTGAGGAATCCTAGGAAGAGATGGAACAAATTAATTTTTGCCTGGAATCAGTATTCTGATTTGACTTTGATCTCTAGACACAGGAGTTTGCTGCATTAAGCTAGTTCTCCACATAATTGCCTTTGATAACCCTTTGTGTTTCCATCTAAACACTCCATAAACATCATATGATTTCTGGAAGTTATCTAGGTTACTATTCTGCATTAAATAGCTTTCAAAAATATACAGGAGCAGGAATATTCTCACTGGATGTGAGTAACTCCTTTGACCTAGTCTCTTGAATATTATGCATTTAGGCTTGAGGAAAAATAGCAACACTTGCCTCTCCTTCTCTTTGAATTTATTCTTCTATATTATAAATACCAGTAGGAATTAACCAGAGGACTGGGTGGAATGGGAAAAGTGTCCTGTTTTTGCACCTGTGCCTCACCTCCACCCTGTATCCTGCTATTATGGAAGTGTTGGAGGGCTAAACTCTGCAGTGTTGTCATGGACCAGGTCAAAATTTCCCCCTGCTTTTCCATGTTCCTCCTCAGCCCTAGCTCTGCCCTTCGGGTGGCTCTTGGTACAGCTGTGGGGTGAGATGGAAAGGTTTGCAAGCAGCAGATTACAAGGGAATGGGTTCCTATCCACCACACATCACCCCTTCTGCCACTGGAAAGGAAACCCAGGCGTCTTTGAGGGTCCTCCTATGTAAAGTGTGGCTGTAACACCCTCTCCTGAATGGGTCTTTGAGCTTGAATTAATTAATACTTGTAAAGTATGTCATAGTCCGTATGTAGTGACATTATAATATGGAATATCTGTGAAAATATAGAGAGCTTTAAAAAGAATATGTTGCTCAGGATGAAATTCTTCCAACAGTGAAGAAAATGTCAGAATTCCCATTTTTATCAGTGCCCCCCCCCCCGATTTTCCAATATATTCTGTATTTGTTTAAATATATTCTATTTTGTTGCACTTTTTTTTTACCCCTACAGTGCAAAAGGATTTTTTATCAGAGTCATTGAAAGATTTTATATTTTTTTTTGTTTTCCTACTTCTGCAGGACATTCTCTTTAAAGTGAACAACAGTAATTCCTTTAGTAACCATCAGTTTTGAGGTCTGACATGACTTTTTTATACCATACATTGAGGGAATTACTTTCATGTTAATAACTAGTGATGATTCAAAAAGAAGAATTCTGTTTTGAAAAGATGTGTGGGGAGAAACTCTGCTCAAAAGTAGCAATACCATACACAAATTTTAAAGCATCTTCTGCTCTAAACATTTCCACCAACAGGAAATGTCAGTGTACTCCAAAAATCTTGCATATTTTTGATATCACCATTAAAACATAGCTAATAAGGGATTTCTAACATAATAAGGGATTTCTAACATAATTTATATTTAGATTTGAACTGAAGTAATGGAGCTTTCCTGTATAAAAATATCAACAAGTATCATTAGGCTGCAATATTTTTCTTATTTTGGCATGAATAAGACAAGGTGCAAATGAGAAACATACATCTTCACTAGTCTTTGGAAATATCTGAAATAATTGACTTGCTCAGTCTTCTGTGATGGCTTGGTGACCACTAACTGTGACAATTTGCATAATAGTCAACTCTTCACTTCTGTAGAGATAACTGTTTGTATCTGATTAAAATTAGGACTGTTTTAGTTCTCTTGACTTTTCCAGAAGTTGCAGTAATAGAGATTTGCTGTTATGCTTTAACCAAACAAATGCACACATGGGGATAACAATATGCTGAGTTTATGCAGATTTTACAACACAAATCTGAATAAAATACCCACTAATAGACCCTTAAGGAGTAATAAACACACATGAATTTTCCTTAGTTGCACTTTAAAGTGATTTTAACATACTACTAGACCTTAACAATAATATTTAATTGACAAGATTATGCATTTGTATGGATTGAAAAGGTGGTAGATCTCTAATTCCAAATGAACCATAAATTCACTTTTGCATAACATGTTTTATTTATTTCTCTATAGCAGAGATGTTCTCCATCCCTCCTAGTGAGAGTTTCTTAAAATACAGACAATTTAAATAGATTTAATTACCATTTATCATACTCCTAACTCCATGAGATCATCCTAAGTTGAATTCTATATTTCCAGATAGTTAAGGAGCTAGATAAAAGCAGGGCAACATAACGAGAAGCTAATAGAAATGAAATGCTATCTAGTGTTTGAAACTGTTCCGTTTTCAGTGATGTTGTCAGGATTTTTCTGTAGCTTCCTCCTTGATTTCCCAAGTAGATGGAATTTAAGTTTATTTAATTTAAAGTTTCAAAGTGGTGAGAAAAAAACATATTAAAAAATAAGAATGCTCTGTTTTGCTGTATGATCATGGTTGCAATTTTCACATTAATGTTGTGGCCACTGCAGTAGACTTAAATCTCCAAATCATGCTGATGCATGGGACAAATGGAAAAAAATCATAGGGGAAAAGAAGGAAAATAGCAGTTACAATCCCTTTACAAATTCAATAGTGGGCCACATATTTTTTCCGTAGTATTTCCAGTCTGAAATGTTCTCACTTTGCAAGTCTATGGTATCTTTTTTACAGTTTATTTGCCAACACTTCCCCTGGGATCCTATTGGCAGACATTTTCTTTGTGGCTCATGTACTTTCACTGAGAGGAAACATTTTTCAATTAGACTGTAGATAATTAGATGGCAGATAAATTAGAACATAATATACACCCCCCTATACAGATAGATCTCCAGTGGTTCTGTATTGCTAGCAGGAGCAGAAAGAAGCCTCTGAATAATTCTCAATGTGGGACTGACATGATTTTCAGTGTCCCAGCTATGACAGAGTGACTGAGGGGTCACTTTGGGTCTTCTGGAGCTTCTTTTTCCTCCTCCTGCCAAATCACAGGTGCTTCCCTGGGATTGTTCCCTAGAGGGGATGTCTCACTTGAGTGTTTGGGTTCACCCTCGCTTATTACCTTTGCATCAGGGGATGTTGGGCATGGATGGCCATTTAGCCAAATGAGCCTGGGGAGTTTATCAGTTACACTTCTGAGAGCAAAAGGACCAGCCACACTTGCACACCAAGTAGCCAGGTCCCTCATGACTGAACTGGACAGCTGACCCAGCCTTGTGGTCCCTTTGCTTCACCAGAGCAGCACAAATTAACAGTCACACCGTTCAACTGCAGCCAAAGACATTTCCAAAAAATATGTTTTTTATTGTATGATTCCTCTGCACTTTTTCTAAACAGATCATTTCTGGGACCGTGAAAAGGGTCAGCAATGGCATGAGTTCATTACAGTATTGGCAGAGTTGGGGAGCAGATTTAAACTCAAACCTGCAGAAATCTTAGCATGTAGCTGCTTTTAACATTTATACAGTCCCTCTGACTTTCACTTATTAAGTTTTCATAAAAGAAGTACCTACTTCATTATGCAACATGTTTGTGTTCCTGCAGCACCCCCCAAAATGAAACTTAAATTACCAAAACTTCTAATATTTATTCTCTTCCAAAAAACAACAAAGCCCAACAGTGGTTATTGAAATAAATAAAAATCTGACAGTGATATAAAAGTAGCAGTGCCATGTATTGCATAGAGACTATTTAAAATGCAGCTGAGGTAAATTCATATCATATACAGGATATTTAAAATCTTGCACTAATAGTTCTGGGAGCACAAACACTTCTTTCAATGCCATTAAGACTTATTTTAAAGTGAATCAACCTAAAATATAACCTGTTGAGCTATCAGTTATGGCCACTATGTTCTATCATACAAACATTTTGAGCAGTCTGAAAATGCACATCCTTACTTGATATACTGCCATTACCTGGAAATCTATTACACTGTAGTTTCTAAATGAGATACTAGAAAATTTCCGACACTTTTTGACTATGGAAATTCAAAGCTCTGTGAGAGCTTAGGTTAAGGTTGTAGTCTGGGTGTACCAATTACTCAAGAATTTAAGAAGCTTTAAGTAGAAATTAAAATTTAAACGATAAGGAGTCTAAACCTCCCTGTGAACAAGTTCTCACAGTGGCTGCAACATCACATGAACAAAGGTTCTGTTCATTACTATAGAAAAAATGTCAATTCAGTAAATTCAAAGATTGGTTTCTCAGCTAACTTGTGCTGGAATAGTCTGTTAGATTGAAAGCAAATCTCAGGATTTTTACAGTTTGAGAACAGGGTCCAGCGATCTAATTGGTTGAAGAAGAGGGTGGCAATGATTTTAAATAATAAGGCTGGATTATTGTAGGCAATTAGAGCACATTTAGCCATTCAAACTGCTTTATACTAGTGCTGGGTATAATAAAATAGACAAAAAAAAGCTTTAAAGAAGGGATAAAAAAATATAAAGATTGTGTTTGCTCTCTAGCAAAAAGATGGCACTTTTGCTCTTTACTGAAGTAGATTGTACAGAGAGAGGCAGCTTGCAAAGTTTGATCTTCTAAAGGAAAAGGAATTCATCTGCCATTATAGGGTGGGATTACTTCTGCTCTTGAAACCTGTGATCCTCACAGCTAAGCAGAAATGTGTGAGCTGCTTCTTTGCTTGCAGTGCTGCCACCCTTTTCTCTGAATGCCTTTACTTCTCTGCTTGCAATGTTGGTTGTTGTAGAGGCAGCTTTGAGTTTTAAAGATAAAACTCTTCCTCCTCTTCAATCTTACTAAATGTGCTGTGCTCCTTATCCAAAAGAGGCAGATCATTTTAATTCAAAGCATTATTTTTGTATAACATATCACTCTGGCTTACATTTTCCATGCAGAACACTAACTATCAATGACTTTTTAACAAGGAGGATTGTTCAGCCAACTTCTGAGATTATCACTCACGGAACTGTGGGACAAAGCAGTGTAGATTTGCCCAGTTTATCAAACAGGCCACCAGCTTTTATTATTTCAGGGAGAATCAAATTGGAAGTTGCTTCTTGAACTAATCAGGGCTGATTTGCTCTAAAGTTGCTTCCTGACTTAGATCTCAGGCAAGGAAGTGCTGTAATCAGTTCCCAAGGGCCGTCAGAGTTGTGATGGGATATTAAAGGAATGGTACACTATCTTTAAAATGTTCCCTAATCCTGGCAGATTTTTGTGTTTAACACAGTTAAACCTGAGCTTGTTGTATAGAAACAAAGATTAATTTCATGAGGTAGCTTTATGCAAGAGTCGAATGTACTTGAGGCAGCAGAACTGAATGTTGGAGAGAATATATTCCAGTCTCCTCCAGGGTTTGTACATTCAGCTAAAAATACAGACTGGCAGAATTGTTCAAAATCAAACATTTACTACCCTTTAAAAAAACCTCCAAATAACAAAAAACAACCAAACCCAGAAAACCACCCAAAAAACACCCTCAAAAAAAAACTTCATGAAAGAGAAAATGAGTCCCCCTGAGTGTCTCTGTTTGCATATTAGCCCATAGCATGGGCTCTGCCAAGTTACTCTCTGACTGACTGCTGCAGATGCTCTTTCTCAAGTATTCTGAGTGAGATCTTTAGTGCAAGTCTTTGGGGACAAACAATAGCACCTGTTCCTCACAAGATAGCAGCCCAGTTAGTCCATTCATGTATCTTTAATGAAGCTCTGGGGCAGATGGCAAAAAATGGCATCATCAACGACTTAGCACAGAGGAGACAAAAGGGGAAAGTGCCGATCCAACAATGTGCTATTTTTACGAATGGGAAGAGACGGAGTCAGAGTGTTTCTTGGGCATCTGCTCCCGTCTTGGTTTTCAGAAAGACCTGAGGAACATCTCAGCAATTAAATTTTCTGGGCATGTAGCCGATTTTATGAAGTACGCCGATCAACCCCTCCTCCCAGTTTCTCCCCCCCCTCAGTAAAGTCAAACCCATCATCTTCATAATAATAAAACTCTCAAGAATAGAAATTGTCAAAAAATTAAGGAGTTAACTGGATTTTTTTTTGCATTCATTTTATGTATTTAATAGTTCTGTGATCAATGATACTTTCACATTGTCTTCCTTTTCAGTGCTTATTTGTGCTTTTCAGTTGACCTGTGCTGAAAATGGACACCTGTGTATATAATAATTCTGTGTGAAACCAACACTTATGTAGGAATAGTATTTCATATGTTCTAGAGGGAAGACCTGTGGGAGGGAATGGTGGCCTTTCAGTATGAGCTTTTTTCAATCTGTTTAAGTCTCTTAATTTTAAATACAAACTTACAGGCTGAATGTAACCTATAGTCAAAGTTATGCTGATTTATATAGACTGAAGACCTGCTCCTGAATTCAGAGTAGGAAGAATAGCAGATAGCCAGAACTTGAAATGGTAATTTCCCACACTTGCAGAAGTGCTTTTATTTGAGAGTTTAAACAAAATCTACAGAGCTGAGTGGATCAAAATCTACAGGAATGCATTGTAGGATTTGGTTATGATATGTTTCAAATTATCTTTGTGACACAATGGAGTGAAATGCTGCTGTGGGTATGTTTGCACCTTCACTCAAACCACAGCACTCTGATCTCTGCTGCGTCTTTTGAGACTATGTTGGAGTCTTGTACCTTTGCAGCTCCATGTAAATGCTTTATGTGGGGTATATTTTTTATGATTTTGGCTCCATTTGATTAGATGTAATTTAGGAACTACTGCAAATTTTTTGCAAGTTGTATTGCATTGAATTTCTTCCTGTACGGTTGCTTCTATCAGACAAAACGTGTGGTTTTCCTTTGCTGTGCTCCTGTAAAGCCAATGTATAGAAACACCAGGCAGCAAAGCCAGCACCATTTTATCAGAGCTGAATGTCTGTTCTGGGCACATGGGGATCAACTCCAATCTGACCAAGTTTAATGCATAACCTAAAACACACAGCCAGGCTTACCTCAGCTAAAATGAGAGAAATAGCTGCGTAAAGCTAGTTTCTTTCACGCCCCAGTGCCATAGCAGTAATTGCACAAAGACCTTTTTATTATAAGTTGATTTTCCTGAGGAATGGATTCAAAAAATACTGTAAAGTGTTTATTTTTTGCTTGACCTTTATTAACCTCCATCTTAGGGCTTTCCCAAGAGAAGAGTTGTTGGTAAATTAACCCTCATAGAGACACACAGTAGCATTTCTGCACTGCATCAATGGTTGTGAAAGCAATGGGGATATGACAAGAAAATTTGGCACTATTTAAACAATGTCATAGGTCAACATATGGGATTTGACCAAAAAAAGTTTTTTAGGAATTAAATGGAAAAAATTGCTTGAAGTGTACTTTAAGTTTTTAATAGTATTTAATTCCACCAATTTATGGTACAATGAGGGAGGGTTTTTTTCTGCCTAAACCCTCATTTTTTTCCTGCATTTACTAGCTTTGATATATAAAGCATTATATGTTTGCTTAACTGCGAATCAGAAAATATATAGTCAAACCCTTGGGTATGTCTGGGGTTAAGAAATGATGCATAAAAATTCTTTGAGATCCTAGCCACTGTCTCTGAAACACAGGTACTGTAAATTAAGGAACTAGGAAATTACCTTATGGATTTAACAGGCATCACCTTATCACATAATTCTCTATATGTTGAATACAAATGCTAGTATAAGGAGAAGAATTTTTTTCTTTGTGCATGTTTGTGGTTTTTCGATACATTTATTATGGTCAAATTAAATTTGATATAGTAGGTTTTGTTCTGAAATGGTCTCTGAATGTAGCTCCATAATTACCAAGCTACATGATACCACATAAAGCTATAAAACTACTTTGACAGACAAGCAATTTATTTCTTATAGTGAGGTGTGTGTGGCAGAGTATGTTAGTTTGTTTAGGAGCCAAGGTGTTGGAACCTTAAATCTTAAGAGTTGTGGTGTTGACTAGAAGACTCTTTAGTACTCTGGTGAGATTTTGAAATAACATACCTGAGCTGTTGGTATTTATGTGAACCATGTTGTAAGATCTCAGAATTAAAATTTTCCTAAGGTTACTAAAATCTGAACATCAAAGTAGATACTGCAGTGTTAGACTGCTTTTAAATGCTCATCACTCTGCGACCAAAGATGAGAAAGCCTGTGAAAAATTAATAGAAATAGATACCACACTGCTTTTAATAAAAACTTTGGTATGTTTTGTACCTTTTTACCTTGTGCCAGGACAGGGAATACTAATTAAAAGAAACTGTAGCAATTTAATAGAGAACCAGGAAGAAGTAGGGAAACGTGCAGTTCACCGAGACTGTTGCACCTTTGACACTGAGGGAAAACAATGTTGGTGAGGGCTTTGATGTGATAATGTGAAGTTGGCAGGGATTGCATTAAGGGGAAGGTTCTGGGGGACTGTGTGAACGCAAGAACACTATCAGTGCTGGAGAAATACCTGTCAAGACAAATTTGTGCTATTTCTGATCAGAGGCTCTCTTCTGTTTAGCAGGTTCAGGGTCACATGCCTCCGCTCATGATCCCAATTTTTCCACACGACCAGCGGACACTGGCAGCGGCTGCTGCAGCCCAGCAGGGATTCCTCTTTCCCCCAGGAATAACATACAAGCCAGGTAAGCTCACGGGGATGCGAGCCTGTTGCACATTTTAAAACACGAACGGTGGCTTCTCGTGTGATCTGTCTCATACAGATGATACACAACAGGCAGAGTGGGCTGGAAATTATTGCAACTCCATTTGAAAAAGTACTCCTGGGTTTAAGAAAATGGATAGACTGTTGGTTATTGAACATCATGATTTTTTTAAACTTAATTTCCACAAAGTCATTTGCTTTAAATACGGTGCCCCACTTGCCTAGCAATTTGCATCTGGTCTGCCCTATACAAATGCTACATGTCTTTAATTAATTCTGTTATCTTCAGAATATTTGTGTTTTGTGGGAAAATTCTTGCTCTTTTGTTTGATTTCAGTCCTGTTAATAAAAGGTTTCAGTAGTTCAGTTCGAGTCATCATTCAGACTCATAGCAGGTCACATAACCTTGCAGTGAAATATGTTTTGAGATGATTTAGCAAATGTTATGATTTCTTTCTTTTTTTCCTCTGAGTTTACAGGACTCCTGGGGAATTCAATTAGGGATATAATGGTTTGAAGCTACTTTCAGAGCCTCCTTGTAAACAGGGCTTTAAATGTTTAAAGACACTTTGCCAAAGGAATTCAATGTAGGAAGATATTTAAGTAAATAAAAGTCAACCTTATTTTCATTTGTACATTCTTTGTAAGTGACCTCAGTCCAGAAGCTGCAACCTTATTTTGCTCATTAATAGTATTCTCTGTCAAGCTGCCTTTAGCATATTAACCTGATAACTAATAACTACAAAACATAAATAACTGGGATTTTTTTATTCATTAAATATGAAGCGTACAAAGTAAAGCATTGATCCTGTTGCCACTGATATTCGTGGTGCTTTTGCTGTTCCCTGACAGGAACAGTGTCAAATCCAATGTATAGCCTCATAATAGATGATATAAACAGCATGCTAATTAAAAGCCAGGTTGAACCTAGCATCTCTTCTAGCAAGTTTACTTAGTATTGGATGAAGTGGGGCCAAGCAGGATTTCAGCGAGTATTTCCGTTTGTCCTGCTCCCTTCTGTCTCTTTAGTCCAGAGACATTCCTCTTTAAACACAGATTTTTTTGTCTAGCTATCTTAATTTCAGGTTTTGAAATCCCAAAGTTCTTGTCCAATTTGACAGGTTGCACACCCATCACTATCTAACAACAGTTAGGGACCAAAGACAAAGGGTTGCCAGTTGTAGAAATTACCTAAAATACCCTGATTAAATCTTACTTCTCACAGACAAGAGAAAGAACATGCTTTCCTTGCTTTTTCTGTTTGAATATGAGAAGCTTTCTGAGTAGTGACTGTTAGTGACTAAGCTGATGGTTGTGCTGCCCCCTGAAAGGCATTATGTTCAATCATGTTGTGTTAATTTTGGCTCAGAGATTTCTGGGTACAAATATGACTTAAGAAGAAGAGTTACCAGCATGTTTTCCTGAACATGACTGGTTTTCTGGACTTATTCAACAGTGTTCCTCATAGTACCTATCTAACTTGATCTCATTGGCCTCCTAACAGGAGGTTTAGGGCATTTACTTACTTCCCAGAATGCACAAAGAGAGATGTATAACAAAAGTTAGAAGAATGAAATGCAGGAGGAAGCCTAGGCCTAGATATCTGGGAAAGCAGTGAAGCTGTTTGCTGGTGTTAGAGGTTTAATTCCAGATGATGCTAGTTAAAAGCCAGAAGTCACAATGATCTGATTATAACCATTGTCTTTAAAGAAGATAGAATTTATACCTTTATTTGTATATTTATATCTTTAATATATTTATATTTAAGTCTACTGCATGTGTGGCAAAGGTATCTGGGCAGGTCAGTAGCTTCTGTCAGAGACACATTATGATAAAAAAAATGCTGTAACTACACTTGGTATTGATTAATTCCTATTTTTGGCACTCTCGGCGCAGTAGTTAAGGAATTAATGAAACTGGAGATTAAGCTATACTCTTTCATAGAGAGGGTTCTTCAAAGTCATTTCGGAGGAATATTTATGAACTTGACTGCTACTACCTGTACTCTTCTACTTTTGTGAGAAATGAAACTTTCCCTTGCAGAACTGTCGGGTTAGACTTGCTGGTGCCTCTGAGGGAAGAGAGGAGATGGATTAACCCTTCAGATGCTTGCCAATTTCTTTTAGGTTGCATGTTTAGCTTCTATTCTATTTTACTGCATTTTGACATTGGCAAGACTGAGTTTTGACCCTGCCAGTTTTACTTGACATTCAGAAAATACAGTGAGAGGCATTTCAGTAACAGCAGCAGTGGGGACTAAGTATGTTTGAAACTGACTGTGTCATTTAGGGAATGTTGAATATTGTGTGCACAGTCACTTAATCTGCTTTGCCTGCAAAACAGGCTAGATATAAGCTGGCTCCAAAGTGGGAGCACTGCAGCAGTGTTAGTGTGACAGGACAGCCAGGATGAGAAGTCCTGCCTTGGTGTGCAAGCAGGGGTATGATTATGTGTCCATGTTCACACAGAAATATCTTCCTGGGCTAAATTTGGAACCAATTTCATGGCTGTTTAGTTCAATGCCAAGGTAGCAGTTAGTGAGTGCTGCTGCAGATTTGCACACAAATGCTAGGCCTTGGAGAAATAAAATGGTATTCTTTAGCAAAATGGAGTAGTTTGTACACTCAACTGAAGGTCCTGTAGAAGAGAGGAGAGTTTATTAGGTTTTGAGACCCTTCCAGTGCATGCCTTGCTGCTCATGAACTTCTGAGATCAGCAAATAATTAGGCGCAGAAAACTTAAGGATTTCCTGATACCCAGCTATGATAAAGCCTGACAGGAGAAACTTTCCTTCTGCCTGGCAGAATCTATAACACTGAGATGCTGTAACCCTGCCCCCACAATATTTTGGAGCTCTAGGAGGTGAAACAGGCCAAAGTTAGCAAGTGCTGATGACAAGTAATAATTGCATTAGAAAAAAAATCCCCAAAGTCCCATGCTTCCTTATGTATCTCAAAGTCATGTAATATAATTTTCCGGCATGGTAAGTACTAATTGAGAAATCAGAGCTGCATAGACCACCTAATTAATTTTTTATACATATTTCAGTATTTATACTGTATACCGGATTAATTAAAACTTTAGGGCGCTGTGCATCTCAAATGACTGTTGTGACTATTGACCTGCAGGCGTTTGACGAGCCTTGTAGAGTACCTGGTTGTGGGGGTTGCCACTGATTCCAGGGGGAAGCTCAGAGTGGCAGCTGTTAGGAAGCTAATACTTGCCCAGAGATGCTACACAGTTAATAGAATTATTTTGCATTCCGAGGAGAGCAAAGCAACTGGGCTGGCTTTCTGACTGTGACCACTGCACTTACTGTTTGGAACTGGTGGGCAGCATGGGTACCATTATACCTCCTCTCCCACTGCAATTTTCCCTTCATTTAGCTAAACACATGCATCCAGAAAAGTTTAGTGGGCTGGAGTATCCTTGAGCATGATTATTGTGTCCCCATTAGCACCCTGGGTCAAGGGGACAAGGCAGTGAGGAGGATGAGGAAGAGGAGGATAAAGGAAGGGCAGTTCCCTCCTCCATCTTTCAGTGACTGAAATATTACTTCAATCAAGTTTTGCGGCTGAGAGGGAACAGGGAAGAGGAGGATGATGGAGTAAAGATATAAAGCAATGCTAGGTAGGAGCCAGACCATAAGCTGAGCAGATCCCAGAGCTATGGTTTGCTCTCAGCAGAGGGTGGGAGGGCTGATGTCCGTGCCAGTTGCCTAATGGCAGGCACTCCATGAGACTTCAAAATCTGTGATCACTTTTGCTTTAAAATGTCCTGCAAATATTTTGTATTGTACCATTTCTTTGCCAGATCTGGAAAGTATCTTTCAAAAAGATTATTGAAAATAAAGACATCGAGTGGAGTAAAACTCAATTTAGACAGGTTTGTTGAGTGATATGCTGCAGTGTATTTTCAAAGCTTTTTTTTAATATTTCATACAAGAATGATATAAACCCCATGATTAGACTAGCTAAGAAACAGCCGCTATCTACCCACATAGAGCATTTGACTTTATGCACAAAAATAATTTACAAGATATTTTGTTATGCTGTGATGCCATATGAAAATGGAAGCTGTTTTCCTAGGCTGATGGCAGAAACAGAGTCAACATTTTGGCCTGGTTTCTGTTTCTCATTGCACTGGGGCAAATCAGAGAAAGTAATACTATTAGGGAAAGCATGACAAACAAAACTGTCAGGCTTATTGTCATCAGGCTGGACTTCAGAACATTCCAATAGTGTGAAATATTTGTCATCAAACTAATTAAACTCCTTGATTACTGTAGCTAATCCACATAACTCACATAATCTTAGATGTGTTGGATTTCTCTGATATCTGACATTGCATTTTCCATTTGGAATAGGTCTTTCAGAAGTCTTTCCTAAAGTTCTCAGGTGGTTTAGATTTTCCATATCTAAGTATTATGTTTTAGGTAGGGAAATAGGCTGCTCTTCCTCCTGGCAGGTGAAATCAGGAGGCACACACCAAATCCACTGTGTGCTGGTTGCCCGTGTATCTTTTCATGGCTTCATAAGTCCTTTTTCTAATGGAAATTCCCCAGGACTGAGTTAAAGGCTGTCATGTGTCCCCTGTTGGGTTTTACTTGGTTGGAACAAAGACTTTGTAACCTTGGGATTTGTTGTAGCAATCATGTGTGCCTCAGTCCTAAATATTGATGCAAAAGCTGGAAACGATGGCGGGCAGCTGGATATTGTCAGGTAGGGCTGTGCAGCGAAATGTGCAAATTTCATAATTTTGCAAACATTACCTGCAGACAGAAAATTGTGGGGGAAGCTGGTTTTGCTGCAACATGAGAATGGCAATAAGGCAGACAAGGCAGACAAACACACAACTGAAGGAGTGCCATGGGACAGGGGAGATGCTCCATGGTATTCCCTTAGTCAGTTACCTCTGTTTACATCTTCCTCAACACTGATGGCTCTGGACAAGCAAAATTCATGCCCTATGTGGGAATACTGTGGGAGTGTCCCTCTCTCTCCCTGAGTATCCCAACAGCACCTGAGCTACTCTTTGCTCAGTCTGTCCATTATGTCTGGAGGGATGGGGCCCTGGAATTGCTGACCTCTTGCAGCTCTTCCAACTCCATTTCCTCTCATTCCACGAGTGTGAAGAGACAGACTTTAAGTTACAATCCCAAAATGGTGGGAACATCATCAAGTCAAAAGCTTTGTAACTCAGATGAGGAGAGCCAGTTTATGTCTTACAATTGTGTTTTAGGAAAGACTGGTAATAAGGCAGCACCTTCCCCCTACTCTGGGTCCCACAAAAGCCAGACATCCTTCTTTCCTCACAGCACACAAAGCCTTGATTTGGAAGGTAAGTCTATACATCCTATAAATAAAGTCTGCTAAGCTTCATCTCTTTATCCAAGACAAAAAGAAACATTTACATTATTTCTGTGTAGAATAACACAGCACAATTGCTCACTGCTTTTATTCATTTGGAAATGTTGCTCAACCTGACAAACGAAACAGAAGTCTGGCATAATTTTCCATGGCTTGTAAACACCAATTTATATATAAACAACAGCAGCCAAATGTAAATAGACAATCAGCACAGCAAGGAGATTGAAAAGATCAGTTTGCAAAACATGACAGATTTTCTTCTTCCAGCATTCTTCGACCTCCTGGTTATCAAAGGCCAGCACACACCAGCGCTTAAGGCAGACCTGTTTGAACATGTGCTCCTGCCTTTTGTACAAATTTAAAAGAATGGTTCCTCACGCAAGCATTCCAAATTGAGAAACAAATTTGAAAAAAATTGCTGCGATACATTGACTGATTTCTCGCCAAGACAGCTATGGAGGAGCTTCTTGATCCATTCTTGCATTGAGAAAAAGAGAGGGGGAAATATGTACCTCTGTAATTAAAAATTAAATCCAGAGCACTCCTTGCATGCTCAGTTTGCTCAAGGGAGAAAGAAGTACCTTTGCTCTGCTTTTACTCCTCAGTGTCAACAAAGTACTCCAGAACTGAAGGAGTATTAGTTTTTCTTCTCAGCACAAAGATGCTGCTGACATACCAGGACTTAGCCATAATTTAACACATTAAAATGAGGGTGAAAGTGAACAATATTGGGTTTTAATAACAGATAAATGGCATAACCCTATGAATATTCTTCTTCCTGCAACAAGAGACAGCACTGTAGCCAGCAGGTGAGCAAGAGAACACTACAGGGTGTGGTGAAGATACTATTAAATTAACTGTGAAGGCAAAAACTGTGTGTGTGCGTGTGCGCATGTGGGTATAAAATATCTGGCTATTTCAAACCATAGGAGCATGACAGCTGTGAAAAAGGAGTGCCGCAGGGAATTCTTTTAGAGTTTGGTTTTTTTTAAAATATGTTTGACATGGAAAATGTTTTAGTACAAATAAAGCAACTGGTATTGAACTTAAAAAGTGTGTGCGAAGGGGGAGGGAGAAAGAAGAGATTGCTGTGTGGAACAGGGATGAATAATTCATGATATTTAAAGAAAGAATGCCTCCGAAATGTTCTGCAAGGCAGTCCATGCTGATAAGTCGGATGGTTATTTTCCCCCCCCATTTAAAGCATCATTAATTCAACATCTTTGTGATTTTTTTAAAAAAAACCCCTTGTAAGATATTTCTGAAAGAAACATTATTTAACTTAGATTAGGATCTTATTTATTCAGATAATTTGATATAAATATCAAAGAGACAAGTGGAATTATTTAACCATAAAGAGACAGCTTAAGTACTTTAAGAATATAATCTAGAAGTCTTTTTTGTTGGTTTTGTTTTTTAAAGAAGAAAAATCCTAACATCATTGCACACTAAAATCAACCTCATGGAATGGGGAAAATAAGAGGAGATATTTTGAACATTACTCCATAGGACACCAGTACAATATAGTGTGAGTGAATGCATTGTAGCAGAGCTCCATATGCAATCAGAATCCAATTGTTACTGGACTGTGTACAAGCACATACTGTGCTCAATGGCCTGATGAGGTATTATGGATATGATGCAAAGAGACCTTGTGGATTAGACATGTACAATTTATTAAAAAAAGTGAAACAACCAAACATTTTAACTGAACTGGATATAATCAAACTTGATGTGGTAAAAAGAAAGAGTTCTGAGGAGTCTGGTGACTGCAAAGATTTTAGCTATTGTTATTTATTTGAGAGGTGACAAAAATCTAGTTCTTGGAATGTCCTGACTATATTATACTGGATTTCTGTATTTTCCCTTATTGCTACATTCTGCTTTCAGCATGGAAGATTTTGTGTAAAATAGACTGATTATTGTAAAAATATCTAAAAACCGCACAGCCTGTTGAAATGTAGCTTGCAGATAGTATATAACACTGATTTTAAATAAGTAACTGGAGCCAAAGTGATATGCCATTAAATCACAACTTCTTATCCATCACTGTATTCATTTTTGTATTACAGATTACACTGCTAAACTATTTCAGTCTTCTTTTGTTCCCTACATGGACTAAGAGTCCAGATGGCACTGTGTGCTGCACACCTATGGGAGCACCCATAGATATGCTATATGACACCATGTTACAGTACTTAATTTGGAAATTTTAGTTCCTGAATTCTCAGGTAACTGAGCACCTGTCTAATCTATTGACTTCAGTAGGCCCCCAGATCTAAGAGAAAATTAAAATTGTATTTCAAGCTATATTAAAAGGTGATTTAATTTTGTTCTTCTCTATGATTACCTTAAGAGAGTTGTCCCAAGACAGAGAATCCCAAAGGAAAACAAGAAGCCTCAACCTGTGTTGAGCCAAATGGGTACATGTCCACTTGACACTGAAAAGAAATCACCCTGCATTAAACAGGACTGATATTTCTTAGGTTATAACAGATTTTTTAATTTTTTTTTAGAAATATGTGGTGAAAATTAAAAAAAAAAATTTTTTGCTGTGGGAGCCACTGAGGTTTCCTGGGGTATCTCATCTGTGTGTCTGTGGTTGTAAGACCCATTTTGTGCCCAGGCATCCACGCTTGATTTGAACATTAGCTTTGGAAATGAAAATCACGAGTATCATATTTATGTTTTGCCAGTTTGCCTACCAGCTATCTGCTAACAAAAAAAGTTCCAAGGGAGCGTGGCAAGTCCGTGCCCAGCGAAGCCTTTTGTTTTTGCAGATGTTTGGGCTTAGAGGAGTGCTGTGGAGCACAGGCAATCCTGGGGCCTTGTTTGCACTTGTCTGCTGCTATTCTCTGCTCATTGTCTGAACCTGCACGCATTGTTCTCCCGACAGGTGATAACTACCCTGTGCAGTTCATTCCATCAACAATGGCAGCTGCTGCTGCTTCTGGACTCAGCCCTTTACAGCTCCAGGTATGTGCCAGAACAAAAAAATGTGGGATGGAAGCCAACATTTTAGGGGAAAACTGCTAACCAGCTGTATGCTAAATAATAGCCTGAATGTTAAATAATTTTTGAGCGCAGCCCAGGAGGATTAACACCTTATGTACTTACAGTACAGCAACGTGCAGCCAACCTTGATACTGTGAGTGAAAGACATTGTTCTGTTTGTTTTATACTGGCAGTTAATAGTATTTTTTTTATTTATATGAAGAGTTGATGGGAGATAAGTTCAAAGATTTTTTTTAACTTTATTTTCATGTGGTTGCTCCTCTGTAGCTGCAATGCACTATCTATAATTGGAGCAGTCAGTGTATCCAAACAAAAGTGCATTATTGGGTTTTTCTTTTTTCCCTTTTTTTTTTTGACTGTGTGGTGCTGACAATACAATAAATTGCAAACTCTTTTAGCTTCTGTATTAAGGTAATCTCAACCTTTCTGTGCATTAAGCTGGTCAGATGCCAAACGTGGTTAGAGACTTAGTTTGGCCATTTATTTATTTTTGGCACATATAGAATGAAATGTTGTGAAAGAAAGATTTATGTGCCGTATTATTAGCTAGCTTCTTGTGGCAAGAAGTTTTTAATTTCAGAAGAAAAGACACAACAATGTCATAAATAATGAAGAAACAGTCAAAAGCTTTCAGAGTTAAAATGTGTGGAAAGAAAGTGACAGTGAACATGAGAGGAAAGGCCATTAAAGATGCATGTAACTATTTACAAGTAAACCTTTGAAACCCCTATTTGAGTTAGGTTAGACTCGGGTTCAGAAGGAAAGTAGGAATAAATTGTGCCTAGAGTAACAAAGTATTGCCATACTAATATCTAAATATCTACTTTACTTACCTTTCTGTGGTTTTTTTCTAGAGGGGTCAAAGCAGATTAAAAATCCTTTCCTCTTTGCCCTATGTTGTTATTCTTGCCAAATTAACTGAGAATAAGTGAAAATGAGACCAGAACTTGTTCATGGACCCCTGCTCATTGGTGGTCCAGAGCTGACAAGAAAGACTCCTTGAGCTTAGGTCTGACCTAACCTCAAATCAACATTTGAAAAGAGAACACCCTGACTCTGCAGGCAAAGATCTCTGAAAAATGGTTTTGGGTCATAATAATGTGATGTTAAGACTGTACCTTGGACAGGATTGAAACCAAAGGGAAGTTTCTCAAAAGGAAAAATAGCAGGTGTCTTTAGAAAGCCATTTGACTACTTACTGAAGAAAAATTCTCATTAGCTTTAGTTGGGAAAATACTGCAGAAATCAGCTTTGTGAATAGAGAGACTATTTTTGCTGCCTTTGAAATGCACTAAAACAAATAGTGAGCCTACACAAGACTGCAAGGCAGGAAAGGATGAAAACTCTTCAACTGTCAAAGAAATGGGATCTAAACCACAGACATTCTTGCTTCTTTTCTTTTACATGATCCATTTGTAACTTGACCCACATATTTGCACATCAGACTTGATCTGAACCTACAGCAATAATGCATTTTCATTAATTTGCAGAAATGATAGACTGAGTTGTTAAATATGACGAGAACAATTAGAGAGAAAACAACCAGCGAAAATGTGTGCTAGTAAATTCAGAAACATTCAGGTTTGGGGGTCTGAATTTCCATTTAGGCATATTTGCTGTAAAAGAATTTTTTTGTTTGTGTGTTTCCCCCCCTTTCTATTTTGTTTGAATTTCATCTCTATGGGATTTCAAAACCTTTAATGTTTCATGGTTATAAGAGCTTAAATAACAGAACACTTAACCTTTGGCTGATACCTGCTCATCAGATTGTTAAAGTGCCTGAACTAAATTTTATTTACTCCTACTATTAATTTTCTCTTTGTGTCAATTCTCTGTGTTCCCTAAATGAGCACTTATTTGGGTGTGTTTGTTGGAGAGAAATTGTTGTTATACCTGATGCGTCATGAAGACTGTTAGAGGTGTAGCATTTCAGCTCATTTTTCCATCTTTGCTTCCCTTCCCCCTTCTTTCTCTGTTCTGCTTCCTTTCTTCCATGCACCCCACCCACTTATTTATTTACGTGAATGCTGTGACCATGGTATCTGAGTATTTCCCAAGTGCTTAAAAATACTGATCACAAAACTAATCTCTGCCCCTTTCAGGCAGTGGGAGAAATAGCTAATTTATTTGCAGGTTTGGTTTTGTTTCTACATGTGAGTGTGTGTGTAATATCCATGTTTGGAGAACCTGGGGAGGCAAAGCTATGTCAAGTAAAAGAGTTTTGCAGCAGCTCTAACATTTCAACTTGACCAGGGCAGTATTATTAATTCCAAAATTATTTTCTAAAATCTGTATCCAGCTAAGGAAATTCTGCCAGCTTCAATCTTGTAATCTCCCCCTTTTTTTCTACTTATGTTTTCTTTTATTTGGATGATCATGCTCCAGGTATGAGTGTGGCAGCAAATTTTTGCTCTCATCTTCCTGTGTGTTAGGGCAACTTCTATGCAAGCTCTGAATCTAATAGAACAGAGAGCCATTTTTTACCAGGTACATCATGTAACAATAGCAATTATTTCACAGAGGATGATTCTCCAGTGGGCAATTGCTAATTAATGATTTGCCTGACTTATTCAAGGTGTTGTTATTAAAATGTACTTTCTCTGAATTCTACATTTATGTTCACCAGTGGATTATGTATCTCTATGAGTACAAAAAACTTTACTGAAATCATATACAGCAGTTTCTCAAGTAACTAGTTTGAATTTCATGGATAGTGCATTAAAAAAAAAAAAAAAAGTAAAAAAAGTTCTCCTTCAGCAACAAATCAGTTTGATTCATCTTCTCTTTAGATTTTTGATCCCATTGTTCAGCTCATGGTAAATACCATTAATATTCACTTGTAGCTTTTAGTATCCTGAGGGGAAATAGTGACTACCACACTTTTATGCCAGTCAAGGTTCCTGAATTGGTGGCTTGCTCTGTTTTGGGTTGATACCAGATAATTTCTTTTGATCTGTGTACTGATCTCATGAAGGTGTCATTGAAAATGTTGTTAGTAAAAAGGCTTAAAACTCTGTGCTCCATACTTCCCATTGACATCTCAGCCCCATCTCAGCAGTTTCCTCAACAAATCAGCCAAAAATTTAAATAATAAGCATGACAGGACCAAGCCTTGTTAGTACTTTTGGCATGAGAGGGGATCTAGATGATGAGGGAGCACTTCTCTAGGTATAGTCTGATCAGGAAAAACAAGCTCCTTCTGTTCACCCCTCCAGCCTCAGACAATTGTGAGTGAATAGTTTGCAGATTTATTACCAAACACACCTGTGCCATGTGAAACAGTTCTGATACTTGTGCGTAAGAAAAGCTTCTTGCTTTAATTAACCAGTATGAGGTGTAAAACCTTAATTAACCAGTATGAGCTGTAAAACTTGTCAACAATTTTCCTTTTGCTCCTCTTCACATGACCTTCTCTAGAGCTTTCCCCCTTTCCCATTTCCCCAAACTTTTTCCCAGGCTGTCAAATGCTTGCACTGATATTAACAGATCCTAGAGATGTGTGGCCAGCGATCTTGCTCAGTGAGTGGACTTGATCATGAAATGCTTTTTCCAGCTCTTCTGCTGCTGGTAGCAGGAACCTGGTTACTGGGAAGTCACAGTTGTGGCAGAGGTGGCACCTGTATGTCCTTACTTTCAAACAAGGGATGCTACTATATGCTGTTTAGGGTTTAAAAATCTCCCCTGCCTTCATTCTTACATATTTCTACAAAGCTGTCTAGGAGATAAATCAGGAAGTGTCGCAACTCTCTCAACCACGACTGATAAACTGTTGATAGAAATGGAAGCATTACAATGATGCTAGCTGGAGCTATTCCTAAACAAAGTGAGCTCTAGGAAAAAAAAAGCAAAACAAAAAAGCTCTCCCTCATAACTCTTTCCCCAAACTATTTGTGTAATTTGTCCTTCAGAATTTATCGCTTATAACACTAATGAACCTTGGCGAATCTTTAACTGTAGTTGCAGCTGTGTTCCTGGAACCTGAAGTTTTTATAATACAGTTTTAAAAAAAAAAAGAGAAAATTTTAACTAAACACATATTTGCCTATTTGTTTTCTGCCCTCCCATCTTATCCCACTCCTCCATACTCTCTTCTAGTTGCAGACAAAGTAAATGACCTTTTTTTTATACTGCTGGGTGCAGATCCAGTGTGCTGCTGAAGCATTGCATAGCCTGCCTCAGGGGCACAATATTAGTAGAGGGAAGGCCAAAGAATGCTATTTTTAGCTGAACAGTTCAGCAGATGGAGGCATGAATACTCATATATCTGAAGGTTGAGGGGTTTGAACCATTAATTTTGATAATGTATTTAACCCTGGGAACAATCAGAAACTGTAACTCCAAGGTTACAATGCTTTTGACCTTTAGAGAACAGAGGGCACTTGCTACAGTAAACAATATATTACATTTCTACTTATTCCAATTCTCTCACACGTATAAATTTCAGGGCATAGTTGACATTTGCTTTCCTCAGCTATTTTAGTGCTGGTCCTCAAAGTAAGTCAAGAAGAATGCAGGAAAGAGGCCAATGTAATGCGACAGTCATGTAAATATGGCCTTTAAATAGCTAAGTTGTTAAACGTGTCCCTTTATAAAGAAATATTATTCTCAGGAACCAGAATCAGGGTGACTTATTATTTCAATGAAGAAGTTGTTTTAGTGGACAGCTGCTCTTGTGGAGTCTCCTCTGTTTGTTGTAACCTTAACACGATTTTTCAGCGGGGCTAATGTGATCTGATAGTGAGAGCTCACACTGGAGGTGATTTGGTCCCACTCTGGTACCACATCATGCAAAGTGATGTACCTGCCTTATGTCTTACTAAATGATGCATGCTCCTCTTCAACAAATATAGCAGTTAAATATCACGCAGCTTAAGTATTTCTAATTAAAATATCTCCATGTGTCAGCATATTGGTAATGTATTATTTTAATCCATTTATTTTGTTTATGAAACAGTGACATATGTTTAGATTGTGAAATATATGAGCCTTAAAAATCACTTTATTGAAGAAAATTAATTTCTACAATGCTGTCTCAGTAATGTGTTCACTCACCCAGTCAGTCACTGGCAGGGCTGCCAGTCTTAATGTTGGTTAGACACAGTTTAACAGTTTTATCTGACATAACACTCTCGGATGTAGGCAGTAATAATTTTTTCAAATGCAAGAAACCATGCGTTTTTCCATTTTCTTTCTTTATTCCTTCCTTTTCTCCCCCTTTTTTTAACACAGCGAAGAATAGGGATTGGGTAAATATGAGAGAGATTTGGTGAGACCAATAAAAATTAAAAACAGCTAGTTACCTTTTCAAAGTTAGACACTGTAATTTGTTTGTCAGCGGGTAGATGTTTGGGTCAGCACTGTGAGTGAGTGACTGTCAGCGGGAATTCCTACAAGACAAGTAATTTCCCTCAATGTATTACTGACAGATTGCTCACTTCTTCAAATCACTAGAGAAAACAAACTTAATATTGTTACAGGCAGAGTTTCTGTCTTCATTAGCCTTATAGAATGATTTTATCTAGCATTCAAAGACTACTGAGCTCTAGGTGGACATATTTTAACAGAATGTTCCTTATTATGATACAGTGAAGAGTGGTCTAAATTAAGGGGATGGTGTGTGCAAATTTCAGCATATGGAAGTAGTAAATTACATATTTTGGTCCTTTTCTCATGTAGAAATTTAGGTTGTAGCAGAGAAAGGAGAGAGGTCGAAAGAAGATTTTATTGAGGCTCTGAGAGACCAAGCACGCCCTTTAATGGAAATAAAATTAAAAATATGCCAACCTTGCAATACTCAGGAAAATTTAATTAAAATCAATGAAATAGTTATACTTGTGCCTTCCCCTACTTGAATGTTTATGTCTCTGTATGTAATATCTGTGTTATCAAGTTGAATTATATCAGTGGCAGTATCAATGAAAATGATGTCATGGAGTCAATATTTTACCATATGACCTCCTTTCTTTGCAGAATTTCTTAGTACTCTGTCTTTTGCTACTCCTTCTCATCTTCTGCCCTGAATTATCTGGCAAAGTGATTTTCATCAGGAAAGGACAGCCCATCAAAATTGAGAATTTTTGCAGTAAAATATCTCCTATGATTAATTTTCTCCCCAGGAGGATTTTCCTAGATCCCTCAGTAACATCACAGGGAAAAGGAGTCTCCCTCTTCTCTTCTAGTTGGCAAAAATGGACAGACAAACAAACAGCCATTGGCCAGAGTAATCAGCCTGGTGCAGCAACTCTGCAGCTGCAAGAGCCTTTTCTCACCCATTTCATGCCCTGCACCTCCAATATCTGCTTTAAACAGCATTTCTTTGTTACACTACTGGAACGGTGTCATGTTATTTAATCACAAATTTATAGCAATGTTTAAGGAAGAGACTGTTCCTATAGTCTGTAGCAGTTCTAGGCAAACCCAAGTTCATTCATTCCTGGGCTGGAGTTTCTTTCCTCCCAGTGCTGCAAGGACAGTGGCCACCAGCCTGTCACCCTGCCTGTCACCCAGCCTGTCACCCAGCCTGGGCACAGCTCTCCTCCTCTTCCCTTCACATGCCCAACCCCTCCTCCACCTTGGGAAGGGCTCCTGTCCTGCTCCTGCTCCCGCTCCCCTCTCCCAAGAGGGAAGCCTTTTCAATCTGGCAGCCAGGGATGAGGCTCCTGGCAGGATTCCCACCTTGTGCACCCTCAGATCTCACCAAGCAGGACAGCTGCCTTCCAGGCCCATATGCTGTTCCAGGGGGAATTTACCATTGAGATCCTAAGTGGCACAGACATCAACTTACTTATCAGGAAACTTGTATGTTTAAAAGGATATCATGCTTGTAGGCTGGATGGCAGGAGGTTTCCTGAATCTCTTCAGTCTATATCAAGGCAGAAACTGGAGCCCAAGTGACTGGGAGAGGCTGAGCCCCCAGCATCAACAAGATGTTCTTGCTGCCTTAACCACTGGCTGCCCCTCACTGAAAGCCCAGGCTCTATTTTAAAATCATTGTGCTTTGCAAAGCTGCCTCCCTGGGGTATGTATTCACTCAGAAGCCAGTAAGAAGCAAATAAGTTACTGCTGCATTTACTGACAGAGCACCAGAGGCACCAGTACTACAGAGTGCCATCAGGGGATGAGCACATTTTTTAAATCTCTTTTAAAACTGTGGCATCCCTTTGGGGAATAGGCTGGCTGTGAGGCATACTCTGAGCTGGCAGTTGGATTCCTTCAAGCTTTCTAGAAATGTATATGGTGTGTGCCTTACAGGAATTAGCTGCAAGTGAGTATGTTTCTCGAATTTTATTATACTTCTGATAACCATAGAGCAAGCTGCTTAATTTGGCTACAAATTACAAACATGAAGGATTTTTTCCTGTGATGGTGTTAACATGTTTGGTTGTTTAGGAACTAAGCAAGAACCAGATTAAAGACAAAAATATCTTTAAGTCAGGTCTGTGCACAAAGGAAAATACTACATGCCAGTATTATCATTCTATCCTGACTAATTACTAGAGAAAAAAAAACTTACCTTTCATCTGAACTAAAAGTTCTAATAATCAGGATGGTTTAGATTAGAGCTTCTAGGTATAAACTAACGCACATGTGTGTGCTCAGAGAAAGCAGAAAAATTCTCTTAAAGATGCCTGGACCTGAAAGATATCACCACCTGATTCATTTCTGAGGGTCCTTGATTAGAAGAGCATATGCCCTCCCACTGACCCAGTTCAAAAAAAGAGGGAAATTCATAGAAAATGAGATAAAACTCATCAAACTAGTGTGTAGATAATGCTATCACCAAGATGAAGAGGCTTTACGGATGGTGAAATAGGAATGGTGTGGCCTTCAGGGCACTGCTTGTTTAAAATATGTTTGGTCTGTGATGTTTTTAGAATCCATATGATTGAGGAACTAGGAAAGCATCCTAACTAGAAAGCATTGGATTCATCTGTCTGTTCCTCAGACTCAGCATAAAGGCTACATATGGCTGGAGGCACACCAGAAGGTTTGCATGTCAGTCCTGAAAAAGAGACAGGAGGGAGGAGCAACTTCAGGCATACAAGAAGATCACACATCTCACTTAAATTTCAGTATTAAGGAATTATTTGAGGCTTAAAAGAATCTGTCACAAAATCTAGTCAAGTAGACATAATAGGGCACGTATTTTGGTGTTGGTCATGAATTATAGCACAGCATGAAAACAAATGGAAAAGTATTTCAGGTGTAGGAATAGTGAGAGCGTGCTGTCAGGCCCACTGGCATTTTTGGAAGTGAAGTGAGAAATCAAAGAGGCAAAGTCCTTTCAATGCAGTTGAATCATTTGTGCTAGGCTCTAGACACAGAACAAGTCACCAGGTTTAACCAGTTTGCAGTGTTATTTAATAACACTTCTGTGAACTGTCCAGGGTAATTCATCCAATACAGGCCCCCTCTTCTGCTGCTGTTTTCAGCACCTAGGGGAGGGTTGTTCAGGCTTCATAACCTATTTAACCCAGTCCCAGCACTGCTGCTGAAGTATCATCACACCCACTGCAGTTCAGAAAGCACAGCAATCTTACACCAAATTCACATTTACTGGTGTAAAATACATCATCTTCCAATGAATTTATAATAGTAAGTTCCCAGTTACCTGGTTTTGAGGTGCAAATGTGATTTTTTTTTCTTAGATGTAATTTTTATAAGCACCATTTGAATATGTTTTGCATAATTTTGTGTGTACTTCCTATAAGGAAATTATTTAATTTTCCTTGAAGGTGCATGAAAGTTCAAAATATATGGTAAAAGATCAGCGTGAGCAATCTGCTAAGCAACCTGTAAAGCACAATTATTTCTAATGCTTTAAAATACCTGTAAGCGGGGCTTGTTTTCTGCTTCACAAAGAAAACATCTCACTGTTTTCTGCATTTAAATATACATTTTAACTATGTTGACTTATCAGGTAACACAGCAGGCTGAACAGGGACAAACCATTTTTAATGGTATGTTAATTGAATGGGATGCTAGAGATGCACCTGAGTGACTTTTTTTCCCAGATGTGCCCCAGCTGACTGATAAAGCTTCTCCTGATCAGTAGAGCCAGCATATATTTATTACGTCCCTGTCTTCTGTCCATTTTTGCTAGTGAAAATTGTAGAATGGCTGCAAGCTACCACAGGAGCTGTCTCTCTTATAAAAGTAAGAAAACATTGCAGTTTCAAATCCCAAGCAGCACTTTCAAATATTCAGCTCTTAAACATGGAGTTGCCTCAGCATCTTCTCACAAGATGGGGATTCAGAGGTGGGAATTGGGAGAGGCAGTTTAAATGGGATTCTTCCTTTTGCCTGACTTGCACCCGTTTATTGTGGCGATGGTGTCTCTTTATTCTGTCATGGGAGCATGAATGAATTTAATTGTTGAGCTTTTGCCTCTCAGTGTGCTTAGCAGTGGTGACTGCTCAGCTTCCTTGTTCGGTGTCTGCACAGTTCTGCATCGTCATGTTAAACAATTTCTCCATCTGGATGGTCAGAGAGGGAATGAACCCACCAATCTGTGGCAGATTTTAGGAGATATATCTAGAGAAGGTTTACTGCCCCTTTTTTTTTTTTAATCCCTGTATCCTGATTTCCTTTTTTCTTGCTTATGCCTCAGTTTTCCTGTGTGCCACCAGGGTAACAGACCTAGAATGTGTACACTAGAAGCAACAATTGCACAAGCATCTCCTATAGGATTAGGAGAATAATGATGTTTTTAGACCCCTTCAACTAAGATTGTCTGTTTTACTGGCAGTCATGCCAGTGACATGGACATGTGCTCACTGGGAAACTCATTCACCAACAGATTTCACACAGCTCAACAAGCAGTTACTCATAATTGCTTGTAATCCTGCTGACATGAGATTGAATGAAACTCCTGACTTTTCTCACAAAGCCCATCTATGTGTTAACATTTTTTGAAAGAAATATCAGAAATTCTGAAATGCAAAATTTGAAAAGCTTTGATAGCTATCATCCCTTCAGCAAACTTACTGTAATTAATTGCTTTTCAATCATATAATTTTTCTCCCCTTATGTTGGGAGTTCTCCTTCTTTTTTACTCTAGCTTTAGTGCAGAGGACATTTCTATAGGTGAGTGTGTGAAACTATCTGAATTTGTGAGGTAGCTGCTTTTCATATAGACATCTCACATTTATTGTGAAAAATACTTCATATTAACAGTAAGAATAAAACCCAAAGTTTTAAGGAAAAGCTTCTGAAAGAATACTAGAAAACATTTAAAATTCTTCTTTTGAATAATCTGATTTACAGTGCACCAGAGAAGGTAATACTAGGATATCATAAAGTGAATGAAAAAACCTGTGCTCTGATGCAACCATCTGGTTATATTTTCATATTTTTCTGATAGATCTGGGTATATTTTACTTTAAGTAAGTACTGCTTATTCACTTTCTTTGGATATAACAGGAGTTTAAAACAGCAGAGCCTTGGTTTGCAGCATGTTTGGAGCCATGCTGCCTGGTCCTTGCTTGGTCTCCTAGGTGAGCTCACTAGTCTGTTACCTTTAGTGCCATCCTCAATTTTTATAAGGAAGAATTTATGCTACAAAGATGCCAATAGCAAATTCTAATAGTAGGGAACATATAAAAAATCACATACAGATTTATCTTTAATATTTCACATTTTTTCATGAAAAACATAATCTGCTGGAAACTTCAAATTACTTTTTCAAGCAAATTCAGTTGTCCTTTGCTGTGACTGGCTTTCTACCAAAGGTATCTAAGCAGAGCGTCTCACGATTATTTTGTAAAATAATAAAAAATGTTGAAGATTCTTTGCAAATTTTCAAGATGTGTAGTACAATATATAATCTGGGAGAACAACAGAGATAAGGCTATTGTGTTCTTCCCTGTGCATGGTAAATAACAGGAGAATTGTGATCAAAAAGTAGCATATCAGTCATCTGGCAGCATTAAATGAAGGAATGCAAATCTTTGTGCTTAAGGGAAAGGTTTTACTGATGTTTCTCCTATCCTCCTGCAGAGGAAATGGTGATAGATATTTGATGAAGTATTTTTTTCTTGATATTCACAATATTTTATTAGAAAAGTGGTTTTATTAATGCCCACATTTATATTTACTAGGATTACTTGATGGTTGCATTCAGATGTACCTAGTTCAAGTGCAGTGGTATTGCAGCAGCAGTGGATCCATTTCAGGAGGAGCACAGGGAAGATGGTGACTTGTTCAGGTGCACAGAGAGTATTTAAATGGAAGGTCTGAGGCATGATTCCTTCTTCCTGGGTCCAGATGCTCACCCCATGCTGAGGTGGAACAAAACAGAATTCACTGCCTCCCACCCTCGATGCTCCTGAGGTGAGCTGTGTCCCCAGGCTGGCCAGGGAAAGGATGAGCTGGGAGGTTGCACTGTGAGTGCAAGATTCCTGCTTTAACAGCCTCTCATTAGGTCCTCCTCTGGAGAAAAATACAGCAGGGAAAAAAAAGGAGCTCTCAGTTTGGGCTTTGATCTTGCTTTCATAAACAACTCAAAGAATTTGCATGGGAGCAGGCAACTATTCCATTATTGTCACGAGTGAAAATACAAGAGAATAGATACACAAAGTGGGAGAGACGAGAACAGTTAGCACTCCTTTATTCCTTGTCACAACTTAATCTAGATCAACTAAAATGTTTGGTGTTTTTGTCGTGCCTCAAGATAAAGTGTCAATGTTTACATACTCCTTTCTTTTAGACAAAAGATGCTTATTGTTTTTGAGCCCCTCAGTTACTATCTATAGGAAATTATAAATATGTAAGAGATGCCTAAGTTTGTCTCATTTTTTAAGTTGTGTTTTTGGCTGGTTTTTTTTTTTCTTTTTTACAAAGAGCAGTTGCTATAAGCACAACAAGTACTTTGTATTATATGCTTCTATGCTTTTCCTTATTTTTGTCCTTTTCCTACACCACAAAGAACTGAACCAGAGTGAAGTTAGTAAGATGAGAAGCTAATGAGTTCTGGGCTGTTGCCCCACTCGGTGGAAAAAATTAAGCATATTCTGCTTAATTTTTTTTTTTTAATTATCACATTGTCCTTCCTGATATCTGCTTGATGTAGAATTTTTAGGGATATGTACAGTGAGCTGTGCAACTGCATCATTTCCCTCCCGGCCTCCCTCGCTCCCCTGCTTTGCGCGGCCGCCTCGGTGTATCCGGCAGGTTGGGCGCCAGCAGACGAAACAGATGTTTGGGCCATACTGGAGTGGAGCAGCATGCTGCATCAGGACCTGGATATTCCTCCTGACATCTGGATGCTGCTGGGCTGGGAAGCCTGCCTTGGGCCGGGAGGCTGGAGGAGCCTTGTGGCAGTAAACATAGGGTCCTCGCTGCGCTCGAAGCGATTAGTGCACTGGAGCAGCAATAATGCTGAATTATCGCTTGGTTGCGTTCTTCTAAGGAATCTTGGGACAAAGGGATAGTCAAGGAGGAGTATTTATGGTAAAGTCATGTTCAGAAAGACAAGACTAATTGCCATGTGTTAAAAAGCTTGCTTTCACCTGATAGTAAAATTATTATGAATACTTTAGGAAACTTTTTTTACGAAGCAGCAAACAAATGGTCTGCGCAAAAGCCTTCTTTTTTAATTTAAAATCACTAAGATGAAAAAATGACAATTTCAGCCACTTTCCAATTTCATGCTCTAGTCAAATTGTAGGAGCAGACAACAAAATGTGACTGAATACAGAAAATTGTAGGTAAACTAATGTGCATGCCTACTAGAGACAAAAATGTGAACTTCTAATAGCAGCAGGAAAGGATATTAGGTATGGAAGCTGTCTGACTTATGCATTGGCTCTTTATAGTTTCACTTTATCAAGTCAAAAATTCTGCTGTATGTGCTGCTACAGCCTAAATTGTCTGCTGCTGCACTTTCCTTTATGATGTGTGTTATTTAAACACAATAGACATAGTCTATTGCATGGAAATAGGTGTTTAATGTTTAGTGATTACTGGCTGTTGGATAAAATAGCATTTAGCATGGCTTTCCCCCTCCCTGCTCCCAGTAAATATTTTATTGTTAAGACCAATGTGTTAAAACAAGGGCCCTCCCAAACAAAATACAGCTTTTTGGAGAGCGTGAGGTAATATTTGAAGATCAGTTTGTTGCTCTCATTTAACCTCCAGTATTCTGAAGGGGTTATATTTAATTAACACTGGCTAAAGGCCTGACCTAAGAGGCAACCAAAAGTGATTGAACTGCATTTTCAGATCTAGGCTGTAATCTGTTGGGAAAGGAATAATAATAATAATAATAATATAAAAATTAGAAAGCACCATTTACTGAAATTCTTTCTAACTAAGCTGTATTTCAATGGGCCATTTAATGCTCAGATGGACAAAGGTATTACTTCAGTCATTGAATTGTATCAAACCCCTTCTCAGAGGCCCAGTTTAAAGACTCTACAGGAAAAGTGGCTTAGCATCATATTCTCAGAAGACCAACACTCAGTCTGTTTGGAAAGGGGAAAAAAAATAAAAAGAGTGAAATGAGGTGTGACATGGCCGCCAAGTCAGTGAGGATTTTTGCCTCTCCTTCCAGTCAGGGGCTTAGCAAGGGACTTGTTCTTCAGAAAGCAACAGCTCCATATTGACACAGAAGGCCTTCAATTCTGTATATATGTTTTTAAATTTTGTTTTGTTTTGTTTGTTTGTGTGCTTTAGTAGCTGTTACTCTATTCCTCCTGTCAGCTTTTGGCCGGCCTTTTGTTCTTTTCTGACATGGCAAAAACTTAGTTTTCTCTCTAGGGGACTCAGGATCGGTACCTGTACTTTACAGGGTTAGATTTTTGAACCAGTGGCACTGGGAAAAATGGAAAGTCTGATTTAAATATCACACTCACTGACACTGTGAGATGAGTATCACTTTCTTTGAATAGATACATTGTTACATGTATTCTATGATTATATAAAATATCTAAAGTACTATCTGAACTTCAGTTGTGTAAAAATTTCAGCATATATTTCTGAAATTTTTTTTTTCAGAAAGTGAGCTTTTCTTTCACTATTTTCATGCTGTCTCATGAAAAATTCCCAGCAGCTTCATATGTTGATGGGGTGACATTTTATCTTGAAAACTTGTCAAGGTGCTGTAAAACTAATAAACCATCAGCTTTACTTCCTAAGGGGAAACAAACACAATATTGCAGAGACAACTACCAGGTGCCAAATTATGTACATTGTCTTAGCCCCTTGCACTGATTGATAATTCATTTGAGCTCCAAGCATTCTTTCTTTGCTCTGTCCACAGCTTTACAGTAAATAGGTTGTGAACTGGCAGTTGCTGAGAGATTGTGTTTAATTGTCATAATTCAATGAAATCAAAGCCATTTGATTTCTGAGGGGCACGATCTGATCTCGGGGGTGATGCCTGCATGAGAGATCCTGCATTCAGGCAGCAAAGCAGAGAGAGCTGTTCTGATGGCCATTTCTAATTCATTGTCTCAAAGCAGGAGGAGGTCAGAAGAACAAGAAATACAGTTTGCAAACGAAAGATGAGTTGGTCTTAAGAGCACCTTAATGCACATATGCCTGAAGGCAAGTTAGTTCTTTATTGCACTGGTGCATGTATTTTAAGTCTGTAGCATTTCTCGAATTTACATGACTGTAACTGAGAGAGACTTTGAGGTTTGGATGTCTGTGCTGTCAGGCCATGGTGGGAAAAAGGTGGGGATAGGAAAAAGTGAGTGAGGATCTAAACATGGATCTTGCTGCAGGTGTCTTCTCATTCCACATTCCTTCCTTGTGCTTTTGGGTGGTTTTTTTTTGGTTTGGATGTTTTGGTATTTTTCTTTTTTTTTATGAGGATTTTTGTTGTTGTTTGTTTTGGGGTTTTGGTTAGTTAGTTAGTTAGTTTTCCTCCCATAACATCAGCATGCAGACGAAAAGTATTATCTGTAATCCTGTTATTTTAGAAAAGGCAATGTTAATAACTTTTAACAAAAAACCTAGTAAAATGTTAATTTAATCTTCAGTTTACATTTCCCCTCACATTATAAATCTAAGTAGATATTTTATAGCTGACAATACCTATTCAGGCTCCCCTATATTATGATGAATGAGCCCAAACTTAAAATAATAGTGCAAGACCCACAGTACACAGGGATGGGTCATGGACAAAAAGATCTTCCGTTTCTTCAGAACACATGCCAATGTGGTTTGTTAGTCCATTCAGATTTTGAGCAGGACCTATTGTGTGTGCTGTGGGGTTCCTCTATGAAGTAAGGCAAATTTTCTTTCCCAAAAGATGAAGCAGAAAATTAAAAACTATGAAGAATATATGTATTTTTGCTAATTATTTTCCCCAGAAGAAGTCTGGGTCTTTGTCACTGACTTATTATACAGATCCTCTTAACATCTGTCCAGCAGACTGTGGACTTTATTAACAGACAAGAGACCCACCAGATTTAGAGCCTGCTGGGTGCGTCTTCATCTTCACAGCTGTGGATTAACTCAGACTTTCCAGAGGAGGACAACCATATGGGATAATTGGTGTCATTGGGTAGCTAAAAAAAATATGAAGAAACAAATGTCGTCCAAACACAATCCACTGTTTTTACAGCCACAATTACTAGTCTGTTTAAGAAATAAGAAAGGCAGCATTACACTAAAAAAAGAAAATCTATTCATATCTGTGTGGGAACCTAATCAGGCTCTTGTTTCCAATGACGATGGCTCCACAGTCGCACCAGGTCTGCAACAAGAATGCTCCTTTTGTGTGCCGATAATGTGGAAGCGATAAAATTTCCTATAAGAGACATATGTGTTTACATCATGAGATGTGTTATTTGACAAAACGCTTTGTTCTCTGCATATTTTCCACGCAGAGTTTCATGCTGGGTTGTTTTGCTGGAAAGCTTTGATTAGCTAGAATTAGTTGCTGAAGTAAAATAGACACTTTTGTTTTATGAGTCCTCTTGCTGAGCTGTAAATTATAGTAAAACATATAAGGAGTGACAGAAAGAAGTGCTGATTTGAACCTCTGACCCATGATCGGCATAAAAACATAAGATAACTCTTTCAAAGGACTACTGAGAGCCATAAATATTCCATGGTCCACTTAAAGTTAGACCCTTTTAACAAAATAAAGCTGTTATTTTGCAGTACTACAACAATACATGCTGCAGTATCTGAAATGTGGAGAGATTCTTTTATTTTCTGTTTGGGCTGGCCATTAGCCACAGCAGGGCAGCAGGAGAGATGAGAGTGATTTTTCTTTTTCTGAACCAGTACAAAGAATTTGTGGTCAGTGAAAGGAGTTTGGACCGGCAGACACTCAGTGGTGAAATTAGGTAACTGTTACTTTTCTGCATGAGATTGAAGCCATACAGGCATTTGTCTCTCCTAAGGAGACAGGAACTGAGGGGAATTTAGGGCCACATAAAAATTTCCCTTGGCATAATATACAATAGCAACTGAGAGACACTGAAATTACTGGTGTTAATAGTTAAAAATAAAAAAAAATAACAACAAACAAGCCAAAAGCTCTGAAGTGAATGAAAATGAATAATGGTGAAATCATTATTTAGGTAAGAAAGAATGTTTTTCAATGCGCAGTTGAATGTAAAGGGAAAACTGAACGCCTCTAACTTCGCCTGTGACTACAAAATGTATTATTTGTATTTTCACAAATACAGTTAGTTTGTTTGCACATATTGGGTTTTAATAAATCGGAGAGCACATTAGTCAGCAAGCGCATAAATAATCATGGCAACAATCTTTGTTATTATGACATTAGTTATGATAATTCATTAGCTGCCTGTTTGTGTTGCACCTCAATGCCTTTTTGCAGAGGTATTTGGTGTATAGGGGGAAGATATAGAGAATATTCACACTGTAATGCTGAGCAGACTCTGCAGGAGAGTGATCTATGGGTGTTTAAAATCAGAATGTTATGTCCACTATGGATGCATCAGACATGAGAAAACAGGGAAAGAAAAAATGGTGCTGTTGCAAGCAAGCTATGCACATCTTTATGACACTTGGATTCTGTAGAGAAACAGAAGTATTTTCAATAATTATTACTTTCTATTTATCATGCTTCTAAATGAGACACTTTTTCCCTAATTTTTATTCTAATTTCATGTAGCTATCCTTGACCAATGCCTTTTCAGATATACCCGTGTAGAGCCAAATAAGTCTCAGTTATTCAGCATAAAATTCTGAGTTAAGATGATGCATACTTGTTGGTTCTTAAATACTAGGCTATTTATTATCTTTGTGGTGGCACATATGAAAATGAGATTCTGGCCCACAGTCCTAAAATGTCTGTAAAATTCACTGTATTTTTCCTCAGAAAAACTGAGGAAATGCTTCTGAGACATCCAAATTTCATCATCATAAATTTATAATATACACTGATTTAACAGGTAACAGAAACAAAAGGAAACATACACTTTTGGCATAAAATATTCAGTCTTGAAGGGATCTTGATTTTTTCAGAAAAATTGTTGATTTTTTCAAGTTTTATATTTTTAAATTCAACTAAGTGTTGCTTTATATATACGTAAAATTCCTTTACAATTTTATGTTCACCTTTCCTTCTCTTCCTCCTCTTCCTCCTCTTCCTCCTTTTGTGTGGAGCTCTGCTAGGACACAGGTGCTGAGCCTTGGAAGGTGTTTTTCTGGTGATGGCATCTGGCTCCTTGGCAGACTCCACAGGCTGTAGCTGCCTTCGAGTTGCCCCTGGGTTTGTCACATGGTTAAGCTGCTGATGGGTGACTTGGGCTGTCTTGTGATTCTGGATCTTGTTTTCTGTTGGGCCACCTTTAATTGTGAGCATCTACATAGGAAGAACCTTAAAACAAAGAGAAAAGAAACCCTTTTAGGTGATGGGGATTTTTTTTTTTGTCTTATATATATTTTATTTATTTATTTATTTATTTATTTATTTACACTTACATAAATCTATAATCCCATTTCTTACCTTGGTGCTGTAGTAGGGCACTTAATTGCAGTGTTAAACACAACATTTTAGTGCAAAAGACATGTCAATACAAAAAAATATGATATTTACATGTGAAAATGAGAAGGAATGAGTACAATTACCATTACTTTAGAAGCAGTTCTTAGATTAAGGTATGTCTGAAATTTTGGGGTAGGATATTCATGCTTCTACACTGCTTTCTGAAAAGGTTCCCTTTCCTGAACTGCTGAGGGTTATACCAGTGGCTCAGGTCAGCACCAAAACTTTATTTCCATAGTTATTATCTGTGACACCCAAAACATGGGTGTGAACACTAGTCTGTTCTTCCTCCAAACAAAAGAAAAAACTTTTTTAAACTGAAACTCTTTTTCCTTTATCTGTTTGACATTATTTTTTTTCAAACACCACTACACCAATAATGAAAAACAAGCAGTCCCACTGAAGGTGTAATTTTTTTTTGTTGCAGTAACTTCCTTTCAGAAATGTGTACTGGAAATAATAAGGATGTTGCTGGTTCTGGTGAACTTGTAAAAATCCTTTGTCATCAGATAGTTCTAAGTATTATTATTGGTTGTTATGTACTCGGAAGGAAAATGCTGGTATTATAGATTTGCAAAGCTACTTACTAAATATACTATGGAAAAAATAACTGCATTACCTCTTGTAGTGCAGGATTTCAACAGCACTTGCAGTCACTCCTTAGAGTTTTTCATCTTTAGAAACCAAATTACTCATTGTCTAAATAGCTGAACTTTCATCTCTATAAATAAGATATTTCAGCTTTGCACAATTCATTTAAAATGCTGACAAATAAGGATTCTCACTTGATTCTCAGTAGCTTTATTGTTCAGTTTCATTTACTGTAGCAAATGTATTTGTTGAAGATGTAACATAGGGCTTCCATTTTTAGTAATGGAAGACTTCAGAATTAATCAGGGTTCATGTAATTTAGCATTTTTCTTGAGAAAAGAAAGTAAAAGGGTGAAAGTTTCTAGAACAGAGCCTTTCTTTCTACTTCAAGCAAGCCATCTTCTACTGAAATTCTTTGTGATGCATCTTCCAAGTACACCCATTGCATTTTATTTTTCTGGGCCAGCCCTCATCACCCACACTTTATCTGCTGCACTGAGTATTGCAGCCACTTTCGTATCTCCATGTTTCACCCATGGCTTTCTTATAATTGCTTCAGAATTCTGCTGCAAAAATAACATCTGAATTATATCCCTGTGGCTGTGACCAAATGCTCCCTCAGCACAGAGTCAGTTGGAATGTCTCTAGCCCATGCCATTCTGCTCCTGTACATGTGAGTGAAACTGGTCTCTCCATTTCCTCCCTGAGCTTGTACATCTAAAGAAGCTCCCTCTCTTCTGTGCAGCAGCTGATCACTTTTTATTGAAGTATCTTCTCAAAACCAATTTTCCTTAGGGCCTGTCCTTGACAAACCCCTGGTAAAAGGGTTATGATGTGGATGTGGCACTCTGGGGATGTGGTTTAGTGGGTGAACATGGCAGGGCCAGGCTGATGGTTGGACTTGGTGATCTTAGAGGTTGTTTCAGCTTCAGTGATTCTATGATTCTATGGCCCATTCAGTTTTCCTTACCATGTGCCACTTCTGTAACATTTGATTCTCAAAATTCTTAACTCTTATTTATTCTTTGAGACACATATGATGCAGCCTGAGAGATAAGTATGAATATTCCTGCTGCAAAAAAAGGGAAAATGTCAGATGCAGAGAAAGCTTTGCTCTGTTCTGCTTTGCCATGCTCAGTCTCATTTGGCAGAGAATGTGCCCAGGAATGTCACAGACCTATGTGCAGGAGAAAAGTTATAGGGAAAGGGGCTTGAGCTAATGAAATAGTTTTGATTTTCAGCTATCTTTCAATTCAGCTTATTGAAAGATAGCTGAAAAAACTAGATGAAAAAATGTTGAAACTTTTGAGAGCAATGTGTGAGCCGAAGGCCTTTGTCTCTTCTGGCAAGGCATGAATGAATACTGGCAGTGAAGGCAATTATGCTTCTGTGTTATGAAAATATCTCACAAAGGCATTTTGAAACTAAGACGGCTTTTATAAAAGGTTTTAACATTTGGATCAGTCAAGGTGGTTTATTATTAGTTCATTGCTTTTTAGATAAATTCTAGATCATGGATGACACTTTTTATAAGAAAGTGAAATCATAATAATTCATCAGATTCTGTAGGAAATTTCTGAAGCAGAAAACACCATCACCATCACAACAGAATTATTATTTTTGTTTGCTATTCAATTCTTCTTGACTTGTTATAGCTCTAAATTCTAACAAAGGCTTAGTGTGAACTATGCTGTTTCCAGGTAAAAAAAAAAATCAGCATGAGCTTGTGCTGTTCTGTGCACATGCTGAGTACAGCCCTCTCCTACCTGTTTGAATTTTTTAAAAGTAGATGAATGCCATTCAGACTCATAGTGACCTCCTACTTTCATAAATTCCCCTCAGATTTTTAGTTGATTAAAGCTGGAATAGATTTTTAGTAACAGCGCTTAAGTCTATGAGCCTGTAAATTCAGAGGTGCATAAATGTGAGACTTGACTTGCCATTGCCCTGAGACTTGTGGCATTTCAAAATCCCACCCTCAGGTGTCAAATCTGACATCAGAAGAAGCCTGGTTCTGAAAACTGAAAATCTGCATCCTTGTTTATATACCTTAAATAATCTGGACTTGAAAATTGTTAACTATTTCAGGAGCACTGAGGAATTCAAAATCATATAAATAAAATACTTTTATTTATATGCTGGAAGCTGGGTTGTAAGAATCTAACTTTGTGACCTCTGAAAAAAAAATAAAAACCAGGCTATACATTTTTAAGGCTTCTTAAAACAATCAAGAATACTTGATGTTTTTGAATATCTAATTTGTAATCAAGAGTCTCCTGAGTCAGTGGTTAGCATAAGGATTATGAAATGCTCTTCTCTTTATGTGATAGGCATGGATCAAAATAAGATATGTTTCAGTGTTTAAAGTATTTAAATACTTTTAATGTGAAATACTTTGTAGGTAAGAATTTCAAATGAAAAAATTCCACTGAAGCTTTTGCTTTTGAGCTTTAAAAGCCAACAGTCAACATTCATTCAATGTTTGGGTTTTATTCTTCTCCTCAATCTTGCAAATAAAAGCTTCACAATCTGACCATCTCAATGTGAGGTCCTAAATTGCCATTTTGAGCCACAGCAGTGGTATTTGCAAAAATATCCCCTTTTTTTCCTGCAATGGTGGCATGCACATATTTTTCCACACTGGCTAGCTCCCCATACAAACTGGTATTTAAAACTTATACAGCTTTCCAGTCCACACAGCAATGTTGCTAGTGCTGGTGTGAATTCTTGCAGTATTTGTACTTGCTTGTAGAACAGCTTTGTTTTAAGCAAAGCAGAAAGCCAATTGCTGTTACTTATTTATACATTTGCTTTTATGTTTTAAAATAAGTTTATAGAAATGCCAGGCTAAAGCCAGTACTAAGACCTTGGAATAAGCCAGTCATGATTTATATATACATACAGCTAGGTAAATGATAAAATTTCTTTTAGTCTGTCTTCCCTTAAAAGCATTTCTCCCTGACAAGACTTGCACTACAGCCAATACAGCCCTCAACACCCTGGGAGGGGAGTGGTGAAAAATTCTAATTTTATTCTACTTTTCCTGGTTGCATTTCCAAAATCAAGCAGTTTCCTAGATAGTCTCTGGAACAGCCCACTTTTCTTGATGTGAATCCTCCACATGCTATGGGTGTTTTTGTTGCTGGTCCTGGTGGCACTCAGGTGACCAGCAAGTCCTGCCCTGACTGGTGTCATGTCTCTGCCTTTGCATTGTTCTTGAAATATCTCTTCAAGAAATTTTCAAGGGGAAGTGGCAGGGATAGGCCCTCAGTATTTATCTCTGTTATTTTCCAGGCAACTCTATTGTCAGTTAGAATAAATAAATTCTTGTGAAGCCAAGTGGGCTTTTTTGGTTTGGTTTTTTTTTTTTTTTTTTTTTTTCCCTGTGATGGTAACAGGTAAGAGATTTCCCTGTCTTTATCTTGACCCATGACCATTTCCATCTTATTTCTCCCCCATCCTGCTGAAATGGGGGAGACAGAGAGTGGCTGGCCACCAGCCTAGGTCAACCCACCACACTGCTTTAGTTGCCACAATTGACAATCAAGTTTTATCTTCTATGAAAAATTGAATACTGTAGAAAGAATAATTTATACCCCACATTTTTGGACCCTGGTGGCTTACCTGAGAAGGAAATTCTTTTGAACTTTAGTTAATAAATATGAGTTTATTTTTACACAGAATTCCTTTCACACTTTGGAAAGTACAACACAGTACTGTAAGTACAAAAGTTTTAGTTTTCTTTTAGTAAAGTGTAAGTATTCTTGTTCAGATCGGTGAAGAAGAAGTTAAATTGGTTAAAAAACCTGGAAAAGTGTTTATAGACAAACCACAGAATACTGAGAAAGCCTTTATAATTGTTGAGTTTTGTCTTTAAATTGCATACAAGTTTATTATGTTATCTCTTTTATAGAGCAGTGCCTGATTATTCCTGAGCTGAGAATGTGCAGGATTTCAAAAGTTTGTGAAATGTGCTTTTTACTCTCATTTAAGCAGATCATCCTATTAAGGAAGCAAAGGTTGACCTCAAGAATATTCTAAATAGGATAAGATCATATTAGTAGGGGGGAAAAAAAACACCTACTGTTGTGTGAAAGACTTCATTTTCATTTTCCAGGACCTCACCAAGAGCTGGGATTTTTTTCTCTTTTCAATCTTTTTCCTTCAAGCTTAGGAAAAAACCTTGTACCTTAGCCAAAATATTTAAACACCACTAATTTCAAAACATTAATCTGTGATCCTTTTGTAGTTCCTGTGTGGTGCTGGAAAGGGGTGCAAACAAACAAACAAACAAACAAACAAACAGTGGTTTCCATTTGTCACCCTGAGCTGTGACTCTGCCCCTCCCTCCCGCGTTTGTCTCGCCACTGAGTCACTGAACTTAGAGTATTGTGTAACTTTCATTTCTGTGGAGGCTTGTTACATTAGAAAAATTGTTCCAAAGAAAGCAACAATTATGACATAAGCACATCTGGCTCTTGCAAATTATTCTTTATTAAGCTTTCATTTAATTACATGTGCTGAAAGGTCTGCTTTTGATTACTGTAATTTTTTTTATTTGTCCATCTGAATGATAGTAATGTTGGAAATTACATACAAACCACCTGGCTTTTTTCTCACTAATAAGGCAAAGTTTATGTAGATCTATGTGTAGAAGAGGGATTAGAGTCTTCCCTGTTCATGGCAGAAGAATTATTCATGATGCTAATTCAAGGTGAGGGTTTAAGTTTGGTCACTGGAAAGAAATGGGACCAAATTGGTTTTGTTCAGTAAACACTTTTTATTGGTTGGGATGGTTTATTTTAATATAAAATCTATGTTTCAGTTAAACTTTTTGAAAAGTTCCACTGGAGTTTTTTTTTAACTTCCATCACTATTTACAGGAACTTTAAAGGCCTAGATTCATTATTAGCATTTATAGAACATATATCATTGTACAGAGAGATGGAGACATACCTTGTTGGCTATTTTAACTTTACCTTTTGGTAGGAAATTATTCTTGTGGCAGTAAAGTTTCTGGAGTTAGTGGTTAATTTCTTGCTAAGAACAGAAAGACCTGGATTATTATTGCTTCTGACAGGGGTTTATACCTCCTTTTCATAAATAGCCTTGTAATTTTACCCATTTTGTTTTTAATGTTCAGGCACAGTGTAATTTTTTTGCTCAACACTGTGACCATCATTAGCAAGAAGCAATAAAAAATCAAGAAAAATCAGCAAAAGTCAAATGAAGAAAAAATATATTGGTGTTTGGGAGTTTTCCAGACTTTGTTTTTTCTCTTTTTGCAAATAGCAGAAAGGGAAGCCACAAACAAGAGCTCAAAAAAATCCTTCAAGAGAAGAAACACCAGTAGAAAAATTGAAAAAATAAAAAACCAAAAAAAAAAAAAAAAAAACAAAAAACCACCAAAAAAAAAAACAACCCCCAAAAAAAGAAAAGTGCATTTACAGCTTTTTTCTTTAGGAATATTGCAGGAATATATGTATATCTTCTTGTCTTCCAGCAACTGTATGCAGCTCAGCTGGCAAGCATGCAAGTTTCTCCTGGAGCCAAAATGCCATCTACTCCACAGCCACCAAATACAACAGGGGCACTTTCACCCACTGGGATGAAAAATGAGAAGAGAGGGACCAGCCCGGTAACTCAAGTTAAGGTATTTTTCAGTAAAGAAAAAAGCTGGTGTTTGAGAAGGACAGTAAAAGCAAATGATCTCTGTAATTGTTTTACAGTTGGAAGTTGAACCACGGTACAGTTCTTCAATATTCAAATAAAAAGTTCCATTTTAGTGCTGTATTATCAGTAGAGAGAAGGGAAGAGAAAAAATTCACTTGTTTCCAAAAATACCAGGTGTCCCTCTTCCTACCAGAGGCAGCACAACAGATTCATCAGTAAAATGTGATATTTTCAAGATTTCAGTTTGTAATCTGGTAACATGCATAAATGGCATCCATTTCACGAATTGTTTCACATTGAACTCTTAAGCATCTTAAAATGTGGTGCTGGCTTATATTGTTAGGGTAAGAGAAAGACTGTAGATCTTCTAATTATTTTACAAATCTCTAGCTGTACTTAATTCTACAATTTTGGAAAAGCCTCCCATAAAAATAATATGTAAGTCAGGGCTCTGGGGAAAACATTGTGTCGCTGCAGATTGATTTGACTTTTGCTGATTTCACACAGCTGCCGACAACCGCACTGCTCCTCGCTGGTTTTGCTCCACTGCCGAGTGCTTGTGCCTGCTTATTCTCACTAGCTTGGAACCAGGCAGCTACAACATGGTATTTGCCAGGAGCCTGGAATGAGTGCTGTGCTCCCCCTGAAACCCATGGAGCAGCCTTTGGGTGCGACTGCCTGGCTTCTCCTGCTGTGCTCTCCCGGGGTGGTTGGGGGTTTCATGAGAGTGAAAAACATGCTCAAGGACCAGTTTACTGCAAACTGTAAAAAAAAAAAAAAAAAATCAACATTCAGATGTTTTACCCATTTGAATGATAGAGGTATAAATGCTGAACAATTAAAATAAATCTAAAAGTGGCATCTAGTGCCCTTGTGGGGTGAGAGGGAAGATATGTTAGGGGTTTTTTTTGCTGGCTGCTGACACCTTACAGGAAAACAATCCTTAGCTTCAAACCAGCCTGAGAAGATTTTATTCACTTGAGGTGGTGGTTTCTTTTTTTTTTTTTCCCCCCATTTTTTGACACGAGAGTAAAATATCATTTGTTTTTTCATTATCATCAATCATCGTGGTAAAGTGCGGGTGAGTAGATATTTCTGCCTGGGCTGATAAATTTCCATGACACTTTTTTTGCTAGGCTGAGAGTACTAATAAATAAAAACTATTACATTATGGCTAGATCTAACATTTATTTAGCAAAGCATTCACTTTACTTAGCAGTGGATGTGTATTAGTCCAATATTTTACCTCTTGTAATCCAACGCCAGGTTTGGGACCAGTCAGGGAAATTTACCGCGCATGCAGAGTTTGCTACGGTCAATACAGAAGCCACCAAAAGCAAAGCCCAACTGTTCCAGCAAAGCTGCCATAGTATAGTGATACCTAACACCAGTGATTGATGGCACTGAGAATATACTACTGACTGCTTTAATGTGAAAAAGTAATTCTGGCAGTGAGCGAGCCAAATGGACCTACACCAAACCAAACCTTTACTGTATGAGTAAAATTTTCCCTAGTTAAATTTAAGCACATATCTTCTTGAACCAAGGCCAGTGCTGTTCCAGGTTTGTGGCCGGCTGAGTCCTATTACAGAATTGACCACATGCAAATTCTTGGGGGTTTCCCTATATAATGTAACTTGAATGGACTTAAGTATATGTTAATAAAATTGAAGTATTTTTATGATTATTTTTATTAAGCACACTACTGCATTCAGAATATTAAAGATGAACTACAAGTGCTTTGAGTGGACGAATACCAATAGCTAATGAAGAAATTATTAGTGTGAAAGCAGTACCTATATTCAGTCTCTGCAGATTGTTACATTTGTTAGCTGTGATAGTTTTGATGGTCATGCATTGCTTAACAAATCCTCTATATTTTCCCTGGTTTTAAGCAGTTTGTATAAACTACATGCATTATGTTTAGAATTAATGCAATTCTTTTATGGAAGTCAGACCTTTCAAAAAGTAATGATAGGTTTTCCTTAAGTCAGTGACCAGAATGTTTTCCAGTTTTTTTGGTTGCCTCGCAGAAATGACAGTGCTGCCTATATAATACAAGCAAACAAGTTCTGGCAGTGTTTAGAGTTCTTTCATTATCGTATCAGTACTAGATGGAAAAGTATTTAAAAACTGATCACTGTAGAATAGATTCATATCTGCACATGTTCACAGTACCGAGCCTTGCAAGCTTCATGGTCTGAATGGGGCTCTGCACTCTTGGAAAAGTTTATGGAAGCCACTTTGTATCTGTGCAAAGAAAGAGGTCGCATGTAAGTGTGGCCACAAAGCACCAAAATTGACTCTGTCCCTTGTACCTTGAGCTTTTGCTTTCACCCAGACCCTGAAAGGCCGTGGATGTTTGTGCACACTCTGGGGCCAGGAAGAATTGAAATGTCATGCAGTTTTATGGGAAAAGTTTAAAGCTGCTGATGGGATGGCATTAGAAACACCTGTTTATTACGTTTTCGTGTTCAATGCATTGTGTGTGACCAGGTGTACTTTACTTGACAGTAAGGAGAATGGAGAAGATGAGATAATGTGATGTATTATTGTATTTTGACATAATTCTAAGCTTCCAAGTGATCAGTGCAATGTTTTAAAATGTGAACGATCTCTTACATCCAGTGTAATTCTGCTCTGGGCATATTTTAAATGAGAGATCTGTCTTATTGGGCTCTTTAATGACAGAAAATCACCGTTCCACAGTTTTGTAAGTGCTCTGTCTTGCTTAATGTATTAAGCAAAGGAAAAAGCTGAAAGAATGGGAAGAAGGTAGCACTGCAAATGTTTATACTTATCAAAGAAATTAATTACTTGAATAATTCTTCTTCAAAGAGTCGAAGTATTTTTAGATGGACCTATTCTGCAGCACAGAAAAGAGATATATGTCAGAGAGAGTTTCTTCCACAGTTGCAAATGAAAACTATCAAATCATATAAAGGTGCTGATACTAGATTTACACACCCTTAAAAACATTGCTTGCGTTAATGCAAATAAAACATACAGGTATAATAAAGGTTAAATTCAGCAGAAGTAAGTACAGAATATGGGAATAATACAGAAGTATTGAACAAGGAGCAGAAATGCAGTTATGTGGAAAATAGTTTTGACAATTGAATAACAAAATATCGTAAAGTTAGCAAAATTAAACGGTAGATAATAAAATATATATTTTAAATGCGTGTGGTATGTAGTCACTACCCTAATAAGTAAAGGAATTTGAATTCAGTGAAATTCTTATCTCCTGTGATGAGGGACCAGCCTAGATTATTTCACTGAACAAAACATGTACTCTGAATTAGATGCATGGAATGTATAAGCTAGCAGCAGCTCTAAATGTGGGCCAAAGAGCTGTCAGGGCTTCCAAATGATTCTTTCATAGTAGTACTTCTGATTCCTTAGTTTCTAATACATTTAAAAATAAGCTACATAACTTATTTTTATAGTGCCAGGAACTTTTCAAATAGAACCAGTGCAAAAGCATTACTGAGCTGCTGGAAATTTTAAATAATTCTTTGTAAATGCCCTAGGTTAATTTAGATCTCTGAAAACACATTAGGAAATTAAGCTGTAATGTGAGCTAATTCAAATTTTAATTTGGCAAAAAGAATGATCCAGTCACATAGTTAATGTAAATAAGAAGCATAACACAGAGAAATTAATGAGGTTTCCTTTCGTTGAATCTTAAAGGAGGCAGATAATTAGCTTCTTTTGTTATTATTGCTGTGGAATGTGGCATTGTCTTCGAGGTGTAAAGTAACTGCTGCTTGCCAAATGATGCCTTCATTTGTCTTTCCCTAATAGTTATTTGCATTCAACTCTTGCAGGATGAAGCAGCTCAGCCACTGAATCTCTCAGCCCGACCCAAAACAGCTGAACCTGTCAAATCCCCAACATCTCCAACGCAGAATCTCTTCCCAGCCAGCAAAAGCAGCCCAGTGACAGTGACGAGCAAGAGTGGCATCCCCAGCCCGCTCAGTGGGTCCCTGGGAAGAGGATCCTCTTTAGGTAACTAATCTGTCCTGGGAAAAGGAGAAAATAGAAGAAAGTTTTCTGCATGAAAGTCCAGCCTGAGCACAGTTAGTTCTGGATTAGGTAGATAGTTAGGTGCTCATTTCTGTTTAAAATTGCAAAAAAAAAGTTATAGTGAAGCTTTTCAAAGAATGATTGATTGCCAAAGTTTTATAAGAGTATCCAAAGAGATGTGTCAGTGTGTGACAAACACAGGAAAGAAATACATAATGTAGGAAATACATACAAATACACACAGATAAGTAAATAAAGATAGATATATAAAACTTGTAAAACAGCTTTGTGTGGATATCTTTCCTAAAGGCATCTACTGGGTGTATACACACAAAGTTAACTTTTAAATTTTGAATTTTGGATCAAAAAAATTAAAACTATCTTTGCACACACATGGAGCCTCACCAGATACTAGATAGATTTTTTTTTTTTTAAGTAGAGATTGAAAGGCATCAGTCCAGCCAGTTTATGTTATTATTTGATGATGTTTTTGTTATTTTGATCGTATTTTTGTCATTTGTTCACCTGTCTGTCAGGGTTTCATTGATTCATATGGTTACAAGTAGGGAATTTTCAACCTCTGTTCAAGATTCTTTAAGTTTATTAAGTGATGAAATGAAATTGGTCTGAAAACTATGTATGAAGACTACTTTAACCAGTCAAGAAACAGAATCAAGAGCTGCAAAATGTAGATGATCAGCCCTAAAGTTCAAATAGTAAATTTTAACAGTGACTAAATACTTACTACAGACCACTTATTCACAATCTGTAGCTCAAGTGTACTTGTAAAATATATAGAAACACTTGTGAATAATGAATAGATATGTTAAATACATATATTAAATATATAAAAATTATGGGGTTTTTTCCATTCCCAAACACTTGGGAACATCATGATCTCTGAAAGATATTTTCTGCAACTATCTAGATACTTTACCTGTCAATCTATTTACAACTATCACTGCATTATCTAACGTTAGAAAGTGAAATATCAATCTGAAGTCATAGACCATTCAAGAGAAAGGAGCACAGAAGACAAATAGTGCCTAAGTTATAAATATTTTTCACGTAAAGTCATAAAAAATTTTTGTCTCAATCCTTAAGTATAAAAAAAGACAGGAAGATATTACCAAAAATCATCAAGCCATGTAGGAGCTTTTGCTGCATGTACATGATGATGCATCTGAATTCTTTAAAAATCATGCAGATATGATTCCCAACTTCTTTAGGGTCCAGATTGGAACTTAGAGGATAAAATGGTTCAGAACATTGCAAATTTTCCTCAGCAGGAACAATGGTTGTCTTACAGTACATTATTTTTATTTTGGAGAAAGGTGTTTCATTCAGATAGAAAACATCACCAGTCCCATCACTTGTTGGATAGGATGAAAACATCACAGTCTGCATCCCTTCTTACTTAGGCCATGGTATTAAATTATGCATTTGGTTCCCAGGATAAAAGGTGAGAAACCCTTAATAATTTTTATTTTAACATAATTCAGGGTCCTTAGAGATTGAATTTGCTATATTGTATGCACCTGAACTTCAGTGAAATGAAAAGAATATGAAAGTAATCTTTGAAGGTTAATTCCAAATCTAGTCTGTTTGGGTTTTTTGGTTGTTGTTTTGTTTTGGATTTTGGTTTTGTTGGATTTTTATTTCCTTTTTTTATTTTACTTTTTTTAGTAGTAGACTATCAGTAAGTACACAAATCTAGCAAATTCAGAGCTTTTATAAAAGACATTTGCTGGCCAGACAGATGCAGAGGTCACACACAAACTGGGATTGCTCAAAATCCAGCCCAAGCTGGAATTGCAAAATTGCAAAATTGCCCAAGCTAGAATACACATGCACCAATCTATCCATGTGCAGTGTAGAGAATACTTCCATGTAGGAGCAGGTGGATCACAATTTTGTCACAGCAACAAAAAAAGAAACAGCCACAAAATAATTGCTGTCTTTTTCTCTCAAATCTAAAACAGTGTCTGGGACATTCATCTTCATGAATGCATTGTGAGATGTAACAGGAGTGTTTGACTCAGTTTGATGTTTGTTTGAAAGTTTCTTCATGTTCACAGTGATAGAAAGAAAACTGTTTTTTTCTCTAATGATTTAGAGACTTATGTTATGGTGATAACGATCTTTGTCCCCAAAAAGTAAATGTTAGTGCCCTTTCTGAAATGGAAATGCAAATGTCTAGAGTGATGGTTCTCTTTATAAAGAAATTCTAAGAACTGATATGGAGTTTCATGGACATGTAAATGAGATTTTTTCCTTTGTTCATTTCATTAATTATTTTAACACCTCAAAAGTTTTCCAGTTTAATCTTCAGAATACTGTTGTCTTAAACACATATTTAAATTTGAGTCTATGAGTATGCTCAGATAGCTCCAGATCAGGCTATTCCAAGACCTCAGTGTTTGTATTTCTAACAGCCCAAGAAGTGCATGAGTTTATCAATCACTTCAGTAGAATAATTCAGCCTTCAAACAGACAACAATTGCCACTCCTCCTCCTTCTGCAGATGTTGGTTGGGTGCAGCTCTAAGAGTGTGAGAGCAGAGTTCTTACCCTGGATTCCAGTTTGGATAATTACCTAAATAAAATGTGTTCTCTCTTTATAGATATCCTTTCCAGTCTTAATTCACCTGCCCTATTTGGGGACCAGGACACAGTAATGAAAGCCATTCAGGAGGCTCGAAAAATGAGAGAGCAAATCCAAAGGGAACAGCAGCAGCAACAGCAGCCTCATGGTGTGGATGGAAAATTGCCCTCCATGAATAACATGGGTCTAAACAACTGCAGGAATGAAAAGGTAATGTCTCCCACTCTCACACAGTCTGTCACTCACTCTTCCCTTCCCTGCAAAATAGCTTCTTGTTTTTGTATGAAATTTCTTTTTAGAGCTTTTAGCCCTCTTTGATTTCATGTTAAACACATCTTTGTCACTTCTCAGTGCAGTGCTGCAAACTTCTCTAGGTGTGCATGGCAGCATTCACACCCACAGTCCTGTGAACACACAGGAGGAAGCTGTAAGCACACTGAAACATGGAAAAGGGCTTGGCTGGAGCTTCCAGTGTTTGTGGTCACCAGAGTTTGAATTGTGCTTTTGAGAATGGTTGGGTTAAAAAATATGGCTAAAAAGCCAGTTCTTTGCTAGCATGGTGGAGTATTAGAATGCCAGTGGATGAATTGAGGGAGCTTGAATCTGTGGTTCAGGTGCAACAAAGTACTTAGGCTCCAAACAGCTGCATTTGGCTCTCAGTTGCAGTGGGAAATTAGAGATTAAACATTCTCTGCTGAATCTTCAGTGTTGAATCACTGAAATGAGGTGGCACACTAGAGTAAAAGGATAAATTAGAGGAAGTGTTGGTACAATGGGACCGGCACTGGACTGAGCAGGACATGACCCAACTTACAGAATAGCAACCTGGGAGCATGTAGGAAAGGTAAGGAACAGTTTCTATCTCCAGTCAGAGGACAAAGAAGACTCTTGGAAAGTCCCCTGAACCTGTGCTGTCCCATTCTGTGACCTTTCTGAGGTCCTCAGGATCTGCTCCAGCAGCAGGTCTCTGGTACCTGGCTGAGGTAAAGGCAGCCCTTTGGATGGAGAATGCTTCTCTGTCTTTGGGTGGAGAATGCTTCTCTGTGAGCTTCCCTAGAGGTTCCACTGGCTGCAAAAAATGCTGCACACAAGTTATTTTTCACCTCTGACACAAATCAGTTGGAGACCACAATACTTATTCCAGTCATCTAGAAAGGGAAAATCATTATCCCAGTACTCACTAAAGCTTCGGCAAATAGAACAGCTATGATGAAATTTAGTAATTAATGGAAAGAAAACTGACATATCAATTAGCCCATACAGCAACCAGTGTTTCAGACCATTTGTTAAAACCCTCCAGAACAGCAGGTAGTTCCAATGCCTGTAAATTTCTGTGATTCTCTATATCAGAAGGCAGGGTAGGTTCTTTGTTTCTTGGGTGAGGGAGGGAAGACTATGTTGTAGCCCAAAGAATAACAGGAGTTTTGAGTCCAGGTTGAGTATAAGACTCAGCATAATATTAACTGTAACTTAAATGATGAATTTGATAATATTCTGATCTTTTCTCAGCCCACAAAGGAATGCTTGGGTGAGTGTTTTGTAGCAAGGCACAGAAGGACATAGGAATGGCATAAACAGACGCATTAAAGGTTGATACACACCTTTTAATTGCATTTTATATTTTTGCTTGATAGTTTCTTTAGAGCACTCATATTAAGTAGTGGCTATTAAAAAAGTTTGGTTAAAATGTTGCCACACAGGATAAACAATGCTTTTCTGAATCAGACTCAGTGTATAATAAATATATATGTCTGCTAGTATTAGTTTGAAACTCATAATTGGAAACCCTATTTAATACAAGTTGATATAAAAATATAGAAATTAATAACTGATCAAGCAGGCTGTCTTCAAACACTCTAATTGTAAAGTCAGTGTTTGCCTTAAGTAATCAAGAGGCAGGATACTAAAACCCAGGTTATAAAAATAAAAAAATGTCACATACATGAATCAGTATTAAGAGTTTATAAAATTATGCTTATTTTAAAATTTATTTTATGAGTTTCAGTGGCTTGACATTTAAAAAATATCTAATATGCTATAAGGGCTATTAAAAGAATTCTTAACATTTGATTTCACTTTGAAAAATAAGTATAAAAATGGCATCCACTTACTTATTGAGTCTGTCCCCTGTGTATTTTCAGTATCATATTTATGTCTTGTATTCGATATAACAAGTTCCTATTTCATCTTTCACCCTTTAAAGCAAAGTCAGTAAATATTTCAGTGAATAGTCTGAAAATTCTATTTTGTGCCAGTTTTACTAGCAATACACAGACTGATGCACAGCTTCTGGATGGAGGTTTAACACTAGGCAGTCTGAGCAAAAAAAAAAAAAATTATTTTCCTTGCAAATATAGCAGAGTGAATCGGAACTCTTTAACACATACAAACACCATCATTCTCAAATGCCATCCTTTGTGAGGAGACTTTTCAGGGAGGCACTTGCAACTTTCAAGACCTAAGAATAAAACAGCAGCAGGGAAATCTGGTTTTAAGTCTATTAGTGACCCTATGTAGTCCTGCTGGGTTTATTTATTGCAGCAGGTACTACAGAGCCATTAAGGCAGGAAAGGCTTGTAGTTTGTGCTCTGGTTTTACCTCTGGTGTGCTGGTCTGTTATCCTCGTCCCACAGATGTGAGAAAAGGCAGGGGTTGCAAAAAAATGGGATATAAATCAGTCATTTTCAATGATGGTATATCCCCACTCTTATCCTAAAGAAAATAAAAGTATCAATTCAGTCATGAATAGTAAGAAAAATGTATTTATATTTTATAGCAAGTATAAAATACATTAAAACCAGAAGCATCCTTTGCACAAACAGAATTCTAGAACACTCTTCTTTCCCCCTTCACCCTCTGCCTTTCAATTTTTACATTATGATATACTTCTTTTACTCTAAAAATGATGGGCAGGATGATCAAAATGTAAGTGGGGGAGCAGGAATGCTAGATCACTTCAATTAGAGAAACATAATTTTGAAATAATTGTATGCCAAGAAAACTGCGTATAGTTTCTGTCATAATCCCAAGTGAAGCTTTGATAACTGTTGCAGTTTTGGATTGGTTTCTTTTGAAGAATCAGAACCCTGTGTTTTCAGGACCAAATTTTCAGAAATTGGCTTCAGGTAATTAGACTTGTAGAAATGAGTTGCTGGAAGCTGCCACCAGAAAAAGATGACAAATTAATTGCCTGCAGCTGGTTTAAAAAAGCTATTGAGTTCTGGTCAGTTGCTGGTCTTCAAGTTCAGATAGTTGGTAATAGTTTGTTGTGCAAATGATTGGACTCACAAAATTATGTACATAACTTCAAAGCCTGGGCTTAGGCCTTTTTGAAAATGTGTCATTCAAATCTCAGAAAGCTTTGTATTTGCTTACAGACACAGAATTGAAAATTGCTTGTGTTCATATTCTGCTGTTCAAAAAAAAAAAAAAAAAACCAAACTACAAAGACTTTCAAAGTGCTCACAGAGATTCACTCATGAGAAAATGAGAAAGACCAAAACAAAAACATCCAGCACTCTGGGAGAGCCCAACATTGTCATTGGCTATAGTATTAAGCATTACACTTCTGAGATGATGGCATCCTGTGGAGTTATTTGTGTGCTGAGGAGGGTTAGGATGGGCAGGTGAGCACCACGCAGCTGCTCCCTTGCTCCTGTCAGTGGGATGGGGTGGAGAGTCAGAAGGGTAAAATTAGGAAATTTGTGTGTTGATTACTATAGTTTAATAAGTATAGCAAAATCTGTGCATGTAAGCAAAGTAAAACAGAGAATTAATTGACTACTTCCCATTGCCAGGCAGATGTTTAGCCATTCCTAGGAAAGCAGAGCTTCTGCACAAATAAGTTACGTGGGAAGACAAATGCCAAAACTCCAAACATTTCCTTTCCTCCAGATTTTATTGCTGAGTCTGATGTCATATGGTGTGGAATATCCCTTTGGTCAGCTGGGGTCAGCTGGCCTGGCTCTGTCCCCTCTCAGTGCTTGGCACACCCCCAGCCTCCTCTGGCAGAACAGCACCAACACCAGAAAATGCCTTGCTCTAGAAGCCCAACTTGACAATAGGTGAAACATCCCTGTGTTATCCAGCTCTGTTTTGGTCACAAATCCAAAACAGCAGCATGAACTAAACTTAACTCTGAGCCTAAATCAATACAATGCACATGAGGCAAAAAAAAAATCACTATAATGGAGCTGAATTTTTCTGCTGCACTTCGGGTGGAGCAAGAAACTCCAGCGTGGTCTGACTGAGGAAAAGGAACAATAATGGTGCCAGTCATTTTACAGGCTAAACAGAAACACTGCAGAAGGAGAGTTAGGAAAATGAAGAAAATAATATACAGAGCTTTTACCATGTGATAGAAGCAAAAGTAAAATCATACCAAAAATTCATCCTTGTTTGCAGGATGTGACTTATTTCCAGTCAAGCCATGTTCACCTTCAACAAGAAGGAGTACTTAAACAAAATCTGCATTGCTTCAGCTACTTGTATTTATTTCAGTATTTCAAACTACCGTCATTGCCTAGAAGATTTGCTTTGATTTAAGGCTCTAAATGAATCTGAAAATGTTATATAATTTATAAGATAACTGACATTATTTTAAAAAGAATCAGATCCTATCTTTTTTTTACATAAAGCAGGAAAATGCTGACAAAGATGCTTCATAAAATCTTTGTATGAAAAATATAGGTAGAACTATGATTGGAGGAAAATCTATGAAGTCAAGATAGAATAAATACAAAATCAATTACCACAACATATTTGTATCCCCACATCCCCATTTACTTCCCATGAAGCATATTCATTGAGATCTGAGAGTAAGCAGAATTTAATATAACATTTTCATGTTTATATTCCATTCTTCATCTTTTGTAGATTTTCAGACAACTGTGTATTTGCAGTAGGAAAGCAGAATTAGACCCCAAAATAAATGACATGAGTCATTGCCTACTTCCTGGGAATCATGGTACTTTAGCACCTCTTCTAATGAGCCTTTTTTTCCTTTCTTATCTCTAAATCAAAGTTTTACAAGTTGAATCCACGTAATTTACCCTAATATAGACCCACAGTTTGTATGCAAAATGTGCACATTCTTAAAAACGTGTATTATTCACCCCTGGAGATATTACAGTCTATTGATCAAATCCATATTTAGGCACTTGGATTTGACTTGATAAGCCATAACGACCCCTTTGGAGGCGTTTCGCTCTGCTGTATTTAGGGACTGTTAAGTATGTGGATTATTGAGACAACAGAGTGTAACAACTCCTCTGGAGCTGTTACACTTCATCATGTATATGAAGCTCCTGCACACATGTACAAACTTGTACAAAAACACTTCAGGAAGTCTTTGTAGGAAAAGTCACTAGTCATGCATAATCTCCTTTTGGCTGCCCACAGCAATGGCTCCAGCATTGTGCTGTTATTTTCCTGAAACCAAGCAATGCTGCATTATGCTGCCATCAGTTTTTTGCCAGCTTTTCTCTCCCCATGCATTCAGCATCAGAGACAGAACAACTGCAGTGGCAGGAGTCTCACTGTCTGTTCTGTATGTGCAGGAGGTTTCTCAGACAATCACTGAGGATCACCTTGTTACAAGCATCCTTTCTATGAGTCAATTCTCAACTCTGTTAAAAAACCCCAAACACATAGTTAAGCAAATACTTTCCCAGTTCATTCGATGTGCAATTCTCTTTTTCCTTTTACTGAAAGGAGTCCTGACCACTCTTAAATTTAGAACATGAATTAATTGGTCATTAGGGCCTTGTGGATTTCTTATAAATCTTTATGAATATGTGGTTTAGATTTTCAGGTACTGATCTCTTCTCATTTCCTTTTTTGCTTTTAAGAAAACTTGTATTTTCTTTTTTTCCCCTTTAGTTTCTTCTAGCAGACTATTGATACTTTGTAAATAAGAGGTCAATGCTTATATTTCAGTCTGCAGTGAGACATGAACAGTGAGCATTTTCAATTGGGTCTTTATTTCTGTTGGTTAAACCTTTGTTCTACTTGTAATTTAAGGATGAATGTCTAAAAATTAGGGGGGGGGGGGGAAAGGGATAGCAGTAAAAATTGCAGATTACTAGTTTTGCAAAGTTATTGCTTTTCTATGGTGTTGTCTCCACACTCATTGTAGCAAGTTCTGGTCTCACTGTAACTTAAGAAAGGTCCTGCCCTCCCACAGCTTACAATTAGAGATGATGTAATATAAGTGTTTAGATTCTATAATTAAAAATCTAGAACTGTATAGAAAGGGAAAAAAGAAAGACATTGATTTACTTGAGGAACTGTTAGTGTGGTCTCACTTTCTTGCAAGAATATAGGCAATTTATTCAACTCAGTGGGAGTGTATTCCATCTGTCTAATGAAGACTCTGATTCCTACAAAGAGACACTGCAAAGTGTTTTTTCCTGACTACGTCATCCTGCTCAGCCAACAAACCTTTCCCTGGGGACTTTCTGGGATGTGGAGGGACACGTTGCATGGAGACAACCTCTTAGAAATCCATCATTTTAGAACAGACAAGTGGCAGGTCTAAGTTAAACGCCCTGGAATAAGGAAAAGTTTCAAATAAAAATCCCAGCAGTCCCCATACTTCTTACAAAACAAGTGTCCTTTATACTTGACTGTGAATCTGCTCAGTTTAGTAATCTACTTGTGGCTGTGCATTACATATGTAAGCGATAACTTTTTTTTTTACATCAAGTGTTCAAAGTTAATTTTTTAAAGCCATATTTGAACACCAGTATTTTAATCTGAAAAATCTGTATTAAAAAAAAAAAAAAGAAAAAACAAAAGAAAAAAACCTCAGTTTGTTCCAGATTTTTTTGAAATTGCAATAATTTTGCAATTTCTTTTTTAGGCTTAGGGCTTATCCTAGTTACATAAACATGTGTCTTCATTTTATACCCATTGTAATATTTCCTTAATAATTTTGAAAGGATAATAATGACTCAAGTAAAATTTTTTTTGAAGTGGCTGCAATGCAGGAGCCTAAGTCCCACTGAACTAGCTCTGAAAATTTTACCCCAAGGCAGACAAGCAGATTTGTGGCTGCATACACAGAACAGTCTATTTTCAGTGGAATTCAGCAGTCTTGTATCCCTCTCCAGCTCTTTTTATGATAATTTGGACAATTCAGAATTTCAGCTGATGTAATACTGCCCCCTTTTATTAGAACTGGAAAACATGCTGGACCTCAAACATTTAGTTTTTTAGCTGGAGAAATTCTGTTTATTTATGCTGTTGCTTCCAATATTTGAATTTTCATGCCAAGATAAGATAAAGGCTGACATCCATATGCATTTGTAACAAAGAATGGGGGGAAAATAGTAATGATTCCAAGCAACATATTTTTTCAGGGTGTATTGTGTGTGGTATGATGGCCTTCCCAGGCAGCATTCCCTTCAGGGAATTCCCTGCTATTTTTTTAAGAAGTTCAAGGTGTAGCTTATTTCTGCTTTTGTATGAATGTCATACATGTTTGCATTGGTTTTCTAAGGGTATTTAGGGCCACACTGAGCATTGTCATTTTTGTTTTTCTTTTGTGAGTTCTGATCAGGAATTATATACATTTTTGAATAGCTCAATGGTTTTAGTAGCTCTCAGACACAGGGATTTATCCTTGAACACTAGAACTCTCAGTGTAGTTTGAAATTAAATTCAAAGCAGAGCCTCTTGAAAAAAAAATCCCTGTGTCTCCAATCATATCTTTTAAGCAGAAATGTTTCAATTATAAACTAAGAAGGAAAACAACTAATCTGACTTTAGATAGAACCCTGAAGCCTGTAATGTATCACCAGCTTTTGTAGATAGCTCAGGAAATAAAAACAGGTCAGACATTGTACCCATACTTAGAGAAATGTTTTATCTGATCTCTATCTAAGTAGTGAGAAAGGTGATGGAGGCTGTGACTGCTCATGCACAGAGGGGTCAAACACAGCCATAACATTGGTGCTCAGCTTCTGAGAGTTATGGCAGGAAAATGCCAGTGCTAACATCAGCCCCTGCAGAAGAACACAGCCCCATTATCAAGGCCAGGTTTGTAATGGGAACCAGGTGCAGGAGGCTGTGGCTATGAAATCTTGTCAAGGCTGTTCTTCCAGCCCCAGAGATGGAAATATTAAAGCTGCTCATGAATTGTTGACTTTGTCTCTAGGTAATGTATGATGCAGCCTTTAATTGATCACATGCTCTTGCTCAAATGCTATTTACACCTGTGTAGTCACACTCGTGCCCATCAATGCACCTACTAAATTTATTTTTTTTCGGTTTACTTTGTATGCTGTGTGTAGAAAGACATACAAATAATGTATTTGAAATTTGCACATTAAAAATACATGTTCACTGAAACTGTGGAACTGACAGGTAAAAGACAAAAAGAAACTGTGGAAAATCTCTGGCATATGTAGGTCATCTAAATTTGCAGATAATTTAGCTTGGGTGACAGCTTATATATCCAGTTTGCACCTATAGAAGAATTTTCTGTGCGACCTTTGTTTTTAAACCTTTTGCTCAATTACCTTACTTTCTAAAATTGTCTTAATAAAATTGGTAGTTTGTGCATTTCAGTTCCAATGCATTAGATGTACAGTGAAATTCTTAGTCCCTCAAGTCATGTAAAGGCTGATTAAAATAAAATCTAAATTATTTTTTCTATTGATTAAATTATCAAAATTAATTGAGTGAAAAATATGCAATCTTGGCAAACTATAAGTCCTGGAAATTTTACAGGAACATAAATTAAAAAAAAAAAAGTTTGACCAGCCCAATAGTGATGTACAGATATAAGAAAATAAAAGAGAGCATACCTAGACATTAAAAGCCTACATGAAACATTATTATTTGAATGACTTGTACACATATACAGAGAGGCATACATATGTATGCACACATGCACACACACTGCAGAGGGTAGAAACTTCCTATATTAGATGAACTTTTAAAGTATTTCATGTCTTCAGTTCAATGCCAAGAGCACTTGGTAACAAAATACTCTTTCCAGGAAAGAAATCAGCTCAAACTTTTGGTATCAGCAGCTATTTTTACACTTTAATATTGGCTGCTAGAGGTTGTGCCACTACCTATGCTTAACATTATTATTGCTGAACACAGTTATGATTTTTTATTTCTGTTGTCAGGGCTACTTGAATAGGTTGTCTCACTTCAGGTTTTAGGCCAAATAAATAATAGTGTTAATTTAAATGATCATGATAATGATGATATTAGTAATAATGGGGACTTGTCCCCTTTCTTCTATTGCATTTCCAGCTCAAGGAAAAAAAAAAAAAAAGCCAAATGCACTGCTTTTTCCTTTGCGTGGGGTATTTAAATGTGAAAAGGATACAAACTTTGCCCCATTTCGGCCTTCTCTCTTAAATTTTGGAGCAACTGAAAATTCAAAATGAACAGAATTAGATTGAAACATGTCTCAGGGATGTGTTGAAAAATTTGCACAAACCAACAAGGATATTTTTTTCCAAAAGATGATGTTCTGCCATAAAGGATAGTGTCTTTTTGATGACTGTAACAGCATAATGATCTTCTTATATACAATACATTTCCCAAGCTACTCAGGAGAATTTACAGATATATACTGAAATTTATTCTGTGGTTTTATTATGCTTCTCCACAAAACAATAAAGATAGGTTGAAAATTATTGTTCGAGCATAAATTTGCTAGAACAAGAATATATTCATTGATTTAAATTGTGGGTCAGAATGGCAGCTGCACAATCCTATCATATCACTTCCTCAATTGTCCTGAAAACTACAGAATACATTTGCATATTATTTCACACTTAGATACAAGCAGAGACATCCGCAAAAGTTACTTCCATTTTTTTTCCAGGCTCTGTGTATTCCTCTAAGCAAATTTGCTGCACCAAATGTATTGCCAATATAACTCTCTGCTGCAGCAGATAAAGTACAGCAAGGATAAATTTGGATTGCTTTCCCTGATACTTCATTACTTTCTAAAATTAAAAATGTCTCCCATTTCTCAAGTGTCATTAGGCTGCATCAATAGGTATGATAAATTCAAATTCACTCCCTGTTGTTTAAGGATATTTACTAAGCTGCCTGTTTGTGGGATTATGCAATACTTTTTGCTGGCTTGACTGTTCTGCTTCAATCAAAAGAATAACCATGCTAACAGGTAAAATTGTCTTCTTTTGTCTCATGAAAAGACTTGAGCCAATAATGTGAAACATTGCAAGTGTTTGTTTGAAATCTGATTAATGGAGCTGGACCATGCTTAGTCCTTGCTTTGTTTCTTTTCACAAATATTCATGCAAAGGGGGTTTTATTGCTATGACTGTATTTACATTTGAACATGGACATTTGTGCACAATTAGGCATTGGCACTTTATGCCCAAATTGCTCAACCCCTCTTAATAAGAAGTGGAGGCTCTGATGCGGCCCCCACTGACCAAATGAGGAATGCAGTATCGGGGAGATCTTCCAGCCCCTGATAAAGTGTCAGTGCTAATTATAGATCTTTACAGCAGCTCCCTGAACTCTGCAGCAATTTAATCTAGGGCTGCTGAAGGCCTTGCTGCACTATCCCTTACCTCTGCCATCTTTTTCCTAACAGTGGCATGCCAGAGGCAGATTCATGGGTTTTTCTGTGGTGTTGAGGCTTTTGGATGCAGGAACTGATAGATTGAAGTAAAAGCTTTTCGTTACCTAGGAAGTCTTTGAGCTGAGAGAATTCCTAGTTGCCTTTTTTTTTTTTCCAGGTAATTTAGGGCAAAGTTGTATTATCATTGAGCTAGGCACTGAAAACAATGTCATTTATCTTAGGTGTCCAACTACAGCATAAATCAGAAGTAGGAAACCACTGAGCATTTAAGTGCACAGCTTATGCAGAGCTCTAAAAAGTTGGATTGCTAAAGCAGTGACACTCATACATGTATAAAAATTGCTGAACCTCCAGGGGTAGTTTGAAAAGATAAGAAATACTCTAATTTCTGCATTAAATGTTCACTGCACAGTTTCTTCATCTCTAGTCACATAATACTAACTCGACAAACAGGTCTATTTCAATTGGAAATGTGTAACAGGGTAATAAATGATACTCAACATCAGATTGCTCATATTAAAATCTTGTTCAAGTCATAGTAAGCCGTTATAACACTACTTAAAACCTAAAGTATGCCTAACCCACAAGCTGAAATTGCCCAGCTTACATCCTGAAAAACTACAGACAACATTAATTTCCCACTATTCCACTTTTATGCCTGTGGCCTCTACCATGTTGCAAATGCTTCTATAAGAAAGGCTAGAAAAACATATCAAATTTCTGTTCTATTCCACTTGCTGACATTCATTAACTGAGGGAGAACATTGAGACATGGTTTTGGAAAGATCTCCTCTCTACCTCCACCCATTCCAAAGCAATTTATTAAACAGCCAGTAAGAGAAGTGGACACTTGTGGTTTAATGTCAGACCTGTGTTGATCAGTAGCTGGGTGCATGATTTCACTGTTACCTTGCCAAGGGCTTCTTGATACAGCAGGCAGTGTGAGCATTCCTATCTCCCTGCCATTTTCTTTGCATCCTGGAATTCAGTTGTGAAGTAACAATTTCACTATATGCCTCCTATTTGGATGAATTGTCTTTTTACACGCATAGAGATTCTTGCTTTGTGCATCCCACTTTTCCCATTTCTAGAACACAGGAACACTCTTGGCTGTGTTTTGAATGCTGGTGCATTTGTTTTACATTCTGTTTAGAAGCCATCATTGGGAGGATGTGCATTAGAGCTGTATACAAAGTGAGTCACTGACACATCATGTACTGTAAAACTTCTTGGTCTGTCAGAGGTTCAGCAGTTTGCCAAAATGTATTCAGCTGCCAGCTCCCTGCCAGAATTCTGTTCCTCAAGCTCTTTGAATACTATGAATAAGATTAAGTTGTATGGCTGCACTCTTCCTCCCAAGGGATTCCCCTTTAAAAAGGGATTACCTGCATGACCTTTGCATAACTCCTGTGTTTTATTTTCCAGTGTCACACTACAGATCACCCTGTGTCATCACAATGTCTCATTGAGGAAGGATATGCCAACTCTTAGAGCTTCCATTCAGAAAGAGCCCAAAACTTAGAAATGCAAGGAAGACCTTTTCCTGTTGGTCTGCTCCCACCCTCTTTCCTGCAAGGTTTATTTTTCCTCTTTCACAGAATTAGAATGTTCACAGTTAAAAACTGACCCTATACAGACTGGGGTGCGTATCAGTGTTTGCAATAACCAGCACGCTCTGCTGTGCAGGATATCCATTCCATTCAGCCCAAAAGCCACCCACAGTTTATCAGGATGTGCTCACTAGCAGGGACAGGCAAAAGGAATGAACTGCAGTAGGGGAAATTTGTAGTGCATGTGTGAGTTATCCTACCAGGGAAGGTGATGATGTGTACTCCTTGCTTGGTTCACCAAGTGATTTCCCTCTCTCCCCACCTATGCCATGTTACTGTAGCTACCATATGTGCTATAAGAGCATAAAGAATCCAGTTAAAAGGGCAAACAAGCACCCAATTTCCTGGTTTTGACTCCACTTAAGTTCTCCTAATGTAAAGCTTTTGCTCTGGTAAGGATGCATCCCAGCCCATGTGCCTCTGAATCAAGGACTGCTTTACTTCCTCACCCTTCAACTGCTGTGAGATCCCAGTGCTGCAGTATTAGGGTGCTCTTAGTGTGGGTCAGCCTATGGTTTAGGTAGCGGAGGTCTCTTATCACGAGGCAGAGGGGGGAATTTTCTCGCAGGGATTGCAAAGATCTACTACTTTGTGCCTCCTTTCCTTTTCTCCCTGCTGCTGCTCTTCCTGGTTGCTTAACTTCACCCTGCCTTTGCTCTTGTAGTGTCTCATGAGAGGACCACCTTCATTGCTGTTGTGTGTCACATCTTAATTAACTAATAGGACAGAACACAATTTCCACATTAGAATTTCCACTATCATCTCATGCTGTGAAGAGGTATTTCACCTCTCTTTGCTGTTTTGTGGGTATGTTCTCTATACAGCTGCATTCTTGTTGCTAAATCAGCCTTGGATTTGACTTCACAACTGAGCTAAATGCTGACCATTTTCCATAAGCAAAATACACAATTTATCACGTTTTTGATTGCTTGGAGTAGCAAAGGAATGGAGATAAAATTGAAAACTTCATTGTGAGTTATCAGTCACATTTTTTTTCTTTAATAATTCTATTTTGTAACTGATGACAGAACTCATTTAGGATCAGACCATTTTAGGCTGTGCTTTGATAGAAACCAAAGCAGTTACAGCTCCTGAGATGAAGATCTTTAATAGATTTGAAAGGCAAGAGCTATCTCAGTCTAGCAAGTTGCCTCTCCAGTGCAAAGAGGTTCTCAGCAGCTTTAGCTGCAGCTTGCTGCCTGCTCAAGGACAGAACTATTTGAGCAATTCTGCTGTAAAAGCTGCAAAGGCTTTGAAAACAAAAGCTTCCCCTTTTATTAAGCTGAAACATTTCGCTGTTTGATTTTTCAGCACAACCCCACAAATAGCTGAATCAGATGTTTTAAAGTTCTGTGGACTGTTTGTGGGGACCAGAAGGTCAGAAGGGGAGGAATGGGACAGAACTTCACTCCTGCATAACTTGTCTCTGAAAATAGACTTTGAGTGTATTACAGGATAAGGAATGAGAGAATGAGGGAGAGCACAGACAGGAATGTGAAAATCCTATAGTTTAAATGGTGGATTTACAACCATATAGCTCCAGAGTATATAGCTCTTTCCTTCTTTTTTGGCATCATCCCTTTCAGTTCTCCCAATGTATAATCATTTGAAATTCCTCTTAAGTCTCTGTTTCTAAACCCTAAGAAGCAGCAAACCTGAGCCTTGCTGTTTGCATTCTTCTGATATCAAAGCCTCCTCTCCCAGCGGGGCCCTTAGCCATAGGAGAGGTTTGAGGGAGGAGGAAGAGATGTTTTTCCTTCTCAGCTGCTGTACCAGATTGGAGGGTGGGGAGGAGAGAGGGAGCAGACATAGTTTTTAATATTCAAAATGGAGTTTGGGATGTGGTTGCTGTCTGAGCCTGACATGCTGCTGCTCCCATTAGCTGATGTGACAGCGGGGCTGGAGCTGGCTGGAGGTTGGTACCTGGTGATGAAGAGTGCCCATCCTCTCAGGGAGTCAGGGAGAGCCTTGGTTAGTCTGTTTCTGCAGAAGCTCATACCCCAGAGATATCTTGTGCTACAAAGCTGTCACTACAAAGATATTTTTGTTTATGTTTAAAAACCTGTGTTACAGATTTTCAGGAAGTATTTATTTAGTCTTGAAATTAGCTGAGCAGGAGAATTAGCTAAACAGAGATGGATTTAGAGATCAGCACAATGCAGCAAGATTAAAAAACCCTTTCCATCTGAATTAATGAATTTCAAACTGCTTTTCATAAACTAGTTTTTCAGAAGTCATCTGTGAAGCCTTGTATAAAGATTTTTAAAGGTAACTTAATGGGATGGAGAAAAGGTTTAAAATTATCTACAGAGACTGTTGCAGGAGATATTAAATATTGATTTATCTTGGAGTAAGAATCGTACTAAAGAGTGAGGCTTGTAGTCAGATCAATTTATCTGCAATACAAACTATATGGCTGTATTTAGTACAATGTCAACATGAATCTTAAACAAGTAGATGTGAAAGGTTGATCATTTAATTTAAATCAATTGGCTTTCAAAATCTTCAATTAAAAAAGAAATCTGAGCAGTTCAAACTGAACTGAACAACTCCTAAATGCTTCAGGTGGTTTAAAAGATGCTTCTTTTAGTCAGTCATGCTGTATCATAATGCTCCTCTGTCCATCTTGTTGTAGCTAGGAACAAAAATATATGGTCCAAGACTTCTCCAAATCCTGAGTTTTTAATACTTCATACTTGAAATCCCACTGTAAATAGTTCAAGTAATCTGGCAAATAACACTGCAAGCAATTTTCTGCTACTTGCCACTGCTGCTGCACTGCCAAGGTTTTGGTCATAATATAAAAGTTTGCTAAGATTGTTCTTAAGCATCTAAAACTGATTATGCTCTGTTTTCAGGCATAAATAGATACCAGTATGCCAGCTAGTGGTACTGGCTAAAGCATTTTCCAGTATGTACAACAATCCATAGGTCTCCAGTAGGAAAACCTTTATCCAAATGTGACATTAAAGCAGGATGTCTCAGATAATTTAAGTGTTAGGTTTCCTTTTGTTTGTACTGTTTTCTTTAAACATATTCATTAGAAAAGAGCAGAGCCTTTAATGTTCCATGACTGAAAAATCCATCAAGCAGATTTATGGCAGGGGCACTGTGGCATAACAGCCAGTGGACTGGCCTAATGTGCAGAAGTCCTGGGTTCAGCTCTCAGCTTAATCATTGACTTTCTGGGTAACCAGAAGATAATAATTTCCTCTCTCTGTGCCTGAAGATTCAGTTAACAACCTCCATTTTAGAATTATTTGGGTATTACTAATGAGCAGTGGTAAGCATTGCAATTGTCTACATATATCATAGTAAAAAGCTCCAAAATACTGTTTGCTTCCCCAGAACAATATTGTTCTCTTTCCTGTGAGACAAAGCTATAAAACATGATCACAGTTATAAAGTATACAAGCATACAAAGGAGTAAGGAAAGTATGAGGCAGGAAATTCCCTCTTACAGTTTGTATTTATCCACAGAACAGCAAAGAATCTTCCACTGGAATGAGGTGCTGTAATGTTCCTTCAGTGAATTGCATGAACTTTTCCATATATGTCAATTAGAGTGGGAGAATAAGGATAGGGGAAAAGAGAGAAAAAGTGCATTTTAAATGCAGAGAGATGCAGTAGGACCCAGCTTATGCTTATATTGAAGATGAGGTCAAAAATAGGTCTTAAGTGGGATGTAAGGGGCTAATTTGTGGGTGAAACCACTCCTTTTGAAACACCCATTCAAGGTTGGTTGTTAAGGTATAAAAGCATTTTCTAAATTGCATTGTTGCCTGGAGCAGAAGAGTACTTAATAAATATCTTATCTGGGAAACTTGAGACAAATTTTTCACAGTAAAAACAAAGGAAGGTTTATAAAGTCATTCTAATTTTAATGAAAAGCTAGAGAATGGATTTGTGCCAGTGGCATTAGCTATAGACTAGCAGTTTTCTCTTTGTATATTGCAGCAGTAAAAACATATTATTTTTTTCCACCCATACATAGGTAATCGTTTTGCATTTAGGATGGTTTCAGGTGCAAGGGTTCCTGGATTCTGCATGGAAAAAATTGCATAGCTTTCAGTTATCCTTTTAAAGTCCCCTGTCATTATTTTGATTCATAATTCCTTCATGGAAGAGCTACTCCTTCCAAGACATGTAAATCTCTCCCAGTTTCTAGGAAATACATATTTGCCTGCATTTGCATGTCAGATATCCCAAAGAGAGACTTTATCCTACTTTTCAGTTGCCTTTTGGGTTTTTTTCTTGTTTTTTTTTGGTTTGGTGAATGAGCAACCTGGTCTAGTGGAAGGTATCCCTGCTCATGGCAGGAGTGCTAGAACCAGAACTAGATAATCTTTATGGTCCCTTCAACTCAAACCATTCTCTGACTATGTGAATTCATAGCCTTCATAAATCCATTTTGGGCTGCTTTTGCCTTGATCATAAGTTTTAAAAACATAAATGCTGAATAACTTAGTTCTGATTGTGTTAGGGAGATCAGTCAGTAAATATAGCAATTTCACAGATGCAGAGTTATTCTTTCACTTCAGCCAGGACATTGCTAATGCAAGGTCTTGTCTGCTCCTTACAGGACTGAGTTATTGGCTGTTCTATTGTTTTATTCCTAAACAAGAATAATTCTTTGTGCCAGAAGGTCTTCAACCTACCTGTCTCAAAGGAAAAAAAAGAATGATCAATAAGAAGGATGAAGCATCTTTTTGAGCCTGGAAAAAAGCTGTTTAATTCTTATTCTCATATTCTGTGTACATATAAGAACTCCACACTTTGGCCCTGATTCAGCCAAGTGCATTTAGTCCATTCTTCATATGCTCCCCTGGAGTTAAATACTGATTATCCATGTCCTTGAGGCCTCTGTTGGACTGGAGTGGAAGTATTTGGCACCCTACAAGATTAAGGTCTATATGAGGCTGCAAGAATTTGCAACTCACTGTTTTCTTTGTTTTTTGTTTGTTTTTTTTTTTTTCCTAGTTGCATGAGGATTAAAGACAGGAGCTAGTTGAGGGGTACATTTATATTATCACAGGCATTACGTGCATCATACTTGATATTGTAATCATGCAAACAGTAATCTTGCCTTCTTGACATAAACAGTAAGCAGCACTTTCTCCTGAGGCTGAAATAATCACAGAAAAAACATGGCAGTGATGGAGGTACAAGAGACAAAACACTGCATAATGATGTTATTATCATTGTTCCATTGTCACCCATCCTTACACCTTAGTGATATGATCCTTTTCTCTCTGAAGATAATAAAAGAGGCCCGAGTATAAACAGAGCAATATATAAGCAGCAATCATAAAATGCAACCTGTAAAAATTGTACTTAAAATGCTACCAAAAAATCGTCTTGGTAAATACAGAAAAAGCCTACTTAATCTTTGTATGCATGGTATGCAATTATATATTTACATCCAGCACAAGGCAAGGCATATACCTGAAAACAGTAGCATTTGGTGGGATTTTGCTAACTGCCTTGATTGCATTTTTAATTCTAAATATGAATATGAACATTTAAGCCCAAGCGTCTTTTGCATCTCCAATTTAAACTGCTTCAGGTGTCTTCCTGAACACGGGATGGAACAGGCATGTCTGGAGGCTTGTGTTGTTTATAGAGGTAAACAAAAGGGCTGGGTCCCCCCAGTGACTCATTTGTGATGTCTGGGGTTAGGTGTCTGTACTGCCAAAGCCCTGCAGGATTTACCCTAATGGAGGTACTCAAACCTACACCTACAATATACAGTACTATTCAGGTTCAAAGATTGTTGTAACAAAATACAACTAAGTTTAGTTCCTTACTTGAAAAAATACTGGCAAATAGAGTATTTGAAATATTTGCTTTTATACCTTCATAACTACTAGCCATGTGTTGAGTAGGAAAATTTGCATTGATTGAGATTTGATAATTGATTATTGCATAATGCAGTTGATGTTCATTAAAGTTTTTCCAGATTATCTGAAGGTGTCCAAAACTCTGACATGTGCCTGTCATAAGGAAAAGCTGAAACAATGGAATGGAAGTGTTTATGTTAATATAATCTGTCTTTCTCATAGCTTTTATAAGTTTAATTTTAAACTTATAAACGTCAGTTTATATGTGCTTCAGTTTGCGTATTATTCACAAAAGAACATCAGACTTCTTCTGAAGATGTTTGTCAGTGACATTGCGTGCATGTCTGTCTAGATGTGTGTTTTCTGCATTTTTTAAAAGACCTTTATTGTCCCAATGCCCTGTGTGGATAGCAGCTGAAAGCAGCAGCTTTGTGCTGTTGAGGTTTGCAGAACACCGCAATGAAATTGAAATTGGTGACTTCTTTTCTGCCTTTTTTTTTCCATTCCAAAAAAATTGCTGTGCTGAACCTAGAATAGTTTTGCTGCTTGTTTCACTGCTGTGGCTTCCTTCTAAAACTGGGTTTTCAGCCTGGAATATATTAGTAGGTGATTAAGAGAGAGAGATTGAGCGTTTTGAGCTAGTAACCAAATTCTATTCTGATTCTAATGCGTGAGAATACCTTCAATGAAATTTAGTCACAAGCATAAAAACTGGGGAAACATGCAGATATATGTACAGAGTTATGAAATTGTCTAAATTTGGTAAAAGCATTTTTGTTCACTTTTTTGGCATTTAAATGGCTCCATTTTAAAATACTTGTTGAAAATGAGGCCCTAACTGACAAGGTCCAACCACCTGCTAAATTAAACTTAAATATAGATTTACATTTATTCCTTTGTAATATTTAGCCTAAGAAAATCCCCTTTGTTTTGCCATATTCTTGCACTTTTTTTCTTGTAAATCAAATGTTATAAATTTAAATGAACATTCCAAAGGTCCACGAGTAGCTAGTGAGCTGTTTCCATTAGTCATTTTACAGCACAGGAAAAAACCAAACCACAGTCCTGCTATTTCCTGGTAGAAGTGAATGTCAATCATAATTTGTGTTTATTTTTGTCTGTCTTTCAAAAATGCACATGTATGTGTTTAATTAAAAGACAATGTTGGGTTTTCTTTAATGGTTGCATTCAGATTCCATCTAATTACAAGGTAGATTACAGATTTGATCTATACCATTTACCAGCTCTTCCTTAAATTTAGTAATGTTCCAAAAGAAAATTAACTTGTCTCCGTAGAAGGCTCCCAATTAATAATCTGTGGAGTTGGTCAGGAGGGAAGGGAGCAGCAGAGAAATCAAGGGAATTTCTCTTTGACTCAACAGTTGAACAGCTTGCACTCTGGAGCACGAGATTTGATTACCTTAGCATGTGTTACTACAAATGTTATTAACAGTCATAAAATTATCCTGCTTTTTTAGAAACAAGTGACAGACCAAGCTTTGGACTCTTTCTGACCCCTGGCAAATTCTCCAGCATTCATAGGGAATTATTCAGAGTGCAAAGTAGTAACTCCTCTTGTTTGCTTTTCATTTACCAGCTGCTAATTTAATTGATTGTCCCTTTGTTTTTCAAGGACTAATTTCTCCTCAGTCTGTGGTGGAATTTCACAGTTTGTGTGATTTTTTTTTTTTTCTTTTAATCTTTACCTTTTATGTAATTTTCCTGTAGGCTGCAGCCTGAGCTTGCTGCTGAAACAAAGAGTTAATCACAATGGTCTCAGATGCTGCCATGCATCATGCCTTTGTACATGAATAAAAAGTTGGAAACCGCATGAAAGCAGTAGTTGGGTTACCACACAACTGGATATGCTTAAGTCTGAACGCTTCATAACTCTAACTACTGGGGAGTTGCAAACTTATAAATAACCTTGCAATTGGTTAAAACCATATTAAAACCATATGAACAAAGACATAAAGCATTTGGTTAAGGGGGCTCAGTAAATGCAGTAATCTTGTTGAAAGTAATCTAACCAGGGCAGATCCATAGCTTAGGAGTGCCTGCAAAGCATGGCAATAGTTATGGAGATGGCAATATTTCATGAGCAGGAGGGCATAATATTCTCCTTAGGTGGAAATATTTGCTATCAGTTATTTTTTTTCCCTTTTAAAAAATAGTTTTGAATTGACAGATTTCCTACTAAAAGCAGGCTTCCATACACTGAAGTCTATAAACATCTTAGCATCTGCTGAATGCTCCTGATAATCAGAGAATTCATTAAATCCTTCTTATTTGTGTTCAAGATCAAGATGGCTACTGCTCACCCTAGCTGAGAAGAAGCCCTTGGAATTCTGATCCTTAAAATCAGGCTTCCAAAATAGTTAGCTGAAGACAGTGTTTACAAGTTGGCTATATACATTGGCATTTACTTATCTAGGGATTTTTTTTGTTGTTTGTTTACCCCACTGGTTTCTAGACTAGATTTGTTTCTAGACACTTTAAATTTTGATGAAATTGCAATTCTCAGTTTTGACTCCAGAACCTGGTTCTTAAAAGAAGTCTCATAATGTGACAATCACTGTGAAATTCTGTTTCTGAACAACTTTGGAGTATTTTCTGCTTGTGATGGTCCTGCCCATGTCACATTGTCACATGGAAGCCAGCTGAGGCTTGCCAGGCAGGCAAAGAAATTTTACTGTAAATTCCCTGTTATCTGCTTCTAACCTCTTACTTTTCAGTTATGCTTTAAGATGGAAGAATATATTTAAAAGGAGACCTAGTGGCTTCTCTCTCCCCACATCTTTTCAAACAAGCTGTTTGCTTTGAGGCACTGCAATGTGATGCAAATCTGTAGTCTGTCACAGGGATGCTGGTCCATGCTGTATGTTCAGCATGCAAAGATATTGCTGGAACAGTTTAGGAACAGCATAGGGGCCCCCAAAACCTGGAAGCAGCAGTACCTCAGGGTGAAAAACCACTCACTGTGCCCCTCTTGGTCCCTGAGATGATTGAATTCAGGAGTTTCACTTACAGAAAAAATAAAGAAAGGGCAGGTTGTGTCAACATCGTAAGTGTCAGCATATCCTTCAGTCCTAAAACCTGTAAATCCTTGGAAAAGGTACACCTTGTATCTTGTAATATCTTAAAATAACAGCATTCCTACAATAAGGTTGCCTGCTTTGCTAATTTAATTTCTGGTTTTTGGAGCAGCTCCCAGTGCTGTGATATTGAAAATGAGTCCTAGGCATTCAGCACAGTTCTGCAAAACCAAGGGCCGTGCTTTCAGTTGTAACAATAGTGCCACTATTGTGTTTATCTCCTCTGCCATCCAAAGAATTCCAGGAGTTGCATGCCTGCACACCAGTGGGATGATTGACATTGTTGTAATAAGGTTAATGTTTAAACTTCCCACTCATAATAACTAAAATATCCAGAGATAAGGCTGAAAGTCAATTTGTAATTATCCCTGCTGTGCCAAGCCATTGCAAAAGATTCTAAGTGGAAGGTAATTTAACTTTTCAGTCCCAGCTGTTAAAAAGTAGTAAGAAGAAGGTGAAAAGCTTGGGGCATTTGTATCTTGAGTTTCCAGGGAAGAGAAAAAAGGAGCTGTAATTCCTTCTGGTTCAAACTGGGAATAATTTTCTCTGTGTTCTACTGAAAATGTCCTTTTTATGTTTTGAATACATTCAGTTGTTTGCTGGTTGTTTACTGTCCATGGTACATGAAGGGAATAGATCATAGTTAGCAAATAAGCTACTAGAACATTTAGTATAGAATAATTCAATTGAAATACATTTCATACATAAAGAAAATGTGATAATTATTTGTAGTTATTCTAACTAAAGCACTGTCCTCAGAAGAAATAATATCCCTTCAGTCAAATGTTCTGTGGCTTCTGTGAATGACCCATATTAATTCGATTTCTAGAAACTGCCTCTTTAAATTGGTGTTGGGTAGCTGCTTCCATGCTAGACTATTGAAATAAAGGTATTACATCATTGTCCAAACATGTCTGCTTCAATAAAAGTATTTGTTTGCAAGAAAAGATATATATTTTAAATCTTTTACACAACCATCAGCATGCATGCCATTTTCCATTTCAGGCTAAGCATACATTTCAGATGTGGAAAAAGCAAGCATGTTGAAATAATTTGAGGCATGGGTATAGTCAGATCAGTTTTGGTAATCCAGAAGGGAGGGGTGCCCAGTGTATTATTACGTTTCATATATTATTTTTCAAGAGATGGATGCAATCAGTCATCTTCTCGCATATGGTTTGAAAAAAAATTGTCTCGCTGGCAAGTAAACTGTTATTTAAGTACACAATCCACAGTACTACAGTTTTGCCAAACTTGTCCAAGTATTCTCACATCCTTAAAGATGGTATAAATATCATTTATGGCAAGCAGTTTACTTCAGACTATATGGAATGCCTTCCTGCTCCCCTGATCTAAGTGTCCCAGTTTGCATTATGGCCTTTATTGCTTCTGTTTGATGGAGTGATCAGTAAAAATTTAATGACACTATAAAATAATAAAAATGTCATTAATTTACCACGGATCCTGGATGCAGTGGTTGTAAAGTTACATTAATAAACAGAATATTTTTTACAACAAAAAGCATTGTTACGTGGGAACGTATAAATAACACACATAAATTTAAGAGCAATTTTACTGTTAGCACACACATTATTATGGAATAGCCAATAAGTGTATAAAACATAGTATATAAAATTTTATGAAAATATACTGTGCACATCAAAAATTCAGCTTTTATCTAAGTGCAGAGAAAAGCCATTATTGTGTGCTTACTGTTTCATTGCTGTTCTTTCGCAAGATCGCAATTTTATATTTGTTTCTAGTCATTTGAAGTTTGCAGCCTTTTCCGAGGCGGGGGCTAAGGCTTCCTTTTGCTTTACTCCCTGCTTCACTGAATCATTCTTTTTACCTTCCACACGTGAAGAAAGAATTGATACTTTCTGGCAGAACGTGATGGGAAAAGTTGCTAATTTAATGCAAAGCTAAAAATAATGCCAAAGGGGTTGCAAGGCTTGCTTGGCGACACTGGAAATAAGGGATAACTATCTAGCAGTCTATCTGTCATCACTGGGGCTGCTCCATCACTGACTGTGATAATATGTGAATATGATGGATGCCACAGCCTTGTGGCTCATAACATTTAACATTCATCAGCTCTCACTAACGGGGGCTTTATAATTTAAATATCTTTATTTAATATGCAACATCTACCTCATACATCATAATTTCAAAGCACTTAGAGAACCAACAGTCCTGCAAGACAGTTGAGCAGACTTTAATTTTTTCAGTAACTTTTACGTTTTCTGCATGTTTGTGACTGACAACGCATAAATAAGTGCCTAATCATATTACAGAATGGAAAATTAAGGTTTGGCTGCAAAGAAGGTTCTTTTTTCTTTTCTTTTTCTCATTTGGAAGAAAGGATTATTTTTACTACGTGTTCAAAGTATAAAGAAGCACAAAGGATCTGATTTGTGTTGGGAAGTGCTTTCAGTTTCCTAATGCAAACTCCAACTGACTGTGCTGATCTTGTCACGAGAAAGGGTTGTCAGTGTCACATCCTAAAAATTGTTTGCTAAGATTTAAATGGAAAAACTTAAAGTAACTATACAGTATAAGCTCCATACCCAGCACAAAAATAAGAAAAAAAATCTGTTCAAAATAGGTGTCAAAAATGCTTTTCACAGGGGAGAAAACACCTGCACCTATCCACAGCAGTGCACTTTATAACAAACTCACCAAAAATTTTCTGCTGATGGAGGTTAGGCAGGCAGCAATAGATGCAGTAGCTGAGTTACATGTGTGCAGATGTGATGCATGTATGGGTAATGTATTTGTTCGTGCAGCTATGTATAACCATTTATTTTTAATGAACGGATGTAATTTTTTTTTTAAATCTAGGAATAGGAAGTAGAGAATCAATCTACCTATCAGTCATATTAGGGGAAATGTGTACTTTTAAAAGATTTTTAGTCTATTTTCTCTAGGATGAGTTCAAGATGGGGGCAAAGACAAATCCCACTGAAAAGGATTTGCACTTAGTGGGACAAGTTTCTTCTCTTATTATAAATGTTACAGGAATTTGCTGTGTTTCATGGAATTGTAAAGGCATCTACTAGATAAAAGCATTTTTAGTATTGAGGAAGATTTTCCTATTTTTAAGAGTCCTCTGAATTTGTGTAAACCCAATGCAAATATTGAACATTTTTTAATATCACTATGATGATTATTTTCAGTAAAAATAGCAAGAAAAGGAATGAATTTTAAAGGCATTTCAAAGACCTAAATATATCTATCTTTGTTAAAGCATCTCATGAATTAGGAAGGGGTTATAAAATAGCAATAAATACAGCTCCTTTGTTTGACAAGTGCAGGTATTTTTATTGCATAAGTGCTTTCATTTTAGTGATTCTGAACCTTATCATACAATTTTTCCTTTTCTCCTTCCACGTCAAAATATTGATGTTCTTACAGAAACTTTTTCTTTTTTCTTTTTTTTCCCATTTTCCTTTTCTTTTCTTTTTTTTTTTTTTTTTGTAAGAGAATATTTTCTGGTAAAATCAAAGAGAATGAATGACTAGAAAGATATTCCAAATGTGCATATTGATATGTAGCTGGATCTGTTGATTTTTATAGAAGAAAGGTATTTCTCCTTTTTCTCAAACACACTTAAAGGCTGTTCTTCCAAGAATACTGCAGGTGCTGTATTAACATCCTTTAAAAAAAAAAGCTTTTAGTGCAAATATTTTGAAAGAGAAAATAAATGTGCCAAAAGCTGTTTTCTTAGCACTGATCTTTGTTTTTATCTCAACTGCAAATCAGCCCTTTGCAATGGAACACAGTATCCTTGATAAATTTATTTTTCATTCTCTCTACCAGTAAGACAGATCCCATCCTGATGATTCAGGTGTATTGTTACATTGCAGAATATTTTTCAGCAAAATATTGGGCCTCTAGTATTATAGTACCTTTCTACAGTCAAATTTCATTTGTAACTCTTTCTCCTCTCTTGAGTTCCTTTGTGTATGTAGGCTCCTTCATCAACCATGGATTTTACTGAAGAAAACAAGTGAAGTAATTAACCTAATATAAAATGCAAAGTTATTTTGTCTGACAACTGGGAAATTCTGAGGAACTTTTAGAAATGCATTTAGTACCTGAAATGCCTCAGCTGCATGTTATGGCAAATCCAGTGTCAAACTGAGCTTTCTTTTCCTCTGCAAATTAAACAGAGAATAATTTTAAAAATGGCTGAAGGAACCGAAAGCATGAGGAATCAAAACATTCCTTCCTTTTCCTGATGGGGTTGCATGGCTGAAACACAATGACAATAGAAAAATAATAATATTGGAAAGCGGGAGTAGTTGGAGGTGGAGCAGATGAGGAGTCAAGGCCCTGTTTTGTCCTGAAGAACATTTCCAAGTTTCTGCCATCTTTTGGGAGAGACTCTCCCAATGTTTTCTCCTCGTGTCTAGTATGCACAGCACAGAACTAGGTCATTGAACAATAGACTGAACAGCAGTCAGCACTCTACTTCTGCATAATGCATTAAGTATAACATGGAGAAACTGCTCGTGGAGCTGAAAGCTGGTATTTCACGTCTCTAAATTCAAGCTGACATGACATTTAATATTGTTTCATAGTAATGAACAACAAGGTCTCATTCATTCACAAGTACAACATAATGCCAAGTTTAATCTGAAGAGGTAACAACAAGGCAAGAGGGAAAACATGCTATGTTCCTTCAAATGAGAATGCTAAATTAATGATAACCATTGAACACTCTGCCACTGATACACAGCACTACAGAGACCACTATTGAGAGACAATATTACACTGCCTTTACTGTGCCCTTGTCCAGGAGTGAGGGAGGAACTGGGTGCACATATAAAATACCTTTCAGTTTCCACTTTCTGGTTCCAGGTTTCCTATGGAGGTCTCCAGCTCTCAAAAGCTTTCTGTTTTTCCGGGAGTGGGCATTCTTTTTCCTTTTTTTCTTTTTTTTTTTTCCTTTTTTGTCTTCTTAAGTTCCCTATTCACTGAGGTGCAACTTAAATTTCTAGACAAAATAATATTGGTTCTGTCCTCTATTATTCCTTCATTCAAATATTTGTCTTTGAAAATCTCTGCATAAAATTCAGACTTGTGTTTTCACAGAGGTATGAATGCAAACTTAAATCTCAGAGTGGGGAAAAAGTGCTTTTTCTTCATTAAAATACCAGTGCATTTTAATACAAACTCTTCTTTCAGCTTCTGAATTTTCATGTTTCCCAAATGCCGATTGTCTTTTTCAGTTGAAGTTGGAAAATAAGTGGAAAGGCAAAGTGAGCAGCATCGATCAGCACTGTGTGCTGCCAAGAGTGTTTTGTATTTGCATGTACAATCGTTTATGCATTATGGCACTGCAGATCAAAATAATCTCAAAGTTTCTGTATATGTTTCACATTTAAAACTGATTTTCATAAATGCAAACATTCAGTATCTGTAAAAAAAAAAAAAAGAAAAAAAATTGTCCCTGAGCTAAAATTCTAATTAGATGCATTCATTATTTGCTCAGATTTAAAAAATAAGGCATGTATTGATGCATACCCATATGCACTGGCATATAATGAGAACTATCCTATATGGAGCATTAAGAGTCCTTCTGTTCTTTTCCAGGAAAGAACAAGGTTTGAAAATTTAGGCCCACAGTTAACAGGGAAACCCAATGAAGATGGAAAAATTGGCCCTGGTGTCATCGATCTGACAAGGCCAGAAGATGCAGAAGGTGAGTTGCAATTTTGACCATGGGTTATTGAACACTGCACCACAGGATGGTGTGGCTGAAATACTGCCAGTGTCATAAGCACTGCCTGTGTTACATTCCAGGGTAACACTTGATCGATTTCTGTCTGAATTTGTGAGATTTCAGTAGGTCCATATCAAAGTGTGGAGACACAAAGAGGACTCTGTAGCCCTCTAAGCCCTTCTGCAACTCAACTGACTTTTCCCCAAGCAGCTGCCAAATAAGTGTTTGCATTTTATACTCTTACTAAAATTTTAGGAGATATTGAGAAAATTATCTCAGGAAGGATATATATTCCCCATTTTTTTAGTGTTTAGCAGCTTTGAAGAAGGTTAGAGCATTTTCAGAAATCTACCCATCGTGCACCACCTATTCAAGATTTAGCTAGCAGAATTCTATTCATAGGCAGCTATCAAATCATAATGGAAAAATACTTCACATTTTCTGTATGAAAAGATCTTTTTCATTATATAAGCCTTCAGTGCACTCATTTCAGTGAGAGTTTTATATATATATCTATATGTTTCAAGCCCCAGGTGGAAGTCAGTGTTTATCAGGACTGCGATGAGTCTCTGGCAGGATTACCATGCATGCTGTGGAAGGGGATGTCACTGGGATCCTCTCTATCCTATGACACATGTATATATGTAGGAGCCTTACCTTTTGAAAGATTAATGTACTCTTCAGATAGAACATTATGCAGGATTTTGCTCCCTCAATTTACTTCTGTTTGAGAATTATTTTGCCCTTTTTAAACTGGGAGTATTCTAATTATGGCTTAAGAAGCTTAAAACACCACTGATTTTTTTCCATTAACATCCAAACATCTGAAAAATCCAAAATCTATTTTTTTTCTTGGATCAAAAGAAAAGGACCAGTAAACTTTAGGGAGCTATTATTTATGAGCCTAATTTATTCATCCTTAATACAACTTGATTGGCCATTGTTGTATCATCTGTAAAGAGAAAAATAGCAAACAGAATGTAGGCAAAAAATAACATTCAGACAGGTGTTTTACAACTATTCTTTTTTTTATTTTTGGAAAAAAGGAATCGGGAGATACATAGACTTTCCAAAGCACTTTTTGACCAGTCAGTTATTTATAAGGTGCTTTATAAAGAAGCAGTCATCCAGTAGCAATATTTCATATTTCAACATGTTGAAGAATATTTTTTTTTGGTCAATATTTTTTTTTTTTGTTTGGGTGAAATTTGCAAGGGGATACTTACACATACACAGTGACTGGTTTAGATGACATCAGGCCTCTGACCCCATTGTTGGTTTAGCTAATTTCCTTCAATCCATCCATTCTCTTCCCAGCGCCCTTAATTTAGGGTGTTGTTACCCCCTGTGGCATTGGCAGCCTCCCCTGTTGCTGGATAGTGCAGAGAGGAGCTTTGCCACATGTAACCCAAGCTAGAGTGATGTGTGCCAGTTTCAGGACAGTGAGCATGTCTTCCTAGAGCTGCTGGGGGGGCACTTTGAGACATGGGGCCTTGCCACGTTAGAAATCCGAGTTCATGAATGGATTCAGATTTCCAGAATTTGTTCAGCAGCCAAGAGGTATCTCTGGAAAAGAGATGCTGGGAGCATGGCACTGCTGAGCTGAAAAAAAACATTGGCAGGAGTTCTAAACTGAGCTGCTTATTTGTCCTTCTCGTTGTCGACAAGGTGAAGTTAGATGTTAGCTGGGTGAAAGAAAAATACATTCAAAATATAACCTGAGTTTTGCCCCTTATATTTGGCAAGCAGACTAAGAGATGGCACTTCTAGGCTAACATAATTTACAGTGGAAGTGCATTGCTGAAATATCAGCAGTTACACTGTGGTCTCTGATATCCTGTAGCATGCTACAGACTCTGCCCAGCTTCTAATTATTGTGAAACCATTACAGATCTTTCCAGGTTTTTCAAAGTTTTTTATATGTGTTCCTATTATTTTGTGCGTCCAAACTTCAGCCCTGGGTTACTATGAAACTTGGAAGTTTATTATTTAGAATCATAGAATCATTTATATTGGAAAAGACCCTTAGGATCATCAAGTCCAACCTAGCATTGCCAGGTCCACCATAGATCCATGTCCCAGAGTGCTACATCTTTTAAATACCTTTAAAAGGGGTGGTGACTCAGACCCTTCCCTGAGCAGCAGGGAATGCTTGACAACTATTCCAATGAAGAAATGTTTCCTTTATATCAAATCTAAACCTCCCCTGGCACAACTTGAGGCCATTTCCTCTTGTCCTATCACTTCTTCCTTGCAAAAATAGTACAGACCCCCATGTCTCTGCAGCCTCCTTTCATGTTGTTGTACAGAGTGATAAGGTCCTCCTGAGCCTCCTTTCCTCCAGGCTAAACACTCTCGGCTCCATCAGCCTCTCCCCATCAGACTGGTGCTCCAGACCTTTCACCAGCTTTGTTTCTCTTCTTTCACCCCCTCTAAGAATGCCTTGCTGCATTTCATTGTGTCGCCACAGTCACAATCTCAGAATGTCAAAGGTTCCTAATAGGCACAGTCATGTTCTTCAAAGGCTTCATGTGTTTCACACCTTCCTTTCTGTATTGTCATTTTTACTTTATATCTTTTCCCCCCTTTTTTTAGATGCTATTTGAATGCAGTTTGCTGTAGAAATCTTTAGCTAATATTTCTGTGGTTTATGTGTGCTTTCACACATATAAAACAAGGAATAAAGATTTCTGAAGTGACATATTGATGGCCAACTTTTGATGCCCTGCCTTTTCTTGTCAGAAATACTCCCTGATCTCTGAGGCCCGGGTGCAGTTGTGACAGAGTGAGTGGATGGATGTTAGATCTGCCTGGTGGTTTTACTCTCGTCACCAGAATTTTAGAACTACAGAGTTATGAAATTCACTGCATTTAGGGAAGATATTAACAATTTGCAGAGTGTTCTTTTAAAAGGGTGGTGGGGGCAGGTGTAAGGGTGGGGCAGTGGTGTAGCAGACTTATTCCTGAGTTAAGGATTCCAAATTTAATCCCACTGCTGGCCATAACCTGGGGGAAATGGAGTTTGGATTGAACTCTAATCCCTGCAGTGGTCTAGAGCAAAGGGGCTGTGGAAGTGCAGTTCCACTCCCTGCTTGCCTGCACACCAACATTTCCATAGGAAACCAAAGTGTGCAGAGACATGGTGCATGTCTGTCCATCCCAACAGGCATTGGAAATAGACCAGATCTGGGAAGTGCTCCCGATTCCCATAGTTTTGACACAACAATTAAGGTTCATGTAATTTGTCAGAAGACATATCAGCAGACTTCTGTTTATGGAATGACTTTGTAACAGGAGCTAGCAATGATTTCTCTCTACTCCTTACATCTTTTCTATAACATATGGCTGTCATCTGGGTCTGACATGATCAGTGTCATGTTTTCCTGTAATTTTAAGAGTGCTTGTGGTATTGGGTCATTGACCAGAAGTTGAAGCTACAGGTTTTTGGGTTTTTTGAGTCATGAATTATAAGTATTGAAATTCTTTAAACAAAGAAATTGGATAAATATGAAGTAGTATAGAATGATTTTCTTTTTAGCTCGTTGTCCATGCCCAGTGTGTGAAAACCTTTTTAAGATTAATTAAAGGTAAGATTTAATTAATGGTAGCTGGTTGTGCTTTCAGAGATACAAAGTTGTCTTCAAAGTTCATATTGCTCATAATGAGCTAACAGTCATCTGAATGGAGGCCTGAAAATCATTAGGAAGAGTTTTATATTAAATATGACATAACCAATATTTCTATTACTTCTTAGCCACCAGCAGGACTGAGCTAACTATATTAGAAATCATGCTCAAACTGTATTTAAAACATTGCCACTTACTGTGACACCACTGATGAATAATCCACAGCTGTTAGACTTGTATCATTACCTGAAATCCCAGTTGCCATGTTAAAATATATGATACATTTGTAGTTAGCAAAATTCAAAAACATGATTTCAAAGCCTCATAAACATTTGGTGACTGGTATCCAAAATTATAAACAACAGCAAGTTGTTTAGTTCTCTAAACAAGGATTTTTTTTTTCCCCTGAAATATTAACACTTTAAAGGAAACATAAATCTTTCTGTAGGTGGCTTCATAATTTTGAACATTTTGAGGTTGTCAGTGCTGAAATATAGACAGGGATGGACACACAAAACACAGTATTTATCACACTAAATACTAAAGTATCTAGTTCTCAGTTATTGAGAATATTGGATGATGTGAATAAGATTTTTTGGTTTGAGTTCTAGAAAAAGATTATTCTTTCACAGATGCTCACTTGTGGGTGATGGTGCTACTTCTTTAGAATTGTAAAATGTGCTCCATGTTAATGGATCCTTCTAGTTTTGTGGATGTGGTCAAATTCTTGGAAATTTGTAGGAAGTGCGTTAAGGTTTTGTTTTCTAGTAGATGGAAATATGCAGAGTACACCTAACCTTTCTGTTGACAATTACTGATGTTACCTTTGCTCAGGTTGCATTGTGGTTTCCTTCAGCAGTTGTATTCAGGGATTCAAATTCCATCAAGACCTGATCTTCATTTCTACCCAAGAATTGGATCTATTAAAATATAATTTTCTTGACTGGATCTTAGTCTCAGAGCAAAAATATCTGAATGTTATTGTTTTGCCCCTACCTCACTGTGAGATTTAGTAAAAGGGAAAAAACTTATCTATAGCTGGTTTTCCTTAGTGAAAATATAATGCATGGCAAAACTAAATTAATTTTTAGAAAGCAAATAGAAATAGATGAAAGTGCCTTATTAGTACTTAACATTTAGTTCCCTCCCTGGAAAGAGGGCAGACCTCATGCCCAGTGTTTTGCACACCTATTAGGTGTATTATTAAAGGAGCACCTCTACCATATGCTCAAAGCCTCAACAACCTCGTTCACACCCAATAGCAAATAATTGCTTATACAAAAGGGTGAGGGTTTCTTCCCTACTTCAAACAAGGTTGGCTCTGAGCAGCTGAAGAGGCAGGTGAGAGGGAACCATACATCTACAGGCAGATCAGCCTTGGCAGGCTGCCAGGACGATCCAAACCTGTGAGGTAACTTGTTTAACACCCTCCCGTGCAGAAGTGTAAACAGCAGGTAGCACAGGCAGGGTAAAGCATCACCTACTTTGGTGACAGTGCTTCATAAATACCGGAGGAAAGAATTCCTCTCCACGCCAGAAATTGTCGCACATAAATATTTGTAATAGTTGCTATGGCAGTTGAGAGGAGAAAGATGAAAATCAGAAAACAGTGAAAGCTGTCTGAAAACAAAGAAATGTATCCAGAGAATAAGCTCAAGTACTGGAATTTTTATTGCCCTGAATTCTTGTTATAGGCCTTTGATTGCAAAAACACCACCCCAAAACAAAAAAAAAAAACAAACCCAAACCCTCCAAATCAAATAGTTGTATCTTTATATTTAAAGATAAAATATATCTTTATATTAATATATCTAATATTAATAAGCTCAGATGCTAAAATGTGGCCTTCATTAATTGTAGTTACCATTTTTAACATCCATGAATCTGATTGTACCTTATTCTTGAGCGATATCCTTAAATTTTCCAGAATAACTCATAACAGATAGGAATCTGGGATGAAGTACTTTGGCATGGTATTTCAGTTGTGTTGGATGGGACTCTGTGTTTCAGCCCTGGAGTAACTCAACACCTACAGATGGGATAGGAATAAGATGTCTTTAAGAACACCCCATCACTTTTCTGATGGCGAACACTTCATGCATCTCATTGTTGCCAGCATCCCCATAACATTTTAGAGGGGGAACTGAAAATCCTGGGCTGGGAGTGTATGGACTGATCTTTCCACAGCATTGAAACTTATTCCTCTCAAGACACTAATATTTACCATATAGTATGCTTCTCATTTTCAGAATAACAAATCTGGGTATCCTCCACAACTGTTAACTTTTGATTTTCAACTGCCTTAGGTATTCTTTTTCTACTGCTAAATATGAGGCTTTCTTCTCTGACTTTTTCAAGCTACAGTAATTGATTCTTATAGAACAGTGTCTTTATTTTAAAAAATTACACTTAGGATTTTTGATGTTGTACAATTGACCACTTTTACAATGCCCTGAGTTTTACACATTAGCACAGTTATAACTAAGAGCTTTTCACAATTTCCATTATATAGTAAAACATTATTTTCAGGAATTTAGAAGGTGGCTGTAAAAAGCAACTGTGGGCTGCAGTTTTACACAGAAAATCTTCACCCGTGAGAAAATTATTGTCACAAATGCTGAAAGCATCAGTCAGTATGTGTAGCTATTTTTGGGTGGACTGACTGAAAAATTAAATATAGCAATTCAGTGGTTTAAAACATTTTTTCACACTCATGTACAGCCACCAGGTGTAAAACACCCCGTGGTCCTGATTCTCTCAGGGTTTCTTTGGTAGTGCTCCAGTATGACAAAAGAAGCTTGAAGCTCCATAAAATAATGCAAAATTTCCAGGCACAACTGAATTTTCAGTTGATGGAGAAAACTACCATTATATCATACTGAGTGAAGGAGGGAGGAATCGTGCCCTTCTTCCTTAAATCCTTGAGCACAGGGAGTGGAGCAGAAATATGAATACACTAAGGAAAGAACATCATATATTCTGGCTAAGCACGAGCAATTGGTACAGATTCAAACAAGCCCTCTTTGTACAGCTGTCTATTTTTCTTAGTCTTCAACGTGAACAGTTTTCTCCTTCAGGAGCCTCAGTATCTCAGAAATAGAAAAGTGTTTAGGATCATTTGCCTTTCTTGCATGTATATTTGCAAGGTGTCTAAGCAAGTGCCTAGTGAAGAACTTGGTAGCAAGGGGAAAATATTTCTTTAATTTGTATTTTGATTTAATTTCACAGGATCAGTGGTCCAAAGAGTGTGTAGTGTGAGCATTGCAGTGTCTTCATAAATTCTACACATAATAAATGATTGTGTTTTCAATTTGGCAGGAGTCATTTCACAGGAATTTTAAAACAGGAATGATTTGTAAATTTTCATGTAAGCCCCTCTTTCATGGTAAACACCCTATTTTTTATCCAAACCAGGTAACTGTGGTCACGTGTTAAGACATGCCATTGCCATATTTATAAAAACATCTTCCTGGTTTTGCTCACAAATCCCAAATGCCCAGGGGTACCTTCCTTGAAAAATTAGCCTGAAGAACAACTCCTGTTAGCATAATGTTTTTGCTTCTTTCTCTTCATGTTATATTATTTACTAATTACATTATCAGTTGTTTTAATATCAGCACCCCATGTGAAAGGCAATAAGAAATGACCTGTGCATATCCTAACCCCAGCTCCTGGCTAATTACTGATGTGACAAGTGAAAACAGCTAGCACTGGATGGAAGGAATTAGTTTCATTGATACAAAGAATGATGTTGTATCATTCAGAAGGTGACAAATTATTGAAGATGGAATGCAGGAAATAGGTCACTAAAGCCGTGGCTGCAACACATTTTCAAGTCTTTTACTTTTGCTCTGCATTTCTTAATAACACGTGATTTGAGGGAGGTGGTTTTGTAAAAACCTCTCCCATTGTTAAACATAATTCCCTTTTACAAACTACATTGTGCTTAAGCTTTTAAAAATCATTGTTTTGGTAAAGAACATGTGAGCAAGCAATGAACAGTGTTCAGCCACACCTTGAACAATGCATCCATCAAATGTGAGGTCAGACTGCCTTCTTTCTCTGTCCTTAATTCCTATCTGTCATTTCTCCATCTTAAAACAAAACAAAGCATTTACTGAAGTATGAATGGATCACTATGGCCCTTGTTCAAACAGGACTTTTTCAACATAAAAGCTTTTAGGGATGACTGAAGACTGCAGAATTAGCCCCTGTGTTTTAAATTAATGTTGTATTTTCTGGATGTTTTAGGTGACACTCATGTCATGAGAAATTTGAAATGATGTGAATAACAGCTACACTGGCAGTAAGGCTGTTACTTTTATGGAAACTTTTTTATGTTACATAGATTAGTGCATTTTTCTTTGTATTGCTTTGACTTTGAATATGATTAATATAGTAACAACAATTGCTTAGCTGGTAGACAAGCTGGGGTTTTTTTTCTGAAAAATCAAATCAAATCCATAGATCTTGTCAAATACCTAACAATAGTTGTTAGTATTTTTTTCTTGGACTGGGCTGTTTCCTCCATGATTTTCCTTTCTGTGGGCCTCTATTTTCCTCAACTGAGTATGAAATAAAATATCAAAGGGACACAGCAACAATGTTTGTGGATTGAATAATGTAGATTGTTAGATCTGATGACTGGCATTCTCTTACTTCTGGCATCATTACTTAGGCTGAAAAATTTTCAACTTAAATATGATTCATATTTCTTTTCTATCAATAACATTAATGTCAGAATGGGGTTGTTAGCATTTAATTAATTATCTGTGAAGGGTCTTGAAGTCTGCAAGTGGCACATGATTGAAAAATACGATGACACTTAAACTTCTCCCCAAATTTATAGTAGAGGCTGCTTCTTCATCCCAGTTTCTCTATAGACGTTTCATGGATCTTCACAGAGTAACTCTTGTGTTAGAGCACATGTGTGACTGTGTCAGCCACCAGGAGCTAAAGCCAGGCCTCAAGCCCTAATTAATTCAGTTAATATCCCATGTAATTTAAAGCATTATTTTATTGTTTTAGCTATAGTCCATGCCAAGTTTCCATGAGGGCTAGCTTTGCCATAGAATGTGGTCAAGAAATCTAAACTGTTTGTGTAAGCCATCAAGCAAGTAGCTGCATTTAGCAGTTTTAATTCATTTATATAGCACAGATTTGGGCAGGGCTGGCTGTGGAGCGTGGATGTGCTAGCAGCTTATTTAGAATTATTGTTTTGGTATTTATTAGGGCACTGCTAACAATTCAGCTTTAAACACTGGTGAGCGAATGGTGGAGCTGAGAACAGTTGCTTTGATTTCACACACAGCAGATATTCCACTCTTAATTTTAGCTTTAGACTTTCAAATGGGGAAAGATGTATATGCAGGTTGTGAGTATGGCTGTGAAAACTGGTGCTGTGTTTTAATTGAGATTAAGTATTTTGCTTGCATATGTAAAACAAATGTACTAAAAAAAGTAAACTTGCTGCCACCAAAACTGAAAACAAGGCACTCTGGAAAATATATGCTGATATATAACTGGCTAGAATTTCCTTCATTTTGCAAAGCCACGAGCCACATGCATCAGCTCACCACAAAGTCATTAGGTCTTTTTAAACTCAGATGAAAAACATTAACAAATACCACAAAAGGCTTTAGTATGGCCCCTTTGTTCATTCACATATGGCAGTTTATAACTCCTGCACCACTTGGGTCGTGTGTTTGTTTAAGCTGCCTCCATCAGGCCAGCCCTGAAAGAACAAAAGACATCTTGAGCGATCCTAAGCAGGAAATGGGCTAATCTAAACATGGCTTGTGACACTATAAGTAGAATAGAAAGGGGAGGGATTGATTAGTCATTAATGTCCAATTGACTCCATATGGATGTTGCAATAATAAGGCCTTTTTCAGTGCAGTAGCGGAGTTATTGAATTAGAGGTTTATGTTTCCTCAGAGCTGACCTTAGGGAATTCCCAGTTGGTTCTTCTTGTTGATGTTTTAAAGAGAATGGAGTCTCTTAGCAGGCAAAAGGGAAGTCTTATCAGAAGGAAGTGTTGCTTGGATATAGCTAACCTGTGCTTCAGTATATTCTCACCTTATAGTATTTACCTAGTGCATTTCAGAACCCTTGCAGGTGAAAAATCTTAGAGGCCATTTAAATATTGCAGTATTTCATGAATTGCTTGTGGCTTACTCGGTTTTTCTCCCCATTCATTCTCTGACATGCAGCCTGTGAGAAATGTTCACTGCTCAAATTGCAGCTGAATAATATTTGTTTAGCATTTGGAACAAAAGCTGCCTGACAAACAGAACATTTGTGTCACCCCTGTTCCAAACCTTGCCATGTTTCCAAGTGGGTATTTTGCCAGTGATGACAAGACATGCCAGTAAAGAATGAGAAAATCTGAATGGTGTTGGGGATGAAGAAATAAGAGGCAGGCAAGGGGCAAAACAGATAAATATATTTCTACAGCTGCTACATGTTGCTTAGATTACAGTGAAGTAGCAGGAATTCTTGTAAATTTCTCTAAAATTGATAACCTAAAATATTAGCTAATTGACAACTCCTGTGTTCTAAGCTTGCCAAAGCTGCTCTTTCTATTCTGTTCTTTCCATATTTGTCTTTCTCTATTTGATTTTAACTGCTGCTATACGTTTCACAAAGGCTGCATTTGTCTGTACACAGGTTAAGAGCAGCACAGGGCACTACTGAGATGGTTTTTCATTCTCCCTGTCTTTATGGCATGTCCATATTTATGAGTAACCCATCTCTTGCAGTAAAACTCCTGTTTGCATGTTTGTCAGGTCCTGGTCTGTGCAGTGCTAGCTGTATTACCACAGAAAGAGCCAGATATTTTGGAGGTCACAATCAGTCTTTTCCAAACTAGGCAAATATGTCACCTCAGCTTAATGAATAACTGATGGTAGGAACTTTACTACTAACCAGTCATTTTCATACCAGGAACCTAGAAAGATTGTCTGTATTTCTATGTATCCTGTCTTGGTGTGTGTCTATGGAAGATGATCTGCAGTACATACTCTAGATTAGCCAGATCCATTTTCTGGGGAGAAGTCAGGGGAAATGTATCACTTCAAACATGAATCAATGGCCATACTGTGAAGAGTCATTAAGGAATAACAGTGTGAATGACAAAAATCTCTTTCTTTTGTTTTCACTTCTTTTCTCTCTTTTCCTCATCTTTTTCTTGGCCTTTTTTTTTTTTTCTCCTTTCTATCACATCTATTATTGTTTGTTTTCTGATAACATATAAAGGCCAAACCTCAGGTTTTGTTGTAGGTGATGTGCAAAATGGAAGGTAATCCACATCCCAGTAAAGACAGTAGGATTAACCCTATTGTGGCCAAGATTTCAGGAAGCATGCTGAGGGATAATGCCTGTTCTAATATTAATTTCATTAGCAAATATAAGAACCTCAGATAAAGACAGGAATGAATGAATAAATAAATGAACAATGTAACAATTGTTATTTTATGTTTCTTAACATTTATTTCACGTGAAGATGTTTATCTTTCTTGATGATCAGATTCTTTTGTCTTTCTAATGTTCTCTGATTAGAGAGCACTTTAGAAATGAAAATATTGTTGGAAATTTTTTTCATGGAGCTGTAGAATTTTTAGATTTATTCTGTAGCATTTTCTTTGCCTCAGTAATACCCCTAAAGCAGTATGGAATCCAGCTTTCACAAAAGGGCTGTCTGCCATATATCCACACAAAAAAGTATCACTCTTCTTTAATCTGATTTTAGTTTTAAATCATCAAAGTTATGACAAGCTGTGCAAATGCAAAGGATCTAGGAAGTAAGGCAGTGAACACTTCCAGAAGCTAAAAGTGTCACTTTGAGGATAGCCCCTGTCTTTAGGCCAAAATATAGAGTTCTGTGCCAACTAAGCTACTAGGGCAGCCAAACTGTACTGCTTCTGCAATAATTATAAATTCTGACCAGGCTCTTAATTCTGAAAATCCCTTCTCCTGTGATTGCAGTATGAACAGTAACTGGCAAAGCATTAGTTACCATAGAGAGACAATTACCAATTTCTTCCCTTGTCTTGCCCTTCACTGGTAGTACATTTCCATTTTATCTGTTATTTTAGGTTCAGTAGTAATTAGAATTTCCTGAAAATATTTTCAGAAAGATTTAAAACACCTCCTTCTTTGCACTTGCATATACATTTTCTTTAAAAATTCCAGGTGTCTCTTTGAGCCGCTGTCAGTGCTAACTATAGTTATCACAATAGGAAAAAACTCCATACTTTGTTAAATCTGTTGAAATTGTTTTCATAGGGCACAATAAAGTCAAAATATCTGCTTGACAGGATGAAGTACCTAAGAACAAGCAGTTTGAAAGCTTGCTATGTGTTTCAACTTGTAAGACCTCACTGCGCATATGTGTATTTGTATCATTAGCTCCTCATTTCTAATCTAAAAAGGTACTTAGACATTCTGACTTCCCCCCATGCTGCAAGAGCTATTTTATTGTAATGCTTTATGTGCGGAATATAATTCTGTGGTTCTGAGACAGAAGAGCATGAAGATTATATTGCTTTAGTTATTTGCAGAAATTCATTTTGCAAATGCTTTTGTGATGGCCTATAGGTCAGCTTGCAAATATTTCCCCAGAGATCAAGCTCAAAGAACATCAACTCTTTGGCTGCTTTTTCAAGTCCTTCAAGTAAGGACTTGCATAAAGCAGATGCAGCCAGACTTGACCTTCTTGGGATGGTTGTAATTTATTACTCCAAGTAAGAATTGTTTTCTAACATAACCTTTCTATGAGAACAGATAATTTATGGTGGTTTTCTGCCTTCATTTTGTTTTGCCTTTCTTTTTTTTTCTTTGTTTGTTTTTGTTTATTTTCATTGTCTTGATTACATCCAGATTAAAAAGCCACCTATAATCTTGTTCCCAGTAAAACTACACTTTACCTGCATTAGGCTTGAAAAGTCCAAAACTGTGTTAGAAAGGGCTAAAGACAAACTCTTAGCTGTAGTGAATAAGTACCTTTGGAAAAGGAAAAGATGGAAACCCTATGGATTCAAATATATTTTTCCTGTGCAGTGAGTAGAGCAGCTTAATAACAAATTACAACTTTTGCATAAATGATAATTTAATTTTTTTGTCACCAGCTTCCCAACTGTCCACATACTAGTTATATGTTTTTATTACATTATCTTAAAGGATAGAATAACTGTTACATGCTATGTTGGTCTTTTCTCAAATTATATAGTTCTTAGTCCCAGTAAATATTAGTGTCGACTTACTATGTTTGCAACTTATTTCAATTTCTAAATAAATAGATTCTCTCTCAAATTATGGTATCTTTGATATGTTTGTGGTCCAAGGCTTTTGGCAACGATTGGCAGAGCCTCATTGACCATTCACCCCCCTCAACTGGTCCTACCTGCAGGTCACTGCAAAACTGCTCTTCCCTTTTGCAGTAAAAAGCTGACTGCAGCCTCCTGTAAATGCAGAACACCTGTGGCACGGTGCTTAACTTAGAACAGTGCTAAAACAGTTTTGCAGCTCACATTTGCCACAAACCTGTCTTCTTTTATGTGCACGCATGTTAGTATACAAATTGCCAAATTGGTGTCAGTTGTAAAGTAATGGCATGGGAGGCGTCATAAATTACCAGGGTGATCCTCAGGAGAAGACACTGCTGTGTGCGAATGAGTGTTTTGCTCTCAGGGTAATGTATGTCTTCATCTGGCCCAGTAGTCAGCATATTGCCCTGTGTTGATGGATATAGTCAGCTTGAAACTACACTACATTTCACTGCACAATAAACATGGCTGTCAACACCATATAAAGCAAAATCAATTTATCCTGTATGGTCAGTGCGTTTTAAATGAAATTAATGTACTGTGGACCTGGTGGCAAGAAGGTAGTGTATTAGTTATGCATCCTCTATTTTAGGGCCCCTTTTTCATGCAAATGTGCTTCTTATATAGAATTTTTAAAAAGGTGTGCCTATATAATGCTTTCAATCTGAATTAGGAAAATTGATTTTTGCACAACTTAAAACTTGCGCCTGTATTCAGTAAAACTGCAGTGTTTGTTTTACGTACTGTAAATAATTAATCTTACATTATTTGGCAAATAAATTCATGTTGGTAGTTGAAATACTTTATAAAAAAAGGAGATCTATTGCTGTATTAATTTTTTGTCAAGTATCTTGCCTTTTCAAGGTATTAAATTATATGACCATTTTGGTGAGGTCTGAGACTGTCACTCCCACTGTAAACACTTTTTGCCTTTTTTATAGCTATGTTATAGTTTTAAAAACATATCATCACAACTTCAGAAGTTTTTTTCTGTAAAGGCATGCCTTGGTCATCTGTTTCACCCCTAGTAATTAGTTCTACGCCTCAGATCTGCAATCTCTAAACTCCCATAAGGCTTTGCTGTTTGTGGTCAAGAAAAGGGCTGGATGCATACAAAATCCCAGTTAGGGCTGGCATGTACAAGCTGAATTGATGGCAGATAAAAACTGGGATATACTAAGGCACAGCAGGCATGGAGTCGGGGTGCTTGTCTCCCACTCTGGAGGGCTCCAATGTGCTGTGCATGTACCTGTTGGAGAAAGACAGTTTTATTACATATATGTGGCTCAAATCCTGCACATCTAGAATTCAATCAAAGCAGATGCAACTTTAAAATGTTCAGCTTCAAATAGTCGGATCCATACAAATGGCAGCATGTACCTGGTGCACTGTATAATTTATTTTATGAAATGTTTGTCACTGCTTCACTGCTCAAGCAGCAAAGTTGTTGTCAGTGGCTTGTGTCAGCAGGCCTACATTCTCAAATGTAACTTTATGTGAGTTTTGTTGAGCATTCAGGGAATGTATTTTATGGTAAAGCCCCAAGTGGAAACTTTATCAAATCTCCATGTCTTAGTTGGGGAAATACCAGTGCAATTTTTTTCTTCAATTTGATGTTGGGTCATCTCAGCTACACTGAGAGCATTGGTTGGCCCATTCTCTCTCTCTCTCTCTCTCTCATAAATCTGGTAGCAGGGAGAGAAAGAGAGAAAGCAAAAGCTAAAATAAGCACAGCACTGAAAGAGCTTTCCTAACGCACGTAATAATGTTTTGCATCCATCTTGTTTCCTCCTGCCCTGATGTTACAGGGAGTAAAGCAGTGAATGGCTCAGCAGCTAAACTACAGCAGTATTATTGTTGGCCAACAGGAGGGGCCACGGTGGCTGAAGCCCGGGTGTACCGGGACTCGCGGGGCCGCGCCAGCAGCGAGCCCCACATCAAGCGGCCGATGAACGCCTTCATGGTCTGGGCCAAGGACGAGCGCCGGAAAATCCTCCAGGCCTTCCCCGACATGCACAACTCCAACATCAGCAAAATCCTAGGTAAGTGCAAGGCAGCGGGCAGCCAGCTGTGTTGGCAGGTTTAGGTTGGATATTAGGGAGAAATTCTTTGCTTTGAGGGTGGTGAGGCACTGGCACAGGTTGCCTGAGAGGCTGTGGATGTCCCATCCCTGGGAGTGTTCAAGGCCAGGTTGGATGGGGCTCTGAGCAACTTGATGAAAGGTGTCCCTGCCCATGGCAGGGGGTTGGAACTGTGTGATCTCTATGGTCCCTTCCAACCCAAACCATTCTACAGTTCTATGAACTTCTCTAATTTTAGAACATATATTTTTCTGGGAGATGTTCACGAAAATTAAACTTACTGAAACAAAATGAAGATTCATGGCTTATTTTCATTTTCATTCCCATTCTTTTCCCTTTCGGCCCCTTCCCTAATACTTTTTATTGCCAGCAGCAGTCACAACATACTTTAAAACTTAGTAGCATTGAAAAGGAATGTTTTGTGAAATCTGTTGTGGTAGTGTGTCCCAGTAAAGTCCCAATAACTGCAAGATCCCATTAGAACGCACTTGAACTACAAATCACCTGAAGGCAAAAGGGGACTTGCTAGAGTAAATACTGGGTTAAAGTTTAAAAAGTACAAAATCAAAATGAGAGGTTTATGTCAGACAGTGCAAAATCAAGAAAGAAACCTGGCACAGTTCAAAAGACCTGTACACGCAAACCTCACATCCAAAATGATGTTTGGTTCAAAACATTGCAATATTCAAAAAGCTAACCACTAGAAGTGTGCAATTAAAATATTGCTCAGGTAAAAATCACAGTAATTAATATTTAATTTGTATAGATTGGAACAATCAGGGAGTACTCCATGGGTTTTATTTTGCCACTGTGCAAATAAATGGACTCATTTTTGAGAAATTTTGATTTGCTTTTTAAGACCCCTCCAGAGAATTAGAAACATACGTGAGAATGAGTGGTGAAATGTTAAAACCTATATTTGCTTTTTGAGTCTTTGAAGTGAAAGACAGATTCCAAATGTAACTCATAATAAATAAAAGTAAAAATCAAGTTTCCTCTGTAATCATTTTATTGTAAACTCTGAGTTCAAATACAAAGTTTGTCGCATGTTATTTCAATCAGAGGCAAGAATACATAGAAATAAATGTTACTTTGTCCTGAAACTTCCAAAATCTTTCTTAGTAGTTCTCATATTTTTGTCTACCATATAAGTGAGTTATATGAATAGCCTTTCAGTTTTGTATAAAACCTTCACTGTTTCAGTGTTGGCAGCTGTAGGGAATCTATATTATTTGTGTGCATTCTGTGAAAAAAACTATTAGGAGCATAGTAACTGTATTCATTAAAATGTAAACTTCCAGCATAAATATTTCAGAAGTGCCAGCAATTGAGTGTTTGTTAACCATGGAATTAACCTGTCACTATCTGCTCTGCCACAAATAAGTCTATGTCCATATAATATCTGTGCAACTTTTCCAGGACAATGAGAAAAGAGACTGAAATATTAGAACTGACACAGAATATTGCTGGCTTCGGATAATATTTATACAACTTTTCCATTTGTTGATGTATGAAAAATGTTGGTAAAAGAATAGCTTCCACCCACGTTTACCACAGCTGTAATCGTTTTATTCATCTAAAAGACACCAAAAAGCTATTTTCTGCATTTCTTATTCCCGTCTCTGTTCAAGTGTTTAGATAGCTCCTTACAAACAATACAAGAGATCTGAATACTTTTGCCTCTTCCTGTGTACACTGTGTTAATTTTTAAACTTTTTATTGGTGCAGCTTTCAATGAGAGTTTACAGTACCTGAAGTGGTGTATATAGTTACAGTGTGCTTTCTGTTTTACTTTTTGTCCTTCCAATGTGAGTTTGTGAAATGTAAGATTCAGTTCTGTGTGCTTATTACATCTGGCAAAAAAATAATGTGCATAACAGAATATAAAATAGGTGTCAGTATTATGCCAAACTTATATCAGAAGTTCAGTAAATTTAAGACGCCCAGACAGCAAGGGATTGTTCATAATTTTGCTGAATCTATAAGGTTTGATACTTTTTTTTCCTGCTACATAGCAAGCTATTAATATCTATTAGCAGGAGTGTATAAACCAAATTCTCATAAAAATATCAAAGAAGCCTGTGTCCCTAGGCAATGTGTTAGGCTTTTAACAGTGAAAGTAGGGCTGCAGACTTTCCTTAACCACCATAGTGTGCGTGGTATTACAGAGGTATGGAATTACTCACAGATTAATGCTCTTATTGTAAAAAATTAAGTAGTCTGTTTTGCAGCACGAGGCTGAGATTTTGAGACTTAACTATTGATTTTAAGTGCACCCTATTTAATAGAGATTTACATATGCTTGGTCTGCAGCAATATCTGAAATTCAGGGTTCTTTTAGGGTGTCTCAGCTTGTGCAAGCCAATATATGTGCAGACTGATGTAAATTTAAATCAGTTTGTTTAACGAACTTAATTAAAATTTATTACGGCGAGAGAAGGCACGTTGAATTGTGTATGTGTGCAGCCAAGCCCGCTTTACTTGAGCCCTCACTGACATTTTTTTTGTCCATAGGATCTCGCTGGAAGTCCATGTCAAACCAAGAGAAACAACCTTATTACGAAGAGCAGGCACGACTAAGTAAGATCCACCTAGAAAAGTACCCCAATTACAAATACAAGCCTCGACCAAAACGCACCTGCATCGTGGATGGGAAGAAGCTGCGCATTGGGGAGTACAAGCAGCTGATGAGGTCTCGGAGGCAGGAGATGAGGCAGTTTTTTACCGTGGGGTGAGTACAATTGCTGCCATTGTTTTCCAAGATGGAGCACGCTGTTTGAAACCAAATAGAGTTATCTGTTTAAGTCGCTGACTAATGTCATTTAGAGGGAGAGGGTTTGAACCGGTAAGACCTTATTAAAAACATAAGATGGAATATGGAGCTATCGGCTTGCCACTGAATGCTGATTATGAGACTGATTGTGGAATTCTTTTAAGGCAAAAGAAGTTGTTTCCCATTAGCCTGAAAGGTTTGAATCATGTCTTTTGTGAGTTTTTAGTAAGCTAATCCATTCTGGGTTAGTAATGACTCCAGCATCATTTCCTAAATTAAGAAAAGAACAAAGAGACAAACACAAAGGATTTTTCCTGTGTAGAATAGGAGTCAGGAGAGGGGGGAAAAGGGAGAGGAGTAATAGCAGTTGCATGAGGAACACACACAAATGTATGATATCAAGGTATGAAGCTACTAGGAATTTTGTTATATAGAGAAGTACATAATTTAATTATTTTTTTTAAACATAAGTTTTAGAAGAAGTCTTTCAAGTAGTGCACAGATAGACTGGGTAGATTTATAACTCAAAATGTACTGCCCAAAAAGATCCCAGCACAGTTTTAAGAGCACTGTGTGTGTTTTTAGGGCTCTTTCCTCTGGTGTTCAGCAGAGAAGGCAGAACTATGAAACATATACAGGCTAAGGATAACAAAAGTCCAGTGAAACAACTGCACCATAACTGATTTTTCGCCCCTGTTTCTTTTTTTTTTATGAATTAATCTGTGATGCTCAGTGCTCTAACACAATGTTTTGGTGATTTACAAAGAGTCTAATAGCTGTTTCCAGTGCCAGCCTTTCCAAATTCACAATGTTCTGCTTATTTCTCTAATCACAATAGTCTCCTTTTGTTGGGTACTTCACCACCAGATAATTGACCTTGACGTCGATTATGTGCCCTCATTTTTGGCTTGGGATGCAGAACTCCTGTTGCAGTCAATTATTTTGTGGTACAGCCTGCAACAATGCGGGCTCTTTCTTCAATCAGTAAATAGAAGTGGTTTTGATATCTTGAAATAGCCTTCCAGTCTATAGTTATGACATTGTTTTTTTTATTCTTCAGTCTAAGGGAAATTGTTTACTAATAGTCTTCCATCAAAATTGCACATAGGACTCTAAATAGAAATCTGAATTTATATAGCACATCACAAATTATATTCAGATTGAGGGAGTGAAATTCTAGCTTACGTCTTCCAAAGCAGATTGACAGACCAAATCACATCTAGACAAGAAATGCAAAAGAAATGCCAAAACAGCAGTCTGAACAATTTGAGAATTGTTTGCTAATTCAAAACAGCATTAAGCAGTAGCATTTTACACATTAAATGTGATGGGTAAATGGGAGTGAATATTGAGGATGGATTTAAGAAAATTCTAAAAGTGCCTACCTAAAGAGTGAATTCCTATTAAAATATATATATATCCTGAAAGCTATTCAATACTAAACTGGTGCAACCTAGATGAAATATTTTTCTCATATATCCAACAGTGTGATCATGAAGACCATGAGAATGTCACCATTTTTTGAAAGGATTGTTTCCAATTTCTGTTTATGCTAAGCCCACTTCACCATGTTCTATTGATGTTGAAGAAGTTTAAAGTAAACTACCTCTGTGCAGTTATATGATGTTGCACTGGACTTTACCAAAACCAATGAGTTTTAGTTGTGCAAGTGATGGAAAAGGGATTATGAAGTCTAATGGATGCATTCAGTGGAGATGAAATGAGATCCATGTTGCTGTACAATGTGAACATAGATAACAGTCCTGAGGAATCACAGGCTGGGATATAAAAAAAAAATATTTTATACTTCCCTGTGAATTCTCACTGTTGTCCCAAATTCCCCTTTTCCCTCAAGAATAATTTAAAACAAACTTATTGGAAGAGACCAAGTAAAATTAGTGAAAAAGACAGACTAGAACATCTTTCTTGAACTGAAACATAAAGCATGGAATCATTTGTCTCAGCAGAATAGTTTACTAAGTAATGAAAAGCAACATTTCTTCCAAATCAGATTATAACTAAGTGAAACACAGTAAGTGAGCCCATCAGCTTCTTAAACTTACTCTTCCCTGTGTTTAACATAAATATCACATAAAGCATCAGCTGGAACAGTTTTCCTAACTGACCTCACACCCCCATTATTTTTCCACTGTTTTGATGGAACAACATAAATCGTCCTTCAGAACTGTAGACGTGAGAGTTGAGATGCTGTTTCCTCTTCACAGTGAAATAAGAGACAAATGTGGTTTTTCGGATTGAATATGCTCTGTGTTTACAGTAAATATTTCAGTGGAAGATAGAGAACAAAAGTACAAAATAGACTCCAATGAAATGTGCCAAGTGCTTCATACTGCTTGAAGTACTGTTTTTTATTTTTTGTTGCCTTTTTTTTTTTAAAGAACAAACCAATTAAATTGGGAATGGGTGCACCAAAATGGTAACAGAATATCATCACAGAATAAAAAGATAAGTAAGAGATGTGTGAAGAGTCAGATACACATTCAAAGCAGGTAGCTAAAGGAAATAGTAAAGAGCAAGAAAAATATATTTTTCATAATTGTGTTGGCATTTTTCTTATACGAAATGTCCATTTATGTTTTAAGCAACCCAGTAAAGGCTAGTTCCTGTCAGACTCCCTTAGGTGAGCCACTGGCTAACACAGGATAATTCTGCTATGGGTACAACCCCCCACCACAAGCATGGAGTTCTCCATGGCTCAAATATTTTTGTTGCAAAAGGCTCACACTGCTCACTTCACTGAACCACAGTCTTTGAGAAACTTTGGTGAGATGCAGAAAGGGAGTTTAAAGAATTTCAAGATACGAACTAGCCAGGATTTAAAATACAATAGAGAAATAAGCTAATGAATGGCTAGGTTTTGTTCTGATTTTTGAAGAAAAACCTCCAAAGAATTGAATGAAAATGAAGATTTCTTGGAATAAATTGGCCAGGAAATTAATGTTTTCAGATAATTGTAATGTTAATAGAACAAAATCTGTGAGCTGCCAAGTATTCTAAACAACAGAGTGGAACTTACAGTATGTGTAGGCCTTCCAATGCATCCCTACGTGAATGAATTTTGTTCCAAACAAGGCAGATAATGTACAGAAATAATTCATGTTTAATGCAGAGTATGTTAAAAAATTGATGCTTTCAATATAGGGGAAGCTGAATCTGAAGCCAGCTATGTCTTTAAAATAGCTTAAAATGAGTTATTTTTAATAGTAAAATTATTAATGGAACTTGTGAATGATACCTTCAGCATAAGTTAATCCCAAACAGACTTCTAGTGATTTACAATTTATCCTCAATAGTAGTTTTTTGTAATGCATAAATAAATGTGACCTAACAAATGGATCATATATAAACCATAAATTCAGGTATTTTGAGTCTGTCTTTTGTTGCCTTGTCTTACAAAGATAATTCATTGCTCAGTCATTTTTACAGTCTAATACACTCTAAATAGAAGTATATGCTATATACATTTCTCTGCAAAATGATGTAAGCAGTAACTTTTTTTTCCCTGTGCTTTACCAGAGTAAGATGTTTAGAATAAAGCCTTTATAGTGTTTATAACTACTGTACACACGTAGTCTGAATGTTGCTAGGCTATGGTTTTGAATAAGTCTGTAATATTATACTCCTGTAGCTTGAACTTAAAGCAAGTACACAATGGGTGCTTTTGTGAGATTTACTGTTATTTCATTCCTTATGGGAATGTAAGTTTCAGGGGTGTGTAATATATGAGCGTTTTGCTTGATGCAATCAATTTCTGCTTCAGACATTTAAATAGCTGTCAGAAAATGGTTGGGAAGGGATCAGAAAACAATGGTCGTTTGCCAGTTTAAATGTTTGGCTGGTTTGGCAAAAGTCAAAAGAGGAACATTCTCCAGGAAAATACTAAGAATATTAATGTCACAAATTTGTGAGCAGGTCAGTTTGGCTAAGAATTTTCTTGTTACTTCCATTTTTATATTTACTTAAATATTTTGGGCCAAATCTTAAGCCCCAGAGAGGACAGGCAAGTTATCAGTGCTGGCAGAGCAGAGGAGAGTGACCCCTAGAAATTGTCCACATGAGGATTTCTTAGCCAAAGAGGACATGATGGGGACAGGAGTGGTTTGAATCCAGGGTAGATAGAGATTGCCACCATTCCTCATGGATCTGAAGAGACCAGAAGATTAATGTTGCTTTCTGGAAATCTTAACAGGCAGAAAACTTCCATGTGCAACTGAGCTGAATTGTAACCTGTAGCTTGCAGGTAAAGTATGCTTTTTTCTCCCCCCTCCAAGGTTCTATGATGGTAAAACTCTAGCTAAAGGCAATGATTCAATGTGTGGAATTTAATATAATAAAAGACTCCATTAACATGAATGCCTTTAAGATCTACAAATATAAGAAAACATAATGGCCAGAGTTGTAGGTTAGAAACTCCAACTCTTCCTTTCAGGGAGTATAGTGGGAATTTAAACAAATGCTCTGTTTTCCTCCCCAAAAGAACTTAATTACTTAGGAAATGATAACACTCAACTCTAGTAACATATGCCATCCACATAATTTGTGATATTTTAAAATAAGACTTTCTGGGATGTAATGTAGCAGCTAGAGCAGAATTTACAGTGACAACCTGATCAGCTCTAAATAATAACAGGTATTAAATCAGAGGTAGGTGTCCAGTTACAGGGGGTGTGTAGGTGCCCATGCTTAAGGGCTAGCAAATTTTTTGCTAGCAAATGGGTAGCAATTTGAGACCCTTTCCAATTAGGTGGTACAGTTACCACATGTTTACAGTTCCACAGTGAGATATAGGTAATTTAAAGTTATTACCCAGCCAGCAGCAGGCATGCACAGCATGTCTGATTTTTGTTTAACATGTAAAAAAGGACTGCATTTATGAATGACAAATTCAGTAAGCCTTTGACTTTCCTTCTATACCAATCAAGTTCTTTGACAATTAGATTCATTCAGTAGCTTGCCATGCATTTGCCTGGTGTGCTCCCAAGTAAAAAGTACCTCTGTGAATTTGGCTTCTTTGTGCTCAGATGACCACCTCCATTTACACTTTGAAATGTGTGGTACTTGGACAAGTGTACCCAGTCCCACAGAAATGTGGATGTGCAGAACAATTCTACTGACTGAGTTTGAAATACCCGGATTTCTTTTTCCTTCAGGCCTTAACAATGATAACCATCACTTCATCAATGTATCTCACAGCATTGTCTTAAGCATACTTTAAAATTGTTCTACTGCTTGTAAAAAGGCAATTTGCTAATGAAAAAACACAAGCCTTTTGGGGAGGAGAGGTATAGAGGTGGATATTAGTGTTCTGATACTTAATGTCAGCTGTAACACAGCAGCAGCTTTGTCTCAATCATTCTTTGAGTCAGTTCTACAACTTCTGTTACAGGGGTTTTGAAAACTTTTCTCAAAGCATCATTTGGCATTGATATTATGCTATTCTTTGATGAACAACTGGTGATGTTTTGTTTTGTGAATTTATTTATTCTAAGAAATACTGGTGAAAGATTATTATTTGGGCAGATCAGAAAGAATTAGGTGTGTATGGCCTGGTGACAACTACATAGATTTTTCTGTTGACCCTGTGTGGGTTTCTTTTTCCTTTGCTTTGTGGAAACATTCATTAATGTGTTCATTTTCTGTGTCTAAAAGTTGTGGAGGAGATACTTGTGGGTTTTTAGCAGTAATAGCTTATACTCCTGAAAGCATGCAATCCTAAACCAGGAATGTTCCCATGTGAGGTAGGTGTTCAATTTTATGGATAAAGTATTGAAAGATGTTTGCAGAAAATCACTTGCAAGCAAATACATTGGCTGAAAATTGTTTTCACAGAACATTTATCAGACCATTTAAAAAGTGAAAATTTAGTGAAAAATCCCAAGCTGTTTGTAAATCATCTGCAAATCATCATTTGCAAACAGGAGTATAATGACTGTGTCAAATGAATTACTGCATTTTTGCTCGCTGCTAGCCAGGTGTACGAGACTTACACAACAGATGTTTGAATTTCTCAAGCTGTGCAGAGGCTGTAAGAGTCAGGCTAGCAGTACCAGCCATGGCAGGACTGCAAACTATTTCAGTGGTGTGATACACAGGGTGCTCATGATTTCACTGTATCACTACCCAAACCCGAAGGACTGCAGCTTCCCTGTAACTCTCTAGTGTGATATTTATCAAAATTAAAGTTTGATCAATAAAGAATAAAGATGTGACATTTAGAGTTTTTAAAATAAGCTTAACATTATCTTCTGTATTGATTTAGCCAATGATTAGGAAATTGTGAGACTGGTTTATAAAATGTCCTTTTGAATTTAGCATGGAATGACATAGTGGTCAAGTTGCAGATTCCGTAGACTATTCAAACATACCTGACACTGTTTCTCCCGCTGAAGTCTATAATACTTCACTGTTACTGGGTCAATATTGCTCCAAAGAAGGTTGGGAATACATTGAAATGTATTATTTTTTAAATAGATTATGCAAATAGGCATATATGTTCAATAGCTAGTCAATACAAAGTCAGCATCTTCCAGGGCAGATTTGTTTTGTTTTTGTATCAAGTACTTAGCTTCAAAAGCCCCATCTTACACATAAAATCCTTAAAAGCAAATGACATTCTGATGATGGATCCAAATAAAAGCCAGCAATCAAATGTGAAAAGAATATCCAAGTGCCATAGGAGTCTACCTGGCTAGTCTACCTGTACTACTTACATAGTAAATTAGATACTTCAGTTTCTGTCGGTTGTTTTAGGTAATCTTGAGGTCCTCTCATTAAAAGAAGCTCTTGCCATGAGTTTAGAGGGTTTAGGTTTTGGATACATGGTGTCTGTGGTAGCAGGCAGGAATGACAGGGTGCCTGGAGCCTTTTGATGGTCTCTGTGCAAGCATCAGTTTGTATTATGGTTTGAATAAACGCGTAGAGTTCATGAAAGGATGTTGTGTAGTCACTGAAAACACTTCAGTTCCCAATTGTCCTTTGGGGGAGATAATGAACCAATACCAAAGAGGACTCTGAGCCCAGAGGAATACATGGACCCTCTCTAGGAAACCACCTGCTTTTCCTTCCCTTGGACTTGCAGAAGGTCTTGCCTCCCCTACACACAGGCAGTGACACTTCCCTCTTGTTTTTCCTTGCAGACAGCAGCCTCAGATTCCGATCACCACGGGAACAGGAGTTGTCTACCCTGGTGCTATTACCATGGCGACCACCACGCCGTCCCCTCAGATGACATCAGATTGCTCCAGCACCTCTGCCAGCCCTGAGCCCAGCATCCCTGTCATCCAGAGCACTTATGGTATGAAGACGGACAGCGGAAGCCTTCCTGGAAACGAAATGATAAACGGAGAGGATGAAATAGAAATGTACGAGGACTATGAGGATGATCCCAAATCAGACTATAGTAGCGAAAATGAAGCCCATGAGGCAGTCAGTGCCAACTGAGGAGTGTTCACAGAATTAAAGTACTCAGACTCATTTGGGTTTTTTTGGGGTTTTTTTGAACAAAAGTTCTTAAAGAGCCTGCATGCATGTGTGGCTCCTACAGTTACATCAGCAGAATGGTCTTAAATGTTTCTTATCGTGTGAGACAGATTGTTTCCCTAATTTTTCATGAACTTGGGTTTTTTTTGTTTTGTTTTGTTTTTTTAATTTAGATGAAGACATAAATATCAGACATCAGGACTTGAGAACTTATATGAATCAATAGCTGTCTTACAAGTCTTACCTTTTGTCTTTTTCCGTTTGGATGCTGATAAAGGTTTAAGTTACTGTTTTAGATGGGGGTTATACATTCTCACTCAGGTATGCTGTGCCAGCCTACAGGTTGTGAATGTGTTTTTATTCTGGATTATTTTAGAAAACAAAAACTGCAGATTTCATATTGTGAAACAGAACAAGTCCACAAGTGTGCACACACGTGCATCATAGCTTGTCTTTAAAAAATAGTCTCTGAATTCCATTTTTTTTCCATATGTATAGTTGAACTTCTGATGTGCCAAACTTTTCATAACTTTTGAATCTTAACATTTAAACGAAAAAGTCTTAAAGGAGACACTGTAAAGTCTTAGACAATCCTTTGGCATCTTAAAAAAAAATTATATATGAAACCTAATTTTTTTCCAGAATATGGTAAAGTACTCAGGAATCTGGAGACAGGATATTCTTAATTAGTGAACATGGTTGCCATAGTGCATGTGCCCAATTGCTTTTGCCTCTTGATGTGCCATTAGTGTGAAATTTTAAGTAAGCACAAAAGAGCGATCACCAGCTATGGACAGGCCTGTCTTAGCAGTGTGAGGCCACCTCTGATTACATTCTCTACCCCTTTGCTTTTAACCCTTGCATTCAGTCTTAACACATTTTCTCTTAAATAATTTATTCATTCCAGAATGTCAAGGGTCCAAATACTTAATATTTATTTTTAAAAGTACAGTTGGTGGCATTACACTTACAATTCCTTATTGATATTTTAAAGAGCCTCTTCTTTCCCCCTCCCTAAATCACACAGGTATATGAAAATATAAGTGCACCTGCTACTAAAATGAACATGACCTTTATGGGTGAGAAATTCACTTGTTCCTCTAACACTGTATGTTCAAGGAGCACTTGGAAACACTCTGCTATATGTATTGCAAAATAAAGTGAGTACTTTAATATGTACATAGAGTACAAATACCCCTAAAAATGTGTTTATAGTTATAAACCTCTACACTTAGACAGCAAGGGCAGATGTAAAATCCAAACTGCATTTACAGTCCACCATGCTGAATTTTTAGGGCCAGAGGAACCTGTGGCAAATCATGGCTCTGTACATCATGTTCCCATTGCCACCTGAAGGAACTGTGCTACCTTAAGTATTTATGCAGTGATTTATTTGTGAGACTCCAGGTGGGGGCGGGAGGGACACTCAGATATCTAATTGCAAAGGTGGGAAAATGGGTCATCAAAAATATTTATTGTATATTAGTCATGTGGGAATGTGACTCGTCAAGAGCTTTTGGATCTTTGGATGTAAGGTGCTATAGAAATTTAAATTTCTGTTTGTTTTACTTCTAGAAACAATGCAATCACTGGAGAAAATTCTGAGAAATATGCAAGATTCAATTCAAAGATTGTGATTCTGTTAGATTTCAAAGATGGAAGAGAAACTGCCTTTATTTTTTCCCCTCATACTCCACTCCTGTTCACAAATAGATCACTGTATAAATATACACAGTTCCAATAGGCCTGAGGAATAACTGTGCTGAAGATCCTCAACTCTTTTATTTGGAATTGGCTGTGTTCAGCACACTGGTGATAAATTCAGGCTCACGCTGAGAGGTACCAGGGGGCCTGGAGCAGCTCCTCTGGAAGTCCTGGAGCATCTTCTCATGGAGCTGCACAGGTTTTGCTTTGGCCAACAAAATGAGCCTGTGCTAGTCTGGCTGTCCTTGTGCCTCCTGCTCTGCAGACACTCCTGTGAGCTGCAATGGCAGGATGCTCTGTGGAGGAGCAGTCTCCTTCCTGACAGCCCCACTGACCCCTGTCCTGTCAGAAACAGCCATTTTTGCCACTGTAGGAATCGCGTTTCTATGTGAGAGAACGACCCCCCCGAGACAAAGAAGATTGTTCAATTTACAGGACAATTTATAAAGATAATGGCATAGAAACACAATGGTCAAATTTCTCTGACCATTTTATAATTTGGAACAAAAGAAGCTATATTTTTAATATTTATTTAACTGTGTTCTGAGTCCATGTCTAATAAGCAATAAACTGGTCTAGCCAAGTCTTCAAAGGCATATGCTGTGTCATTAGCTGGTGAGCGTCCTCTTTAATCTGGCTAAGGTACTGATAGAAAGTGGTTTTTTGTTCTTAAAATAGCTTGGGAATTTGAACTGGTTTTAATACATTCAGCTCAGATTGGGGGGAGGACATCATTATTTCATTAAAAAAAAAAAGAATATTTATTAATGTCTTACATAATTCTCCAGTTAGAAGTATTTCTCCCTCCCCCCACATCACTTTCTCTCTTGCTCTCTTTTTTTTCCTGGTTTTGTTGCATAGGTAGAATGCTGTATTGCTAGCATTGTATTTTATGTAATTATTTTTTTGCACAAAGGCAAACATTTAGATTAGTAGTTTAATTTTTTTTTTTTTTAATTTTATGACCATGCCAAAATAATATTCTGCAGGCTTGTGGAGAACAAAGGACTGTTCTTTAGGACTGAAACTTGATTTTGCTTGTAGTACAAAAAAAACACACACTCACAGATGTTGTTTCGTAAGTGTTATAAGCACTGGATATAAATGGTATTTTTTATCACTTCTGACTAATGTGAAACTGTTGTACGAAAACTACATGAACAAAAGTCATCTGTTTCGACTCGTGTGGGCCTGCCTCACAGTTGCCGGATTTGAGTCATTTTTATGTCTTGTTATTTCATTTATTTATGCAAAATACATGTATGTATGAACACTTTGTTTTAGCTCCAGCCCTGCCTCAGTGCTGATGCTCTGTATGTTAAAGCCACATTCTTGAAAATGACTGGCTGTTCAGGAATCACCAGCTGGTAAAAATTGCATTTACTGGCTGGGGGAGTGGGAGGAACATATTTGAATCTGAATTGTGCCTATGAGCGTGTTATTCTATTTATTAGCCGACGTTGGCTCTAAAATGTCAGTAGAAATCAAGGAAGGACAATCATAAGGATGAAACCCAACATTTTTACTTCATTAATCGGAGCTCAAAACAAAGTTTTTTGATGAATTTGCCATCTCATTTTAGATTTTTTTTAAATTGTGTAAATATAACATAGGAAATAGAATTTTATTTTTTGTTCATGGATACTTAGTGAAGTATAAGTTATGTATTTACTTTTGTTCTATATCAGTGTATGTTGGTCCATATTAAATGCTGACAAGTCACTGTACCTCATGTAGATGCTGAATTTACACCCGCAGTGTGAGCGCAGTATTGTGGACCTGTAGCTGGGACAGCAAGATGCCTCACTTGTGCTCCCTCTGATTTTTAATAGCATATTCCACAAACAGGAAATACTTTCTTCTTTTTTAGAAAGTTGATACATGAAACATGCCAAATTTTGGCTACATTCGATGGGAAACAGAGTCTTCTGAATCCAAGTAAAACCAATGAGATATTTTACTTAACAGAAATGACATTTGGAAGTCAAAAGCATATCCCTGAAAGATTAAAATGACTGAAATGGCCCTTGCAATGCAGGCAAGACTCGGTGATATCAAACCTTTATGTTGTACACCCACTTAATCATGTTATTGTTACATTAGGCTATAACACCAGAGAAATTGTTCACACAATACACAAAAAGGATTCATGGAATTGCTTCTTAAGCTTTGTGTTTGAGGCCCCTTAGAAACTGACTGGAAAAATAACTCCATTCAGGAGCACTAATATAGTAATACTATTTTCTCTGTGAACAGTTTATTTAATTAACGGATACAATATATTTTCTTTTGGAAAATTATTAGATACTTATATTCAAGAGAAGGAGACTCCCCAGACAGTCTGGTACCAGCCAGAATAGTTCACTTCTTATTTTACAAAAATGGAAGAGAAAGGTCCCAATGGAAACCATACTGCTTTCCAGGGTTTATGTGCGGGAACAAGTCTGGAGAACTGTGCAGATTCTGGTCTGCCTGTATGTTTGGGCATCACCATTTAGCTTGAGAAACCACCTGCTGAGCACTCACAGGATCCCGACTCAGTGCTCCTAAATCAGTGCACTCAGGTGCAGGGGGAGGGAAAAGACAGAGGGATGGCTCTGGGATGGGAATGCAAACCCAACAGCAGCATTAGCCCCAGTAAATACACCTCCCTGGGCAAAGTGCACAGCAGCCAGCTGTGAGCAGCCTCTGCTTTGGACAAACACAACACAACCACCTCCCAGTGCCATCTCATCCCCGGGCTGGCTTTCTGCGTTTTGTTTTTTGGCCACATCAAAGGCATGGCATTTCAAAATCATCTCCCAGCAAAACATTCTACAAGATTTAGACCCCATCCTCCCCCAGAAAATCACCTACCTACCTGCCTGACACGAAGCATGTCAGTGCTTCCACAGTGGTCACAGTGCTGGTGTTAAGTGGGGTGAGCTTTGCTGAGCCAGGGCCGCAGCAAGAACAACTGCACTGGAGATGCAGCCAGCAGGATGTATGATAGAGCTCTTCATGCTTTTATGAGAAGTTAATGAATGGGCTTGGACCCCTTGGTGTTTTGCATGCTTTTTAAAGATTCAAGGTGGCACTTAAGCATGTTCTTTTAAAAGAATAATACTAAATGACCTCATTTAATCATTTACAAAACACTTTTTCGTTTAAAAGAAACTTCTTCTAAACTTCTTTTGTTTTTTGGTACAACCCATTAAAATCTGTGATTTTTCTCAGATCAAGTTACATTTTTGATATGTAGCAATGCCCTGCTACAGAAGGAAAAAACAATGCATATGCAAAATTATTTCATTTTAATCCGAAGCCCTTTCTTAACTACCAGAATTGTTGGAAATGGTGACAAAGAAGTATTCTGAGATTTCACACGCTGGGTAAAAAGGGGTAGGGTGGGGTGAACTGGGCTGAAGGAAAACTTATCAAATTGGTATTTATGGCAATATGAAAGCTATAAAGCAACTTAGTGACATGGCTTGCTTTGTAATTTCCGCTTTCTAAAAACCACAAGTGAGGTCCTTGGTGCTCTTGGAATATGGGGAATGTGCAAATATTTAACTGTTTGTATGCTGCACATTGCAGACCTGCTAGTGTGCATTCTCCGTTTGTCTTCCTTTGTCATTTGTGTTTTGCTTTCCAGAAAGCAATGTTGGTTTTTTTTTTCTTGTACCTTTCTTCAGCTTGTAGCAAACTAGAATGCTTAGCATTTATGTTCATTCATTATTGTATTTCCCATGTAAAATTTTTTTTATTACATTAAGACAAGCTTATAAGCTGTTACTACATAACTTATCTTACTGTAACTCTTATTTCCTGACATTGTAATTTGTTTGTGATGTATATTGTGAGATTGTACTCTATGTTAATTTAATCAGCACAATTCACTGACATGCTGGACTGACATGCTAGCTGCTGTTTCAAATTGTAAAGTTTGTGTAGAGCTGTTGGGACAACTGAGACTCTCTTGTCAAGGTACTATGCTTTGATTCCTATAGCAACACCCTGGGTGCAGCTCTTACTGGCGAGGGCTGCTCGTTTAACAGCCACTGGCTACTTAATGGGCAGGTTTTCTTTGTAGAAATTCTATATACAGTGCAGGTACCTACCTGGGCCCATGGCTGGTAATTATTTGGGCGTTTAGAGGAAAAACTAGTGTCTATTGCTGCTTTGAATATGTTTTAAAGTCTGAAAATGTAAATAGTTTATCAAAAAAAAAATCTTGTACAGTCCAGTGTAAAGTTTTTAAATGAACTTAAAGGTTGCCATCACATCTCACACTCTCCTCTTGATACAGTAAAAAGAAAAAAAAAGAAAGAAAAAAGTTTGCTAAGGATATTGATTTAAGAAAAAAAAATCTGTTCTCAGATTAAAAAAGAGAATAGTTATTCTTAGCTCTGCTTCATTGCATAAACAGACTTCTTGGATTTTGTTGTGCAGTATTGACGTGAGGTAAATTAAATATTAAATAATCTTTCAGTGGTACTTTTAAGAGTCTTCTCCTCCTCTGCCTCAGTTATTGATGGAAAAGACAAAATTGAAAGACACTGTCCATATACAGTATGTTCTGGTGTACGTTGGCACCTTACCTACATGTTTCGGGTGGGAGGGATTTTTTTAAATTTTTTTTTTTTTTTTTTTTTTTTGCACAAGGTGCTTTCCTGATATGTTAAACATGTCATCCTTGGGTGATACAGTATATGCCATGATAGGGGTTTAGACCCCTCAGGGGAGTGTCTATAAGACTGCCTATTTATGCTCATTTACCTCAAGACTGTCCTCTCTACCCTTAATCTATTCACCATCACTCCATCTTTTGTACTGCTGTTGACACTTACAAATTAAAGATAAATTTTGTTTTACGAGATGCGTGTGTGATTTCTTCTATGCATCCCTTATTCCTTTGAAGTTAGTATTAAAGGCTGACCATGATGAGTTGATGGGAAAATGCAACTAGGCCTGTTCAGCTGGCCTCCTGTAAATTTGGTGACTGAATTTTGCAGCTCTTATGTTTTACCCACGCCTTTCCAGTCTATGAAGGCATTTTCCAGCCTCTGAAATCCATTAACACCATATGCTGTAAAAGACATGCATGATAACCAATCTAATTTGACAATATACACTCAATACTGTCGATTTTGTGTGCAGGAAATGCTGTTGGTAGCAACATAATCTCAGAAGGATTTTTAGTGAGTAGAAATGAGACAAAACAGTTCTCATGTTTCTTCTTTCTTTGCCTTCCCCTTTTCTGCTGCATATAACTTAAAACAAACTAACCAAAGTTAAATAACAAAAAGCCTGTAGTTGCCATATTGCCATGTCTGTAAATTGCTGCCATTGGTGTGTTGTGATTGGTTTCTGACTTAGCAATTAGTCATGGTTCTCATAGGAAAATAATAAATTACATTGAAGCGCACTGTACTGGAGCAGAAATGTAACAGAGCCTTTTGGTTGTACATGACATCAGATTCCAGTCAAGTTTCAGCTGGTGCACAAACCACCCTGAAACATCCAAGTGGGACAGAATGCTTTCTTCCTTGGAGAGAGCATCATACATGAACTTCCTAAAAATGACATTCAGCACTATGAGTCTGTGTGGTGGAATACCTCAAAGTCAACAGTGGATGGTAATGAGGAGTCTGACCAACATGTTATAATGGAGAAATACATAAATATTGACTTGCGCAATTTAATTCCATTTATTTCCTCTCTTCCCCCCACACACCTGTTGCCATGTGATTTTTCTCCTTTTTCTTACCCGAATCTGCAGCTGTGAGGACTGATCAGTAATCTGGAACACACTGGTGCTGTCAGTGGGGTTGTTACACAAGTACAGTGAAAAGCAAAACAAGCAAGGGCTACAGAAGATCACTGCTTCCTGCAGCAGTAAGACACAAGCTGTTCATTTGACATCTGTAGATGTCAATCTAAAAAAATGTGCACTAATTGCCAAGGAGGACAGGGGGCTGTGTCCGCACGTACAGCACTCTTCTGGACAAGGCCGTGTGTTGGGGGGCTAACCCACATAGCAAGAGCAGCACATTGCACACATGGCACACACCACCATGCCTTTTCCTGGTGCTGGGGAGAGCAGCACCTCTGACCAACTTGCTGCAGCAAATATAATAAATAAGCTCCTAAGTTACCATGGTTATTCCAATCATCACAGGAGGGCCTTACTGCACCGGAAGCACCAAGCAAGTGACAAAGCACAATATGAGAACTGAGGTGTCCCTGCCACTCTGGTCCTTTTTCCTGCTCTGTTTCTCCCTCTGGCTGAGCACAAGCTCTGCTCAGCAGCTGCAGGTTCCCTCAGGATGGCTGCAGTTTGGGGTTTCCAAGATTCCCAAGGTACGGCACGAGCTTCTCTCCCCGCTGGAATTTCCCTGTGGTGATTAACTGCTACCACAGTAGCCCAACAGCAGCAGCTCGTAGGGACTGGGAGGAGGAGGAGGAGGAAAAAGTAGTAGTTGATTTATATCTTTAATATATGGTTTATAATAGAAAATATGAGCTCCAGGTTGTGTCTCTGAGCAGTTAATGACCAGCTGGGTTAAGGGCCCTCAAATACTGCCATCGGTCATTGGCTGCCGGGAAGTATCCTTCCTGTCATCTGTTATTCCTTAATTGTATCAAGACCCACTGCAGCAGAGGACTGTTAAATCCGTGGATTAATTGGAATCTGACCCTCAGTAAGTTCTAATAATATCAAGGCCGTTTCAGGTTAGCACTGGCCTCCTTGACATGACAGTCCATAACAAACTTCTTCAGAGCTGCTCTGCTTTGTATTAATGCCTGCTGGATGACTGACACAGTAAACCATAATTGCCCTGTGGAAATCACTGTGGTCAGCTGTATTAAGGACTACTTAGGGACAATTTAATTTACTTTGACACCACAAAGTTTAAAAGCTTCTCTAACTTCTATTAAAACCTCTTGGACTTTTCGTTGCTCTTGTATTTCATCAGGAAAGTATCACTGGATAAGAAAAAATGTTATTATTAGAACTTTGAATAATGCTCCTCAAATAATCAATTTGTAAAAGAAAAGCATGTTGATTGTTTGGGTCTTTTTTTTGCCACTTTTCTGGACTCTCAAGACGCGTGAAGAAACCAGGCAGGCATTTTAATTAAAGCTTCAAAAATAGAATGTGAGCTCAAAACTTGCAAACATTAAGTGTAAACCCTCAACTCTTGCATTACTTCCACAACTTCCAACTTTAGTGTTATGAATAAGGTACCTCACACATCAGATGCATGACCAAGCTTTCTTTTAAGTCAGGCCACAGGGATTGTATTTCAAAATCAGAAAATATAAATATTTTGCAATGATCCAGAGCTGTGCAGCAGAACCTTAGCCTGCAAGACACTGCAATCACCAAGCGGAAAGGTATCTCTGTCACTAAGCCCCCATAATGGCTAATAATTTCTTTGTAGCTACTGTATGTTCAAAACTAATTAATCACAAATAGATTACAAAATTGAAAACACAGTAACTGTCTTAGTGGATTAGACTCCTAGTCCTCCTGGCCCAGTAGGTTTATATTCCACAGTTGCAACAGGAGATAACAGCTAATGAGAGCATCTGAGCCTGGCCAACATCTGCATCTCATTCTCATGTTCCTCAGCGCTTACAGTAATTGTCTTGGGCTATTAATGTGTACAGCCCTTTCCCAGTCAGGAACACAGGCTGGAATTTTGGTGGATGAAATGGCTGAGGGCAAATGAACAGTTAAGTTTATCCCAATTATTATCCCAATGAACAGCCTTGATAAGGAGTTTTTCAACAGCCCTATTTATTCTTTCTAATGGAATAAAATCAGGGAAAACAGTCTCAGTTTATGTTCAATTAAATTGCAAAGTCCCTTGTATGATCCAAAATACTTAGGATGATAAACTTCTCTCAGTTTTTGCAGGATCTAGTTAAAACTTAACAGACTTAATTCAGAAAATCTGGAGATCATAGATTTTAATGATCAAATTACTCAATCACAATGAAATATCTTTTATTCAAACATCAGGAAATCCACACTTGATTGCAGACTTAGTTAATTCCACTAGAATAGCTGCAGCTGCTGGAAAACCAAAGGCTAAGTGCTGGAGAAGGAAAAAGAAATCCCCCCAAATCCACCCACCCACCCAAAAAGAAATGCAAGTCTTTTGCCGTGTGTTGAGAGATCATGCAGGGAAAAGAGCTTTTAGAAAAACCTTTAGGTACAAGATACCTCTTTTTTGGAGTGTTACTGTAGAAACTAGAAAGTTCTTCTTGTTTTGGCAACTACAATATGGGTTGAAAGAAAAAAAGTGAGGGAAAGTTAGTTTATTTGATCTTATTTGTATCAGCTTCTCCTGTGAGCAGAACCTGTAGAACACCCCTAACACTGCTGTGACTTTATAGAACACCAGGTACAGGAGGGAAGCACCAGATATCCTAGCAGCTTTAGAATATTTTAAGGCAAAAAAGGTCTTATTTTAAGGAAAATGAATAGGTATGAATATTCCCATAATGTTATTGTGCTGAGCTGCAATAATCTGTGCTAAGAACGGCACCACTTCCCTTCTTCTGTGTATACAACTGTGAATGTGTAATAGTTCCTAAAATATTAATGGCTGTTTTATTCTATGATAGATGGCTTAATGTTCATTTGCTGTACTAGCAATTCATCAGTTATTTAAGGTGGCCCCTCTAAAATTACAAAATTATGGGAAAATTATTATAACTCTTAGAAATCACCAGCTGCTCCCACCCCTCCGTGGGGAAGGCTGCTAAGCTGGTCATTAGGTTGTTCTTGGTGCAGCCCATGGCAGCAGGGCTGAGGGCAGGGGCTGCTGGCATCCCTCATGAGCTGGGACAGGGCTGCCACCCCTGCAGACCCTCAGCTGCCCTGGGGACTCCCTGCCCACCACTCACCATTCCTTCTGTCCCCTCTTCACCTTGTCCTCCCACAGGGCAGCAACAGCAGAGGAACAAGCGACAAACAGGGGGCCTCCAGTCCCTCTCCAGCAGATCATTTTGGGGTTATTGTGACCTGAGGGGAAGCAGGGAGTGTTTACATCCTTTAGTGCATCATATCTGCTGAGGGTGTTGGCGCTGGGTGGCCGGAGCTGCAAGCAGCCCCCTGGGAGAGGCTGCAGAGGGATTGGGTCTTTGGGAAGGGATTGTGTCCCTGGGAAGGGATTATGTCACTGGGAAGGGATTGTGTCATTGGGAAGGGGTTGTGTCATTGGGAAGAGGTTGTGTCACTGGGAAGGGATTGTGTCACTGGGAAGGGGTTGTGTCATTGGGAAGGGGTTGTGTCATTGGGAAGAGGTTGTGTCACTGGGAAGGGATTGTGTCACTGGGAAGGGATTGTGTCATTGGGAAGGGATTGTTTCACTGGGAAGGGATTGTGTCATTGGGAAGGGATTGTGTCATTGGGAAGGGATTGTTTCACTGGGAAGGGATTGTGTCACTGGGAAGGGATTGTTTCACTGGGAAGGGATTGGGTCACTGGGAAGGGATTGTGTCATTGGGAAGGGATTGTGTCACTGGGAAGGGATTGTTTCACTGGGAAGGGATTGGGTCACTGGGAAGGGATTGGGTCACTGGGAAGGGATTGTGTCATTGGGAAGGGATTGTGTCACTGGGAAGGGATTGTGTCACTGGGAAGGGATTGTTTCACTGGGAAGGGGTTGTGTCACTGGGAAGGGGTTGTTTCACTAGGAAGGGGTTGTGTCACTGGGAAGGGATGTGAGGAGCACAGAGCAAACACTGTGACTTCTGGGGTGATGCTGGAAGCAAAAGTACCTTCAAAAAGACCTCAGGATGGTGACAGGAAAACATTTTTTTATTCCTTCTGTAATTCAGTAGTCAAAAGACATGAACAGTCCAAGCAAATTTGATGATTCAACTTAGAACTTTAGATTTTGACCCAGTTTCTGTTTTTTCCTACTTCAGCCTTTGCTGCTGAGGAATTTGTTTTGAATGTGTCTGTGCACCCTCAGTGGGACCCCCATGCTACCAATGCTGCAGTGTGGACAGAAGAACTGTGGGTTCTGTCCTTTGGGTTCTACCACACAACTGGTTCCTGTTGGACTGATGATAGCAAGGACCTGATGGGCCAAGTGCCCCCAGCTGAGACCACTGTATTGGTCTTTTCTGTCTTGCAGTAGAAACAAAAGACAAAGGTTTTGAGCATATTCTTATGTTTTCCTCACAATGTGCTCTAATGTTTAATGGAGAAAAACACAAATAGAAGATCTCTGGTGTAACTGAGCAACCTCAGAAGGCACAGGGTGTTTGGAAAGTGCTGTGATGAAGAATTTAAAAGAGCTCACTAGCACTGTCTTTTGATAATTTGGGTGAGTGAAGTTTAAAAAAATGTATTTTATATTTTTTCGTCAACACTTCATGGTATAAAGGATAGTGAATATTTTAAATTAACTGGTAATTTTTTTTTTTTTTTGAGATACCAGGTTGCTTTACTGAAGTTCTGAGTATATGCTGGTGTCAAGGGAAGAGGACAGTTCCTTCAGCATTTGGCAGTAAGTGCACAGGATTTTTCTAGACACAATCCTAGGATTCCTATTAGATGTTAGGTGCCTCAGACAATGATTCATAAAGCTGCCTTCCTTCATTAATCCCTCCCTAAAATCCTTAGCCTGATCATGCCTAGAGACAGTTCTTCTGCAATGTTTTGATTCTTGTACTGCAAGGAGTTTGTGATTGAATTGCAAACAGAACATATCAGACAATATGGAGCCTTAAGATGCCCGTAAAAGTCTCAGGTTGGGGAGAACTTCAAATTGGTTCAGTTGTTTATTCATTTTTAATGGAGTAAAGTAGTGGATTTCCACAACAATAAGACCAGGCATGGCAGTCTGCGTTCCCTTATACCCCAAACTTCAAAGACAGTGGGGTTCTGAAATGAACATAAAGCATTCTGAAATAATGAGAAGAAAAATAATGTTCTTCTTCTTTTCTGAAAATGTTATTCCCAAGTGAGGGATAAAAGTAAGCATTAAATGACTCATACAGGTAACCCTCACATTTCCTACCTTTTCTTAAATCTTTGTGCAAAACCTGCTGCATTTGGAATCTCAGAATAAGCATTAAATCTTACTAAAGTTTTCAAATTTTCTGCCTAGATATTTGCTTATCTTCTCTCTCACACTTGCTTTTAATGTCTGAACACTTAAAATTCAGGCATGCTTTCCACCTCTCCTCATTTACCTCCAACAGCTTAACCTGCAATTTATTGTGAGGATTGCACCTATGAGTAAAACAGGATCAGACCTTAATTTGATCTGCTATTTATCCGTTGTGTTAATTGTAGCCACAGGGTTGTATTAAGAAAGTCAAAAAGTACCACTTGTAACTACAGAGTGGCTCTCACCTTTTAAATGGAAAAACACTCGTTTTCTAGAAAAAAATAGGGAAAAAGTGGTTATGAGCTAAATGAAGAAGGCAGAAGGGTTTCTGTTTTTCCATTTTTAATGTAATTAATATAATATTGGCACCCAAAATGTAGCTGTCTGGGTGCAAGCCTGCTCCTAGCTTTTACTGCTGCTGGTGGGAACAGATGCATAATTTCTCACACTTTTGTTTGTTTGGTTTTTTTTTAAGCTGCAAATGGGGTTCTTGTTAGGCTAATGGATCTTGGGATTTTTACTTCACAATAATCAGGAATTTGATCTGCTTGTATTTCTGAATGATGGATTCTTCATATGCTTGGGGGTTTTTGGGTTTATTTTCTCAAGAAAGAAGACAATAGTTTACAATATAAATTATTGAAAAAAGATTGAAAACTTGTTGGGAGAAATTCTAGTCCTATCAAGCCACCACAGTGGTAAATTCCTGGTGGCCAGAAAGGCTTTGGCTGAGGAATATGTGTTATCTTTCATAGTGGCCACTGAAAATAAGGCACCAAGCCTGAGAATAGTAAATTAAAGGGAAAAATCCCACCTCAAATGTCTTTCAGAGCAGACTTGAAAATAGAGGTATACAAATTTTATATTTAGAAGGTATAGGTTTAGAAGTACCTAATAGGTTTAGAAATACCTAATTCTCTTAGGCCCCTCTGCAAGTCTCAAGATGCTTGAACTTTATGGAAAATGGACAATAAACACTTTCAGTTCTCAGCTTTGGGGAGCAGAGTTCCTCAGCTGGCAATGTTTCTGCTCCCTCTCACTGAGAACAAAGCATGCTGAAGTCTAGGACTCTCTGTGACATCTGAAGTAGAGCTCCTGGAGGGGAATTATTGCCCCAAAATGCTGATCTGAACACATTGGATGCTTTGTAAAGGTGTTTGCTGTTGGGAAACACTTTTCACCTGTTTATTTTCCCTTTCTTGTAGTCTGGGTGGATTTTTGATCATACTACAGGAGGAAGATATGTACAGTCTAGAGAGACACAAGTGCAGCCAGATTTCCTTGTCTCAGTGCCATGGGAAGGCAGTTTTCCTGGGTGCTGCAGCATCCATTAAGGAGAAAAAGGGTTGAGAGGAGATAGGGTGGCAATCTACAGAAAAAAAAGGTGGTAAAATTGGAGGTTATCTCAGTTTGCCTGCTTTGGTTTTGTGTGGTGTGAATACATTGGATGCTTGATATAATTATGCCCTCCTTGCCACGTCTTGTGCCAAAGCAGTATCTCTCAAAGGTCTCTGATGGCATTTCAAGGGAACTTTCCTGGCTGTGGAAGTTCTGTTCCTCAAGTATATTGTGGTAATTTCTTAAGCTGAGAAATAAGTGGAGAAGAGGGTTGCAGTTACCATTAACTCTCATACCAAACTGGGTAAAGATACACCAAAAGAAAATGAGTTCCAGCCCCCTGGAACTGTCAAAGGACAGATGTTAATGGCCATTTTAAATAACACTGAGTTTCCATACCCTTCCTGCTGGCCAAAAAAGGCCCTGACATCAAGGATGTGCTATGTCTAGCGCTTGTTTTTGAACCTAAGTGCTGAGAAGCCTGTCTGGCACTGCACTATATAATGCGCCATTCCAGACTGCAGGCCACACAATGTGTATGTTGTACTAAAGGGCCCTGAAAGGGTATGTGTGGGTTTTCCTTTTAAGTATCACCTGCAGGTAAGTGCTGTTTCTGGAGCCACGCTCCTGTGGCGGCACACAGCAGTGGGTGCTGCACAATACCAGGCTGTTTTCTGCGTGACAGTGACAGGGTCACCCTTGCTACCCTGCATGGGGTTGAGCTGATTCTTGATTAGAGATCAGAAGGGGATTTTTGGCAAGGCTGTAACAGCAGAAATCTGAAGAAAGCTTGTGTTTTGGAGACTTGGCTTTGTTGTGGACTCTAACTGTACTTTACTTGTCTTTTTTTGAACCTTGTTCTCTCCTTGCATTTACCTAACAACAATAAAAACTTTTGTGATGTCCTGTACTATGACTCAATGGGATGAGGGAGTCTCCATCTGCTGTTGTTCATATTTAGAATTTATGGTCACATTGCCATAAAATTACAGGGTGCTAATAAATTGAGTAACAATTAAGAGACATGTGACTACAAAGAGGACACAAAAATTAATTGTTATTCCTTAACTCTGCCTACTCTTTCTATTCTGCATTCTGTTTTGGTGGATGGTTCAATTTGGAATGATATTTCTAATGCTTATAACCTAAAGTATGTTTTTGTTTTGGTTTATTTTTTTTTTTTTAATTTTTGGTTTTTTATTCCTTAAGGAAGAAAATTGATTCCTTATGTTCCTTACATTAAGTTTCTTTAACATTTTTTTTCAACATGCATAAAATTATAGATCTCTGGAGAGAATGAAATACCACAGTATTATACTGCACCCAAACTCTTTATTTCTCCCCTCTGCTGCCAAACCTTCAAAAAAAATCACAACATAGCATTAATACATTTATGGGTACTGGTTTTCCATGTTCGGTACAAAGCAAAAGTATAATGAGTGCCCAAGCACAAAAATATGTGATGTCAGTTTGCGGGGGATAGATGCATTTCTGGGGGATAAAGCTTTGAATCTGCTGCCCACAAAGAGTCAGAGTGGAGGAGAGATTTGGTGTGTGAGGACCAATTTTAACAGTGCCATCCCGTGTGTGGCTAAGGAACTACACTGCAGGTTCTAGATACTGAACCAGCACCCTTGAGACAATTGAAAAGATGGCATCAAATTTTATAGTAGAAGCAGATTTTATGAGAGTAGTAAACGGTACCTAACATAAACCAAAAGACAGGAAAAGGTATTATTCCCAGTTCACCACCGCACTGTGAACTTGGGGCATCATACTGTGTTTGGATATATGAGTCTTTCAAACCAATGAGAAAGAACATCAGGTTTGTGGACTATTGGGTGTTTTTCACTGTTTGCTTGATTTGCATCATTAAAGCCAAAGCCTTTTCTGAGTGCCAGTTGTGGAGCAGACTGTGTAAAGAAGTCTCTCCTAGAACCTGTTCCCAAGGAAGTGAGGAAGGGGCAGTGGAGTTTGTCTCCAACTACATATCTGAGAGGAGGTGCTCAGTGTGTTAAAATGAAGTTGTGTTTGTGGCTCAGCAGGACAGATACCAGTTCTATTCTGAATAAGTCATTTAGTCTGTTGTACCCTCCAACTGGTTTTTTCATTCCCACTTAATTTTTTTTTTCTTTCTATGTTTTCCTTCCTTCAAGTCTCTATCCTTCCATCCCTGCTAACCTCTCATATCCTTCATGCATCTCTTGCTGGCAGTTCTGAGCTCCGTAGCCTCACTTCTTTTCTCTCCTTCAGGTTTTTGCTTTTTCTTGTTGTGTCTGTTCTGATTTTGCCTTCTCACTTTTTCCCTCCAGTATTTTCCCTCTCCACTTTTGCATGGGCTATACATCAAGTCAGCTAGCTGGGTGTGTACGTGGAACATTTGAGAAAGCCAGAAAAAGGTAGAGGACGGTAAGGAAAAGAAGTCTATGGGTAGTTGTTTAAAGAGGGACTTGTGTTTCCAGTACCTACAAGGGGAAATAAAAGGAAAGAGGGAAAAAAAAAAGGATGGGAGAAGTAAAATATTGAGAACACTTCCGGTGAGCTCCTGTTCATTTTGAATCCTGTCAGCAGGGGATCCAGCTACAATAATACTAAGTTATTAGTTATCTTGTTTTATATCCATAGATTATGACACCAGTTTGCAGGTGAATCTCTTGTGACTTCTCCCTTCTTTCTCACAAAACAATTCGTAGAAGGAACGGATCACCAAATATTTAAGAAGCCACTTAAAAAGTCCTTTTTTTCCCTCTTTTCATCAGCTTTCTCCATGCCAGCATGTGCAGTAAGTTCCTGTGCCTGAGGATTTGCACCAAAGCCACATTTTGAACCAGGCTGTGCATAATAGGCGCCTCTGTTAGTTCCCGCCAACTGAAGCTCCCAGCAGTGGATGGAAAATCAGACATGCAGCACTGCACAATAAATCTTATTGTAATTCACTCACTTAGCATCACCACGAACAGGCCTTGAAAAATGTGTCGTGTGTGCTTGAAATCATACTTGTGCTCCTGCCATTAAAGAGCAGGAAAAAAAGAAAACCTCTTGTAAAAAAGTTTCATTTACTTTTTTGTTATAAAATACTTTTTACTGGTGCCAGCTGGAAGGAAAATGACCCAGTTAGATCTCAAAATTATGATGTAGCTTTAAGTGCTGTGTTTAGATTAACTGCCAAAATGTTAGTATAAAGTGGTAGGTGTTTGTGCTGCAGATAATAACTAATGTACTGTTGGTCAAGATAGGCCACTGTTCTGTTATTATTGTATGGATCTTATGACTAAACATTGGAGCAAGCCTAGTGGAACAACAATATTTTACTGTGCCTGGAATACTAGCTTGTCAGAACTTAATTGGGGTGCCAAAAATCTAATGAATCAGATGGAGAAGATATCTTTCTTTTTCTTTTCTTTTTTTTTTTTTCTTTCCTGTCTGCTGTGTTCTGATTTGTAGTCCTTTTTCTATAGCAAGTTGTATTTATCTCATGTATTTTCTGGCAAGTGCTGTCTCAAATACAATAGATCTCTCTGATTGTCAAATGATTATGGTCTTCCAAAGACAGTGAAAACGTCTTTGGTTTCTTTTTTTTCCCCCCCTTTGCTTGTGAGACAGGGTTAAATGTGTTGTATATTTTAAAGGACCTGGCATACAAGGAAAAATCAAGGTTAAAAGCACTTCAGAACTCAAGTTGTGCTGATGTGTATGACCTTTGGGCCCAGAATTAGCTATTTTTACTCTGTTGATATAAAACATTAACCTCAGTCAAATGCTTCTTGCAAGAAATGAAAACAAAACTGTGATGTTTAAATACACAATCTAGATGTACCTACACCAGTTGCCATGAAAAAGTCAACATTTGCTAACAGACACCACATGGTGGATTCTGTGGTACTGCAGCTTTTCCCTTGAAAAGGAAGGGAAGTACCAGTGGGAGAGGAAATATCTCAAAAATCTTGAATTTACATGAGCTCCTAACCAAGCTCCTGTTGTCATCAGCCCTTGCTTCTCACTTTCCCAGCTCCCTTCCTTCCCCTGTTCTGCTGCATCCGGGCAATTATCACGGTTAGATGATGTTCAGTGGTGTTGGGTACTTGTCTTCTCGTCCCTGCTTGTGACTCCTGTGTTACTGCTGTGAGGAAAGATTTGGTAAAATATGCCAGATTTTGTCAGATTTTTGGAATTTTGTGTGTGTGTTTGGGTGTTTTTGTTTGTAGTTTGGAGTTGTTTGTTTGTTTGGTTTTAATGAGGGAGAGATTAGGTTGAAGCAAACCTAGAAATACTTGCAGATGTTTCTTGGTCTAGTTCTGCCTTAGATCTGAGCTGACCTTAGTGTTGTGTTAGGTCTTCATTTTCATAGCTGATAGGGCTTCTAAATACCACTTGGGCCTATTTTCAGAAAAGGAGTGCTCAGAATAACCTCTAACTCTCTATTAGTCCTGGGCTAATGGGTGGCAACACCATCTATATTCTTGCAGAAGCAGCAGATTTCCAGGGAACAAGTAAAGAGCAGCTTGCTGAAATTTGCTACATTTTCCAAAGCCTCATCTTGGACACTAGAAAAGGTTAAAAGAAAAGGATATTGCCAAACATCACACCAAAGAAAAATTTTATATTCAGAATGTGCACTGAACAAGATTAAATTTCAATTTTTTTTTCTGGTATTGGTGTAAAATCTGGTAAAAAAAATACTGCAGTTATGGTAAACAATGGAGAGAGATGATTGAGAAGTTAATATTCATGTTTTATTTCAACAGAATTTAATAAGATACTTCCTGGTTTTGTGTCTGTCATTTCAGGAATGGATAGGGAGCAACAGATGATGTTTCAAATAGGAGAAGTAGTGTGCTTCAAATAATGCTATCATATTGATTACAGCATGCTTTCCTTAACACCCAGAATGACCAAATATTTATGCAAGCTCCTCTGGCTGCCAAATTAAAAAAACAGTGAGACTCTTCACTGAGTCATATTACTATGAGCAGGGCATGGTGTAAAATGGATATGATTAAAAATACAGGTTCAAACATCACATCTACAGTCATAGCTAATAAGACAGCTGTCCTGTGGACTTTGCTTTGTTAGTGTACTGACATTTTTAGACTAAGTTGTGACTCTTCTGAATTGGGAATGCTGTAGTAGTAGTGCTCTGAATTCAGTAAGAACATACATCTGATGAGTTTTCCTTCTCTACTCAATCTAATATTAAATACACTTGAAGTTTTATTGCAAGTTCTCCTTCTTGAGTTCCTAGAATGAAAACGTAACATCTCAGCCTTTATCGTACCAGGAAGTGATCAGTGAAACTCTTTAGAAAGCAAACACTGCTTATTTTAATTTGCTACTCCAATTAGAATGTTCAATAAGAAAATACTTTTAATTAAAATATGGATACTAAAAATATGACTCTTTTTCGAACTAGACAGCACTTTGGAAATATAGAAGTTTTTACTACTTTTTCTGAGAGCTGTGGCTGAAATATTTGCATAGATGTCCAGCAATGAACAACAGGGACAGTACCACCAGCTGGGACAAGGACTCTAAGGTTAGAGTGAAATTTTGTGAGGATACAGAAGTTTTTTTCTATGGAATTTCATAGGAGAAGTGGACCAAATGTAGTAACTAATGCAGACACAGGACTCCTAAATACCCCTTTGAACTACTTCCAGAAACAGGCTAGAATGTGAATCCCAGTCTAGCAAGCTGTGATAGAAAGGATGCAGTGGGAAAATCAACCTTTGGATTTTTGTGTTGACTGCTGAAGTCCTGATTCCCAAACTGTGAAACCTTTATCTTCCTTGTTCCTACTGGTGCCACCTCTCAGAAGCAAGTCTGAATTGATGCTGGCACCTTTCCATCACTGCACTGATGGGTTTTTAGGTGTGTGGTTAATTTGGTGCAGGTTTTCTTCAGTCTTACCTAAGGGTTGGCTTTTTTTGAAAGACTGAGGTTTTTGTGTGTATCTATTTGCTATCTGGGAGCTATTAAAGGAAACCTCAACAATCAAAGTTTAATGCTTTGTTTTCCTTAGTAATGTGAAACTTTCAGAGGAATTAGAAATAATATATCTTGGGTTTGGTTTGTTTATTTGTTTTGGGTTTATTTCATGGTTTTGCTTTTTGTTTTTGTTTGTTCATTTGTTTTTAGTTTTCATTTTGGTTTGGGTTTTTTTTTTTTTTTTTTTTTTGGTACAAAGGGTATGTAAGTGCAAATATCTGTACTTTACTTGCCTGACAATTGTTGTAGTTTGACACTGTATTTTTTCCAAGTGTTGCAGAAATTGCCAGGTCAAATCCTTCCTTATTAATAGCTCTAGTTTTGCAGGGATGGGAATGGCATGCAGTTCTGCTGAGAAACAGCTGAGTATCTGGGAGTTTGAGATACGTATGTGTTTTTGTTTTTCTTAGTGAATGTGTAGTAAATAAAAGGAAGAGTGTGGGTTAAGAATCATGTGAGTACAGGTACCTCTGTTGGTAAGATTTATGCCACATATTTTGCAAAACTCCTTTCTAGACAACACACAATGTTTCCATTAACTGCAGCAGTCTTAGAATCTGTACCATAAATAACAACACTGTGAGTTCATCTCATGTGTTCACAGCATATAGGGTAACCACTGCAGGGGAGGGGGGCAAGATCATTAAGGGAATTCTGTGCAGAGTCATAGCTACAGCACGGTACAGCTATAGCTGCATTCCTTGTAGTCTAGGGACAGAACATGTAGCTATATTCCATCAAAAGTAAAGGTATTTCTTAATTATGTCAGTTTATTTCTAGGCAACAAAGCAGTCCAAGAATAAAACACCATGCCTGAATAATATTCAACTTTATTATAGTTTAAAATCCCAGGTTTGCTCCTGCCTGAAATGTCTCCAGATTCTATGTGTGTACAGTTGAACCCCATTCCAACTTTAATGTTTATCTAGATAGTGTGAAAATTGTAATTATTTATCTCAACTGCTGACACACTTGCTGTCATCAAATATTCCAAATGATTTCCCTGGGATAATGAAATTGTATTTTGGATGCCCAATGATGCTATCTCAGGTGTCCTTTTAGTGAAATAATGGAAACCTGATTTGGCTGTGTATTGCCATGGATGAGTAAAGGGATCTGTGGTCACAGAAACCAGCAATGCTGATGAGGATGCTGCTTGGTTTTGCTGCCTGACCACTGCAGTCAGCTTAAACTTTACAGCCTGGGTCCTACACCTCACTAAGCCAAGAGGCTGCTGAGGGAACTGAACATCCAATTGTTCATTTACAGACCTAGGAGCCTGCTCTGAATCCTCTGGCTTACATGTGTTACACACAGACATGTGCTGGGGATTCTGTTGGGTCCTACCAACAGTTTCAGTTTTAGGAGGTGTGTGTTGTCATGAGTTCCATGCTGTGCTGATTAAGCCACATACTTCACTAATCAAGCTGCAAAGTTAAGTAGGTGAAATTTAATAGACTCTACTAATCAAGGTGCATTCTTTGTTGAGCAAGCTGAATATTTTAAATGTGGAGGGTTTTTATGTACTCTGTTAGCTGGCTTGGAGGCCTCTTATTGCCTACACATACAGCTAGCAAAAAGCCACCAGGAGCTGTTCCATTACTGACAATGGAAGGAATGTGAGCTTTCACTTTGATACTTGTTCCAGTGGAGCTTAGGGAAGAAGTAATCAAAATTAGCCCCAGTGAGCAAATGACACTATTTCCCTTTGATAAGTCTCATTGGATTACACTGGAACACATTCCTGACATAGCAGTTCCCGCCAACAGCAAGGGTACGTGTGCTCCACACAGCCCTTGCACCTCAATTTGTCTGCAGGTTTCTCAGTGGATCCTAACTGATCTTTAGGCCCTCTCATGATGATTTTTGTCCTTGTTCAGATAATCTTAATTCAGTTTTAATTCTGAGTTCTTTCTCCAGTGCACCTCAGTCACACTTTGAAAGGCAAAGGCAGAAGAATGGTGGCTTTGTGTCTTACTCTCTTTCCAGGAGCAGACAGGACATATTGGAAAATATCTGGAGGCAAAAGCAGTTGCTGCAGAAAGTTGAGCATCATTCAACACTAGAACTGTGCAAGTTAATGGAGCCAATGTGACAAATAAAATATTCTAACTAGCTTAGGGAAAGTAAGTATGTAATTGGGAGGGCAAAATGAAGCATTTAGATAGGGGGTGAAGTTGAAAGTAAAAGAGAGGAGAAGAGATTTAATACTGTGAGGAGAAGTGATTTCACAAATTTCTATCCTGAATTCACGTGTGGTAATAAGGATCCTTAGTTATCCTATTTGTTTGCAAGTTCACATGTTGTACCTTTGGTGCTCTTCCAGGTCTAATCTAGGGGTGAATTCTTCCTCTGTTTGTAAAATGCTGATGGATTCATTGCACCTATTGCAGGGAAGAACAGATTCCTTCAGTCTGATTTAAGTCTTCTTCTGCCATTTTGTTTGCTTCACCCTGTGAATTTTAACACAGGACCACTTGTAGTCAACAGTGTGTAATGGCACCCTTCTGTTAGGAAAGATTTTTGTCTGTGTGTTTCAGCAGCCTAAATAGTGTCATATGAGAAATAATGGCTGTTTTAAAAAATTGCTTGTTCTTCATGGTGTCCATATGGAAGTAAAGTAAGTAAAATTCCCAGCCAGTAAAGGCTTCTGAGCATAAAAAAATAAAAAGAGAACTAAGATGGGTGTACAAACACACCTCCTTAGAAGTGATTTCAATGTGGAGTGCTACTGGAGAGAAAGAAGTTGTAAAGAGTGGGTAAGGGTTTAGTTTCAATTATTTTGGAAATATCTTCTTCTCTGTTCAGTCTGCATGGAATGCCACCCACTCAGCCTCAATTTGCCAAATTGTTTTTATTATTATATTTATGCCTGTTATTTTTTGACGTATGTGCTTTGGATCTAACCACTAATTTAAGCTTAAAGCCATCAGTAATTGAGTAAATTACTTTTTTTTCTTGTTGCTTATTGTCTCAAGGGCCATAGTGCTGTAATTCTCTTTGGTTCAGAATGATTACTGAACATTATCTTCTTGTCATATAATCTTTATCCCTCTGGTGGGGGTATATGCAGGGAGAGATGAGGCATGTGTGATTGCAAGGAGGGTATAACAGCAGCTTCTAAATACTTGGTTAATATCTCTTGGTTAATATCTGTCAAACTGGTGACTTTCCAGGCGATCGACATAATGGCTTCCAGACACAGAAAATGTTGCAGTTTGTTTGTCATCTGAATTATTGAGATGTCCTCTGCTTTACAGTGAATCAGTAAAATACTATATTACACTTAGTAGGAACAACCAAGTGACATAAATTATTAAAATTAAATTGTACTACTCAACATAAGCAAGCAGAATGCAGTACAAAGAAATGACTGCAGTGTATTGGGTTTTGGTGGGGTTCTTGGGGGGAGGTTGAGGAATGTTGGTGCCTTTTTTGTTTGGGTTTTTTTTTGTTGTTTTTTTTTTTTTTGTTCACCAAATGATTTGCTCAAATTAGGATTCCATGTTAGTAGAAAATAATTAGTTCTACTGTAACTTTAAAACTTTTATTTGTGACCCCTAGAGCAAGGACTTCTTTTTTGGTATGTAAAACAGAGGTGTTCATTGTGTAGACAATAGAGATCTGGTCCAAAACTGAACTGGATTTGATTGTTCAACAGGTATTAGATACAAGTGGATTAGTTGCATTAGACAACAAAACACAGATTTAACTCGCTTTTTCTCTTTTAGGCTTTCAAAGCAGGAGTTTCTGTGAACTTAATTTTTTAATTTTTTTTTTTTTTTTAAAGACCAAATGCTTGTGAGAATTTTGCTTGAAGGCTGTTGGAAGCAAAGTTTGACTGCTAGGATGCTTCACACAAGGGGCAAGCCTGTCCACCGCGTGCCACAGAGCGTCAGTGTAAATCCTCAAAGAGCGTGTAAATTCCACAAGATGTAAATTCCACTCTCTAATGCGCAGGTTGATTACGGCTCAACACCTACATCGGCTCTTTAATTAAGAGTAAAGGTCAATAGGTTAAATAAGTAACTTAATCAGAAAATTATGCAGAAGTGCCACAAATCAAATGCATTAGTCAGCCCTTGAGATCGATAGGGTATGCAAATCGATCAGTAGAGTATATACTGGGGGACTTCAAGTACCGAAACACGCAGCGTGATACTGCAAACACAATAGTTTGTAGAGTTTGTCTCCTCCCCTGGCAGCTCAGCAGTTATTTAATTATTTATCAGTTGCAGCTTTGCTGTGCCATGCACAGTGTTTGGATCCCAGGTTTCAGCTCATCCTGAGCGTTGTGCAAAGCTGGGAGCAAAGCTGGGCTTTGGATGAGTAAGGGAGAGGTTTCAAAGCATGCATGGTGGTGTATAAGCATCAAAGTTGGGTAAGGGGCAGGGAAGGCAACAAGGCGTCTTTGACTAGGAAGACAGGGCGTAGGCCCTCTAGAATATCAGAGCAGCAGGGTCCAGACTCTCTTCTCTGCTGTGCTTTGCTTGGCACAAGGAAGAGGCGACTGATTTATGGTTTCCTCGTTCTCCTAGTGCCAGCCCTGACCTCAGCACAGGATAGAGAACTGCATTCTCTTGTGAGAGCTGGGGCAGGCCGAAGTGCAGGATGTTCCAGCCACAAGCCTTCCCCTGTCCCTGTTTATTTGACAGGACAGGGGGAGTTAGGACCAAATGTCCAGCATGTGCAGGTTAGCTCCTGGCACCTCTGCAGACCTATGCCCAGATCCAGTAATTTTCTCCTGGACTTCCTTTATTATTTGCTGGAGTCTTGTTCTGCCCCCGTTAAAGAGCAGGTGACTGTTTTGTGCAAGAGCCCAGACCATTATTATCAATGTCTTGTTGCAGGAGGAGACCATTGCAAATGTTTAGAGACATGTCCAGGTTCAGTAAAACCGACACTGTTTGGAAGGATTGTTGATTGGAATCAATCACTGAGTGATTGGAAATGCATTCCATAATAATTGCAAGAATTCCGTAATTTAGAAGTGATAGATTTCCAAATAGTAGGAGCAATTCTCATCACCCGGTGGGACACAGTGTGGTTTCAGTGTAAAGAAATCTGTTATCAAGTCAGAGATACACTGAGATCAGATGTTCAGCACCTCTCCAGATCAGCAGGGAACTCAGGGACAGCACATCTCAAAAGAAACCACCAAGAGACCAACCTCAGGGAAGGGAATGATTTGACTGTGCTCACAGCAAACATGCAGATTGATTGTGTTTGGTTGGAGCTGTGTTCTCTCAGTGTTGTCTTTTTTAACTCCTCCACATAGTTCCTGAAAGTAGACAGAGTTGTTATGGAAATAAGGCAGATGGAAACCCCCTCCTCCTTTAATCATAGTGTGATGGGCTCCTTGGCAAAGGAGCTGGGGTTTCCTTTGCACAAACATAAAAGTCATTGATGTTTAGTAGTGGAAGTGCCAAGTGGCATTCTATTGTCTTTCTCTTCTCTTTCCTTTCCACTTCTTTCGCTTGTTTGAAAAAGTCATGTCTAGATGTGTCTGAGCTGATGCTTTGTTGCTAAGGCACTTTGTGGGAGGATCCAACTCAGCAATACAATATTACTGAGAAAGAGGGTGTTAGAACTATTTTTTTCAAAAAGTTTCCCCCCGATTTACAGAAATCACATTTCTGTGTTTATCTTTCTGTCTTTTTGCCCATTTCTGTTCTTTCAATACATTTATTTTGCTTGTTTTCAGGCTATGCGGTGTGTTATATAGCTGCTATTTTCTCTATCTTTTGTTTGAATTATAGGTAGTTTAACTAGGTAGAATAATTTCTGAGACTCTTTTGGCGAATTCTCACCTAAGTTTGTTTCTAGAAATCTGAGCTTAAAATTCTGTTTCAAGCTGTAGGCTACTTCTGTATTTATAGTCTGCTTAGCGAGTTAATCATGTTATCACATTTTACCAACATTAATCATATTATCACATTTTACCAATATTATCCATGTTATCACATTTTACAAATATTATTGTTATTTCTGCTGTGGGGAGAAGCTGTGTTGTTACTGAGCTTTTCAGATGTTTTCAAGACATAAGTCTTAGACTCTGTGGTTTGTACTGAAGTTTTCTAGTTTTTATGGAAAAGGGTCAAAATTCCAACCACATCTCTCCTTGGAAGCAACTTTCAGAGCAGTGGGTGGCTTCAGAATGAGGGAAACTTTGCAGCTCCATACTAGATTTCAGCAGCTGTCTTGTACAACTGTATTATATTTTGTTGGAGTGCTGTGCCTGCCAACATCACTTGTGATTTAGCTTTGTTACCTTGGGTGTTTTCCATGTACCTGATTTTAAAAAAGCATAAATGAAATTAAGAAAACAAGTAAAACATCATCTTGGGAAGTTTCCTGTGATCAGACAGATAGATGGAAGTAAAAAAAATGGAGAAAAAGAGACTATTTCAAATTAGATAAGAAACTGAAATCTTACTACTTAATTTCAGTTCTCTAATCCTGGAGGCAAAAGGCTTTCTTTCCCCCCTCTCTGCTTCTCTCCTTTTTTTCATTTGTTTTTTTTGTTTCCTGTGAATATCTCAAAAGATCTAAATGTGATGTAAATCGTAGAAATGAAAGAGTCAGTAAAATAAATGCATATTGAGTATATTTCAAATCTCACAATTTCTATTTCAATATAGTGATTTGATAATGGTCTGGCTTGACCTTTCTAAATGTTTGTGTTTGGCAATGCTCAATTTCATTGATAATATATTAAAATTCATAGCAGAATTTCTGAGCATCTGTGGAGATGGGGTTTCCTCCAACATCTATCCACCTGCACATTCAGACACTGGCAAAACCTTTAAGATCTTTTGTTGCAGTAGCACACACTTGTCACTCCCCACTCAGTCTTGACATACTCTTGTGTCTCCTGGCAAATCTTTTCATAAAGAAACAATGATTTTTTCAGGCTTGAAAGAAAATCCAAAACCAGGAAACGTTTCAATTTTTCTATGAATTTGCTGCATAGGTTTGGTGGACCTCAAGCAGTGTTAGGAGCTGAGCAGAATGACTTACATCTATCTGCTCAAAGTACAGTGGAATGCATCCAAACCTGCTCCTGGCAGTCACCTTCAGAATCTCTCTATACAAGATTCTAGTTAAATTATTGAGTAACTTTGACCATACTTTTGTCAGAAATGTGCTGCCTATTGGCCTTGCCAGTTAAGAGAAACAGAGTTGGAGTAGAGCATCATTTTGCTGTCTCAGATGATTCCTGCTGCTCTGTGGGCTTCAGGAATGTCATGAAGAAGCTTTTCTAGCTTCTTTCTCCTCTGTGCCTCTGCACATGTTCATACAGCTAGAGAGTCAGTGCTTGTGTGATGCTTTACTCCTGTCCAATGCTTTCATTCTCTGTATAGCCCCATTTTTCATTTCAGTTTCTACAGATGATTCTTAACATACAAATCTTCAATGCTTATTGCACAGCCCCATTTTAAAACCATAATGTTCTTGTTTTGCTGTAGGTTTCAGAGAATGAATTGCTTTGTTTTTCATTACCAATGGAAGGTAGAATCAATAAACTTCTGTCATTCAGTCTATGTATAATTTTATTAGAAAAGTCTGTGAGGAAGGAACTCCATCTCCAGGCTGAAAATGTTCTATTTAAAAGGTTGCACTGGGACAATGAGTAAAACTAATATTTTAATGGATGACATCTATATTGTTTAACCAGTGTAACTGATGTTTCTGTTACTAATCTAAATTCTGAAGCCCAGCAGAAGAATGCAAGTGTGTTGCATTATGTAAATGATGTATAGGGTTCACACTGTTGAGAAAAAAACCCCTGAAATAGATATTGAATTGCTAACCCCAAGGCAAGGATCACCAGCTGTCTTTCAGCTCCATAAAGGAGTTGCTAACAGGAGCAGTTCATCTGACTCTCAGTACTACTATCACTTCTTAACTCTTCCAGTGCATGAATCCCTTATTGAAAAGAAATAAAAATACTTAAGTTAGTATTTCAAAGCCTCTGTTTCTTTTAAATAGAAAAGAAAATCAGCACATTTTTTGTAAATCTGTGGGGTTTTTATGGTTATTAAACTAATACACTTTAGGCTATTTGGTCACATTAGTAACTGAAAAATTCAGTAAGAACACGAATGTGTTATCATAGCTGATCTGCAATACTTCAGGTGCGTGGGACACAGTATATCTCATTATTATTTGGCCCCCTGAGGTATGCTGGGGTCCTCACAGAAGACACAATCCCTGATAAATAGCAAGTGATTATCATCTAAGCTCTGGTCCCGCAATTTACCATAGGAGCAGTACTTCCATCTGTGCAGAGCCTTATCTGCTTCAAGGTTTCAGGCACATAAAGAGCTGTCTGCAGGAGGATGCCTGGCTTCAATAGCCCCTTGTTCTCTCGTAGATCCCTATCTGGGCAGAGCTTCTTCTGTGCTCAGGGCCTGCTCTAAACCAGGAATCAATTGGCGAACGTCGTTCTGCCCAGGGATCTGGGAGCTGCTGCGGGAGGTGGGTGCGTGCTCGTTCTGGTGGTTGTGTTTGTGCATCCTCCCTCCCTGCAAAAGGCTTTTTGTCACAATCAGCTTGAGTTCCATGTTTGAAGAAATGGTGTACTGTATTTAATGAGGACCCGTGTAATCAGGACACCTGCATTCCCGGAATGTTGCCCAGGGAACCAATTTACCCTAATGACAGTGAATGACATTTACTGCTGCTTAGACTAGGGCTTAATTTAAACAATAGTGCACCAGCAACATTTAGCTTAATGGGGATGTATTGGGTTCATGCCAGTGGGTTAAGTAATGTTTAACTAGGTGTTAAATGGGTAATAATAGAATAATACTTTGACTTATGTAAGGCAAATATATTCTACCTGGGAATCTCCAAGTATTAAAGAAATATTAAGGTACTGTAACTCAGAGTATCTGTTTTGAAAGGAAAATAAATTTTTCTCATTTTTCGGAGATGCACAGAGAAACTGGGTTTGTCTAGGTGTCCTCAGTTTGACATTCAATAATATATTGATGGGAGCTGTGGATGGACTTGTGAGTGAAGTATTCAATTCATTCACAGTTTGTGCCTGGGATTGATTTTGACCCCATCCTGGAATTTCATAACCCTCTCTTCCCTGTCTTAGTTATGCAATAAACCTCCATTTTTTGCTATCAAATCAAAAGCTCTTGAAATGGTGTAAATCTACAACATGTCATTGTTCTACACAAACAGTGAGAACCCTGAAAAATATTGGTGTAATGCACAGTTATAGAATGAGGCTTTGGATTTGCTCAACTTCCAACACCATTGAGATGTTGAAATACAGAGACAGTGGACTCTTGGTCAATAAAGGAAGGTGGTTTAGAAGTCAGAAATGTGATTTTTCATTGTGTTATTTCATTGTAATTCTTGGATTTAACTGTACCATGCAAACCACTGTGAAAGCTGCTGTGTACATAAAGCTAATTTCATGATGCTGGTGTCTAGATCCCAGTAAAATTCTCAACTTGGACTTGTCACAGAGATGGGGCATGCCCTGCAACTCCAGCTGCAAGCTTCCCTGCACGTGTGGTTTCAATTGCCTGCACATCAAGGCACCAGGGCCCAGCTCTTGCAGTCCAGCTGTTTAATCTGGACTGCAGCTGCTAAAGCACATAAACATCTGCAAAGAGATAAGAAAGGTAAAAAATACAGGCAGAACCATGATTGTTGAGAGAGAGTCATTAGTAGCTCAAGGGTTCTAGAAGATAAAATGCCAGCATGGAAAGGGATAGAATCTTAAAAGGGAAAGGGGAGCGAGGAAACTGGGGTCAAAATTTGCCCATAAATAATTGCATTACACTTCTCAGATAACTATATCCTACCTGCTGTGTGTCTCTTTTGTGCTTGGCTAATGGTGCTCAAACAAGTGATATGTGGCTTCAAAACGCCAGCAACTTTAAGGCACCTCCAGCTCATCCCTGTTCTTAGAATTACCCTGCTTGTGGACAACCTGTTGAATTGACTGGAAAATTTATGGGAAACAGGTTTGTGTTTAAATCTGATTTCATTCAGGTTTGTTCTCTTATGCGTCCAAAAATGCTGCAGCTCTTAGATTACCATGGCAGTGCTGTACTTTACTGGAATTAGGGATGTCTTCACTATAGTGGCCTTAGAATCACAGAATCATTTCTGTGATTGGAAAGACCTCCAAGATCACCACCAGGCCCACTGGGCCATGGCAGTGAATGCCACCTTCAGCTATTTCTTGAACACTTCCAGGGATGATGATCTCACTACCTTCCAAGGCAGAACATTCCAAAGTTTAACAGTGAATTTCTTCTTTACAGTGAAGAAATTCAACTTGAACCTCCCCTGGCACCACTTTTAGCCATTTCCTTTTGCCATTAATAAATATCATATTTATTCTGAATTGAATAAGTATCATATTTATTCTGATTTTATTTAATTTTATTAAAAGCTAGTATCCTGCCTAAAGCAGCACCAGCAGTGACTTGGGTACTGAATTTTATTTCTATTTAACCAACATATGAATGATGTGTGTATACATATTTATATGCACATAAATATATATATAATACTGATGACACATAAATATTACACATTTATGTGTACATATATAAAATTATTATATTTGTACATATATATGTATTATATAAGTATAAAAGTATATATGTATATATATTATATATATAAAAGTTAATACTTTTATACATATATAACATTCACATAAATATTTTTAAGTAAGCAGAAATACAAAGGAAAAGTTAGTGATACTTAAAGCTTTGTGTTTGCACCAAGATTATGGGCAGGTAAACTTCTTGTAATGTTAAATTATTGCCAAATTGGAATATTGTAGCAAGTATTTTATGTCTGGATTTATTAAGTATATTTTGCTTTCTAAATAAAAATACTACCTGATTGTGCTCTGCCCTAGTTTTGGAAAACAGACTCCTCAACTCTTAGACTGGCAGGATGTTTGTAGCATTTCAAATGGAAATTAAGTCTCTTGCAGGTAGTTGCAGTGAGATAGCTTTTAGTGTATCTCAGTAAATTACTTATTTTTCTTAGTAGTTATTACAATTTTTTGCAGAGTGTATATTGATTATAAGGCAGGTACAGCTAACAAAAACATATTGTATTATGAAGAAATCTTTGGGAAGATAAACAATAGAATTTTGTACCTTTAGTGGCAGCAAAGAGCACCAAAAGCTTAGTTTTAGTGTGTTTGTCAAATGTTTTTACGTCATTTGTTAATGTGGGGTTCTTTCCCCATCACAATGTGAGGATATGTTGCATCATTTGTCTTCTGCAGATTATTAATGTAGTATTTGCTTGGTTGGATTGGGGTTTTTTTGGTGTTTTTTTTTTTGTTGTTGTTGGTTTCTTTTTTTTTTTTTTTTCTTCAGAAACAGCTTTAGACAATGTACTTACATATTTTTTGTATGGTGACTCGTTATTTCAGCTCATGTGTTTTGTTTTGGTTTGGAGTGTGAATTAATAAGGCATTTTGCCAGGCATGGCTGCTTTCTCGCACTATAAACCCCCCCTTGGACTGGGTGCAAGAGCAGTGCAGCCTCAAAGTGAAAAGAATTATCTTCTCCTGGGCAAGAACCCTGTTGATTTTAGTGAGTGGAAGCTAAGTCACCAGATTTGGAAAGTGTATTTACTTTACACTGGGTTCTGTCTATGCCCAAACAAACAGAGGGAACCTGGAAGAAATCAACTGAAAGGGAATTCTTCCTTCTATGAGGGAAAACCAGCACAGCCCGTCAGAAGATGAGGTAGTTAAACAACTTCTGATCTGGGATATCATTTTCCTTACATGACAGGATAACAATGAGAACCGTATTTCCTTGCAGTGATGGATCCAAGACTGTTTCCCTGGTGACTTCTGTCATATATCAATTCCCTTGCATCAGCCAGTGATTACCAGAGCCCTTGTTCTTTCATGGAAAGCAGAGTAGAAGCTGGTGCTGTGATGTTTATCCATGATTAAAGCCAGAAATTTGTGTGGAAACAGTTATTGCACCTTAATAAGTCTGCTACAAATACAAAAAAAGCACATTTTAATCTGTATGGAACATTATTACAGGAAAAACCATTTTACATAAATGTAAAAGAAGTAATGATTGGTTAAGGCCAATGGGGTTGAGGTTTGGTAGTCAGATTAGGAAGACATTGGGTACACTTTTTAAATGCATCTGCCTCTAGATGAAAACAGGATGTATTAAGATCCTGACTGAACTTGATACAAGCATCTCTAGTCTGCTTTGCTCCATGAAATTGTATGTGTAGGTAAACGTACCAAATTTTTAGTAGATAATTTAGATATTATATGCATATGCATAGTATCATATAAATTATATATATTGTTGTATAAAATATAATAATAATTTATATAACTGTATATAATATATTACAAATTGTGTATAAATAAACAAGAAAAGTAATTTTGAGGATGACCCTCCACTCAAATTTGATTTGTTGAAAACAATAATTGAAAAAATAGTTGCAGTTGTACCAGGAAATAATTTTGCAATCTGTTTGAATCAATATATAGCACTGAGTGTGACTCTTCCCTTACTCCTTAGAAGGATTTCTTAATTTGTCCAGAAATAGCTCTTCATAGCTTCCCCCAGAAGTTATATTAATATCCTGCTTCAAGGCTTGACATATGAGGGGTTTACTGGGAAGATGTTTGCTATATCAAATTGTACATCAGATCTTGGGAGGTTTAGAGAGTGTGGGATCAGTCCCTATTCTGCTGATTGATGGGATAGGTCTGGCTATGACTTCATTAAACCTTTCTGTTCCTTTGGGTCAAAAAGCTCAAACGGGTGTTAGGCTGATTAATAGTAGTTTTTTTTCTGAGGGACAGAAGTCAGTGCTATAGAGAGTTGCAGGCATACTGGAGTTTGCTTTTGTACCAACTGTGAAAAAATTGTATTTGCAGATGAAAAAAAAGTGGAAAACCCCTCTGTATTACAGAAGATAATTTAGGAAGTCGTAGCACACCTTTGGTTCATGAGAATGGGGGTTCTGCCAAGATCCACAGCAAAGTTCCCTTTGCCAGCACCAAGTATCATGTGCTGGTTTATAATAGGAAGAGGAGCTGACAAGTGTCAGCCTGTGGCTCTAACGAGTTTGTGTGGCCCCCACGAGGGAACTGCGTGGCAGGGTCAGAGTTTGTGCTAATAACAGGAACAAGTGGCAAGAGTAGGTGATGGAGGGGGTGGAAAGAAACATATGACTGAGCAGCGAGACCCTCTTCTTTCATCTGTTTCTTGAGGCAAAGAGTCAAGGGAGAAAAAACAAAAGTGAATAAGAGGGTGATGTTTTCTCTGTTTATACTAAGTGTATTTCTCCCACATGAGTGATAATCCTGAGTCCTGGCAAGGAATAAGGCTGTTTTCCTTCTGTCTCCACTTAGTGAGGTCTTTGGAAATGTTTTCCTCCTGGCATCGTTTTCTCTAGGGTGGTGCATGCTAGCACAGCTTTCCAGCAATTTATAGGCAAGCTAAGACAGAAGGGGTAACACTCTTGTTCACAATGACAGGGAATAGGGATTCCTTTGGCTGTGTTGTGCCACAGATAATCTCCTGATATTCTGCTTGGATTTCTGGAGCTCGTTCAGCCCTGAATCTGTAGACATGGGTAAAAGCACTGCTTGCTGCGTCTGCTTTGCAGTATCTCCTTCAGAAATACATCTTTGAAATAAATTAAAAATGAAATAGGAATTCTTTGCAAAGATCAAGAAAGAAACCCTAATGCTTATCACAGATATTAAAAACACAAGCCCACAACTTTAGGGAGCAATGAGGAAATTTGCAGTTAAAAATCCAGGTAGTTATTTCCAGTTTGAGGTATGTGTGATTGAGGATAATTTAAAGAAACACAATTGAATTAATGTCTAAGTCCAAGATCAGTCTGAAACTTAGAATAGAATCCTTCCTCTCTCCAAGTGTGGTGAAAAGGGCAGTATTATTCATGTGAGAATGCAATGCAGTTTGATTTCCAGGGTCATTTTTGTCTAGAGTGAGACTGCCCTGTTTGCTCTTCCTGCCCAGTTAGCATTCCAAGTTTCTGAGAGGAACTGAGGGATGTCTCCAGTTGTACCATGTCAATTCCTTCGTAATTATCAGATTTACTTTATTTATTTATTTCTTAATATTGGATGGTTATCCTCAATGTTGTTTTCAAAAAGAACTGGTTTGAGTGGTAAGGACAAATATCTCCAGGTTACTCCTGTCAGATTAATTCTTGTTCAGCCCTTTTCTTTGCACTTTTTCAGAACAGAGTCTTGGAATGGAAGCACTCATGATAATAAAGCAATGCAATTAACTTCATATATGGCCCTGATCCACATTTTTCTGAAGTCAAACTCTTCTTTTCATTGACTCTGGTGAGTCTTGGGCTGAGCTGAAAAAAGAAGAAAGAAAATTCATGAAACTTTAAAGATTATTTTTTAAGGTTTTTTTTCAGCTGTTTTAATGTAAGTAGCTCAGAGACCTTCCTGATGGTGCAGAGGGAAGGGGGGGAGCAGTAATCTAACAATCATACAAAGACTATTTATTCAATAAGAAAACCCCAACAACAAGAGATGGAAGAAAAAAGTAAGAGTAGGAAAAGGGATAAAGCTGCATGTATAGTATGAGGAAAAATAATTTTCTTTATGAAAAGCTGAACATAAAGGAACTTGCAGCTCGTATTCATGGTAGAGAATTTTTGGTTAAAAAGATTGACATTTTAATAAACTGATCTTAATTAACACTACTTTGAAATTCTGAGTTGTACGCTCCCTATCTCAAAACACTAGAACCAGTGGCTTTTTAAATAATTTGCTGCTTGTGGGTGATCTCTTTTTGAAACAAACCCAGACCCTCCAGTCACAATTTATTTTTTATTTCAAAAATGATTTTTACTAGCAAATTTTGCTTTGGTTCAAGAGAATTATAAATCATTATTACACAGCCAGACACTTCAAACATTTTGTAAGAGCTTTGTGACCAATGAAGCATCAAAGGCAATGCTGAAATCCATGATTACAGCATGGGTGCACGTCCATTCATTAATACATTAAAGTTCAGGACTCTAATGTTATTAATAGGGTTTCCAGATTGTGGTGTACTTATCTCTTAAAAAGGTGGCCCTTCCTGTCACACAAAACAAGAAGATTGTTCTTCATTACTGCCAATTTATGGAAACTTTATTTTTGCAGACAATTTAGGGCTGAAGAACTTAGATTTCTTAGTAGCTTTTGGCTATTATTTATTCACCAAAGACAGATGTAGCTTTTATTTCCCCCTCTATCTCCACCACACTGTGTTATTGGTAATGTGCGTAGGGAAGGAGGGAAGACAGACAATTATCTATAGGTACTTTTCTTGACCCCTTCATTTCTGACACTAAATTACACTCAGTGATCATGAATCTTTATGCAGCTTTCACTGTAATAAGCTCTTGGAGACATATTTACTATGGAACAGTACATTTTGGAATGTACTTCAAACACGAGATAGCCCTTAAAGGCCTTGCTGGGCTCAGATCTCTATTGTATTAGACATTGCATGGATCCATAATAAGTGATGGTCCCTGCCCTTCAGCATTTACAACCCATGCAAATGAGTAGAAGATCAGAATAAATTAATTTGTTGTCTGGATTTTACTGCTGGGGAACAAAGATGCAAAGACTGAATGACTGGTTTGAATAGTGCATCAGGTCTGTGGTAGAACTGGGCAGGGACTCCCTTTCTCCTAAGATCCCACCTAGTCATTTCTCTCTTCTCAGTTGTGAATGTGGGAAAAAAAAGGACTTGATGTGCACCAAAATTCAAAGAATGCTATCACCCTGGTTTGAGTTTTGTGAAATTCTTGGCTATACATTGGAATTTCTGGCATTGTGTGATATTTGAGTAGATATAATAAGAGATGCACTGTTTTATTTTGTGCCAACACAAAACTGCTGGTATCATTTGTTTTTCCAGGGACCTGGGCAACTTTTGAAAGTTGGGAGGTGCTCTCTCAACAGAAATCAGTGTTCTGTTCTCCTTTTGCAGTAATTGTTTAATGGGTGCAGGTGTTTTTCAAAACTAACTTCTTCCTACCAGCAGAAATTCCCCTCCTTCTAAGCAGAGGAAGTTTCTTTGGTCTCAATTAATTATCTTTTCTTTTTCATTTCCTTCTTGCTTCTGACAAACATCTAAGAAAGAGTCTTCAAAAAATTTTTTGGTGTTTTTCTCCTGTTGTCAAATTGTAGTTCCACTTCTACCTCTGGAAAAAGAACTTCACCTGAAAGCTCAGACCACAGTAGCCACTGCAGCTCTGTCCTGTATAGAGGATATCCTCTATCCTATTTGCAGAGCAAACATTGTACACATAATTCCTTTTGCTCCTGAATTTCTTAATAGGTTTGGGAGTAGGAAAGCTAAAGGATGGTGTAGGGGGGCATGACTGCTGGAGTTCTGGGCAATTCTGGGTTTGGGAGGAGAATCTCAGGCCAGAAGTATTTGTGTTCGCGGCTCCTTGTTCCAGCCAAGTACTGAAAGTGGAACTTCCCCATTGTGGCTGCTCCTTAACAACTGATTTGCTCCTCCAGGAGAAATGGCAATGTTAGGGAAGGGTTGAGACCTGAAGTTGTAGGAACAAGTGCTCAGTTTGACCAACCTCTCTCAAGTCAAGAGGGCTTTGGCAGGTTCCAGCTTGGCTGATGTTTGTTCCAGCAGGGAGAGCTCAGGATGTCATGTCTAACCTGGGGTCATTTCTCTCTCTACTTTTCATGTGTGTAAGGTTGGCTGGAGCTGGTTGTGAAGGTAATGCCACAGATGGCTTGCATTCTAGTTATATCCCTGAAAAGGGAAGCAGAGGAAAGGCCTGGTTTTGGCTGTTTTGCTCTATTTCTGAAGCAGTTCCCTGCAAATTAGGAAAAATGCTTTATGCTAACTGAAATATAAAATGAGTTCTAATACATTTCCTTTGAGTCCTACAGGAGGCTTGAAATTTACTTGCAGAGGAAGAGGCTTTGATCCACATATTTTCATAAGTATTCATAAAGATACAGAATTAGAAGCTCCCCTTTATTCCCCTTTTTATGTGTGCTGGTTTTGAAACACATTTGAAGCTGTGGAATTGATTGAACTTCCAGTGAAGCTTCTTTCCAGAGATGGGCTAGACTAAAATGCAGGGTATCACAGGAAGGAAAAATATCCCTCAGAGTGCTATTCCTCTCCATGCTCAGCTGGAGCAGTAGAGTGAGGGGGAATATTGAGATTTACAGACTCTACAGCTGCTTTCTTATACTACCTACATGAGTACTAGGGCTCTCATGTAAGAATTTCAGAGTCCTTGAAGTAGCCTCTTCCTGCTAACCTGTGTGTGGAAAGAGGATTGACTCTTCACTGGTTTCTACCCCAAAACTTTATCAAAAAGGTGATGGAATCCCTGTCCACTGATTGTATTTCATGCATTTATGTCTTTAGGTTGTAAGTTTGCTATTTAAATTGAATATCAAAGCAGATGTTCTTGGTTTTCTGAGATATCTCATTCTTCAGTTTTGGATTTTTTTCCTATTCAGCTTGTCAAAACCTTTGAAAAGAGATCCCCTAAAACACACCACACCTTTTCAGCTAGCTCTATTTCTAATCTCTACAATTTGCTTAGAACAGAGGTTATTACTGGAAATAATTAAAATCTCAGAATATGCAGTTTTAGGTCTACTACCTAGAGTCAAGGATGTTTCAAACCTCAAGCAGAAAATTGCACAGAAAGAAAGGAGTAAGGAATGTCATAATGACAAAGGAAGTCTGACCACATCAATGTAGAATGCCAATGTTATCTGACTGTGCTGACTTGGTTCCTCAAAATAGAATGAATGGGGCATTGTGTCTCCTAATCTCTACTTCATATATTCTGTTTACTCTGCTGTACATCTGGCATTTTATCCTGCCTAAAATATTATTTCTGGGATTAATATCAGCTGTATTAAACTGATGCAAAAAAATAGGCTGTACTTCAAGTCTTCTATGTTTCTGGTGTCATCCTCTGTAAATGATTTGGCCTCTTGATGCATCAACTCCTTTCTGTTAGGTGAGAATAATGATCACCTTTTTCCTATACCTCTCTTTCTATGTAAGGAGTTAAAGGGAAAATGAGGCACTGATAAATGTCAGGTGAAGCTAATCTGCAGTACAGTCAATGGCACATCTCCTGACTTTGGCCTTCTTTACCCTCTCAGTACCTCTTTCCACTTGCAGAAGCACAGCAATCCCTCTTGTTTACTTATTTGTTTTCATTTGTTTTGGTTTTTCCCAAACCAATAAAATATTTAAACACAATAAAAATGTTTATTAGAGGCAAACAGAACAGTAACTATGTTTAAAAAGGAAATGTACAAAACCACTGTGAACAAATCTTACTCCCAGGTGTTTTCTTGATGCCAGCCATGAAAGCTGGAGAAGTATTCATTATAAACTATCAGTTCTGCCAAGATCAAGGGTAGATTCCTGGAGTGAGCAGCACAAAAGGCAAAATGAAAGGATCTCCTTTTCTGGTACAGATAGTTCTACATATACATATGTATATGCTGTGCATGTATGTTTGTGCATATGCATGTGTTGGTTTATACACAGTCTATAGAAATCAGTGCTGCTATCATCTTCTTTTGAAAATATTCACAAAAGTGTGCTCTTTGAAATGTGAATATCAAAAGAATTCTTTTCTCCATTGTGAGGTTCCCAGAATAAAACAACTGTAGGGAGAATTTGACCAACCCACTCACGTTAGTGCCTATTTGAACATGCAGGCTTTATTCTCCACTGAATATACTGAGCCTTTGGTTACTATTCAGGTTCTATTTCTCAAACATGTGGTGTAGGAATACATGAGGGGCTGGAAAATACAGCCCACACATCCTCACTCCATGCTCATGGACACACACACACTCTGCAAGAACTTCAGATGTCATCAATAAGATGAACTTGAAACAGCTCCTGGAGTTGGTGTTCAGGGCCACTAAATGCTAAGTACTTGGTTATGAGGGTGCTCAATTTTATACCTTTCAGTTCTGACCATAAGGTCTGTAATATTCATTCCAAGACTGAGCAAAGCAGGAATTCACTACAGAATGCAGGGCAGTATTTCTGCTTTCATTAACATTCAGGCTCTTTGACTTCAACAGTCAAAGTTTATGCTTGGAGTCCTGGAAAACTAGCCTAGGAAGCCTTATTATAGCAGGCTACCTCATATTGGCAGTCCTGAAAAAGAATAAACTACCTCTTTATCTCTAGAAAATGTGATACAATTCCTTGTGTATGTGCTGGAAGGGACCTTAAGGATGATACAGTTCCAACCCTGTGCCATGGGCAGGGACACCTTTCACTAGGCCAGGTTTCTCAGAGTCCCATCCAACCTGGCCTTGAGCACTGCCAGGGATGGGGTGCCCACAACTTCTCTGGGCAAATTGTAACAATGCCCCTCTACCTTCATGGAAAAGAATTTCTTTCTACTATCTGATCCAAACCTTTCCTCTTTCAGCTTAAAGGCATTTCCCCTTGTCCTATGACTACATGACCCTCTCAAAAGTCCCTCTGTTCTGTATTTTTTTGTAGCTTCCTTTTAGGAGCTGGCAGCCTGCTGCAAGGTCATCCTGGAGCCTTCCTCTTATCCAGGCTGAACAGGTCTCTCAGCCTGTCCCCATGCAGAAGGTGCTCCAGATTTCCATTGGAAAAGATATTTAAGAGCTCCAGTCCCAAGACAAAGCCCTGGGGGACATCACTTGTCACCAGCCTCCACCTAAACACAGAGCCATTGACCAGAGCTCTCTGTCTGCATCCATCCAGCCAATTCCTCACCCAATATATGTTCTACCTTCAAAATCATGTCACTCCAGTTTGGAGATAAGGATGCTGTGTGTGGCTGAGTCAAAGGCCTTTCAGAAGTGTAGGTAGGTGATGTCTGGCTGTCTTTCCTTGTCATCTGTTGTCATCACCCCATCACAGGCAGCTGCCAGACTGGTCAGGGAGGATTTGCCCCGAGTGAAGCTGTGTCAATGCACCTTTGTGTGACCCTGCTATAAACTGGGTTGGTCCTCAGTGAAAGAAGCAAACAATCAATGTCCCACTTCCATCTCAGTCCAGCTGTTCTAGGCAGGATCTCTTCAGTGAACTACTCTACTAAGCAGTAATGGCACGGCTGCCAAGGCTGTGGCTGATAACTAAGGATGAGGGAGAAAGAATTTAAGTATGGGGGTCACTTTTTGGAGTTTGGTTTTTAGTTTTTTGGGTGAATTTGTTGGTTTTTTCTCTCTTTTTTTAATGGTTGTCTTTTTTTTTTCTTTTTCTGGGACTTCTTTTTGTCAGCTCTGAAACAAATGTGATACAGAACTACTTAGTTAGTGCTACGTAGGCGGTGTGATCTCCCTATTAGCATATTTTAGTACCAGACTAGCTCCAGATGCTTTTGTTGATGAGAATGGTGTGCAAGAAACTGGGAAGACTGATTTCTCTGTGCCTTGCTTAATGCTTTCACATGGGCCACAAAGTGGTTGCACAGCAGTGCCATTCTTATCTGAGCTAAAAAAAGACTTGGCTTCCCATTAAGTGTCACAGAGCATCATGCCCCTAAAGCTGTTGTACATTTAAAAAGGCAGAAGCCATTCTGGTTTTAAAATAAAGAAAATATTTGTGAGAACCTGACTAATTCTTCAGTGGGTATTGTTTAGCTTACACTGTTTGCCTTCTGATGTGTTGTAAAGCATCTGCCTCCCTTCCTTACTTTCTAGGCCCTTTCATGCTACCCAGAGTGATAATTCATAACCCTCTGTTCCTATTCAGAGCTTGGTGGGTTCATTTCAAGACAGGACAGCCCTTTGACTCAATCAGGATGGGAGTAGAATCCTCAGTAACCTTTTGCTAGTGATGGTGAGCATTTGACAGCTTGTGCAGAATCATGAGCTTCTCAGAAGAGTCTTTTGCATTACAGCTTTCAGGGGAGAAACCAGCATATGAAAACGTGGAAGGATAAACAGCAAGTGAGAGCAGAGTGAAAGAGTTTATCCTCCCACTGTCCACAGGCTATAAATTCTGTAGCTGAGACATCATTTCAAGCTGCTGTAAATTTTTTAATTGCTAAGAAGAAACTTCTTATAAAGGTATGTTGATGTTTCTAAAGAAGTCCCTGGACAATAACATCTCGATTTCAAAGAATGGTATAAGCCTGATCAATTGGTTAAACTCTGATCTGAGATAAGGAAAATTGTCCTGAGTGAAGAGTTGAAAAACAGTTTAACAAAAAAAGATAAATATGACCTTCCAGTATCTTAAGGAAACCTAGAGGAAATATGGAGAGGGGCTTTCTACAAGGGCATGGCTTCAAACTGAAAGAGAGTAGATTTAGATTAGGTGCTAGGAATAAATTCTTTGCTGTGAGGGTGGTGAGACACTGGAAGAAATTGCCCAGAGAAACTGTGGATTGCTCAACCCTGGAGGTATTCAAGGCCAGGATGGATGGGGCTCTGAGCATCCTGATCTAGTGGAAAGTGTCCCTGCCCATGACAGGGGGGTGGAATTAGAGAAACTTCAAGATCCCTTCCAAGCTAAGCCATTCTATGATCCTGTGTGTTAATTTTCATCCTGAGCTGTCATATTTGTTAAAAAACCTGAAAACCTTGAATACATTGCCTAGTTTCTTCCAAGATACTGCTGGCTATATTTGCGTTCTAGAAGGCTGAGTCCCCTCATGAACCTGGATTTTTTTCGCAAAGGGAATTTGGTGCACAAGCAGGGTGGAAGCTCTGGCTGGTCCCTGGGGATAAATAGGTCTGGGCATCTGGGGAGGCTGGGCCTGAGCACTGACGCAGGATTGTGCCCCTTGGTCTCGTCAAGCAGGGACTGCTGTAGATCTGGTCCCAGGGACTGCTGTGTATGCCAGCTTAGAGCTGGAAATTTGATATCACTTTACTGTTTATTTGTGTAAAGTGGATAGGAGAGCTGTCAGTGTTTTTAGGATAGTGGGAATTATGGTCCAGTACTGGCTTTTGCATTAATGCAGTAGAAATTTAGAGAAGAGGGAGAGGCAAGTAACTGAGCTTTCACAGCTCAAGGGATTCCTGCTCATTGCTTGTGTGTGTGCTTCTAACTGCAATTCCGAGGTAAGAGGTATTCCATATTAGAATATCTTGGTTCAAACTAGCAACTTGGTTAAAATAATCTACTTTTCTTTACAGTAGCAGTGAATCAGAAGTGTACTGTGGTCCACTAATGCAAGTCAGGTACATTAATGTAAGTGGGGAAATTGCTGAGCTGTGCTAATTGTAGTTGGCAGTTGTCTGTGCATACCCTAATTTGCCACTTTTTTGGGCACTTATTTTTTCCATCATGTTTCCACTCATCAGATTTTGGGAATAATCACTCCCTACAAAGAAACATTTAAAGAAAGGAGTCTCTAGGCTTGATTTCAGGTGGTTGTGCCATGTTCATCAGCACTGGACATCTCAGTGTAGAAGAGCTGGCCTGTAGTGCAGTGTAGTAAGAGCACAACTCCAACATGATTATTGCAGTTAAAGTGTGATGACAGCTCTGTGAAAATGTACCCAGCCCATCAAGGAGCACGCAGAATTGAACTGTTGCACTGGCAATAGAAGCTGGTGATCAAAAATCATCTAGCAGCCTAAGTGTAGACAAAGCTGAGGATCTGAAAAGCATCCCAAGTGCAAGTGGGAGTCTTTGCTTTCTCTTTCTGCTCTCCTGTTACCTTCCCCATTATTGGCTGCCGAAGAAGTAAAATTTTTCCTCTGGGTTTGTTGTGACAACATCTCTGAGAGTTTACAAAATGATTTTTTTGGTGTGAATCTTGTCACCTTGCTTGACAATTTTCTTGCCTCTTTTAGTGTTCTGTGGGGTAACGTAAACTATATTTGAGTGCTTCTCACTTTTGAGAACTTGTGCCTCAAGGGGTATGTAAAGGAAGGAGATTAAAAAAAAAATAAAAATTAAATGAAAGGCACAGCAGCCTGACCAGGACCTGTGGGAGGGAGGGGGAAGGCTGCATTACTTTCCTAAATTCTTTGGCTATGAATGTTGCCCAAGAGCTGCTGAACACAGTCAAATGCATCATCAATAGTAACATGTGATAGAAAACTTATTTTTTTCCTTCAAATTTTTGTAGTCATTCCATGTAATTTTACTGCACTACATTGGCAGAAAGATGTAATGATCTGCATTACAGGGAACTGCGAAACAGTTGCAAGTTCTCTCAGTAATAGCGCTTAATAGGAATGGGGGCAGTGCCATGCATTTGACTTGTTCGTGTTAAACTTATGGCTTGACTCTCCCTGCACCACAGTTCTTCTTCACTGAGAGAATTTTTTCCCATTTCTTTTTGTGCCAGAGCAAAGAGCATTGTTTGAGGTCGCTCTGTTATGGAGGCAAACTACACAGAGTAAAGGAGGTGGGTGCCCAAGCCCACAACCTCACTCCATGCTGTCCTAGGCGCAAATTACTTTGAAGGGTGGTTTTCTTTTCCTCCATGTTGAAAAAATGGGGCTGAGGAGGGATTTGTATCTGCTTATTTCAGCCAAGAGAGATGAGGAAGGTGCTTGAGAGGTGGAGGTTTTAGAAAAGAGTTCCTTTATGAAGAGGCTCTGATGGTTCTGCAAGAAGGAACTAGTGAATACAGATTATAAATCTATTTAATTAAAAGTGAATTGTGAGCATAAATTATTTTAAAAATTGCTTGTGAATTTTGGGATTTTTTTTTAAATCCTCAGGATATTGGTTAACAAAATTTGAAAATGCATTTCTGTGATGATGGTTTAAGCAAAATTATGAAAATCTAAATTCTGAAATTTGTTAGCACAGATAATCTCCTTATATCCTGACTAGCCCAAGAGCAGGCTGACTTGTATAGAAATACAGAACTCGGCATGAATGAAGTAGATGAAAGGTATTGGATAAAAAAACCTTGAATGAAATGAGAATTCATGCCCATACAAATATATGGATAATCTGCAATGCATCTAAAATCAGCACTATCTGTGGAGCTCTCTTTATTAGTGTACCTTTCATGAAGTTTAAAGAAATACCTAAAATTTCATTTATTCTCACCTGAGGAATGCTGTATTTGGCTACACCAACAATTCTGCAGTAAGAGCTGAGGCCAAAGCCTTTTACCTACAGGTGGTAGGCATGAGTAACTTTTTTTCTAAATGTTGTAAGTAGCAGACTTGCTTCCCAAGGGCTGGGACTCTGAACATCCTCCTTACATCTATTTACAAGCAACATAGGTGTAATGTATTCCAATTAAATGGTTAGTAATTCTTCTACATTTTTTTTCAAATTTTTATTCACATATGTAGTGTATTAAAAAGGTCTCAGCCATTGTTTTATTTCTATTTGAAGATTCCTTGCACTTTTTTGTTAATTTTCTTTTTTCAGCCCATCTAAAGCCATTTGGCCATTATGAGGGAAGGAGAGGGGGATCCCTGGAGGAACAAAACACATTCTGAGCCCTGGCCTTGCCTGTGAAAATCCCAGCAAAACTCAGTTTTGGGGAGCTGGCAGCAGGTTCAGTAATGTTCTTTGCACCCTTCAAGTTTGTTCATCCAGCTGTGCCAGATTTAGGGCTGTCTATGCAGGAGAAGTACCCTAATGGAGAAGAGGGAGGTAATTCAAATGTGGCGGTGTATTTCTACATTCAAAAAGAAATTTCCTCACTGCAGTACACACCATCCAAAAATCTCACTGCAAATCTGTTTCTGTCTTGCCTGCACACACGGATTTCTCCAAGGACATTCACAGAGGTGTAGGGACACTCCAGTTTTGTGTTGCTGTCCTGCAGTTTTGGTGGCTCTCAGGATACACATTAAGTTTGTAAATACTGAAATGCACCTTCAATATTAAGACATGTAGGATATAGGGTTATTCTGAAACAACTTAAGTATATAAAAGTATCTTTTCTCTGTGTATGGAAATACATGGGAGTGGTCATCTGGTCTGTACCTTTTTTATTTTCAGAGAGAAACATATTTCTCAATACCCTGTTTTTTTGCTTTTAAACAGCTGCTTTCATGAACACGAGCAGAGGGTTTGCTACTTTATCTTCCAGATAAGGCAACAAACAATTTTGTTGTTATAAAAAAATAGAGCTAAAGATACTCAAGTAAGTTGGTAAAAATGAAATACCTCCTGGGAAACAAAATGCATAGCTGAAAATAAATTCATGGTGGAAAGTTCTGCAAAAGGATCTTTTCAAGTTTATGGCAGAGAATGAATCTGTATCCTAAAAAAAGAATAAAGTCAGCAACTGTATGCACTTTTCACGACTCTCATGTAAAACCTGGCAAACAGATTATTTGTTGGCTTAGTAGATTAGACATGAGGGCTTCTGTAAATTAAAAACAAAAGCAGCTTTGGAATGCATTTCACTGTCTCAGTTGGAAAACAAAGATCTGTTTCCCTCCACCCCTTCTTTTCCTTAGGATAATTAAAAATAAAAAAGTGTGCAGAGCCATATAAATAAAACAAGGGCTGGGATGAAAAAAAAAAAGAAAATCTTCCTTCAAAGAGATGTCAGCAATCACAGTTTTCATTTGTCTGTGCCAAGAAATGTGCTTATATGTAGGTCTGAATGTAGTTTATTCTTGACTATTTATGGAAGTTATGCTCTTAGAGACCTTAATATGTAATAAAAAAGGAAAATCCTTAATTAAAATCTGTTTTAAATGATGCTTAGCTTAAAAGCTTTCAAATACTCCTCTAAGCATTACACAATGTACTTCTGTCTTCGTTTTCCAGAATTTCTCTCCGGTACAAACACGTTATAGGTTATACTCTAATTATATAGAATTTTATTGTAGTTTACTTCAGCAAAGTGTGAATGCATTCTTCATGGGCAAAATATGTTACCCCAAAATTCTGAAAAAATCCTTTAGCTTTTTACTCCCAAAGTTTGTAACCTTTAAAAAGAGAGCAGAGCCTGTAGTAAGGAACATAGAAAACACTAAAAATACATCTAACTGTTAAAAATCATTCAAGAAAGAGTAAAAGCATACAGTCCAGGAATGTGAGTGCCTGAGGACAGCCCACAAGTGTACCTTGGCATATTATGTAATTACTTTTTTATTAAGTGAAAAATTTAGAATTTGTCGTAACTCACAAAATACAGATTCTGACCAGGAGCTACAAGAATAACTTGTAAGAGATGTTTGCCTGACATTCACATTTCTGACTGTACAGAACTCTTTTGTCAATGCTTATTCTTTCCCTTTTGATTTTATTTCTCTTCTCATATTTCACGTTAGGCAGAGTCTTGTCAGAGCAGGATGGTGGGAGCATGACCAGTCAAAGCCAATATGGGGTTGCCAGGGATCAGTCTTTGCTCGGTCACAGAAGCAGCTCAGAACTACCCTCCTTTTCCAGAAACGACAAGATTTCCTCTAGTCCCACATTCTGCTTGAGCAGAGGATGTGGATGAAGGAAAAATGACCATGTTATTTTTCTCCTGGAATCCACGTGTTCCAGGCACATCCCAGCCCACGTTTCCACTCTGTAACCTTCCTAGTCTGTCACAGGATGCTTCTGAGGGACATCAGAGGCATTGCTATTGTTACTTGGTCATTTGCAGAATTTGGTCGCAGTTCTCACAGTAATCCGAATTAGTTTGGAATTTGTTTTCTGCTTGTGGAAAAGTGGAACACCAAGAGGGGAAAATCAAGTCCTCCAAAGTCCTGCGGAAATGTAATGGACACAAATCAACAGCTTGTTGGCACCCATGAGTTTCATGTGTGGCACCATTTTTTCCTCCTGCTTTTTCAGGATGTTATAGAAGGAGAAAAAAGAATCAGGGCTTCAGGATGTTGCATGAGGAATGCAGAACCAGTTTTTGAATCAGTAGTTGGGAAATGTCTTAGGCAGTTTGGTTTCATAGATTTATCTGGCCAGTTATCAGGCATGCTCCATTCAAGGCAGTAATTCTCAAGGATATTCTTGATTTTGATTGAATGGTTTTTTTATCTGTGAACACTACAGTCTTTATGTCAAAACTAATACTCATTTTCAGTTCTGGGCCAACTGGCAGATCCAAATACAAATATTACTAATTGGCTGCTCATAAGCCTTTCTAGCAATTAATTCAGTTATAAATGATTCAGACCTTTCTGTAACCCAAATAAGATTCATGCCTGCTTTATTTTTCACAGAATTATTTCATGCTAGAAAAGGATGTGAAACAAACCAATATTGAGAATGGGGGAAATCAGATTTTTTTTTGACAGTCCTCATTACCTCTTCTGCAGTATAGCAGACAGATAAAAAGTAATCTTTTTTGTAAAACTGTTTCATGTTCTCATAAAAACAGAAAAAATGTGGTTCTGTAATTTCCAACCTCTGCACAGAATATCATGTCATCAACTTTGAAACTCAATGAAAGCATAAGGGAAGGTGGCCTAGGAAAGAGGTAAGACTTTAACCCTGACCACTGATATGCTAATGAACCAAATCTTCAGTAAAAATTATTTGCTTAGTGTAAGAAAACACACCTACAATTTTGTGTGTTGCTATTAGTTTTGCAGGTAAATATTTTCTCATCTAAATCACTGAATTTTGTGGCTGCAAGTAAGGATGTGTGTATTTTCTCACTGCATTTCTGTATGGTGACAAACTCATTTGAGACACAGCCCATAATGGAACTCTGTCACTCTGGATCCCGTGGCATTCTTTGCAGACATGGATTCATTTCATCCCTGTATTCCAGACAGATTTAAAAATTATTTCATTTGCTCCTCTAAACTGCGTTGCAGTCCCTGCTAGCACAGTGCTCCTTCCCTTTTTCCAGTTTGAAACTGTTCTCTGCTGAACTAGGCAGCTGCATTCCAACTCTGTGACATCTACATTCTGGGGATGGCTTGGCCCTGATCCACCCAGGGACCACCACCTCCTTTTTGGACAAAGGATATTTGGCATCAAATTGGCTTCTGTCTCTGAATTCCTCCAGTCTCTGTAGCATGGCATGGCTGGTTGCTCTTTGTTCCTACTCCTATTTATTATGAATGAAATTCAGAGCCCCTTAATGCTGGAATCACAACAAATACGCATTTGTCCACTTTTAAATTTTTCATAATGATTGTCAGAAATTGCAGGGCTGGCTGGTCATACCATGAACTGCTCAGAGGCACAATAAGATCAGATGAAGCTAAAAATAGGTAATATCTGTAGGCTGGGAAAACCAGCAAGCCCACCTGTGACCAGTAGAAGTCACACAGGCCTCTGTACTGTCCTCTCATGTAATAAGGCACAGACAGCAAAATGACCACAAAAGCAAAAATTCCTGTTTACTGTAGCCATTCCTCTCACTGTGATTTCGATAAAGATGCTACAGGGTCTTTTCTAGCACCTCTTAGAAAGTTCAAGAAGAGGGGAGAGTATTTTACATAGTTTTATTTCATTGAGGTTTATTTCTCCTATGTGATAACCTGGAGAGTAAAAGGGCATTGCAGAAGCAGAGTTGGCTACACAAGGCCATTCACTGCAGCTCTGTTGTAGTGCCTAGAGTTTTATCAGACTAGGGTGGAAGTCAACCCCAGACAACATGCAGTAAATACAAAGTTAAATTCTTGCCAGTTGTTCCTCATATGTACCTTTTTCAGGGATATTTACAGCTTATTACAACTTATTCAATTAATATCTGGCTCAGAAATTATGCTGTTATTCACATTAAGTCAAACCTCGATTTACTAAAATCTGAGACAACATACAGGTTTGATAGAGAGGAAATGAGAGATCATGCACATCTCTGCACAGGCAGTTTAAAAGAAAAAGTAAAAAAGGGAAAAACCAAGTTATCTTGTGAGTAATAAATTTCTATGTCTATCCTGGGTTGTGAATTCCCCTTGGAAGATTTGAGAAGAAAATGCTTCTGTGATTGTAGAAATCTCAGTAGCTTAAGTAGACTGCTGGCATCTCTTTGGAAATGCTAACAGATAGTAGAGCAGACTATTGTATTTTGCCAAGGGCCTTATTTCATGCCAGAACTGTATTTTTTTTTTTCCAAGATAAAAGTCTTTAAAAACTTTTCAGTGCAAAAGCTTCTTTTCAGACCTGCTTAACTGTCCAGTTTGGTACATGTTTGTCCAGAAATGCTGAAAGAGACAGGACCCAAAGACAGAGCTTAGTCTCAGGTTGGAGAAAATATTTATATCTCTGTTGTAATTTTCTGGCTCATGAACGTTTGAAAAGTAAGTGCTGGCATAACCATAGCTACCATATAACAACAGCAAAGAAATAATTTGCCATTTCACTCCCAGCTGTGCCTGTGTTGCCAGTCCTTTAACAGATAAAGAAAAGGTGTTTCCAGACTCATGATTGATTCTCAGTAGCCACTTTTGCTCACTTAAAGCAGAGAAATGAACATCTGGACAAGTTTTTAATACTCTTTTTTTTCTTCAAAGCACAGACATTGCCTCCCTGACACATATATAAAAGAGCTGTGGCACGGTTTTGCACCTCTCATTTAAACATTTTTTTTAATGTGTGGGACTCTTAATCCTCGTTTTCTGAATTGCTGGGATTGTTAAGTGTGATTAGTAAGATGCTTAAATTGAAAATGACCCACTTTAGGTGCACTCTTTTGTTCTTTTTAGGTGTTTTTCCCCCCCTAACCTTCCTAATTCACAGTCATAGAATCATAGAATTGTTTGAGTTAAAAGAGACCTCAAATGTCATCTCCTCCCAACCCCTTGCCATGGACAGGGACAACTCTAGACCAGGCTGCTCAGAGCTCCATCCAACATGGCCCAAATCTTTGCAATTGATTATTAATTGAATTTTGGATAGGATAAAACTGAGTTAATTAGTGCATCTTTAATTGGTGATAATTAGCTCTATTTATCTATAACAAACAACCTCACCGGATCCCATTATGGTGTAAAATAAAAGCAGCAATAGTTGCAGATCAACACAGCTGACAGGAGCTTTGTTCTTGCCTCATCCAGTACTCAGTGCGATCATTTTGATTTGCTTCATGTGTTTAATCATCTGTTTATCTGAAAGGTTTGTAGGGTACACCCTCTATCATGATTTCTCCTGCTGTGGCAGTCTATAAGTCAGTGGTGGGTTTATTGATCTAAATTGTGGCTGAGATAGATATCTCTGGTACATATAAATCAGCATATCTCTATCAGGCTTATTCATGTGGCTGCACCTTCTGGTGTTTGACATTTCCTACGTATCTCTGCTGCATAAAAACATTTCTGTAAATGAAGTATACAGTCTGATATCACAGCACGTGGGATGAAAATGCTGCTTGTGTCTCAGATCCTTTGGAGATATCCAGCTGCCATGCATGTGTGTGCACTACTGGAATCTCCCACAAAGTTAATTCTTTTTGGTGATGGCTGGAACTCAAAAGTTACAGAGCTGTGTTTGGATGGCCAGGACAGGGTCAGGGACCTTGCAGAACATTATGTAGAACATTATCATAAGAATGACAGCACTGTTTAATGCCAAGGATCTATCTATCTAGCCTTCACTCAGCTGTGCTAACCTAGTTTTTCTTGCTTTTTTTGGTACTTCTCATATTTAGGAAACAGTGAACAAATTATTCCTATCTGCTTTTTTCATGCCACTCATGGTGGTGAAATGCCACACTATACTCATACTTGTAAGCCCTATGTCTTTCAAGCTTAAGAGTTCTAATATCTAATATTGTCACTTTATATGTGGAAGGAAATCTTTTTAGTTCTAAAATAAATATTCCCTTTTGAGACTGGCAGGCAAATGGCTCATTGTAATGAGGAATAAACAAATGAATTAATAATGGTGGAGTAATATATTTGTAACACTGTCTTTTCATGTAATTGCAGAAATACTTCAATTGGAAGGGACACCTGGAGCCTTCCAAACCAACCTCCTGCTCAAGCCTGGAGTGACTTCAAAGGTAGATCAAACTATTCAGGAATTTCCCCATCTGATTTGCAAAAATTTCCTGGGATAAAGATTCCACAGGCTCTCTGGGTGACCATTCCAGTGCTTAACAGCAGGACACGATGTTCCAGTGTCACCTCTCAAGCTCTGAATGCCTTCCCTTTCCCTGCTGGCCGCTTCCTTGCTGATGCAGACCAAAAGGGCATTGAACTCATGTAGATTAGCCCCAAGTCCATCTCTGCAGAGCTGATTTCTGAGTCAGACCATTCCCAGGCTGTGTTTTTGCATGGGGTCCTTCAGCTTCATGGGGCTCAGTTGGGCCATTCCTTGGGGATTTTGCCATGTCCCTGAATGGCAGGGACAATGTCCCCTGCCTCCCATCTGTTCCCACAGTGTGGTGTCACTGTGGGCCTGGGAGAGCTCTGTGTGTGCCAGTGACTGATGGGGATGCTAAACTCCACAGCCCAGGCAGCAGCCCCTGAGGAGGGTCCCTTGCACCCACTGCCATTTGTCTTTGAGGTATTGGCCATTGTCTTTTCAGCTCCAACATTCCTAACCTTTCATTTCCTTTTTTTTTTTTCACTACTACTGAGCTAATATTTAAATAACTGATCACTGTAACTTCTCAGACTTTTACTGAGGACTTGTAGCCAGCTCACAGTCCTGCATTTTACACTCAGCTCCCAGTCTAACCTTGACTGGCATTGAATCTTTAATTGTGTTTTTAACATGTTAGAACTTTGAAAACTTCTACATTCAGTCTGTGAAGGAAAGCTTCTTTTGGTAATTTTGAATATGGAAAATTTCTGATCTATTGTTAAAGATAGATGGCTTAACATGGGATTTTTGGGTTTCTGTGGCTCAAATGTTAGATTGGGTCTGATATCGGGTATATTTGTGAACTTTTGAATACTCATGGGATCGCCCAGTTTTTCACATATTCCTAAAATTCTGCTGTTGTAAATAAGAACCAGGCTTGGATCCTTTTGCATTTTCTAGTGGTTTTGCTACTGAACAATGTCCACATTACCTCAGTGAGCAACATCAGCTATCCCTGGCTTTCAGTCAGCTACCAGATGAGCATGCCTTGAGCTGATGTGCAACTGAAAATCATTCCTAATTGGTTAACTACCTGCCTATTTGCTTGGTTTTGTTGTTATTTTCTTTAAATTGTACTGGGGAGATGCCAAAACATCTGTAAAGCTTTATTTTAAATTTAAAAGCTTTATTGCTCTGGTGTCAAGGACCTTCTGTGCTTGCTTTTCTCCAACACTCAAGCCACGGAGCCCTGGTCACGTGAATCCTGATAGAAAGCAAATGTTAACTTTTCATGCTTGAGTACCTACTGACAGCTAACATTAAACTTGTAAGCACATGTATTTGCACTGGAAGTGGTATCTGCTGCACGAGAGGGAACACTGCTTAACATTGTAAGGTAATGTTCCTCAGATGTCCTTGCCAGGACATGAGAATGAAGACTATTTAAACCAGATCTGAAATTCCCCTTCTCAGCCATGGCTGCTCACACACAGAGTGTGATGACCACGATTGTGACAGAAAATTGCAGGCTAATACATGCAGTGCTCTCTGTGTGTATATGTAACATATATAAAATATGAATGAAAGCAAACAGACAGTTTCCCTGAAGCCTTTTGCCAGACTCCCAGCACAGAAGCTGTTAACATAAGCTGTCAACCAGAACAGCCTTTCACCAGCCTGAGAACTGAGCCCTGTTATTCCTGTGCTCTCTTCCAAGCAGAGTCTATTCTGGAGACATGAATCAGACCAGATCATGTTATTTATTCCAGTCCAGTTTATGGGAATTCAGTTCAACGCCACTTGAAACAGCAAAACCAGTATCTTACCAGAGAGTTTAGCATTTGGTCGTGGTAGGACACTGATTCCTTTTGAACAGGACACCATCTCTCAGAAATTAGCCCAACAACTTTAAAGTATTGATAGTGCAAACTATCAAAATATCCATTCAAGGAAGATTTTTCTTTTTCTCTCTGAGATATTATTTCTGTTTTACTAGTAGGACAGTAGAGTTACTGCCAAGCCAAATCCCTTCCTCATCAGTTTATTTACTGGATTTTTAGTTCAGCTTGAAGGTTAACATAGATTGTTTTACAAAATACTGTAAGTCTTGGCATTCAATCCTGTTCCACGGAAAATCCTACAAACCTTCTTAGACAGCTTGATCACACTCTTTTTTGGCATGGTGTTTGCTTGTTTTTCCTTGTCTATACTCTACCTTTTTGAGGAGCAGTGTGTCCATCTTTGACTTCTGACTCCAAATCTTGATGATGTTAATACACAGATTTAACAATTTCTGCATTTTCTGTTTTGCTTGTCCAGAGGCCAATGCTTAGATTGTCAGGTACACAACTCTAGTCTCAGTTAAGAACAGGCTTCTTTTTCAAGAAGATTCTAAAAATAAAGGAAGTAGATATTTTCTTTTGTGAAAGGAGTTATCTTCCTATATTTCAGAGGGTTTTACCATCAGGTATTATTTTTAGTCAGTTACCAAACAATTTAGTGTGAGCTGGTATTTCTTTATTTCTTTCCTTGGTACACTTTGTGGGATTTACTTACAAGATAAACTTTTTTACAGATGAGTCCTCTGAGGTTATCAGCTCTGGAATGAAATATATCATAGCTGGTTCTACCAATCCTCCCTACTGGAACACAAGCTAGCATATCACACCCTGTAAAGGTGTGCTGGAAAACTTTTGGGAAAGGAGGCTGTGGATGACATACAAAAGGTTTTCCGTTTTCAACACAGGTAAAAAACAGAGGATCTTTGTTTATTATATAATTTGGCAAAGGCATAAGATACTATGAAAATCATAGGATTAATGTGTTGACTTCACAGAACTATTTCACTGTATGAATATGCTCTGTTTTAACCAAGCCAGAAACAATGAAGTTATAAATCATATTGGCAGTAATAACAAGAAGGAAGCTGCTTAATATGGAGAAAAAACCCAAAATAGCTAGGGAATAATAATATGGAAATGGAAATTATTTTAACAAAGGTTGGACTAAAATTGGAAGGGCTGAATATGTCTAGACTAGGAAAATCAGATATTCTTCAGAGTAGAACACTGAAAGAATTAAAGCTGCAGGTCTTGTTTCAAGGGCTTTTGGTATACCTGTGAAAGGCACCAGATGGCTGGAAAATGAGAAACTGTATTTAAGATGGTGGTGAAAATCTTTGAAACATCTACAGATGTCTAAGCCTTCCATGCTGGAATACCCAAATATTTAAGGGAAGATAACAATACTAATGAAAAATTGGACAGAATCAGTTTATTCTTCCATCTTTCTTAATGAGGCAGATGTATCAACAGTCTGTTTTTGCTCTAGTTGGTACCCCAAAGGGCATTAAAAACAGGTTCCATTTTGGAATGGCTGCCACTCTATAGCTAAAGGGTTTTCACAGGGGATAAAACAGTGGCTGGCAGGGCTGATTTCCTCTGTTCTACCAGCCCTGCTCCCCTGAGTGCTGAGTGAGAGGCAAAGGGAATCTCCAGATCTCCCTCCATTCACACAGATGAATTCCTGTCCACCGTGCCTCAGTTGCCAGGGAAAGGAAATTCAGGCACACAACCCACAAAGACACTGAGCTCTGGGACCTGTGTCCCAACATATTCCTGCTGTTCATTTGTGGGGCAGTCTTTATTCTTGGTCCAGATGCATTATTCCTGGTGTATCATGACAAGATTAACCTTCTTACTAGGCTACATGTTAGTCATTTTCTGTTCTTAGATTCCAGCATGGAAAATACGGAAAGTTTATCTCTGATTCTGGTGTATCAGCAGACCATTTACCATTGTTACAGAGCTATCTGTTGCCTCAGAAAGTACTTTAGTAGTCTTTTATATCACCAAAATGATGAAAAGACCAATAGTGTGAGCCCAGGACTTCCTGTTATAATTTGTTTTATTTTCTTCCTCTGACTGGTGCTGCAAAGGCACTTTGCATGTGCTTTGCCCTTGCAGCAAAGATGGATAGTCTCATGGATAATTGCATAGAATTTGCTCTGGTGTCTCTAAAACTTGGTTTCCAAAGGCTTTTCCAGCTGTCACTCAACTGGCACTGGGACCATGTGTCAATGGCTTCATAAATGCAACTGCTCTGGACACAGCTGCCCTCAGTGGAGCTGGTGAGTCACAACCTGATTATCTGGCCATTCTCTGGATACTGACAAATCTCATTTGCTACTTTCATAGTGGCATTCAGTTTGATGTGATAATTTCTTGATGGAGTACAGCCCCATCCCTGGATTTGAAAATGCAAAAAAAAATCTACTGCTGCCCACAAAATGCAATTGTAGCCAAGTGCACTGTTAAGATATTTAGAAGGTTTTTAAATTACATACACTTTAAAAATACCTTTGTGTATTCTATTTTCTTAACTTCGTAGGTTAATACAAAATTGCTTTCTTGGCTTGACATTGACATAAATGCTCTCTTTTACCCCTCTCTGCAGAGGAAAGTTAATTTTGTTGCTTGATACTTAGAACAGATACTAGCTTTGAATGGGGCATTGTTTCCCAGCCAGATCAGTAGCTACCTCTTAGGCTCTTTTTTCAGTATTAGTTCAAGGCCGTCAACAAAACAGCAGTAGAAGAGGTAAAAGTTTGAGTGTTCTCAGAGAATGTTTAGCTTTAATCCAATAAGAAATGTTAATTTATTCTTTGTCAGATTTCCCCTCCCTTTTCTTATAACTATTTGTAGCTGTCAGCTCCTAGCCTTATTTAAATGAGAATGGCAGTTCTAAATTCCTTCTGATCACTTTTATTTCTTACTGGTTCTAAATAAGGAAATTCCCAGTGTGTATTAATCTCACTTGGAGATATTTAATCAACTGATCCAAAAGAGGCTGAGTCCTCTTAGGCTGCCTGTTATCACTCTGGATTTTCTGCATTGCTAAGGTCAACTGTGTTAAAATATCCACTCCGTGCACTACTTCAAACCCAGAACATTTTGAATTCAGGCTTTATACCACAAGAATAGTGAGCTTCCTTCCATTATTTCATTTTGTTTCATGCTACCTCAAAGGGGAAAAAAAGGAGCAAATATGCAGTTTATATATTTATTTGCTACATATGAGATAATCACCTTGATTTCTGCTTCCTTCTATTTTTTTCTTTCTCAAGATGTTTTCCATTTTCCCCTCTCCTTTCTCTTCTCCTTTCTTTTTTTTTTTTTTTCCTTGTCTTTCTTCTTTCTCTTTTCTTCTTGTTTAAGCTGCCAAGCTGAATGAGGAAACAATTACAGGATGTTGGCTTTAAAATTGTCTGGCTTTGCCAAATAAGTTTATCTTTTTTTTTTTTTTTTTCATTGTGGCTTAAAACATGCTAAACTCAAAGCCAAGTTACTAACCTAAAACTCATGGTAATTTTTTGCATTAGGCTTACAATAAACTTAGATAGTTTTTCCACAGTCCTTTTGCCAGTGATTAGTTTGGAAGATAGTATGTTTTGAATTTGCTGAGAGATCTATTGCTCTCAGCTTAGTTTTAGTACTTTTAAAAAGCAATCAATAATGCCCATTTTGTAATAAGCAAAATTTATGGACTGACAAGTAAAATGTAATTATAGTGGGTATTCCATACAAGAAAAAAGAGGTGATCTTAAAGCCATCTCAGCATTCTGTTTGCACTCATTTTCATTCATATAAATGATTAAGTGGTTCTGTGCTGAAACGTTTCTCTCTCAAGGCTTAACATGAGTCTGGAAAAGTTTCTGCCAAAGAGTTCTATAATGAAGTCAGTGCCCATTTGTATTAACTTCTCATTGTTACCCACAGACCAGATTTTTTACAGTATTATTTTTATGAGTGAGGCTCTAACTCAGCAGCAACTTAGACACCTTTTGTTTTCATTCTCTGGGGGACATACCTTGTAAATGTGTAAATTCATGACAAAAGGGAATCCTCCATCAAATGCTTAGCTTGACTTTGCAGTAAATGAAACTGTTTCCTTTGTCCTGCCCTCTGCTGAGAAATGGCTCCTTCTTGAGTGAGGCACAAAAAGATCATTCAAAAACTGTGATAAAGGGCCTGATTCGAAACCCAGGTTTGTCAAAAATCACCACCTGAATTCATTAGGCTTTGGGTCAAACTAAAAAATGGAGATGTTAATTTCCACTTAAAGCCAGGTCAAATATGCTTTGTCCATGCTGTCTAGTAATGTGTTGAAATAATATGAAGTTAAATAAACATTCTGTCTTTTGATAATCAGAAACTGCAGTAGATTTTAGTACAACCTAAGCAGTTCAGGCAGTTTAGGTAAGGCCTAACTGGTTGTGAAATTTATACATTTTAACACACTTAAGCTGCTCTTGGAAATCAGTTTATGGGTTGATTTTTCTACCCCTTTCTGACCATTTGTCTCCCTGCATCACCAGATTCAGCTGCACAAACTCTTGCCAAAGGATCCCTGTTCTAGGTATGAAAAGGCAACAAACCAAAAGCCTTCAAGTAGTTGAATTTTAATGTCTTCATGTATTTAGAGAAATATACAACTAACTGCAGCAGATAGCTCCTCAGATGGGGTCTCCAGCTGGGCCCAATATGTAATGTTAAACCTGTATGGGGCTGTTGCTGCAGCAGCTCTGTAATGCATCCTGCCAACCTGCAATAACACAGGGCATTTCTTGGGGTGCTGATTGCTTCACACCTGGCACCTAAGAATGGTTTCTGCCAGACCTGAAGCTGTGGAAAATTAAAACTTGCAAGTGTGACTGCTAAACTCATTGGAAAACCTGGACCAGCTTTGGTAGAGGGGAAAAACCTTCACAGGGAGCTTGTTCAGAGCTAAACTGGGAAATGTCTGCACATAAAGCTCTGTGGGACTTTACCTGAATAGATCACTCAGAACAGATCTTTTCTCATGCAGGCCTAGGGCTTACAGCTGGAGAGGATGCAGGGGGATGAAAGGATCACTCAGATACACTTCTCAGTGCAGCAGAGCACCACAATGACAGCTATTGTCGTGCTAGATGCAAACTCCAGCTGCAAACATTACATTGGTTTTCCTGCAGATTCAAAAAAAAAAAAAAAAGGAAAAAACAGAAACCTTTCAGATACCCGTATTTCATTCATGGGAAGGAGAGTAAGGATGCTGTCAGCTTCTGGGCAGAAGATAATTTATATACTGTGTGCGAAACTTACTTTTCAGTAAGATCAGGCCTAGAGATGCTTGTGTGGATTCAGCTTGTGATATTAGCAAATAGCATACATTGTACAGGTTTATATCAAAGAACAATACAATTTTTTATTATTATTATAACTTTGCAACCAAGTAGATTATTTGCAATTAGTACTCATCACCTGGTCTGATTTTAAGATTATTTAGCTTTTATTCTGAGGGGGAAAAATAAAAGGTTGGAACCAAATCCTGACCTATGCAAACTTCAGCAGTTTTATCCTCAGTTCCTTGGTGAAATTTTGCTTTGAGATACCTGCATTTAAATCTGATTGGCTGGCAATTTTGGAGACCTTATTTCCTTGGCACAAAAATGACCAACATTTGGAATGGTACTTATTTTAAAACCCCAGGAAGAATCCTTGTGCTTGTTGCCTTCTCCCAGTCTCAAGGTCCTGGCAGGGATATAAACCACACTAGGCAGGAACATCCCATGGTGAAGCTCTGAGGATTTTGATGGCATTGCTCTCGCCTGCTGGCATTGGCTCATGATGATAGAGCAAAAAGATTTCAGTTTATGAGCTTATCCTGAGAATTTCCTGCAACTTCAGCCTCTTTTTAGGCTGTCCATTTTATTTGCGTCCATGCTAGAGGAGAGACAGTACCAGTAATAGTAGTAATGAGCACTTCAGAAATGCGAGACAGATCCCCAAGCAAGCACTCATGGTAGAAAGTGTTTTGTCTGGTGGAAAAGGGAGGTTAAGCAGTGTTTCCAATGAGCCCAATTTCCACTTTGAAAACCTGAATTTCACTCTTTGTGTCTGGCAGCCCATATTTTCTGTTAGAAACCTCTGTTTGGTTCTGTGTTATTGAACTTTGTGACATGATAGCAATTAGAAGACACTTAACTGAGAGAGAGGAAACAGTATGCTATAGAAACCTTTTCTCAAAAAAAAAAAAAAAGAGAAAGAAAAAGGACAATTTTCAATATTGAAGTGATTAGAACCTGTCATTTCATGTTGTTGTTTGCAAGTTGACATAGATGACAGGACAAAGGAGCATACATGGAAAGAAGATGAAAATTCAGAACAGATGTCAGGAAGCATTTTTCATGCTGAACGTGCACAGTTGCCAACCAGGTAAGGCTAAAGCATTTTCCCATTTAGGAAATAATTAGATGGCCCATCATGGACAAAATGGCTTTCTAAATTTCCCCTTTCTCTAATTTCCTTACTTTCTTATTATACTCCAACTGCTATTCAGTTTTCTCGAAAGCATGTTTCATTCTCTGGACATGAGCTTAGTTCCTGCAGCAATGGATGAAGTATTATTTGTTAAGTGGAGAGCTACTTAGCTAGAGATTGTCCTTCTGATGTTATATCATCCTGTTATGCTGAAGGTCTAGCATTTTGAACTTCAGAATTTCTGAAAATTTTCAACTGTTACAAAAATGAAACTAGAAGAAAGAGAGGGACAGAAAACTTGGAGTTGTTATTACCTTAGGGAGTCTGATTATTTTAAGTGACAAAAATGCTGCACAAAAGATGAATCTGACATATAACTTGGGGAAAAAAAATTGAATTGACAAATACACCTCTCCCAAATTCCCAAGGTGAATTTGTTTCTGGCATCTTTAGTTCAAGCTTTACTTACAAATCTGGTACAGACCCCTTCTTTAATGTTACTGCCAGTCTTTTATACCTTCATGCCATGTCTCTCCTCTTCAAAGATTAGAATGGTTTTATTTTCTCAGGTGAATATGAATGTGAAGCTTTAATTTTGGGCATTGACATTTGACATCTCCAAATATCAGTCAGTCCTATGTTTATTTTTTATGCTTGTGATTCTCATTGTGGTAAAGTGTTGGCCCATTAAAAGTTCATATATTAAACCTATTTGAGCATGGTGGATAGGCAATGTCCACTGAGGACAGTGTTGAGACTCAGATCTAGAAATTTTGAAGTCTTTGGTTTGCAAAAAAGTTTTCCAGGAACTGCATAGTAAGACTATTAAAGGTGGTAAGTCTCAACTGTGTTTCCAAGATAATGATTTCCCTCATGTAAAATGTAGAGATTTCTGTCCCACCCCAAGCCCCTATAGTTGCAGTGCTGAATGGTGCCACCAATATTCACAATTTAAAACCATTTTTGTGATAAATAAATAAAAGAACTTGATTTTCATATTTGTGGAAATACCTCAGCAAAGTTCTGGCCTGCTTTCTAAATAAGGATTCCAGCATTAGTAATAAAAATTGAAAATGTCTTAACAATGACCAATTTAGACATATAATTATGGATATTTTGAAAAAGCCCGTGGTTCTTAAATATAGTAGCTTTGAGAAGAATTCTGCACTGTAAATGTTGTACTGAAGAGAAGGATCATGTCTATTTTTTAATAGATATGTCTATTATTTTTCCTTCCTTCCTATAGGACAGGGAAAGCAAAGGGACCAGAAAACAAAGGACCAGAAGGAAGTCTTTATGCCACATACATCCATATTAATTTAAAAATTACTGTTTCCTATCATGAACCTTTTAATTCTTTCACCTTTGCACTTCTGAAAATATCAATTTCCTGCCTTACTTTTCAACACCTTTTATCCTTTGCTGTCATATTCAAGGTTATTCTTCACTTCCACAGCTTTGACATTTTTAGCAGCAACAGATTTGAAGTCAGATTTAGTATTTTGAATCAAAAAACAGAAGTCAAAGCATGAACTGGGAATTAAACATTTTTATTTAGATTAAATATTTGCATTCCTTCTTGCCTGCTTTCTTCTTTCTATACTGGTTAGCTGGTGTTTTCAAGCTTTTTTTTCAGAAATATGAAGCTATGAACTATATGTTCTAAAAAAATAGGAAAACATGCTTGTATAATGATGTGATCAAGAAACTGCATTTTTAAAGGAAAAGATTGGTGAAATTCATTTTAGTTATTGTGAATTAAGCTAGATAACTTGTTTAACTGAACTCTGAAGCTGACAGAGGCAGGAGCATATCTCACTAATGGGTGAAATATTCCATAGCAGTGTGGGCTGAATTGACCATTAGCAGGATTTAGGCATTTTCCTTTCATACATCTACAGCTAGGCCACAGAATCTCTCTTCAGAGGCAGTGAACATCCACCTAAAAAAAGAGATTTGGCCAGGTGGTGTAGTGAAATTAACTGAAAATTTACGTACATATGTGGTTTTCAATTTCTAGTTTATATTTTATGGATTAGAAATTTTTAGTGTTTTCTGATTCAGTGTGGAAGAAGACCTTATTCTTAAACTAAAATAATGTGTCCAAACCTTCCCTCTTGTCCTAACTGTGAATTCACAGTGCTACAGTACAATGTAAAAAGTTTCTGGTCCGTGCTGATCTTGGCATGCATATTTCCCTATGCATCAATCTGGTAAGAGTCTGGAAATGTCATGGACTAACTCAATGACTGAGACATACTGGTATTTTAGTTAATGCAATATGTCATATGAAGTGTGCCATGAGCACCAAGATCCTGTAAAATCAAAGAAGAAATAAAAAAACCTTTATTAAAGCAAGTAATAAAAATACTTAATGCTATAATTTAATTTGCAGTCAGCAAGCAAATGTTTTCAAAACAATTTTTTCAGCAATACTAGAGGAGATAAAGTATCCCCTGGATATGCTTGAGTTTACCTCTAAGATACAAAGTCCATGGACTTGTTCATAAAGTTAGGAATAACCTTCCAGATATCTGTAGAACAGACATATTAATTTGCTAAGAATCTGTGTTACAGAAGAAAAGCCATTGTAGGGGAGAAGGGCCTCGGTGAGGGATAAAATCCATTTTGTGCTACATGAAATTACAGGAATAATTGTTGAGTCTTTGAGACCTTTCTTAGAACAGATCTTTGACAACAAAGAGAGTGGAATGAAAATCCAGGTTCTGCCATAGATAATTTTTTGGTGTCACAGGGAGTCCAGCATTTCTGTACATGGCTTTTTTTGCCTTCAAGGGAATGGTCAGGTTAAATCTGAAATTATATTTTCAAATTCTGAGAGGAAATGGCTGCATATATACAACATATTATTGCTAATAATATCATTACATTGTGTCAGTTGGCATAGTTGTGTTCTGGAAAATAGTTCCCATATCATTATTAGCCATGACTATTCCAAGAGGAAGTGTTAAGTACAATACTACAAAATGGAGCTCTTTGAGCATATTTTCTTTATGTTTATGTCCCACTGAAAGCAATAACTGGCCTTTTTAAAATATAAAGCATTATTTCCTATTCAGTTTCCAATGCTGAAAGCACTAAATAAATAAAAAAAAAAAATGTGGATCATTCATCTTTTCCTCCTTATGCCTTGTTAATGTATACAGCAATGGAGAATTTTAAGAGATTCTTTTGATGCAATGTTAAGAGCAAATTATCTTAATTCAGTCCAATTTATACATGAGAATAACTGGCTCAAAGCAGTTCTATGATCAGTGTGGCTATGTCTACCTTAAACACATTCACTGAGCATTTTGGCTACAGGTAATAGCCTTGTAGGTAAAATTGTTATACAGGTTTGAGTTTTTAAAATTGATTTTTAAAGGTAAAAAATTTTAAATGATACTGTTATTTAAATGTAGGGTGAAGGTTTAAGTACAAATCACTCTAAGGTAACTTTTTTTAAGAGCAGGCTAATGCAGTATTATGTTTTATGGTGCAATAAAATTATGTGCTAAAATTATGCTCATAAATGCAGGCAAATGTAAACCAAGCTATTAGTTATGTTTTCTCAGATAAAAGTGATTAGCATAGCTATCAAACTCTTCTCCCATTTGAATAACAGAATTATGTCTGAAATCTAAGGCGTGTTTGCTAAAGCTGAATCTTAAAAAGAAATGTAAATCCAGCTATCAATGTTGTATTTGAAAGCGAATGCAATGGTCTGCCCATCATTCTGCTAACAACTAAGAGCAGAGGAACATGACCCAAATTGCAGTGAAACACATCAATATGAAATGTGACTGAAACACTATTTTGGAAGTCATTCTTAGCACTTTATCATAATCTCCTTACTGCTGATCAGACTTATTTAAAAACCATTGTGGTTTGTTTCAACATAAGAGTGATGAAAGAGTCTTTTAGCAACAGTCACTGTGAGACAAAGTTTCATGTATAATTCATGAAGTATGTGGTCATCTACTAGCAAATTAATTTCCATTTGACAGCTATACTTCTGGTAGTGTCCTCTCAGGAAGGCACATGGTATATAATTAAATTCTGAACAGAACAAATTAAATGCTGATTACTTCATAAACAATTTCAAGGCTTGAATATTGTTACCTGTCTTTATAGGATCAAAACAAGATATTCTGACAATGATGAATGAATATATTTTCTCAACCCGGTATCCAATTTTTTTCTAATGCCTAAGGGTTAAAATTTCTACTGGAAAATACAACTGGGGAAAAAAAAACAGCTAAAAAGCCAGCTCCCACTTCAAATCTGCAAGGAGATTTCTCTACCTGTGGCTTTCCAGTGATGCTAATGTTGATTGCTCAGAGGCAACATTTAGTATTTTAGATCCCAACCACTGGCCAGATGCATGCACTCTTTCTTTTGCATCTTCTTTGCCTCCCTCCTTTATTCCCTTAAATTTGGTTTATATCAAAGTAAACTTATGGATATTTGCTACCCTAATCTGAGGAAAGATGAGAGATGACTGACTATGATTACTGTAAGAATTACTTATTGGTTGCAATAAAAACAATTATAATAAAAGATAAACTACTAAATAAAATGTTACAAAGGTTTTCAAACAACCATGGCATGGAGAACAGTGCAGGGAAGTCTTGCACATGACCTTGCTGAACAGGAATTTTGTTGAGGTTTCTACCATGTTCTCCACCCTCAACAGTGTCCAAGGTGAGGTTGGATGGAGCTCTGAGCAGCCTGGTCTGGTGCAAGGTGTCCCCACCTGTGGGCACACATTTTGTGGGAATTGGGAGTGGGGCTGTGGCTGAGCCCCATCCCCAATGGGATACAGCTGTGAAAGGCAGGTGAGCAGTGTTGGAGGTGATGAGCCATGGAGTGCTGAGGGGTTGCTGACCAATCACCAAGGGGAGCAGAGGGCTCACAGGTGCAGTGCATCAGCAATGAGGAGTAATAAAATGTTAGGCTAAAGCACAAGGGCAGATGCTTGCAGCCTTCTGAGGTGAGGTGATGTTACTCTGTGTGGGTAGACACCTGAAACCTTCTGATGTGGCAAGGTGTTACTCTGTGTGGGTTGGAGCTTTCTGAAATTGTATGGTGGCCATCTCAGCTATGACATATGCTGTGGCATATACTGCAGCACCCACCCATTGCAGAGGTTGGACTTAGATGATGTCAAAGGTCCTTCCCAAAAATAACCCTTCTATGATTCTTTATTCCATACTTGCAATGCAATGTGAGGTTTAGCTTGTGCTGGCAACTGCGCTGCACATTCTTAAAGACACATTTTCATATGGTCTCTTACTGCCTTCAGTCTCTTTTGTCTATCCTACTCAGATGAAGTTAACAGAGATGCACCACCATGTCCTAAAATTCAGCTTTCTAGATATGGGATTTTTACCTGGTTTTGAAATACTGCATAAACATCTAGACTTCTCTTTACAGTACAAGGTTGTTTTTCTGTATGTTGACACATGACCATTTATCAATCAAAAGCATTTCAATTTATGCTATGCCTTGATGGAATTTTTTTCTGGAAAGATTGAGTTGCAACATATAGGAAAAATGCAGGAAGAGATCCCTGTGCAATGTGGTGCTAGAAATAGCTTTTCAGTAATGCAGACCAAGAAAATTCATTGAGGAAGAAAATTTGGTTAATATAATAATCATAGATAATTTGAAAAGATGGCAAGAGTAAACCTAAAAATATCCAGATGAAAAATATATGCATAAACATGGGTGGCGTATACAATGTTATAGCATTGATGGCTATTAGTATTTCACCAAGATAATTGTTCCTAACATATTTAATTTTGTAAGACTCACTGGTCAACAATCTCCACCCTTTCTCCCTTTGAGCTCAAAGCTGGAGTGACTCAAGTTGGATCATGGTGCTGCAGGTCATACCCATCAAGTTTTGAAGGAAGAGGCGTAAGGAAACTGTTAGTAGAGACTGCCTGCAGTTGGATTTGTTTGGTTTTGTGCCAATGACAAAAGTATCTAAAATTAGCTGATGAGGAATACTGGATTTGATAGCTCACACAATTCCTCTGGTTTGAATGGTATGAAGAGGAAAATGATTTTGTATTATCAGTGCTGGGATGTGTGGAAGACTGTTTTGCATTACATTCTTTCCTCTTCACAGTTGTATCAGTGAGAAGCTGGTTTATGATCTCAAAGGGTAGAGAGTGATGAGACAGGGAAGAAGAACTGGGTTCTGAAAATGCAGGGAAAAGTACAAAAGGAATATCGGAGCTGGCCCAGAAATGACATAAACTAAGATGTAAGCTAAGGAGTTAGGGAACCTACAGATACAGGGGAAATAATAAATCCAGGTTTAACAAGAGTAAAAAATGAGTGAAACTGCTTGAGGGTGAGAACATCAGCACTAAGATTAATGGTGAGCAGTGGTAGCAACTGCCGTGCAAATACCACATTAAGCTTGGAAAAATTATAACAATAAAACCTAAAAGGGAGCACATTCCATGCAGTCAATCTGAGTTCACAGCATATTCAATTTTGTAAGACCCACTGGACAATATCTAGGAAATACCATCAGGTGGTCACAATGTGAGGCATGATGTTACATGTGCTGCAAAAATCTGTCATGCTGCAATGTCTGTTGAACACAAGCTGAAAGAACAGTCTAAACTGCCAGTAAATATAAAGCGAAATGAAAACAAACACTGCAGTGCATGACTTCCTGTGGGATATGATATTAATCCCCACTTATGAGGAGTAGTCTGTACAACATATTTTCCCTAGGGGACTTGTGAGTTATCCAGCTAATCCTTATTCAAGGCATATGATTTGGATCCGGCAAGAAATCACACGCAGTTTTTTCAATTAGCTCCAAATATACAGTATTGATAATAAAGTCTGTGTGATTAGATTTAAAAAAAAAAATCTTTGGAAAACAAACTTAACGTGCACATTCCATTATGCAGTGATCAGTGCTATAACTTAGGAGGTGTAACTTTAAGCATCTGATTATCTTGTTATGGGGTCTGTTTGGACTCAGTTCATCACCTTTATGTTTTCAGTAATTTCTTATCCTCTTGTTACCTACATTTTTAAAATACAAATTACAGATTAATTGTCTTCATCAGTTCTCTAGTTGAGCCTGGTGATCGATGTGCTGGTTTTGAACTCTCCTGTGTTCACTATTTGAACACAGCTTTTTCAAATTCTTTTGCTTAATATGTTCTTCACTCCTAGCTGACAACCCCTGTACCTCCTCCATTCTATGGAAGAGAAAAATTGAAAATCTTAGAGCAATTTTTGGAGGCTGTCATATAAAAGACACTGGCATAGAATATTAGGTCATGACTACATGCTTTAATATATATTTGATCCATTTCTCTTTGAGTAGGACAGTACTTGCTGGCAACTAAATCTAATTTAATTTTGATAATATGAATACTGTAACTGTTGAACAGACCTTCCAGAAGAGAGATATTTCAGTTCCCTGTGAACAAAAAGAAGTGAAGTCCACTCTTCTAAAGGCCACAGGGTAGATCAGACAGGCTTGGGTGAACTATCAGCTGGTGTTCAGTGCTTTCAAAAAAGCCTTGAGAGATGGGAGAATGGTCTGTGTTAGCAATTAGATCTTTCCTAAACTAAGCCTGGATGTACATTCAGGCATTGTACATTTTCAATTTGGCCAAAAATACCTCATTTTACTTTACATGAAAATACTTTTCATGTTTCAAGACTGACTAGAAGGCAAAAATGCCAGATGTTACATATTTGTTACTTCTTGTAGTAACATGCATGTGGTACGTATGCAGCAAATATTCCAAAGACAATCTTGGCGTGGGACTACTAGCATGCTAAATATAGAAATTACATTGTTCAGAATTTTATTTCAAGAGTTCAAATTTGGTATGTTGCTGCTCATTTAAATACACATAAGGAGGTGGAAAGGATATGGGATATTTTAAGTTTTCCAAAATTTTCTTTAAGCAACATTTTCTATGCAGCTGGCAGCTCTTTATTTCCACTGAGATGAGAAAATCTGCCAGAAATTCCTTCCTTGCTAATGAAACATAGACTGAGTTTGTCCATTTATTTAAAATACACAGATTATCAATTTGCATTTTATACTGAAGCCTTTTAACACGGTGAGTGTAGATAAGGGTGAATGATTTCAGAAAGGGTGAAGAACTTTGCTTTCTCAGAATCACACAGGACCTCTCATAAATCTTGGGACTGTAACAGGGAATTCAACAGAGCATTGCAGTTGTTAGGTGCTGCTAGCCTCAGCTCTGAGAATGTTTGGCTGGGAGTTTGGGTGACTTGATGTGCATACCTGTTAGTTTGCACATATGTGTTAAGATTAATACTGGTTTTATGTCTGTGATTTATTGTGTAGGAGCATGGTTTCTTTTAAATGGGTTTCTGCTGTGCTGGAAAGAGAGTATTTTGACTTTGTAATCTAAGATTTTCCTATATTCATTTGAAATGTGGGCTTGTTCTTTTTGTGTCTCCTTTAAGTGGCAGCATTTTAGATCCTGAAGCCAGTGATTTCCCCTGTTAATTTTGGGAAGACGCCGCAGAAGCTATTGAGACCATAAAATTCACTTTCTAGCTGTTCCCATGACTGAACAACTACAATAGCTTTGCTGTTAGGGCTGTGTTTGGGCTTCAGCTCAGTATTTGCTGAGTCAGAAGGAGAATTTCTATCTGATTGGCCTTTCTGCTGCTTCACACAACAGTCAATTCATAGTGATCCCAGTTGCTTATTGTTCATAACTTCCAACAGAAATGTGCCAAGGCGTTGAGATGATCCTGGCTTCTTATTGATAAATGGGTCAAGTTCTTGCTGTTGAGTAAAATCTGCTTATTTTATGCATCAGAATTTTATTAACTTGGGTAAGATATCAATTCAGTTTTAGGTCTGTAAAGTATTCCAAGCCTTTAGCTGTTCTGTAAACACAAAATTCTTAGTTGGCTCAGAAAGCCCATAAATTTCAGTAAGAAGCAGGAAAGTCTGTGTGTGTCTTACCAGTTGGGTTACTATTGCTGGATGGATTTGTTCCCTGAGAGCTGGAAATAGAGTGTCATGAAATGATCTTTTTCTCTGTCCAGACACTCAAGTTGCAATTATGCTTTGTTGTAGAAACATCTCACTTTCCATAAGTCAACTTTACACGTTTGATGAAGGTAGGAAGACAAGGTGAGGAAGTGGGAAGGCAATTTCTGCCAATTCCAAGTAATAAAATGCTACCTGGGGTCTGGTTCTGAAGCCTTTGTAGCAGATAATGAGTTAATCAAGGGCATCAGCAATCATTTTCTTTGCCAAGTCAACACAGTACTTAGGTAAGAAATGTTCCTTCTATGTTATGTGCCACAGTCAGTTCTAAATACTTTAAAAACTCTTAAATCCTCGGATGATTTACAAACCTATACAATAGTCTGAATGTCTAAAAAGAGAACCCATTTGTTCTCCACACACCATCTCTCTGAAGAAACAGAAACTAGTAGATGGAAATTCTGAGGACATGAGATGCTTGCCAATGTGAGGTTGGACTCATGCTGATGGTTAACTTGCTGAACACCAGGAGCATAAGAAGAGCCAAGACTATTTCCTCTCTTTTACTGCATAGTAAAAATCCATCACAAGATTCAAGGAGTACCTTTTGAATACTGAAACTTAGTTTGCGATCAACAGATTATCTTCCATGATTCAAAGGACTTTTCATCCTTGTAGCTGCCAGGCATGCTGAAAAAGAATGGACTCTGTGACATTGCTATCCCACATATGAAATTTAAATCACTGAGAAACAGCATAAAAATTATCATGTTGATATTTCTTTTTGGCACTTACTGATTTGATTACTAGTGGGCAAGGTCAGTCTAATGTCTCATATAACTTTCCAGAGCCTGAACTGTACTTAAAAATTAACTCAATTTATGGTTCCCTGAGGAACAGCTATTGTCATAATCTCTCTTTATTCCATCAGAAGAAACCTGAGCTCAGTAAAGTGTTTATTGTGTGTAAACCACATACTGAACTCTTGTATATATGAGAGCTACCTAATGGACTCAATTTTAAGAAGCTGTATGTAAAATTGTAAAGCTAAAATCTCTGTACCTCTGCCTAGTCCCAGTGCGCACCAAAATCCTTGAGGCTGCAGAAAGAGTTGTCTGTTGGCACAATTTTGTCAAACTAATGCTGACCACTCAAGTGGAATCCTAACAAATTGAAATCATCTGGATGCACTGACAGAAGCCAAAAAACTGACTTTATATTGCTTTTTCCAACAAAGCAACCAGACCACAACACTGGACCATGTGGGTGGCCTCACCCACTTACATATACAACATTTCTGGAAGTGAAATGACTATGAAATCACTGACTTGCCCCATGCATAAAACAGCTCATTTGTCCTGGTGCCTTAACAGGCTACGATGAGCCATCTTTATGGCCAAAGTTCTCAAATTCAAGACAAGGAAAATTTGACAATTGTGCAATTAATTTACCTCATGTGCAGAGCTAAGTATTGGAGGCTTGGCTTACCAAGCACTACTCTGTGCAGAAAGGTTGATGTGTATCCTTCTGAATGACAAACTAATGTACTGGAACTGTGCTTTCCAGGAAAGCCATTTTTACTTGTTCTAGGTACAAGGAATTGGAAGAATTAGGGCAAACAAGTAGATAAACCGCTTGAAGTTTGCTTTACAGCTTTTCAAGCTGTGTAAGTATCCCTTTTGCAAAGACAGTAATAAAGAAACAAATCTAATTTTTCATTTGTAGAAAGATTGCTGGGAACAGAATTTGCCCTATTGTCTTAATTTAATGCTTACAATCTAAAGAATACCTGAGAGCCAAGTGAGTATGATTCTGTAGCTGAGGTACAAATTGCTCTTAGGATTCATAAAGATTGATTTTGCCCGTTCCCCGAGCTACAATGGTTTGGGTAAAATGGAAACTAGATCTTGCCAGACAAAAAGCTTTTGGTTTCTGAATACATCTGATGGGAAAGAATTAAATAATTCACTTAATTCAGAAACAAAATTCTCATCAGGGCATTGAGGAGGGTGAGCAGAGACAAGGTTTCACTAGGAGTAGAATTAGTTCATTCTTTGAAGAATATATGATGAATGAGAGTATCAGTTCATATTGGATTCTTTTAAAGGGAAGTCATTCAAGGAGGAAAAAATATTGAGTGTTAAGAGCAGTAGATAAAACTAGAGAGTTTCCTTTGTCCTGAGAAATTCTGACTTTCTGTTTGTATTACAATACCAAGAAACGACTCCAGTGTTGTAAAGCAACCCAAAACCCATTGAGCATTCAAGGAGTACACAGTGAAATCATGTTTATTGTTCCTCAGACCATCATAATAGAAACCGTTAAATCTATATGCTATCATTTCTGATCAAATGATCATCTGATGAACATGGATTTTACTGAAATTTCCATTAAGGTTTTGTTAGAGTTTGCAATTATTTTATTTTTTGCATTGTTTGGCCCCTAAGAATGGATGTTTTCATCCATTTGTCCTGCAGCTGCAACACAATGCTTCTATCTATTGGTACTTGCGTGCAAAATGTGCAGCAAGAGATTGATGGTTGCCACGTGTGCCCAATAACAGCAAAAAAGGAGGGAAAAAAGTAGGATAAAACAAACTTCTCCACCCTGGTAAGAGATTTAAATCATAACTGCCTCAGGAGAGAATTGTTTCCTCCTTCAGTAGCAGTCCAAACTCTTGAACACAGCACAGCCAAGACATATCCCCTGAAAAAGTGACTGAGCGTTAAACAGTGTTACATCTCTTTTATGAAAAACATTCTCTGAAAAGCTTGCATAAACAAGAAGCCCACATGTTCAGCTCAACTATTTTTTGGCTCTCTCACAGTATTTGTTGACTCATTTGGATTTTTGCATGTGTGTAACTCTTTAACTTCCATGCTCTCTGCACTGCTGGCAAGTGTTGATTTTTCTTTCTCAATGATCCATGGTTCAAGCATTTCCAGAATGAGCCTACACAAAAGTCAGTGGTTGCCATTAAAATCTTAATGCATGATAGTTACAAAAATTTTGTAAGAATAACTGTTAAAAGCTAAAATTTAAGAGTAATTACTCTATAAATATATGGCTAAATATTACAAGTATTAACAATGATAGACGTATTTGTTGTATCATCAGGGCTGAGATGATGACTAGAGTTAACATTGCAGCACTTTATATGTATAGAGCAGGAATTAAATTTCCCAAACTCATCCCCTCCCAAAACCCCAGACAGTGTTTGCCAGATGTCAACAACAGCAGCAGACAAGGTTTCAGGAAACCTACAGCCTGTTCTCAGAAGGATTGGTCTCATGCACAGCTTCGTCCAGCTCCTTCTCTCCCTTTTGGCTGCCTCGATACATTTTGCTTTCTTTGCCTTGTCAGTGGCATTTTTTCAGCGTGGAGTTTGTTTACAGGATGTGTTCAGACTGTATTTATTGCGGCTGGGTCCCAATCTCCATTTGGGCCCCTAAGCTCTGCCCCTCCATCTTTGTTTCTCAAATGCTTTTGTGCATGTATAGAACAGTAGAGGCAAAAATGATGCCTTTCCAACCTTTTTTTGGGTTTTGTTTTTTACCATAGTATTTTCATCAAATCTTAATTAAGCCATACTTTTAAGAAGTCATTATTTGTCTGTCTTCCTTTTTTGATATCTAACTTGAGATATGGTGCTTTCATCTGCTGAAGAATGCACAATTTCAAATGATTGAGTGATATATAGCACTAAATAGTCAAAATCAGGTACTTTGAAGCTCATATTTAGAACTGGAGTAGCTACCTTTAAACTTTGTTTCCCACCTTTAAGAGCTGATAACATTCCTTCAAATCATGGAGGTGTATTTCTGTCCTGTCATACTGTTGTAATAAATTTCTCCTAAAATTCCATAAAGGAATTAATATATTTGTTTCAAAATGCAGCTTGGACGATACACTGTGCAGTCAGAGGCAGTATGTTAACAACAAGAAGAAATTTGGCTGTACCAATAAACTTTTGCATCTTTTGATATAGGATCTTGCAGAAAATTGCCAAGTGGAGTTGTAAGTAAAATGCTGAGTTAAGTTTATGCAGGCAACTTTCATTGATTTATAGCTTTCAGGCCTTGAATTCTGACCCCTAGTAACATTCTTTTAACAAAGTTATTTAGCATACAAATCTCAAATAGTATGAAATTCTCTGTTTCTGATTATTATGTTCAGAAAGCAGTTAAACATTTGTGTTCCCGAAGAAAGAGGCCAAGTGTATTTGTAATATTTTAGATTATGTGTTTTTAAATATTTCTGTTTCTGCTGCTATTTTTGTGCTCAGTTTTTCAGGAGTGTGTACACAAGTAGAACAGAATGTCAGAGCCTGAAGTGGCAATTCCAAGCAATAATAGCTTTTTCAACTGCGCTGTTGTTGATACATCTGAACGCCTGTCCAAGTCTCTATGGATTCTGTCACGCCTTAGGCAATCTTGTATCTCAAATGCACCAATCTGCCACACGTGCAGACAAAGCCTTTGAGTACCTGCCCTAAATATCTCTCAGGCTGCCGGTTCATGATCCAGTGACATGCACTGCTGTGGGACTTGTCGTGCTGAGAGTGAGAAGAGCTCAGAGCTGAGCATCCCGCTCCTCACGGGCACTAAATGCCACAGGAGGAGTGGCCTGGTTTGTGTCCCTGTGTCCCAATCACACGGTCCCACACAGGAGCTGATGGTCCTCCCACCTCTCCTCCCTGTTTCCAGGCCAATGATTGGTCCTGGGTTCATGCCAGCAGTGGTCAGCAGAGAAAAGTTCCATTCTGATGGCTTGTCAGTCCTAAATGCCTTCAAACAGGATGTTTATTGGCATTAGGGTAAATCAGATGATGAATATGAAAGTTCTGTGCAACATGAAATTGATATAAATTAGTTATGAATCCATTTACTCAAAGTTCTGAAAGAGCTTTCGGCAGGCAGGCAGCAGAGCTGTTTGAAAATTATGGGAGAGGTTTTGTGAGAGAGAACAACTTTTATCAAAAGTATTTTGTTCTCTTGGTGCATTTAAAACCCATAATTTATAGTCATTCTTTGGCTTGGTTTGCATTATTTTATATAACTAGCCCACTGATATCTTGGAGTTTTTTTGGTGTATAAATGTCGGTGTGGGAAATATGAAGAATGTGACTCATGTATGGCTGTCACTATAGTCCAGAGTGGCTTGTCATTTGTGGGCAGGTATTTTTTGACAACCTGCATAAAGAAATCAGAAACAAGTATTTGGCAGATGTACAAGCTAATATCTTGCTGGTTCCTGTTTTTTTGACCAGCCTAAAGACATTTTAGGGGTAGCAATAAATACCTAAAGCTGATTTTAAAATTATTCTCCACTTGTTCAACTTGAAATTAGGTAGAACAGTTTTGTTGTGTTGTTACTAGAGAAAGTTTTTCCTTTGCTGTCACACACCAAAGCAAACATTTTTCATAGGGTCTTAAAGGAACACTACAAATAGATATGCTAGCACTGATCCACATTTCATGCTGGTGACTTCATATCAGTTAGTTGTAACTAATGTCACTGGAGCTATTTCCAAATGATTTACACTGACAGAAAAACAGAAGCAATGAAGTTATAACCAATACCTATGAAAAATGAATTCTGCTCTACTCCATCTAAAAAAGTGATATTAGCTTTAGGTTTCAAAATCACAGTCCTGTTCCTGCAAGCAGTACTTTCTCCTCTTTTTTCTCACCTCTTCAGCAGCTCCCCAGAATAATGACTGAATCCTGTGTCCATATGTGCTCTTGAAAGGTCCAACACAGCTACTGCTACCCAAGAGTGAGTTGATGCTTATTTTGATTCTTTCAACAGAGTGCCCTATAGATGCAACTTTTTATTAGCTACAGGCAGCTTTCTTAAAAACTTTGATAAAAATATGACTAAAGAGGTATACTGGCAATTTTGCCTTTGTTTCTATTTAACCAGATTTAAAAAAAAAAAAAAAAAAGGGAAAAAAAAATGTTCTGCTGAATTGCATGACTTCATGGACCATATTTCACGTTCCTCATTGAAATGTGGTTAAAATAATCTTGTACTTAACCGGTTCCAAACCTTCAAACAGCAATGTGTTTGGCTTTTTTTTTTCATGTGTCAGCTTAAAAGATTTTTTTTTTTCCCCTTGGTCTGTATTTATCAAATACTTACATATATAAAACATTCATTAATTAATATGAGCGCTGTAATTCATATAAAACAATTACAGCATTTAGAGTTTTCTGAAAAGCTACTATTGCTGCCTTAGCCCTTTTAAAATATATTCTCCCCAAAGGACAAAATGTGATCTATTAATATGTATGCATTATTACTTTTTTGTAACTCTGACTGCTGATGTCTCTGAATATGGAAGCATTTAGAGGTTATAGACGGTCCGTTAGTCGGCTTGCAATTCTAAGCGCAATATTTTCTAAAACCTAAAAAGCATTATTAATTACCCTCTGTCTGTATTAGAGAGTATAATATATTTTCTTCTGGAGATTTCACATTTCCTGTGATCCTGCAACAGCAATACTTGAACTTGTTAGGTTATTTAGAATAATTGGCAACACAGGGATAAAAATTTCTGGTTGACTGCTAATTGCCCAAATTAATAAAAATAATTCATCTTACATCACTCTAGCCTTTAAGCAGCTTTCTTACTTTTTTTTAGGATCCAGAGATTCTGAGATTATGCATTCCCAGCAGAAGGAGTTTACCTTCTTGCAACTGAAGGGTAGGATATTTATGTGGAAAGGCTTGTAAAAGGAAAAGTTGAGCTGATTCAATAATGTATACATTCCTCCCAAACTAGAATGAGGGATTTTTAATTTATTTTATATTTTCTACTTTATTCAAAAGTATCTTGTGTCCTTGCTGCTTAATTGGCTTGATAAAAAACATTTGTTATGCAGGTCTGGAACTCCAGGGAAGTGATTGGCTCCTTTTAAATGTATTAAGTGTAGTCAGTTTGCTTTTTATAAATGAAATAAAAGAACTACTTAAAAAAATTTTCAATTCTTCTCCATGATCAGTCTATTGTCACATGCATTTGGCATTCATTATATGTTAGCCCCAGGCGCCTCCAGTCTTGTACTCAGGCCAGCAGTAATTTGGTTTATAGAGATCATATGGCAGGGAAACAGACCTTGAAAGACAGAACTCTAAGAAGCATATTTGATGAATTTCCTATGATTTGAGTCTGGGTTTATTCTTTCCTGTTGTGGAGCAGACACCCTACAGCACACGCGCTGAGGCCCGATGCGCCTGAGCAAGGGGCCAATTAAATGACAATATGCGCACTGTTTTTTTGCACATCTCGGGTTGCATTTCCTATCAGAGAAAGGGAAGGGATGATGGGAGGGGGGAGGAGAGGAAGAAAAAAGGGGGGCCTTGTAAAGGATCCAAATATGGGCAGGAAACCACACAGAGTGAAGGTTGCCTTTGTCATTAACAATTAATGTAACCACGAATGCTGGAAGAAAAATCTGCTGCGGCTGCGAGCGGCAGTGGCACAGCCAGTGCAGCACGTCTCCTGTCTGCCCTCCTTCCCAGCCAGCCTGGCATCCTGGGGCAGCCAGCTCCAAGGCCTCTGCTGCTCCAGCACATCAGCCAGCACCTATTTAACTCCTGTACCCAGACCAGCGATTTAACTCTTATACCCAGACCAACTATTTAACTCCTATACCCAGGTCTCAGTCACGTTATGAGTGTGCCTAACAGGTAGTGGAAGCCACAGATCCAGAAACTGATCTCAGAAATTTCCATAGTCAAATGGTTTTTTTGCCATTAGCTCTTACCCTCTTGATTTGCATGCTAGAGATGTTATAGGCTGGCCTATAATACTTTTGGATGACATGGGAGGTGTTTGCATACAGGCCACTGAAAGCCAAATTAGGCCTGAGCTAAGTGGTGAGGCTGGGTTTTGATACACTTATATATCACATCATTCTGGTCACAGCATTGATGGGATGCCATAAAAAGAAAGGTAATAACCACTATGAGTGAATAGGTATAAGTGTAGACCTTAGCAGGCTGTTATACTTCCTACTTGGGTTCTCGTTCAACCTTTACACCTAAGCAGCACAAACATGTGCGCATGTGCACACATCTAGGGAGACTTTCACTCTAGGTTTTATTTCATTTAAAGGTCTTCATTTCTTTGATAATGTCCAGAGACTGTCCAGGTCCCTTTCGGCTTTGTTGGTGTTTTTGGGTTTTTTTGATTGATTTTAATTCCTTTTCCCTTCCTCACTTCTCCTTTCCTCTCTCTTTCTCTTCTTTCCCCCCCACCCCCCAACTTCTTCTAGTAGTTTACAAATGCCACTTTTCATTAATGTGACCAAAATGTCATCAAGTAGTTTAATGCTCTTTAATGTCCTTGTATCGTTTACGTTTTTTGAACAGTGTGGAAATGAATCCCATCTGTGGATTTGCTAACATCAAAAAAGTTTGACAGGCTATTTAGACGTGCTACTTCACATTGCATTAGCATGTACAATGTCAGAGAGGCAGGAGCCCAAGTGAGGCCATACCGCACCACCTCACTCTTGACCCCTCCTATAACTGCTCTGAAAGTGGCAGATCACTTACCTCAGAAAATGAAAGTCAATTGTGAAGTATCTCAGCCTGGACAGGAGCCCAGAGGCCCCAGGAAAAGTGTGAAGCCTAAATAAAAAGAGGCAAAAATCTTTCTTGAAAAAAAAAGAAACCAAAATCAAACCCATCCTCTCTTCCTTGCTGGTGCCAAGAGATCCGTATATCATCAGTTGGGCAAGGGTACATATCCTAACATTGTCTGATGTCTCATTTTTTTACTTGTAATGGGATTTTTTTTGTTTTTCTTTTGGGTGGTTAAATGCTTCCAAAGGCATCTGGTTGTGTTTTTCAGGCTGCTTTTTTATTTGTTTCTTTTTGCATGTTGGCCAACCAAAAAAATGTTGTTGCTAAAATAGGTGATGCTGAGCTGTCTTGTCAAGACTGTCCTCACCCTTGAAAGGACTTACTGTGTTCCTTTTTCAGTATTTGAGATGATTATTAAAGTACTCCCTCTGCAATACTCTCTGCAAGTTAAGCCATATAAAAAAGGAATAATTCCTTATTTTTTTACCCTTTATTAGTAGATGTCTCATAAACAAGGCTCATGGATTGAACTAACTGTTTAATATGTGATGGGTGCATTTTAAATTTCTTTGGCTTTTTGCCATGAGAGTGACATGGCCCCCATCCTTTTAAGGCATTACTGTAAAAAGAGATGTGGCTTTTTATTTCAGGAAAACAAAAGCTTCTGTTCTTCCTGAGACACAGGGAACAGCACAGTGCATTTTAACTGTTAATCATTATGGATAAATGGATAATAATTTCCACCTCTGAATGCACTAGGATTTACTTGCCAGTTTTTTTAACCCTCACCCATACTGCATTTTCAAATGCAAATATAATTTAATTTTTAAGTTAGAATGTAAATAAATAACCTTGTATAGTGACACCAAGTTTCAAAGCCAAGGTAACCTCTTATGAGCATGAAATAAAAATGCCTTTAAGGCAATTATTATAAGTGCACAAGCCCTTTAGTCTTTAGCAGTCGGGTTTGTGTGAGATAAAACACAATTGTGCTGTTTAGTAGTGTCACACTGGAAAAGTAAAACACAAAGTATGGAAACAATAAACAATGCACCTTATTTTACTCTTTAAATTGGTAGAGTTGTGACAATTTCACTAAAGGTAGGATGAAATTGGCACATTAGGATCCAAAATTAGGATCTAAACATGAAGGAGGAGACAATCAGGTTACGTTTATATTCATTTAGCAAACACATGCATTTGACATTCCATTCTAATTGTTTGATCTCAGTTTTTATGCTAAATGTGGATAAGTGGGATGGACTCTTTTAGATTTTTTGAATGAATTTCAGGCAAAAGAAAGTCATGGCTTTTCCTTATACATTTCATAGGAGACACGGAAACAACACTGAAGTTTATTTTGGAAGCATTTACTAAGTAGGAAAATCCAATCTTTTCACTCATGATGGCTCACAGTCTCTTACTGTTCTGATGTCTGAAACAAAGCTTTGAGTCTGTTCAATGCAGGAAGAATAAACTAAACAGACACAAAGGTTCCAGCAGAAAGCTATGAGACTTCACTGAAAATGCTGTAAGCAAATTGTGGATCTGCTATTAGAATGAAAATCTATGGTTTTTTGGAAGCACACATGTAAAACTCCTGTATGGAGAGCAGAGAGATTACTCTGAAAAACAATGAAGAAACCTCAAAAATTACTTTGGAGCAAAAGTTTATTAAAGCCTCAGTGTGAGAGAAGCCATTGTCTATCAGAGTTAGATGCTTGTGTCTTTCTGCTTCTGTCTTTCTTTGGGGACTTTTGGAATAATTTAGTTGGTAGCTGGAGCTGAGTGGGGCACTGAAAGCAGGGCCTGAAAGAGCTCACTGCTCACTGCAGGCTATTTCTGATACCACACTGGGCCTTGCTTTCTGTTGTTAATTACCAGCCAGTGGATATGAAATTAAAGCCCCTTGAATAGTGGGCAGTGAGCAGTGTGTATGCAGCCATTAATACTCATTAAAAGTGAGATCAGAAAGGGACCTTAACTACGTCCTTTGCTGTGGGCTAGGTAACAGATCCAGCCTCAGCTGGCTTGATTATACTTTGGGCAGTAAGTAGCACAAGTGGCATGCAAGTTTTCAGGCCATAATAACAGGGGAAAGAAAAAAAATCTGATGTGATCATAGGTAGACATATATAAAAAATTTTATGTCTATAAATTTAAAATCAAATGGGAATACACTGGTCATAATGCGGATGAAGACAAGCCATTGTAAGGAATAAACTGTGTAACAAACACAGGAGGTAGAACATTTGACTACATTTCTCCTTGAATATAAAAAGTCAAATTCTAATTCTCAACAATCAATAGCTCTCTAGACTATATGAAGAAAACAAAATGGAAAAAGCTTCTACCCAAGTTGGAAAAAATTCCTTTAACCCTCATGCAAAACTTGATGGAAATGAAGAAAAATACTAATGTCTGTAGCATTTTTAGATGATAACTTGAATTTCTGTGATGAATGAGCTTGCTGACAGTTGAATGTTACACAGAAAAAAAATAAACTTAGAAATGAAAACATTTTTCTCATTTGAAAGTTCCTATTAGAAGTATTCAATAGCTTGGTTATTTATTGAAAAGCATTCATTTTTAACAGAATATTTGTTTAATCAAAAGCTTCTCATTAGATTCCATAGAGCACTTGATTTTAAGCTTAGATATGTTCCATCAAAAATGAAAATGTGAAAAATGGGAGTTGTTCATAGGCTGCTGAGAGTATTTTGGTGTGTAGCACAAACTACAGTCACTTCAGAATAGTTTGTAGAGGTAAATTCATCTGTACTGGATTAAAGGGATATTATGGGAGAAGGTTCAGCAGCACTTTGCCTGTACCTCTGATACGTGGCAAGTTTTGAGACTTCTGTGGCAGACAAAGAAGGACAGAAAAATAGCTTTAATACCAGATTTATGTTATCTCCTAGCAATATTGGAGATTGTAGGATGAAGTGGCAGGAAATCAGACATGGTGTTCCCTCCATAAGTTTTGCTTCTGAGAATAAAAAACTAACATTCTTGTATCAGCAGATGGGGTTTGGGGTGGTTTCTACTGTTGCAGGGTACAGCTTGTATACCTAAAGTGAATATTTTAAATGACTATTTCATTGTACATAAAGTGAAATATACTGGTCTAAAGATCTTGTTGATTTGTTTTGGGCAACCTGTAAGAGGCATCATGTTACAGAAAACTGTTGAGGAAAAATCATTATATTTATTGTTGTCACTGCATAATAGTGAATGGTTTTTCCTAGGTCCACAATTGTCATCTCCACTCTCCTGTTTCATGATTTATTTCATTTTCTATACAGTCATCAAAATATTGTTCTAGGCATGAATGCCCTGTTTAGTACATAACAGTGAGTTTATACAAATGAGTTGTAACCCCAGAATTATTGAGATTTATTTGTGCATAAAGAGGTAAGCAAATGTTAGTGTGACCTTAATTCTTTGACCATGACTACTTGATGAAAAGCCTTGGTTAAAACCTAAAAATAGGAGGCTAATTTGGTTGTGGAAAACAAGGGCAAAGAGAGCTTAGAGAGTATGTGTAGGAACCCACTCTGCCAGCTGCTGCTCCTGCCACTTTAGCATACCAAGAAATTGAAGAAAGCCTGCCCCTTCTTTCTGATCTTGTACATAATGTTGCAATGTACCTCCTATTTTCTTCTTTAAAAAAAGAAAAAGAAAATCAATTGGTGAAGCAGGAGGCAGATGGGGATACAAAAGGAAGGGCAAAGGACAGAGAGAGAGGAACATCTCAAGTATTAAAGAACTTGTATAAGTGGGTGCAGTGAGGAACATCTCCTGTCCCAATGTATAAGAACTGATTCAGCCTGAACCTCTGTTTCTCACTGTATCAATCACAAGTTTTTCACTTTGGTGGGCTTAAAGTAGTCCTCTGGGTCTTTGGAACATTTAATAGAATCACTTAGTTAAGATACTTAACTAAGTATACTTCATGCTTAATGAGAGAGAACTTTCTTTTCATTCCAGTAATATTCTGAGGACTCACTACATTTTAACAACCTAAAAGAACCAATCTTGATGAGAGTCCCTCTTCCTTGTTAGAACACTAAATCTGGTAGTGAATAATATTTTAAAATTATTGTATATTTGGGAGAGCAGATAATACTTTCTCTGATGACATAAAAAACATATTGACTTACTACATTATTGTAACATCAAAACATACTTAATATTATTTTATACTTTAAAATATTTCTCCTGTTTCATTTTAAAAAATAATTTGTTATGGGACCCTATCATGACATTTATATGACAGAGACAAGAAGAGACATGTATGAATTTTGCTGAAAAACCATTTCAGGTGTTGTCTTTAAATTAAAATGCAAGAAACATACAGACCTAAGTGAGTTTATGTAGAATATAAATTAAAGCGTCTCCTCTCTACCCCTTCTATGGAAATACAGTAAATATTTAATCCAGAGGGGTCCATACAGCATTGACTTTGCACTCCTTACATGGCCACAAAATGGCATTCTACAAAGTATTTAAGACTTACAGTAAAAATCAACAGGGCTTTTTAATACGTATATGTATGTGTTCATGCATCATGGAAAGAGAGTAGAACATGAGTATTTCTATAATTATCCATCATGTATGCATTCCTAACAGTTTGTAGAAGATTGCTGAGGCAAAATTCCACAATGCCCATAGAAAGAACCAGGTAGACAGAATATAATGTTTTAACCCTAATTGTAATACATAAAGGTCTGTGCTGGTTTCAGCTGGGGTAGTTAATTTTCTTCCCAGTGGCTGGTATGGGGCTGTGTTTGGGATTTGTGCTGAACACAGAGTTGATAATATGGGGATGTTTTTGTTGTTGCTGAGCAGGTTTTACACAGAGCCAAGGCCTTTTCTGCCCTCTGTGCTGCCGCACTGGTGAGGAAATTTGGGGAGCATGGGAGGGTGGGAGGAGACACAGCTGGGACAGGTGACCCCAACTGACCAAAGGGATATTCCAAACCATTTGACATTCCCAGTACATCAAGTGGGGGAAAGAAGGAGAAGTGAGGGACATTTGGAACGATGGTGAATTTCTTCCCAAATCCCTGTTACGGCAATGGGGCCCTGCTCTCCTGGAGAGGGTTGAACACCTCCCTGCATGGGGGAAACAAGGATTAATTCCTTGTTTTGCTTTGTTTGTGTGAATAAATTTTACCTTCTTACTGTCTTTACCTCAGCCCATGAGTTTTGCAGCTTTTACCCTCCCAGTTCTGTCCCTGGTGTCGCTGGTGGGGATGTGAGGGAGTGGCTGTGAAGGCCTTGGTTGGTAGCTGGGGTTAAACCACTATCAAGGAATCAAAGTTCCACTATGTTTTTCTCATGTCTAGAACTAAGTTATTGAACTTTAAACTAGACCTTAGGACCTTTACCATCTAACACAGTTTCTTAAACCATTTAAAATGTATTTCTACCTACTTAAAATTGTAACTACACTTACTTAAAACTTAAACCTACTCTTCTGCTTCACATCTATGTAGCTTAATATATCTTAATTTCTCTAAAAACTTTAATTCAACCCCTACATTCACTCTCCCTCTCTGAAGAACTCAGAGACTTACATTCCAGCATCAAGGTCTCAAAATATCAAGTCATGATAATTCCTTAGACTCAGATTATCTGGAACACTTTAATATCAAGGCTTATAGCACTTCTGAATGGACAAAAAGGTGTTGGAACCCAGCTGAAATGGCTGGAAAATTTATTGAAGAGGCATCATTCAGCCCACCTGGCAAAATACATTTCTGATGAAAGTATAAAACCCTTTGACATTTTAGCAAGATGTAGTACTTTTTAAGAACTGCAAGAGTATCTTAAGGGGAATTGGATTCATATTGAAAGGTAACCTTGAAGACTCAAAATGAATTGGTTCTTATTATGATTTACACACTCTAATAAAGCTGTCAGCATTTTGGCTTCTCTTTTTAGCAAAACTTTAAGGATCCCTGTGAGCTGCTTTGAATTCATCTTGGATGGGAGATTCTCTCTCAATCCCAGTAGAGGTAGTAGTCTGTGATTCATAGCATGCACCAAGTTGGAGTCTCCTATTCCTATTTGGATTTGTCAGTTTACCTGAATAGTTTTCTTTCTTGTAAAATGCCATAAAAAGTCACTTGATTTACTGAATTCCTGACAGGATTCCGTGGTTAGTATTAGATTTCCTCTTTAAAACACAACTGAAGTTGTAAAATTGACTAAAGAAGAAGCTGGTTATTGTGAGCAGAAATGCCTGAAGCATGACGAGAGCATCAGGAAATACACCCCTGAAGCTCACAGCATTTGATCTGAACTGTACTTTAAGTAAGAGGGAGTGTGCCTCTTCTGTCATCTCTGCTTGGGACCCACTGGCTAGTCATCTTGAAATCCATGCCAAAAATCCCAATGACTTCAACGAGAACCAGACTGGCCTATATTTTATAAAAGAGGGTAAAATGCATAGCAGAAAGTTGGCTAAATTCTCTATGCTTTGGTAGAATTTCCACTAACGAAATGGTCATTCTTCCTGAAGACCAATAAATCCAAACAACATTGCAAATCTTGGCAATTTCAAAGTCTGAAATGTCTGTCTTCACCTTCATTTGTGGCTATTTCCAATGGATGGGAGGATCTCAGAGATGCAGTGATTTACTTCATTTTAGACACAGTGCTTCTCCTTCCCTTAGAACTGTGACTATACAATATGAGAGCCTTTCTTCTTCCCATGGTTTCTTTTTTTAAGATGTTGAAAGGAAGAGAATATGAATCCTTGTGTTACAGAAATAATTACAGCTGCATCAGTGAAAATGTAATTTTACTAGCTCTGGGCTACCAGAATGTTAACACTACTCTAAAAAAGTGCAGATATCTGCATCCATGTCTGAGTTTAACTGCTTGGAAAACTTTGGAATAAATATGAGGGTTCTCCCACCCCTCCAATTGCATGATGTGAGAGCTGCCACAGTACTAGTTTTGTTTCAATACAAGACCTGCACTGTGAGCCTTTGGTGGCTGAAAGGTAAATTACATTCATGCAAAACAAAACTGATGAACTACTGAAAGCTGTAGCTGTTGAAATAAATTCCTGTGTGCTAAATTTATGGGAACTATGCAGTGTGTACACCACAGTGCATTCACTTGCAGCTTCAACTTTCAAACGACTTTCATTACCACAATAAGCAGCAATATTGCAGAACAAGGTCCACCAGTGATGAGTATAAAGCCATAATTTTGTTGTTGGAAATATATACTAATCAGCATATATTAAACCTTGTGTGGATCAAGGAGCATTGCTTCTATATTTATTTTCATTTACTATTCATTACTGACATAGAAGTAATAGCAAGGCCTGAAGGCTCAGTTTAAAAGGTACTCCACTGTATTAACACTGTTCACAGATTTCATCTTGCAGCTTAGGGCCTCCCGTGCCAAGATTTCCTCCTAGAGTCTGTTTATCCTTTTCAAATGTACTTGTTTCCTCCACAGCAGAATTTCCTGTTTGTTTTCTACATGATTCTGACTTATTACACTGACCAGCTATTGAGGAAGACTGAAAAAAGGAGACTAAAGAATGGGCAATGTCTATCTTTCTCTGCATTAGAGAAAATTTTGGTGTTTGGATTGCAGACCAGGAAGACGGTTATTCTGTTTTCTGGACGGTTTTGTTGAATTTTGGGTCACTGTCTCACATAAAATTTTTCAGTGTGATGCTAAAAGTGTTTCTTATATTTCTTACATCAAATTATAGAAAAGACAGCAATTATTAATTAGATCACATCCATTTAATACAGTTTTCTCACATGGTATTTCTTATATTCTAAAACCAGTGAGTTCTTAACAGCTTGCACTCATGCTAATAGTTGAGATATAATTGTTAAAGTGCAGATACCTCAGATATGACATTTTGCACACTTGATTGGAAAAATACAGATTACTGAACAGACAAGACCAAGTTAAATTTGAATCTAAGCCCTGTTACACAGAATAAAGTTCTCCTTACCAATGGACACACATTAAGTGAACACAATCGTGCTTAGTAGAACTGTCAGCCCACAAAAACAAAAAGGATTTTTATTTTGATTATTTTTAAAGTTTAATGGCAAATCCTTTCCCTTCTTCACATTAAAAAATAAAGGCTGTGCTGGAATCCCATTAAGGGACTGCTTTAGAGCCTGGTTCTCTGAGGCACTTACATTGTTTAAATTTTAATTTCTAGTCTGAAATTTTTATTTAAAACAGTACTTACAAACAAAAAAAAAAAGTTTCTCATAGTCTGTGGCTCCTACTCTAGCAAAATCTTCTAAGCTTTTACCTGTCCCAGTATATTCTTTGCCAGCTCCCAAAGGCATGTTTTCCCTTCCTCTGGCCTCCCCTAGTCAGGGCTGCAGTGCTGTGGGAAAGCACTCTGCTTAATGCCCTCCCATGGTACTTTGACAAGGAATAGAATATATGAAAAGACAGAAGAACTACATTCACCTTTGGTGTAATGACATGGAAGGCAATTCAAATGGCAGTCAATGAAGCAGCAGCACAGATAAATTCATTTAATGCAGCATGCTGGTTTAGGAAATTTCTGTCATGGCTATAATGTTGCGAGAAGGGACTATAACCACTATTTTATTCTGTGAGTCTCCACGTCTCTGGTGCTGTGAAGTATGATTTTCTTTGTAATTAGAAAATATTTGTAGAGTAAATTTGTGTTCATTGCAATTGATTTATTCGTTGCAATTTTCTGGCCTGTGCAAATCAATATTTAAGCTGCTTTGAGTAAAGAGATGGATCAGATGTTACAATTCTCTTTCCTAACCAGATGCAAAAAACCCTCAGAATTAAGATGGGTTACATGTGGACCACTGTCCAGAGAGCCCCATAACAGATTTCAGCATCTCATGCTTACTGTCCTGTATTCCATTTTTGCAGTAGAAGCACTGTAAGCAGATGTCTGTAACCGGATGAGTCCCTTGCTCTCTGCTTGCTCACTTCTTGCTTATTCCTAGTGCCCAGTGGGGTGCTGTTACTGAGAGAAACAGATCAAATAGTTTAAAAGTCTTCCAAATGAAATGTGAACCTGTATTGTTTCCCTCTGATCTTACACAGGCTGTTCTCTAGGTTTAGGATTTTTAAAACTACCTTACTTAAGAAGTAATTTCTCTGAACAGTCTTGCTAATTCCTTTTGGGGTTTTTTGGTGGTTTTTTTTTTTTTTTTGTTTGGAGTGGGTTTATTTTGAGGATTTTTGAGGGATTTTTTGTGTGGTGTTTTGTTTTGGTGGTGTTTTTTTTTTTGTTGTTGTTGGCTTTTGTTGCTGGCTTTCTTTGGGGTTTGTTTGTTTGCTTGTTTCAGTTTGGTTTTTTGTTTGTTTTGGCTTTTATTTGTTTTTTTTGGTTCAATGTCCATTGGAGTTTTGATATATTTATGTGATTTTCAGTTCTTATATAAAAAAAAAATATTTTCTCTGAGGGTGGTGAGATATTAGGACAAGTTTCCTAGGGAAGTTCTGGACATCCCGTCCTTGGGAATGTTCAAGGCCAGGCTGGATGGGGCTCTGAGCAGCCTGCTCTAGAGGAAGGTGTTCCTGCACACAGCAGAGGAGTTGGAACTGAATTATCATTAAAGTCCCTTCCAACACAAACCATTCCATGATTCTATCATTTTTGCAGGGAGTCTTTAGAGAACCTGCATTAAACAGATAAATTCCTGTCCAGCAGATACCCATATGGATGACCAACACATCAAATACAAACCCAACAACCAACACAAAAAATAATGCCTGGTTTAGAAACAACAGGTTTGATTTGGAGGCTGCAGATGGCTTTCCTGCATGTCTGTTATTCTGTTCTTTTCTGTGACTTTGCTGAATACAGCTGGGATAAGAGTTGTTAGTGCATTGGTCTTGTTCTTCAAGTTTAATGCAGTCTACATTTGGGTAATGCTTGGGAAATAGATTGTATTCCACAGGCACAGTTAAGGAATGAAGCTGTAAGAAATACTGAAGAATACAGTTATATAAATGTCAACAAGAGGGAAAAATTCTGGTTTAATACAGATATTCCCAGAGAAACCTGTTTGTCATTTCTCTTTTATATTTTGAGATCTGTTTGGTGTCTCGGCACAAAAACTGAATACTGTCACTGAATACTCAGAAGTCATAATGCAGGGATATAATCCCTTGTATTTATTCACAGATCCCTAAGTGGATCAACAACAGCTATGTCCTTGATCTGGGCATTTGGAAGGTGATAGGATCAGTGGAATTGTCTGAGAATGTGTTGAGCACACAGGCAAGGTACTGCTTTCATCCTGCTCACTGAGGCATTATGACAGCTAGTATCTCTCCCTTGGTAATATTTCCATCCCTTCCTCTCTGTAATGAAATACTTCTGAATAAATGGAATTATTTTGAAACTAGCTATGCATTGTTTCTGCTCTAAATCAAAACATGTCTATGATACAGCTCCAAACCCACAAAAGCTGTGGGAGAAACTGGAGATACTCATAAAAAAAAAAGGAGTGACACAAAACTTTACTTTAAAAATTGCTTGGAGGTTGTGACGTGCCTTGCTAGGATTCTTCACACTCTTATCCTGTCCTGATAAAAATGACAGCATCATCAATAATTTCCTAATCACCTCAGTCATTAGAATATCCCATCTGCCTCCTGCTGAAACAAGTGTGATGCTTGGGGTTTAAATGGAATGCAAAAGAATTTTGTTCTCTTACTTTCTCCTTTCTTAACTTCTAGAAGAAAGGGCCACCAGAGAGACCTGTTGAGAGTTAAGGGCATTGGTCTGCTCTGAACAATTCAAACAGCCTAGATTTCCCCAATGACTTTCCCATATGGCATAGGATAATGTTTTCCCTCTCCCAGTATTTGTTCTCACCAAGATGAGTGTATCATGGAAGTTGTATGGGTTTTACTCTGTAATAAGTCTCTAAAAAATAATCATGATAGTTTTAGATGTTTTTAAAAACCAGTATGTTTGTCTGATGAGGCATAGACAAACTATTCATGGATTTCTGGCAAGATATACCAGGAGTTAATACGTCATCCATACTGAGATGAAAGACATTGATAACTAAGAAATTGTGCTAATGCACAGCCACTAATAGAGAGCATCTGTTTGTAATTAATAGAAATGCAAAGAGATAAAATATGACACCCTATTGATATCTCAGGACTACACTGTTGTATATTTTCAGCACACAAATTTTCTGAAAAAAATAATTTGTGATACTCTGCTCTCCACTGACCTGTATCCTCCACTTCTGTTCACTCTAATTGGCACTTACAGGTCTGGGCCCTTAAAACTGGCACAAAAATGAATTAATGTGATGTGTTTTAAGCTTCTGGTCTTATCATGGTTTAATTGCAAGAATAAATTAATTTTGAATATTTTTATATACTTAAAAAACCTTTTTACTTTAAGAACCAAAAACGGGGTGATCATTCCATTCTCATTACATCCCCAAAATTGCCATGAGAAATAAAATAATTAATATCTGTGCCTATTCTTTATCATTAGTCTTTGTCCTGAGAATGGATTAATGAGAATATTCAATGAAAGTCAGAACATCCTGGCATTCACTTCTGTGAAAACTCATCCTCGTGTCAAAGACTGTAATGAGGACTGAAAGAAGCATACAATTAATTCACAGCAACCTTAAGGTTGCAGTGAGAAAATAGTACATCATTCCAGACTGATGACCAAGATCAGCATATGAGAAAATGAAGGATGAATAGGAGAAGACTGAAGGAAGAGCATTTTAAAGCTGAATTATAAAGCCTTTGCTTGATGGTGTGTCATTTGAAAATCCACATTTGCTTTTATTGACTACAGTTTTCACTCCATTCAGTTTATTTTCACCTCTCCTTCCCAGATGTTCCTTCAGAACTAAGCAATTATCTAGCAAGCTGATTTTCTTCACCTCTCCCACGTAAGAGGCTGTCAAGAAACAAAAGATGAAACTTTTTGTATTCCACAAGAAAGGCTAAGAAATAGGAACGCTATGAAGACCTTTAGAGAAATTTCCTTGACACCTATGATTTTGTGACAAGCATAATCTACTTTTGGCCCCGTATATACATCTTTAGGTATTCTTTGCTGCAGTGATTAAACCGTGTGGTTCTGTTAGAGCCATGGTGATGTTTGGTCAAAGGTTGGACTCCATGACCTGGGAGGCCTTTTCTAACCTTAATGATTCTGGGATTCTGTTAAGGCTGCTCATTTTCTGAAGTGTTCACAGCCACGAGGAGGAACAGACACTGATTAGTTCAGTGGTTTCCTAAGGCCTTGTGTTGTGTCAGTTGTGGGTGTTATTTCTGATCATTGTCCTCACAGTGGTGTGAGTGTTGCTGGCTTTGAGTGACAGGTACTGATATAAAATAATATATAGAAGCAAGAAATTAAATGAGCACATCTCCTTGAAAAATGTTTAAAATGGGCGCTTTGCTTTTGATTAATAATTAACATTGCTTAGTTTCTCTAGGCCTAAAGGAATTATTACAGCAGCACGCCTGTTCCATTATACTTCAGGTACTACCATGTTTTTCATTATTAAGCCCTGTATTTTCAGTTTGTTTGGTAATGTGGCTATAAACATTGATTCCAGCCGTGAACTTGCCAGGAAAAGATCTCAGCTTAGCAGAGACTTAAAAAAAATTATTTTAATTTTTAAATAGTTCAGCTACTTGATAGTTAGCAGGGGGAATGGAAGCCTGGGATAACTCTTCAGAGAGAGAGCTAGTGATCAGAGCACGGCCTTCTCACTGAGTATTATGCTTTATGTTGTTTGTTTCCTGTCACAAAAAAATGCTGCTGGAAGATAAGCAGAGAAAGTTGGGGTGAGGAGCGTGACAAAGGAGAGACTTCATATCCTTAATGAATATCTGGTTCAGTATCAGAATAATGCAGCTCTTACTGTAGTTCCTTGTGGCTCCTGATATGGAGGTCAGAGCTCAATTTAGATTGAGAGAGAAAAAATTACTGGCCAGGGTTGGGGAGAAGAATTTTTAGTTCTGGACCATTACTAAGAAATGTGGCATGGAGTGAGGAGATAAGAGGCAGTGAGCACAAACTAAAATACAAAAGTTAAAAAAAAAATAAAAAATATAAGAACAAACGCTCTGACTGCAGGTGGTCAGACACTGACATAGGTAGTCTAGAGAGGTTGTGGAGTTTCTATCCTTGGAGCAATTTAAAGCCTGACTGGGCATGGTCCTGGTCAATCTGCTATAGCAGACCTCTGTTTGGGCAGGGGAGTTGGGTTAAAGAATCTGCAGAGGTGCTTTTCAACCTCAGCTGTTCTGTGCTTCTTTGAATAATAATACTACTATCAATGAATGGATCTGGAGCAAGATTCAGACTTTGGTGCTTTCTCAGCTTTGCATTGCCTTCTGCCTGGTGGAACAGCCTGAGTGAGCATAGAGATTGACAAACATCTCTGTGGATGCTTATGCCTCTAAAACTTTTGGTGAATTTTAACCCTCCTGCTATCCATGTCAACTACTCGAGTAATACAGAGTTACTTTATAGTTTCCTATGCCAAACTGTCTTTGAAAATCCTTTGAAGGCCTTAACCTGGCTGCTTTTTTTGCTTTTTCTTCTTTTTCTTTCTCAGTGATTTCTAGTGGGATCTACCCTTGAAGTGAGAAGAAGGGTGCAAGAGGAGGCAAGCATTTCACAAAGATACTGGCGAGATAGCTGGGAGACTTTCTGCTCTTTTCTTCCTGTAACAAACCCCAAAGGGCTGCAGGGTACCAGAGGTGTAACCAACAAGTGAGACAGGACTGAGATTTTGAATCCCACCGCTAGAATTGTTCATGTATGGAGCACTGCCCTGTCAGTGGCTCAAATGTAGAAATAAGAACAGAGGCTAGCTGTGAGCTGAGTAAGGTTCCAGAGGGTTTAATGCAACTTTTACTGAAGTAATGTTCTTCATACTATTAACTGCAGGAGCTCATGTTCTTCCCTATTATTCCAGGAATGAAAGATCTGACCAATACTGAAGAGCATTTTCCCAGCATTTGAGACCTCCAGAAGGAATAAGACAGTGATGGTAGAAGGGCTTACATCTTCCCATTCAACAGCAGCTTCATATTCTGACCCAGAAACTTGAAAAAAATCTCTGCCTTGTCAGAAGCCCAGCATGGGAATCTGGAGAAGAACCCAATTTGACATAAACAGGCAAAAATGCTACTATGCTAGAGAAAATTAGGGAACCAAACCCTTCACTTAAGATATCATCAAAGAAAATGTGTAGTGATGAATTAGTTACATCATATAGGTTTATTCTTTGACAACAATCCCCTCTTTTTCTTCCTCTCTGAGCCTTTCTCTAGTGCAAAGCAATGAGACTTTGAAAGCTGCACCCCAGTCCTTGCAGGAATTAGCCAAAACCACAGCCCAAGGTGGCCTTTGAAAACTGAAATTTCCTTAGACCACAATGGAACTGGTGAGTACATTTTGACACAACCCCTCTTTGATTTCTTCACTTATATTTTAAAAATAAGACTACTGTAAAACTTAACTTCTTTTCCTCCCACCTTCACCTTTTTCAATTCTGGAGTAACACACACAGAGACAGCAGTGTTCCAAGCAAGGGGGTTTTTTTTGTGTGCGTGTGCATTAAAATGGTACATTTATTTAATGAAGACACCTTGGGGCTCAAACCTCATCTTGAAATCACAGTATAAAAAATTTAATACATGTATAGTGTGTGTGTGAATGGTTGCCAGTGAAATCTGTGAAAGAAAACTGAAAATATCTGCTGCACACATACTTAAGAAATAATTTTTTAAATTTCTTTGATGATTCAGTGTCTTAGCACTATGATTCTGGTAAAAAAATTAGTGAGCTTTGTAAGGGGTTTTAACAGCGAAACATTCAGTACAACCTTCTCTTCATGACTTTCCTTGCATGCATATATGGTTTGTTAAAGTGAGAATTGTTTCCTTGTTTGTGCACTGTTTAGCACAAAAAAAATCCCACACACAAAATATCTGGGGGATCTTTGCTCTATTTTGGAGCATGTAAAATTGTAAATAATAATTGACAAACCCAAAAGCAAGTTACATTTAGTAAGGTAATCACAGAGAAAATCACAAATTTAACTAAGGATTGTAACATCTCATTGTATACTAATACAGTTCTTGCAGGTACTTTGAGAGCTTGGAGAATTCAGATCACATTTAGGATCCAAGTTCTCTATGCAGTGCAAGGGCTGAGTTAAGTACCAAAGAGAAAAATTCAAAAGAATGTAATTCACTTGTGGGAATAAGGAGAGGAAGGTGGACCAAATTGGCCTGAGCAGTTGATGTCAAATAGCAAGGAAGGATCATGGCTTTGATTCTGCCCCTTGAACAGAAGTTCTTAAGTCTATGGTTAGGTGCTTTTCTTAAAATAGAATTTTCTCAAAAAAGCAGTAAGGGAATAGTGTTTACCCACATGCCTATTCAATTCTCCAGAAGTAATTATTTATTAAAGTGAAGAGGAGCCTGGTTATTTTTTTCTACATCCTTGACTAAACACCCTAAAGCAATGGGCAACAGATTTGATATTTTCTTTGGCTCTTTTGTTGTACAGTACAGAGTAAAAACCACGTGTTCTTTGAGCTTGTTCTATGGAGAACAAAACCTGGATGGCAAAATATGCAATCTCACCTACACTGAGTAGGATGATGATAAAACACCTTTCAGCTGCTTTCTGGGAGGGAAACCAAGCCCACCTGAGTGTAATTTTGGAGTCCTGAGACTGTGCATTTGTCAAGGGAAAGACCTTTAGCATACTTCCCTCCTTCCACACTATTATAGCAGATTCTTCTGTTGTATGTATATGGTTACTCTTCAAATGGAATGAAGAACTTACTCATCCTAACAGAAATTAATTTTCAACTTTACTGGCACTGAAATCTAATCTTTGTCTGGAAACAAACCTTTCCTGAGCAGTACTTTACAGCTAAGGAGCAGAAATCAACCTCTGTGGCTTTCAGTAAACTAGAACACATTTAACTGCGTGCCCTAAGAGAGACTCTCATCCTAAAATCTGGCGCCAAGGAAGGAAATACACCTTTTGTGCAATGTGCTGAAGCTAAAGTATTGATCTTAGGACTGAGTTACCCATATGGATGCTGTTCAACACTGTTCTAGTGCTACCATAGAAGTGAACACAAAGATGTGCTCTCCTAAAAAAAAAAAGAAAATCTTATGCATCTCTGCTTTTTAAAGTGTCTTTGTGAGAGACACTTTTTTTGGATGTAACAATAAATTCTATGAATGGGAGCTGTGAGTCTGCATGCATGTGTTAGTTTCACATAGTACTGAACACAAATATCTGTTCCAGAGCCCTTCTGGGAACAGATTTATTAAACAAAAAGAATAACTCATTTTGTGGAAGGAAAAACATTGTCTACTGTCAATGTTATTACAAATAAAGCTTGAATTGTTTCTTTTCAGTTTTTATTTCAGTTTATTGCATTTCCTTCAGTTAGTGGCATTCTGGTGAACGTGATGAAAATCTTGCCTCCTGCAAGAGTACGTGTGTGAACCATAACCGAAATCCAGTTTTGTCAAAGTTTTTGGAAGTGTGAATGTTCATAGAACATTCAGAATAGTTTGGCACAATCTCCAGTGTGAACACACATGAAAATACTAGTTAATACTATCAAAATGTGACATTTTGTTGTTTCTGTTTTCATTTATAGATCCTGCCTGTTCTGCAGCTGTTCCTTGTTATACAAGCTGACTAGAAACTGAAGAATAAACATGAGGAAGAAAAGAATAATAGTACTATCTTAACCTGCTCTTTTGATTTTCCAAGTTCACATATCAGCCCTATGCACTAAATGTATGTCTGTCTAGTACAAATCCCATCCAAGAGCACTTCCAGGTAACATAATTCTAATTAACAGACCCAGCAGACCGATGCTCCCCGCAGAAACAAAAAATCACCAAACGTCTGTTATTCCTGACTGGTCTGGATTTTTTTGTTAAAACCAACCCCTGAATATTTTCTCTCATCTGAATATTTTCAAATCTACAAATACTTCCAGTTTTGCTGGAAGTGGGGAGAGGGGAGAAGAGGTAATTGGTTTGGTGCTTAGTGGATAAAAGGTTTCTAATGAGAAATTATTACATGCCAACTTCTCTTGTTAAATTTTTTGCATGGGATTTTTAAAGGGCAGAACTTCCCACCTGTCTTATGCTGTGCTACAAAACCCCATAACTCTAGATGGGAGGTAGGGGGGTTTGTCCACAATGCTGTTAGCTGAACTGTACCAGCCTTGATCCTTATTAGATAAAAAAATATGAGAAATGTCACCCATAAGGTGCCAGTGTTCCTTATGCCCCTCAATAGTGCTAAAGCCTCCATGCCTCCTGGGTGGGAATAATCCTGTTCTTCACCTGCTCAACATCCACACTACACAGAGACATTATTGGATCCTTTCAAGCAAAACATTAGAAAATTTTGCATGGGAGCAGTGGTGGAGGGATGAGATCGAGGAGGCTTCTTGAATTGTTCAGCACAAACTGAAATGTGCAAGTCTCTGGTCTTCAGGACAATACCTGCCTCAGTATTCTAAATGGCTAGATGGGAATGATTTCTTTTCCCTTCATTAAATTTGGGTCCTCTCGGACTCATGGCTTTTGAAATACTGAGCAAAATAGCTGTACCTTCACAGCTACCACATGAGCCTAGAGTGGGGCTCTCCGAGTGAACTGTTTCTAGAACGACACAGTTTTGGTTCTTAGTAAATCCACTTCAAAACCAGCATCAATGACTACCAAAGAGCACTCAAATCAAGCTGAAACCGATCGTAGCTTGTAGTTCTGAGATGTCCATTGCAATTCCAAGTACTGGGTTGTTTGGTAGGTTTTTTTCAGGCTTGGTGAGTCGTGTTTGAAAAGGCAATCTAGGGAGTGTTTCACGGTGCTGTCTGTCTCAGTCTGTATGAGGCAGAATTGATTTCTTACATTGGGCAAAATGTCTTACTATGGAGAGAAACACTGAATCTTTAGAATTCCTTTTTCTCCTGTTTTGGAAATATAACATCAAAGTGTGGACTCCAAAACTGTTGGATTGGTGGGGTGTGAAATCTTTTCATTCTGGAAAAAAATATAGGCATGGCTAAGAACACTCGCTAATGGCTAATAATAAAAAAAATAGGCATGGCTAATAACTGGGTGAGAGGGACCATAATTTTATACAGTGTACATGTAATAACAGACTGTTCCTGCTGAGATGCAGTAGAATAAGCAGAAAGTAACAAAAAGTAGCATAATTTTGAGTTATTAGCCCAAATTTTAGGAGAAGGAATCTCTCAACAGATGACATGTGTGTCAGAGCTGGGAACCAGAGCCAACAGGCTGCATCAATCACAGGGTCAATTGTTCTGATTTTAAGAGAAGGAATTGTTTGGGCAGCCCTCGAGAGCTTCACATAAGTATCAGATTGTAATTCCAGCTTTAAATTTCTTACTTAAACCAAACCCCAAGTCCAATCCCCCTGGGGGTCTCTCAGCACTGCTAATGCACCCGTCAGCGCACATTCCAAGCAGCATGTGTATCCAGCAGACAATAGGGATTGTTGTGGTGGCAGGCAAAATATGCAGTGGGTTGCAGTAGCAGGGATCATATCCCATATATTTTTAATGTGATGTATGGCTCATGTTTCAAAAACTGATTATAACTAAAATTAGGGTATAAAATATTTGACTTTGATTAATATTTGCATCCAATCTAATGCCGTCATTTGTTCTGTAGTTTCATTTGAAACAATCCTATGTACAAAATGTTATGTCAGCTGAAGCTTAGCAACTATTATTTATCTCCTATAGTCTTGCTGGAAACTTCTCAGCAGTTTACAACATTTAGTTAGGATATTTGAAGAGACCTAAAGGATTATTATAAAGAAGCAAAGCTAGGTTTGGCAAGGAGCCTTTCTTTTGTCTCTGAAACCTTCTGCAGTAAATTTAGAACAGAAGAGCAGTTCTCTGGAGTAAAAATATATGTATTGCTGGCTACAAGTGTATATTTGCTGCTTCACAATTTTAGAATTAGATGATGGACTTATTTAGTAGACATTGGAGAGTAAAAAGTAAAACCTCTAATTTAAAACATTCCACGTTACCACATTCCAAGAAAAACATGGACCGGTGAACAAAACCAGCAGTATTGTAATAAGAAAACAACTAGGTGCATTTTTTCCAAAACCTAAACCCAGAAATCTAAATGTATGAGTTACTGGCTAAAAAATCCCATTTTTATGTCTCAGTTTCTTCATGAACTGAAAAACAAAACCAACTCAGACTTCAGAAAATTAAAAAAAATAAGATCTAAGACTCCAGGTCAAGGTTTAGAGCACAGTTCTGATATTATAAAAATCTTTTTTGAACCTTAATGTTGCAATTTTTTTGTTAATTTAAAAATGTGTGGGTTTTTTCTTTATAAGTGATTTAATGTTAAAGCATTTTTTAATGTAAAGCTAGGATCCTTGTGGTGATTTTAAAAAAAAAAATTTAATACATGACTCCTCATTTAGATGCTCATCGTTAGCTTTAAGCACAGGGTAACATTCCAGCCCAGCTTTCTACAGCATCAGCTTAATTTGAGTTTTACTGAATCCTAACTACAGTAATGCATGGAAGTGAGACTGGAAGATTGTGGGAAGATCAAAGGGAGAGAAAACTTGAGGCAGATTCTTGAATCCCTGCTCTTATGAAGGGTGCTAAATGTGCTTTGCTTTGACTTTCTTAAGGGATTTGCAGAACAAGAGGATCTGTACCTGTGCAAGAGGCACAGATGAGAGGCAGACAGGTACAGATCCTGGAACACAACTGCAGAGATACTTGTTTGTATTAATGGAAGGCCCTGAATATGGATAAAAACCACTGTAAGGAAGGCAGGGCATGTGTGTACAAGATTTTGGAAATCTGAGGTACAATCTCCTCCTCCCGGACATCACTGTCCTGCTCGGTGCAGCTCACCCTCTCTTGAATATTTAAGAAAATAGTTGTGATCAGAGGTGGATCAATAGCTGTGTGAATGACATGGATAGAAGGAAGAATGTAGCACTGAGGGGTGCTTTGGAATCAAGAAGTCTCCACACTACTGCTGTGATTTTGGCAGGAGAATATTCTTTTCCAAACTCATAAGGACTTTCCTCCTGTAGTAGTCCATGTCTCTAGATAAGCAACAGCTGCTTTCTATCAGGCAATTTCTTTTATGTCTAATCCTTCTTGCTTCATCCACACGGAAGGAACAGAAGGGGATTGGACTACTACCCACTGGTTGGTACATCTGTATGATTCTACTGGTGTGTGCTGATCTCTAACATGTTACAGTCACTTCCCTGTGGCACCTTTCATGGATCCCTGTTCCAGATTTCATATTTAGTTATCTTCCTATGCCCCAGAATATCTCATGAGGGCAAAATATTATATTAAAGTAATATTTCAATTTTGAAAGGGTGATGGGGCAAAGGCTCCTGGATCCAGGCTTGGTCAGCTGTTTGAGTTCTTGCTGTTTATGGATAGATCAATATTAATCAGAAGGACACTGCATGTAAAATATAATCATCTTTGTGATTACATCCTTTATGTCCCTCTTGAAAATCTAGGCAAAGGCAGCCTCTTTACTATGCTCAGTGCTTTGTACAACTCCATGACAGACCAGAAAAAAACACCAAAATGTGGTGTGTCAAATGCAGCTCCCTTGGGAGGGTCAGTGTGACTGCTCCATTATGTGCCCTGACCTTCATTGCCTGAAGGACAAGGAGTTTTGTTCTTGGATCTGTTTCTCTCAACCTCTGCCTTCCCATTTTGACATGTGTTATAAATACAAGTGCCATAAATAGCTGTTTAAATAACCAGCCTGTATTGTTTCATTGCACTTGCTGTGATGTGCAGGGAAAGATAGACCTTTGATACATGATTAGAAGTATATGAATTTAACCATAGCCCTTCAAGGTAAGAAATATGGTTTGATGTATAATATCTTCATATTTAGAAAATATGGAATCCAATTCCAAGTTAGCTGTCGATTTTTTATGTAATAATAGGATGAATCACTTAACAGTTATGAGTTCACCTGATAAAACAGTGGTATGAGGTTAAGCTGATGCTCCTAAACTGCTTGGGAATGCACACAGCAGGTTGCCACTATTCAAAGTAGTCCTGACTGAAAAACCTCCAGCCCAGCATCTACAGGGGCACATTGCTCACTGTGCCACAGTGGCAGCACTGTGAGCTTTTCCGTGTTGGAGCTCACTTTTGGGAATGTGCAGCATTAGCTCAGCAAGGCAGTGGACCATAAGAAAAGTAGGTCACAGCTACTGGGATGGATAAGAGGGATACTTCTTGGAGTCCAAGTTTCTTAGCTGGGTGTCTTGAGGGTTTTAAACAAGTTTGTATCCAAAGAAATTCCATGTATGACCTGGGGTTAATACCACTGCAGAACCCCAGACTGGCATGAAGAACCAGTGTCAATCCACGCTTACAAGTTAACTGAATTACTGTCTGTATTCAAAGTTTTCTCTTGTAGCCTTTGGCCTCTTCTCATTTTTTTTTCCTTTTCTGTTTTCACATCAATTTCTATGTGCTGTATTTTCCTTCTCATATTCCTTTCCCTTTCACTGGCTTCTAAGTGGGAGATGGAACAGGTAATGTTGTTTGGGTTTGGACAAATATTTTTCATATCTGACATTCAGTTCTTTTAAATTAGGCAAAACTTATTGCAACTAAGAAGAGGAGGCATCTTTAATTCAGCTGACACACAGGTTATTGTTATGAGGACTGCATCTGTGGTTGATATCCTGCTAAGTGATGCAATTATTCCACATTGCTAGGAAAACTGGAGTGCAAAGCACACCCACCATAATGCTTAAGGCAGTGTGCAGTATGAAAACATTTTGAAATATTTACTACAAAAAAAGTCTAACATCTAAAGAGAAAAAGAAATTCAATCCATGCGGTCTAAATGAGATAAAAGTCTACCTAAGAAAATTGCAAAAAAAAATGCAGTAAGTCTGAAGCCAATAAAATATGGTTTTGGTTATGACCTAAGAAACTATCATGTTGTTGCATTACAATTGAATAAAATAGGAAGCTGGGTTATTGTTTGAGTGATAAACCCTTTGTGAGACATTGAAGTTCACTGAAGATTATTCCTGTGTTTTCCCTCACATAACTGTACTATCATTTTATGAGTTGCAAGCAAAATGTGCACCTCAAGTCATGCACTCTTAAAAAAACCAGCAATATAATCTATTTAGAGAAGGCCTGAAGCATTTTCAGAACAAGTACATCATTTTTAAAGTTTTTCCATGGGGAATTACTTATAAAAATATGTATCTTTTGGGATTTGAACCAGGATATTTGTTAATTATTGCTGACATGCCCCCCATAACACCATAAGCTCCCTCAAAGGGCAGGAAAAGAGAATCGGTCTCCCTTAATCACCAAGTATAAACCAAATAAATTTAGCAGCCACCTCTTGCTATCGAGGCAACAAACTGATACATTCAGAGTTCCCTAATGACTTAAATGTATAAAAACTAACAGGAAAAAATAGTGCTGCGTGTTGTCAGGTTGAAACCTCAACTGGTTTTATTTTTTTAGGGCACTTTCCAGAGCTACCCGCTGGCTCAGAGAGCTGCAAGTGGGGTGTAACCAAAGGTCGTCTAATCAGCCAGAGGGATCACTTGTGTAACAGAGGGAGCTAAATTGACTTACAGGTGTAGTGAATGAGGCCTTCAAGGAATCAGGAGGGGGGACAAGCCCTGAATGCATTTAATATCTAGAACAGCATTTTGAAAACATGAGTTATCTTGCTATTTTGGGAATTTTAAAAATAAAGACTAAAACCCAAGGATTTCCACAAAGAATTGGTGTAGAGTATCCATGAAGGGTGCTATATGTCATCTTCAACTTTGTACAACTCTCCTGAACATCCAACCTCTGTTAAATCAAGTATAACATGCAATTTTGGTCTATATGACTATTTTCCTTCTGTTTATCCTCATCCATTGATTTGTGTTGAGTTCTTCAGGTAGGAATAAGTTCAATACTTACTTAAAAGAGGTTTTCTAGCATGGTTCCATATTTTTATAGACTGATAGTATGACAGCTTTGTAGACTCCCAGGGTCACTGAGGTTATACTGCACTATTTGCTTTATAAATTTTTTAAAGAGACAAAGCCACTCCAGGTTGTCCCTTGCTATTAAAACTGCATTTGGCTATGAGACGGAAGAAACGTAACCATGTGCTTTACATGGAATATATCAAAGCCACCCATCAACACCAGCTCACTTGAATCTTGTCTGAGTTTGAAGTCCTGTGTTTTGCAGAAAAGGTCTTGAAACCAGATGAGTTTTATGACAAATGTTTCTCACAATGTTAGATGCAATCCGTGTGTATTTATTTATATTTTTATCCTGAAGAACGTTTAGATTCTTATGGGAATGGGAACTCATTTCCAACTGACTTTATTTAAAGTTGTGAATCTGCATTGGTTCAATGACCCCTGCACACAGGGTTTTAGTACAGAAGGAGACCCTTAAAATCACTGTCAAATTACACACAGGCCTTCACACTTGCACCTACTAGAAGAAAAATTTGTTTGGTGCTTTTACTTTTCTGTTTATTGTTATTTTTTCTGACAATTTAATGGAATAAAAGACTAATGTCCTTTATCTATACAGGAACATGTAAAATAATTATAATCACTGTGGTGATATTCATCCAAGATTATTTAATCCACTTTAAAGAATGTATTTTAAATTTTAATTTTCAAATGCTTCAGCAAAGAGATGAAGGAGGCTGAATGAGAGTCTTGTTCTGCTGCAATCTCTAACTTTTGCAGTTCGAATTTATCAATCTGTTATATTGTGACAAGTACAGACTCAGACACCATAACCTTCCTCTGTATTCATCTGATTCTTCTACTTTTGCCTTCCAGTCTTTAGCAGTTGTCTAAATAGTAGAACTTTTGTTCAGGTACATTTTAATGTTCTTTGGAACAAACCTGAAAGACATTTAATGCTTTATCCACAGGAAAAATTGAATTAATTTACTCTTTCCACTTCAAAACTCCTCTAAACCCCTGTTCAGTCACCTGCTCACCCTGGAGCCAACTAAGGTTCACAGCTACTAGATTGTCCCCCAATGAAGTTCCTAAACATGTATTGTTAAAAATCTGTTAAGTAAGATTGCACAATAGGTTGATTCCATGTCTGGGGCTTGAATTTTGGAAATTTGACTTGCAGGTTTCTAATTCAATCAGTGTGTCTATTGTTTCACATATAAATATATAATATATATGAAGGAAAAATAAAGAGAAACCAAAAGAGTATTTTAAAGTTCTTTTCTAAAACAAGAGAACCCTTCTCAACACTGAAAAACACGACCTTTCATCCCTTTCTTGGTCTGAATTAAAGAAGAAACAACTTGCAGCTGCAAAAAAACTCAGTGATTTTTGTGCCTTATAAAACGATAACATAAAAATCTTTTTACTCAGGATTTTTAAAAACTTTTAAAACTTTCCAAAATATTGTCATCACATACATCCCTGATGTCAAAAACCTGCACTGTCACCAGAATAACTTGAGTCATCATCCACAAAAACAGTGCAGCAAGAGAAATGAACCATTCTTGCAAAGAGCACACATCTAATATGACACTTAAAAATCCTTGAAGTAAGGAAAAAACTTTACTATTTAAGGTCTTATTTGAAATTTAGGCCATCCAGTTTAACAAACTCAAATGCTTACTTTTTTGGGAGTCTCCCTGCAGGATCTACAGAGCAACCTATGTTTATCTAATAATTTTGGATATTCACTTTCCTAAAAAATTATTTTCATACTTGATACTTTTATTTCATAAACTCTTTGTTCACTCAAGTTATATCTCACTTTTCATGTAAGTACATATATTTTTTGACTGAACAACCCTGTTACCTGATGGCACCAAACAGATCAAACTCTCTCCAAGGGGGAAGGTTGTCTCCATGCTGAGAATTGCAGGCAGCAGTCTTAGTCAGGAATTCCCATTTCTTTAAGAGTTTTTTATACTTTTTGATTTTTCCTTTTTTCTTTTTAAAGAAAACCCTATGTAAATGCAGTAAACAAATAATCTTACAATCCCCCAAAAATCCCAGGGTTTGTGCTACTGTTCCATATCACACGAGGGTGTTAGGCCCTCTGCCAGTGTTAATCCATTCCATATTAGAAACCTAAAACCTCTCAGATGTATTAGGCAGCCTTCCAACACAGCCGTTCTGTGCTGGAATTTGGCTTAATTCCTCACAGTCATCCCTTTGCACTTCTTCAGCAAGGAGAAGGCTGGAGTTCCTAAGAGCTTGTCATGGGTGGCTGCTGAGATTTTTGGTTGCAGTGGAGTTTTATTAAAGCTGTTACTGGAGCCATGGGCTTTGCCATCCAAACTGCAGTGGTCACTACTGAAAACCTGAAGGTTTCATGCCACGGAGTCAGAACATGCTATATTTGCCAGCACATACCACAGTTATTTCCTTTCCTAAGCCTGTGGAAATAGACACAAATGATAATTGTTAGCAAATGTCGTGTGCTGTACTGTTTGCAGAGAGGCTTACATAATTAATGTGCGGCCCAGAGATACTGGTGTTCACTGAACTATTGTTAGTTTGAAACACCTCAGCACCTGTTTGCTTTTTTTATCAATCTGTCTTTATGAAGCTTTGAAAATGATGTCACAATGACACCAACACACAGAGCAAGCAGTGATTTTTGTTTTCTGGATTTCACAGACTCCAGGGGAAAAGTAGTGACTACCGATTTATTCAGATGAAACAAACATTCCATTTTAAAATATAAATGGGTGTTAACAAATGTTAGCCAGCCTCTAGCCTGACATCCCTGTTTAACATAGTCCTGCTATAAATTGTATCATGATATCATGGTCCTAAATTGTGAGGACACTAAAAGAATCCATTCAAAAGGCTAGATGCAATTTCAAGGCTTTTTTTTTCCCTTAAATTCTCTTCATGCCAGAGGTGAATATAAGCTAACTGAATTATTTCACCCTCTACATCATCAGCCAAACAACTTGAAGAGCAGTTGCCATTTTTAGATAATTAATACCCTAAATCAATTCATGTTTATCTGGGTGTCCCTTACGCAATCTGTTTCTGTTATCCAACACAACAGCTGGGTATAATTTATTTCTGGCTTATCTGGCAGCTTACAGGCGTAGAATTTAAACTTACATATTCTTCAAAAGTGTTGGAAAAGAGTTACCATGAAAGTATCCCCTTTCAGCACAGAGTTCTGTTTTGTCTGAGTTGTGTTGGATATTTTGCACCTTTTTTTACCCAACCTAGGGGCCTCTAAACACCTATGTATTTTGTAGGACAGGAAAATGCCATCAGATGATATTCCCAGTATTTACCCAGCTAACAGCTTCATAGGATAGAGCTAAGATTTTGGGAACATGCATAAATGTACTTAAGAAAAGGATTTAAATTACAGAGCTGTAGACCTGTAAACACTGTCAGGTGCTGCCCTGCTTAAAGGAATTTAAGATGGGGCTGAGGAGTGGCAAATGGGATAGAGCTGCTGGGGAATGGGTGTCAGAGCCTGCCTAAGACCTTCTGCAAATCTGGTCTGAAGATGTTGTGCTATAAGTGGAAGCAGAGCAAAGCTCTTTGACAGCCTTGACAGCACCACTTGAGGAGGAGTGTGGCAGGAGTGGTGACAAGGAGTGCTTTGCATTTGTGGTCACACACACCTTATCCCATGCTCCAAGTTTCTGTACATCCTACCAGTGACCAATGGCATGGATCCATCTGCATGATGCTTTTAATAGCTTTAAAGCACGTGGAATCCAATATCTTCTTCTGGCTGGCTATCCATGTCTGACAGGATGTGCAGGGCTGCTGGCCAGAAAGCTGATTGACTTTTGGTGTCTTGGGGGCCAAGGCTCAAAAGGCAAAGAGGAAGACTGGCCCAAAATTTCTAATCAGCAATGAAAAAAATAAAGATCAATCTCATTCATGTGAAAAGGTAATTAAAAAGAGATCCTATGTATTTATGAATAGTATTAAACAAATATACCAAAATATTAGTAAAGCTCATTTTTCAAAAGAAACTTAATGTGCATGGAGTGAAAAATGTTTGTCTTTAAAAGTTGCTGTAGTAGGTTTTTGTTTTGTAAAACACATTTCTTAAGAAAAAGAACATGCCATATAAACACAAACATACACACACACATCTGCACACACATACTTCCCAAACCCGTGAGATGTCTGTTTGAAAGATGTCAGTTCTTTCAGTGACTTAAAGTTTCTTCAAGGCAGAAAACTATGGAAGATACAGTGTAGCTGAACATCTGTCTTGTCATGTAGGCAGATATTAGGATTAAATTAACTAGAAATGAATAGAATGATATATGACAGGGTGCAGATGTCCCAGCCACAGTGTGATAATTTCATTGCAAAGCTATGTAATGAATTCCATACATTACAGAAACACAAATATACCACTTTAGGTAATTGTGATGAAAAGGTATAATAGGGAATGGATAAACAGATGGTGTACCCAAAGGCATTTTTCGTTTACTGTTGCTCTCGAGTTATTTTGAAATTACTTTATTTGGTTTACTGTATATCTATTATTACATCCTTTTCCTTCTTTTTAATTTTTTTTTTATCCTCTTAGCTCTCCTGAATCTGGATTCCATGAGGAGCTTTAAGGGCCATTTTGCATGTCTGCTTCTGATAGATTGGTTAGCTCCTATTTTCTTTTGTAAACTGTACATAACTGGGCTACATCTGAAGCCAACATTTCTGTGACTTCAGCACAAATTGGGTTGATTCTGGTAGCCTTTTGCCTTTACATATTTTCTAAATTGGCACATGCTGCATCCGTGCTACTTGAATTAGCAGTGCCATTCATATTTTATCACAGATTATTGGCAAATTTTCCTTTATTACCTGGAAATGGGTACTTTGAATAGCATGAGAGGTTCAGCTGAGGCCTAACCATTTCCAACTGGAATATTAAAATGTGATTACATGAAGATATACGTTACTATATGATTACTTGACCATCCTGAAAAATAAATCCCTTTTTTACACCTGTCAACAGGTGTTTTTAAGTGCTACAAATAGTTAAATTTGCAACATGGCTTTCAATCATTGGCCTCCTTTGGGGAATATATCCATCTCTTGAAATTTGGATGGCCATAGATGAACTTTAGGGAGATCAGTAGCTGAGGTGCTCCATGTAGAAACTTAAAATCTGTTCACTGCATCTATATTTGCCTGTTCTTGGAGGCTGGACTGAGGCCCATTTGAAAATACAAAATCTTAGTTCTGCTGTTAACTACAGATTAATTGGCTCATCAACCCAAAAAGTGATATAAAAATATTTTCAAATGCAGTAGAGATCAGGAAAAAACCATCTGCAATAAATTATTATTTATTTTTGCTGCTATCATCTTGATTCATATTGCAGTATCACAGCAATAGTATCTGAAGCATTGGTGTTCACTTGCAATAAAGAGATTCTGAGGTTATCAAGAGCTTCAGTTCCAATTCAGTATTTAATCACCTGCCAAACATATTTATTGCTGTGTATTCTCCAATTTCATGGATGTTCCCTCTTAATTATTAACCATGTCTCTAATTTTAGATCTATTTTTTAAGAGAAAAATCTTTAGTAAATGAAACAAAACAGGCGAGTGTTGTCAGCTGATTTTATTTCTATCCTAAAGCAAATAAGTGACTAAATATGGCAGCATTTTTATTGCCACCAGTACAAACACATGCAAGCACCCCACATACTTCAATCATTTCTGCAGTGGTTGGTTTTATTGCTGGGTTTAATCGCTTTAATTCAATGCAGTTTATACAGTAGTTTGATGTAGGTCCAGTTCCAGTACATTAAAATGTTAACACACCGGCTACTAGAGTTTTACTTCATACCTGCTTGTTTCATTTTCAGGTTCAATGTTACTTTTTTTCTGTTTCTTGAGCTTTCAAAGGAAGGGAATCTATTTAGAAGCATATGTTTTTAAATATGGAGACAGCACAGTTCATTTTCTCACGATGGAAGCATATTTTGGATAATCATTTTTTTCCAAACAGATGCCCAGTTTATCTCACTTAAATCAACTGTTTCTGACTGGACCAATTCCTGGATGAGTTAATTGAGCATGGCTAAACCCAAAATGCTGGACTAATCCAAGGAAATAGGAAGAGGTGATGACTGTGAAGATTCTCAGCTTTCAGTAAAGGTGTTTAGTTGTTTACTTATATTCTCACAACAGAAGGAATGTAACAAACTCAGCCCACTGGAAATAATTCTGGATAATCTCACTCCATTACTTTCAGTGAAATTGAGTCTGCTCACTCTACCCTTGTGGACCAACATCCCGGGGAAACAAGAAGGTAATAGCTCATTCAGGCAGTACAAAATAAGTGACAGAAGGAAAGACAGACTGAAAGCTGTGTGTCTCTAGTTTTTAATTCACGTTAGTAGTCCACCATTAATGTATTAGCTTCTCAATAGCTACACTGAGCACAGGAAATCAGTGAAATGCTGTCAGCATTGTTGGCAATGTTGTTCATTAGTGCCAGGCTGTCTTGCACACATCACAGCTGTCCATCCATGCTCACTTTTCATACTTGGAAATTTTGGTTTGGTGAATAATGATACCTTGTTTGATCCTTTCCTCCCCCCAGCACCTCCCATGAAATCCTGTTCTGAGAAACACATACTCAAAAATTCAGATTCTCGAATATCTTTGCTATAAAAGAAGGTTACTTTCTATTCTCAGTGCTTTGTATACACTCATCTATCATTGCTGTAATAAAGTTCATAGGCAGACAGCCCATGGGACCAGGCACAGACACCTATCACCATTGTAGCACAAAGCTGAGGCAGGGGAGGTTTAGGTTGGGTATCAGGAAAAAATTCCTCCCCCAGAGGGTGTTTGGGCACTGGAATGGCTCCCCAGGGCAGTGCTCACAGCATCAAGACTTTCTGATTTCAAGAAGTGTTTGGAAATACTCTCAGGCACACGGTGTGACTCCTGGGGTGTCCTGTGCAGGGCCAGGAGCTGGACCCCATGATCCTGGTGGGTTACATCCAACTGAGCACATTCTATGGTTCTATGATTGAAAAAAAATTATAATATGTCCTCTGGATCTCAGGGTAAGACTTTTTATGGTTAGAGGCTTTATTATGAATATTTTGGCTAATTATTAATTTTAAATGTGTAAAATTATACTGATTTTGAGTTCTGCTTTAATAAGTACTACTGAGATGATATTAACTGATGCAGATACCAGTTTTTTAATGTTTCTGAAGTCTTTCTTCAAATTGATTTGGCCTTTATTTGAAACCATGGCAAAATGTTTCTTTTTGCAGGTCTTCTGCTAGCTTATCACTTACCACAATCCTCTACACCTGCAAACTAAGAATCTCAGGTGAAATCACCTTGTGTCATTACTGATGTGGCGCAGTGATGCAGCTGTAATTAATTGTGGGGTGTCAGGGAAGAATTTGGTTCCTCTCTCTAATGCAATAACCAAGTAAAAACTTTTGCATCCATTCTGCTGCCTGTGAACAAAATGGGATGATGATAAACTGCTAGTTGTCTTAACAGACACAAACACATCCATGACCTTTGACTGGATCCTTTTGCACTCCTGACAGAGGGCACAGCGCCTTCTAGATGGAATATAATGTTCCTCCTATTGGCTTTGGGTTTGAAGCACAGTCATGGAGAGATTTGCCTGAAAAGTTCACACCTTTTCCATGCAGTACCAGGCCAGTGCTCAGAAAATTCACTTAGGCTATGAGAATCAAGAAATACCCTTAGGTGCCTGACAGCTACTATAAGTAAAACTGAAACACCTGAAATTATAGCTTGAGCTCTTTTTGCCATTTTTCCATCTAAGGATGAGCATTCCATCCTTTTGAAATGTTAATTTTCAGTTCAAAATAACCCCAGCAAACCTTGGATTTTTCTTCTAGAAAATAAAAAATTACTTGAAGGATACCAGTCCACTGCTTGTAGGCAAGTTTACAATGAGACAATGAGGTTTGTTTGCATAGAAGAAAATTTCTCAAATCCTTTCACATATATTTCACAGGACTACTACAAAATGAGTGCTTCTACTATGGAATGGTTCTGCTGATAGAAATATACTGCTTTTAGCAAGCATGCCTTGCAGCATGGCTTTGAATTGCACAGAAATTATATTCTTCTTCCTACTAACCTCTGCTTGTGATTTTTTATATTTCAACAGGTTCTTTTTTCCAAATTACCGTTGTTAAGCCCTTATTAGAAAAGCAGAAACAAAAACTCTGAAATAAAAAAAATCATTAGCACCTCAGTCTGACCCCAAGCCCTCCCCCTCAGAGAGAAAAAAAAAAACCACAAAAAAATCAACAATTCTCTTCCAATACTTTGTTAAGCAGATGTGCATGTAATAGGCTCACAGTTGTCACAGTCTGATTTGTTTTGGACAAGGCAGCTTGACTGGAGAAGGAATTAGGAAATCACTGACACAGAGGAGGAAGAAAAAAAAAATAGCCACGGGTTCATTCTGTGAGGACTTGTTGGGTCATATGAGGTTATCAACTAAACAAGTTAATGGGATCACACCCTGCTTGAAAAACAGACAAGAATATGCTTATGAATTAGCAAATGCAAACCCCTTTTATTCCTGTTTATTATTGTTTTTTCCTGTTTATTATTGTTTGCAGACACAAAAACACTCAAGCAGATTTCTGAGGCTATTAATAAAAAACCTAGAAGAAATTCAGAGATTTGAGGCTTTAATTTTACCTATTCCCTGTGTGGCTATTTAATGTCAGTACCTTTCTGATATTAATGACAATGAGCTGCAAAGTGGATTTGTGACCATGAATGAGACCAGCAGAGCTAGGCCTTTAAAAGTAAACTTCTGCCTCTGAATATTAATAAACTAGATTGTTTATATTAGCTTTTTTATCTATTTATTCCTGTTGTGGATGTCTTATTAGGATCTCCATCCTAATAACCATTTTGACTCATGAATGCAAAAAACCCCCAAAACTGGGCAGCGACCACCAAAATCATCAAATATTATCTCATTTTTATTAGGGTGAGGTGTGTTCAAGAATCAAGAGCCAGGACAGGCACCACTGACTGCAATATGAGGAATTATAACTGATTACAAAAGAACTCAAAATCTTTTTGCTATTCTGAGGCAAAATGGAGTAATACTACTTACCACATTTCTTAATTTTTTCTCTCTTTCCTCCTCCCTCACCACTACTAGAAAGCCAACAATGGACATTTCAGTGAAAATGTGAGACATCTGTCATGGATTTTAATCTGAAAACCGGGTTTCAATGCATCTACAGCTACCAATAGGGCCTGTTAGCTGAAGCAAGGCTATGCAAAGAGCTAATGTCTAATATTTGTAAGCTCAGTTGAGTTTGTGTCTCATCTGAGGCATTGTTGCATAAAATGCATTTCATGTTTTGAAAAAAAAAATATGACTACAGTCTTTAGTTATTTTTAATGCAGACTAGGGGGCCATAGGGAATATTGTGATTTCCAAGATTTCTGATAAGAATGCTTCTCAACACATGTGCTGGAATACATTTCTGTAAGTCTTTATTCATTTATTTATCATGCTGCAATTCTCTAAAAAGGAAAATACTTGTGCTATAGTGGTATCACTGCTCATACAGGGAACTAATCACAGATTAAATTTAAATAATTTATATGTAAAATTAATTTGCCTAATGGTATAGGAGTTCAGTTAGCTGTACAGCAGCTTTACTGCTATCCTGAAGCCCTTACTATGCTGAAAAAGGAAAACAAACCCAAATGCAAAACATCAGTGAACACAATCTGAGATTTGCATAAGGACATTTTCCACATTCAGGATGTGATCTTGGTGCAGGAGCAGACTGGAGTGCAGAACTGGTTGCAGTAAGTGTGTTTTATCTTTTCCAGGTACCCAGCTGACAGAGGCAGAAATGCACACAAGCTCAGGCATTAGGTAATTAGGCCTGACCCACACTGGTGCTACCTAAAGAAGCCTTTCAGGTCATTTTTGGGAGCCATGGATGAGGGTTTTAGGATCAGAATCTGAGCAATGTGAATACAGCAGCCTTCATGCTGTGTTTTGGTGTGAGGCACTTGGCAGCCCTGTCCGCTATGACTTCAGCCTGGAGACCCTGGTGTCAGCGATGAACTCTGTGAAATGTTCAGGCTTTAATGAAGGAAACAGTGGGTTGCACTAGTGGGGCATTTGTAGGGTCAATGATTGAAATATTATAAAAAATATTGATACCCTCCTGCTGTTCTAATTAACCTCCCTCTGAAATTACCTGAAGGTCTTTGTTAATTGTCCAAACTGGTATTAAGAGTTTACTGAAAAAAATCTGAGGTCCAACATTCTAGGAGATGGATTTCTTTTAAAATACTGTCTTGGAAACAAAAGCTTTTATTTTTCTGTAATGAATTATATCTACCTAATAAACCACTGCTTTTGTGACTTAGGAATATGACCGGTCTTCCTGGGACATGGTTACTTTTATTGGAGACTCCACTTGAAATCTTCACTTCTTTTGATCTTCAGCTTAAAAAGTTGAAACAAGTACTTCTCCCAGAAATCATAAAATCTCTGCAAATATATTAGGGAAATGGTATCATTATTAAATTGAAATATATGCTTAAACCAAAAGCAAAATTCTAGACTTTGAGTGTAGCAAATGAGTACTTATACAATAAAACCCCAAAACCCAAAAAAAACTCCAAAAAAACCCCACAAAAAAACCCCAAAATAACCAAAAAACAAAACAAAGCAAAAAAAAAAAACCAAAAAAAACCAAAAACAAACCCACCCCCAAAATAACCCCCCCCCAAAAAAAAAACGAACAACAACAACAACAACAAAAAAAACCACACACACACAAAAAACCCCCAAAAAACAAAAAAAAACAACCAGTAAGAGTGGAACATAGAACCTCGAAAGAGAGGGAAAGTGAAAAAGAGAGGTTTTGTCTATTTACTGTTCAGTGATCTTGTAAATTCTAAACATGGGAATTACTTATGTGATTCCTTCCTTTCTGTGTTTTTATTTTCCTTTTCTTTCTTTTTCTTACCCTGCTCAGGGTTCAAAGAACCATCATCACCACTGCTAGCTTTTCTCCAGGCAAGCTAGGAGAAGGATTCAGGAAAAGAGGCCTAAAAGTCAGTTTGAGAATGTGTCACCTTGTCCACCCTGCCAGGGACCACATCCCCTTCCTGCTGGTCCTCATCAAGGTTTAAGCCCTTTGCTCTCTCAGGATCCCCATGAGTCCCATGGCAAGGACTTGTTAGCTCAAAGTTTTCTCACACCAACCCTGGAAAGAAAGAGAACAGCAGAGCTAAGAAAACTACCAAAATAAAAGAATAAAAGTGTCTCTCTTTTTTCTTTTCTTTTTATTTTTTGGTGTGTGCTTGTGATGGATTATATCAGGGAAGGTGAGAAAAAGACTGCATTAATTATGGTGAAAACAACAATCTACTGTACTGCAGTACACTGAAGTAAATGTGTGAAGCAGCAAGGAAAAACATTCAGTTTATTCCATAAATACCCTAAAATATTTCCTGCATTGACATGAGGTGCTTAATTTTTCACCCAAAGTTGTATAAAACCATGTAACCTGTTGCACAGGACTTTCCTCTGCCCTTGGGCCAAGTCACACGCTTTCTCTTTGAGCAGCACTCAGATTTCATTCCCTAGCATGTGCATAATGTGCAAACAAGCTGAGGCAGAGGCTGCTCTGGTTTTGGCTCATTATAGGTGTGTGTGGATGTATAAATATATCATTTTTTATTGGACACATCCAGAAGTACAATAGTGCAAACACCAGTGTTGGAAGGCGCAATGAGGAAGTTTTTAAGGGGGCAGGGAGGCATTCCAAGAGACACATTGTTAATGCAGGCATCACTCAACAGGTCACTGCAAACCACCTAGTGTGCAAATAAAAGATGCTGATTTGGTACACAATCCTGTTTGCCTGGCAAATTGTCAGTTTGTGACACAGCACCATAAAAATGAAGAATGAAATTAAACACAATTTTGAGAATTTCAGTATTGTTAAAAGAATAGTAACACCAGCTTTAAAAGAAGCAAGGTGGTTATTTTCTTCCCCCTGTACATGACATAATCCATTTCAAGAATAAGCCTAATATCAAAAATTTTGCTAGGAAGAATCAGAAGCAGCATGAGCTTCTGCAGAATAAGAGTAAGCTAGATCCATAGCTAAAAGAATGCAGATGACCAAGGCATAATTTTTATATGAACATGTATGAGTGGGTGTGAATAAAAATAAATATACACAGCTTATAGTCAGGGACAGTCACAGACACACAAACACATCCCATGTGTATGCAACATGCAAATGCACCTGTCAGGTAGCACACACTCATTAGCCATGATTAAACATAAATGACACTTCCTATGACACATTTCACTAACTGCAAGAATACTCATTTTTAACTAGTATTTTACACTAGTCATGAGGATTCTGCTAAAAGTTGTGGACCGACTACTACAAGATAGAATGTTCTTCATGCTGCCTCCATTACAATGGTCTTTGCTCCTGATAGAACTTCCAAAATGTTAGATCAGCCCAAAAGAAGTTGAACAGATGAGATATTTAGATAGGAACATACAGAGCTCCTACATTATGTTGCTTTTTTTTTTTAAAAAAAAAAAAGAACATTTTAGATTCTACACTTTGAGAATTCACAACCCATTTAGGAGATTGTGGAATAATAAAATAAATACCTATCAGAAAAGATTCTGTGTTTTAATACTGGTCTTCACTGGGATTTGGTTTCCTGGTGGATAAGTAAGAGAAAAACACTAGCAGTCCAGAAGCAGCAGCAGCTGCAGAAACAAAAAGGTCATGAAATGTAAGTGCTATGCAAATAAAGGAAATAAAACAAACAGATCATTTAAAGTATAAAAGAAATAAAAGAAACAGCCATAAATCACCATGCTTGGGAAAGAAAATTAAAATAAAGGGCAGTTTGAAACAAATCAAAATGTCATCAAAACAAAAAATGGCAGAACCATAAAGAAGTAATAAAATAAACAGTAATTGGAAGAAATTGCAAATAAAAATAAAATAGAACTAACAGGAGCAACAGGTGGTTGTTCATGTTACACCAAAGACTGAGTGGAAGCAAAAGCTTTAGGATTTATCCAAAAGATAGGAATGGTGTTGGACCAGTAGGCCTAGATTGTGAGAGCATAAGAAATAATCAACAAATCTTAAAGTTTTATTCCAAACATGTTTGAATTTTCTGGCAGCATGGATGCACAGTTGACGACTGTTTTTCCCCCACTATTTGGTAGGCTACAGAATTAAAGAGAACCAAATCAATCCCTCCAGATCCCTCTTCCCAAAGCCAAAAGTGTTGATTCAAACACCTCAGAAGCCAACAAGCAGCCTAAGTACTGTGTGTGTCTTTTGAGAGTGAAGCTGAATTTCAAGTCTGGACACAAGCTGGGCTGCTGGAGTTGCTCCACTCTGTTGTGGAGTGAGACCAGGGAGCTGGGTTTAGTTCAGATCCTTCTAGGAGGCCTGTGAAAAGCAGAATGGGACACAGGGACAGACAGGTAGGATGAGACAGCCCCAAGAGGAGAACATAATCACCAGGAGGTGTGCATGGAGAGAAGAAAATTACCAGCTAATAAATGACTGAACAGGCAGGATTTCACTTCTGACTAGACACCAACTCCTGAAGGAGAAAATCAACAAATTAACGTTCTGTGTCTGTTTTGCTAGTTGTGACAAATGAATGACAAAGAAACAGTTGTGGTCAAAGTGCTTGAAATAAGTTTAAATTGATAATGGGCCTTAGCTGTGCAGGACAGAGGTGGAGCAGAGGGGCTGCTGGTGTGATGTATTCCTAAATCAAAGGGCAGCCTTCCCAAAACTTGTGGAGCTGGGATTGAAGTCCTGTCCCCAGCAGTGTGACAGGACATCAGCTGCTCCCCTGGCACCTGCCTGAAGCTGGGCCCTCTGCCACGGGCACCCCTCGTGCCTGGCAGGGCTGGGTTTGGGGTGCTGGGGCACTGCAGAGGGGCACCCTGCCCTGACATTTGTCACCCATCTCCATGGGCTGTGTGACACCTGCACCGAGGGCTGAGCGGGCAATCCCTCCACACCACTGCAGGGAATAGAGCAAAAGTGACTCGGGGCTGCAGCTGCAGTGTGCTGCAGCTAAGGAGTAATTTCCTAACCACAGTAATAGATTAATAAAGTAGCTGAACAGTACATGTTCATCAGGCCTACTAGAAATCCAACACCGCGCACTGTGCTTCAGCAGTTTATTTTGCCTTCTTTTTTTTTTTTTTTTTGTTCTAATATATCTGTTCTTAAATGGCCCCTAAACCCACGCTGTGCAGTAATTTATACAAATATTCACAGGCAACTCTACACTCAGTATATATAATTTTATTGTTTTGACTTAAAAGTCACAGGACTGAATTAAAAATGCATGGGTGGCGCTTTGCCATACTGCACCTAGAGAACAAGAGGCTGTCAGCCCGAGCTCTGTGCCAACAGGTTGCTGTGTACTAGACTAAACTGAACAGCAATAAGTCTACACAGCAGAGCTTTGCTGAAAGATGTGATCACACCTCCTAATGTGACTCCATGGCTCTGTTACTTACAGCTAAATTACATTATTATGACTTCATTGTTGAATCCCAATTCTCCTAATTATAGCCTAGAGATCTATTATTTGATTTTGTAACACCAAGTGCTTCTTTTCTAAATCATGTAATCTCTTGTAGCTTATTAATGTCAGGTTTGTGCACACGCAGGGACTTGGTTGTTTGCCAGGGAGAATCAAATTTTCAAATTTTCACTGTGTTATGTTGCAGGGGTTTGCTTGTTACAATCTAATTATATTGGCACTGAAAGCAAATTTATATTATAAAGCACTTTAACTCTTTCACGGAAACGTATTTGCATATCTAAGTGTCTCGCCATTGGTTTATTAGCTTTTTTCATTGGGAAATTTTTATGGGATTCTGTAGAAAAGAATAATAATTCTGAAGCCATTAACTGTTTATTTTCCTTTGAAAATGTGAAGGTTTAAATTTAAAGTGATGCTCATTGTAATAAACCCATGAGTGAAATGCAAGTAGGTGCCACACATGGAACTGGCCTTAAGCTTTGTAATGACAAAAGCGGTAAAACTGAAATTTATTGGTTTTTTAAATTGCATAAATTCTAAAATGCCATTTTAAATTGAGACTCTATTTCCCCAGTGTAAAACTGTCTGACAGGTGGTTTGGATTTTATTTACATAATTCCCAATAATGATAAGTATATTTGGTTACAGGTAGGGTATTTCATACTAAGAGTAAGCTTTAAAGCTTTTAAGTCCCAATAACATGCCTGTCATTAGCTTCTGCTGAATTCAATGCATGTTTAAGTGACTCATGATCTTCCAGACTCAGGGAGTGAAATAAAAGACTGCAATTCTCAGTGACTATGATCCCCTTGTATGAGACTTGGGACCATGAGTGATTTTAAAGCTCTCTTTAAACTTCCTGATTTTGTAATGTTTTTTCAGGGCTGTGAGGGCTGTTGCTCCCATGACATAAATAAAAGGCTGCTGGTTCAGTTTCCTCCTCTTCTGGTGAAGCTGTGAGTGGCTCCTGAAAGGAATGGGTCTGCACCACCCCACTCCAATGGCTTCTCCCAGCCAACAGGCCTCCACTCCTTTTGCATGAGGTCAAATAACATTGGCTGCAACATAAGTTACACAATTGCCAGCTTGGTGATTTTTACTGTTTTTTCACGTCCCCCTGCCCTCCTCCCATCACTTGCAATTAGATCACTCATTTGGGCTGAATATCTGGGCAGTCAGGAGCCCACGCAGCTCAGTCCAATACAGGAGAAATGGAGAGAGGCAGGAGAGGGGCTGCTGCTTCCTGCAAGAGCTATAATGGGTTAGACAGAACGTAAAACTGTACCCCAAACTCTACCCTGTCTGCCTGTCTCCTCACCAGCTAACCTACAGTGTCCAAACTCCCTTCTCAGCTTCTGACATCCAGAATCTGGTTGGTTCTGCGTTAAGTGTCCTTCATACAGGAAAAAATGTTCCACAGGGAATAATTCTGCCTAGTATGTGATATCTTTCTGCCATCAGGAAGAAAAAGAAAGGATCAGCATTCAGCAGCAAGCCTAGTTCTAAGCAGCTTGGGGAAGATTTTGTCATTCACCATATATTTATAAGAGGCTTAGTAGCATGGGGCACAACCTTGCTGCGGTAGTCAGGCAGAGGTTTGCATGCTAATATGAATATGGGATTATGATGGAGAAAACATATGTAGACACAGTTGCCAGTAGAAGTAAATGGATTGCACATTTTTGCTGCCAACCTAACAGGCTCTGACCCTGTTCCCCAAAGAAGGTAGGCACAGAGGTTTAGTCAGAATTCAAGAGAACCTTTCCTATTGGCTTCAGTGAACTCTATTTCTGCTCCAGGTAGCTAATGAGTTGTGGCAACCTGCAAAGCATTCTTTGATGAATATCAGTAAATACTGACCATGAAATATGAAACAATGATGATGTGTTTCTCAGAAACAGTTCAACAGTACTGATATTAATGAATACTGTTCTATTTCTCCTGTGTAGGGAGAAATACACCCCCAATTTTCTTCTTTCCAGATGTACATTGAAAAATACCAAGCTGAACACTTCGCTTGCAAGCTCACCCTCCTGTCATTTGAGGAAGATCCCTATCTTTACTTCTAGCTACTTGTTAGATTTTCCATTTATTTCTCCAGTCCATGGCCACCAGGCCAAAGAGCAGTTGACATCTGTTTATGCAGTTAGTGCTCCTTACTGAATCAAGTCCAATGTCAGTCCTACTCAGTGAATAATAAAGTGTAGCTTTCAATGCCTATTAAAAACACCCCATTGGTGGGCTTCCCTGCTGCAGAAATGTGTAAACTCTACAGCCAGATTTAATGGGTTGGTTTATATGTGGATCACCTTACACTGCACATCAGTACTTTTAATATTTACCAGGATTATCATCTCCATTCCAAGTATGCATTTGGAATGAGAAGGACAGAAACAACCACCATTTCTGTGTAGTAAGGTGGCTTTTCTCTGCATTTTTATTCTGCAAAAACATCTGTGATCACCAGCAAAATTGGTACCAGACAAGTGAATAGTAAGAATAAAAAGAGACTTCCATGAGAGAATAAGATTCCAAAAGGAAAACTGCTATCAAGATACAGTGGAACAAATGGGTGTCTTATGCATCTGAATGCAAATGTTAATTTTGATGGAGTTTCAGGAATTTTAATCTCTTTGAGCTGATCCCTGTAAAACTCAGGCCTCATGTTAAAGTTCATCTTTAAATGAAAACTGCAATTAGAATTGCAATGCAAGTAACATAGATATCTTCTGAGTTTCCCCACAGAGTAACTTTATGCACATACACAGACCCATATTACTAAGCAACATAAGCACTATGAAATTTAAAAGAGGAACTCTTGTGTCTTCTGTGGTGTAAGTATCAGAGATTGGACCACGGAAAGCTACAGTCCATGATAAAGAAGCGATGAAAAGCAATTACACAGCAAATTACCCTTCCATGTGGGTGTTTAGTAAGGAATACTAATCTGTAATGCAATTTGCAGAAAATCATTGATCAAATGTATGGCTACATCGAAGGGTCCCTCTTACTGTGCTATCAAAGTAGCACATTTAATATCTTTATTTAGCTGCCTAACAGGAAGGTGAACTTTTGATGCTAAATGAGCATCAGAGCTTACATTTTCCTTGTGGTAGATCCATAGAATTATGATCAAATAATGGATTGTGGTATTTCTTGATTACACAGTTAGGGAGCAATCACCTGCCATGTTTGCTTATCTAGTTTATTTTCCTAATCAAGCCACACTGTAATTGAGGATTTTGAAACAAAGTCAGTGCAACTGCTGGAGAAATTGCCACAATTTTGATTCTGAACTTTACATCAATCAGACTAGCTGCTCCCATGACAGTTTGCTTTTGCTACAAATAGTAATGAACTTTCTTCTTTTGGATTTTGTTTCAGACAGTTGATACTACAGGGCTTTGTGCTTTGCCTTGCACTTCTTTTTTTTAGTGAGGTGTGTATGTACATTGTGGCCTAATCACATACGCTGATGCACTTCATTTATTGGAAATTGCAGCAGAGATGATACAACTTGCTGGTGAATCTGCAGATGTTTGAATAACTTTGGATGAGTAGTAAGGTCTTCTGTGCCCTAAAGCTGTATTTTTTTCACTGTTGCCTTTCTTACCACTTATAAATATGTAGTTGATCTCGATCCATTAGTATTTTGTCTCAAAACTGTGCAGTTTCAGCTGGATTTAATGCACATGCACTTATGTATTTTTTCCCCCTGCAAATATATTTAATACAAAATCAATTATTAAATAAGAGGGGTGTGAAGAAATTGAACCACAAGGAGTCACCCAAACAAACCCAATTTTTGTTGGCTGCGTGACTCATTAGTGAACCTTACTCAGTGCTCCCATTGTGCTGAGCGCCTCATAATGAAACACACAGGGTTAATGGCTGCAGTGCAGCGGGTTTAAGTGAAACCGCAGCAGGTGTGAGCCTTAACGAGGTGTTAATGGGGAGACAGGTGCATGTAAACACAGAGCAGGAGGGCACAGGAGCGGCCAGGGGAGAGGGCAGAGCTGTGCCACCAGAGCGCTCCAAGGGCAGGCTTCAGCCCCAATCGTCTCTGATGCTGGCAAGTCAGACCTAAAAGACTTCATATCTGCAGTTAAACATTCTGTGCTACCCCTTCTGTGGAAGATGCTGGCACTAGGAAAGCTTCAAAGGCAGCTCTTGCTTCTTTGTGCATTTGGGCTAAATGACCCTTCCTAGGAAATACTGCGGGAAGTTTTCCCCGGATTAATCACTGGTCCCTAACTTGGTGTGTGTGGCTTGGCACACAGGCACGTCACACAAGGGGGTCATATCTCCACCTGCCTTGCACAGAAAGCATTTCATTACATTCCCTTCTAAATAAAAAAAAACAAACCAGATATTGATAGCAAGGGCCCTAAACTGATGAGTGAAGCAGCAATAAGAAATGCTAAAACCCAGCAACCTCAAGTACCCGGCCTGAGTGCCAGGGAGAGCAGATAATCTGATCATCAGCTAAAATCCACGTCTTAAAGTCGGAACTGATTCACATGTTCTCAAATGATAAGAAACAACATTTTTGGGGTGGATAGCAGCTGACAATCGCTTCATTGTCAGGGGGCCATACCACAAGCATCCATACTCTAGAAAAGCACTTGCCCGAAGTTAGAAAGTTGAAGCCCCCTTTCAGCAAATTAAATTGTTAGTCTTTGCTACTAAAACTGTGACCTCTCTTATTCCTGCCCTGGGAGGCAAGCCTCCTTTTATCCTTTCATTTGACTTTGCAAGCTATACTTAAACAAGGTTTATTGTTGATGGTATCATTGCTCTGACATGTAACCAACTAAAGGAGGAATAAATCACATGTCAAAATTCTCTGAGCTAGCACTGCCACAGAGATTATAATTTTTCTCCTGGCTAACTTCTAATGGTGGACTCTCTTATTAAACCCTCTTTTTCAACCCTGAAGATAAAGGCTTCTTTTTCAATAAAAAGATAAAAAGTAGAGACCTGATTCTGGGAACTAATAGTCCCAAGAATATGTTTTCTTGACACTGTGAAATGCCATCTTGTTGCCTGTTATACTCTGTGGTACACATTAATAATGTTTGGGACAAATAAAAGTAAATTCCTTTAGAGGATTCACAATGAAAAAAATCCTTAGAAAGAACAAGTTTTTAATAGAACTAATAGAACTTTTCTTATTGTTTGTTCCATTTTGACAGTTTCATCTTCCTCTTAGCTGTGAAATGAGAATATAGGATAAGTCAGCTCTAAATATCATCCTCAGGGTATTTTTTTAGGCTCCTGACATAAGCAGCATTGGCTCAGATTACTCAATTACCTGCTGGCACTCTGAAGTTGCCCAAAGAATTAGCGTGAATATATTGCTGGAATTTGCATTAAATGTGAATGGGTAATAAAAAGAAAATCTGGATTCTTTGACCTCTTTGTGGTTTGTATTAAAAAAAAATCTAACTAGGATCTCTTGTGTTAGAACAGCTGCATGCTTTAAAAATGCTCCTAAAATTTATTTACTTTTAAAAATGCCTTTATTTATAACTTTTCAAGGTTAAAAATTGAAATATTCTATTTCCATTAAATTACACTGAAAAAAAATTAGACAAGAGAAGTACAAAATTTAATGACTCTGCTTGGGTCTCATGGAAAAAGGAAAAACATGCTAAGCTCTGAAGATTGCTTGTTACTCTTTCAGGTAATCTTTTGAGCTGTCCATTTTTTTCAGTTTGTAAGGCAAGCTGACAGGCACTTTGGACAACTTATCATGACACTGTGAGCCATAAATGTGATGCAGTGCTTCATAAATGTGACAAAGTACTTCCAAAACAACTGTTGACTTTTAAAGGCATCCTACTTCTCTAAAAGGAGGATATTTACTCTAAGTGCAGTTTGTCGGGATTCTCAGCTAATTTGCTACCTACGCACCTTTAATATGTTTGTGAATTCAGAAAATATTCATAATTGTAAGTATCTATGAGATTACTGTATTTTAAACCAGGCTTGACAGCACAATAGAATCCAATAAAAGAAAGCATCTGTTGTACTAGGGATGCTTCAAAAGAAAGACAACTTGAATGCAAATAAGATTAAAAAAAAATAAATTTACAAAGAAACTGTAACTGCATGTGTATGTCTGTACTTCATCCTCTCCACATCATCTCAAGAACTAAACATAAAAATACTATTGTTATAATAAGAGGGGTCCTAATGAAAACTGAAGTGCAGAGGACTTAAGATAGAACAAAGTGGTTTCCCATCAGATTGGTACATTAATAATCTATAAAAGATGATGCATATTTAAATTTTCCTAACTGCTTAAAACTCTTTCCCACTGCTTGTGTTACATGAAGAAATTTTGCTGAAATAAAATACACTTCCAGCTTGATGGCTATCTGTGAATTCAGAGTGTGTTTCTCAGCAGATTGAAAAAATTCCAGCTGCATCCAGCCTTGCACTGGGAGAGATCAAGTGATATTTACAACATTTAAATGCAGTCAAACTAATGGCTTCAACAAAACCTTCCCACTGTTATTGTCATCATATATCAGATGAGTCACAGGTAATACTGATGCAGGAAACTTTTTAATGTGAGAACGAGTTATAGCAAAATTAAACGGTGCCTGATTATAGAAATATATTCACCACTAGAGCTGAAAACAAAAGTATACCCAAAATCTGTTCTGTGTCTGTTTCCAGGTGTGGTCCAAAGGAGGATATTTGCCCCTCAGTAAAACTCTCGGCAGGTGGAAAAGGCAGCTACACTGTATTTTAGGTTGTGTTATTTCTATATATCTTCAATTATCATCAAGGAAGAGCTCAGGAGTGGCAATACCTGCCTCTTGAAGCACTGATGAAGGTTCTTTTATTGATCATTTCCAGTCAAGCTTGGTTAAGAAGTTGTCATTCCCCTCTCCAATCTGTGTTTCCTCACCACATCAGTGACACTGCACTGGGGCAGCTACACACAGCGGGACCTGAGCAGCCTCAACTTACCCATCTTTATAAAAGCTTTGGTTCTTCCAGTGGTTTCCAGAAGCAACATCAGGATGAGGAGAAGAAGAGATGAAGGTCTTAAGCCACATTCCATATCCAGGTCAGGGCTTTTATCTTTATGGCTCTGTTCCCCAAACTGTCTGCCATGACAATCCAGGAAATTCATCCAAAGGCATTGATGTGTTAGTCTAGTTAGGAAACTTTCAAACAAGGCTTGAAATAAGGTGATGATAAAAATCCATCTATGGCTATAAAAATTATCTTGGAGGTCAAAAGGCAATTACAGAAGAGAAAAACAAGACTGTGGTAATAAGGAAGGCAAAAGAGACTGGAGATGAATTTATTTATCCAACCATCCATGGCAAAAAGAAGCAGGTCCCTTTGGCATGTAGTATAGATGTATTTCAGAAAGTGGAGAGAAAAGCTCCAGATGTGATAGTAAACCAAAAGAGTTCATGGCATGTAAGGAAAAAAAAAGAAGGTGGTGGGAATAGCAGATAAAAAAAAAGAAGGTGGTGGGAGCTAGATGGCAAACCAGCTGAGAGATCTGGTAGACAGATTCTTATAAATAGATTCAATAAATTGTATGAAAAATAGGACCTTGGAGAAAGTGGTGGTTACACCATTAAATATTAAAAGCACACTTACCACCTGTCTCAATTGAGACAAAAAAGGAAATGTAACAAAGCAATATAAAAGCTTCAAGACCTTTATAGTATAAGTCAAAAGAAAATAAGGTCTAACAAAATAGAAACAGGGTTGACTAAATATGTGTACAAAGATTGACATGTTAGATTTACATAAAAACAGCTGAAGTACAAAATGTCTTATCAGTATCAAAACAAATAAAAAGAGATTAGGATAGAAAATGTGGATTCCTGATTAATGAAGAAAGAAAAAAGGAAATATCCAATACTGAACTTAGAAAAGAAAGTGAAAGTAGGTGTCATAAAACAGACTAAGGTGTTTTCTGCCCTTTTTAATTCCATCAAAAAATTTAGTTGCACAGTTAGATTTTTCATTTAATATGTGTAGAATCTGTAATGTTAAACATGTGAGTTAAAGTTGGTTTAGAGGAGGTAGATGCATTGCAGGCCCTGATGGAAAACCCACTCTAAATTTTTTCTAAAGCAAGTCAGAGTAATCTCTAAACCAGAAATTATTATTTTCAATAATGTGGAAAGGCTGGGGAAAGTCCCAGAAGAATTATAATTAAAGAACTGGAAGCTGTATTTATTGAAATAAGAGGGGAAAGGACTTTTGAGCAGACTGGCTTTTACAAAGGCACCTGTCTCAAAAAGCCAGGAAAACATAACATGTCCTAAGGTAAATACACAGAAACCAATGTTCAGTTCTGAAAGTTACACCTTGACATTACTGGGCACCCAAGAAGTTTCTCTTGGTACTTTCACAGATGTAATTGGATTGGCATGGTACAAAATGCAAGAATAGAGAAACCAGCAGAATTTAAGAAACTTGAGATGTGTTCTCTCTCAAATGCAGGACTGAGTCTTCAGCTTGAAGACCTCGGTCCTGGGGGCAGATCTAGGAGTTTGGGATTACAGCAGGGGAATTTGCACGTCTTTTCATTTGGGGATCTGATTCAAGCTGGCACACCACGATTAACTGCAAAGTCTCAGATGGTTTTTATTTTTACATATTTATTTTTCCCTGCCACAAGATACAAACTAGGATGTTTAGTTAGAAAAACATGTTTAATTGTACTCTGCATAAACTTCCATTTAGAAAGAAAATGTTTTTCAAATAAAGTTCTTTAAATGTTTTGTGCAACATCTGGACTTTTTTTTTTTGTATAAAGGATCTGAAAAGAATTTAGAATCCCAGACTCCTTGTGGTTCTCACATCTTCATAAAAAGGCAGATACTAGAATGTGCTTGCTGCTGGGAACTGACACTTCACAATTAATAAGGGAGGAAAACGTCTCCCACTAAGCACAGGTTTGATCCTGTAGTGCCTAGGAGTTTTGCCTGAGGGTCTTTCTGAAGAGGACTGGGAATTGTATGCAAGATGGGGAAGGGAGCTTTAAAAGATTGTTTCCTCCTGTTATCCCCTGGTGCAAGGGCTGAGCCCATTCATCCTGGCATGGCCTGTGTCACAGTGTGCACGTGCAGCATTCCCCGTGGGCACTGGAGACAGGAGGGTGTCCTCCACCATCCTGACAGGTGCAGCGCAGAGGAGAAGCCCATACACACAACAATAACGCAAATTATATTCCCCAGACTACTTAGACAAATGCAGTGTGACCCAGTCTCCTCATTTTATCACAACTCCTAAACTTTATTTGTTGCTTCCCAGGAAGATCTGATTTCTGAAGGCACATGATGATATGAAATCTTAATCTTTGTTGAAAAAAAAGAAAAAAAGAAAGTATCTTATAAACTCTTACACTTCTGAAGAAGGTATAAAAAGCACAAGCTGTAAGGGTTCAAAGCCAAAAAAGGCAAGAATCAACAGTTTTTAGCATTTCTTCTACTACTTTGGAGTTAACCTTACCCCTTTTATGGGCTAGATCAACTGAAATATTGTCTTGGGCTTTCAATCCATGCTCTACTCCTATTCTCTATAGTTTGAAAATTATAGCTGCTTTGAAGATAAATGAATTCTAGTCCAGGGCTAGAGAAGAATAAAAACTTTCAACAGTTTTCAGGAATACCAAAAATTTAGGTCCTATATCCCTTAGAATGGCAGTGGTAGCCAAGTGTTTAACTCTTCTAAGCTCCTTTGCAAATCTTACCTGAAATCTCTGTTATATGTAAGTGTTTTGCCTGTTGAGCTGAAGGACCAGAATCGACTCTTGCACAGTATGTTTCTTATAATTACTCACAATGGGAGGCTGCACTGACAGCCAACTCTGGGAGGTATTTCTGAGTCTCTGATTTCTAACATTCTTCACTTTCTCACCCTATGGTATGAACAGACTGCCTTATATTGCTGACAATTTATGTTTTCCCTCTATCACCCACCTACGTAACATCTATGTTGAGCATTTACGTTTACACTAATAGCCCCTGAGAATCAATTACCATAAGAAGATCTGTTTCTTTACACTTCAACTGATGAATCAGTCATAGGTTAAAACAAGAGGAGGTAAAAAGCCAGCATGTCTGCACAGATTTTCTAAAAGCCCTTTACTTAAAAATACTCTGGATGCAGAGTTTTTTTTTTTCCCTGTCATGTGCATGCTCAATATTATTTTACCAGCCTTAGAATCTGCTTTCATAAATGAATTGAGCAGAAAAGCACTCAGGATTAAGTGTATATTTTATACACTCCACTACTGTGTAGTATCCCCATGCAGCAGAACACAGGCTGTTTAGTTGGCACTCCCTGGTGGAAGGAAGCATGATAGCAAACTGAGCTTAACTTCAGGCCTGAAGTTGTAAACATGGCACTGTGAGGAGAACAGAAAAAAATCTTCTGATTTCCCAACCACCACTGATTATTGACCAGCCCCAGATAGTTCCTCCATGGAGATTTTGTCTGCCTCTCACACATAGAGAGGGGTTTGTGGATCTGTTGATGTCTTTCCCCCTCTTTCTAAAAAGCTCTCAGTGATAAAGTTCTGCAACAATGAGTCCTGTCTACCCTTCCCAAAGGTTTTTCAGATGTGTGGAACCATCACCTGTACAGAATGCAATGTCTGTCCTGATTTTCCTTTCACAGAGCAAAAATGGCTTAAAGAACCTTACTCAGACTTCTATAATAGATCTCAGACAGCCAAAGTTGCCCAAAAACTGATTATTATTTTACCTTTTCAAATATTGTTTAGAAATGCCTTCACTTTCTCATTGCTGACCAAACTGTCAGCAATACTCCTTATTAGAAGATGCAGTTATATCCCATCATGTTCCTGGCATCTGTGTGCATTTCCAGAATCATTTATACTGTGGCTGTAACAGTCTGAGTTGCAGAGCAATCTAAAGACAGGCACCTGCCCAGTGGCCTTTCTCTGCTACACGTAATTTCCTTACAACAAAGGCAATCCAAGCCCCAGGTCCTGTCACCTAACTGGCACATTTCCATAAGCAAATGTACAGATGTACACTTATCATACTTTCCTGGGAACAAATAGCTTCCATTCACAAAGTATTAAGAACTTGTATATTCATTGACAGTGTGACCCTTTTAGCCAAATCCTGCCTTTCTAACCTTGATTATATAGGTACAATGGCAAAAGAGGTGCTGGATGAACAAAGGCAGTTGCCAGGAAACACTGGCAAAATGTTTCCTAAGCACAGGCAAAGTCAGCAAAAAATCATATGTTAATGCAATTTAAATGCCAATCTCAAAGCTCTCAAGATCTTCCTAATTCTGAAGTTCACAGTGAGGAATTTATAAAACTATCAAAGGAATCTCTTTTTTTGGATCAAATCCATTTCAATTTAATTAAACATCCTGAAAAAATATTTTGTAAAAGACAAATATTTTTAAAGTTATTGCAAGGCAACATTGATATGTTTAATTTCCATCTGAGAAGTATAAAAACCATATGACTGCTGTTCATAGTTACAGTCTCTCAGCAATTTCCCAATTATAGCTCCTTATTTAAGAAGTGAAAAGACTATTTTCAAACCACTTGTCTCTTGTCTTATACATTACTATCAGCATTAAAAATGTAAAAGAAAATTTCATGGTCAGCTTTTAGCCTTAGTTTCAGGTAGATAAGGCTCATATTGTGACAATGTCTAGAAGACATATAAATCAAATCTCCCTTTGCAATGCAACCACAGTTTAAAAGAATTTGAGAAATAACTGAGTCACTGAAGTCCATAACATCTTTCACTTGCAGGGCACATCTGCTTAGAGAAGAGATTGCCTTTTTATATAAACACTTATTTTTGGAGTGGAAACATGATGAAAATAACTCCAAATAAAGCAGGGGGACAACCTAACTTGAATTAATGTCTTGCAGAGCCAAAAAATTGATGACAGCAGGAACCAAACTACAACTCTAAACAGGCAGCACCGTGCACAGCACTGAGGCAGTGGAGGTGTGGCTGGTTTGTTACTTAAGAGACTGCAATGCATGGAGTCATCCCCTCTTCCTGCCAGATTTCCTGTATTGATGGAGTGTTCTGGGCAGAGAGACTGGGATCCTGCTCAGGTACTCCTGGGAAAGGTACATCTCTGCAGCTGTCATGGCCCATTAAGGGAACTCTATTTTATTCCTAAATCAATCAGAAGAGGGGGAATGCTAGGGTCCCCCATACAGTGATTTAGCAAGATGTTATCCTTCTCTTTACTGCTAAGTAGAGCTGCATGTCAGCTGCAAACACTCAAAGAAACCCCTATTGTATTTTTGCCTGTTAACTCAATTTTCAAGAGAAAGAGCTTTCAATATTTGTGTTTTCACAATGAGCGAACACTTATATACCTGCCTTTGTCTGGTACTAATGACAGTTGTAATTAATTCCAGGAAAATATCAACTATGTCTCCCTTGTAAGGATTTAAGGATTTTGGCCTCCACAAGTGGCTGCTTTCTCTTGCATTCCACGGGCAAGATCCAAAGTCCATAGAGTCAATTGGACTTGGACAAGTGTGTTTTGGCTGGGGTCACGCATGCCCAGGTTACTTGGCATTCATTGTGAGTGAAACTACTCCTCTGCTGTCATGCCTGTAATCCATTTCCCTCCCATAAAATTATGCATTAGTCTTTCCAGTACTAATTCTCAGGTATCCTTCACCTTTTTCACATGGTCCATGGACTCAGCTCACATTTACATTTGCTTGGTGTTCACACACGGCCGTGGTTGAGTTCACATCCTCCTGGTAACACATTTAACTGGGGTAACCTGAGCGTGCAGCTGACCCTTGGCTTCCCACATTGTTACATTCCAATTTGATCTCTTCAAAACTGTTCTTTGTTATAATAGTATATTTTCAGTGCAGGTTCACTTTCCTTTGCTCACATCACCCAAACATGCCTTGGGTAAACCAATGAAATTTAGTCCTCAGGGTCGCTAATTCCACAGTTTTTCATAAACTGCAGGAAATACCACTTTGGTCTACTTACTCCTTCTTCACCATTTTGCTGACAGCCATGCTTAAAGTAATGCAGGATATTTTAAAGTAACATAAATAAATGGGAAAATGACACTACATCAGCCTAAATGCTGTTCAGGAATGATGCAGAACAAATAGGGAAAATATCATATATGTAAGCCATTTGTGAAATCAAGTTAAAATTAATGACAAACAAAATTGAGTTCCCTTTGTGGTTGATTTCCATTTAGCTGCACCCAACAATAAAATAGTTATCAAAGAAAGCTACCAATTAGATTTTAATTCAAAACATTTCCAGAAAAAACAGTTCCCAAATCTCAATTGATATCTCTCCAACAACCTCCTAATTGCAGCAAGTTGGTGGTAAAGGGGAAGAAAAAAAAACTGCTTTAAATGAAAAAAAATGTATTCCGTCTGCTGGAGCATGCAGAATCCTTTCCTTAATTATTCCCAGGATTTCCCCTGTACATGAGCTTCCGCTGAAGATTATATATAGACAGATAAATATGTCTGTGTTGTCTGTGCATGTGCATACACACATGGATGTGCGCTGAGGGAAAGACACAGGAAACGTTATTGTTTCAAAATCTAAGGAATTTATCCAATGCTCCACTGATTTCTCACGAAGTGGACTGTTGGGCAAAGGTTAAAAAGTCCACAGTATTCAGATCTCAGGAATTCCTTCCATTTAGTTTTATCTAGTGGTATGCCTTCTTGAAATGGTCTTAAGAACAGTCAGGAATTTGTAGTCACCTATAATGAGACTCTCCAGAACCTGTCCAATCTGACCTTTCACTGTCCAAACCCAGAGTAAAATATGCCACCTTAGCAGTAAAATTTATTCTTCCCTATTTTCCTGTCTGAAGTAGACAGACCCATCCCATGATTATGCCTTCATCTAAATGAGACCAGACTCTTCTGAAACCTCTCAGTCCTTGCCATTTTCCTCTGTCCACAATTGAAATCTGTTGACAGCCCTCTGCAAAGTCCTAAAATTGAGAAAGATGACACTGAGACATCTAAAGCCTGATCTGCCTGGCAAGAATATGCTCCACATGATGGAAAACCTTGAAATTATTCTTTATGTTTTAAGCAGAAACTTCCAAGCAGACGATCAGTGATGTATTTGAGAGATGCAAAATCAGCACTACATCATCTAGGAAGAACTCAAGATGACCACCTTCTAGACTGCAAGGTAAGAGTACTTTTTTTTTTGTTTTATTACAGGTCAATGTGTAACAGACAATATCTTAACTCTTGCTTTCCTGCTTGGAAACCATGTAACCCTCTATAAATATTCAACCATTCTGAGCTGGATTTTTAAACATCATCTAGCATTTGAAAATATGGTTATAGTCCACATTCCAGTCCCCCCAGTACAGTGGTATTGCACTACTGGGGAAGATGGATTAGCAAACTGGGGATGAGGCAAAGTAACAGGACAGTGCTGGACAACCTTTGCAAGGAAGGACTAGATGAAGGACTAGACGAATCAGTATGCAAGGAGTGTAACAGATGTTTATCAGCTGATGGTGTCACAAAATCAGGGTTTTTTTTTGCAGTACATGCATACTTTAAAAAAATAATCTCAGTAACACCAGTCAGCGCACCTCCTGAAATTCCCCTTGCATTGAAATTTTTAAATCTGATTGAAGCCCTGGAGAAACTGGTGCCATTTTTGTTCTTGGCAGCTACAGTTTCTGGGAGATGAAGGTCTCATTGACTCCTCTCCAGATCTTATGGTTAAAAGAGAACAATGTCTGGGTAGATTGTGATCTGGAGTGAAGGATTTTTTAGGTCCTTCTCACAGGGTTTTGGAAGCATCAAACCAGGCTTCACCAGGGGAGGTTTAGGTTGGAGATCTGGAAGAATTCCTTCATGGAAAGGGTGGTTGGGCATTGGAATGGGTTGCCCAGGGAGGTGGTGGCATCACTAACCCTGGAAGTGTTCAAGAAACAGCTGGATGCGACACTTAGTGCTATGGTCTATTTGACAATGTGATAACTGATCAAAGGTTGGACTTGACAATCTTTGAGGTCTTTTCCAGCTTTAATGATCCTGTGATTCCACATATGGTGTATTGGTGGGCTTTAAGGATCCTACTGTGATAATTTCCTACATAACACTTCTAAAAGAACAATTGAGGGATGTCTGAGGTCCTACACATCTGTAGATGAAAGAATTATCTGAAAATTATAGCAGTAAAGAAACAAACTTGCGGCATGTTCTCTTTATCACAATATACCTGCTTTACTTTCATAAGGAACTCAACCAGTGTGAAAGTACCTCAATTTTCTCAAAAATGCATTCATGAAGACTCTGGTATCCTTGGTACACATTAAATTAACTCCTGCAATTTCAAAAAAACTTATTTTGTGTCTATAAGATGCTTGTGTCCATAAGATGCCATCTCTGTTTTTCTGGCTTGCTTTTCCAATTTAGTTTAATTTTCCATGGTTAGGAAATGTATCTTTAAATACCAGAACAATTAATGATTATGTGAAAGGAATTTTTATAGATTGTGCTTTGATTTGTTTAGTAGGAAAAAAAAAGAAAAAAGTCAGGAAAGAAGATACTTGGTGTCTCCAGCAGAGTAACAGAACGGAATCAAAAAATGTCAGTACAGTCTTGGGCACATCCAATTTAATCATTATATCCATTCAAAGAAGTTCTAACACTGTTCTTTGTAATGCTATGTCCCTGGCAACCTTTTCTTGGTCAAATCCACCCACAGAAAAACACAGATTGCTTCCCTTCCATGTAAAGATATGTTAAACAAGTGACAAAGCAATGCCTTTTAACAACTGCAAAGGCTGTTTTAACAGGGATCCTACTTGCCCCCCATTCTACAGCTAAAGTCAGCAATGAAATTTGGTTATAAATTTGAATATTCATGTAGTTCTAGATTATTTGAGTTCAAGTGCTTTGATCAGAAGTGCCTTTGGTGTTCCAACGAATGTGATAAATAAGGAGCCCTGCCCAAGTGTTACGTCTCAGCAGAAACTAAATTTACCAGCTATTGTCATAGCCACACATAAAACAAATGAGAGGTGGAGCTGCCTCTAATAAATATTTTCTGTCTTTCATCAGAGGAGTGTGGTCTGAATAATAGCTCTGACAAAGACCAGCATGTCTAAGATCAAGGCTGCAACACATACCAACAGGCCAGCGGGGAAAATATCTCATCTAAACACCAAACAGAAAAATCCCTTGTAGCTGTGATTATCAGACAGACAGAGAACTGCACTCTGGAAGGTTATTGAGGCTCATTGTCCCACCCCCCTACTATTACACTCTATCTACAAGAAAGACACGGAAGTCACACACCAGTACCCACAGACATCCGCAAGTATTGACTTCATTAAAATCATATTGTGCTTTTTTTCTCTCCTTTTTTTTATCTGTAGGAAAGTGTCCTCTCCGGATGTTGTCTTCCCCCATTTCCCTTTTTAAGATGCTGAGGACTCTGCCTCCTTCTTCCTGTGGGTAACCAAAAAAAAAACCCACAAGAAAAGGTCATCATTCGATCCCTGCTTTGTCTCTCACTATAATAATATGATCTTCCCCTACATCACACGTTTATATGCTTGACATCTATGCTTGACATTTAGTAATAAAACTGAAGTCATAATCTGCTTTCAGTTAGAAGACTCATCTTGAAACCCTTTGGTATTCTTGTCAAAAATAATAATTGCTCATTGTCAACATTAACCTCCTTGAGCCCACAGATCCATCATTCCCATTGCACGACTTAAGAAGCATTACTGCCTACAAAAAGCTGCTGCTGAGGTAATGGATGGCACACTGTAGCTGTTACGGCTTACTAGATGTTCTTATAGTAGTACTTCATGGTAGCATTATCTGGGAATGGTTCAAAACAAGTCCTTAGTTACAGTAAAAAAATAGAGGTTTTGACAGAATTATAATAATTCACAAAAATCCTCATTTGTTAGACAGTGCCACATTAATAACAGATTGATAACAATATTAAAATTAAATTAAAACAAAGTGCCACATATTAATAACAATACCCATGCAGGTTTGTTCTTTTAATGTTTTTAACCAGAAAGTGAAGTTGTTGTACCATATAAAGTATTTATGTCAAGTGGGATAACACTTGAGATAATAATCTTTCAGAGTTTTCCACAAAACTTTTCCAATGTGCTTTAGGTAATAATGTCTCCCCCTGAATGCTTTAGGATATCTGAGGTACGAGAGGAAAGCTGGAAACATGAGAGAAAGGTCTAGTATGTAATTATTAAGATCAGTTTAGAAATAAAAATAATTAAATTACCGCCAGATTTTCTAAGAAACTAGAAATCTGGCTAGATGTCCATTTGAATAAATGAGAAAGTATAACACACCTCAAGGTCAGAAATTCTGCCCATTTAGAAAAACCCAAAGAATTACAAGTGCTTTCTCCACAAAACACCCGGAAAAGACATTAATTCTCTGGGTAAAAAACCCAAGCAAACAAAGAAACAAACACCTCAACCCATAATGGACAAGCTGTAAATATTGCTCATCAAATTTCAAACCAAGAATTACAGTACAATTATTTTGCTTCTTCTTGACTCAGTTTTCTTTATGCTGGGTAAACTGAAGGAAAAATTCCTGCTTCTGCCCAGGCTTTTTCATTAGGACCCAGGAAGTAGCTGACTATAGGAAAAATGATTTTCCTAGAATTGTTTGAGACTCTATGACTTGCCTTGCTATCTATTTCGAACACTTCTTTGAGTTCAAGTTTCCTAATTATATTAGTGGAACTACATGCAAAACCAGGGCTGTGTAAGACAAGAGATGACAATGTGACTGGTATCATACAACACTAATGCTAAATGTATTTATACTTCTAGAGTGTAATTAGTCTAAAAATATTTGTCACAGAGGTATGACGTTCATAATGAAAATCACAGTACTCAATGATTGTTGCTGACCCACAGTAAATATTAAAGTATGAGAATGTGATAGGGGTTGACATTTGAAAGGAAACATTCTGTGTGTAATGATGCTAGTAGCACTTATGATGTTATAAAATATCACTTTAGGTTTGTACTTTCCTAACTGGAAAGGTTAGGATCGTGGCAGCGAAATAGTAATTTTTGTTGATGAAAAACAGTGGCAAAAACTTGCAGTTGTCCTGAGTGTATCAATAGTGATCAAATACGTGGTTGGAGATTTTATTAAGTCATTGAATGCAACAATAACTTTCTAACAATATCTGCTGAGTTTACCACACAATTGTCATTTCACTAATTTTCAGTGTGAAAAAAAAAGATAAATGTCCCTATTAAGGGTCTATCCATAATAATGAACCACTATGAAGCTCATTTTGCAACCATCTAATGTCATTTGTGTTGTTACACAATAATAAAGGTATCAATTGGCCAAAAATATTAGACTAATATGTGAAGGGAATCAGTACAGTTTGACAACTGACACCCAAATATACATTTTCAGTCTCACTTTATTAGAAATCTAACATCTCACTAAAGGAGGTTATTTGGTCAAAAAAAATCAGGCTGATAAATTTATGCTGATTGAGGAAGAAAGGGCCACCTCTGATAAATTCTGCTCCTCCTCCCTATGTCCCACTGGTTGGGATGTCAGATTTTCCCATATCACATGCAGCAGAGCCATGCAGACGTACAGCACACCCATTTACAGGCAAAACTACCCAAGGTACTGGCCCTCCTATATTCCTGGTTTTTGATCTGAAAGACAACCAGAGGTGTTGACAGCCTGGACAGGCTTACACCCATCAGGGGTTGCTGAGTGGAATGCTGCTCAGTGTGCATGTTCCTGTTATTCTAGATCCCAAATGCCCCCTCCTACGCTGCACTGGAGGAATCAGAGTAATGCAGAGGATATGTGATCACAAAGTACCACCTTCTCTAAGGTCAATTTATTGCTTAAAATGAGGGAACTTCAGAATCACAAAATAGCCCGGCAAAAATCAAGATTTGTGCTCAGGCTAGCCATCAGCAGTGTGCCCCCAAAAAACTCAAAGAAAGCTGTATTCAGCTACAAAAAACACATTCAATTCACTTCACAGAGCGTTTAGTGTTGATTTGGTTAGTGCAAATGTGATATTTGCGTCAGATTCTTGTGTCTTTAGAGTAGGTAAGGGAAAGGTCAGCCAGAAATTATTTCCTTACTGTTTCTTTAAGAGGGGCTGTCTGTATGTAGAGCCTTGCTTGTAGAAATACCAGAAAAAAATTGTTAGATGATGAAATGATATAAAGACTATCCAAATATATTATCTCTCATGTTAAATCTTCAGTAATTGCAGTAGCAATGAACAACTTTGTTTCTACACCAAATTACTACGGCTCCAAAAAGGTGCCCGTGCTATAACTTGTGTCTGAACCTGGCAAGGGCTTTCTCCTGCTTTCTGAACCAAAAGCCCATTGAACTGTGCAGTCTCACTCTCTCCAGCCACCACTGCTTTTGAATAGGGTCTCATGTTTTTCCCTCTGTCACTGTGTGCTAACTGTCCTGCCTGCTCTTTCCTACTCTCCAAACCCTGTCAAAGGGCAAGAGAATCCTTTGTATTGGACTTGTGCTGGACTTTTGAGGGAGGTTTTTGAGGTGTGCTGCTGCACCACATTCTCCTCTTGTTTTATTCCTCTACTATCCTCACATTTTCTTTTAAGTTCTGAAAGACTTGTGCTGGGAACAGACTTGAACAAAAGCCTGAGTTTTATTATATCTCCTCTCTCTTTTCCAAGTTTCTAATAGGTGAGATTGGAGAGGAACTAAATAACATGAAACCACTCATTACTCTCACAATGACAGCTTTGCAGCTCACCTCTGTGCTGGTTTTGGCAGGGGCAGAGTTAATTTTCCTCATTGTAGCTAGTACGAGGCTGTTTCAGATTTGCACTGAAAAGGCTTTATAATATAAAGATGCTTTCATTATTGCTGAGCAGCATTTACACAGAGTGAAGGCCCTTTTTGCCTCTCTTACCATCACCCCAACCAGTGAGGAGGCTGAGGGTGCACAAGAAATTGGGATGAGATAGAGCTGGGACAGCTGACCCAAGGGATGCCCCACAGCACGTGGCATTATGGTCAGCACATCGAGCTGGGGGAAGGAGGAGGAAAGAGGGAATGTTCAGAGTGATGGCATTTACCTTCCTAAATCACTGTTACACATGATGAGGCCCTGCTTTTCTGGAGATGGCTGAACACCTGTTTGTATTAAGTAGTGAATGAAATCCTTCTTTTTCTTTGTTTGAGGGCACAGTTGTTGCTTTACATATTAAACTGCCTTTATGTCAACCCACAATCTGAGTTTTGTGGCTTTTGCACTTCCAATTCTCTCCACCATCCCACTGAGGGAGACTGGCTGAGTGGCTGTGTGGGGCTCAGTTGCCAGCTGGGGTTAAATTGTCACACTTCAAGATTGAGTTACAAATGGATTAAAATGGGAGCCCACCAGTCCAAATAAAAGTTTTACTTATCACTTAGTTACTATTGGCTTAATCTTGCAAGTATTTGACAAAACATAATCACAAACAGGCCTGCATATGTGAAGAAGCCAAAAACCATCCAAGGACCAAAACACCAGCAATTACAATTTGCTGCAAAAGTTGCCAATTTATATTACCTGCATCTTAAGTTATCAGTTTTCACCCCAAATTAATATACACTGAAAGGTTTTATAAATGCTACAGATATGTGTCTTTACCAAAGTCTGTGGTATCAGAATAATCCTTGTAAGCCCTACAAATTGTCTGTTTACAACAACATTTAGAGGAATTATAAAGGTATTTTTACTTTGCTGATATTTGAAGGTTTCACATTAGCTTGTTGATTTTAAAATTTCATCTACAACCACTGACTACATTACAAGCAATTGAAAAAACTACTTTATATCAGTCAGATCCACTATCCAAAGGGATGATGATTTTATTAGCTCACACTTTACCTATGACAAAAACCTTGGATGCTTTGATCTGGTTAAAAAATGCAATTCTAGTAAAGAAGAAATATCTTCCTTATAAGGAACTTCTGAACAGAGAGAAAAAGAACTATCAGTAGGATAGGTACCTATAATTATTCCTGGCTCCCGAAAATGAGTGCCTGAGTAGTGCCATCACAGAATTGTAAATCTTTCTGTTTCCAAAAAGTCACTTCACGGTATATTTTTGCAGTACTGTGCTTTCTAAGTTCCACTGGTTTAACTGGGGTAAAGCTGTTAACATACACAGTTAGCTACATGAGGAAGGGTTATATGAGGGGTTTTGTGCACTGACTGCCTCCGCAGCTTATGCAGGTCACTGAGGAGTATCAGACTAATCACAAAAGTAATTTCACTGGTGATAGCTTATACACACAAAAAGACTTAAGACTCAAAGATGCAGGGTTATTTGCCCAGCTGAGTTACCATTCATCAAGAAAAAACTTACACAAATTACCTGGTTTTAATTTGCTACAAGCTAAAGTATGCACTCTACAGTATTTAGTTAAATTACAGTACTCTTGGTTGTCTCTGTATTTTTGACCTTACCAACTTGTAGTTAAAAGCAGTTATAAAAGTTTATAAGACAACTGGTGACAAATATTTAATCTAACTTATTTAAAATAGCAAAAGAATAGCTTTTTTTTTTTTTCAAAATCATTAATGGATGACAAGATTCTCTAGACTCTTCAGGGAAGAGCTATGCAATGCAATATTTAGCAAATAAAAAATATTTGTTAATTGCAACCACTGTCTCTAATATTTTATGGAGGTTGGTTTTTTTCCAAGCACAATGACAAATAAGATTTTACCAGGTTTTTTTCCCTTTTTAAAGCAAAACTTTCCACAGGAAGAGGATGCTCCCTACCTATTTTAGCTGTCATCACAGAAGACAGTACACAACTCCGTACCATTTCTTCTCTGCCTTTCACAGCTTGAAGCCTTATATTTAAGGCAGGGGATTAGACTGAACTCAGCTGTCACAACGTTGTTCTCTGAGTGTGGCTGGCAGAGGACCTGGCTGTGTCTCTGGGGGCAGTTAGAGCTGGGGATCACACAGCACAGGGGCGAATCTCTAGCTGGCATTAACTGCTGCCACCCCACTGAAGTGCCTGCTCCCGCGCTGATCCAGGGTGGCTGTGGCTCTGAGCTGCTGCCCAGAAAGATGTGGCTCCAGCCTCTGCCACCACTGGGCAACTCTTCCCGGAATGTAGGGCTGGGAGTAACCATGGCAATTTGGATTCCACTTTGTGAGAGCCGCTGGCGCCCGCCAACTTTCTAATGGCAGAGGAAGAAAGGAGCACCATCAGCACAGTCTGCTCATGCTGCTTCTGTTTGTGATGCTGACACTTGATGTCCTGAAAGCCACTGCCACCGCATCCTTCCCTGTTGGTGCCACTGCACATCCTTAGGATAAAAGCCAAGCACTCTCCTGCTGAGATAATTTTAACCCCTACACTCCCTCAAAATACAGAATCACTGATTCAGGCTGAGACACAATTTCTGTAGAACTCCCAGCTTACTTAAAACAATCACTCCAAAGGCATGGAAAGAATTTACACAGTATCGTAGGAGAAGCAGTCCTATTAATTCACAGTATATTAGCTGAAAAGCTCTTGTTCTGTAGTGACAAAAACATTGATTTTCAATTAAGTTGTTGAATGTATTATCTCATCTCCTGAAAATACTTCCTTTTTTGTGTTGCCTGCCTTGTTTCCTGACTTCCTAGTTACATCTGTATATTCACCTGCTTACACTAGACATAACAGTAGTTTCCATATTACAGGTGTTTTTCCTTTTTCTTTTTTTCTTTTTTTTTGTTTTTTAGGGGAAGAATCTGAGAAAGTCAAGGGTTTGGCTCTGTAAAACCTCATCAATAGAATTTTGGGGTTTTCCAGACCAAGAGGACACATGGAATTCCTGTTCAGGCGCTTGTTCTGACTGACTCACTGAAACTGGGACTGGTGGGGGTAATTGTAATGTGCAACTTCTGACCACCTCCAATATTTCTTAATACACAATACTCATGCATCTTTCAGCCTCTCTGCACATTTTAACCACCTATGTTTATTACTTTGGGTTTTTGTGACTATTGCTACTTTTTCCTTGTGTTCTCTTTTATCTTCCCAAAAGACTTAAATGAAAATTGATAATCTTTTCTCTATTTAAAAAATATCTGTCGGGCTGTAACAACAGGAGACATAATTTTTCAGGACCTTGTTTTCCCAGCTAGGGACTTTGGAGGAAAACTGGCTAGGCTTTGAGTTTGCTTGGAGAGCTTGAAGTGGAAATAGATTATCTGAAGACTCAGACAGCTCTTGAATCTACTTTGAAATTCCTTTTTGAAATAAGCTATCTTATCATGTTAGGGGACTTCTGTGAATGGATCACAAAAGCACTGTTAAAAGGTTTAGTGGACAAAACCATGCAGTTTTTAAATAGGGATTTATGCATGGCCATGCAGTTAAAATCATTTTGATATTTGGGTTGGGTTTGGTTGGCGTATGGGTTTTTTTTTTTTTTTGTGATTGGTTGGTTGAATTTTTATGTTTGGAATTTTTTTACCATCTCTTAAAACATATGAAGTAATTGTTGTTTTTCCATCAAACACATTATCTTTGAAACAATGACTTACAGCTTGCTTCTCATTACACTGGTCAGTAAACACCAGGATAAACTCAGTATATTTTTCATTAAGTAAATATTTCTAAACTGCAGTTCTTTATCGGTGTATATTTTTTTCCAGCACAAAACAAAAGAGAGTAAATATTCTTTTGGCTGATGTGTTTTTCAGGCAACTCCTTAAAGTGCTGCTTTTGAAACATGCTACTCTGGCCTATGAACACCAACACAGAGATTTGAAATAAATGAAATTAATAGCAAGAAGAGGATTTGGTCTGAGTCACATCTGTACTACGATTGAAACACTGAGGAAAGTCTACTTTAAAAAAGCTCAGTTATTTTAATTATTGAAACATTCCAGCAAAAGCATTGAACAGATACTTTGAATATGCAATTGAACTTAATGCCCCAAATAAAAAAGAAAGGCACTGCTGCTGTTAACATCAAAGCTTGCATTCACAATCTAGGCCTAGCAACTGATAAGCTCCTTCTGGAAAAAAAAAAAAATAAAAAAAGGAAAAAAAAAAAAGGAAAAAAAAAGGGAGGAAAAAGGGGAAAAAAATCTGCATATTTCAGTGTCACTTGAGTAAAACTGACACGATAAAAGCAAATATGTGAAGAAAGAAAAAGCAAAGTGGGGTCAGGTTCCAGCTTCCAGCAATACTGTAGCATACAAAGTCTTAAGTAATGAACTTCATTAAAAAGTAAATTAAGTATTTCTTAGGCAGCTACAAATGAGACTTTTTTTCTATAGACTCTGTTGAAACGTTGCTATCACAGTATCAAAGCAAATATGCAACAGATACACAGAAAGCAATTCTGTTCAGATAGAGATTTCTATGTCGCTGCAAAGCACTAATGGTTAATATATAAAAGCCTTTTTTTTCCCTCTCAGATGATTTACATTAGTTTTGGGGGTTAATAAGAGAATTAATTTTCATTATAATCCACAGAGGGATTCTACTACCCAAGCGATATGTTAAGAATGACTAAAAAATATTACCTGAAAAATCAGTAATGTTACTACAAAATTTCCAGAGCAATTTTTATATTAGGCATATGATAGCCCTGAACTCTTTCCAGAGATGCCAAGGGCTTTCCCATTCCTACTATTTCTGTGGAAGGTAACATTTCTTGTCTTCCAACATGCAACTTTTCATGTAAGTACAAACACATGCTATATACTACTTACAAACACATGCACATTTCCTCTTAAATATATTCAATACACTTACAGATGGATATGGATCCATCAATCTTGGAAATGCCCTGTAATCCAAATATTGCTACTAGCTCAGGTAAACTTAACTGAAAGACGCATACACACCCTCGGTAAAGGAAAATTTTCACCCTACTTCAGTAGAGCAACAAAAAATATTCTCAAACCAGATATCTAAATAATAATTTCCTCTCAAATAATTTGCTTGGCATTATAGGACTTGTGAAATCCCAGATAAAGAAATGAACAGGAATTGCCTTACTTTTTAAAATGAAAAATCTATATATTAAAATACACATATTTCAGAAAATATTTGCTCTCCTGAGTCAACACTGAAAGCACAAGCCAGAATATTTTTATGTGATTTTTTTAATCCATACAAATTGATAAAGTCTGATTATTTGCCTCAATAATAGATAATTTTTCAAAATTATATTTTTAATTTCAAGCAGATTTTTTTCCTTCTAAAGCCCTTTTAATTCTGTTTATAGGACTAGAAGTCAGGAATACAATAAGCATGCTACTTTCTGAAACAGGGGAATATATAAACACAGAGCACACCAGTTTTCAGTCTTTCATTAACACACACCACCCATTACCCACAAAATGAACAATTGCCAAGGTATACAATATCTCTAAAAGGTAGATTTACTGTGGTCAAAGAACCATGTATTCTTCGAGGGGGTAGGATCTGAAGAATCCTATGGATTAATCATGAATACACAACCTCCCTTTTCCTTATTTCTGAAAAAATAGAAGTCAGCCCAGCACAGGGGCGCAGTGTCTGGATGACCATGCTGAAATTCACTCCCACTTGCTCCAAATGCAGCAACTGCTCTAATATATTTCTTCATGGGAAGCACACAGTTAATAGTGTGCTTATTTACAGTCTCAGTTATGACAAAAATATTACAGTTATCATTTTTAATTTCAAATAGCCCATGCTAATATATCTCAAATCAACTAAAAGAATGATATCATGAATATTGTATTTTTATATATATTGAACATATATTTAACAGAAATAAGTCTCTGTATCTTGGCTTGACTGATAGCCTTGACAGCAACATCGGTATGTATTGTGTTTAAAAAAATACTATGGCTATCTATGGATCAATTATTTTTTCAAAAATGAAAGAGCACATCTCTAATTCTTTCTCAGGAGGAGGAAAAAAAACCCTAAAAAACAACATGGCTGGGCCTACTTTCTTTTTCAAAAGGCATTTTCTAGGTTTGCAGAGAGTTGAATTGCAATTCAACCCTTGCCAAGAAACAACTTGCTGTTCATCCAAAGTAGTAATTCAATATATGGAACTTGACACAGCAAAATACTAGAACATCTACTTAACTTAAGCACATGTTTAATCAATTTTCTGGGCAAGACAGAGATCTGCTCACATGCTGCATTTAACTGAAATCCATTGCTTAGCAAGCGTGTTTCACTCTCCATCACTTTGTGGAGGGCCAAAGTTATCCTTGCAGTAAATACACTTTTATTTATTAAAAGTTATTAATTGATCATAGAATCAACACTACTTTAAGTGTGATCTAATCTTTCTGAGGACAAATACATAGAGATTATGTATATAGGAACACTATATATATTATTACATATATATTATAGTTGAAGGCTTCAAAGTGACCTAATTGCAGCCTTCCTACACCTGAAGGGAGCCTACAAGAAAAAGGGAAAGAGACTATTTTCAGGAGGAGGCAGTGACAGGGCAAGGGGGAATGGCTTCAAACTGAAAGAGGGCAGGTTTAGGTTGGATGTTTGGAAGAAATTCTTTCCTGTGAGGGTGGTGAGGCACTGGCACAGGTTGCCTGCGAAGCTGTGGATGCCCCATCCCTGGAATTGTCCAAGGCCAGGTTGGATGGAGCTCTGAGCAGCCGGGAATAGTGGAAGGTACCCTTACCCATGGCAGAGGGGTTGTAACTGGATGATTTTTAAGGTCCCTTTCAACCCAGGCCATTCTATGATGGTGACTCTATGACATACACCTCTCTACATTTTATATATTTAATACATACTAGGTATATCAGATGGAAATACAATCACCCTCCATCCAGTGAAAGTTTTGCTGAAGACTACAGAAGCGCCATGACAGTGATGAACAAGTTCCCTGTGTTTAAAATGAACTTCTCCTGAAAATACCAGATATACACAATTTCTTTTTAAAGAAAGGATACATTCAGTTGATAATACAGTCAATTCCCATTACTGATTCAAGAGCAGTTCCAGGTATTTTATATCCATGTCTGAATGTTTGTGACAGATTCTTTGAACTTTCAATCATAATTCACATATCCTATAAACACTTTTCAAAGTCTTTGTATTCTCTCATGCTGTGTGAAAGACCTTGTGAAACTGTGAGAAAATAATGATTTTTCACAATATACAGTGGATTACAGAAAGCACATTGGAGAAAATTTAAAAGTAATAATTTTGAGTACACAATTTTTTCAGATAGATTTTTTTCTTTTGGATGTAGATCAAACTAAACAAGAAAATTCTACACCTTTCTAAATTTAGATTCTTAGTATACCATAAATCTTTTCCAATTCACCAATACAGAAATATGGTTGAAATCTGATTGTCTTTAATGTTTGTGCCAACTGGCATATGACAAAAATGTTCATGATCAGAACCTGATCCAGTTTCTTTATTAGCTTCACAGAGAGCTGGACAATTTACTACATATGTAGGGCAGAGAAGAGAATGTAATTCGAGGCGTAAATGTCTACCTATTAGAAAATACGTAGCAGCAACTATCTAAATATGTAATGCAGCAGATATGTACACTACATGCAACAAGCCAGACATGCAGCACACACAGGTGGAAAAAAGCTCCAAATGGTGTGGCTGCACTGGTGAGCAGGGAAGAGTCATCCCAAAGGGTTGTGCAAAAATAGCAGGGACCAGAGGTCCAAAAGAACCTACACGTCTATAGAGTTGGTAATGGCTGTGAAGCAAAATTTTCTGGAATGTTGGAAAAGCGTCCTGGGTTGTAAGATGTGGTTTGGAGGTATTCTATTTCCCATCTGTTAGAGATGGGGCAGTTGTCTTCTGTTAATTGGAGGGTTTTCTTTATCTCTTCCATGACCCATCTTCCCTCCAGGAAATATCTGCTGCTCATGGGCCATGGAGTGTCCCTGCATGACTGATAAAATTACATCCTCCCATTGGGAGATGCTCCGCCCAGGGGGAGGAGCCAAGCATTCCTACCTGGATATAACCTGAGATTTGGAACACTGGGTGGCTTTTTCCCACTGGATTCCCGGAGGAAGACCAGAGATATCCATATCCTCACTTGAATTCCAGAGGAAAACTGCATCATTCTACAGGATCACTGCTTCAACAGAACCACACCTGCCACTCCAGGAGGACTGCAGCCACCATTTAATGGGACTGCTACCAACACCCTGACCAACAGGGTGACAGGTTGTATTCTGACTCTCTCAGTGTTATTTTGTATTACTGCACTGTTTCTTTTATTTTTATTTTCTTCCCTAATAAAGCACTGTTTTTCCTACTTCCATATCTTTCCCTAAGAGCTCCTTAATTTCAAAATCACAATAATTCATAGGAAGGGGGTTTACATTTTCCATTTCAGGGGAGGCTCCTGCCTTCCTTAGCAGATACCTGTCTTATCAACCAAGACAAAAAGAGAAAGTGGACAGGGCTCAGACTTACAGGAGGGTCTGAGCCTGGCACTGAGGCATTCAGAGGGGCAGAACCCTCCTGCAAGCTCAGACATTTCATGCTCTTGTTTCCAGGCCTGAGGCCCCTTCCCTCCAAGGGGCACTGCTCTGGGTTATGTCAGCTGAGCACTGAAGCACTGGTGAAACCCTCAGCAAAGCCACAAAAGCTCCCTGAGACCTGGCATTTCACATCTCCTGCAGAGCCAGTCCGCCCATTGCTCCCCTCTAAGTATTCTTACAATTAAGGCACAATAAAAGACGCTGACATGCTGTGTAAGCATTGTTCCTGACTCTAGTTATCCCAATTATTTTTATGTTTTCCCCTTAAATGAGAAAGACATCAGGTGGTAACTCAAACACTGAGATACCTATTTATGTTTTAGAACAAACAGTTTAAACAGTATTATATACAGATGTCTAAATATTTTGAAAGTATCTGTTTATGGAAGTAAAATGGAACTACCTGTTTAAATTTAGAGAATTTTATTTAAAATGTGCATGTAGAACTGAAATTGCTTGTTAGTTGATACACAGTGGCAAATGAGGCTTATTTGCAGAGTATATGAAGTGCTTGGATTTCTGTTTGAATCGGGAAAAGCAATACATTTGAATTTTCATTAGACTGCTCCATTTTTACAAAAATGATTCATTGTATAAAAACAGTAGTAAGTGGCTTACTCTCTGTCTTTGTCAACAGACAACTGGCAAATTGCTGGCTGCATAATATTTCTGTTAGACTACTTGTGTATGGAAATCTGACTGCTTTGCAAGCAATTTAATCAGCAGTGTAAATAACCTGTGTAAAATAACCAACAGCACAAATGCCTTTAAATAATCAAGGCTCTTTAATGTACATAAAATAGGCTTTTGTACCTACAATAGACTTGATCTTTATAACCATAGCAGGTTCTCACCTATTATACCACATTGTGCTCTGCAGTAATCAATGCAATATAGAACCTTGATTCTCAAACCTACTCTTTAGTAGGTGGAATTTTTCACCCGCAGAGAATTGTGTCCACAATCTCACACTACTAATAAATTGCCAGAAGAAAATAAGATAGGATTACTGATGTAAAGCTGGGAGCTAGGACTGAAAATTGGACTGCATAAATAAAAATCTATCTATAATAATAAAAAAAGCAGGTAATTTGCTAATGTTCTTGAAAGCAATCTCCCATTTTTCTTGGGCAATGAAAGTTCTCTGGGCTTTACAACGTGATAGAAGTTATTCAGATGTTATATGCAGCATAATATATTTTCAAGTTTTCCCATTTTAATGTCTATCTATATACAAATGCTGAATATGTTCGTGATTTGCTTAATTACACAAACACATGAGTATTTCTCTATGTTCCCTGGCAGATGACATCACACTCTGAGAGGAAATAGAGCTGGAAAACTGGTAGGCAGGTAGAAAAAGAACCCCAGGATATGATGTTAACATAAAACAAAAATATTTGTTGCAGCAAGACAACAAATTAAAATAGTTGTAAATGTAATTGTTACCCACTTAGAGCTTTCTTTAGACTCTCAGAATAATCTTATATCTGAAAATCAAGCTGTTATGCTCATTTTGCTTTAAATTTTCTTGCCTGCATTTGCCTTCTGATACAAGGCAAGGCGACCTGGTTTCGAGGAACAGCATGGCGACCCAAATTCTCCAGGGTCGCTTGGGCCAAAGAGCACGCAGACACCAATGTGGTAGACGGTCAAAGGCCTTCATTATCTCTTCTCTTAGGGTTTTATAGTCTAAGGGGTCTCTCTATGTCAGAGGGGTCTGCTATACCATCTATGGTTAGTAAGGAGTGGAAAGTTACCAGGAGTGGAAAGTTACTAGCATTACTATCGTTAGGGGGGCTACATTCCTAGTTACATTCCTAGGATGATCTCTTATCTCTTAAGGGATTGGGGGAAAAGGATTCCTACCGCTTTCCGTCACATCGCGTGATCTTCTGATCGCCTGTCCCTATCTACCACAGCCTGCACATTTCTATCATGTGCATTTTAAGATACCTTTTTAAATTAAAGTATTTTTATCTTTTAATTTTTAAGATGACAAAAATTGTATGCAAGGATAAACTTATTCAGTCTTGAACTTTAAAAGAGTTAGAAACACCTTCCCTTTTGTTAAAAAGGAAGTTATTGAGGGTGAATGGGTTTAAAAGAAAAAGCTTTCAAGGAAATTAACTTCAGTTTTAGGCAAGCTGAGCAGTAGAATGTATTAAGATATATGAAAGAGCTAAAGATACTTATTACCAGTTATATGAAGTTAAAAGTTACACATTACATGAGCTTTAAGGTGCTAACAATGAGCCCGACATCCCAATGCATAACACAGTCATGTATGTACTTTTTTCTAAATGTTAAAATACACCATTTTGACTTTAAATCAACCTAATTTTGTACCTTTTAATTCTATCTTCACCATACCTTCTCTTCCCAAGCACCTGCAATGAGTAGTTCTGCGCCCAAGTCAGGGGCCGGACAATCAGTCAGACATAAAATATATCAGTCAGATATATATATATATATATATGTCAGTCAGGTATAAAATTTGGGAAGAAGCTGAAGTTCTTTCAAAGGCAGTATTTTGGAAAAGGAAGTTCATTAAAGATACTGACTGGTAAGATCAGCCCATTGCATTTCTGTCTTTCCCTTTTCAGTGGTTTTGGTGTTTCATCCGTTCCCTCCCCATACACACCCACAGAAACGAACAAACAATTTTGTTATGCCATAATTCTCTAGGCATAAATGTATATACTTAGACCTCCAGGTCAGTGAACCTGGTACTGATTCACAGCTCACCACAGTGTACCTGAGTGCAGTACTTTTGTAGTGCCTGAATTGTGGTGGCATTAATTCATGGGAGCTACTGAGAACCCAAAACTTATGCTGAGGTTTCCTAAAAGGTTATTTTACTGTGTTCCAGCTATTCAGATACTCTTACTCACATTCATTTGTGGAAACAGACCGGATTCCAGATGGTTCTCTGGCCATACTTTAACTCAAAATACTATGTTAGACAGATACTTGTACCTGTCTACAAACACTGCATGTCTTCTAGGAGCAAATGAAACTATTTTGCATTTCCACCATGGGTTGTACCACTACTAGGACTGTAACCACCTCTGTCTGTAGCTAACATCCAGCACAACCAACACAAACAATCTGGGTTATTGTTGCAATAATTACTACAGTCAATGACTTCAAAGAAATTGTCATAAAGTAAATTACCATTGCTTGCCATTTTACCAAATTACCTAATCTTCATGATTTCTAATATTATTTCTCCAGAGCTCGTTGAGATATCAGAAAGATACCTGGTTGTATCAGAGGAGCTTTCTTTCATGTATTTCAGTTTTATAGCAATCATAGCTCGTACCTGTTGTATACTTTTTTCCCCAAAATTATTTTGATACGTTGGCCTAGAATGAAACCAGACCTCTTATTTGAGAAAAATAATCAAAGTTATGTTTGAGTAGATCTAGGCAAAACAGTGAGGTCCTCAGCTGAACTGGAAATCATCTTATCTCATCTTAGATGTCCACCTTGCACAGTCCATTCCTCCACTAAACTGTCTGGGTTGTGCCTACATCCACAGAGAGATATTTGCCATCTAAGGGTAGGGATCACCTCACCTATTTCCAGTGTTTCTTTGGAAATTAATCACTACCTGGAATTTCCTCCACAGACAAAAGAGTGCATCAGAGCATGTGGTTCAGATGCAAATATCGGTGCTGTAACATCCTAAAATAAGATTAATCCCAGCAGTGGATTTTTATCCATGTTACAAGACCATCTTCTGCATCCTTTAGTGGAAATTGCACCAATGGTAGCCCTTGGAAAATAAATCAGTGCAGCCATAAAGGATTAATGTGTCCTTCTCTCTCACACTGGGCACTTTCTCCTTTCATTAGTAGCTCCTTTATGGAAATGGAAAATCTCAAAATGTCGTACACTATTGCAATGGGAAAATGGTAGTGTTTCTGCTGGTCTCAGAAAGAAATTATGTAAACAAGACTCAAAGTCACTTGTACTTTTTTTACTCTGTTCTTACTTAAGAACCCCCACATTTAACCTGAAATGACTACATAAGAAAGGCTTACTTGATTTTTGAATCTGTACTAGACTTTAATACATATTTCACTACCATCGTTGCTGGTGTAGCACTTGGAAAGGGTTACTATTAAAAATGCAAGCAGGTAATTTGGAACTCTGTCTTTAATATGTAGTAATTATCACTTTTGCTACTTTCCAAAAGTTACAGTTTCAACTTAAACACAGGAACAAAGTAGTGAAGGAAAAGGTTGTTTTAAGTTGATTTTATCTGAGAGTAACAAAAGAAAGGAGTTCCTTTCTTTTCCTGGTGGTTTGGCCTGATTTATGCAGTCTTTCAACATAAAAAGAACCTGCTGTTGAGAAATATGGCAGTTCAAAAAATGGTTAATTTTGTGTTACCCTTATGGTAGCTGCATCCCCTTCCGACATTTCTACTAAAAGCTCTAATTAATGCCAAATTCCTGTGTATCCTACTGCGACTTCTTCAGGGCTCAGAGATATGGAGTTCATTGTGATGTTTGTTTAAAAACCCAAACCACGAAAAGTTTACGGGTGGAGCTCAACAAGCTGCAGCAGAAGGTATGTGTATTCTAAATAAAACAGAATCTCCTCCTGTGTGTCAGCTGAGGCTGAGCACCAGGCTTATGCTACCTAGTCAGCAAGAGATGAAGACCTAGCTAAGAATACCCAAGTGATAGGTGTTGTTTGCATGCTTAAAAACATAAGAGAGGAAGGTGGGAAAGCAGAGCCTCAGGTCGGTTAAGAGGATGAAAAAAATCTGAACTTTTCCTTACTTCACAAATTCTTCCAAGGAAGAATGAGCTTTACCCTTATCCCATCACAGAGTTTCTGTTCAGCCTCTGCTCCACGCCTATCCCTTGCATAAATATTTTCAGTGAATAAACAACTTAGGCAGCAAGCTACTGCAGGAGGGTCGAGAGTGCACAGCAGCTACATTTTTTTCTGACCATTGACAAATAATTTAGAGCTCTGTAAAGAGTAATAAAATTCCTCTTAAGATGAGTTGTTCTGGTTTTTGTCCATTATTGGAGAATGGTAAAAGCTGTGCCTTATTGCTTTGCAGATTTCATGGGTTTGCATAATAAAACGCAGTATTACAATAAAACATAAAAATAAACAACATTCAAAACACAGCCTACACCCATATGTAACAGACTGCTCCTGACTACAATAGGAATATTTTTCTATCATTATTAATATTTGAATTGTACCTGAATATTAGACTAGAAACATTTAGGTTTGGAAAACTAGATATCAGCTTCCTGAACCTAATAAGTAATATTGTACTTATATTTTTTTTTCAGATCCTTCCCACAAGAATTTCCGTAGAACTGGACAGTTTGTTTTTTACACATCTCCTGTTCACTGCCTATGACGTGCTTCAAAATTTTCTGTTAATGGAGCTGTTTTCTCCATCAACTCAGTTTTTTACAGACTAAACTTAAAGCCTGTTTTATTTTGATGTTTTCTGTGTTAGCCTCCTCTCAACCTCTCAAAATTTGAATAACAGGCTTTAAACTTTTCAGTGTAGAATTAGAGAATGTCTTGAGTTGAAAGGGATCTATGAGGATCATAGATCCCTTTCATCCCTGCTCCTCACAGGGCTACCTTAAATTAAACCACATGACCGAGAGCATTGTCCATACCCTCCTGGGACTCTGAATGGCTTGGGGTCATGAAGCCATGGTCATGGGGATCCTGACCACCTTCTTGGTGAAGAACCTTTCTTTAACGTCCAGCGTGAACTTCCCCTGATCAGCTTCATACCAATTTCCATACCAGGGTTTAGACTACCTAAGAATTTCTAAAATAAGGATATCTGGAAAAATCTGCAAGTAGTGAGAGAAGCTAGGAAGTCTTTTTGACCAGACCTTTAGCTACTGCTCTCTTTATATATGAGCAGAAGAAATAGGTAAAAGGGGTTTTTTATAAGATCTGCAAAAGCTTTTCTAATCCAGGGTCATTTAGGACTTCTGATTTCCAGCTACCAGGGAGTTTTATGAGGCAATCTGGCAATCTGCATCAAACAGCTGTTAAGGCAGTTTTACTGTGCAGAATAAGCAGATCCTATGCAGAACACAGCAGCTTTTTTTGACTCATGGCTCAACCAGCAAGGAAAAGATTTGTAGGAATAAACTTGAAGGAATAAACTAATATTTTCACAAAGTCTCAAATCTTTGGTGAAAGAGGATGCCTCTGTTTCAGAGCTGGAGATGGCTTCAGAAAATGACTGATGGAGAAGACTGGCATTGTGATGTCACCAGATCATCAACAAGCCTCTTGTCTCCCTCATGACCTCATTCAGTATGGAGAATGTATAAACTAAAATGGCATAAATGTGATGTGTTTCCAATGACTCATAAATAAACACAAACATGGTGAGGTGCCTTAAAGGGTGAGGGTTACGTGGTTTTGGGAATCCTAATTAAACTGAAAGTGAATGGATGTGTCCTTACTACACTCCAGTTATAAAGATGCTCCAGATATAACAGGACCTGTTATAAAGGGCATACAGCTCTCTGACTGCTTTCCAGTTCTTTCTATTCAGCCTTTGGGCAAGATATTCAAAGGGGTACCAGAAGTCTCCCACACTAGCAAACAATGTACTGTAGTCAACAGTCAGTAGGAATGACTGTCCTTGTCTTCATCATTTCACACTTCAGCATCTGATTTAAAGGTTTAAAAAGGTACCAAATAACTGCCATAAATTTTGTGGAGTATCCCAAAAATTCAACTATAAAGCAGCTGTGAAAGTCAGGTACTACACTTACTTAACTGAGTAGCCTGGACAATGCCATAATTTGACAAAGGCTTTGTGACAGTGGCTATGGAACTGAAATGCTTTCACACATAGAACAAAGTGTTTTTTTCAAGTGTGTTTCCTGGCCTCCATCTTTACAAGAGTCTAAACGTATTTCAAAGCAAATGAATACATCATCAGATCAGATCAGACAGACTGAGCGTCTTGTGTACAAATACAGCTGATAAGGTTGGTCTGGTCAAGTGATTTTTCTCAGCTTTGGAGTTCCACCAGTTTTCAGGGGGGTCACAAATCCCTAGAGAGTGATCAGACACCTGAGAAAATGCTCATTTTTCTCTGATGATCTTCCCAGGATGGCTGACAGTGTCCAAAACCACTCCTCCTCTCTGCTGGTAACCAGTATTGTGAACAAATACCTGCCCAAGTGCAAGATTGCCCAGAGCTACATTATACCCCAATAACTTCTAAATGAATGCAAATAGAGATAGTTTATGGTAAAAGCACCATTTGGCACACAGATTCATAGCATGTAGGATATGTGCATACACAAAACTGTGCATTTAACGGGCAATAGAAACCTTTAGAAAGAAAAACACCCAAGATTCGGAAATACATCACTCTTCCTCTACAAGAATATACCAAAACAAACCAGTAATATCTACAGAAAGAGTGAAGAGATAAGCATTGTAACATCACATAGTCCATAAAATAGGTGTATATTTTGCTATAGTGCATTAGGATGCCCCAAAACCAAATTCTAGACATTCCATATATGGGAACGGGGCAAAGACTTAAAAACAAAATTGTCACAATTGTATTACAGACAAAGTCAACGCTGCTTTCAAACTCAGATTCAGTATTCCTTCTCACAGACTTTAAACAGCATTTTTCATTTCATTTTCTGATTATTGAGAAGCCTTTCAGAATTGCAGCACAATAGTACAGTATACCTAATTTGGGCTTTTTTATTTTCTTTCCTCAAGCACTACAGAGGGTCAGGTACACACATCACTAACATGTAGCAAGAACATCTGAATAACCTGATAACTGAGGCAGTATGGAGAGTAGTTCTCCATCCTTTCATCCCTGTAGACAGTATTTGTCCCTTTGATCCCTGAGCAGATCAAACAAATCCACTAATCAATTATTTCCTTTTTTGTCTTTCAGATGCTGCCACAGGCCTTCAAATACTGATGGCTAAGTACTTCAGGAATATTTTATTTGTTTACTTTTATAAAACAAATGTTTACCACAAAGGAATATTTTTTTTCATCTTATTATTTTTCCCACCACCCAAAGCCATAAATTTAAATACTCATATGAAAATATTTGTGAAAGCTTTTTAGTGTTAATTGTTGTGAATATAAATTTTGGAAATATATGGGAAACTTGTAGTAAGAAAGTGGATTTCCTGCACTGAAATTTTTCAAAACTGCTGAAAATTGGACTTGAGAGTCACTTGCAAAAGTCTAGAGGGTTGGGCTTGAATGCACTATTTGAGGGGCAGCAGAGGAGAAAACATGCTACTGTAAAATAGAATTTTAAAATAATATGAGGAATAGCCTGCACAAAAATGATAATAAAAATCAGTGACTTGATCTGCCCACTTTTCTGTGGCATTTAAAGTGTCTGAGGGACTGACACTCTGAGGGGCCAGTCCATCTCATGGCTACCAGCTATGTTGTGGTTCTTTACACATGCTGTGTGTCCATCTCAGAGCATCAGTCCTCTTCAGATTCTGACACTGCAGGACAACCCCTCAACCTAATCTAAACCCCTTTACTAAAACTCAGAAATGTCTATTACTGCCTCATATTTTTGTTTGTTTTCATTGGTGCTGCAGCTACAGCCCCAAAGGTTCCTCTTCAACTCCTAAATCAGAAAATGCTGATCTGAAAGGTTCAGTCCTGAGAAGTCCCATATGGCATTTAGTGCTACCAATATCTCAGGAAACTTAGGCTTAAAAGCTCTATTGGTAATTAAAGATAATAAGCACTTAAAACTTGACATATCATCCCATTGTGTTCTGTAGGAAGTTTATGAGAGTAGAAACATAGTTTCTTTAGACTTTGAGTAGCAGAGATCACAAAGAAAAAAAGAAAATTTAATTAAGAGGAAGAGAAGCTGAGTTGTTGCCCTGCAATCTTCAGGTTGAGAAAAGATACACATTGAGGATGGGAGAAGTCTGGGCAAAGGGAGGAACTCTGAGTTGGAAGTGCAGCAGTGGGACTGGGAGGAAAATAACCTGATAGCTGAAGAGGTTCCTCACCATGTGAGGGCTGAGAGAAGGCTGGAAGTTGTTGTAGGTGGGTGTCACAGAAACACTAACCAAGGGTTAAAAGGAAAAGGTACACAACACACTGAATAAAGTTCAGGTAACTTATGAGGGGAATTATTTCAAAATAGTGAAAGGAGGAAGAAAAGAGATGGGATGCACTGGAAAAGCAAAATTAATAAAAAATGTGGAAACACTGTCATTTTTTAGCTGAAAAAAACCCCAAAACTTTCATCCCACAAGAATGGGGATTAGCATTACTACCCAACACATCTTTGGAAAATTTTCTATTAGGCTTCTAATTTTTGGATTTGTTTGAAACACTTCAAAAAGACTATGCAGATTATTTAGCAAGTAAAATTTACCCTAATAAATACTAGCTCAGCTATTTTCCACACATGTATTTCTTAAAATTCTGCACTTGTTGACATGATAACAAGAGAATAACAAAAGCAATTATTCATTGTGAGAATAACAAAGACAATTTGAATAAGGTAACTAAACTTTTCAAAGCAATAGCACAGAAGAGGGCCTCAAGATATCATTGTTTAACTCAGATTTTTTAGTTATCAAAGAACAGAAATTTAGCACCAGGATGGAATTAATTGATCTGCAAAATGCTTTAGTTTAGGAAGGCCTGATGGAGGCTATAAAGTCTAACCAGCTGCTCAAGGAAGGGTTGAGTTCAAAGGTAACTCAGATTTCTCGGGATTCATACAGCCAAGTTTGGAAAATCTTCAAGAGTACAGAGATTAAACCTCTCTTCCATCACTTTCAAATAAAAATATATGAGTTTGTCAAGGTCCTATAGACACCTTAAACAACTTTAGATGTTAAAATGATGTTAAAAAGATGTTAGTTTTTTGATTCAGCTATCAGAATTCACGCAGAGGATCATTTATCCCTATAGCAGATGCTTAATACAATTGGAATTATTTCCTTTCTGTGGGTACCTATTTGTACCCTTGGCACAAAAAGATCCTAGAAGAATAGTTTGTGTGAGACAAATAAACTTTAGAAAACTCAAATTATATTAGATGACCCTAATTATGATGTTCAGGCCTAAGCTTATTACATCTTCCTCTTATGTGTGGGCCTTTCCAGCATTCTATATTACTCATGGATTCAAAATGGAATTTCTTTTGGAGAGAATCTTGTGGTGCATGGCAGGGACACCTTCATGCATGAGAGAAAGCAAGCACCTAGAAGAAAATTATGGGAAATGGCGAAATGATTTGATGATGCTTTTTTTAATGAAGGAGAAAGGGATTGCATAAATTAGGCACAATTTTATCACAGGGAGATTAAAAGAATTAAGAATTTAAGAAAACTCAGCTGAGACACAGCACTGCCCTGGCACTATGCTAAAACTTTATAATTCCATATGAATAAAGAGAGGCAGCAATATAGGTCATGGACAGAGCTGTCTATCGAGCTAGTGCAGAAACTCATGCCAATAGAAAAAGAGTCCAAATTCTCCTTTGATGAAGAATTACTGGGTCTGCTTGGACCAGCCGTTTCCCACTTGCAAGACCTGTAGATTCATTGGGATTAAGCCCCTCAGAATGTCTGCAGGCTCCAGCAGGCACCTATCCCTGTGATAAAGGTTTTTGCTTAAAACACATTTAGATATCTTGGTGTCATCACACAACTCCCAGAGCCAGAATCCACGCTGAGATATCCATGTCCTGTGGAGGTGTAGGTTAATTAGAGTCAGAGCTGTGAAGAAAGGGAACAGTTTGACTGGGTGAAAGGAGAAGTAAATTCTCCCAGTGGAACACAGGGAAGAAGGCATACTGCTTGTAATAGGAGGAGGATTTTCAATGGCAAGGGAAAAAATCCCAGCAAACTAACTATAGGATTTCCACACATTTCAATTAAAGAGGCTCTTCTTCTGATCTATTGACATTTGTCCATTAAACTGCAACATATCTACTATGCATTTTCATTTTCCAGACACATGGAGTGAATCTAAAAGAAAAATAAAAGTGAAATAAAAAAAAAAGATGGTACAAGACTCTAGTGAAGGATTTGGGTGATCATCATCCTTTATTTTATTTTTCATTGATCATATTTCCTTTTGAGTTTTAAAAACTAGCTGTAATTCCGCTGTAATCCCTATGGGACAAGAAGAACCTTTAACTGTGTGTCTGTGACAGGATTTTTTCACCAACCATATTTGAAAAATTTACATATTCTCAGTATTGCTTCTCCTCTGTCTAAACCAAACCCAATTTCTGCTGTAAACATGTGACATTTATGAGAGTTCTTAGTTATTTGCTGTGTCTTTAACAAATACTTCATTTAAAATAATTCCATCATATCAGCTACCTGAAAGATTAATAAACCTCACAATACTTGGAAGCATTTGCTGTTTTCCACATTGTTTATATACATTCTCAATCTCTCTCTATGAATCAGAGAAAAGTAAATCTCTTCTTCTTCTTCTTCCCTTGCTTCTCTCCCTGCAGTTATTTAGAAGACCAGTTCATATATTGTGTCCTACTTTGATAAGAAAGAAATACTATTGATATTTTTATTTCAGTTTGATAAAAAGCATGTTTGTTTTCGTTCATAGATTTAAAGCCCCAAAATGGACCAGTACCGTAAATAAAACATGCAATCTCATTTTAAAAATTTATTACAAGGAATTTTGTTTATGATTTCATGTTCTCCAGTAATAATTAATTGGAGGTCTTCACTGGTCCCCACAGACTAACTATCATTCAAAATGCACTAAAGGATGATCAACACACAGCAGCACATCTTCAGCAGTGAAAGTAACCATATGTATTTTTACTACCAGTTTAACATAAATTTAAAACAAGTCATTTTACAGTGTGTGTGTTTTGCAAACACTGCCCAAAAAATAGCTAATTTGCCAGTTTCTAAGAGTTTGAAGATTTTTTACTGAAGTTACAAGGATTACTAAATACTTGAATGAGAATGCTTTGCACTGTTACTGTGACTTTCATTGAAGCCTTTGGAAAAGCTTTAAAACTCAGTTGATTAATTAACAATAATTAAGTTCAATAACATATTGAAAGGAATTAATTTTTTATTCTACATGATTTTGAATTCATTTAAAACAACAATACAATGTAGGCAAAACCAGCAACAGTTTTACCTCCACTGAACAGGAAAGAAATTTATCCAGAGAATATATGGCCACTGATGCCTCAGGTTTTAGCTTTTATATTTTTCAAATTCGGTACTTCTGAGCTTCATATTAGGGGATGGTGAACTCCCTTCATAGAGTAGGGACACAAAACAATTCCTTCTCTAGCTGAGGACAAATAATCCAAATTTCAGGCCCAAGAGCATAAACAACATGAACTGAAGGGAGAAACACAAGGATGGGACTTCATAACATAAAGCTGTAATTGGGAAATTAACTCCAATATTCAAAGGGAGCAGTACTTATAATAGTGAATGACCCTGTGACCAGCCATGCATTTTGCGACCATTTTGATTCATCTTGGGTGTAGCCCTGGCTGGGCTCTTGTGCTGCCCAAGGTGCATCCATTGAGGCCTTTTAATAAATACCTATTTTATTCTTTAGCTCCATCTAGTCTCTCTTCTAGGTCACCCTTCTCAAGGCATCACCACCATACACTTCATCCCTCACATGAAATCCCGAATTCTTAGAGCAAAGATGACCTTGGTAGCACATGCCAATGAAAGAAAAATGCTCTTCTAACGCAGCAAGACCTTATTACCCTCTCTTACTGCAGGACAGTTCCTGCATGAAGAAGGTTATGAAAGTTAGGAAGCCTAAATCAAACACTGAGGGCTATTCTGCACTTCCAAATCAGACCTCACCTTGATTTTCACATATTGTAGATGTGGCTTTTGTTAGCAATTTGAATGTAGTACAGAAAAATAGAGCACAAAAGGTATCTTGGCATCCTGAGTCTCTCTTTTCCAAAGTGAATTATTTATTGATGGAAACAATCCTTTCATCAACCTGTATTTCTAGCTTTCCCTGCCATTGCCTAGCTCCTACTTATGCAAATTCTTGAATTTTCCCAAATCAGTCATATAATTCCCTACATGTTTTTTTACAGCTTAAATAATTTCTTTGTTATTTGACCTAAAACTAATTTTGGAAATGTTAATTTTTGGTTTTGCTGTAGAAGTTTCCATGCTTTCTTCCATTGTCTTTTTGAATTTTTCTTCATTTTTCTGTTTATGTTGAGGTGCATGAACCAGTCAAGCGCACCTGGTCAGCGTGTCCCACCAAGGATATTTTGGAATGATGAACGTTGAATATTATTCTCTCTTCTTCACTGACAAGCATGCAGTTACATTTACCTTTTAAAATGTTCGATCCCTTAGGCAGACCAGTGCTTTAACAAAATAAAATTCTCCCTAACCATTTCTATCTTCACTAATTCCACAGATGTCCATGCTAACTGGAGAATCAGAGAGCAGCTGAGGTGTTCTCTGATACCCATCCTGCTCAGAGCAGGGCCAGTTACAGCAGGGTTATGTCCAATTCTGCTTTGAACATCTCCAAGAACAAAGATTCCAAAACTCCTCTGGGCAACCTGTGCCAACATGTGACCAATCTGCTAAAAACAAAAAAAAAATCCAACTGATCCTGGTCAACCAAGCAAATTAAGTCTTGTGTTGAATTTCTTGGATTTCAGGAAAGATGAACAAAGGAAAACAGATCACATCTTTTTTTTCTTCTTTACCTCTGACGAGGAACATTTGCTGCACACTAGCCCTTAATGTTATGCCAATTTCTATATAAAGCAAGAATATTTCAGCAACACTAGCATCATTCTCTGCCTAGCATTACTGAGATTGAGTCATGACCTAAAGAACTACAAAGAGAACATATGATTATATCAAACAGAGTCATCTGAGTGTGAAGTATTTGTATTTTCATGGTACACACTGTGTGCTTCACTAAAGGGTCAGAGAGTTCTTGCAACGATTAAATGGTGTATTCTTAATATCAGCATTTCCCTTCTGCAACTAGTTTGTGTGACTGACTAAAGCAAAAGTTCAGCACTTCACTAGGAAAAGGATTTGACCCACTGACAAGAAAGAAAATGAGATGAAAAATAACAAAACATAGGACACCAGTCTAAAGAGCTCTTCATCTTTGAAATAGCTTAATTAGCTCACTGAAGTCTGTGCTGTGCACCATAGAGCTCTTAATGACTGGCTTGTGGAGCAAACTCCTACAATTTATTCAGGTTAACCACACTTTTAAACACATGGTATTTATTTAGCTAAGATTAACTGCATTTTGCAGAAGTGCCAACATTAGGGAAATGTGTTTTCCTAATGAAATAGTCCATGATCCCGTTCCTATTTTGCTGCTGCTTATACCACCTTGTTTTTAACAATAGAAAGAAACTTCCATTATTGGTTGGCTTAACCCCACAAGGTACATAACCCTAAATGTTTTTAAGGGTGGGAGCTTTTCAGTGATTCTAATGAGACACCTGCTTATTTCAGTACTAGGGAATTTAAGCCAAGAGCAGAAATGTAAATTTCCAAAAGTGTCTTGAATGTGCAGCAACCTTGACCTCCTCTCTCAGGGCATGATGTTCCATTCCTTCCTTACCCTTTTTGCTTATATAGTTTTATAGGTTAGCTTTTTCAGAAAATTGAGATGTTGCTAATTGAGAAAATAGCCTCTGCTCATCAGAATTAATCCTCTAGAACAAGATATAATATATATCCTATGTATTTCCTATGTATTGCATATCCTATGGCTCTTACACATCCATGATGTTCCTGCAGGACCCGTGTAGCATGGATTTGAACTGTGGGTTTATGAGTGAAAAGCTGTCATCTTCACATGCCAGCCCTATCACTTTAATATTTATTAGTCCCTGTTAATATCAAACCTTTTCTCACCATGCTTCTAAACCAAGCTGCTCGTTCAACAGGAGCAGAAAATGGAGTAATTGACAAATCTATAATTTATTATACAAAAATTAAATATTTGATATGTTACGTAACTTACTAGCTAATTTAGTCATTATCTTAAGAGATATACAACAGCTGATTTTTACCACACATATGCATTTAGAAATTAAACCAAATCCTGTAAAACTTAAGGATGGTCTGCATGGGGTATATAAACTCTGCACAGCAACAGATTTTGCTCATTAATGACTAATTACACTCCATTTTAAGAACTGGAATAATTTAATTATTTAAGAATCTTGCAATACATTCACTACAAAGCAGTGATATTCGTAATTCCAATTTCGTATTATCTTTGAAGTTTATGCAGTTAGAAAAAAAAAGATATTACAGTGAAATAAATGAAAATATGTTGTTAAGAAGACTCTACTCACCCTAATCTTGCCTCTAACCCTTCCTTCCCCCATCCAAAAAGCATTTTCTTTCATTAATTTTATTTAGCCCCTTGCTGCCTGCTGACAAGCAGTGAATGTCCAACAAGAAGCTCTGGGAATGTAGACATACATCATGTAGTCTCTTTATTCACAGGGAATTTATAGAATGCTCTGTAAAGTTTATTTAAAAATGCATGCAAGACAATGTGAAAAACTTAACACTCTTCAGTTTTGCTGTGCAAACGTAGGCAAACCCAGTTTTATTAGTCACATTTGCCTTTGTAAAATTTACGATTTTTGTCTCTTAAGCTTGTAATGGATTTTCAGAATCTTTCTATTTCTTGTTTATAAGTGTCTTGCCTGATAAATGATATAGCATTCAAGAATCAGGCAAGCTGGCTGCAGACCTCTATAGGCTATTTTGTGGTCAGAAAGATGCCATTTTATTCTGGAACATCAGATATCCAAAACGCACTGTTCTGGAGACTGACAATGTGGCTAGCATTTTATACAATATTAAACTGAAAGTACTGACAGAGTGGCAGCCATTCACTTACATTTCAAAATGTTAACCACATAATTGTACAGGAGGGATTCCTAAGGGCATCTTTCCATTTAAGAGTATTGCAGTGGAATTTGATGCTTCTGTTCACTCCCTAATGGAAGTCATGCAGGTCACAAACCCAGAAAATACAGTTTGGTGTTTTAAGTTCAGAGGTAGATCCACACACTGCAGAGCAGGTTAGCTACACATTGTTCCCAATTCAATAGAAATTTTACTGACTGTACAGCAGAGATCTACATACTTTCAGTCTCAGCATCCATTTGCATGATTTTTTAAATCAAAGATGCTTTTGCTGGGATCTTCAAAAAGCCCTGACCAGAAACTACCAGAGACTAAACATGAAAGTTTTCCCACATTCCTAATTGATTTTTACCTATCTTGTCAGAATATTCTCCTGTGCTAGAAAGGTCACCAGACACAAGGGCAAAATACAGTTCCATCCTATTTTTCCTACTCAGTTATCTTTCCCACAGCAGAACTGCTACCAACACACAGGATCACTTCATTACTAACACCTTTGGCCAAATACACCAGCACTGGCACATTGAGGATTTCCAAAGTTTTTTTAGTTTTCATTGATCATGACAGCTGCTATAAAAACAAAGAAATGCTATTTCATTCTGAAGGACAGCCAGCATGAGTATGCTGTGGCAATAGTTATCTTCTTACCACACAGGCTTCATAAAGCCATGAGCTCATTTCAAGCCCAGGTAGCTCCACTGATTGTGTGGGGTCTTGCTAAAGTCACAGCCAAAACTTTCTGCAATTTAAATTTGAATACAAAACAGACATATACAGTCTGGGTGATAGAGATGAAAATGTTCTAGTGATTTGGTGCTGATGATGGCCATAAAGGTGCTCAGAAATCAAATACAGTAAGCAACAGATCTCTGTAAAAAAGACCTGTCAGTTCTGTTTTACCACACATGCCTCTTCTCCCTCCTTGTTCCCTTATTGAAACAAAATACCCTCTTAGGTATTTTACTCTTTTACTTAAACCCTTTACTCTCTGTTTTACTCTCTGAAATCCTTTACTTTCCTTTACTCTAATATAATGTCTATTATAAAAAAGAAAAAAAAAAACTTTAAGTACTGTCTTTTTAAGTTGTTTCACTTAAATACCTTTAAAAAAAGAACACTTACTGCACTGTACAGATACATTCAGCTTTTCTGCCAATCCCTTACTATCAAATCCTTTTACAGTTCTTTGTTGTGAAACCAACTATAGTGTTACATTGTCTGTCCTTACACACATTACTGCTGGATAAAGCCCTTGGTTCCCCAGACTAAATCTGTGCTGTTCCCTGCCCTGGTTTCTCAATGCTATCTCATTGCAGCAGCTCACATTGAAAGCCTGCTATTCCCACACCCACCAACACAGCTCTTGGGATAAGAACTGCACCATTGATACAGCGTGTATTCTTTTCCATAGGTTCCCACCAGCATGCAGCTAACAATTTCCTGGGCCTTATCAAAAAAAAAAAAAAAAAAAAAAAAGAAAAAAGAAAAAAAAGAAGGAAAGCAGCAGAAAAAAGCCTTTGAAAAGTGAAAACAAAGAATCAGACTCTATTGTTGCTCTACTTTCACTGCCCTAATCTGTTTTCCATCATACTACATGTAGAGACTACAAACATCACCTGATACAGATACCCCAATCAACAGTTTACCATGGGCAGTTATTGTTTGCTATCTGTAATCTCCCATCCCAGTGTTTGTGGTTTTCAAATTGTCCCTTTCATTCCCTTTTAGCAACCTGAATCGAGTTGAACCTCATCCCCTGCCTCCCCCAAAAGAACCTTTTGCCTGTCAGCAGGAGTAACAACTGAGTCAGCTGCAAACTTTGGACTTGATTCATGCAGGCACAACATACAGATCACATGCCTCTGCTACGGAAATTACCCAGAAACAAAAGTGTGGAGCATGCCACTTTGATTAAGTGTACAACTGGGATCCCTTACTTCTCAGCGTGAGCCCTTTCCCCTGAGCAGCACTAAGGGCTTCTCAATCACACAAGGAAAATACTGCTAAATGGGCAGGGGAGCACCAGGAGGAAGTGTGGGGGAAAAGATGATGTTGGCTCTATTGCAGAAAATAATTTCTTTTAAAAGTGGGGGTCTTTCTTTTCTTTTCCTCTGCCCCCCTCCACCCCTGAAAAAAATCCCTATTAAAAACAAGCTCACCCCAGGGGATATTTTGTGGTTCAGCCATCCTTCACAAGCCTTAATTTCATTATTCAATACATCAGACAACTCAGATCTAAAAGTGATATAAAGCAGTAATAACATGCACAGTAGTGCCTCAGGAAACACTGGTCCTTTTTTTTTTTGCAAAAAAAAAGTGGTAGGTAATGTGCTTAAGACCAAGGATCCTCCAGCTCAGTTCCTGTGACTGACACAGATGTGCTAAGCAAACACAGCAAATTTAGCTGCACTCCCTCAGCCTACATGTATTCATTCACAAAGCTAACAACACATAACAACAAATTGTTCATACACTTCTTCTGATGGTTATCTAATATCTCGCTGCTGGGAGATAAAGCCATTGTGATAATCCCTAAACAGACTGAAGGGGAAGATAAAAAGTTTAGGTGAGGATGCTCAAACTTTCAGACTTTATCACTGAAATTGTAGAATCCATAACTCCCAACATTTTGAACAGAACTGCATTAATATAATATGAAAACAAAAATTAAACCTTGTGTTACTTTTAGTTTTACAATTAGAACTAATAATGTCATTGAATGATAAGGTTTTTTTCTAACAGCGATGGAATTTGGGAATACATAAATTCTAGTACAATCCGTGCTCTTTTCTTCCTTGGATTGTGAAGGGAAATCTTCCTCAGGACATTTTTGAAGGCAGAAAATATTAAAAACTGAGTTTCTTTTAATGACTTAGTTTTGTCATATTTTGTGTACTTTTCCACTCAAATACAGGTGTGTGCCCACACAGCCTGTAAAGCATGAATAATATTTGAACCATGAGGTTTGCTTTATGTATTTCCTGATCACTGTTAATGCTTTTAAACAACAACAGAAATTATGGAGGCAAATTCATTCTGTTTGTTCAGAAACATTTGGGAAAGACGCTTAAGCTCCCATTGCCAATTTTAATTTTGTCTTGGGTTTCCTTTCTCTTTGACATCTTTCAGATTTTGAAGAGAAGCAATTTTAAATCTAAAGGCCAAACAGCACAATTTTCAAAAGGGAATGGATGATAGGGTTAATGGGAGAAAACAAGAAATTAAGTCTCTTTAGCCCTCTCCCCATTAAACACTAAATTTTTGAAAAAGAGAAGAGGAAAAGCAGAAGTGACAGATGAAGTTATGGACTGCTTTTGCTATAGAGACTAAAAAGTGATAAAAGAAAAATATTTATATTTGTATGGCAGAAATCTTATCAGAGAATTGTAAAAGTATTAAGTAGGCATATAAAACATGGCATTATTATTATATCACTAGTATAAACCTTATAAGAAGGCTTCTACAGTACTTTTATATCCCATCCCCAATAACAGAATCATATAAACCAGTTGATCAAAAAGAAAAAAAAAACTTGAAGAAGAAAATACTGTGAGATTTTCCCCTCAGTTTATTTTTTTTACCAGAGGAGATGCAATACTGTAAATTTTTAATCTAAATGTGTGATTCATAAGAAAACAAAAATTACATGCTTGGCAGGTCACATAACAGCTGTGCACATGCATGTGCTAAGCCAGAGTCAAGGGTGGTTTTGTGTGTGTGCATTTATGTGTGAGCTGGAACGGGTGACAGGAGAGAGCTTTTGGGGGCGAGGCTCTTGGAGGACAAACTCTTTAGCCATGCTTTGTTCCGTGTGCATCCTGAGACATCTCTCAGCGTGGCAGGGCACTGACACCTGTGTCCTGCTGCTGCTCCTCTCGTGCCCCTGAGCAGCCCCGGGCTCTGCTGGGTGCAGAATTCTGCAAAGTGCCCCCTGAGACTGGTTCCAAAGGGATGAGGGCAAGCCAGAGGCCACCTGAGTGATGCTCACTAAGAGCATGGGACCTGCTCTGCCTGTTTGACAGCCCAATCCTCAGCTGCTGCTGCTTTTGCCTGCCTGATTTGACTTTTTTCTGCCTCCAATCCTTTCCAAGATTTTTGTAAAACTCCTTTCTATTTCTGCCCCTTCCCCAATGCTACAATTTCTGTCTGGAAGAATTTTTAAAATCCACCTCTTCCGTATTGTTTGCTGATCCTGCTCCTGTTTGAGATGCAACATTCAGCTTGAATGTTTCTTTTAGTCAGTTCTGTGAACACCATTTATTAAGCAAATCTTTCTCTTTACAGATAGAACTCTTTTCCCTACAACAAAGGGGGGCAGACTATATTTCTTGTAATAAAATATTTCTAGAAACAAATAAAAGTTTAAAAAATTGTAAAGACTTACCACTAAACAAATATTTTTAATATGGCAGACAATCTGAATAGAGAAAAAAATGCAAGCCACACTCAGTTGTTAGGAATGCTCCGTGTCATATTTGACTGACATAGTTTAAAAATAAAATCTAGATCCAAATAACTTAAAAACATTTGAAACTACTTAAATGAAGAGTAGAAAATAGACATATAGTGTAAATGTGTTTAAAGACTAAGAGAAACTGAGTGAAGGGATTACAACTGAATGCAAAGTTAAGTTGTTGCATTAAGAATGATTCAAATAACAAAGCGTGTACTGAAATTCCTGCAGTTAAGGTGACATGTGGCAAGACCATACATTTACACCAGGTCCTTTGAGCCCATGAATCAAAATACTTGGAAATTACTGCAGTATGCCTCCCAGCTTCCAGTTGTTTTGTGTGAAGAGAATTTCCTTTGGAATACCTGCAGCTGGTATGGCATGCAGCCCTGGAATAGTGGGCAAAGATACTTGTCACTCCCTGACTCCCTGTACCTGTGTTTTCACAAGTAGATGTATCAGCCCCAGAGGCTCTACTCTCACTTCCACACAGGCAGGTATGGATTTAAAATGCACATAAGCAAAGCAGTCACTCAAAACCCTGTGTGCAAACCATGCTGCAATTACCAAGAGGGGCAACTCGGAGAGCAGAACGTAGAAAATGGAACCACACAGCCCTGTGTAATAAATTCATCAGTGACAGAGACAGTGGGATTAGTGCACTCAGAAAATTTACAGATGACTCCAGGCTGGGCAGCTGACACATCTGAGGGAGAGGACATCATTCAGAGGGACCTGAAACAAACTGAAGAACTGAACCCTTGGGAACCTCATAGGGTTCAAAAACAGCCAAGTCAAAGGTTTTCCACCTGGTTTAGGGCAATCCCTGGCATCAAGACAGGCTGAGAACATCCTTGTAGAGACAGACTTGGAATACAGGTGGATGAAAGGCTGGATATGTGCTGGAAATGTGCACTCCCAGCCCAGAGAGCCAAACGTGTCCTGGGCTGCACCCAGAGCCCCTGGGCAGCAGGGCAGGGAGGGGATCCTGCCCCTCTGCTCTGCTCAGAGCCCACCTGCAGCTGCATCAGCTCTGGGGCCCAGCACAGCAAGGACAGGGACCTGCTGGGGGCAGCCCAGAGGAGGCCACCAAGATGATCAGGGGGATGGGGCACCTCTCCTATGAGGAAAGGCTGAGAGAGTTGGGATAGCTCCTCCTGAAGAAGTTCTGAGGTGACACTTTGTGATGTCCCAGTACACAAAGAGGGATTATAAGAAATATGGGGACAGCCTTTTGGGTAGGGCCTGTTGTGACAGGATGGGGTTAATAGTTTTAAACTGAAAGAGAGAAGATTCAGATTAGACACAAGGAAGAAATGTTTTACTCTGAGGATGGTGTAACAAGGAGAGAACTGGTAGATGCCTCATCCCTGGAAATATTCAGGGACAGGTAGGACAGGACTCTGAGCAACCAGCTCCACTTGAAAATGTCCCTGCTCGTCTTAAGGGGCTTGGACTAGAGGACCTTTAAAGCTCCCTTGCAACCCAAACTATTCTGTGTTTCTGTGAAATGTGTTAAATGAATGCACTCTTTTCAGCACACGCTATGTCATTAACTCATAACCCTCACCATTCGCTTTCTTTTTTCTCCTCTCTTTTTAACCAATTTGCCTCATCTTTTTTTCCCCTTTCCCCTCCTAATGTTTTTCTTCTTTGAGGGAATTTCTCTCTCTGTGTGATAGATAAGGCAAATAAAAATGAAAGAGAGATTAATTCATTTTATGAAAAAAATATTTTTCTCAGCACTAAAGAAATGGGAATGCCTAAGGTACTAAAGTAGTAGATTTATGGTAAATAATGATACAGTAATTTAAGTGTTCTATAAATTGATGAAATGGCATGACCCTGAACTTTCTGGTTCAAGTTCATCTCTGGTATAATTCTACTTGATCCAAAATAGAGTTGCAAGAATGAAAATGACACTCAAGGCTTGATTAATTTTAAGCACCATGTGCTTAAAAAGGTATATTTTTGTTTCATAAGCCTTTTCTGAACATAATTCTTTACCAGATTCTGACAAGCTTAAATTCTAGCAAGGTGACAACTTTTTATGTCTAACAGCAGCAGCTATAGCAGGACATTGACTTCTGCACAGAGGAGGAATTTAAAGATTAAAAGACATTGCTATTTGTTACTGTCATAAATGCTGTTGAACTACCCAGTATTATAATTAATAATTTAAATGTTTGCCTAATGAACTGGACTTGATTACATTAAGACATTCTCAATTAATTCTGACAGATCATCTTCTGAATTAGAATACAGAACCAAAATGTTTTATGGATTCCTGGCCAAAGTGTTTACTGACTGAATATTTCTTCAACAATTAAAAATAGCCCTGTTCTATAGCAAAAATGCTTAAAAAGCAATGAGTGAGAAATTCAGAAAAAATAGAAACAAAAATAGGAAGCAAGGGTAGCAAATCCTCCTCTCAGCCATCCTGTCAGCTGGAAATTGGCAACTAGAGGAAGTAGAAACAAGAAGTGACAAGTAGTGGAAGAGACATGCTACCTCTGGCAACTATTAAAAGTGAGTTAAGGGGTTAGAATTGTTTTTATAATATCACTCAAGAAAAGAGCTGGAAGTTTTGAAGAAAGACAAAAGAATAAGCCACAGACCTCTGTCAGATTACAAGAAATCAATGCACAGTTTTGCCTCAAACCTACAATTTAGTGAGATGCATTGAGCCTCAGAACTACAAGCAGTTTTTTTAAAAAAAATATTAGGCTAGTTAAACCCATTCTTATTCTCCACAATGGATCAGGTTTTAGAGGTGCTTTAGGTATTGGACTGGACCTGTGAGATTTCACTTCAGAGCAGTTTAGGGACCTCATTCAAGTCTTTGATTTCATAAGGAATTAAAAACTTCCACTAGTCAGAGTTAAATTTTCGTACCATATGTTAACACTACTTTCTATCTTATTCTCTTATTCATGCAACAGTTTATTTTTGGGCACTCTGTGTTCTTTGGACAATCAAATTACTCTTTTTGATTTACCCAGTTAAACATCAAATGTGTACAACAGGATTGGGTTGTGAAACTATTGCAAGAAGAGAGACAATCACTCACATCAGGGCCAGGAATGAACAAGGCAGAGACATGATGGTAGCTAAGAAGGCAAGTGTACATAGCTTTGATTTTCTAGAAAGCTGTTTATTTTTAAAATTATTCCCTAAATATTCTAGATTCAGGAAGATACTTTATGGAAAAGTATTTAGATTCAGGAGATACTTTATGGAAAGACAAAATAGTTCATAGAGAAAATGATCACATTACCATAAGACACTTTCTACTCCTTGATTTAATATTATCTTTTTTACCAAGCTTAAAAGTTAAATAATGTCTTTCAGAGGGAGCAGACTGCTTATACAGGAGTTCAGTGTTTCACAAACATGTGTTTCTGTTAACATTATGTCAATAAGGTGAGTCCTTCATAATCTTCATGGTGTTTTGTCTAATTTTGGGGAGGACAACAAGAGAGAAAAACCAAAATTACACCCCAAACTTATTCTTAAAGAATTTTTAGGAGGAAGGGAAAATTGGTGCTAATATTAAGCCACAACTGTCTTTCCAGTACCAGACAAGTAGCCATGTATTCACATACACATTTAAAAACTGAGATCGCGTAGGGAGGTGGGGAAGGATGCTGGAGAACTTTCTGTTCAAGAACATGCCACCTCCTACTCACATTTTCTACATCATTCATCATGCCCAGCTCCAAGCTTATTGCAGGTTTGCAAAAAAAAAAAAAAAAAAAAAATCAAAAAACGAAGCTGTTCTCATGGTTAATAATTTTCTGAGCTATTTTCCTCTGCAGATCTCCACATCCGTGGCATTCAGGCAGAGCACTTCTCTGTGAATGCCACGCTGTAAATGTGGATAACTATCCTCCAGCATCTGCTAAACCAGCCTTGGCAACTCCTCTCCTCAAGCTAACGTGTTCCACCACTGAGAGTCACACCAACAGCCAGTCCATGGAGACACTGATCAGGCCAAATTCAGCCCTGGTCTCCTTTCATCCCACCAGGGAGCCTCACACATGGTGTCTTGTCTCTGGCAGACCAAGAAAGAGCAGCAGAGAGGCTTTGAGAGAGATGTTTGGGTTCTCAGAATTCTGTGGAGAATTCTACACGTGTCAGAGCAGAAGAGCTTCAAAGCATAAAAGGTGCAAAGCATTTGTGACTTGCAGGAGGCCAGTTGAGAACTTTTAGCCTCCAGGCACTCCCTTACCACTGCTGGGATGTTCTCAGTCTTCACCTCTTTCTGCTTGTTTGTTTGGGCATAGGCAATTTATCATACCTGGCCTTCATGTGCAATCTGGACTGGGTGTGCACATAATGGTCACTGACACAACAAGCAAAATTCACGTGTCCTGCGCTCTTCTGTGCAGGAACAAAGATGCTGGCAGGTTAGCAATGAATAGAATAAAAAATCCCAATTCCCTACTTTATTTGTTTATGCCAATCTGCTAAAAACATATATAAATCAATTACAATTTATAGTTTTCTTTTCAAAATAACTAAACCACATTCTATTACAGAACATCACTTTTTTTCTTTTCCTTATTTTTCTCATTTTTTTATATCTGAATTTCATACTTGATTTGTTGACTTACAGTCAAAAGTGCTATACTATTCCTTCTATATTATAAAAATTTCGAGATATTTGTGGCATTGCCCATGAAAGAATGAGGAACTCCCAGACACCTAAAAATAGTAACTTTCCGATTTTAAAAAAAGATAAACAACTACAATTACTTTCAGCAAGAACAGTCATTGAAAGACTTATAACACAGAAGCACCAATGGTTATATCATATGAATAGGAATTAAATGTACAATACTGAATGGTAAACCACAATAGAAAAAAGAAGAACCTCAAATAGAATCAGACAAGAAGAATTCAATATTTTAAAAGTATAAGAAAAGCCATAAATATCAACACAGAAAATGGAAAATCTGGATATGTTTCAGAGAGAATTTTGACATATCTTGCAAAATACTGCTCAAGGTTTATCACAAGTGTTATTTAGTGTTGCTCTAGAGAGCAACACAATGCTTGATGCATATTAACACAAAACAATATCAAAAACAAGATATAGCACACAACATCCAAGTTAAAAATGCATTATTTCAAAGTAAAAGTAACTAAATTTCATTGGCCATATTCACATTGCTAGCATAAAATTAGATAATGAAGAAGTAAATCAAGAAAGTATTCAACCATGGTTCAACAGGGGCAATTATTTCCTTTTAGTTTCAATGTGAAGTGGGTGTTTTCAGGGAAATGGTTGATACCTGAGGTTTAACTTTGGAGCTTTTACTTTAACTAAGTAAGTTAAGACTTAAGACTAAGACTCAATAAAGTGTGTCTTTTTCTTGCATCATTTCCAAATTTCAATTTTTAAATGCCGTGTAATCATTTCATCACTATCAGTTTGTGTAATCATTTCATCACTATCAGTTTTATCAAAACACTAGTCTTAGTCTCACAGAAACTTAGCTGATGGGTAACACAATGAGATGACAATAATTTTACTACGACTGAGTCAATGGCAAAAATCCAACTAACTTTGAGTCATCATTTTCCCTGTTTCTGTGGATTTGCTTGTACTTGTTTTTAGTATAAACTATTAACTCACATAAAAGATAATATCTATTAATGGGTAATGTTTATGATTAGAGAGTTAACATTAAGCACAACCATATACCTAAAGTTAACGTTTTTGTACTACTTAACCATGTGAAGTATGGGGAGGCAGAGCTTGGCCCCAAAACCATAAACAGTTTCAGGGGCAGTTTTACCTCAGCTAGTCCAGGTCCAGCAATGTGCGTGACCAGGGCTCTCAAAACACTGAGCACTGAACAGCTTCCAGCTGCATGGTTTGAAAAGTTGGAGATTAAAACAGGAAACAAGTGAAAACAAGGACTCCTAATTATTGGTCACTTCAAAGTATCTGAGATGTGAGCTAGTGGATGCCTTGCACTTCCAAAAGTCTTACTTGGTCTATTTGGAGGACAAAATACAGTGGTGAAACTGTGAAAATCAGCAGTGCTGACCAGGCACTTTCTATATAAATCTACCAAGCTAGATTTTCAGATAAGCAAGAATCAGGAATCAATAATAAACGAGACTTAGAAGGTTCTTCTTGGACAGATTTTTTCATCCAATTTCACATTCTGCGTACCGTCAAGCTCCCATATTTCAGGTGTGCAAGGAATGTAAAATCAGATCTCTGTTGTAAACTTCACAAATCATCCTCCCTCACAATCAACCTATTGAAACCCTTTTAATATTCCACACTGACAACATCGTGTCCAAATCCTCTCCCATCCAACTGTTTTTTATTTCATTAATTACAAAGGTATTTTCCAACGCCAGTGCAATACTGAAAATTAATATAAACAATTTCAAAAGGAATACAGATAAAACCAAACTGGCAGTTTTCTTTTTCTCTTTGTAAATTGAGTTCACCACATTATCCTAACTTGCAGAGCTGTCCGGCAGAACCTTCTCCTGAGTTTTAAACCTTTGATTTAGTTTTCTTACATGGACTCAGCTTCTTACTTATTTACAGGAAAGTGTGCTGTATTTCCATCTTCATTTGACTCCATTATCAGTTTAATTTATTTTCATAATGCTTTGCCAAAGCTACTATTTAAACACGACAATTTAGAAATTCTGTTTGACAGTTCCTTTCTGTTTGATATATGCATAACTCAAAAGCATAAAACGCTTGGCCATTTTTAAGCTTCCCTTAAAGATGTGATGACATCTAGACTGTATATTCTTGTATATTCTCCACTACCCACTGCCACCTACTGCAGAATTAGGAGCAATGCAAATAGACCTACTTTTGAAAAATTCTGAAGTTGAATTGTAAATATAAACTTAAATGCTTAGCGTATAATCTATGCAGATATATGCAGCGATATATATGCATTATGGACTATTTTAGACCTGAACTCAGTAGAATAGTTAGTATAACAAATGGTTAAGCAGTGTTAGCTTAGATCTAAAAGCCAAATTGTTTCTCTGAAGAGGTGTCACTTTTTTCCATAAATAATTAGTTGTACTGTTTCTAAAACATTTGTATAAATTATTGGGTTTTGGTTTATGTTTATTTTTCAATTTAAAAGTCCTTTGAAGTAGTCAACCTTTTCGTGCCTCTTTAGGGTTTTATGCATTTGATCTCTAAAATGCAATTGCAAATGTGCAACTACCCCAGCTAAGATAGGGGGCTTGTAAAACTACTTCAGCCCCATCTTTTCATCAGGTGAATTACTTCCTAGGCCTTAATGACAAATGCCATAGGTTATGTAAGTATATATGTTGATTTAGGCTTATTTTTCATATTAAAGAAACAAAAATCAAATTTTCTGGGTGTTAGACAACAATTTAAAATGCAATTTTCCTTTGTCAATATCCCAGTGATAAGCTTTTAGAAGCCTAGCAATGAATTAAACATATTTATCTATGGTAATATGTAAGCTTATTTTCCTTGCAATTTTTTTTTTAAATACATCTTATTAAATTAAAATTATGTGACAAAATGGATCTTCCTTGTCCTCAAACCTATAAGTTGTGTTACATTCTGTGTTTTCTTTACCCTTCAAAACCATGAAAAATTAATTGGTTTCTAAGTCAATTTTCTATAAGGGGTGTGCTCTTCCAGGTACAAACACTTGACAGATTAATTTCCCATTTCTGGTCTTCATGCTGGAATACACATCAGTTTTGACTTCCTGCAAAATTGTTTTTTGTTTTTAGCTACTTTTTCAGTGTAAAAAATTTAAGGGAGATTTTATCTTGCACATTTAAGAAAATGATATGCTCAGACATAACACTGGCAGAATAATTGTCAATCATATAAAGAATATCTGCATTAAAGCTGCTGCTGCTTCTGTTTAACGCCTACATGACTACATCACCAGTACCTTGGGTAAGAAATAGCTGTAGACCAAAGCTTCTTAACTATAAACTGGTACTAAAATTTCCTTTAATATAGAAGAAATTTTTTTTTTTTCAGTTTCCAGAACCTAATAGATTTTGAAACAATTTTTGAATGGATGAAAAGAGATATGTTATAAAAACCTTTTTTGAGAGCTCATAATTTCATGTTTGCTATTATTATAGATGCCTTTAGCTTAAAAAGCAAGTAATAAAACACTTCATGTATGCTATATTCTTATCTATATTTTTATTACAGATTTTAAACCAAGTATCTATTCATTCTCGTTGCAGTTTCCTCTCGGTGAAAATTTTTGTTTGGAAAGAAGGAAAAGAGTTTGCTGCAAACATAAAATTTTCTTTAATTCACCAGCACAGAAGTAGTAAAGACTACTTAATAGATTTGAGCAATGTTAGACTACACTAACTTCAAAGAAACAAGAACATGTACACTAAATCTTAATCCCACTGGGCTCAATGAAAACTTTCCTCTTAACATCAAAGAAATCAGGATTTGGCCTTTATGTCAACATTAACCCCTGTACCTCAGCTTTCCCACTGGACTTGGCACAAAGTAGTACTTCTGTTGAATGTATGAGTAGAAGTTTTTGGGCTTCACACATCAGAAAATTGTAAGGATCATGCACAAGGATGGATTATTTTGTTTTTACTGAATGCATCAAAATAGTTTTCCTTTAATTTGTTTTAACTAATAATTTATTATAATTTTCACAACACTTCATGTGAAGCAACATGGACGTAATACTGAGATATTACGTCATTAAATAATACATATTTACAGAAATATGTAACCACAATTCTCATGGGACATCCACAACTTCTCTGGGCAATCTGTTCCAGTGCTTCACCACCCTCACTGTAAAGAACTTTAGATATTACTTTACTGTAATATCTAATCTAATTCCACTGCTCTTTTCATGAAGTGTGACCAGAAGGGCCAGAACTCTAGACTGTCTTCCTCCTTTTCCACTTCCCATTCCCTCAGACATTTGTCCCTATTCAGAAGTGAAAACTTAATCTCTGGAGACACTGGCCTATTCCCATCCATCTGTCAGGTTTTAATTGCATCCATTGGATTCTATTACACAGCACCTTAGAAAATAATTAACTCCAGGATGAGGACTGCTAGCAGGAGCAGATGAGGGAAGAATTCTAACCCTCGCCCTGTGAATGGGTACCTTCCTTTTGTGGATCACTTGCTGGATGGTTACCTTCAGTAACACCTGACATGACTAATTTTTTTTCCCTAGTTGCTGCCATAGTTTTACATAGGTTATGCCCACTGTTTTACACCTCCTGAGTAGCCTGTTAGTGGTTGTGAAAAATAACTGGGGAAAACAAAGACTGCCTTTATAAATGTGGATCAAGGGCTCTCTCTCCCTTTCTTTTTGAAATTGCACATTCCATTACCTAAATAGGACCTACTGGAAAGACATGGAGGGACCTTTAAAATGGAATGGAACAAGGAGTAATGATTTTACACTGAAAGAGGTTTGATTTAGATTAAATATTAGGAAGAAGCTCTTTCCTGTGAGGGTGGTGAGGCAGTGGCACAGGGTGCCCAGAGCAGCTGTGGGTACCCCATCCCTGGCAGTGTCCAAGGCCAGGTGGGATGGGGCTCTGAGCAGCCTGGGATAGTGAAAGGTGTCCCTGCCCATGGCAGGGGGGTTGCAATGAGGTGATCTTTAAGACCCTTTCCAACACAAACCATTCCACAGTTTTATAACTACGATTTAAATTTACTTCCTGCTTCCAAGCACATCTCCTGTCTCTGACATCAATTTCTCCCCAGTTTGGATACTTAGTTCATCTATTTTTTCAAGAAAGGAGTCATTTTGAAACAAATTCCTACCCTGACTCAAAACTGGCTTTTTTCTCTGTGTTTGCCTTTTAAATAAAATTTAAATGTGTGTTTTACTGCTTTTTAATCATCTATGGATAAAAATGTTAAAATAAAATGTCTTGATGCATTCTAGTTTAATTTAGATTCACATGAATTAAAGTTTGAATTTGCAGTAACAAGTCTGCAAAACTGCAGAGATTTTGATGATCAAGAGTGTTATGGTATACAGATTAACAGAGTACATAATATACTGGCATCCTACATCTATCCAGCTAATCTTCATCCCTTGACAAATGTTTAAACAGAGTATTTTCATAAAATTACTTTAAAAAAAATGTAATGTACTTAGTGGATACAAACTACATGATAAAGACATCAAAGTATATAACCTTTTAAATATATTCCATGCAAAATGACTTTTAAAATATGGTGGAATCTCAAATGTTCAATGATTGTGCTCATAGAAAGCTTTAAATTAAAAATTAAGGTAAAAAACCCCAAGAAACAAAATCTCTTAGGAAACAAGCTAATACAAACTACCAAATCATGTCTAACAACCAGATAGCAATAATCTTCATTGTATTTATTCTCATTCTTTACAAAGGTTTTGGTATTCCACTGAATTTGTCCCCCCACCATTTGGAGAACTTAATTTTGTAAATGTGGCCATCCCTGAGCACTGCACAGTCCTTTCAGGGGCCTCTTTTCCAATTGACAGAACAAAAGTTATAATTTCAGTTTATCTTCCGACATGGAGTTCTTGGAAGAGACAAACCACAATTTTTAACAGTTAAAACTGTTAATAACCCTACTCCTCCATGCTTGTTTTGTGTATTTGCCTATGTGGGACTCAGACAAGAGAAAAGCTGCCCTGCCTTTTGGCGTTAGATAACATCTCACATCTCACTGAATGGGAAACTGAGAAGCTGAGTTCAGGTGCTCTTGATTGGCAAATAGAGCTTAAGATTGAGTTCCCTTCAGTTTCTGCAAAGCTTCCAGAAAGACAAACAATAGTTTTATCAAAAAGCTCTGGGGTTGTGTCTCCTCCTCTTGTAGAGGATAACACATTTTATTGAACAGTAATACTTGAAAATATATGTGCATATATACATCGTGAAATTTCCTATCTTTTGCAGTGTTATTTTAGATGAGAAAAGCTTCAATAGTCCTAGCTTTTAACTTCAGATATCTTATTTTGTAAATCTCTCATTTTACAATGTATGCTTTCTTAAGGTTTTATTTTTTTTCTCTCTCTCTCTGTAGGCTAGTGTTACCTAGAAAAATTTATTTATAGAAGCAGCATTTTTTTAGTATTTTGCAATTAAAAAATGGTATTTTAAAAGCATACAACATAATGCAGTGGTAGGAAATAGAGACTCATTCCTCTGTGTTTCACTAATTTAAAGATAGACTGCAGCATGGTTGGCTGTATTAATGCATATGAATTATACTTTCTTGTGCTGCCAAAATTTCCACAGTTCCATTGTGATCAGTGGGGATCACATGTCAGGTCTGTCCTTTCCTCTTTGAACATCCCCACCACAGCCTTGATCATAGTAACTGAATTGGCCAGACAACAACTTGGTTTCAGAAAGTGCAAACTGAACACTGCGTTTCAGATTCCTCTTTGCCCAGGTCATATTACAGGGAAAATATCAAGAACAACTCTGAGTCAAAGTGCAAATACTAATAACAGCCTCACCATTTTTCTGTGATATGGATAAAGATTTCTCCTTGCTGTATAGAACTGTAACTGTGTGGAAGAATCTTTTTTCCTAGTGATTATTAGCTGCCTTCTTCAATCAATGTGGGAAGCTTTCTGTATGTAGCCTATACTTCTTTTAATCAATGGAGAGAAAATTGTTGTGCATAAGTTACTTTTACAGTGTGTAGTTGAATATCAGTTACAGACTGAAAACAAGGCTAGAAAAAGACAATTAATATGACTGTGAAAGGTGAGAGCTATAAGAAAATAAAAAATACAAAGCAAACCACAAAACCCCTTAATCAGATCAGAGTTTGACTCCTGACTAAGTCTCTGCCATGCTGCTGTGCATATGAGCTGAATATATATTTTCAGACTTAATGTAATTATCTACAAAAATTCTTAATATCACATCCTGGAGTTCTGCTTTTTTAAAAGAAGATTTTCTCAACAGCCTGTGTTAATAATACAGCTTACTTTTTCCCCTGTGCAATACTTGAGTTTATCAGATAAAATCAAAACCGTTGACTATGGAAATACTGAAAGATACATTCCATACCCTAGCAATAATTTATTCCCACTAACATCTCTCAGCAAGTAAACGTTAAGTTGAATGTAGCTGTTTGGCAAAAAAAAAAAAAAAAAAAATTAAAAAATCAAGGCAATAAAAAGGCATAAGCATATAGCTTAGTTGTGAAAAATCAGGAAATTTCTAAAAACCCTTGGAACTGCCTTTCATTCTCCAGTGAACGGAGAAACACATACATGCATGGAAGATCATCTTTGCTCCCAGGTCTCCTGCCTCTCCTGCAGTCCATAATCCTTGTCACCTGTTCACAAAGCACTGACAATGTGTCAGCCCCTTCACGTGAGCATCCTGCCTCTACCACGACAGTAGCCCTGAGTGTGGGCATTGCTGAGACCTGAGCTTGATGCAAAGTGTTTCTGATCTCAGATGTGCTCATCAGGTGATAATCTTTTAACAGATGTGAGGCAATTTCCTTCAGTTAAAGATAAATCTAGATTTAGCTGGTTATGGTGGCCAGCTCTAAAAGGAGCTAGCTATACAATTAGCAATAGCAGCAATGAAAACTTGCAATTGTTCTAGCCTTCCCTTTGCATATATATTTACTAAAACACATCTGAGGGACAAGGCATGTTTTTAAAAAAACAAGTTTCTCCTCTCAGATGAAAGGGAGAGAGAACTGAAACCAATTCATGGCTTGCAATCATCATTCATCCTGGAATAAAAATGCCTGTTTGCTGGTTGGCAGTACTTTGTAGTTCAAAATTCAAGAATACAGTAGATAGAGCTGACAATGAAGTAAATGTTTCATGACAACTAGAATCTATAATACTTCAAGTGTGTGTATGGTTGCAGCTTACTCAAACAGGGCATTGCATTAGAAAGCTTACACAGTACATACTAAAACATAATCAGATGGTCCAGGAAAAAATCATGGATCTCATCAGCAAGGATACCATGCATTTGGTTTGCCAATTGATCTTTTCCTAGAGGCAGATTCAAGCAAACTTGCTTGATTTCACATTGTTAGTCTTAATTACAAGCTGAAATGCAGGACAGAGTTAAAGGGGGAAATGAGTGAGGGGGCAGGGGAGAACAGGACTCGTGCCTTCAGTGTTTGGATTGATTTGTAGTGCAAAGATACAAATCTCTTGGTACCTTTGCAAAGGATTTTTTGCCACTTTCAATCTTGTAGCATGCATATCAGGAGACTCCGAGCAGCCAGCCAGCAGGATGAGGTTCTGGGGTAATTACAGGTCAGGAATCAGAGGCAGCCCTAACAGCTGGCTGTTGATTAAAGATGAAACTCAAGCCCTGTACAGAGGGCCTGAAAAAAGAGCTATACACGACTTCAAACAGTGCTTGAGCCCTGAACAATGTAACTGCACATTTGTAAAGCCAAGTACTACAACAGCAGTCTCTTGTAGAGCAAACCAATCATTCCTTGCACTTCTTGCACTTAATGGCAACTAAGGGCCTGAACCTGAATATGGCACTCAAATTCTTTTTGTGGTTGAGCAAATGCAAAATAAAAAATATTTTCTAAGACAAAATGTTTGATCAAATTATGAATTTGAGATGTTGTTTTGCAGAGATTTACCAACAGAGAAGTAAAAATTTAATGCCTTTTTTTTCTCCCCATCCTGTGTTAATGCTACTGCATTCCTTTATCTTGGTATCTAGAGAGTAGAACCTAGCACCCTCTTTTCTAATCTGTTCATCCAGACATAATTTTCTCTTTGAAATATATGTTCAAGTTCTTCAATACAAAAAGAGTAGAAGCAAAATTGTAAACACTTCCTACTTCTTCCAGATAGCACAGCAGGGGCTGGAAGTGATGCATGATGCCCAGAGTATGGAGTGCTGTACATAGAGGTACCATATTGAGCACAGCCTTTAGAATTATCATTCACAAAGGGCAATAATATCTCACTGACAATAAAAAAGTAAATCAACAAAACAACCAGAAGTAGGTTTTCTCCTCTATTGCCTTTTCCATGAGGTCATCGTGCCTCTTTATAGGTCTGCCCACAAGTAATAATGGAATTGAAAACAGGATATGAAAATTCTGGATTGTATGTAGTAATGGTCTCTACCTACAAATGATAGTAGCAGCTCCTTTATAGCAGCTTTCAGAAAGAACCTTTCTAATGTTCTATATTCCATCAGAGCAGATAAGAACCAACCAGAAATACAGCATAAGTGACAGTATGTACTGAGGCATACCCTACACACTGATCTTAGAGTACATACAGGAGACATTTTAATTTGCATACTCTTTTGTAACAGATTTGGGAATCACAGTACATACACAGGAACAGCAAGGTACAGAGGCACTTCACCGGCCCAGGGATAAAACCATGCATTTGTAACTGATGGACACAAGAACATTCTGCTGAAAACTATATATATGAATGTTTTATGTGCAAGGAGTCTGAGAAAGAGGGATAAAACACTGCATTAATGTTATAGATTAACTTGACAAGACAGCTGATCCCATTGTGCTCACATTAAGTGAATATGAGGTTCACTGAATGTTAGCACAAGAGAAGGAATTATTTTCTGTAGACTCTGCACAGATAAATCCTGGTCAAAGTATTATTACCCTTGCATGTGAAAGCAATCTCTTGAAATGATATACAAGTTGTATTTTCAATTTTCTTTCATTTTTTTTCTGACATTGATCTTATTAACTAGCGTTTAAAGTCTACTTTTGTAGGGCATTTTGTAATAGTACAGTAAGCAAGATCAGGGCAGTGATTGTCCCCCTGCACTCAGTACTGGTGAGGCCACACCTCGAGTGGGACTCTCACTATAGGAGAGACATTGAGGGGCTGGAGCGAGTCCAGAGGAGGAAAATACAGCTGGTGAAGGGTTTATAGAGTGAGTCAGTGAGAAGCAGCTGGGGGAGCTGGGGGTGTTTAGCCTGGAAAAAAAAGAGTCCCAGGGGTGACCCCATCACTCTACAGCTGCCAGAAAGGAGGATGAGGCAAGGTGGGGTTGGCCTCTCTTCCCAGGCAACAAGAGGACACAACAGACTCAAGATGTGCCAATGGAGGTTCAGACTGGACATCAGGAAGAATTTCTCCACTGAAAGGGTTGTCAAGAACTGGAATGGGCTGCCCAGAGAAGTTTTGGTGTCACCATCCCTGGAGGTGTTTGGAAAACAACTCAGTGTGGTCTGGTTGAACTTGATGATCTTGGGGTTCTTTTCCAACCTCAATGATTTTGTTCTACTTTTTCATATTTCGTGTTCTTTATCAAAGTGAAAAAAATGTTAAGATCACAAGTAAAATTGTGTGAGTAAATTAAATGGGTTTAAAAACTCTCAAGTAAGTAAAAAAATAAAGAAAAGCATTAAATAACTATTTTTTAACAAGTTCCTTTTGGGACTAGATACAATGAATAGCAAGGTCACTTTTAAGAAGACTATTTGTATAATCACTATTTGCTAACACCTAAACTTATTCATATACACACTTTTCATAGTCACAATGGTATGAATTATTTCCCTTTGGCTTGCTGTCATCACCTTTGGATATTGAGAACTCTAAAACATGTATGTTTATTTTTAATTTTTTTAGTGAGATTACAATTACAGTCCAGTGAGACTACACATGATGTTGAGCTAGGAATGAGCTATTTTTGTGGTCATATATCTACTCTTTACTAATACTTTTGATATTTTAATAACAGAACATGGAAAGTAATTACCACATAATCTTAGAAGCAATGAGTATTTTAAAAGGAAAATACTCTAAATTCTTTCTGAAATAGTCTTCCCATTATTCTAACTAGAAGCTAACATAAAATGCTGCAGATCTAGATGGCAAAACTGTATAAGAAAAGTATCATAACTTCTCAGTGTTTTGGCTAACTTAATAGCCAAAGCAAACCAAACAAAAACCAAAACTACCCTGAACTTGTTCAAGACCTGCTGCTCCAGCTGGATGCACCAAGTTATGGGGCCCAATGGGATACATCCCAGAGTACTGAAAGAGATGCCATTGTGGGACCCCTCAATCCATGACTTTTCACCACTCTTAGGAGTCTGAAGTGGTCCCAGTCAACTGGAAGCTGAAAAATGTTTTCCCAGTTTTCAGTAAGATTAGGAAGGAAGACCCTGATAATTACAGGCCTGTCTGTGTCTGCTAAAATTTTTGAGAAAGTTATTCCAGGACTTATTTGAGAGACAATACAATCACTGATGAAAGACAGTCTGAGTTCATGAAGGGACTGTCCTGCTTAATCAGCTGAATTTCCTTTTATGACTGTCAAGTTGACCAAGACAAGTCAGTAGATGTGTTAGGTTTGGATTTCAGTAAAGCTTTGATGCTGCCTCTCAGAGTAACCTTCTGGACAAAATGTTTAGCACTCAGGCAAGTCCAAAATATACTGGGTGAACAATTGCCTCACAAATCAGGCTCAAAATGTTTTAGTAAGTATGATTATGTCAGGCTGGTAGTGGGCTCCCCCAGGCTCAATTTCAGGGCTAGTGCTCTTGAACATTTTTATAAATGGTCTGGGTGCAGGAACTGAGTGTACATTGAGTATAGCAAAGACAATAAAGCAGGAGGAGCTGTGGGCTCCTCTGGGAGGAGAGAGAGGCCTTACAAAGAGATCGGGATAGACTAGACAGCACAGCAATCACTAACCATAAGAAATTTGAAAAAGGATAAAGGCCGGATCCTCTACCCAAGGAGGTAAAGAAGACACAGCCAGGCTCTTTTTTTGTGGTGTCCAGTGACAGACAAGAGGCAAAGGGCACACACTGAAGCATAAGAGCTTCCATCTGAACATCAGGAAACAATTGTTTACTGTGAGGGTGACTGAGCACCAGAACAAGTTGTCAATAGAGGTTGTGTAGTCTACACCCTTGGAGATATTAGAAAAACATCTGGACATGATCCTGGGCAGACTGCTCGAGGTAGGCCTGCTTGAGCCGTGGGGTGGCACAAGGTAAACTGCAGAAGTCCCTTTCAACCTCAAACATTCTGTGATTCTGTGACTGAGAACAGAAATGAAAACTACTGATGTAATTCTACTAAAATTATACAGCGAAAATAAAATTCACCAAGCTCATCAGATTGGACAGATTTCTCTTCGAAAATAAAATGCAATGCCCAATGAAAAACTTAAATGTATAATCAAAGGTGATCTCTAGCCCTGAGATATAGGATAACTCTGTTCAGATCTTCAGCAACAGACAATTCATTGAGAGCAATTAAAATACATTTTGCATTGGTAAATATTTATATCTGCATATGCTCCGTTATTTAAACAGGAATAGAAAAATATCCCTTTTGACAATTTCAAACCCCAGAGTTAAAATCAAGTACAGTGAAGAACACCACTGAAAAGCTAGAGACAGGTCACAGTAAAGTGCATTTCTCCTTGCACACCAGAATACACTACTCATTGGATGTTTATTTTAGGCTCACAGTAGCATCACACTCAACTGCACGAGTACAAAAGCAAGAGAAATGGAACAAGTGGTTGATAATGGAAGCTGCTTAAACTGTGACCCTTTACAAAAAGTTGTGTTCAAGAAACTAGAGCTCAAGGTCTGAATCATGCTCTAGTAGTACCTACTTCTCTTCTTTGACTATGCTTATATAAAATGTGATTAAACTCTTTAAATATACTTAGTCTAACACTTAAAGTAGCCATGGCTTAGGTTCTCAGCACTTTCATTAAGAATAAGCTGAGTGGTACTTGCTGAAGTGCTAGGGCTTGTTGGGAACAGCATTCTGTGAGATGCTTCTGTTCATTTTTCTCTAGCAGAAGCATGAGCCATTCAGGGCAGAAAGCCGGAAAACTGACATTCTTTCATATCTCCGGAAGTCTTCTCTGTGTATCAGAAAATCTCATTTCTATGGATAATTTAGGTAGAATGGATACTAAATATTAACTAACAAAAATCAATACTGCTTAAAGGGAAAATGACACTCAGCTTACTAGAAGAGCTTTCCAAGAATCTTAGTCACAAATGTGAGCAATTCCTCCAGAAAATTAAGCTGGAGACCCTTCTCCTTGCTTGTGTCATGTAACCAGGATGCAAATGTGGTGCATGCTTAATACTCCCTTTCTTGGATGACTTAACAAGATATGCAAAGACAAAACAGGCAGAAGACAAAATGGTTTCACAATAGAGAAGGAAACAAGCTGCCATAACCTTTTTATCTACAGCTATTTATCATAATCCCCAGCAGCTATGGGAAGGGAGCAGACAAGGTCTTAAGTTTCACACGGGTCAACTGCATTTTCCATAACAAAAACTTCAGAATAATTTTTAAAAATCGTGGAAAATAACAGACAAATAGTACAGACCTTGATATATGAAAGTATTTATATGCAAATCAACAAATTATAGATTTATATTGGACAAAGGTTAAAAAAGGGAAAGATAAATGAATTGACAGTCATAATTGCTATATGCAAGGAGAAAACAGGATACTGGGTTCACTATGCAAACATGCCTGTGCTTGGGACTTCCCTTGATTTATGAAAAAATATCACTACAATATGGTTTTAAAATAAATTCATCTTTTTAAGTCAACTGCTTGAAATCAATTGATGTCTGCAATTCAAAAGACATCTAATCCCCATTCTGCAGGAGATAGCCTTATTTCAGGGATGGAAACTGATTTATGTGACAGGCTTAAATGCAGCCCTGATACCTCAGCCCATAACCAGACTCTGCTGTTGCTTGGTCAGGGAGGCCCTGCTTAACACTCCGTTAGAGAGCTTTGTCCACCTGAGGTAGTTTATCAGCCCAAGGAAAGCTCACACACCTAGCTGCAAAAGCACCTTGCTGTTTCATGGAAATGCCCACACCTGTACTGAAGAGAGACAACCTAGCTACCTCTAATTCCCTGACTACTCCACAGAACAGAATACCTACTGTTTGCCACAACTTCCTGCCATCATTCCAACATTACACAAGATTTAAGGGAAAATTAAATGTGTAGACAGTCTAAGAAATTGATGCTTAAACTCTTTAGTGACAGTAAGAAATGCAGATTACCAGCAGACATACTATGAAGTGAGACATGGCCAAGATGGTGTGCTTGTATGAGAAGGTCCTATTGTATTTCATATTAAGAAAAGGAAATGTATCTTAATCCAAACAGTCTCTCTTAGAGGTGTAGAATTCTGTATTTCCACTTTGGTATGGCAGAGAGGCTCTCTGCAAGAAAAGATCTGAGTAACAACTCAATATTCAGAACTCCCTGAATACAAAACTTTGCATCACAGTTCAGCTGAGCAAAGCTCAGTCTTGCCTTTCCAATGTAGTTTGAGGTTGCCTGTAGAAGCAGTGTGTTACCAATTCAACTCAACTAGGTTGAATTCTCACAGGGTCCAAAGATTTAGGAGTTCATTCCTCCAAAGTGATTCTTGTCCAAAAGGAAAGCAAAATGCTGCCATACACAAACTGCCCTGGCATAAGTAGGGGATGAAACCTCAAAGAGCTTCTGTTGGAAAAGACAACTGTTACCCACTTTCTGTGTGAGTATTCTAAACACTATGCACTGCTGTAAAAAAGGAGGGCGTCAGCATCACCGCTTTCACTTTAAAAGGAAGGAGCAAGATTGGATCAATTCACTAAAGAATGCCTGGAGTCACCTATTTTCAGCAGAGATGAAGGCTCTGATTCCCAAGGGAACTGAGATCAGCTGTGAGCCTGGCTCAGAGCCTTAAATGTACATTTATTTGACATTCCCCATTTAGATTCCATAGTTATAATTTATACCATTAGCTGTTTCTTAATCCATGAGATATAACTCATAATATAGGTTGTTTCTTTATTCATGTGTTTCCATCATGATGTGCCAGCCTTTCTCATCCAGTGTGGGAATACAAGCAAGCTGCTATTCTCAACACATATTTGTGACTTTGGTCAAAGTTAGGGTATTTTGATTCCTTTAGGATGCCAACTCTAATCAGTCATTAAACAAGTTCAAACAAAAAAATTCCATGGCTTTCAGTATTAATATTAAAATAACAACTGAGGATAAAGAAGCAGCAGCTTTTAAAATTAAAATATAGAAGATATCTGCATGAATAGAGATATTTGCTGCTGCTATGAGAATCCACTGATTCTAGAGAAGACACCTGAAAAAAATTAGGTCCAAAATTTTTGTCTTATCTGAATTATGTTCCATTAAACACCAAACCTATTTCAACCTCCCAGGTCACTCTGGTAAAGAATTGATGGCGGTCTGTGCTTAATTATAGAATATTGTCTGACATAAACCGAAATCAAACCTTTGTGCGTCTCTGTTAACTAATGAGATAGAGCAGATACATTTACTTCCCTCTCTTGATTTTAGTCAGATGTTAGAATGAATTTTTAAAGCAACTGCTTAAGTAAATAAAAGTGAAGAGTTGACTGATAAGGCCAACACTGGAAAAATCCTTTGGGAATATCAGCACCAGACTGGGTGGAACATCACTTACAATTCTGACCCATATTTGGTATAATTGCTAATCCTTTCCCTCTGTTTGAAAAACTCAGCTCTCATCCATCTACCATGAATTTAACTGAGAAAGGAACTGGGTACTATGCAAACAAACAACCTTATGAAATAGAGATCCTCAGATTGAAACACTCACCTGTTTCAAATATGTCTTGAGATAAAGAAGTGCTAAAACACTGTGGCATGTGTCATTGCTACTCCTTCTGCAATTCACTGAAATTAACTTGTGACTTAACTGCTTTATAATACCAGCATTTTTCTCTTCCTGAGCAAAAATGAATGCACTGCACAGTAGAACATATTCTCCTATTATGAGCTTTCTTTTATACTCTGAGGTTTATCTCACTGTTAAAGATTTGAGCAGTCTGCACCTTTCCCTTTTTATCCAACAGAAGTTAATAGAAACAACTCCATTACAAAGTTTTGAAATCTTGAAAAAATGCCATAGGAAACAAAAAAAAAAAAAAAACTCTGGCGACAGTTTTCTTTCCAAAAACATCTGATAGAAAACGTGTTTATCAGCCCTAGTGTGTATTTATAAGCTAAAATAATTAAAATACAATATCAATTAAAGAAACAGATGTAGATGTGGGAAAGGACTATAGCATATGTTTGGAATCATGTGAGCATGTTCCTATTTGTGAAAGATACTCTGTCAACATTTTTTTAAATGTAAAGCCAGCATTTCAACCACAATTATTAAATGTGGCTACAGTCAGAAAAAGTTACTAGGCAAAAGTCTTATTCAGTAGATCTGTTCTCCATATGCAGTCAGCCCAAATGTACTCACTTAAGTGATAAAAATAAATTGTTACCATTTTTTACTCCTGTTAGCTCTGTACAGCCAAATACAGCTAAGAGGAAGTGAGCTGTATTCTAACTCCTGCTCCACCACCAGATGATCTAGATGTCGGATCTGTATTATTGATGATACCATACCAGCCAGAAAGCACACAGCTTGACTGTGCAGGAAGACATGATGCAAAGGATGTGGTTTAATTAGGCAATGGCTTTATTAACTCATCTGGCAGCACTACCCAGCAATGTGTCATACAGAGCAGGTCATCGCTCTTTCACCGATTGTTCCAACCCGTCTTGAAGGTTGCTGTCAACTTTCCCCCTTCTAGTCTAATTCCAGCTGCTGCTGGGGCCTCATCATCTCCTCATCTGTACCCTCTAGGGTGCTACCTGCATGGCCCACTGTGACCCTTAAACAGGTAGACAGAGGCTCCAAACCATTGGCTTTGATCAAAGCGTGTCAAGGAGTAAGGTTTGTTTTTTTTCTTCCTCCTGGACCTCATGGGAAGCAGCAAACAGCACATTACATATAACAGGTCCGAGAAAGTGAATTACTGAGGGTTTCCTATCTCAAGAGAGCAATGCAAGAACTAAATATGGTTTCTCACTGGCAGTATGTTCCAAACTTCCTTACCCACAGATTTCAAACAATACTTCTAGATTTCGCTTGGCAAATGGGCACTGGGAAATGGGTTTATGTTCTCTATGTGAAGGTGAATGAACATTAGCACATGCTGCCAGGGAAGCTGTGGAGTTTCCATCTTTGGGGATATGCAAAAGTTGTCTGGATATGGTTGGAGCAAGGGGTTGGGCAAGATGACCTTCAGATGTCTCTTTCAGCCTCAGCTCCTCTGTAATTCAGAGTGCAAACATGAATTGGGTGTTAAGTGGCAAAATACATACATGGCCTCACAGACAAGCTGCCATTCTCAATTTTATGCTTTCCCCAGCAACTGAGAAACTCAAAATTCATACATTATCATAGCAGTTAGAATTCCTGAGGAATTTTTGACCTTTTGTATGGATAATGGAATGCAATTGACAACTGAATGAGAGTCAATTAGCAGCTGGCCAGAAGTAACTTGATAGATTAGGAAAACACGAGCAAACAAAAATTCACACAGAAAATCAGAAATCAGATCTTATGGCAACCAACTTTTTGCCTCAACCTCATCTATTATGCTTGGAAAAAATCTTTTCTTCCTCTCTATTGACTATTTGTATATATATTTTTATATACATATATAGTGCATTCCATTTTTTGATATATATAGGAAAACATTGCAGGCACTAGTTTGGTATTTGAAGCTTGTATTTAGAAGTCAGCTTCATGTGCAGCACTGCTGTTTCCCTCATGACATATTAAAAAAACCACAGTAGCTACAATATGCTTCCACATGCTTAAGATGGTTTGTGTTTAACTTGCTGTATTTTCAATGAGGTACATTTAAAAGAAGAGGATGCCTGGCACCACATGCATAATTTTGATGAATAGACAAAACATTCTCATCTGAAGTATGCTCACTTTATTAAAAAGAGTAATCTAATCTTAGCCTTTATTCTGTTAAATCAGTCATGTGTGACCCATTACTAACCCACTAACATGGAATGTAACTCGAGAGCCAAAGAATTATTCCCACCATATTGCTTATCAGAGAACTGAAAAATAGGTATATACTATATTTTCTTGCTTAATCATTCCCATTGGTGATTTATTGGCAAAGGCACTATATTTGTGCATCTCTCTGAGCCTCACTCTTCATCTGTTAATTCTAATTATCTTCTTCCTATGTGTGCCTCTTTCACATGCCTTATTTGTATAAATTCATACAAAGCCAGCATGCCACCAAACAAATATGCAAAAACTATTTAGTGACTACCCAAGCAAAAAAGTCTGACACTGGAGGAAAGCCTGGCACTGTTTCCAGAAACAAAGATGAGAATCAAACACAACCTTTTTTCACCTGTTCCAAACAGTCAATTGTCTGGAATTTGTAGACAATTTTCCTGGGGTCCACTGAAGTTCCTAGAAGGTCTGGAAAATGGATGCTAGATTTCTGAGTTTATGGTTCAAGAGGAAAAAAAAAAAGTCCTAGTCTTGCTGAAGACAGCAGTTGCACTTATTTCTTTGCAATTTATAAAATGCTTTGAGACAGCCTTAAAAGAGATGCACAAGAAAAGCTTGTAACACTCATAACAGGGAACTGTACAGTTTACAGATCTTTGGAAATCACAGAACTGCTGCTGTATGTCAGGCTTTCTCTTGGGGATTTATTGACCTAATATCTGGCAAACGAGCAGACTAATATCGTGAGACAAATATTCAAAACTAGAATTTTGAAATGTGCTTTTAAGACTGTAGAAGAAAGATGTTCTAAAGGACAGCTAGAACAAATCTGAGCGAAAGAAAAGTTGCTGTTGGGGTCTTGGCTTTTTCTTTTATTTTTTTAATGATTTCCGAAGTTGCTTTTGAACAGAGTGACCTAGGAATCTTCATACAATATAAAAGTTAGGTCAAACTAACCTACAGGTTTCTGATGAAGAGATACCATGGATCTTCTCTTTCTTAAAGAAACCAAAAGCAAAACAACAAACCAACCAAAACACTCCCAATACAACAACAAAACCAAGCTGTAAAATGTGTTCATTTTAATACTAAGTATCTAATTCATATGAAGAAAAAAAGACAATAAAAATTGTTTTACTTAACAATGAATGTGAATAGACAATATTGGCCAAATGCAACTGAAGTGTTTCTGCCTGGATGGGATTGCCTTAAAAGACAAGCTAGAGAAATGTTATTCCAACTCAGAAAGGCTTAAACTCTGCAAGAACCTAAAATAGCATTTATGCATCTCTAAGAACACCACTACACAGTAGAAGTAAAATAAACAGGATGAACAGGTTTCCAGGGTTCTTATAGAGAGAGATGCGTTACAACTTGTAGTGGAATCTTTTTAGCTGTTCTAATCATTAGAGCTACAAGAGACCCTGCTATTTATTCAAAACAACTTGAAGCAACTCTAAAGGTCCCAGTGTGATGTTTTCACTTCTAATTTTCATAAAATGTTGATAAGAGTGGAATCAAACTAGTTAGTTATCAGTCTTGATGTTGGCATAATGTGACTGGAAATGTACAATTTGTAATTACTTGAAAGGAAACAAATTACCTTTAAGAGGAAAACCATAGGTAGAAATTGCAGAAATTAGATGTGTTAGGCTGCTCTTAAAAAAAAAGTACCTGTTATTTAACTTGTATTCTATGAGAAAGAATATGTATGCAAACCAAGAGCAAGTATGAAGTAGTAGAAACATGGAGTTGATGGCTGAGCAGACACTTTTTATCTATAATTTCCATTAAAAACACTAACAGCAAGTGACTTTTTCATGAGATTCATTCCATGTCTGAGTTCTTAGAAACATGATAGAAGATGGAAGAATTGCCTGATGTCAAACTTTCATTTAAAACCCCTCAAAATCAGAGGTTTGGAGTTTAGACTTTGAAATAAATCTCAGACAAAAATCTCATGCAAAATCTTAGGTCACAAATGATTAAGCATGTGCTTAATTTTAAGCATATTTTCAGTCCCTCCTAATCAGTACAGTTAACCTTTAAAGGCACATTCTGACAGATTTGAGATCCTATGCAATCCCTTGGCTAGGTGGGAATGGATACGAAGGAAGAACACAAGTCTCCAACTGTATCTGGACTGAAATTTGTCATGAAAATACACAAGCATTTTTCTAGTCCAGGAGAAACACAGAATTTTGTACAATGAATTTCTTGGTTGTTGGAAAAGCAAATCTTCCTTAATTTTTTCTTCTACCACTATATATCTGCCTAACAATCTTAAGGTGGGCATGTAGAATATGTTTCCTGAAGTGGAATCATCCTGGTTATTGTATTTTATGTTAGCAGACAACCTAAACAAGGAACCACTTAAAGTAAATTCTAGTCAGTCACTATAGATCTCTAGACTCCAAAAGCCAGAAAGAATCACACTGATTGTTTCATCTGACATTTTTATAAATAAACCATAGAATTTTCCCCAGATGTGGAATTAAAGCAAATAATTCTAAAAATTCAAACAAAAGAGTCTGAAGAGAGGAAATCTTAATCTAATCATTCTGAGCCAAGATTTTTTTTAAGAGCTGTTAATCTTTCCCAAGCAACACGTAACTAAGAGCAGTAAAATGATGGCGGGGGGACAATTTCCCCGTAAAGTATGGTGGCTGCAAAGGGAGCTGAACTCGTTGAGGAGAGTGTGCAACAACAAGATCACTGCATGGATTTTATTCCTGGATGATAAAAGGGAGGGACTGTTCCAAAACACAGCAATTGCGTTCTACCATAACCACCCCAGCCCAGCCTCATGCTGCTGAGCACACAGGGCTGCTCAGACACTTTTCACAGTGTGGAACAGGATGGAAATTATGTCACATTGCTCACCTCCCTGTGACAGACTACTCACCATGATACTCTGTTTTTCCATCACACATTTCATCCTTTAAATGCAAAATATGGCCCTTTGCTTTCCCTAAGCCAGAGACTGTGACTCAAGAGGAACTTGAACTGTGAAACCACCTCCTTTCCATCTCTCATTCTTTGCTTATTGATTGGAAAACTAGGTAACTTCAAACCTAAGCAACTAATTTAAAAAAAACCACAGCAGCACCAGAATCCCAGGACATTTAAGAGCAGTTTTTTTCCTGTCTGAAAATACAACTGTCCAATCTTTTATCTCTCTGAGTAACAAAGGGACAAAAATATTGGTTTACTCTTCCCTTCTTGGTGCCTATATTTCTTCAGTGCTGGGGTCTGACCCTGGCCTTCCCCACAATGGCATTTAATGGAATAAAGCACCACTGATCCTAAAATCTCAAAAGCCAAAAGTCTAAGAAGGGATCATCACCAAACAATATAATGTTCTGAGACAGAATATCTGAAGCTAAATTTCCTTATTCCCTGGCCTGTGCCTAAAATACAGGGAAATTCTCCTTATCAAGATAAAAAAAAGGTTAGTGAGGTGATAATAATAATGGTCTGCTCAGAGCAGAACTCATTTGCCTGAAAAAGATGTGGTTGGAATGATCTCATGATGGAGCAGGAAATCTTATTGGTTATACCCTTTGCAAAAGCACATCCACACTACCAGGGCAAAGACTCCTTCAGACACAAATTTAAATCCTTTAAATACCATACTCCCACTTCAATATTTTTACAACAAAACATACATTAAATACTTATAGTAACAATAGAATTAATTATATCTATAAAAAAAACCCAGACAGAAAATACCTTTTACCAATACCTAACTTGTGCATTATTTTTTTTTTTTGGTCAGCCTTCAAGATAGATCTCTTTTTAGGAAAATGGCTACTGTTACATGAGGTTGTTGAAGTAAACTTTCTATCTAGTCTGGGTAATACCAAGGTATTTATTTTTTTTACTTTCTAAGGATAAGGCAGTTTCCTTTGTAATGACCATGACCAGACTGGCCCCACTTTAATCACTTCCTATTGTTTCTGTACATGGGAATGTTTAACAACTCATAGACCCTGTTGACTGAGAATTGGCTCAAGGGAAACAATCTAACTCATCAAATGTAATCAGCTGCTAATTGTAAGAAAGTGGAACTTTAAAACTGAATGTCACCTTCCACTGAGTCAGTATAACAAAGGCTGTTTACAGGTTCTGTGAGCCAGAAGCTCTTCACAGACTCCAAACTGTCCTTAAGAGTGGACATCAGTAGCTGTTTGGTAGCAGAGAACACCACAAGTATTCCTGGAAGAAGCATGTTTTACTTGGGAAATAATTTTGCTTTCCAAAGAGAACAATCACAGGAAACAGGCATATAGAGTGGATGCAACTGTCCTGAATTCCAGACAAGAATGGGCCTAAGAGGTCTCAATAAGAAAATGTCACAATAACTTTAGTTTCCACAAGTCATTCTGCATGTCCAAAACAATTTCTCTTAATAAAAGATCAACCTTAATATTCTTAATATCAAGAGAGAGGACAGCTTCAGGACACCCCATCAGATCCCCTTCTCCATTGTTTGTGCACGTACTGAAACTTGTCCGCTGTCAACATTTGAAAACCATACTACATGTCAGTAGCTGGAGCAATATATGTATGGATCATAATTTAGTTTTTCTAAAACTACTCTGCTTTCCTTAGAGAGATTTAAGAAGAACACTTTTCAGAAGTCTCTAGGAAAGTCCTTTATGACAATTCTGTACCTTTAACATTCATCACCCTGAGTACCAAAAGACAGTAATCACATTTGTGCTATTAGATCCTTTTTCTTTATTTTTCCACTTGATTCATGGCTGTTCATGCTGACCACCTTTTATTCATGAGTGAAATGCTACCAGCCACCATGCTAAAACCAGCAAATTTTCATGAACTAATATAGTCTGCTCCTCAGTTCATGAAGAACATTATTAATCCTATTTTTACAAGGAAAAAAAAAACAAACCAAACTCCTAATTCAGTGAGTCCTTCAATATGTATTTCTGTATTTACAATAAACATGACATGTAGAAATAGCAACAATGATGCTATTGCAGATGTTCTGTCCTATATCAGGTCTTGGAACCAGAGACACTTTGTGTGGAGTATCTGCATGTTGCTATGTATATATGCTAAACACATATGATGTCCTCAGACTAGAATGTGATGTGAAAGCTGTTGTGGGAACAAAACCAAAACTTTATGCAATTTAGCTGCAATGAAAACTACAAAAAATTATAGCCTGAATTAGAAGAATTGCTCATGGTGCCCCTAGTATTAAAAGTAGTAAAAATATTTCCAGCTTTTGAGAAAGAGTAGATTTTAAAAAGGATGTTGTAGCAAATCTAGAATGCAGGGATGCTGCTGGTTTGACAAGAAAATTTTATGTGGCAATTAAGGAAAGGGGTCCTCAGACATAGCAACCTACTCAAGCACCTTTCTTCTTTAACTCAATTAAATTTTTTTCAGAAAGTGTTAGGGGGAATTATTTTCACACCATCAAGGAACATATGTGCTGAAACTTCAGATGTTGCCACAAAATTAGATTTTCATCCTTTGGTCAGATCTACCATAATTTCTTGCCTGAATCCTTTTCAGTGGTAATTGAAAACAAAAATGTTAATGATTACATGCAAATGTCTTTTTTTAAACCATTGGCAGTTTAAAGGAAGAAAAGTTAGGGGTGTATTGCTGCTAACCAAAATTCATATGCTGTGTTAACTTTTACTGCTTGACTTCCTGAATTTTTTAGCAGGGGAAACTTCTTGAGACAGTGCCCATAACCACACCATTTCTGAATGAGTGAGATTCATATACGAGCAGCTTTCTAGAGCAAAAATGAAGGCTGGCATTTTGAAAAAAAAAAAGAGCTGCTGTCTTTGTGAACAAGACATAGATAGAAAAAATATTCAGAACTCAGGGATTTCATAGGTATTTCAGTAGAAGGCGGCTCCATGCATAGCTCAATCTCTGGAGAGGTTACCAGAAGTGTGGCCTTCTCTCCAAAGAACACAATAAAATTTACATCATGGTTCGATGACAGGGAGCTCAGTAGCAATGCTGGTTTAAAAACTCAAGGCTTTTTCCTTGCCTCTTGGCAAAGTTTGCTGTCAGTCTCATTGTGTTGACAACTCATGGAGCTGTGCTGTGAACATTTCATAGAACCTGAAAAAACAACCCTCTCCCTCTTTCTTTTTACCCCAGATTTTTTTTAGCTCTTAAGTTATGCACTCTGACTTCCTGCAAGAGACAGAAAATGGGAAGCAAATCTTCACTGCAGTACCCTCAATCCCCAGTGGGCTTTTAGCTATGGGACTGACACAGACATCATGTCCTCTCCAATTTCAGACAATATCAGCCTGAAGAAACAGGATGATAACAGCAGACAATGCCTCCTGAGGCATTGCTACACCCCCAAACAAAACATGACACCTACTTCAGCAATCACATATTGCTCCATAGTCTCTCCACAAAAATACAATGGCCAGGCTTTTCCATCTCCTGCAGATCTTTCAGAGAAGGGAAAGAACATCTTTAGCCAACCCCAGACACCAAAAAAGGAATGGCATGAGATGAGCCACATAGAGAACATTAGGAGATCTTTTGGAGAGTCCACTAGAACAGGGGGAGGTGAAGATTCAACCAGCACTACAAGTTTCTGACAGAAGAGATAAAAAGGCACTGCTCACACTCTTAAATATTACAGGCACCACCTCTTTTATTCCATGTACTCATCTGTAACCAGATCTTGAGGAAGCTGGCTTTTTCCATATAGGCAGCAATTTTTGTGAGCAGCAGATGAGAGAGGACCCTCTCAGACCCAAGTGTCCTAGCAGAACATGCCCCCTGAGGTTTACATCAGAAGGTGAAAAGTAGGGTTGCATGGAGAATAAGGATAGAACTGTACTACATTCTAGTGGTTCAAGCAGGAACCTTTGTGACACTGTTATCAAGATCAGTCCCAGGAGCAGCCTTTCAGCCCAACCAAAACACAGATATGACTGTATGAACTACCCTGATTATTATTTGAATCATAACAGAAGATTAATGGTAATTTAAGTGAGAGACTCTGCAGAAGGTGCCTGATAAAAAAGTGCATTCTGGCCTGAAAAGATGCAAGTCATGCTGTTGGGAGACTGTTTTAATATGCAATGGATCTTCAAGGCAGTGAAAATAAAACATTTATGCACCTTTGATGAAGATGGTTGTGGTAGACTTACAAAACTGTTTTATTAGAGATTGATATAAATCTGCTTCATTCTCTACAGCTTCTGCACAAAATAGTCACATAAGAATGATCCATGAGTATTTGCAGCTAAAGGTTCAGATGAGGTTAACCTCAGTTGTGCATTCTCTTTTCTTGTTTGTTTCTCATTTCCTCAGAGGGCCAAGAAAAAGTGGAATAAAGATTTCTAAAGTGTCAGAATCACCAACTCAGGCTACTGGCTGTAGTTTTACGTGGAAAAAAAATGAAAGTTACTTTGCAAGAGAGCATAATTGCCATGGAAAGTTTTCTTTCAATTAAAAGTAACTGACAGCAACTCTGAAGGACAGCTGTGGACAAAATTATCCATCAGGAGAACACTACTTATTGGCATGCAAGGGCAAAACACAAATGCCTGTGCAAAAGGAGGGGTAATTATTACCTATTACAGAGGGAGGGTTTTGTTTTATTTCCAAGTTTAAGATATAAGAAATTCTTACTTTAAAAGTTTGAACCACAACATCCATTTACTGAGAACACAACAAAAATGTCTAAAACATACAACAGAAGATCCATTTCTAATTTAATTTGTAGTAGTTCATCCTATATCTTTTACACCACAAATACATCATCATTCTATAACCAGAAAGAGAACACTAATTTTGCTGTAGAAATGCTTCTTCATATCTAAAAGACAGAAGTTTTCCCTTTAAATTAAAAGTCAGCTCACTGATAAGGGAACAGTGAACAGGACTTCTCAGATGTAGCTGAATGCAGTTATATTAAAGGAGGAACAAAAAGAAAAAGCCTACTTCATAGAACCATTTGCAGGAAATAATGTGTGATATATTCTAGGAGATTCATTGCTTATGCAAAAACACCCATTTTTTAAATATGAATATGTTAATCTTAATAGCTTCCATTTTTCTTAGGCACTCCTATGTTCCAAAAGATTCTGACTAAGAAAAGGACAGAAGATTTGTTATTATGAGAGTGGCCTAGCTCATAAGTGCTTTAATTAAAGGAATATTATCAACTTAGAACAGCTTGTACATAGATGTATAATAGATTGTTTTATCTGTTGTCCTAAGCAGCATTTTTGTAAATATAAACTAAAGGTTTTCGTGGGAAACCACAGTGTATGCATTTTGTTTACTTTGTATATTTGACATCTGTTTGGTTTAAATTAATTTCACCAGATATTCACTGTGTAGCACTGCACAAGTGTGCTCTCCATTTCTCATCTTCTGGTAGAGCTCCCAAAAAGTAACAATGTGAGAACCCTTTTTTCATCAGAAAAATTACCACAAATCAGCAAAAAGTGTCACACAGGCTAAAGGGCAGAGAGAGTACCTGTAAGTTCTTTAAACAAAGTTGACAATATTCTTTTTATCTTGCAGTAAATTTCAACTGAGATAATTAAACTGCTATTTTTAATGTTTCCAGCCAGTGTATGAGAAAAATACAGACTAGACTGCTAGCCTGAAGAATAGTGTCCAGAAGCATTTTGTTACCCTTGACCTTGTCTGAAAGCTGTTTCCAGAGACCCCTTGTCTTCTGAGAACTTCCTAGCAAAAATGCATTAACAATGAGTTCTGCTCTGTATCATCCTGCAACACCACTCGTCTTTCACAGAAATGAAAACAAAAATGCTTTCTTGCATAACCCACAATGCCATTTTCTTTTTGTTCCCATGGTCTTTGGTCTTGGTTAATATGCTTATCAAAAGAACATTGGAATGTTACCAGCTCTGCTTGAAATAAGCAATATGGCCTCTTAAAAGAAAATGAAAGGCTGTCCACTTCTCCCTTGATTTAGCTATTTATTTAAAAACGGGTTTTTTTGTAATAAGCAGCCAACTAAAATCATAACTGACAAATCAAAAAGCTAAGGCTGAGGCTATTAGTGATAGCTCACCACAGGTAAATTTGGCCCAAGCACTTCTCTGTTTTGGTATTTGCAAGAATATGTTCCAAATAAAAGCTCTCTGCAGCCTTGGACATAAACTACAACAATTTCCACTGATCTGAGAGTCTGACCCAGAGCATCTGCTTTGCTGCCACATGGGCCTCTCCCAGGGTTAATGCCATTTGTGTGGCTTGACCAATACTGAGAGGAAAGATTATTTTTTCCCTGCACCCATGTTTGTGAACTCTGACTGGAGCTGTTCTGAATTCTGCTGTCATGGAAGTTGAGGATAAAGTTAGACTTTTCCCTGCCATTCCAGTGCAGGGCTTACACCATCCTGTCTGTATGGCAGATCCTCTGGCCTATATTTAAACAGTAAGACATGACAGGCAGTGCATTTTCTGAGAATTATTATATGCTTTGGATAGTGTGATAAGGCAAGAAGCTGAAGGCTTTCCTTTAGGTGTCTTTTTGCCATTATGAAATGGAATTTTTAAATCAAAACAGAGAGAGAAAGAGTCAGAGTCCTGCACTTAGAGGGCATTATTGACATGGCTGTGACATCACTGACAGCCAGCCAGGAAGCTCTGACTATATTCAGACTTTTAAAAGCATTCTATAAACAGAACCAAAGGAGATTTTTACCTTCAAACTTTGCATGAATACAGCAGTGAGAATTCACAATGGACTCTATGCCTAATATTTCTTCAGATATTATCAATGAATCTGGATACAATTGAGGCATGATTTTCATTACTTTTGCTTCAATAGTGTGAAGTGGTCAGAGTTTTATTATTATTAAGAAAGAGCTACCTCTACATGCAAAGCTTAATCTTTAATCCCCATGTCAGCCAGTACTAAATACAGAATACACAATTAAACTTTTGCTGGAGTTTTTGTTGATTTTTTTTCTAAGAACTTCAGTGAACTTTTGTGCTGTCTAGAAAATTACTGCTAAATAATGCAAAGCAAAACTTTAGGCTGATGAATAAGCAGAAAACTGTGTTTGGAAACTTATTTACCCATAATTTGTTTTATTAAAAAGTTTCAGCTGAGTTTACCCATTCAGCTACGCATGCTATGGAATGCAGTTGTGCCGCTTGTGCAGATACTGTGAATATAAATGAAAAACCAGCTGGGGCTTTCCTGGTCACTTTTATTCATTATCAGCAATATTAAAAAGAAGAGATTTTGAATATAAACAATTCATTAATCAAATTGGAAATTGGAATACAATAATGTTAACTACTTTCTTAGATCTCTGCCTGGGTAACAAGATACCCTAAACTAACCCTAAAATACAGGGGTTTTTTAAATTTCATTTTATTCTTTTGTTTGGGCTTTGCTATTCACAGTGTGGAATCTGACAGAATTTAGAACACATAATTGCTTCCAATTGGGTTTTCTAGCTAATACATTCTCCCTGCACATCTCCTATCACTCCCCATTATTCATTGACTCCTTTATTATGAAAGGTCAAACAAAACTTCTCCCTCTGGTTTATGACATATAATTTTACCATCAGGATAACCTAAAATTAACTTGTAGTCTGCAACCCCATTTAACCAAAATAAATTATCCTGCAGTGAGCCAGCATTTCCATCTGGGTTCTGCAGCCACTCTGCAGGACTTGGCCCACCACAGAGCTGGGTCATGATGAATGCTGGCCACAAACATTCCAGGAGGTCAGCAGCCACAGAGCTCTGCTTCACAGGGGAAGAAAAATGTTGTTTTCCTACAGCTGGTAGCACTGGCTTTCACTTCTGACACTTTTCCTGAAACCTGCCCAGAGGAAGGACGTGTGACACTTTTCTGGAGGAGTACTGCTCTACAAAGAAATTCAGCTTGTACACAATACTGCCAGTAAAGCATGAGTAGGAGAGAGACAGCTGAAATTCTAGAAACCTCTTTCAGAATCAAATGTCTGTTTATCTGTAGGTGGGCCAGAATTCCTGGTAATTTTCAGCTGTCAGAGCTTAGGAAAGAAATTTTCTCCTAGGTGAAGACCCAACGTTCGCTGAAGTATTAGGGGTTTTTATGCAAGAAAAATATTAGGTGGAATATAAAGTGAGTTTTCTGGGTTTCCCACTTCTTCCTACAGAATACTACAAAATTTCCTGGGTCCAGAAGGATCTCATTCATAGTATTTTATTTTCTAACCGTCTTTGATCAGATATCGTCAATACTACCCAGTTTGCTCTTTGCAAACCAAAGGGAAACAACCAAAACTATCCTCCTCTCACCATTTTGCACAGAATTGTGGGTTTCAGCTGCCAAACACCAGGCCTTGGCATTTTAGCCCCAGACACACAGTGCACTGTGTTGAGCATCCATTAGCATGAAGCTACACACATCAGTTCCCATTCACATGTGTAGGGAGTAGATGGATCAGAGTTTGACTCTTAGTTACTTCTCCACAGACATAAATTTTGCATATTTTTGAAACAAATTTTCTTCAGCTTGAATAGAAATTTAGACATTACCATAACACATATTACTCATACAAAGTAAGGGCCTTAATAGTTTTCAGTGCAACACCCACACTACTTCAGAATTAAGTAACAATTGGGTTTTAATCTAATTTTTATTGGCCTATTAATAACTGAGGCATTTTTAATCTGAATTTTGTTCCTTAAGAGAATACATTACCTTTAGATTGGACAATGTGATGAAGAATCTATTTTTTCAGGCTTTTTACTTGGATGGGAACCAGTGTGTTCCTATAGAAGAGCACTGAATAATCATGTGCAAAATAGGACCACCCAACATCTGTCTATATTCACTTGGAAGTCAGTTTTATATTTCTCTGCTAAAGGATTTGCAGGAAATTTATACCGAATACATGGGTGGGGTGGGATAGAATCCTTCCTCTTTGCTTAATCACATTCAGGGAAAAGTGATGATCCATTTTGTCTGGTTCGCTCCATTACTCTTTCTAAAATTAACTCACATCTGACATTATAACATATGTTAAATATTATGTAAGTGGTCTGTTCTATATTTGGTTTATTCAGTCATAAATCCTGGCATGCACGCACACACACACAAAATAGTGCTGTGAAAAAAAAAAGAAAAAAGAGAAAGCCCACACCAAAAACCCCCACAACCTTGTGCAGACAAAATGAAATTGGTAAAAGTTGGATTATTCCTCCCAAGATCATCAAGGAACTGTAATAATCCATTGACATGAAAACTCACAAGACATTATCCACCAAGGCAAACATTTCGCAGGTGGATATGTTCTTTTACTTGGTAGAAATAGAATTTTCACAGTCCAAGAGTTCTTAAGTGCTGCAGTAATTTATGCTGCAGTAATTTATGCTGAACCAGGCTCGAATCTGGCTTGACCAAGGTGTGTCCATGAGCATGTGAAAGCCAACACATAGTGGCCACAACAATGAGTTAGGAGCTCTCTCCTTGCCTTTCTTACTGGTCTTATTTTCTACTGGTTTGTCAAGAGCATAAAGATATCTCTACAACTGCAAAAGTAAGGTTTTGGCTGCAAGAAAACTTTGGTTTTTTGAACCAGTCTCTCAGCTTTCCCAGCCTATTTCCCAAAAGCTGTGCACTGTTTAGTACAAAATTTCCAGCACTGTTTTATATCAATATTATTGGTTTCATTTGATTTGGCATGTCTGAAATAAAATACAGACACTAAATTATACATAGAACACCATTTGTATTCTAAGGCTTCTGACTTCTCTTTCTAACCAGTGTTTTGAACTATTTAAGAGCTGAAGGATTTCATGCCACAAATGCTGGAGTGAATGTAGGCTCTAACAGCTGCAGAAACGCTTTGACAATGAGAGGTAACATAAAAAGCCTGTCTTCCCTTCTGCTCCTTAAATACCATTTTCTGAAAATAGCTTGCAAGAGCTTGCTTACAGGGGCGGCCCTGCAAGGACAGACAGCTACAGCACAGCTGGCAGCAACACACAGCTTAAGGCTGCTACAGCCATTTCAGCCAGCTGACAGCAAGGTGCCCAAATACCTTCAGCTGAGGGCTTAGATTGTCCAGTCCCTCTGTTCCAGGACTTGCCAGGGGCAAGAGCAACTCAGAAAGTGAGATATTGTCTAGCACTCAGCTCTAGACCAGAGGCAATTATCCAGAAATATCTGCTCTCCTTTTCTCCTGGCAGCCCCCAAGGCCTTGTTTCTCAGGAAGGTGTGCTCGCTTTTCCTCATAAAGCTCCAGAGAGCAGTTTGTGTCTTTCTTTGATACAGATGTCAATTCCCGTGGCTCCAGACCCAAGCATTTTTCCTGTGCTTTCTGATGGTATGGAGGACTGATCCTGATGCCTCAGGCTTTAGCTTTTATATTTTTCAGATCCTGTACTGCTTTAGTGTGTAGTTCTGAGCTTCATATTAGGGGATGGTAAGCTCTCTTCACATGGAGAGCTACCTTCAGAGAGTGGGGAGACAAAACAATTCCTTCTCTAGCTGGGGACCAAGGAAAAACAATCCAAATTCCAGGCCCAAGAGCATAAAAAACTGTGGACTGAAGAGAGAAACACAAGAAAGATGAGACTTCATAAGCTAAAGCTATAATTGGACAATTAACTCCTATATGCAAATGGACCAGAACTTATAAAAGTGACAGACCCTGTGATTGGTTGTCCATTTTGCGACCATTTTGGTTCATCTTGGGTGTAGCCCTGGCTGGGCTCTTGTGCTGCCCAAGGTGGATCCACTGAGGCCTACTAATAAATCCCTACTTTATTTTTTAACTCTGGCCTAGTCTCTGTTCTAGCTCAGCCTTCACAAGGCATCAATCCAAATGCTTCTAACTCAGGCAAATATTGTATGGACATTTAAGCAACAAGGGCAAAATATACAGATCTGTCAAAGAAACTTTAGCAAGTAATTAAAAAGCTTTGAATCATCAGGAAGGTTATCTCTGCAATTAATTAGTTCCTTCTATCACAAGCCCTGAACTGAAAGAGCTGTTCTTAAAATGTGAACAAAACCACAGGTAAATAAGAATTTTTATGTAGTGAAAGTTATCCCAAATCTACATTTACACCTCCTTTATATCAAATTATCTCATAGCTATAATTATCTCCTAATTACATGTTTATTTCTGAATTGAAGTAAGTCCAAGCCACATATAATTACTTCTTCTCTTGGTCACCGGTGCTGAAAAAAACCCCAACTTTAAAATGTTTAAAGCCACAAAGAAATTTTCATGTGCCAAGGTCCACACTGAGAGACACCAAAGCTCAGTTTCAAAAGAGCACCAAAAGCCTTATCCTGACCCACACAACAAAGCAGGACATTGTGAGAGCCTGGTCATATTCAGCAGCAATTCAGGGCTGAACGGATGGTTCGTATTCTAAAGTGATTCCATCATGCTGCACTACTGTAAAAATATTGGAAAACAGTGCCACCATCATTTGGAATGAGAAATATTTTGCTTTTTTCTTACTACAATATGACGGATGATGGTCTATCATGGCATTACAGAGCAGCAGAGATCACCACATATATATATATATATATGCTTATATCACCATCATATATGCTTAAATGTCCATTTTAGCCAGCACAGGCTGCAGGAGTGAACAGCAAGCACATCTTAACCAGCTTTATCTCCCCTGACAGGCAGCTGAGCCTTCTACCAATGTTATTCTCTTACTACCATAGGAGATACTTCAAATGAGCATGTGTAGAGCCCCCGGTCCTCGTGTAGCTAGATTTAAGAACTGAAACTACCTAAGCTATCATGCAACAACAAAAGCTACTCTTTAGTCCCTAAAAGTTTTCCATTCTCTTTTTGCCCAAAATCAGCCAGAGCCTCTTTCATGGGACTCTTTCCTTGAGTATGTGGAAAGCTGACAATTATTATTAACTGACCTAATACTGATCTAGGCTCTGTTGCTGCCTAGTGGGCTGAGTCACACAAAAGGGAGCTAATTACCATAGGAGGGAGAGCAGAGATTAAAGAGATACTATTGGAAAAACAGCATTGAAGAGCAATAGCTTGAAAGAACAAGGTATTGTTCTATTGTACCAAAGATAGGTAAATACCTAGAGAAAGAAAAAAAAATGAATCAAGAGTTCTGCTTTGACTTAAAAATAAGATTGGTACCATTCACCAATCTGCTATAGCATCTTACGAACAAATTTCATAATATCAAAGAGACTATGCATTCCAGCTTTACATATAAAAATATCTCAACATAGCTCACTGTAGAGGAGGGGAAAAAAAAGAGAAAAACTCCCATAAACTTGTAAATTAAAATGACAGAGTAAATTATTTCTCTTAAATCCCTGCAAAGTATATTTAATGCACAATTTGAAATCACAGGAGGCATAAAAATTGAATATTTGCAGTATGGAACAAGTGAAAGGAACAAAATTAAGCCTGGGTGGGTAGCCTTAGTAGGGTGGAGTGACAGTGATGAAGAATTATATGAGGGAGAAGGGAGCTCACTAGGTCCCTAAATAGTTCACATCCAGATGCTTCAGTATTTAGATTTCTTTCAAATGTATAGAAGGCTTTAAAAGAAAATGTGATTTTTATTGAAGGAGTGGGATGGAGAGAGCAGGAAAAGGAGTAGAAGCAGTCATTGGGTGGATGCCACCTAAACCAGGCATTTAGACTTTGTTCCATTTCATTGAAATCATCCCTCTCCACCCTGGCCCAGCTGACAGACACACACACACACTCAGACAATGTACAACACACACAGGAGGCTGTAAAAAGCTGCTGGCACAGGTGTTATGCCAAAACATACAGAAGGACCTTACTGAGAGCCTTGTGAGAGGGCTAACTATGCTGAGGAGCAAAATCACAACATTTTTGGCAACTATTATACTCAAATCAACAGATCTTCTCTAGCCCAAGCAAAATCACAATCAAAAAATAACAGCAAAAAGCAGCATTACAGGTTCATCTGCTACAGGGTTTCAGCTAAAACATCTTTCTACTATTTTCACTCACTCTCTCATTCATCAGCTACTCACATTAAGACACAGTGTGCCTTGAAGGTCTTTGTTTAAGGCCTTTTCTACACACAAAACCTGTATTCCTTAGTGATTCTGATATAATAAAAAGGTGTAAACCTGCTCTTCCTCAACATATAGACACAGTTTCTCTGTATATATACTTCTGTCAGTCTAGCTTCATGCCAAATGGGAAAAAACTACCTGTCAGTGGCATATCTACATTCACAGATATGGATTATTACATTTGATAGCACCAAAAAGAATCAAACCTGAAACATCCTACTGCAACCCTAACTAGCTGTACCAGAATACAATTTATACACACCACCTTAATGAAGATAAAGGCATGTGTAGGAAAATATTTATCCTAAAACCAACAAATTGCCATTCCCCAGAAAAAAGTTTAGTTAAAAATAAGAAATTAATTAAATTCTGCTAGAAAATAATACAGGAAAACAATTACACCCACTGTAACTTTTTTTAAACACAGAAGTCTCCTACAAAGAAATTATTTAATAATAAATTTAAAACACAGCTCTAGAGAGACCAATAATCACACTGGCTATGAAACACTCAGCAAGAGGTAAGTTTCACAAACCCACACCCAGAAAAACAGAATATTATCCAACATTAGCAATGCTCTACTTGTATACCATGTCCCTCAAAAGTCTGATCTACTGAATAGATGTAATTGACTGACAACAGCCCAGTGCCACCTTCAGTTGAAGCCCATCAGTTCAGGAATATTTACAAACCACATTTTTGTATTTCTCAGTAATAATTTCTAAGTAATAATGATGTTCTTGGCAGAGTTTATATTTTTACTTACATTGGATTCCTGGAGTATTGGATTCCTATAGCAGAGTACAGCACAAAAATCTGTTCACGTTTGATCTCCTGTTCACTTGTACAGCGGAGGTTTGCTGAAAGCAGGATCAAAGATTACTCAACCTTTATTTCCCCCTTTTCCTGTTTTCCCTGATGACAATTCCACACCAGCCTTCTTTTTTTTTTCCTGGTGGGCAGCAAATTATTTTGTACTAGTCAACACCTGATCTGAATTTGTGAAGCTAATTAGCAAAACATCTACAGGTGTGGAAAAACAAGGCAACACATTGTAATTTCCCAAGAATGTTAAAATTCAAGTAAACTACCAAGAAATGAAGCTCTCAAAGGAAAATGAATCCTATTAATATGAATTCCACTATTTTGTGTTGATATTGTTAAAATAAGCTTTATCTCACTTAGCTATAGTTTGTACTGGTTTTGTTTACTAGAATGCAAAATATGTAGGTTAAATGAACTTAGCACTTTACAGTGATATGGTCTTTATTTTCACATGCTTGTGCACTCACAATTAAAGTGCAGAAAAATGGATTTATTGTTTCAGTAAAGAAAAAAATATTGAAAACTGATTTGGTTCTGGTTTTCTTGCAACAAAATCTGGTGGTTCTGGATGGCCATTAGGTGAGAGAGCAGCCTTTTTTTATGCAGGTAATGCAAGTATAAAAAAAGCCCTGAAAACAGACTCAGGAAACCTGTACTGTGGATGGACCTAACAAAATATTTCTAAAACGAAATAATTAGAAAAGCAAAATAAATGTTATTTTCTCTTTCAAGTGTAATACCTCCAGATCCTTAGTAAGCTTTGAAATAGTGACATTCATGGCATTCAGCATTTTTGATGTGTTCCAATGAATGGTACAGTCCTGTAACAGGAGCATATCTTGTTCAACATTATTGCCACAAAAATGATATGTTAAAATGAAAAAGAGAGGGGAAAAGAGTGGATAAAATGTAAATTACATGAAATAATAAATCAAAGACCTAAAGTCTGACATTTAGATTTCTGGTGGTCCATATGTTTTACATATTATGAAACCATCCCCATAAACAATTCTTGCTAAAGAATACAATTCACATTCTTCCTAAACCATCCTATCTCATTTGTTTACAGTTTTCTTCTCAACAGCTTCATTAAATTGAAGACAGCATGAGCAAGTTGAAACAATTCATAAAGGAAAAAAAGATCTCTATTAAATAATGTCAACATCAAAGGCAACAATAAGTAATCTCCTGCAAAGGGAAGGCTGTGAAAGCATCTTTTGAGCTGGTTAAAAACTGGCAATTATCAATTTCACTTTGACATGAGTGAGAAGGAGGAATGTTCTGTACATGCTTTAATCTTCTAACATATATTTTATAACAAAAAAAAAATTCAAAACACCTTAAGATATATTTGGTGAATATTTAACTAAGTCTGTACTAGCACAAACAAGTTTGCACCACTGAAAGCATTATGCCTCATGTCTTTGCTTTATCCTTTAGTTTTTATAGAATGCGTTTTATGGAATGGTTTTGTTAGCAGACAGTGGTCTAGTATTTATTTAGACAAAAATAAATTTTTTTTTTTTATTTAAAATAGATCCATTGGAAGAGGTCACTGTGCAGGAGTGCAGGTTGGTCACAGGGTGCTGAGCAAGGCTGGGGAGAGAAAACACCACGTGCCACCTTTTCTTGTCACTGTAAGGCCCACAGAGTTTAATAAAACAGTCATGGAATATCTGATCTAACTCACACTCCATCATTCACAGGACACTATTGAAGCAGCTCTATCCCACCCACAAACCAGCTGATCCAAATTTTCCTCATCTTTTAATCCCTGATAATAGTAATGGAGTGAAAACCAGATGAAAATACAAATTAATTTTTTTTCACTCAGTTCCAATCACTACTTTATAATCATATTATTTTTTCTTTTCATTTTTCTCTTATCTACAGAAGAAGAACTTTCCAAGACAAATATATTTACTGTAGTTATCTAGAGGACTTTCATATTTCAAGAATGTTATATTAAAATTATGGTAAAATAAGTAAATGTTTGTAAATTTAATATCTAATAAAATAACTGTAAACAACAAAACTATTTATTTTCAATTGGTAGGTGTTAAAGACCTCTCTATACATTGTTCGTCTTTCCCAAGCTGTTTAACATATGTTTTGCCCATTTTCTAATCATATTAAAGAAGATCAATAGCAATGGTACCAGTGTGATTCTATTTCCTCTGTAGATTCATCTTCATACAATACACAACACTTCCCTAGAAAATGTGTTTCAGTAAGGCTGATGGGATGGGATCGAAAATTCAGAAATTACCCCAGACAAATTTATCCTATTAGCAATTTAGGAGAAGAGAATTTACTGTGGAAATAAAAAAACACATGACGGTCAGCTCTGTCAGATCTGGAAAGATTCATTTAAAACAATAATTTTGAAGGGCTTGTGTGCATAAAAGCTCCTCTCTTCAGGCTTTCTCAGGTAATTTAATAAAGATTTTTTTTTTTTCCCACAAGCCTCACTAAGGAAGGGTGCCAAATTAGCCTTGCACCTCAGTCATGGCCTATGCAGAAATATCTTGAACCTCACCAGGCTTTTCATTTGACATTCAAAATGGATAGGATTACCTCATTTAGATAACACAACTGGCACAGTAGAGCTATTTGCAGAGAATAGCCACCCTTTTCTTCATCTGTTTTATATATGAATATATATATATATATTGCTATTGCTTCTCAAACCCCCAGAATTTTTACTTTATTATGCTATATTTACATACGACTAAAATGGTTTAGATGCTCTTTGATCAGTGTTGAACTTTGCAAGGACCCTTAAAACAAGTGAGAAGATTCTATCCTTTATTTTTTCTGAATCTGGAAACCCATGCATGTAGAAGAAAAAAAAACACAAAAAAGCCACTTTGCAAAGCTCTACACAGAAAGGCAACTTATTTTCTCATAATTTGTGTGTATACATCCCACACATTTTATTGGGAGGTCAATCTGAGTCAAAAGCTGCTCCATAATATGAACTTTAATTTGCATTAAAAAAGTGATTTTATTTGAGTCAAAATTGTGATCACTGCACGATCTAGGTCAAGAATCAGCAGCCACTCAACATTTTCTTATAAACACATTAAGTTTTCAACCATTTTGTCTTTAACTCCCTCTATGTAATTACCTCCTCCTTATTTCTATGCACACTAATTGATTCTCTAAGGATCCACATTTCTATTTTATCACATAGGCAAGATAAAATGGAAAAATACAACAAATCCTTAGTTTTTCCTAGATCTCTCTCTGCTTCCTACAGTATTCAGTGCTACTGTTTTCACAGCACAAACTGCCAGTTGTGGATATTATTATTACTACCATTTATGGATCTGTAAATGTAGCCCTTCTGTTCTCCAAGTTTAGCCACTTGTCTATCAGGAGTGAATTGTTTTAGGAAAAACACTAAAGAAAGCAAAAATGTACTGCAGTAGTCACAACATATGGATGAAATAACAAAAGCTGGCAGGCTCAAAGTAAATACTGATTTTTCATCTTTTTTTTTTTACCAGACTGAAAGAGGTACTTTGTAGATTTCTTATTAAAAAATTGGATCCTATATGTGACAAATTTATCAGTGCTCTCTAGCACTTGTTACCAACTCTACACCAAAGTCACTTTCTACACCTCATCACTTTTCTTTATGCAATCATTTAAGGAAGTGTAGAGCTTTCTATTCCAGTTACACTGATGCAGATGCTTAGGGTAGGTGGCTGTAAAGCTGTGGAAAATATTTTTTGTCACTGTATTCCCTGACCTATTGCAGACTACAAGGAGAAAATAGGTTCAAATCAGATAAAGATGAAAATATAGCTCTAAATACTCTTGGTTTGAATAAAAGCTGTTCAAATATGGAGGAAACCCTTTTGCAGTATTTTTATTTAGTACAGTACAGCAGGAGCAGTGTAGACTCTTCCATGCTGCCTGGCCAACGTGTCTGTTTCTCACTTAGGAGAGTAGGAAAGTTCCATCTCTTGGGCTATTTAATCCTCAGCATCTTTGCCAAGATCGCCAGCAAAGCTATCAATTATCACATCACAAAAAGAGAGTGAACAACCATCCTGCAGAAGCTGGCATGAAACCATCAGCTCTTTTCACATACCTCTTCATAGCTATCAGATGGTAGCAGTTTTGGGTTGCTACTGAATTAAATACTTCAAGTGCTCAATTTTTTGAGGGAAAAGAGAAAAGGAAAACTTAGCCCCAATGATGTCACAAGGTCTTACTGGAAGTCCATCGCGTGACATTACCCAAGGCTCTGATGGCTCCCATATTTAGACATATCAGTTTCTGCCCTTAGTGCAGCATCCTGATGCTTCCCATGAATTTCTAGGTGGGAGCCCAGTGGGTCAGTGCCAGGAAGCATGCTCATGCTTGTTCACCGGAATCCAGAGTGCTGGCGAACACTGCGCTGAAACTCCTCTTAAGGGTCTCAAGTGTATTTCAGCACACTCAGGGTATTAGAGCTTTATATCATTTGAAAGAATCCTTTATTTTTAGTGCTAAATCAACAAAGCTGTTAGTGTCATTTTCAGTCAGACTGTCATCTACTGGGAATTCAAAATTACACTCAGCTGCAAACTATTGACACTCCTCTTAACAAAAAAATGTTTTTAATAAATCTTTACATTAGCCTATGAGATAAAAAAATCTTTACCATGAAATATACAAGTGTATAAGTGTTTTATGAAAGTTTTATTAACTTTACAAAAGAAGAATTGGCAGTGAACCATGAACATCCTGTACTCCTAACACGTGGTTATAAATTACATGTTCTTTCCAATAACATCTGAAAAAGAGACTGTAATTTAAATTTCAAAACCACTTGGCATACCTACTATATAGTGCTGACATGAAGTAAAGGGAGGATCTGGAGAGACTCAAACAAAGAGTGAAAATATAAAGACATCCTTAGCTAAAAAGCTGCTGATGAATACAATTCCTTTCCAGCTGGACAGGGATCAAGTACTTGCTTGTCATATCATTCAATGCACTGTTCAATCAGGGATTCTTCCTTTCAACAGAAAGAAAACTTAAGTGCTGCTAATCATCCCTTGTAGAACTTTATCTTGCAGATACCTTCTTTATGTCAGGATTTCTCAATGACCATTGCCAACAGTAGAAGGATCAAAGTTGTTATTAAACAAAAATGCCTTCACTGATGGGGGAAAGCTATCTTCTGTTCTCACACACAAGATTTTTCAGCTACTAGCAGCTTAATGATATTTGGTGTGAAGTAAAGAAAAATCCGCATGAAGACTCTGAAGAAAATCTATAGAAAACATTTTACTTCCCATTTCTAGATGATGATGACTGCTCAATATAACCTCTTTATTCTGATTTCCTGTAGGAAGATATATGCCACTTCATCCATTTAAGGATATACTTTAAAATGATAACACATTCAAAACTGACTTTTTTGAATAGACCTACAGTTTGCTTTGCCACATAGCAAACCATACTCTCATATGGTATGGCATTTTTAAGTCCTAGAAATGTCTTTAATAACAGACAATGCATATGCTGACAGGAAATGTAAATTTTTTGCAAGCAGACTGGATAAGTAATTTCATGCAACTCATCCTCACAGTGCTGTCTGGTTAAAACTGGATTTTGTGCCTCCCAGCAGTACGTGAAAAGCCAGAGGGAAGCTCGCTGCCAGTTGGTTTAGTGGCTTGAATGGAACACAAGCCTAGAGAGAGAAAGCCAAGCCTCAAATAATCATGCAACATCAAGATTCCTCAAGACCAGTCCTTAGCACAAAGCAAACACAAGAACACTCTTGAGAAGATCAAGAGAGAAATTAAAAAGCACAAACAAAAAAAATATTAAATGTCTAAGATTTTAAAAAAAACACTGCTGGCATGCAACCCTTTTAAGAAAAACAAGTAGCAAGATCACCAAGATTTTCTAACAGTATACTCACCAACTTTGCTGAAATATTGTTAATGTCCAGTTGCAGATCTACTTTTGTTAGAGAAGGGTAAAAAGGTCAAAACAGTGAGAAAAAGGACTTAATTTAGAAAACTTTAAACAGATTGGGCAGGCAACTCTAACTTACTCCAGCCCCTACAGTGATGTAATAGGTTCTTAGAACCATGAAATGTCCAGTTTGACATATGAGAAAGCGCCAGAAGACAGGACCAGTTAACTGGATAGTTTGGGTCAGGTAGGAAAACAAATTACGGAAAGAAATATAGTATTAACTCTGAAGAGTGTGTTGGGAAAAATGATCAACATCTAGTAAAACCAGTGCACCTTTCTATGGTGCATCAGTAACATGCTGGAAGCTGAAACAAAATTTTAATTCATAGCAAAGATTCACAACAATTGAGTTAGCAACTACAGAAGAAGCCTGGATAGCAAGTGAAAATACAGGCAAATTTTTTCAAAGTCTATGTATATGAGAGACCTGATATTCTGAGTCCTGAAAATAACTGATGCTTATATCTATCACTTATTATGAAGAATAAAAAGAATAGCTCGATTTCAAACCAGAGTTGTAGAAATGTGTGTTAATCAAAGAGTTGAGGAAGACAGAATTTTGGTCATTAATGTTTTGTTCAACATCAGGATCAAAGCAGTTTGTCAAAACTATCAAGATGGCAGATTTTCATTTGTGGAAATATGCTTGGGAGAATGGGTTCCTCTCAGATCACTCACATTAAAACATGGCTTAGGGGACAAATATCAAGAAGATGTGATTCACAAAAAATTATCTAGCAACAGAAACAGTTTCTCTGATGCCTTAGCTGAATTATGGGGCCAACAGATATAAACTGGATGTTAATGCTATTTTGATAGAGTACAGTGACATGAATTGGAACAATAACAGTGAAATAAAATATGCAGATATTACTCAACCAAAATACTTTGCAATTCTGGAACACTTCAAAATCCTATCTAAAAGAGAAGAAAAAAGTTGGAATTTCCTCAGAATGCAGTTCCTTTACCTTGCTGGTTGCAGTTGTGCTGCATTTTCCCCCTCAGCACTCACTCATATTGCTTGATAAGTATTGTTTTTTTCTAGACCACATATGTTTCTGTGTTGATCATTCATTGCAAGCTCAATTTTGAATTACTGTTAGAATAACATCTGTTGGCAATGTTAGAACACCCAATCATATAGCACATGAACAATGATGTAAGATTTAAAAAAATATTTCCTAATTTATTTAATTTATACTAAAATTACGCTCAGTCTCTAAAATAAAAGTGATATTTCTTGATTTCCTGAAAAGATCAGTCCTATATTTTTCTCATTTCCAATATATCCAATTAATTTGCTATTTTCTTATATAGTCATCACGTCTGAGGACATGGTTTGACAATGCAAAGCTGATGGGAACAATAGAACCGAAATGGTTCCTGTGCACCTTTTTTATACAACCATCCCAGCTTCTGAGCTGAGGTGCCAAAACTCTTTTTGGAACTGCTCTGAGGTAGATCAGGGAATTGATCTAGGTTCGAAAAAGAAGAAAAAACAAAGGGCTGAGGTGACTGAGGAGAAAGAGGAATGACTTAGGCTGAATGACTGAGTCATGGCTCAGCTATGAGCACCATTGTGACTTTGCCTTTTTAAATCTGTCAGGAGCTGCACTGAAACAATCAACATGGACACAGTGGTGAGTGTGTCCAGCTTCCATTGGACAGCTTCCTTATTTAGTCTCTGCTACACTGCAAGGGGACAATTTTCAATTGCTTTAGGATGACAGAACATGTCAAGCTTAATCTTTATTACTCTGATGTTTAATATTTTATTTACTCCCTGTTCATTGATGAGAGAAACAAAAAAATGCTAAATGCATCAATAAAATGGAGCACAAAAGTAACAACAATCCAATACTTGAAATCTTTGCAACAAAAGGATTTGGATGCTAGGATATTATCTGCCCTTGATTGAAGACCTTGGAACCTTCAACCAAATAAATTAATTTTTTCCAGTTCTGAATAAGTGATGCTTGCTACAAAGTAGAACTTGCCCTTCTATGAAATGTGTTAAAGGAAAATATCATGCATATAGCGAGAATGTTGGATTTCAAGGGCATGATGTTAATCATAGCAGATCACAGTGCTATGCAGAGACAAAAATAAAAGCAGCAAAGACAAGGAGAAACATGTACCACGATTTAAAATTGAACTCCCACGCTTACAGCAGGATGAGATTGATGTATTAGACACAAAGAACTTCTGGCAAGTGACCTCTAACACTTATTATATAAAACACTGTACAAAGACTGTTGGCAAATGAAGTTATTTAATATGAAAATCGGTTCCTTTTTAAAAATCTGTGTCAGAATGACTATCTTTAACAATAGCTCAGAAATATTAATGGTAATGTGAACAAGTTACAAGTAGGAAAGGAAAAGCAGAGAAGCATTACCCACGACTTAGCAGCCTGACTAATCATTCTAGAACTGGAAAACTGCAATAATGAAAAATAAATGGTTGTCATATCTTCATTAAATTTTAATTTAGGTTCATTTTGGAAGATATAGACTATGACTACTTTTGCAAGTGATAAAAAAATTATTCTCTGCTTGGTCACATGACCTCATCTTGCAAAACAAAACAAAAACATAATAAAACTTATTACCATTAAAAAATATATAGATGGAAAGTTAAGGGTCAAATAATGCAAACACGACAAAGTCTCTATGACCTCTGGTTTCAAATTCCTTATCTTTACACGTGAAAATAGCACAGCTCCTCTTTGCTATTATTCCAGAAAAACAATAAGTAAATGACAATGGTTTAGTAGTTCTACTTGTGAAAAAGGGTTATTACAAAGTTTAGAACTAAGATGAGCTAGACATTTTCTTCCTCTGAAAAATAATCCAGTCAGCATATTAGATTTATGACTGCTTCCTTCCTTAGGCATAGATATTTCACACATGAAGAGAATGAATAAAAATTATCTGAGACACCAAGAATCCCTTTCTAGTCTTGACCAGATTATTTAAGATGGCTGCAAATCTGAAGGAGAACAAAACATGGCACAGAATATCCATGGATACAGAAAACAAAGAGGATTTACAGTACCACAAGTCAGCTTCCTAACAACAGTTAAAAAATATTTTTAAGCAATATCCAAGTAAAATTCTTGGTTGAAAAGTCCTCCTTACCTAAACTCACTGCAAAATAATTGGTGCCATTTCTTGATGGAACTCTTCTAGGTGAGATTTTTTTTCTAATCTCCTATTTTGACTTGAAATAATTTCTTTGAATCTCCCTTCAGAGGAAATGTGTCCTGGACTTCACTATACAAATGACAGCATCCATACACTAAAAAAATTAAATTTGTTCTAAAATTAAAAAAAAATAAATTGGATTCTAGTAGTATAAGTATTTTGGATTTGAAAATTTTATGACTGTGGCCAGTTGCCAAGTTGTAACAAGGTACTGACTTGTGGAAAATCATTGTTTCCAAATCTTTCAAGGAAAGATGAAAAATAACTTGGTAGTTTAAAACTTGGCAACAACAGTGCTCCAAAAGGAAAGTAGGTAATGAGGAGGAGAAAAAAAAGCAGCTACAGCTGTTCTAGGTGACCCGACAGAGCTTCTGCATAAAAATGCAATCAAATATTCTGGAAACTGTTCACAATTGTTCTGCAGGAAAGTTAATGATGCTTTTCTAAACCCCTGCCTTCTCTCTCAGTGTAAGATGACAGTGGAGCTCATAACAATTCCTTGTAGGGGGAAGCTGGTGAGCACATCATGTGTCAGTGAATGCTTTATTGCCCTCTGTGATATTACTGATACAAGAGCCTGTCCTCTTTCCATCTGCTTCTTATCACTAAATACAAAAATTGTGATGAAAATATTACCCATCTTCCTAAATGGATTCAGATTTGAGCATCCACAAGCAGAATAAAAAATTATTGAGAAGGCTTTCTTATCACAGGTTCTGAAGGGATTCTACCCAAAGACTTTAAGACACCTTTCATATTCCCCTTTGCCTGTCCATAAAGTGCTGGGTGACCGATTTGAGGACATTACAATAGTAAAAAATGCCACCAACCAATAGGGACAACATCACCAGGCAAGGCTGTACTACCAAAGTAAATCACAGAACCGAACTTTTGTCACTCCTGACCATTTCAGCATGAAATAATCAAAATTATTTTCAGGAGTTCAGTTTTGCTTCCAAGGTACTTTTTTTATTTATGATGACCAAGTCACACAAAAATATTTCTAACAGATATTAAACATCTGACATATATTAAACAATTTCAAACAAATATTAGATTTGATAAAGTTTTGAATAATCAAGATTTTCTTTCAAAGTATTAATGAGAATAGTTTTTAATTTAGAGTAGAGAACAATATTACAGAAATTGAAACCTCCTCTGAACATTTAACTGTTTCTGGCTTTCTTTTGTCTACTTTACAATCTGTCAAAACCACTCCTTTTACTATTTTTGTTTTCCATGTCTCTCCAGCTGTACCTAGCAAAACTAGTGCTCCTTATGAACTTCAACATTCTTTGCAGCTACCAGGTTATTTCTACCTTATTCTATCCATGTTTATATATCTTCTGGAAAGATACTATTTTCCAGAACATCAGCATTTGATATTATATACTTTTTATAATCTTCTACCTCACTCATTTTCTGTTTACTTAAATCTCCCCACCTATTCTTTCATTCGTATCTCTTCACATGTGAGAGAGGATATTAAGTCCAGAGCTTTTTTAATATTTTTTTTTTTCACACCATGGAAATGCATAGGTCCTAGACACCTGTCATGTCAAAGGAGAAGCATTTTTCAGCAATAAAAGAAAACACTCACATAATTCCACCCTTTTCTTTGCAGAAGAAGACAAAGGCAATGAGGAAATGAGGTAAAAACCCTACCCTAGACAAAACGTAACTGTGACTGACATAGCTGACTCCAAAAGTGCAGTGAGGATATTTTAAAGCATTACAAAATATTCTGGAAGTGTATAGGTAGTTGAGAATGTTAGTGAGAACACTGTAATCTTGAAATAAAATTCTGTTCTCCCACATTCTGACTGGAGTAATTTTATCTCAGATGTGTTTTGCATAAGATGTGGAGTATGTTTTAATCAGTGAAGTATTTTTTGTGTGTTCGTTTTAACATCATAGAAAACAAAGTACAAAAATTAAACATTCACTACAGTAAAACAACTGGAAATATCTATGACTAACAGTATCAGTTCCCCTTCTCCTTAAATTCAGTTACCTTAACAACTTCATGCCATTTAATCAAGAACATCACACAACTACTTAATTTTATTCTAGATCTCATTAATGCAGTTGATTTTGCCGTCGCCTTAATTTATGAGTCATTTTAACCACATCAGCAGACCCATGCTGTGAATCACAATTTGTAACCTTTATTCTGGTTCCAGTTACAAACAGCAGAAAAACAGCCAGTAGCTCTCATATGAGTTACTTACCAGTAGAGTGGAACTTCCATTTTTGGAGAAAAAATGTCCAGTTAGGAAAACATTTCTTCCAAGGAGAAATATTCGCTATTAAAAGGCCTGGAATGGAAACAAAAATGTTTCATCCTGCTTCCCATTATTATCTGGATACAAACTAAGTTCAGAGCCTAGATAAGACTGCCTATGATTTAAGTTAGGGAGAATTAATGTTCTTCATCTTGTTTATGTCTCCTGCTACCACAACACTGTTCTGCTCTTGACAGTGTCAGAAGAGGCAAATATGCAGGGCAAGATGTGTCCAAAATCCAGCCATTACTACTGGAAGAACAGGACACAGAGAGGAAGAAGGTTCAAAAATAAACAGAGAGAACATTGAATCAAAGCTAAAGGGAATTTTATGTAAGATGTGGTCAATAATTAGCATTTGCAGCTGCATAAGGGGTCTGGTACTAGTAAACATTAATAAAATAACACATCCTCGTTTGATATTAACTTTTCCTTGCAAATGTCTGATCTTTTTTCAAAACATGATTGCAAAGTTTAAGGTGGTTCTGATTAAACGTTTTCTCGATATGTATAAAATAATTCCTCTATTTTATTTTTAATTTCAATATACAAATGCAATATATATTTGCATGTGGTCAAAATCTGACAATGTATCATTTCAATAAAATCACAACTTTGAGTACAACTGACCAAGTATGAATATTTACTGAAGATGAACATTGAATAGAATGATTCAGCAAGGTAAAATTGAAAAGGCAAAGGAATAACTTCTAAAAATATAAGAGACATTTTAAAATAAAATTACGCCAAGTTTAGATATGCAAACATATCTAAAAAATGAAAAATGTTTTATGCATTCAGTAGTGTGAAATTAACACTTTGTTTGTGAGAAATTATATTTATCATTTAAAACCACTTGCCTGAAAACCTCAAGGAATATTGCCAATTCAATAGAGTGGCCACTGTTACCAATCTGCATCCACCAAATGCTGCTTTTTCTCCTTTTTGTGCAAAAGAAAAACATTTTCATTTTCTTTTACTAACTTTCTAATGGATAACCCAAACAAGGCAGAGTTACAAGGCTAGGAAAGAGCAATGAAGGTATACAAATATAATATTTTTCCCATGTTATTATGGTGACTGCAATAGATCCTTGAGGCGAGTAGAAAAGGAGAGGGTAATATGTCAAATAAATATTGCAGTGGATGACAGAACTTTGCTAATTTACATAGCAAGAGAACCTCCATATGCTTCTGAGTATTTGGCAGGGGAAACCTACAGTATTCTCCTGATAAAAACTCACTACCTCAGCAAGTTAAACAGAAATTCTCAAATTCTTCTGGAAGTTTGCTCTAGTGGCCTCTAGGAGAAATTCTCTCCTCAATTTTCCTGAGCTACAATACAGGACTTTACCAGCTCCATATAAAGAAAATGTTCTTTTTCTGACCACTTTGATTATGACATTTCCTAAGAGAAAAGTAAAAATTTAAAACGAAAATACTGGATGAGATGAAACTCATTTTCTTTTCTTTACCATAACCTGAAACCAGCTCTCCAGGGCTGAAAACTCACCTGCTATTTCCCTCCAATATTTCAACCTTACAAGCAACTCAGTGGAGAAATGCAGACAGGTAAAAGAAGACATAAAAATGTCAAAACCAAAACCCACACTTTTACTTCTACTGCAAGCTTTAATTCCTATAGAAAGGATTTCCAAAGCCTGCTGGCCATGGAAGTTGACAAATGCTGTGTTCTGCAGATGTAGCTGCAGTAACACAGCTGGATATAATGCTCTGTGCATCTGGTGCACAGATGTTTGATTGTGTCCTTGGTAGTTAGCCAGATTTTGAAGGATCCATTTAGTTCTTGGAGTGAAATTGAAAGAACAAGAGAACAGTCCACTGGTAGTAATAATACTCCACATTTCTCTTAACTGCCTAAACCACTCTCACTTTCCCTATTAAGCTGAGTCATGGTAGTTTTGTATTACCTTTTCTGAATGCAGGATCTGGAAGAGAAAAATTAGTTGGAATTGAGCAAGCAAAAAATCAAAACTCCACCTGAGGTTCTTTGCTATCCCAGAACTCTTATTTTCAGCCCCTTTTTGGGAAGAACTCCACCCAAACCTCTTTGGAGACAATAGGGGAAAAAGAAATTAATGAGCTTTGAAATCAGCCTGGAAAAGTGCAAAATGACTGTTCAACTGTTCAACCTGAGCAATTTCAGCACTGTTATCTCTGCTCAGCTCTGTCAGAAAGAATTTATCCTCCTTTAAATTTCATGCTCATTTTACCCTGCATAAATTACCTACATTTTACCAATGTTGTCTTCAAAATGTTTCAAACTTTGGTTTCATGCTGGTTTTGGCTGCAGATTATCTTTGAACTTTGCAGTGAGCTGTATGCAGCATTCCAGAAATATGTGTAGCAACATTGGAATATAAGGTACCTGTTTGCTCCTGCTAATAAAATCTCTGATTCTCTTCCCCTCACCAGAAGTGAGAATCATCTCAAAAGGTAACAAATCAGGAATAAAAACATAGACTTTAAAAAGACACACCTGACTTCCTTGGAATACTTTTTTGGGTTTTGGATCATCCATTTTTCAGCAAGACACCTTTATCCATTTGATGATGTTGCCACTGCAATAGTGAATACAGTTCAATTATTAAATAATGGCAATGGACAGAATGGTAAAGTTGTGTGAATATAGATTTAAAAAATACATGAACAGTGATATGAAATGAGGTGCAAAATCACAACAATGTATTTTCATAGGGAAAAAGAAACCAAAAATTACTTACTTGGACCTTTCATTATTGGCTGAACTGAGATATTTTTCTTTTAGCAAATTTTGTTTCAATAAAAATATAATTTTGGATGAAAAATTATCAGAGGAAACATTTTAAGCTAGCTTTTATTCATACAACTGATCCCATAAGCAATACTAGGATCATTAAGAATATAACAATTACCTTGCTGTTAAACAAATCCCTTCTAGCTTCTGCCAGCTCCCTGTCTCACACTTCATGGTGTCAACCTAGAAAGACAGTAAAAAAAGAAAAATTCTATTGAATAAAAAGTGTCAGTGGGAATTCCATGCCTTCCTTGTCCATCTTGGAAGCTGTTTCCACTGCTGGGTACTGAGCTACATTAGCTGATAAAAAAGGGGAAGTTTGTATTTGGACCTGACCTGTCCCTTTCCTGCTTCCTGACCTGTCTGCTGAGACAGAAACCAGAGAGCTGAGTGGGAAGAGCTTTGTTGAGAAATGGATCTCGAGTCAGAAATTGTGACTTGGCACTCAGGCACGTGAGATGTATCGTTTTTGAAATTCATTCAGCCCTCAGACTTTAAGAGCAGCTGAAGAACATTGCAGTGGTGGCTTTCATCCATAAATAAAGTCACACATGGAACAGTTGGGAAAGCATGCTAAGTGAATGCTAAACATTCAAGGGGAGAGGGAATTTTTACAGAGGGGAATCTTACCTCCCTGAGAATACAAGACTCTGGTCAGAACTTTAAAATTTATTAGAGTATAATCTAAACCCTGATGTTTTACATTCTGACAAGAGCTCTTCTCCTTTCAAAATAAAATCAATAAAAAAATTCAATTTTTCCTTCTCTGAAGTTCTATGCTTAGATTGCATCATTCAAACATGTCCAAACCAAGAAATAAAACAGATAAATCTGAGTGATGACAAGAAAGCAGCAGTAGCACAACAGCAACTTAAACGTTGCCCAAATTTTACTCAACCCACTTGCAATGCTGGAAACTGAAATGTTTTATATATTTCCCATTTATTTATTTCTGAGAGTGAGATCTGGTCCCATTGAAGCCAATTTGAAACACAGCATTGTTTTAACTTGAAAAAACAATTCTCTGCATTAGCAATATAATTCAGTCTGCTCATGGCATAAAATTCCAGAAATTTTGGATATGTTTAGGTTAAGCAAATATATTACCTTCCAAAAATTAAAAAAAAGTCCCATGAGTGAGTGAAAAGCAGGAAAATTGAAGCTGGGAGAGTCTTTCCTTTTTTGCTCCACTCATTTTCTCACTTTTATCCCAAATTCTTATTCAAAAGAACAAACTAAAAATAGACATAGATGCATAGAAAATTGAAGGTTATGTAGAATCAGAGGGTCACCAAGGTTGTCTACAGGACAGATTAAAACAGTTTCCATACTATATAAGGGTAAAAATAATTTCTCAGTTTGAAAAAGGCATGAGAAAAGTTTATAAAAACAGGAATTAAGAGGAGAAAGTGAAGAAGAAACAGTTGACTTCTCTTTGAAAAAATACAGGAATAAAGGAACAGCTCAGAAAATACCCAAGTGGGAGATTTAAAGTAAGTCAGGGTACATTTCCATGGAGCACATTACCACACTGCAAACCTCATTGCCATGGGATGCTATGGAGGTCACACAGATAAAAAAAGATTGGACAAGTTCATGGAGGATAATTCCACTGATAAACCAGGCAGGGATTGTGGGGCAGGATATCTGCTTGCTGCAGCCGGGATGCTGTAACAGCAAAAGGATGACTCCACAGTGATCCTTTACCTAAAATATTTTGTAGGTGTCTACTATTGGCCGTGCTTAGAGACTTAGGAATGGTTGCCCAGCCATAAACTATCTCTTAAACCAGCAGATTCTGGGCATATTTTTAATTATTGCTGTTTCCTCAAATAGATGAGAAATACAGCCTCCCTTTTTAGCCATAGGAAATTAATACAAAGATGACAATCCAAAATGAAAGGAGATGCCACTTGGAGTATTTATTCCATTTATATGCATACATCTATAGAACACAACATATATAAAACTTTATGTAAGTTTTTCTCCCTCCAAAATCTGTTCAATTACACCAAAATGAGAAACAGCACGCTCCTCTTTTGAGCCTTTGGAGTCTCCAAATCATTTGAGAGCTGTTCTTTTAAAGATATGGGAAACCTACCAAAATACCAGATGTTTAATCAATACTCTTAACATTTTGGAAGTCTAGAGTGTGGAAAGGAAATGTCAATTGAATCGCTCTGGAAAATCGGATCTTTTGATTTTCACAGTCTGCAATGCACAATATTGACAGTGAGAAAAAGTTGGCTTCTTTTTCAAAAATACAAATCTGTGAGCAAAACTTTCACCATCTCCATTCCATAAATATATTTGCTTAAAAAAACCCAGCACCATAAACAAACAAGATCTTGTGGAGTTTCTTTGGAGATTTTTTTATGCATCTTATGAAATTTAAAATACTCCATCTCTTATTTCTTAGGTGGACACTTGCTTAGAAAGGAATGTATTTTCAGCTTCTGAAGGTTAACAATCTTAACTTTGCAGACTTATATATCTTTACAGAAATGAAATCATATGTGTACAGAAATATGCAAAATCTAATTCACGGTAGATAATTTTATATATATGTGTGTATATATGTATATGCAAGAAAATATTTTTTAAATTAAGTTTGAGAAATCTCATTCTGTGTTAATGCATAAACCAGATATTTTAATGCATTTTTTGTTTAGTTAATACTAAACAGCAGACTCATTTAATCATTATCATTGCAAATTTTTATGTTGAAGACAAGAGGATTCTATTACACAGATTTTATTTTTAATTAAAAATGCTTTTTAAAAACATTTTTTTTTCTTTTTAGAATGGACTTTAACACCAGGACATCCTCTTATGCTTACTAACAGATGCCAAATGACAGTTTCTGACTTGAAATAGGTCAGAACATTTCTTTTGCTGCATGAAAAAGTCTCTTTCAGTTTATGCTTTTTTCAGAAACATCTCTACATCAAGAATTTAATTCAAAGACTTCTCCACTTTCTAAAAACAAGCCCTATCATGAGCATATGTATTCTTCCATCTAATACTGAAGCATCATTACTTCAGTCATTTGATATTTTCTTCTTCCATTGATAGCAAGCCAAATGATATCATGCTAGATTTGCACGAAACACTAGAAACATCTTTGTTAAATCCACATTTAATCAGTATAGGAAGGAGAAAATATATTCTTATTCAACACATCAAACAAATGGCCAGAAACTGAGGTGGAAATGAAGAAAAGAGGTTCAGTGTGTCTCTTTGCTTTGCCTTTTTAACTTGTTTGGTAATTTGGTTGACTCATCTTTTCAATGCATAATCACAGTTCGCAGACATCTCCATAATTACCTTAACAGGACAAAAGCTAGCAATGTTGATACTGGGGTTCTTTACCAGCATCCCATAAATAACCCAACAGCTGTCTCAAATTTCCTGGTTTTATTATAAGCAATTTTTTGGTAGATTCTCTAGAGGCTGAGGAAAGTTTAGCACAAGAAAGTATGACAACTCTTTTATGTTTGCTTAGGAAAAAAAACCAAAAAACAACAACAAAAAAACCAAACAAACAAACAAAAAAAAAACAACAAAAAAACCCCCCAAAAAACCAAACAAAACAAAAAACCCAAACAAACAAACAAAACAAAAAACAAACAAAAACCAGATCCAGACCAGCCCTGCCCAGAAGGACTTGGGGTGCTGTGGGTGAGAGCTGGACATGGCCCAGCCATGGCTCTCCCAGCCCAGAGAGCCAAACGTGTCCTGGGCTGCACCCAGAGCCCCTGGGCAGCAGGGCAGGGAGGGGATCCTGCCCCTCTGCTCTGCTCAGAGCCCACCTGCAGCTGCATCAGCTCTGGGGCCCAGCACAGCAAGGACAGGGACCTGCTGGGGGCAGCCCAGAGGGGGGCACAAAGATGATCAGAGGGATGGAGCACCTACAGAGAAAGGCTGAGGAATTTGTGTTTGTTCAGCGTGGGAAACAGATAGCTCTGACATGACCTAATTGTGGCCTTCCAGTACCTGAAGGGAGTTACAAGACAGATGAAGAGAGACTATTTACAAGAGCATGCAGTGACAGGATGAGGGAAAATGGCTTCAAACTGAGAAAAGGATTAGGTTATTAGATATGAGGAAAAAATATTCTTTACGGGGAGGATGGTGAGGCACTGGAATGGGTTGGCCAGAGAAGCTGTGGATGCCCCATCCCTGTAAGTACCCAAGCACAGTTTAATTGGAGTGCTGAGCAACCTGGTCTAGTGAAAGGTGACCCTGCCAACAGCAGGGGTTTGGAGCTAGATGGTCTTTAAAGTCCCTTTCAAACCAAACCATTCTACAGTTCTATGAAATATAGTTAGAGCTGTGGTGATGTGCATATGTCTTCAGAATTCTATGGTTCTATGATAATTACTACTATACAAAAAGATATAAAGAATAAAGGAAGCTAGTTTTTAAAAAAATATATAAAAATCTATCTAGCTGCCACCTCAGTACTCTAAAATTATAGATCCTTATAATTCTGTAAATGAGGCTCTAAAAATAACCTTCTCCTGAGCATGTTGACACTGCCTGCACTGTGGTAATAATCATAGATCTAACATGTTTGTATCTTGCAAGGATTCATGAAGTAGATATTCCTCTAATTATTCTGTCTCTAGGCTGTCTTGTGGAGGGCATTCTCCAAACCTACTTAAACTTTCCACAATCCCACTATATCCAAATAACTGTTTGTGCCTGAACAAAGCAGTGTTGGCAATATGCCCCCAGGATGCAGGAAACCTGGGGTTTCTTAGTCTAATAATTACATCTCTATCTCAGTAAATGTAATCTTAAAGTCCGAATCATGGGATATTTCTCAAGCTGTGAAGACATAGATTACATCACATGATGACTTCAATTTTTTTCCCATTTCTATGAAATAATAAGTCCATGGTCCTCTGGTTAGAAAGTTCATACTGGAAGGCAGAAGAAGAGCTACAGTTCCTGCTCCCCAAAATATATGAGAATTTCATATTAACTATTCATGGAAATAACAGGTAGAGCATTCATCCACCTTATATTCCACACTATTATCCCAACCTACGGATCATGAATTCCACACTTTTTTCCTTTTTGGCTTGAATGAATATTTAATTATGTCATGGTAACAGAGCATATTCCTTACAAACTGCTTCTTAGAGCTCTCACATGTCAGACAAAAGTGAAGGAGCCAAACTCCATCAGGAAGTGGTTTATGCACCACTGCATCCCACACACCTTGTGTTGTTAGTGCCTGTACAACCAAATGCTTCCCAAAATTAAAAATTATCTATAAACATGATGGACTAAAGAAAAAGAAGAAAAAAAGAAAAAAATGCCATTTTTATCATATTTTCTCTCTAAATCTTTTACTGTCCCTAAAATGAGAAACTTTAGAAAACCACTTCTAGAAGAAGCATCAAGAATAAACTAAGTCACAGCCACCTCAGGTAAAATCTGAAGATCTAACAGAAATAAGGAGAAATCATACCCTGAAAGTTCAAATTTTCTAAAACTAAACAAGCAATCTCACTTGAAAACATAAACTTCTTTACATATAATTATCATCAGAAACAGGAGATTTCAGATTCATGAGAGATTACTTAGGTTTTGTCTGTCAGTGTGATCAAAATAAATGGCAAAGTTTTCACAACCTTAGATTTTGCTCAGGCTCCAACCTGAAAATAACCTTTTATTGGAACAGAATAAAAGGTTATAACTTATCAACTATAACTTGTTTCTCTGTAATAACTACAGTCCTCCTAGGTTTATTCAAAGGTGAAGAACACACTCCTAATGTCCACATCTAATGTCCAATTAGAAGAAGAAAATAGATAAAATAATCAAAATTAGTGATGCTTAGCTCAGTTTATGTTAGAGGAAGTGATGGTAATCAGTTAAAATCCATGAACATCAAGTATAAATTTATGAGCCTTCAACTTGATTTTAGAAGTGCAGGTCTATAAATCCTGGTACTATTTTTGAAATTCTTGTCTCTGATTTAACATTATTAATTATTTAAAAAGAAAAAAAACCCCAAATCATATGGAAAAAATATAGTAATTATTCTAAACAGCATCACTCCAACATTAGCCACCTCCAAAGAACAGGAAACCTTGTTGCTTTAACAACAGTAAGGGGATATTTAGACATACAGGAAACTACACAGGGCTTTGTTTGAAACAACCCCATTCCCAGACATTATCCTGTCCCCCAGCTGCAATTCCAGATATGAGGGGCACAAGACTAGAGTGAAATGCAAGAACAGAATCTTGATGTTTACTATGGACTTTGGCTTCAGTCTCCTTGTTTGCCTTAAAACAGGTGCTAATCCACACTTCTTCTCTGCTTGCTACAACCTAGGCTGTATTCAATACAACCTAAGCTTAAACTCAGTGGGGGGAATCCACTACTTCTAGAAAAAGTACTGGCCTCTCTTACAGGACCTTCTGAATTTTAAAATTAATCTCAGTTCTGTACCCTTGCTCTCCTTGTCTAAGATCCTAACTCTAACCGAAAAATGCTCCTTGACTACAAAATAGGCACCCACAAAAGCCTGCAAAAGAAACACAGCTACACAAGGCATCACTCACTTCACAGCACCTTCAAAAATTCTATAGTTTCAACTGGGAGACACTTGGGGTGCAGAAGGCCAAATCTCATCATTAACTTTAGCATTTCCCAAGACAATTAATTTGTCCCAAACTCCTGTTAGCCACTCCAGGCTCCTGTGAGTGTTTTTGCCTGAAATCAACAACAGCTTGTGCTTTGTACCCAAGTTTGCCTCCTTTTAGGCTGCAGCACAGACCCGAGGATGGATGCAGACCCCCATCTATTGACAACACTCAGATCCCTTTAGCAGAGCTGCCAAACCCCACAAATGACTTTGGTTCCACAGCCCTTCCTTCCTTAAACCCAGCCTTCCCTAAAGACTGTGAACACCATCATGCCTGCAACTTACAAAATGTGGTTTCATATCAATTGATAACCATTCACACTTTATGGTTCTGGATGTTGCTGAAGTCATCAGCAGTACACGCACAGTGGACACAAACTTGCTGATCCCAACACCATGCTTGACTAAAAAACCTACAGCTTCCAGCCTTTGAAAACTGAAGGATAAAAGTTATATCAGTTGATGAAACTACCTCAGTTAGATTTTAAAAAATCAGAAATACCCCCCCCCCAACATTGCTGACTCTCCCTCGCCCTAATGCCCATCTCCTTGTCCCCAAAAATATAAAGCCAGAAATTCATCACTGCATAGTAATTAAAAATCAGACATGCATATCTGTTGATGTCACAGCCTCAATTTAAGTCACAAGAACCTTCAAATAACTGTAGTAATTCAGAGGTGTGATCATTCTGCACAGAATAACAGTCCAGAATACCCTAAACATTAAAATAAATTATCCCAATCTAGATATCTGCTCAGATTAATCATTAAGCACGGCTGAAGTGAAGAATGAGCCCATGTACTGCTTTACAATAATCCTTACTCCCAGTTGGAGCACTCACATATTTAGTAGATGTATCTCTTTTCTTAATTAGACATTCAAACCCACTGCAATCACCTTCAGTGTAACTTGCCAGATTCTCTGGGATATCTGGTTGTATTCCAGATTCTGGTTGTATTCTGGTTGTATTCCAGATTCTCTAGAATACAACCCCAAATCTCATCTTCAACTACAAAGAAATGATAGAGGGGTACCTTCAGCTCTTATATTTGGGAGATGCAGAGTCCTAAAGATCAGAAGTACCATTTGAAAGGAAGGCACTGAATTTCGCCAATATTTTTCAGGGCATGCTTACCCTGACCTTTTTTTTCTTGTGAAATGGCTTATTCTGCCCTGTTGCCAGTTTTTTTCAAGGATGCTTGACACTTTATGTTTGTTTTAGAGAACTATAAATGTACTTCACATTTATTAGAGAACCCAGGGGGTTTAGGCCCTTTTGCCAAAGGACTATGAGTTGATCCAGAAGAAAATCGCTTTTTAATCTTTCTTTAATCTTTCTTTATAATCACTTTTTATGACTGATTATAAAGACATTTCAGTTAATTGGCATATCTGACACAATTCTTGTATCATGCAAATCCATTCAGCCCTTCCCACTGTGCAGTTCCTATAGCCAAGAGTAAGGAAGATCAAAGCAGTCTACCACAATGAGCTGTGTGTCCTGATACCAAAATGCAACATATTATGGTGCTACTTGAGCAACCCTAAACAGACAATCTAATGAGTCAAGCTTAGCAGAAATACACAACAAAAACTGCCCCACAGTGACACTGATATCCCTCATTTTAAACAGACTAATCAGACCAAGGATGACAAAAGTGTTATGCAGGATTTACAGTGAGAATGTGTAAACACAGAAAGAGGTTTATGCAGGTCCATGTACTAAATTAGTGAACAAACCCAAAAGTAAATACATATTTCTTCTCTCTATGTTTGTAGCATATCTAAGCTAGCTTGACCTAAAAAGTCTAATGTCCTTTTGTTTTCAAAGTCAGATTTGGGTGCCAGTAAGTTGAGTGAGGCTGTAACTAATATGGGAACTTGGAATGATAAGTGAAAATCCTCCTCTTATTTTCCTTTAGTGGGGGTCAGATTCTGCTTGCATTGAGCAGAGAGAGTTAAGGAGACCCTTCTTGGCTCCTACTGGACTTTGCCTCACCATTTACAGAATTCACATAAATCACAGAATGACCAGGTTGGAAGAGACCTTAAAGATCATCGAGTCCAACCCATACCCCAACACCTCAACTAAACCAAGGCACAAGTGCCGCATCCAGGCTTTTTCTAAACACATCCAAGGATGGTGACTCCACCCCTTCCCTGGGCAGACCACTCCAGAACTTCATCACCCTTTCTGTAAAACACTTTTTCCTGATATCCAACCTTTATTTCCCTTGACGCAGCTTGAGACCATAATGGAGGGGAGGAGGCAAAGCACAGTCCCATTCTCTGAGGGGACATTGTAGCTGTCAGCTGGAACTTTACGACCAAAGCTGAGCATGGGCACGGGACTGCATTGCTGCCATAATGCCTCTGGGAGGCCAGGGCTAACAGCATCCCTTTCCCAGAGGGGTGGAATTTGCCACTCTGGCGATGAAGGAATGGAGATGTGTGAGCTTGGCTCTGCTTCCAGCTGAGAAGTGGCACCTGGTGGCTCAGAGGCAATTAAGAGCCTCTCTCAAACGTGACTCTTGGCTGCAACTCAGCAGCTGTTCAAAGAGTAGAACAGAGCTGAATGAAGTGGACAAACTTACCCCTCACCATGGGAGCCATGCAGGTAAAAGCTGTAACGAGAGCTTAGGTAATCTGAATACTTGATAAGTTGGAGTACAAACTTTGGCTTTAGCAGAGGACATAAAGTTTAAATCTCTGATCAGTACCCTAACCAAAACACCTGTTTCCTGTGGCAGTAATACTTTGTTTTATAGTACCCTGACAACCAATCCTCAAGAGAACTCAGCATGCCAGCTTCATTATAAAATTGATGAATCGAAGGCATTTAGCACCTTACAGGACCTATGATTGGTAAGAAAGATTTAGTCTGCCTTGTTATCATGACAGACAAGAAACTACAAAAATCACAGGAAGAAAACAGACCATCAGTCATCCAGTAATTATATAGCAACTGCAAGGCCATTTAGTTACTGTGGGATAAGCAATAGAATGCTTAATAATTTAACCAATTACCATTCATTATAATAGCCAGGTTGGCATTTGATGATCCACAGGGGTCTTTACCTGCCTCCTCACAGACCCAGCGCTCAGAGTTGCCATAGCAACGTTGGTCACACCTCTCCAGTTCAACTTCTGTCATTCCTCTGTAAAAATTCCACCTTCTAGAACCATCAAGAATAGGTTTGCAAGAGAAGTACAAATTATATGAGGCACCGCTGAAGGCCATTTTTATGGCACCTTTGGATTCTGACAGGTGTGCTATTGCCTCATCCATGGGTCCAAAATTTGTTTTCAATGTGCTGTACTTATTTGACTGATGCATTTAAGACATAAATGTGGAGGTACAGTTCTGCTGGCCACGAGACTAAAATCTACAGCACTTACATGGTGGTGCATTAAAATGACTGAACAAAGCCTTCATCATGATTTTACTGGCTAACCTATGCATAATGACAGTTTGCCTTTTTTTTTTTTTTTTATGGTTGTAGTGATTACAGTCACATCTGGTGGATAAATATCCTACTGCTGTTCTCCTATAGAAAATACCAGTTAAATAACATTCAGAAATCTTTGAGTGTATCCATTAAACCTAACACAACATGGCAGTGCCTTGCTTCAGATTTATGGGGTTTCAGTTTTTTTGCTCTTTTTTTATTTGTGTTGGGGTTTTTTGTTATTTGTTTATTGATTTGGGGTTTTTTTATTTATTTTTTTGGTACACAGGCACAAAATAAAGGACACATGAAGTATTTATACCCAGATTCACTGAGTCTTTCCATTGTCTTTGATAGACTTAGTCTGGTATTTGCACTCAAGAAAAGACTCACAAGCAATAAAAATTATTTCACTTCTTATTCAAAAAGGGAAAGGCTGCCTGCCATTCTTTATAAACATATTTACATTTTCGAATAAAAAGTTTTCAGTCTCGTCCCTTCTGTTGTAGCCATTTGGGCTTAAAAAGCCTGAAATTCTGGACAGCATTACTTTGGGACAATTTGTGTCTGGCCACTGAATTAGTTATCCTGGCTCAGTTGTAGCTCAAGATCTGTTACAAACCTGAAACCCAGGGGAAATGCATGAAAAAAGTGAACAGAGGTTGAGTTAACCTGGTCCTAACTTTATCAAAGAGGTTGATGCAAGGCTTTGATTCAAGCCATGTGAAAGGTGTGAAAATAAAGGAAATCATTCACATTCACTGTCATTTCACTTTAATGTTTTAGGTAAAGTTTAAAGAAAATGGGAGTCTGTGAATCCAGAGAGAATGAAACTAAAAAAGGCAACCAGAAAATAAAATCACTACTATGACATGCTAAAGAGTATGCTTTAACTTTTAGTTATTCTAAAGAATAGCTTTTAAGGTTATTACCTAGATTATGGAGTTGCAGGAGTCAGAAGGGACAACAAAATTCTGTTAACATGTCAAGGTGAAAAAAGACACCTGCAAAATTCAGTCCATGCAATCCCCCTGGTTTACATGCATTGCACAGTACCCTACCTACAAAATTTAGAGCAGCAGCTAGTGCGCAAACTCGGGGCTGATAAAGAGCTAAAGCTGGGAAAAAGGCAGTTTAAAATGGGATTAGGGAATGTGAAAAGAGAGATGGGAAATAAAACCTTTAAAATACAGACAATTGCAGAATGTCTCTCCCCCAAACTTATTTTGGCTTAAGAGATGCTAGCAGGTGGCAGATATGTGACTGTGTGGTTGTCAGTCAGAGCAGAACTTTTCCTAGAGTTCCTTAAATGAAGCATCTCTCGGAGGAACCATACAAAGTAATTATGGTAGGTACTTAAGCAAATGGACTGTTAATAACTAGATAGAGGTGATAAGCCTCCCAGGCCAGCTGGAGACCTGTTAGTGAGAAAGAGAAAGGAAATGAAGAGTAGAATCTGTTTTATTAGAGAAAAGGACTCTGTAAAATATTTTCTAATCTAATTTGTACAAAAATAAAATTTAAAAGAAACACCAAAAAGGTCCCAACAACTTGTCATCAGTAAATGATATCTTTGGTGCTGAAATCTACTACCTATCTTCAGTCTACTGCTTCTGAATTGCTGGCTGAAATAATTTAGGACTGATTTGTTTTGTTGTCCTACAAGAATTGATTTTTTTTTTTTAAGTTGATGAATGACATGAATTTCAAAATTTCTTCTGTTTTTCATAGTTTATCTTAGTCTCTGAGGAATTATAATTGCTATGAAAGGATATTTACTCAATTTATTTTGTCTTTGAGAGATAATCTCTCTAATGAGCCAGAAGTTTTCAGAAGAGGATTTGAAATGCTAAATGTGGAAATACTGGGAATCGTTTCCAACGTGGTCCTTAACAGCAGTGGAGAGAAGAAATGGAAAGTTCAATGTGATCCAGGTTCCCATGTAGAAACAGCAGATATTAGAAATATGTTACTGCACTGCCTGGACAGCTCTAGTGAACTACAGAAGGGACACAAGGATCTCCAGGACTGGAGTACTGGAGAAGGGACACAAGAATCTCCAGACTGGAGTACTGGATAGGAATCAAATTAATTATATCAATAAAATTTCTTACCAGCATATGTTACTCTAGAAAATCTGAATAACATTTTTGTGTCCCAGTTATCAATTAAGTCAAACTGAGTGAATCTGGTAACCAAAAAATAACCTCTTCAACTTCAAACCACTTCAAAATTACAACAAACAAATCTTGCTGAGAAGTCAGTGGGTGGTAAGATCTATTCTCATGCTTTCTTCCCTTCTCTTTTTTTCCTTATACATTTTCTTAAGGGCAACTTAAGTGCTAGATTGCTATAGATAGTGCCAATCAAAATGGCTACAATACCTGCTTTCCATTGCAACCAATTTTTTCTGAGATAAACCTCACATATATATATTTAAAACCACCATCATTTAGTGTCTTTTCCCACTAATCTGGCCCGAGGGTCCATAAGAAGAACCTGGGTTACTGTGACTTCTGTAGGGGCAGGAGGTGACAGACTGAAATCTCAACTGGCCCTTTATTCATGGGTGGCAGACCTAGCAGAGCACAACACGTAGCCAGTCTTCACAGGTGTATTAAAAAACCCACCAAACTTGTACATTACTCAATAATTTTTTCACTTTCCATCTTCCTATGAAAAGCATTAAGAAAAAAGCATCTCATTTTTAAAGAAGTGATTTTATCAAAATGAGACAGTGATTGTCTCATGCATCATAGTTTGTTTTTTTTTACTTCAATATTTTCAACAATATAAACCTCTAGGCTTCCAGGGAAATATTTAATGAAAAAACTTTATTCTTTCTTATTATTTGCATGTTGAATTTTGAATGCATTATCTTACCTTTCCCTCTGAAACAACAACGAAACCAACATCTTCAGTGGGGCTGGTAAAAGCACAATGATACATATTTTACTTTCTCCTTCCTTCAGGATCTTGATCTGAATGAAATTGCAGCTAGGAAATATTTTAAACTGACAAGATATTAGGATATCATTGTTTTTACACATCCCAAAGTAGATATGAGTAAACAGTGATATATAAATATATATACAGAATGGTCATTGAAATTTAATGAATTTGCTTGAGCCAAACCTGACTTGTTACATGCTATTCATTCTGTAATGACCATTAAGAAGACTCAGACATAAGCAGGCACTGGAAAGAAAAAGGATCAAATCGAAGGCATCTAAATAATAATAGTCCAATTCCAAATATGTTAATTCACATGAAATTATCATTTAAGCACTGATCCTAAAAATAATGTACCTTAGTTTAAATTATACAAGCTTTGTCAGATCATATAAAATATTTAAAATATATGTGCACTACTTTTCAAGATAAGCATCATTACCAACACCTTTTTAATTAAAGACTTTTAGTCAGATTTTTGAGTCAGACTTATGACAAAAGGAATTTAAAATTTTGAACTTTGACTTAATCACACCTATTCTGCATCTTTCTCTTTTTTTGCCTTTTCTAGTACGTCCTGTTTTCTAACACTTACATGAAGAATATTTTCAAGAAATGCAAGTTATCTATCTCTGATTTTAAATCTCCAAACGACAACCCATAGGAAAAAGCAAAAAACAAACCTGGACAAGAATTTCAGTAAATATTTTTGGCTAACATACATCAAAAACTTTGTGACCCTTCTGTCCTCCTCAGACCATAGGGATAGATATAAGCCTGAAAGGAGAAGATGAAAAGAAAAGGTTTGTTCCCAAGAAATCATCATTTTTTACAAGCTATTTCTTCAGTTTTTGCAGTATGCTGAAGCAACACAGACTTTGGAGTGCATTAATATTTCTGGAGATCAGTGCTTCTGACAGTGCCTTGGCAGATTATCTCTACCCAGTCTGTGTTTTCTGAAGTAAAACCAAGTAGCTGCGTGTGGGAAAACTCACTGTCAGATGTTCTAGAATTGTTCTTCCAGAGTATTGTGGATCACTTTGCAAAGTAAAAGCCTGAAAATGCTGGATAATTTCAGGGGCTCAGCACTGGTCTGCTAATATGCCAGGAAGAATAAGCAATTATGATTTTCATCTAAGCAACATATGCTGTTTGCTGTCCTGTTCTGAACAGCTGTAGGTTAGATGCTGTTAAGATTAGGCCCCTTCTCTCCTCCATATTTCAAAATTCAAATTAAACTAAAATAACAGCACCTGCTGAACAAAAACACTATTTCAAAATGTGTACTTGCACACAATTACTATGAAGAGGCTGGCCACCATTGTTACCAGTCTATTCTTTCTGAATGGAAATGGCAGAGAAGTTTTCGATGCAGCTGCAGCTCTTCAATTGTATAACTAGTGCTGGCCCCAAGCCAACCCTCAAGAACTCAAGTGGCACCAAAAGATACTATATTGATTTGCAATCGAACATAATAGGCCATCAGCTTAATTATTACTGAAGTGACAAGGTTCTGGATATTTCATATTTATATTTCTGAGGCCTGTGAAAGATGAATGTAAATCTTTTAAATGCCTACATTTGCATATCTTCAGAAGGGTTGAGTGCTCTTACTGTATTCATAGCCTGTGAAAGACCTAAAGGACTGGCTATTCAACTCAGGTTGCTAGATCACACAGTCACTTACTTGCATAAGGAAACAGGCCTGTAAAACTAAACACATTCCTGCAGGAAAATATCCCCAGATCTCCTGTGGACACCAAAAAAAATGTATGCTGATCACTAATACCATCCCCATGGACATTTTCCTGTCCTTGTTACCTTTGGAAAAAGACTGCTTGGGTGAAAGAGAGTGATTTGGCATCATCTTCCACTGTGAGCATCTCCCAAAACACCTACTGACTGACTCTCACCTTAGCTTTATGGCAGAAGGTCTGCAGACAGCACTCGACATTTGGAAGAGCTGTGTGTGAGGGGAATCAGTAACAGCAACAGGAGAGACAGGGATACCAAAACCCAGGATTTCAATGCTGTCACTAATCAGCTCTGCCACACTAGGCCATCAGCTAGCCAATGATGTGCTTCTGTTTGTTAGGTGTACACATTTTTTACTCCCAAATCCTACAACTCTACTCACTTAGAATCATTTAGAGAGACCATTTTAATTATATAAAGAACCACTTCTATTTTCATGACCCTAAAGACATTTCTTCACATGCCCTGTACCTCTCATCTTCCATGCAGGTTGCTCCATTGCTAGGTCACAATTTTTACTGAGTATATACAAACGCATCAAGCAGTGTTTCCTCTTTTACTCCTAGTCCCTGAGTTGCAGTCGTCCTCAAAAGTGTCCTCTTTTGCTTACCATTGGTACATGCTGTAAATTCCTTATTGCATATGGATTCCTTATAATGTGTGTGGATATTTGAAAAAGAAAATTATTGTTTCTTCCTGTTGTCAGTGTGATAAACAAGCTATAAGTGAAAACATGGTTACAAATACAACACCCATTTCTGGATTTGTACAGCATGGGGAAAGATTTGTTGCCATGATTAGCTCCTGCTTCTGACATTTTCCCAAAGAATTCAGGTTTACATTCTCAAGTATCAATGCCCTCTACTGGAGGGAGTATGCCTGAACTCCATATGTTGAAAATTTTTTCTAGTGCTATCCATTTGGTGGCCTTTAATCACTACTGAAAGAGAAAGCCAACAGATGACTGGAAACTGGTTGTCACCATAGACCTACTGGATCCTATAAGGCAATAACTTCATTAAACTTTTCATATGAAAGAAGTCCAGCACTTAAAGTTTTCACACAAAAAAAAATAATAATCAACAAACAAACAAAAATCCCAAACCTAAGCAACCAAACAAAAAAACAAATGAAAAGAGAAAGCTGTTTGCCAAAGAGAAATGGAACAATTTTGTGGGAAAATTTCTTTCTTCATCATCTGCTGATGTGCTCAAACACAACACCCAGCCTCCTCCCCACCAAAAAAAAATCCTTCTAACAACACTCCCCTCCCCTTACCAAACTCCAATCTGCAAACTCGAGGTTTTCCAAAACATGACTGTGCTCTTTAGGAGCTCAGTTATGACACTTTGATACTATTCTGAAATGCAGAGCAGTTTACGCATTTCCACTTGTTTGTTAATGTAAACACAAACAATTTCGTAACTGAAATCCCATTAAAAAAAAAAAAAAAGGAAGACTTAAAACACCAGACAGGAATTCAGCTTTGCCATGAGCAGGTGTTAACTTGTGTAAAATTCCTGGCACAATATCTATGATTTGGTAAAACAGAATGCATTTTAGTCATATCCCTGTAGTGCAGAGTTTTCTTCCCTTTATTTTTTCCTTCTCTTTCTAGTGTACATTGATGCTGTCTGATTGCTCCATCTTAATAGTATCACAGTAAAGGCAGCTCACACCACACCTGCAATCACCATTCATTATCAAAAGGATTTAAACCAAAAAGGAAGATGAATTCTCAAGTATAAGGTAAGCAAACATTATCTGAACCACTTTGTCTTCACACAAAAATGCCTAAATACAAACAAATCATTCCTGTGAATGAGTGCTGAGAAAGAGCAACCCAGATACAGGATAAGTTTGAAAATTTCAATAGTTTTTCCCTTGTCTAGCCCACACAGCTACAACTTAGTATGGAGTGACTTTTCTCCATCTCCTGGAAACAGCACTGTGTTTCTATCTCCCTAAGAACACAGACATGCTGTGTGTGTTCACAAGAAAATTCAGTGAGATCTGAACCCATCAGTTTTGGTCAGGATTGGGGTGTATTGCTGGAAAAATCTGTTCGGCTTTGTGTTTCATTGCTAATAGGTGTAATTACTTAGGTAGAATTGTACCTGTCAATGGATTGTTAGGGGGAACCAACATCATTTTTTCTCACTTATCTGGAAAATAGAATATGATTTCCCAACCAGAAACATTCCAATTTTTCCTGTCAAAAACAGAACAGTCATGAGGAAAAAAAATCAAACAGATATAGTGCTTTGGAGTGTGAGATCTTTTGATGATCAGTTTTTAGCCATACACATGAAAGACACGAGAAGGGAAGGAAGAACATGGAGAGGCCAGGAGAAAGGTAACCCACAAGACACAGAACTAGTGAGGGGAAAAGGGCTTTTCCAGTTTGGAGGCAATTTCCTGCGATTTCATTTGCACAGCTACTTGCTACAGAGCTAACAAAGTATTTTAACACAGTCACCAAGAAAGCTGCAAAGACTCCAAGTGATTCCAAGGGGCAGCCAGACCACCCAGGCCCTGAGAATGCTCCTGGATGAAGTGGTCAGCAAGGAATCAATAATTCCTGACTTCTGCCAGTGCAATCCCTGCAAAGGATGTGTCCTGGGCTAAAACCAGAGTGATAACAAACCACAGGCTTTATAGTCATGTAAAGGGAAAGAGAGCTGCTCAGCAACCACCTGCACAGGCAATTTTGAAATGAAAGGATGTGAAGATGAAAATTGGGCCATTGTTACCAAGTAACTGAGAATACAGCTGAGGTTTTTGTTGCTGTTGTTCAAAGGAACAACAAAAGAGCACTTAAAATACAGATAGGAAGCATCCAGAAACTAATAAGCAATTATCAATGTGCTTTCTATACTATAGGGCCAAAAGGTATCTGAATAATATGACATAGGGCTGCTTTCTAATCACAGAAAAATTTCCTGGAGTAGCACAGAATAATTTATCTCTCTCTTTAAAACAAAGAAAAAAACCAGGCTCCTTTATTAGACTTGTAAGTAAATAAGAGGGTGCTCTTTAAATAGTTCATCCATTCATACCTACACAGTGTGATCACTAAGGGATTTAGATTTTCTCCATTTCTATTCAGAGTGATAGATAACAGCTGATAAATATGTACAGCTCAATACAGAGACGCAAAAAGTAATGTAATCTCTAATGGAGTTAAGCACTATTAGAACATCAAAATATCCCAATCAATTTTGGGAATTTGGAATAAAATCTTCAGATTTCAATAAGACTTAAAGGTTGGATTTTTCAAAAAATTGAAAACAAATATTGAAAACAGGAAAATTATAAATTAAATATTTAAATATTTTGTTATAAAATCAAAAACTGAATGGACCACTGTCAAAGCACAAATACCATCCCCTGTCTCCTCAATATAGACTGGGTTCTGAAACAACATCTTCATGTTGCTGAGCAGTTACTCCCAGGAGAAATTTCACTAAATCTGTGTCATTTACTTTGAATAGGGGCTCTACAGTGAACATAAAATCTTCACAAGCTGATTCTAAACCATCCCAATAGAATTTCTAAATAACTCTACAACAAAATCTATATCAATCTGAGCTGTACCTTGAAATCCAGGACAACAGGTTTCTTCCTGGACCTCTAGATTTTATATTAAAGAAGGTTTTTTCTTAAGGCTTCTTTCTCATTGTGTAAAACAAAGGTATCTGGTAGGAGCAGAAAAAATTCTAAAATAAAAAATAAACATGTTATTTGTTTATATTATATATACTGTAGAGGTATTTATGAGATTAGCTGATACTTCTTTAAAATAAAATTATATCATTTTCATTATATAATTTTAGTTAAAGTTAATACTAATCTGACCACATTTCTTCTGTGGAATTTTTCTGAAGACTTACAGAATAATCATGTAAAATCTTTTTCTTTGCATGAGCACATGCTACAGGCAGGAAACAAAACTTGAATCAGAATCTTATTCATTCTAGTGGAGGACTCCACAGTCTTCCTTCTTGGATTCTCCAGGATTTATTTTCCTGACAGGTCTCCACAAAATATGGTATGTGGCATCCTATGGCTGCTCCGCCAAAGCTACTTCAAGAAGCACAGATTATGTAAATCCTAGCAGCACTGCATTTCCTGGGTTTCTGAGAGGATAACATGAATAAACTTTTTCCTGTGTTGTTTTTTTTTTTTTCCTGTTGTACAGAGTTGGACCAGATTGCCTGAGCTCATGGGAGGTGGTGGGGTGTGAAGGTGGACACAGCACACTCCCATACACACAGGGCTAGTCCAAAATACAGGCCTGGCCTCCACTCCTGTCCCTGCCACTGCCTTCCTGAACCACTGCTTTTCCTCCTCATTTTAAGTTGTTTGAGGCCTGTGTCCACAAAGCACTTAGCGCAGCAGAAACCCAGCCACCACTGAGATTTAAGTGCAGCTGGAAAATGTTAATGCTGAAAAGAGCAGCAGACCACAGAGGCAAAATGATTGGGCAGCAAAACCAGCCAGGCCTAATACTCATCTGTAAAGGAAGGATCTCCTCTGATTTTGGAGGCAGAGAGACTAAGAGACTGTATATTTCTCAGAATCAAACAGCAAAGTGCTTTGAAGTTTTTGTTCTTTCCCATGAGTACAAGAAATAAAGGAGTGATACATTTACAAAGTGAGTAAATCTTAAAAGAGAAACTTCTGTTATTCCTTCATTATTAGAATTAACCTCTTCTGTTTAAATTTATTAATGAAGTACATAAAATTGGCTATCATGAATTTTCTCTCCTTCAGCACCCCAGACTTATTGATCTTAGATTCATTCTAAAATACTGCTGACCAAAATAGGAGCTCGAACTAAATCATTGATTAAGAAATATGTACTTAGAAGAATAGTAAATATTGCATATAGTGGAGTCTCTGAAATCAGAACAGCTGTAGCCACTCTTTTCCTCTGAGAACAAAAATAGTTTTTGCCCTTTTTTGCATTTTTCTTTCTGTCTTTACAGAGTCACACAGTGGCTGAGGTTGGAAGGGACCTCTGGAGCTCATTTTGTCCTGCTGCCTTGCTCAGGCAGGCCCACCTAGAATGGGCTGCTCAGGACCATATCCAGACTTTTTAAATATTTGCAGGGATGAAGGAGACTCCATAAAGGTTCTAGGAAACCTAGATCAGTGTTCAGTGAGCCTCACAGTAGAAAAAAGAGGTTTCTGATGTTCAGAAGAAATCTCCTGAGTTTATGCCCATTACCTCTTGGCCTGTCATTGGGCACCACCTGAAAGTGTCTGGCTGTGCCTTTTTTGTACCTTCGGGTATTTATACACATCAATAAGTATATAAAACTTCTCTATATATCTAAATATATATAAGCACAAAAGCCTTCCTTTCTCCAGGCTGCATAATCCCAGCTCTCTCAGATTTTTCTTGGATGAGAGATGTTCCAGACCATTTGATTTGGCTTTGGCCATTAGGAAGCAGCTCCAACTCTGTTTTGTACTGGGAAGCCCAGAGCTGGACATTTTTCCAGGTGCAGCCTCACCTGTGCGAGGAGAGAGGAGGAATCACTTTGTTGACCTGCTGGCAAGATTCCCCCTAATGCCTCCCAGGATAGCACTGCCACAAGAGCTGACTGCAGATGGGACCAGTGTAGATTGGTTTGCTCATTCCTGAGAATTCCTGGTCATTTGTCCTACCCCATTTCCCTTATTTGGTGTAAAACCCACCATAGGCTTGATTTACCTACACATCCTCTCCCTTTTATAACTTCAACTTTTGTTTTACAGGGGGAGTAATCCTTCCATTAGTTCTGTTGCAGAGGTTTAAACTACTAAGTTATAAAGAACGAAAAATTCTAGATCACTGTGCCTTAGTCACAATCATCTGAGTGAAAAAAGGAAAAAAACACACTTCACATTTTCTGATTGTTCATATAGGATTTTCTGTCCTCAAGCCCTGTAGCTTCTGGAATTGGTATAAATTTTAATCAAACAGCCTTAAGAAACAAATGCTATACATCCCTACACAGGCCAGATATGTATCTTTGCCATTTTTCCCCTTAGGATCAAAGCAAATGAAGCCCAGAGACATCTCATAGGCTGAATGAACCCAAGGATGAAATTAATCAGCATTATAATATATGGATGAGCCTGAAAATGAGAGAGGAACTGATTGGGCATTACCTTTCCTGTTCTTTCATCCTGTGTAAACCAGGATCTTCTCAGTGAATGAGGAAAGTCAGGATATATGACAAAAGAATGGAAGTAACTGCTCCTCCAGGATAAAGTGTAATTTGGCAATAGGAACTAATTTTCCACTCTTCTTATCTTTCCTGAGGGAGAAAGGGATAATAGATTTTCTTTAACTGCCCTCTCAAGTATTGTACTGAGGACTGAAATTACCACTGACTCTTTAAAGTATGTACTTAATATCCTGAGAAAAGCATCTACAGAGAGATGATAATAGAGAATCATATGGATATAACTACACAGACTTACTTTATTCTGGTTCATAACACTATTAAACCTCATGTAAACCTGGTATATGAGTTATGACCATTGAACAAACAATGACACATAAGATCATTTCTATTTCTAATTCAGGCAGAAGAATATACCTGAGGAGGACAGCTGAAGGAATTCATGCACAGCAGCAGAATTTCTTTTTTTTTTTCTTTAACAAGCACATGCACTTTCTACAAAAGAACAAACAAGTACAATGATAACAGTTTATTTTTCATCAACTCTGCCTATTACTGAGACTCTTCCATTTTGATAAAACTATTCTGAATCAAAGATGTGTGTAGGGAAGGTGTCAGGTTTCTTTTGATATTCTGAGCATTTCTGCCCAACCCAATTCATTAGCAGAATTTTTCAACCCACCTGACACTTTATTTTGAATCACAGCTTCATGAAAATACGTTGATTAAGGAGGTTGTAAATTCACAGGTTTTTCAATATTCTCAAATGTTTTCCGCAGGTATGATGTCCCAGAAGGGTTCTGTTAGAAGAGGTCCTGGAATAAATGGAGGACCAAATTACACTGGGCCTGATGGAGTGAAATAGCACACACCGAACTGGTCCATGGATGTTGCAGTACTTCTGGAATTAAATACTTAAAATTTAGATGAAGCCAACTTACCTTTTCTACAGTAAAATAAAGAGGAAATATACGAAATTAAGTATAATATGAGTGCAAATATTTAGACAGCAAATGTAACCTAAAGAAGACACATGCTGCATATCTTATATTCTGTTTCAAATAAAGCATTCTTTGTCTATCTTTTAATCCCCAAATTAGGAACATACAGAGTCATTCAAAATATCTCAGAGATGGAGATTCTGTATGTGTGAATCTAGTGCACTAGTTTTAGTGATTTCTACTATTTTGTAAGTCTTACTTTTTCAGCTAGTATTCCTCTACAAACCCATGTTCAAAATGAGAAGTTAAGTGTATTTTGTGTTAGAAACAAACATAAAGGTGGCACAAACTGTTACCAGGCCACCCCATGGTGCCTCCCTGCCGTGTAAAACACACTGCTCCCCACACTGACATATTCAGAAGGCTCAACAGAGCCCCAGGAGAATGGGATCAACCACCACGTGATGGAATTTACTTCTGTCCTAAAGAAGAGTTTCATTCAAGTGGCAATTTTGACTGGAGGCAGCAGGACAAGACAACAAGATTTCAGACTTCTGCAAGCCAGCCACTCATAAAGAGTATGATTACTGTTGGAAAGAACAACACTGGTAAAGGTGGCTCAGCAAGCTGTCAACAGGCAACCCTAAATTCTGCAAGCTGGATAAACGTGGCAGCAGAAAGGAGAGGCTTTGTGTGCTGCCATGACTGCCCTGTCTGCTCCAAGTCATATGGAGCGCTTGAATCCCATTGCAGAAGTTTAGAGAAGGGTAATTCACTGCAATTTTCATATCCTCAGCATGGCTAAAACACCTCTTTACTCACTGAGGGTGTCCTCATCTCTGTCTCCTGATGTGTTGTTGGCTTTTGTATGCTCCTCATAATCCTCAAAATGTTTTTCTCTGATGCTGTTTTTCTTATCTGCTTTTTGTTTAACAAGCTACAGGACAAATGCAAAGAAACCTATGTTATGACTAAAATTGCAAGCTTAGTTTTGCAGCAAACATACTAATGCTTAAGATTCAATTTACTGAACCTTCTACAAACAATTTCATGGCTCATTTTCCAGCTTTAAGTTGCTACAATGGATATCTGCACAAAAAAAAAAAAGAAAAAAACCGAAGAAGTAAAGCTCCAGTGTTAAGTATTCATTATGTACACTCTCCTTCTAAATTTCTTTGACCATCACAATATTTCTTTGATGTGCCAGCATTTTTACATTTCAAAGACTAAGATAACAATGTGATTTTAAGAAGTCTGGAGGGGAATAAAAACAGAGTATACATCTATAGTGTGCAGTAAAGCAACTGCTTTTTCTAAGACAGTTTCAGTCAATTGTCTTGGCTTAGTTTTGATTAATTTTGGAAGGTGTTTTGGTTTTGTCTTTTAAAATGGAGCAAAATTGATCATGGAAATCCCTGTTTTTAGCAGGGAAGGAGCATTGTTCTTGTAAATCAACAATTGCCTTTTTATTTATTTTTTTATTTTAAATCACTGGAATGGTGACACTCTAAAGTAATTCTCTCACTTCACTTTGAATCCTCCACAAGCACAAGGAATAAAAGAGCTCTTCTCACTCAAGGGAGCCTCCTTTTTACTATACAATTCACAAATGGACTTTACACAGCTGGACTGAAGACCCCCAAGTAAGAAAAGAAACTGGGAACTGGAACAATATGGAAATTAATATTGTTCAAAGAAATACATATTTTGGAACTGTAGAAATGCACTTGCATACATGCAGCTTTTGTTCCATATTGTCTGAACTTCTTAAAAATTAGGATCTCTAAAAAGAGACATGTCAGTTTTCAGTATTTATATACAGCTTGTTTATGTGGCTGGTTTCCATATAATGGTAGTGAAACATACAATGAATTAGAAAAACATATGCCAAAATAAGTATTTTTTCATTTGTTAGCACCTTGCTACCTGTTTCCAACTCTGAAATCAGCTAGTGAAGGAGAAAGAGGGCAAAGTTTATCGGGGAAGGCCACGTAAAACACATTTATCCAGATACAGAGAGACTCGTGGCTCAGCTGGTAAGAGACCCTTTCTGTATAATTTTATACCCAGAGAATGAATGCATTCTGCTTTCTCCATAACTGAAAAGTCCACAGGACCAAACTGCAGCAGTTCCATGCCTGGAAACTGCAGAACAGGGTCCAACATTTTTAGAATATTTTGAGTCATATACAGATTTACTCCCTCAGATCTTGAGAAATCTGAGCTGAAGAGATCTTGCTTTGTCTGCCAGAACTACATCATAACTACTTCTTGTTGAAGCTTGTTCTTTTAAAATGTCTATTTCCATTTCCTTGCAATTTTCAAAAAAAGTAATTTCTTTCAGGTTGTCATATTTCATCTTAATAATTTTCTAGTAAAGTCTCTCAAATATAAGCAGGATTTTGTACAGAATCCTGGGGGCAGGCAGTGGGTGGCAGCATGGAGAACAAATATTCCCTTCAAAACTTTGTGACCCTTTTCTGATAACCAAAATATTCTAGAATGGTTTTAAGCTCACTTCCTTTCATAGTCTTTCCTAATGTAGCTTTCTGAAAACAAAGCAAAACAAAACAAACCACTGGAGCCTGAACAATACGTTTGCAGAAGGAATACAGTTTTAGGCTCTTCATTGTGGCTGTTCCTTGTTCAGAGATAAATCAAATGCTAATCTCCTCTTATTCATAAAAACATAGAGTGCACATACTTTGAAAAAAGAATGCATAAATCTATTATAGACAAAATCACAGAGACAGTAAAATTACAAAAAACAGGGACTGAATATTTCTTCTTACTTTTGTGAGAAAAACATGTGACTGAGAGGGACAAAACCATCAGAATTTATCAGGCCCAGAATCTGGTCTTTATTGTACACATTGTTTATATTTATTACTTGAGGGAACTTAAAATACACTTTAAACCATTTAAAGTTGTTAGAAGTAGTTTTAACATTTTTATTAAGTGTATGAACATATAAGGTCTAAAATAGCTAAAAAAGTATGTGTAATTTGGGAATCTTCAGCCTACAAGTCAGCATATGTTAATTGTTGCTTGATTTAAACATATGTTGGACTTCAGGCGTACTTGCCTTTAATGTCAGAAATATTTTGCATTCTGAGGAAGACATCTAGGAGATAAAGTATTTTTTGAGGAAGAAATCCAGAAGATAAAGTATTAACAGCATCAGAAGAGTAGATGTATAGAGTACAAGTTTAAAATTTTGATCACTTAAATGAGCTACAATTGTTTACTTGGATAACTTGTATGAGGAGAATGCAGGAATTAGCAAAACAGAATTTCTAGGTTTCTTTCTACATCTCATTTCTCTGTGTTTCTGGCTGTATATTCCTCAGCTAGGTAGTTACCTGCCTGTATATTCAAAAACTTTTAATACAGCAAAACTGTTTCTGACTTTAGCCTTCAATTCAAATGAGCACTTTAATAATAGATTAAAAGTTTAAAAGTCAGGGGAAATATGCAGGAGATCAATGAAAGCTTTATCATGACAAAACAAACAGAACAAAAACCCTGCAGAGTAAGTTTGTAATTCAAAACAATATACCAAGAGAATGGCTTATGTCAACAATGTTGTGTTGCAAATGCAAATGATCCCTCCTTAAAAAGAGTTTTCTGACAGTTTTCTATTGTAGATTAATCCCATTCCATGTTCATTTGTTTTTGTCCATAATCACCAATGTTTAGGACAGGGGGACAATGTTGCACTCCTGGACTTCTGAACTCTGATGGGAGTAAAGAAAAAGAGGAATACACAAAAACAAGGATCCATCTATTTGTGGACTGGCTTATGCCTAGTAATGAATTCTAACTGATGAAAAGGACATTTTCCTCTTTTTTTAAAATTTTTTTCTTTTTTTTTTCCTGTGCATATTGATATATTACCCATCGGGTTCAAAAACCCCAGCTCCCATGCTCTGTTACAGTAGAAACATGAACTCATTTGGTTCAAGCTGAGAGCTTTTTTATTACTCTTATATGACTTTATATAGGGTTTGTGACTGGCCACAGCAATTACAAGATGAGAGAAGATGAGACAAGACTCCGCTCATTAACCTTAATAGCTTTCAAGCCAAAACAAAATATAAAGTCATATCTTTGTATTTAAAACTGCTTGTCAGTATTGTGATGCTGTAATTTTACTGTCTTTGGCACATTGCTGTATCTGGTTTACAATTTTATATTTATTTCACATTAACCATTTTTGGCTGAAAGGTTTTGTTTAACTATTGATTATGGCATTTTTCTGAATTCCCTGGTGTGGCCCTACATAAACATAAAGTAATACACAGTTGGTTGTCTTGGCAGCAGGTGCAAGAAAAACATAGGCATAAGAGGAATAAATATTAGGAATAAACCAATAGGATAGGTTCTGGTTCCTTGGTTTGGTCATTATCCTCTCAATTAATAGCGGGCAACAGATTTAATAAAAAATGGTATTTTGTAGCACAATATTTACAGTCCTGCAAAGTAAAACCAAACCATCCTGGCCCTCCTGAGCCACAAACCACCCTGAAAGGTATGATACAAGGAACAACACTTGCCTCATTTCCAAATCCAGAGAAGTGGAGAACTACACATTTGCCCCTCTCTTTAATCCATCCCACTCTATGCACTTTAACCTCTACTGCTTAACCACCAAATATCTCTTAGAATTTATGGGAGTTACACTGTGAACCCCATTATTGTTGATCTTTGGGCTGACAGATTTCTGAGAGAAGGACCAAAACTCCCAAATTCGTACTTCAAATACATAAATTCCTACAGAAACAAATATAAAGTCTTGGCATTCTCTACTCTGTGGCATATACCAGGAAGACTGTTTGGGGAATCTTTGTATGGATAAAATGATTCTGTTTGGCTGCGAATTCTATTTTATTTGAAACCTGTGTCCTTGCCTTGACTAAAGTACCTACAAGATGCTTTGTAGAATAAACAAGAGAACTGCTGTAAAGTCAAAAAATAATTGATTTTATCTGCACAATGAGCCCATCCATACCATGTTGCTGCAGATGCTGTGGCAGAGGCAGGATTTCTTTGCTACTCACAATATTTTGGAGCAAACCCTGCAGGTGTTTCTCTCTAACTGTTTCCTGTGCATCTCCATGTACAGACATTATTTAACTGACCTTACCTATGAGAATGACAGCTCAAAATGGAAATCTCAATGTTGCTCTAACAATGATTCAGGAAAATAAATCACCAGAAAGTGCTCTCCCTTCATCAAAGCTATGCATTCTCTTTGAACCTATTTGAAATGCTGTGATTCAACAAGTTCGAATTTTGGCCATCAAAAGGGACAGTTCATATGGAAATTTAAAATATCCATAATTCATAATGGCATTAAGAATAACAACAACAATAATAAAAAAGCCACATAGGAGAAATGGGCATTACAGGGATCTGTTCTGGAGTCCACAGTAACTGTCTGGTTGGTGAGGTGGTTTTCCCTTGCAATAGAAGAGAGAATCTTTTTACTCTGAACTGGCAATAAATATCTAAATTAGCCTTTATCTGATAAAATACAAAAATACACAAATCCCACTGGCTACTGGTATGAGGAGGAGATACTTAGGACTTCAAGAAGAGTACAGATCTGGAATTCTCTTCTTTCCTGCAACAGCAGGTGATCAATTTGAGGTACAAACACCATTTTTAGGCAGCATTTAGTGATCATTACCTTTATGATGCATGCAAGGCTGCAATTCCCACATATAGCTAAACTCCTGATAGCTGATCTGCATCTGGCAATTGGTTCTGTTCAGAAATGGAAAATAAATAGCACCAAGGTATTTACATTAGCACCAGATTTCTGCCTCCCAAAGACCTCCATCCCTATCTCCTCCAACATGTACAGGAGGTGATGATGATGATGTTCATAACCTTAAAACAGGATCCCCTTTAATCTCTCTCTGTCCATGGATGCCTTATTATTCCATGTATCACCACTGTTAACATGTTCCTTCTGTATTTTCTGATGGAAAAGCCTTCAGGAGGCAAAATTTGAAATGCCAGAACTTCTCTAATCATACCACTGGCACATTATCCAAAATCAGCTTGACAACTATACTGTAGATAAGTTTTTATATGATATTTTCTATGTTAACAAAACAAAATGAGACAGATTTAATAAACCTTGTGGATTCATTCTTTGGAATCCTGAGTAAGAGGATTAATCCTTTGGAATCGTGCACTGAGCTGTGCTGTCAGTGCTGAAATATGGGTCAGAATTATTGATGTATTCTCAGCCTATTTTTGTGTTTTGTGCAGAACCTGCTGATGTTTCCTTCTCTTGTCCTGAAAGAAATTGTCTCTTTGATATCAACAGATAAATACCACAAACACTTAAAAAAAAAGTTTACAAAGTATTGAAAATGTAAATCTGCTGACACAACACAGAGAACCCCTCTCAATGGAGTTTAGTTCATGACTTTCTTTTAAATAGATTCAGACCCTCAAAAAAACAGTTTCATTTTCTTTTCAGGAATTCAAATCTATCCTTCCAACTACACAAGATTAATTTAAATTAATATTTCCCATTTTTATTAATTTGTTCGACCTATGGTTGTTCTATTTCATTTCACTTAGGCCCTTGGTACATAAATCCATTCTAAATGTTTTCACAGCTGCTCAGAAGGTGTTGATTCTTATTGTCAACTCATTCACCCAACTTAACATAATCATTCCCTTTTAATGAAACAGTTAACAGGAGACTGACAACTATCATTTTACTGATGGGGTCCAGGAGCTGGGAGAGGTGACAGTGCTGTAATTACCAGGCCTGACATACTTTGTTCACTTTTTCCCACCTTTTTAGGCAGATGAGGCAGTGCTGTGCAATGTCAACAATCAAAATGGAAATGCAGGCAGTGTGAGGACCCGGGTGAGTAATTACCAGGGGCTGCAGACCTGTGACTGCTCCCAGTGTGGCAGGGCTGACAAGGTGCAGATTGTTTTTATCCCCTAGTGTGAATCTGGCTGTCTTGCTGTTGATAGATCCAGGTGGTGGTATTAATTAATACACCAGCAGGAGTTAGTTCAGCTCTTGACAATGCATTTTCCTTACTAGAGAGAAAAGAGAAGGCAGCAGTCTGTTACTGAGGAAAAAGTAGTCAATCTTTTAACTTCTTCCTGTAAATGTTGAAAAATAAGGTCCATCTCAAGAAGTAAGAAGTTATCATCAGAGATGACTTACGTGTTTCTGTCTTTGGAAGTTGGATCCAGATAGGGCTGCACTATTTACTGAAATTTCACTCAGAAATTATTCCATTTAGTGTGTTCATATAAGAAATGTTCAGCTGATGGTTGAGCATTCAAGTACAGCAGGTAGACATGTTCAACTGACTGTTGAGCATTCAAGTACTGCCTGTAGACATGAAACTGGTCTCATTCTATTTAAATTTTTTGGACCATCATCAGTTCCTGCCATTTCACCTGCACATAAATTCCAGGGGAAAATATTCCAATTGAATGTCAATAACCTGAAATGCAGACTCAGACTGTGAGTGCAGTTATCACTCTGCATGTCATCTAAATGTACAGTCACAGCTGTCAATACTCTAGTCACCTGTAAACTATCAGTGATACTATTACTAGATCATTTGATATTTGATATTTTAATTTTAAATTTGAATATATGCAACAATATATTCTCCACTTGGATGACAAAGTATTTTATGAAGACTATTTTTTGTTATAAAAATATCCAAATCCAGTTTTCATCAATGGCGTTACATTTTTTTAGGTGACTAGGAAATCAAATGTATTTATGGAATGGGCACATGCAATCCCCCATCTTTAGCTGGGGTAAGTGAAGGGGTAAAAACTTGAGTCCTCCGCTACTTAACACACTCACATGTTATCTCCAGAAATTTGATTACTCCTGGGAATATTCAATAACCAGTTTCAGCCAATATGACTCAAGCTGACAAATACTTATTTTTTTAAGCTATTTTAAATATATTCCTTTATTTTTTACTTCAGTGGGTTGATAATGCTGCCAAGAAAGTAACTAATGCTGATGATGACCCTCAGGACTATGGTTTAGGTGAAGTTAAAAAGAAAATATAGCCATGATCTTATGATCTTAAATGTATAAAGCTGGTTTTGAAAATAGGTCTCTACCTACAAATTCACAGGGTGCTTCTTAGAAATTTACAGTTTAAGTAATAACCACTAAAGTGGGCATATTTTGTTAATAACACTCTTGTAGTATAAAGTGTGTAATGGTAAATTCTTTTTAATCACATGTGAGTAATTCTTTTACATTCAAATTTCAGTGTCCAAGTCAACAGCTTCAAAAGTAGGGGGGGGGGGGGGAAGCTTTAAATGTAAACATTTCAAAATATCATATATAGATCAGTATGTCCACACCTGAAAATGCATGCCTTAAAATAGTCTAAATGGTATAAGAACCCGCAAAAAAACCCCTAAAAATGCATATACCAGGGTATCATTATCCAAAACTTCTATACAAATTTATTCCTGCTATGTCACACATACAAACCCAATTTTACTGCAGCAACACCCAGTATTAAACTTCACCCCTCAAAATTCTACACCCTACTGAAAGGAAATAATAATGTTAAAGAAAAGCAGATCCTGTGATCTTTTCACATTTGGCTGCAGATGCTATGCCATATTCAAGGGAAATATTTGCCTGCCTTCCTTCTTACTTGCTCAGATAGTTCCTGGGCCAGACACACTGCAGTCTCCTTGAATAAAATACCCTGTTTAATTGAATGCCTGACACTCAGGATTGAACTGCTGAGACAAGCCTGCACACGCAGTAGTCAGAAGCAATATTAAAAATAGACTCTACCAAACAGCAGAAAAGCAACATAAAACAACAAAAGCTGGTAATCACTACTGAGAACTTGTGGTGATGGATATGAAAGCATACTGGAGAAAATGCAAATGAAATCTATGCAGGAATGCAAAGAAAGAAAAATAATTTTACACCTAGAGGCTGTAATAAGATCTCTGATTGTTGGTATCACACCTGTGGACCTCTGAACTAGTATGGCAGAAATACAGGGCCATGACTCATTTGCTGCAATAAACAGCTTGCTGACTGATGAGAAACAAAGTAATTTTTACCTTCTATTTAAAACTTAAGAAAGATGAAAAGCAATTAGGCACCCTCTGCTGTGAGGTGGCAGTGCAGTTCCTTCTGTGATGCTGAGTGCCCACAGCTTCATGGATTTCAATAGAAAAACTGCATCTGTATGATTATTATCAAATATATCCCTGAAATTCATTTTTGTGGTGTCTTGAAACACCTAGAATACAACTGGGTTTTATCACTGATCTTATTGACTATAATTTGTTTCCCAAATTTAGTGTAAAAAGACGCTTAGGTAGATTAATTTTCTTACATGTTAGCAACAAGAGATGCCTATCTCCCCTTAGATTCCTCCCTCTAGTGATACTTTTGGCCTAATTAAATTCACACATCAGTTTTATGCAGACCTGTGAACAAATGAAACCTATTTTATAGCTTTTCAGACTTAGCCCTACCTCAGGATGAATGACAGCAGGAGTAGCTGCTTTAACTTCTGGTTAAATATTCAAACTGTTGATATAACAACAACAACTGTGAGAAATTGATTAAACATTTTAGATATCAGCTTTCCTGGGTGCTATTTGTGCACCAGAGTGCTCTGTTCAGCTGTCCTCATACTGTGCCCCTAGTTAAGACTTATTAAATAAGAGTATGATCATTAGAAAAAGTTAATAAGTGGACTGAGTGCAAGGTCTTGCAAGCAAATGAGGCTGCTCCATACCTCAGTTCCTCAGAGGTGAGAGAATATAATAATATTCTACAAAAATTTTAAATACCATATTTAAAATATTTTTCTGTGGTTTTCATTTCTTTTTTTCCATTTTTTTGGTGTGTTTTTCATTGCACTTCTTTTTCTTTCTGTACAAATATACATACCTACTTGAAAGGCTACCTTGGCAGTGCTTCCAAAGCTACTGCTCCCATGAAATGCATCCCAGAAGTGGGGAATTGCAATCTCTTGCCTGCCAATTTTGTTTCAGTGGTTTACACCCTCTGTGGCTACTTTCATCTGTCTGGTTTATGAAGTAAAAATCAATATGAAAAAGATAATATTTATAACAAGCAGTGACTACCATTTACTTTGAAGGCTCATTTAGGGGTGGTAAATGTGTCTGCACCAGATGACTTATCATAAGAATTTGCTAATTTTCTTCTGAAACCAAAACAATGCATTTTGCAGCTCAGTTAAAACAGCTGCTTGTTTGGACACAGTCAAATTTTTCACTTAGTGGTTCAGCTACACATTTTCCATGTCCTAATGCTGATTTCCTCCCCCTGCACACACACAAGCACACTTGAATTCCAAATTTCTCAAAGTTTAGGTTTCATCCCATTTTTCAAATTTCCCATTATCTTTAGGACCTTCAGAGTCTCTTGAACATGGAAGAGCTAAACTTTGGCCAATGATAATATTTTTCAGATGACAGAGTGAAAACATTGCTGCTGTGGGTTAGGCTAAAAAACTGGAATGTGAAGTCAGAAAAGTAAATTAATTCCAAGGTTTCAGATCAAGCAAACCAGAACCACAGAGAAGAGCAAATTTCCAATTCTGCCTATAATGGAACTATTGTTTTCTGGGGAAAGGCATAAGGACAGGGCTATGAATCAGGGAACTCTGCCTAAGTGGCATCTGAGAGATCACAGCCATAATCTTCATAATCAGAAATATTTATTCAGAGGAAAACTACAAGAATTTAGTTATTAAAGATGAGTATTGAAGACTTTCAATGAAAATATTCCAGTGATCTTTTAAAAAGTTTTAAGAGCTCAAGACAGCACCACTTTTGTTTCTGATTATGCCACAGCTCCCTTGTTCTGCCTTTTAAAAGCAATTTTTGAATTTAGGCTACAGCACTGACTGGAGAACAAGCAGAATATAATTGTTTAAAAGTAGCGATCCCATAGGGCACCCCTAACATTCTTTAAATTAACCCCTAACATTCTTTTAATTAACTCTGTGACTGTCTTAATTAACAGAAATGCATCTTTCTTCTGTTTTAAAACAGACACAGTTTCTGTTGCTTGCACCCTATGTGAATGTGGCTTGGAACCAGAAACAAGGCCGAAGTGAGGATTACAACAGATCAAGAATCCTCTTGCACTGAATTTTGTAGGTGTCTTGTCTAAAAATGAATTTTCTCGGTATCTTGTCCAGGTTCTAATAAACCTGGACAAGATACCTAGAAAATTCATTTTCTACTACTACTTTTACAACAGTGATGTGGTTGTGCTGCTATTTTCATATAAGTAAGATATGGTGAGATAGATATGGGACAACAAACACTTTTTCATAAAAACCACATAAACTGCTCTAGGACCATTAAGTAAGACTATCACAGTTTCCTGTGCACTTGGTGCGTCCCAGCAGACTTTCTGCTCTTGCTGGAACAGTGTGGAATGGCTTCTGAGAAGCCTCTTCAGCTCAGCTTGCAGCCTGTGAAGTGAGGCACTGCCTTAAGTGACCAAAATTTTGGATTGAAGAACCTCAGACTGCAAAAAATAATTGACCTTAAGTTGTCCCTCTTTCCAGAGCAAGGGGCTCCCCTCATTTGTCTCCTCCTGAGCTGGCACTGGGGGCAGGTATATCTCATTGTAGCCCCAAAAACCATTTCAAAATCCTGAAGGAATAGCAAAATCTCAGTCTTGCTAATTCTCTACACTGTCCTTGAAGGTTGACTCTCACTCCAATTTTTTTATGCATTATATTAGAATATCTAAATCTCTAATAGAAAAACATTTTGGACAAAGATGGGCAAAGATAACCACTAAGGTCTAAAAGGGCCTAAAGTTCAATAGACTTTAAAGACTTTAAAAAAAAAAAACCAAAATAAAAGATTTTAAAAGACCAGAATACACCAAATGTCTAAAGTGTGGGAACGTACATAATTTATTTTATACTAATCTTAGCTGCTCAATTTTTAATTTTTTTTCTGCACCTATGAATCTGTAGGCAAGTTTCTGATGTCCTTTATGAAACCTTGGATGGTGGTGCAAAATAAACCCATATTCGGCTTTGAACAGCAGACAATTTCCTTTTCACAAAACTCTTTTGATGCATCATTTTTTCTACCAGCTATAAAACTGGTAGAAATCATGATTTATTAGACCTCCTCTGAAATCTGTACTTGCAAAAAGTCTTCCAGTCATGACACTGACCTCTATGAAGTGTCAAGTATGGGTCACAAACATGAAAGACAAAAACAAGTTTAAAGAATTGTCTGAAAGCTGGAAGAAGAAATTTTCAATGCTAAAAGTATTTTGATTACAGTTTCATTTATATGGTCTTATATGTGCATTAATAATGCATTTTTAAACAAGGAAAAAATCTAATTATTCAGTAAGAATATATGAGTGTGTATCATGTAATTCTGTAAAACTGTAATTAATTCATGTCCAAGAAAACCTGTCAAAATGAAATACTCTGCCTGGCCTAGTACAGAGATTTCACTCACACTTTATGGATTTCCTTAAGCCCTTGTCTCTATGCTTTGTAATTCATCAAAACAAAATTCTTCTGAATAGCCACCACAATGAGACCAATACTTGTTAATAATCAATTGACAGTGAAAAGGGAAAAGTAAGGATTCAGTCTGTGGTTAAACAAGTTCACTGTACCCACACAGTTTCTTCTCCTGCCCCACAGTGAATTTTCACAAGAAGCCTGTATCTCTTCCATGTGAATTAACAGCTACATCACTCCTGTGTGTTACTATAGTCACACTACGATAAAACATCTACCTTGAATATTTTCAGAAAATTTTTTTTTACATTTTTAGATATCCCTTGCTGAGGTATAGTTTTCCTATGACTTAGGGTTTCATTTCTTCAAATATAACACAGAATTTCCCAGCAAAATTGAGAAATCATACTCATCCCCCTCTCCTCTATTATATTATAAAGCATATAAGACAAGTAACTTGAACATTATCCTGCAGGCTTGAACCACTTTTTCCTATAAAGGAAAATATAACACAATAACAGTTGTACATGGACACGTTACTAGTCTCTTTTAATTAGATGCTAATTAGTGACTCCCTGGCTTTAATCATATCAGTCTGGTAATACTATTTATGCCACACAGAATAATGATCTACTTTATGAGACATCAACGTGGTACATGTTGACATAGGAACAAATCCAGCCATAATTCACCCTGTGTAAATATTCCCACCCAATTGTGAGCAATTTAGAGAAGATGCACCGGCTTAGCTGATGAGCTTGGAAAGAGAGAGGAGAGAAGGGCAGGACAGAAGGACTCAAAGAATGGAGACAAAGAAAAGTACAGAATTTTTCCCCCAAATACCAGCACTTTCATGCTTTGTGTAACAGATATCCATCAAGGTATTCTACATTCAAAGGATGGCAATAACATTATAGTTCATCCATGCTAACAGAGTTAAAAGAAAGCATTTCATATGTTTAATTTTCATTAAAGGTGTTCAGGTACTGCAACAGTTATCTATATATTAGATAATTCACTATAGATAAAGATGATTTTGAAGTTATCATTCTGTTGGAAAGATAATATTTTAAAGTTGTCACAGAGTATTTCAGCTGTACTGAGAGCCTAACAAACCCAGCATATCTGGAGAAATTAGATGGATATAAAGTAATTTTCACTCTGAAATACCCTATGTGTGTCCTAGTTGAAGATCTGGACTTCTGCTTTCTAAAAATGCCAAAACGACCATTGGTTGTTCCTTCAGATACAGCTCCAAGAAAAAAACCAAATCAGGTATTAAATAAAACTACCATTTACCCTGAAACTGCAAACCCTTCAGAGCTCTCCTTTAGGTTTCTTTTATTTTATCAAGATATCTGGAATACTCTGCCAATTAAATCTCTGTCTACTAAGCCTGAAAAAAAAAAAAAAGCAAGAAACCAAAACCAACAAAAATACCACCCACACAAACCAAAAAACAAGCAAGCAAAATATCTTGTGTTTTTCATAGGGTTCAACAACAGGAAATATTCCTGCCACAGCCACATCCAAGTGAGCTCTGAAGAATTAAAGTTTTTCCTCCTAAAGACATTGGTGCTTCTATATAATTACAGTGCAGAACACACAGTGTTTCACGTCTGCTGTTGTCAGGTTAGTTCTTATTGCATTATACTGTATAACTTAATGTGCCTTAATACACAAAGTGCACTGAGGGATACATTTTAAAACTGTGTGTTATTTTAGTTGACAGCATACAGCAGGCTTCACAGAGAGAGAGAGAAAAAACCCCACTTTCCTTTCCCAGTTATGATCCTGGACAAACTGCAAACTTTGGAAGTGCCACTGCCATGAATTTTTGGTGGTTGGATGCACTCTTTTTTTTTATTCATTTGAGAATGCAAAGGAGCCTAGACTTATCTCCATTACCAGGAAAATTTTGTGCACAGGACCAATTGCCGTGCAAGTGAATGGACAGTCAACCTCTCACATACGATTTGCTTCATAAACAAAAACCTGTTAAGTGTTTTGTGGTTTTTCAACATTAAAAATAATCGTGAACAGCTATATAAAATATACTCCACATACTGAAATATTTTAAAAACAATATTGTAGGAAAAGAGTGAGATGTGTGAGTCACTGTTTCTAATTTTCCTTTCAGCTGAAACAGAGAACATAACTGGACCATAGGAACACATATTTTTAGACAGACAACTGACTTATGTAGATACACTATATACATTCCCAACAATTTTGCCATGGTTAAAAGGTATTTATATTCTGATGTGGCTAAAATTGAACATGTCAACACTAATGCATTTTTCTAGGAGAACCACTACTTTCACCATAATTTCCATGGAAAATTTGTGTGCACATGCAGTAATAGATACATTTATAACATCAAAAGGATTCAATTTTCTTTTCAATCATACTACAGTATGAATAGCTTTTCCTATTGAATTTAACAATAAGGCACATTACCACAGTCTAAAGGATGGGGTACTTCTGCTTGCTCATATGAAAGTATGTCAAACAATATATATCTCACAATAGCTCTAGGTTAACTGCTCCTTTATATAGGTTTGTTTCTAATACATTTGTGTCAGCAGATTTTTTTATATTATTTTTTAAATTTGTAAGAAGAGCAGCATTTCAAACTCTGTTTAACTCTCCACAATATTAAGAGTATTTAAATATGATTTAAATCTGTGAAGTGACTTCATTGTACAAAAAAAATTACTTTTCATTAAGAAATCAACTGGAATTACATGCTTAGATGTATAGTTTGGATTTGTAACACTTATAGTCATTGTACCCACTCATGGGCATCACTGTCGCTGTCCCACCTGGGAGAGAAAGGGAAGGTTTGATCTGAGAACCATTGTCTCAATCCTGCATGCCTTGAGTAGGGCAAGAAAGAGAATAAACCCCAAACTGAGCCCTAGTGCAGTTTTGTTTGAACTCCACATTTATTTTGCTGTCATGAAAGAGGATTCTTTCAGAGTCTTTAAGTCAATGAAAACAGCCAGGCTTGAGGGAATACAACTCTGACAGTCTGCACAGCCACAAGGTATTGTATTGCACAGTTCATGCTTTAAGAAAAAAAGACAAATTCATAAAAGGCTGCAAGTTTCTCTGTTAATCAAGGATAATAACTGACACTTTTTAAAGATTCATATTTAAGCTTAATTATTTTATAGCCCATATGAGAGGGAACACGTAACAGGACTGTAAATCTCTTTGGAAAAACTTCTCATACAGGTGTTGGCCATTCCCAAAAGGCGACTGGCATTTTCAAACTTGGGAACTATGGAAGACATCTTACCAAAACAGTAAGTGGAGACCCACAGAGTGTCCAGGTGTGATTAGACATCACACCTCTCTCCATTTTCTGCTACTAATTTATTCACTTATGAGTAAAAAACTAACTTGTGAAATACGATGTTAGTTTCCCTCCTTTCTATAGCTGCTTTATTCTTTGTTAGGCTTGAGCACTACTCTAATGGGATTAAAATGAGCAAACTGCTAAAAGCCCATGGCATTGAAAATCCCAAGTTTCATTCAGTCATTTAGACAAATATTCATCTTTGTGACCCATGGGATTTCATGGAATTTTTTTCCTATGTGTTTAAAATAATTTTTCAGAAATTCTGCTTTAGTAGCTTTTTCAGACTCCCGTTATTCTAAAATTGCAACATTTTACACAAATTGCTTGGCCAAAACCAACCAAGTTCCCTTATGGTTAACTGAGTATTTAAGATTCTCACCAAATTGTTCACCCTGTATCACAGGTTTCAATTCTAGCTCTAACTGCATTCTTCCAGTTTCACCCTTGAGTAAGTGTGGAGTGGGACAATGGTGAACTGGGCCTTTGAATCTGGAGCCCCACAGGACTTAAGGAATCTCTTGCAGGTACTGCTTTTTGTCACAGAAAAAAAATTATTTGAGTAAAAACTTAAAAACTTAACACTATTTGTCTTTGTTCTCACTGACCATTTTTTACCACCATCATACTCTGTTGTCCTTGCAGCCCCCATGTGTCCTGGTTTGGGACAACACCTGTGTTGCTTAGTTTTAACAGAACTTTAACTACTGGCTCTTTTTAGTGCAGTTTTAGAAAAATGCCTTTTTTTTTAATATAGATTGTCTGCTATGATGTTTACCTGACCAAGAATCTGTGGACATCTGTAAAGATGCCTACACTTTTAGAAGAATTAAATACCATTTAATCCATATTTTGAAGGTGGTTCATCCCCTTTAATAATTGTGTTTCTACATCCTACAAATGCAGAAATGAAATAACAATAATACTAATTATATAATTTTACTCTTCCAAATGGCAGGAGAAACTTGCTATTAAAAGTTGTGCTCTCTCTATATATACAGACATATATATATATATATATATATATGCACACACACATACATATATACATATATATACACATACATATATACATATATATATATACATACATGTATATACATGCACATACATATATATATATACACACACACACATATATAAAACAAGCAGTAAATATTTTTTACAGTATCCACCTTCCTTTATTTCTCTCTGCATATACTTCAGGATGTCATTGCACCAAGCTTTGCATTTCCTACCACTCACCATTAGAAGGAAGAAGTGCAGCAATACAGCATGGACACATCTGGGACTGGTGTCAGTGCTCCATTGACTTTTGGCCCCTCACTGCAGTGGGAGAAAGCTGGGGACTGAACTCTGTGGAGCTCAGCTGAATTACTCACCTGAAGTTCCTAATTTTAATGACTGTTCAGCTGTTTTCTGATTCACATTAGCATTTGTTATTCAAATGGTAACTTGGATCCTGATTACATAAAAAGCAGCTGAACCTTTGCAGCAGAAATGTTTTTGTGCTTTCAGTTCTGACAGTTAATTAAATTATTTAAGAAAACAAAACAAACAAAACCAAAGCAACAAACACACAGACACACACCCCCCAAAACCCCAAAAGAATAAAAGTACAGTAAATTCCTTTCTGTAAACAAAGGTAAGTAGCAAATATTATTAAACTTTCAATCCTAATGCAAACATTCATGGAACAGAACAGATACATAATGCTATTTTTTGTGTTGGAAGATTTGTTCTCCAAAGGTTTCTGTGGGGAAGGATCTGCTTTTGAGATCACAGCACACAGATGGGAGAACTCTCATCACGGTTGAGAGATCATCTGTCATTTCCCTGAGATTTTAGTATGTGGGGACATCAGATTCATAAACCAAGAAAGGCAACCAACAATCTACAGCTGGAAGTGCAAAAATTCCTAGACATGACAGGAGGCACATTTCCTAAGGGCAGGGAGAGTAAAAGTGCGAAAACAGCATAGACAAGGGACCAAAAAAGGCACATGCCTCATCCAGTTTCTACAGCTCAGCAATCCTCCTTCCTTCCACCCAGTTGTAATGAGCACCTAATACAGCAAAGAAACTATTCTCAGTGCTGCATGCGTCAGAATTCTAGAGAAACAACTGAAGAAAAAGCTAAAGGCCACAACCTCTAATGAGAATTTCAGCCTCTTGGGTACCACAGGTTCTTTAGCTTCATCAGCCAAGCCTGAATTTGTGAAGCATATAACTTGTGTTGGAATTATTCTTACATTCTGTGCTCCTCATTGCCAGACTACCCCAATATGATTTTAGCCTTTTTTAATTTCTTTTATATTTTTTGCAAAGAGGGCAGGGGAGGAAGAAAGATAGAAGCTAAAACCTGTGCAGTGCTTTGCATATTTTTATGGTTTTGTTTTGTTTATTTTCCTACACTGGTTCCCCAGAAGGTGTCTTTTTTTCTCCTATGGTCATTTCTTTCTAGAAACATCTCCTGCTATTTGGTATCCAGCCATAATCTGGGCCTTTACAATGAACCATATTAAAAAAATGACATTTAGCACATTGTCATAGAAGCAGATTATTTTCATGTTTCTGTGACTGCTGAGTCAGATTAGAATCTGACAACATTCAATACACATTCAAGCACAAGACATGGGTGTACAATATGCACAGCACACCAGCAGAAGTTCTGTGAAAAACGAGATCAAATCTCCGTGTTAATCTGTAGGTAAATTGTATTTATCACTTAAGATTTGTATCAACTTTTCCTTAAGCAATGAAACATTCCCTAAAAACAATATTTAGATAAGATCAAATTGTATTTTCATTCAATTTTAATAGCAGTGGAAAATCCAAACATTCCTGCCCATCACACGAACTCAACAAACCAACTTCCTACAACTTTAAGTCATGGCAGGGATGTCTGTTTACCATTCAGGAAAGATATAGGAATGGGGATTATTAAAGAAGTAAAATGAGGTGTGTTGTCAAGGTGATATTGTTGTCTAGCCACTGCTGAATAACCACACATCACTGAAAATTTGTACATTACATCAGGTACTAGGAAAGAATTAATTGAAAGATATGATGTCAGAGGTGTACACAGCAAAAGATAAAGTTTGGAAAAGAAAAAAAATGGGATTCTGGAGTTCACATTTCAAGTACCTGTTTGGTTTTCTGATCGATTCTAGAGGAGTCTATTTTTAATATTAAAAGAGATAATATTACTCCAGTTTTGAACTTTTACTTATAATAATCTGATTTGTGACAAAGCCCTAAACAATCTCATGTTTAACTGAGAGTACATGGTATTATTTTCACACAGACTGAGCACCACAGCTACCTTCAAATTTCCCCTGGGACCTCAGTTTCCCAAATGTGCTACATTGCATTGAAACAAGTACTGAACTAAGGTAAACAAAATGTTTCACAGAAACTGGATCTGGTACATGAACTTTAGACTTGGAGTTCAGGATCTTGACAGCTGTACTGATTGCAATGCACATTCTCTTCCTTCAGAAGTCTTTTGATACTCAAAACACAAGAAAAAAAGTGCTGTTTGTCACACACACATATATATAGAAATATATATATAGAAACTTTTAATAGCAAGTTTCTCCTGCCCTTTGGAAGAGCAAAATTATATCATTAGTATTATTGTTGTTACATTCCTACATTTGTGATATGTAGAAACACAATTATTAAAGGGGATGAACCACCTTCAAAATGTGGATTAAATGGTATTCAATTCTTGTAGAGGTGTAGGCACCTTTACAGATGTTCACAGATTCTTGGTCAGGTAAACACCATAGCAGACAATTTATATTTAAAAAAAAAAGACATTTTTCTAATACTAAAAAGAGCCAGTAGTTAAAGTTTTGTTAAAACTAAGCAACACAGTAACATTTTTCTGAGCCAGTGTTCCTTTTCTTTGCAAATAATGATTATCCACATTATGGACTGAAAGACACCTTTTATCATCTTTAAAAACAAAATTATTTTTTTTTTAATTTTTATATTGCAGACAACAATTCAGTTTGAAAGGAAAGGAGTTTGCATTTCTGTCAGCAGGTTCAGAGAGGTGCTACGTGTTATGATTCCTTCTCTCATTTGTTGCTAGAACAACCACAGCAATTATGTCATCTTCTAAAACTATCCCCACTTTTATCCACCCTGAGCCTGGTGAGGGAGCATCAATAGCTGAATAACCTTTGCCAGCATGATCCTCCTTCTATTATTTGAGGAAAAGAGACCAATAAGGTGTTCTGATCATCCATGAAGCAGAGAGTCTTCATGACTGGTGAATTCAGTAGCAAAAGCAATAATATTTACATACAAGTCCCTGAATAAAGGGTTTCAGGCTTGAGGCTTGTGGTATCTTGAGAGAGAACCCTGGAAAATACTCTCTAAGTGAGCTTTTAAAGAATTCAAAATATCATTGCCAAGGATGGAACTCTTTTGTTTTATCACTTCATTGTACAAAAGTACTCATAAAAACAATGCTCACAAAATCCCAAATCTGAACTCCACTCCTTTTCATGTACAAGTGCCATTAAACAGCAAAAGAGGGAAAAGAGAGCAATGGGGAGGAGAATGGAATGCACACAGTCTATGCCCTATCTACAAACAATTGCATTTGCTTCACATGGAATAGTTGGTGCAGTAATATTCAGGAAATGAAAATACAAGATATCACTAGATGAGTGCCTATTGTGCAAATCTTTAGCTCCTCTATCCGTGACAAAATGATGGCACTTTTACGGAGAATCTGCATATCTGTTTCCTGACAAAGAGATAAGAGTCTAGAGCATATATATAGGGAGAGAAAGAAAAGATGAGGAGGCAAGAAAAGAACTGCTCAGTCCAGTTCCCATGGAAGTGCTCACTGAAGAGCTATTTAGAAAAGACTACACTTCAAAAAAATTTGGATCTTCCAAGAAAATAGATTTAGCCTAGGGAGAATTTTTAGCAGTCAAAATGCTATAGTTGAAATAAAGGCTTCTTTTCCCAGAGATTTAAGAAGGAAACTTATTTATCCCCAACTCAACCATTTGTTCTTTCTCCCAAACCGGCACTCTACCATAAGAATTACAGGGATGTTGCAAGTAAAAGAGGGATGGGGAAGGGAGGGAGGGCCAGTAGTGAAAATACATCTTTAAACTCGGATCATGCCCGACAATTGGAGCAGGGACACATTCTAGTATGTGAAGTGCTTTCTTGTTTGACTTATGTGCATGCAGAGTTATAACAAGAAATAGAATAAAATGTAAAATCCTTTAAACATGTGAAGCACAATTTCCTTTTCCACAGGAGAGTCGTCTTTTGGAAAATGAGAAGGAATTAATAAGAAAAATTACAGTTGAATGAAGCGAGAGGGTTGAGAGACTTTTTTTAATTCATTCTGAAAGTCCCACTGCAGAGAAATCAGAAAGCTCTTTATTTTTAATTTGGAGGTTCTCAGAGCCTAATCCTCGCGCAGGCCGGCTGCTCGCTGCTGACTCGGCGAGTTTCCCCTTCCTGCTGCTGGTGGAGGGTGATCAATGAATTGACAAATGCCACTGACTGCTGAGTCAGCCCTGCAAGGGTTTGCCTCGGGGAAATTTGCACTCTGAACAGGCAAAGCCAGAAAAACAGAAATAAAACCCACCAGGACAGAGTTCTCCGAGCAGGAGGAGGCAAAGAACAGAACACGAAGGCAAGGAAGGACACAAAGGGGGCAAAAGTGTGGGTGGGAAAATGCAAGGCGTTTTATTGTCTATAATTTATGGACTGTTAAACTATTGAAGCACATGATGGCTGGGTGCAGCACTGAGAGAGAGATTAAGAGGATGAAGGGGCAGATCACAGTATAAAGGGGAAAACTGCTTGCTTGTGAAGCTCTCTGCACAAAGGACTGGCTCTGTAAGACAAAGGATGTAACAGATGCTCCTCCTGCCAACAGCATTTAGAGGTTCATGAGTTGCTGGGAGCAAATCAGAGTTCAGGCTTCCAAGAGCTTGACATGTCACTCAGGCCCAAGATTCTCTAATAATTGAGTGAAATGAGTCCATTTTCATCCTGTAACTCTGTTCTGACAGACTGAAGTGAATTTGTCATTTAGGAATGAGATGTTTTTGTGCCAAGATTGCCAGACACCATGACAGAAAAAAGAATGATCATTGGGAATAATACTGGTGTCAATGCTGTTACAATTTGCAGCATACATCAATAAAATCAACAAATCTTACCTTTTAGCCCTTCTGTATCAAGGAACCTTCTCCTCTTACATTTCATTTTGTCATATAATATTCTGTTTTTCTTCTCCCACATTTTAAATAATGTATCATGCCACATATCTGGCAAAAATAAAAGTGCCTTTCTAGTGTTTGTCATGTACTTTTCACTTCACTTCTTTCCATGTCTTCCTTGCAGTGGGCCTCTATGAGAAGCACCTGACCAAACTTTCATAACCAGTACCCTTTCTTCTAGTTTTTACAGCAATTTGTTCTGGTTTTTCAGAGTTCTCTTTCACTCTTATTAGGAATTCACAAGTCTGAAATCTCATCTAAAAGCTATCCATTCCATCTATTACATAAGGAATTTTTCAGACATCCTATCAAGTCCAAAAGAAGAACTACTCCACTACTTTTTAAAAATCTTCACAAAGTAATAAAAGCTCCTCTCTCTCCTTAAAGCTGAGTATTTTGTTCTCAGAAAGGTAACTGAACTTACAGTGAAGATCACAGATCTAGATTCTGAGTCAACTGAAATTTTCCTTTTAAGAGTGATCTCACCTTTTCCTGAGAAAGGACAGAGCATCAGTCAGTTGAGTCGGAAAGATACGTGCTGCAATTTTAAATAAATTTTACTCCAAACATAGAAACATTAAATGTCCTGAATTGGAAGGGACCCAAAGGATCATCAGAGTACAACTCCTGGCCCTGGATAGGACATCCCAACAGTCACACCTTGTGAATTTAAAAAAAATAAATCCTTATAGCCTGGGTTGGCTCTGCCTTCAATTCATTATTTTTCAACAGTTGGCCTGTACAATTCAAAGAAAGTTTTCAAAGAAAGTTATTGTCACTGTCTTTCCAATTTTTTTTTCTTCCAAGTCGATATATTTTTTAAAAATAAATTTTAGAAAATGCTAGAAGATCCTGATTATATTTTAGAGTTTAAGATCTTTTAAACTCAGGTGACAAATACCAAAAGAAACAGATATTTGAAACAAAATAGAAGCTTGAATATTTCTTTTATAAGATATCTTAACCATGCACCTACCTATAAAATTTGATCTGTTTCTGCCACTGTTCTAGCCAGGAAAAAGTGGAAAACAATGTGACAGTGACAGCCATAACAATCTGTTCTTTGGAAGTACTTGGATTACAGTAAAGGAACACAGAAATTTGTCAGATTGTTACATCAAGGGAGGTCACAAATGAAGGCTTGTGGTGATATATTTGAATAGTAACATTATCAAAAGATAGTCATTAAAATGTCAATCAATAAAAGATAAAATAATATAACATGATTTTTGTAATGGGCTATTCTATCACCTATTTATAATAGCTGAACTTTCTGTTCTGACTCTGCATTTTTCTCTCAATGCTAGTAGCAGAGCTGGGAAAATTTTAATTTTAAAGTGGCATATTAATCAACAATTTATTTAAAGAAAAATAACAAGAAAACCAAGTGTTTGAGGTCCAGATATTTATAACTTGATTTTTACAGAGACAAAAAAGCAATGTCAATAATTTTCCAAGCGAAGAATATGTAGACTCTTCCCCTTACCATCTATGCTCTTTCTTTTCTTTAAACCTGTGATGCATGCTAAAATTATAAAACACAGTGAAATCACAAAATTTACTGAAGAAAATCATCTGCCTCAGAAAAATCTCAGGCTTCAAAGTAAGCATTAAAACCAAAAACCCACAAAATCTAAGATTTTTCATCACACTCTTAAACCCCATGTATTCAGAGCCCATGGCTAATAGCCAGGTGACCAAGGAGCTGATTTCCTCAAGTGACTGCTCCTCAAATTCTACTCCACTATGAGGAAAAGAGTTATGCCTCACCCTTATCTTTTCATCCTTCATTTCAGGAGAAAACAAAATATTCAGAGCTGGAGTACCCAGAGATTTTTTCACTAGAGCTAAAAAATGTAACCAGCATTTTCCTAGCTCATTATGGCCTTTTATAGATGTCTTTTTTCCCCTCCCATAGTATTGAAGAGATTATAATGGCCACAATTTGTGTGAGAAATGAAGAGTCTAGATGTTTTACAGAAAAATCTTCATCCCTTCTTTTCTTGTTTATGAAAAGAAAGCTTTGGTCCTTTTATCTTCTCACAAGAGCTGGGTTATTACAAGCCTTCTAAAATCCTCCCAATCAAGAAAAAAAAAAAAGCAGAACTTATGCTGAAAATGGCATGAAGAAATGTGTGTATTAAGAGGTGTCCCCAGCAATGTCGAAACCATAGCACTTGATTTTATTAGTTTTCAATCTCAGGTAGGTAGGTTTCTAATTAATGAAGCATTTGTTCTGCATCACAAAACAAGTGAAGAATACCCTTCTAATGTCAATGACTTGCATCCAAGAGTTAATTACTATGTGACCTTCAGTCATGCTCTTGTTTTAGGACTAGAAACACCCATTTTTAGTGGGAATAAAGTTTAAAAGTGAGAATATGTGTCTTTGAAACAATATCCATGGCATACTTTCCAGCCAGACAGTTTTCTGCATTTAGTGGTCTGATTTTAAAAAAACTAGATCACAAAGCTTTGTCAAAACTCTTACATACAAAGACATTCATAAAACACGAAGAACATATCTAAACTCCACATGAGTTGAAAGCATGGTTCTTCTGGCCAGTTTTTCTCTAACTACAACAGTTAAAGAGAGTAATATAAAACAAACTAATCACTCATCACACACAGGCTTTTGTTGTTACAGAGAAGCCTAAATATAGTGGTTAAGGAAAATGGAATAAGTTTCTGATCTATGCTGTCAGATTTCATTGCAAATTCTGACCTCTGGTGAACCAAAGTCAGTCTTAAAAGAAATTTTAAAAATTTAAAAAAATGTTGAAAAGAAGAGGGAAGAAGGAAAGGGGGAAAGGGAAAAGGAAAGAGGAAAGAGGAAAGAGGAAAAGGGGAGGGAAAGGAAAGGGAAAGGAAAGGGGAAAGGGAAAGAAAAGAGGGAAAGGGAAAGGGGGAAAGAAAAGGGGGAAAGAAAAGGGGGAAAGAAAAAAAGGGGGAAAGAAAAAAAGGGGGAGAGGAAAGCGAAAGAAATGGGAAAAAAGGGAAAGAAAATTTTTAAAAGGAAAAAAAGGAGAAAAAAAGAAAAAAAGGAAAAAAGGGGGGGGGGGGGGGAAAGGATAAAAAAGGGAAAAAAGGAAAAAAAAGAAAAAAGGAAAAAGTTCCTCATGCACAAGGTTTCCATGGAACTCTGTCAGAACTATAGGTATCCTTCTTACGAATACAAAACAACACTCTGAATCTGCATTGCTGAAAAAAGCCAGTATTTTCCTAAAATAAATAGCAAGGAATATTCTCAGGAAAGACCTACCTGTTTGTAAAAATATTTGAAGGCTTCTCAAGAACTAGGAACACAGACAGCAGCAAGCTGGATCAGACTTGTGCTTCACCTAGGCTCCACTTGAAATTTTATAAAATTCTCTCTAGTTCAAAACTAAGCAAACTAAACAAATCTTTCATTACCTCCCAGTGCAAGGCCCTTTGAAAAACATTTCCCAGAATTTGAAATACCACAGTTGGTATGATTTCGAAAACAGTTCATTCCTAATGGAACTTGAAACATAAACAACACTGTTTTCCAATCTGTCACAGCATTCTCTCCTGTGGCTGCTGCAGCACATTTCAGCTGATGATACCAGAGAACATCCAGGAAACAGGGAATCTCCTCTTTGAAGAACAGTGACACAAAGTACAAAATATACAGGAGATTTAGTAGAGACATATTCTCATAGATACTTAGTAAATCTGCCACAGGTAACAACTCTCACTAACATTTGATGGAGTACTGAAGTAATAATGCCATCCTAGTGCAGATAATGTGGAAAACAATGATCAAAACAGTTTTGTTTCCTATTATTAGTCACAGTATTTGCCCACTGATTTATTTTCAATTCCACTTAGTCCCTCCTGCTTTATTTCTCCATAAAATGGTTAACACTACGCATAGAGCCTTCTTATAGCTTGAGTTGAATGTCTGTCAGTTGCAGAAAACTCCCTTTCTTATTAGAGCAAAGCAAAATTGTTTAGAACCCCAGTCAACAAAACACACACACACACACATACATATACACATACATACATATATATATATGTAAATGTGTATGTGTATGTGTGTCATTATCACCTACCCAGCCCCATTACCACAGCTGTAGGGTCAAGAACTGATGTAAAAGTCAGGGAGTAGAAGCCACAGGGGTAAAAATAGAACTACAGCCAGACCAGAGAAGTTCACTGCATCCTTTGGACTTCTTTCATCTGAATCCAGGCCTTAATCTTGGCCATTACTGGCACTTAGAGAAATTTGCAGTTAGTTTCAAACTGAGGCAGTGCCACACAATTAAGCTTTACTACAAAAAATTAATAAGTAAAAACAGGTTTTTTCATAGATCATAGAATGGTCTGGTTTAGTAGGGACCTTAAAGATGATCCAGTTCCAATCCCACTGCCATGGGCAGGGACACCTTTCACCAGACCAGGTTGCTCAGAGCCCATCCAGCCTGGCCTTGTACACTTCCATGACTGAGGCATCCACAACGTCTCTGGGCAACCTCTTCCAGTGCCTCACCACCCTCACAATAATTTTTTTCCCCTAATATCTAATCTAAACCTACCCTCTTTCAGTTCGATGCCATGACATCAGAAATGTCATGTAGACTTGTAAATAGTCTTTTTACTTCATTTCTGTTGGCTCCCTCCCAGTTCTGGAAGGAAAAATCCTGGAAAGCTCCACAGAAGTCTGTGACCCTCCGGCCCCTGGATCATCACAGGACACTGCCTGAGACATTGCTGGAAATTCAGCCTGGGAGCTGCTCCCTAGGGAATCAATCCCATCCCACAGCAGCTCCTCAGGATATCCCCAGGGAGGACACCAGGCTGCTGGACAAAACCTGTCCCTGTGGGAAAGGTTCTGAGCCTCTGCTCTGCAGCTTTGTCATCGTACAGTGGGAAAGCTTGGATAATGGTGCTGTGTTCAAATGGCGCTCACAGCAATTTTTTAATCTAACATGCAGAAGTTACTGACTCTTTTATTTAGAAACTCATCCAGCAAACAGTCTTTGGGTAAATGAAGATATAAAAATTAGTTTGGAGGAAAAAAAAAGGTGTTAATTTAATATGTGTAATCCACATTTTCTGTCTTGAAAATAAGGTCATTCTGTTGTTGCACCTACAAGTGCAAGCTGCTTTCCAGACAATCTGAGTGGGCATCATGCCCCTGAGTTTGCTGTCTCCTTCAAGAACATTCCACAGTTACAGCTATTTTTCTGTTCATACTCTGACCTACTCTGGGCTTGTGAACAGGTTTTTTTGGGGGGGTTTTGAGAGTGCCAAAAGCAGGTGAAAGTCCCAAAGAACAAATAATTTAAAAAACAGGAGCAAGCACCATGCCACAGAGTCCACAAGCAGAACAGAATGAGTGGCACGAACAAAATGCAATTCAAGTGTCCACTCTTCCTTATTCAAAATCACAGCTTTGACTCCCTTTGTCACTCTTGTTTGGTTCACTGTCATCATCCCTGCAAGAGTTTGGCAACCAGAATGTGACAGAAAGTGACAGTAATGCAGTCATCCTTTGCTTTTCTTGCAGAGGCAGCTGTCAGAAGCTATACCACATTAAGCCGAAGTACCAGTCTTCATGAAGCTTTTCCAACATTAAAATTTAAGAATATACCTTTGGAGAGTTTAAAGTAAGTTAGGATTGTCATTTCACGATAGATACAGAGATAGATGGATAAAGGAATGGAGGAGTACAACAGACAACAAGTGTTACAGCAATTTTCTTACAAGCCATTTTGAAAACTCATCTTATGCATTCTTGTTGTACAAATTCCAGAAACAACAGGGATATTGCACAAAACAGCATTTCAGGTACCATTTACTGACTACTTTAATAATATTAAGAAACTCTCTCACCTTAGATAATATATTAAAAACTGCACTATTCTCTTGTAAATATTGTTACACTATTCCTTTTTCTCTGACACATTTTTGGGGATTTGTTTTTTTAGTGCTGTCCTGTCCAGGCCAGTTTCTCTTTTATATATAGCCTGAATCTATAAACACGCCCACTTGTAGAAACACAGACTTTTTAAAAGCTAGTCAGTCATAGGACAAGTCCACCCAAAAGCAGCAACTAAAATAAACAGCATAAGGAAAAATGCCATTGAGGTAAAATAAAATGCAATAAAAAAATAAATGCTTCCATGTGTGAAAAATGTTTTTTGGGTTTTTTTGGTTTTTTTTCACAGAATCTGTGTTGCAGAAAATGTTAACTGAATTTAATTCTAAATAATAATAAAAATAATAATAATAATAATAGTATAGAATTATAATCTAAAACAAGAAAATCCTGTCTGCAACTCTACTAACACCGCAGCAGAATCCCAATACTTCACCAAATACACAAATATGTCTCAGAAAAATCTTGTTGCCTACTACCACACACTTAATTAGAATAGAATAGGTGCCACAAAATTATGAATATAGGGGTGAGAATTGGCTGTCCCTGGGTTACTCCCCTACCCCTGTCCTACCAGGTGCTGTAGGTGTGCTCTCCTGGAGATAATTTATTCCTAAGAGGCTGAATTTTTTCTGATATTTCTGCCCTAAACTCCTGTATGTTTCCCCAAATAGAGATAGATTTCTTTTCAAAACAGCTCTTATCGTATTAGGGCTTAAAGACCAATAGTAAGGAAGTGAGAAGAGTGGAATGTGTAAAGAGGAGGGAAGAGGCAGAGTCAAAACCTCCCTTATCTAAAAATATTCATAGACTAGCGGGATAAACCATTTTCCACAGTCCTTACACATGAAACAAGCGTCACTAAGTATAAATTGCAGCAAAAAGGATTTAGATTAGCCACTGGCAAAAAGATTTCTGGCAATAGGACAAACAGAGACTGCAGTAGTTGGAAACTTAAAATGTGGGGCAGCCTAACAAATACACAGCCCAAGTGGGGTGGGGCATGCCAGCTAAGCTAAAGGGCTCCTGAAGCCCTTCCAGCTTGGTTGTCTCTGAATTTTTTACCTTCCTATAGCATTGCCTCAACTACAGCAATTTTAGGAGCAATTCATTCTGAAGAATGAAAATACTGTGCCCCTGTATAAAAGTTTTTTGAGAGAGGAAAGCAAGAAATGCTCATGAAAAGGAGGACAGTTTCACACTGAAGAAATACTCTGGTGAGAAAGAATTAGGCATCAATTTAAATAAAATTTTTGGTGAGATTAATTTGGAAAGAGTTGGAACCACATTTGAACTACTCAGAAATAATTTCTCATACATACCAATATTCCGTATGAATGGCTCAGCTGACACTTGTAGAAACAGCTATTAGACCAATATAAATAGCACCGATTTATGCATTTTACACAATGCTCTGCATTCCAGCTTCTAGAAATTTCCTACATTTTCTGGATGGCTATCTTTGTTTCTACAGACTTTCACTCTGCCTAGTCCTTGAAACCTATTATAGCAGTATATTTAACAGACACAGCACAGAAGCAAAATGCACTTTTAAAAGGAGAATATACTTCAAGCTCTATATCTATATGTAGAGTTACCTGAGATGTTTGTCTTTTAAAGAAATATATTGTGATGGTGGATAACCTACTTCTAAAAGCTCTAACAGAATTTCCTTTTTTCTAATTTTTTCTGTTCTATTAAAAGCACAGTTTTGTGCTGTGGTGTACTCTACAGTATCCATGCATATCAAGAAATGGTGACAAGATATAGAGGGACAGCAAGACTATTAAATATCCATCATGCCACTCTGGATCAGGCTTAATGCAATCAGAAACACATGACTACATCAACTTATCTCCTTTGATCAAATGTGATTAAGTAAGTCATTAATTTTCAAGACAAATAAAAAATGCAAGATCATTTTATTATAAATGTAAATGCCTGTCTTCTTAAATGATTTTTCTAAAGGAAGCCCTTCTAATACAGAACTTTGTATACTTCAGAGAACAGTTGTTTTAACATTGGTTTTAATTTTAATGAAACATTATGTATTTGTATGCATGTCTTCTTTCCTTTTTTCTCACACTGCTCATGTTGTCAAGCAAAATTTGTGCATCAGCTTGATCAAGATAATTTCATTATACCATTGTTACCATTATGACTTGGGCAATTAGTAGTTTATAAGAATAAATTTATAGCAATCAGTGATTGAGGCACATTTGCAGTAGTCAGGGTGTAATAAAGCCCAATCAATTTCTTTCATTTAATATGTAGGCTGTGACCCCAGTTTTGATGAGAACTCTTAGCTATTTCATCTTTAAATAAAAAAGAATGTCTGCAAGCAATTATAGTGGTGTGTTAATTGGATATTCCTTTTTATCTTTTATACTACAGAATGCATTGCTAACGAAATCCTTGTTTTCTCTCCCATTCCCTTTCTCTCTTCCTCTCTGTAATGAACTGATATTGACTTGGTGTATTTTGCTAAGACAATGGGCCAGATTTTGATTTTCAGTAGCACTGGTGTAAATCTGGAGTGACTTCTCTAAATTAGATGGAATTGCTGAGATATCTCTGCACACAACTGAAACCAAAGCCCACTCTCCTTTTCTCAGTTTTTATTGCCAGTAACAGAGGGCCTGATTCAGGGCTGAGTGCCTCTGCAGGCTCTCATCAGCCACTGCCTTGCACCTGAGCTGAAGTGTCCACTGGCATGCACGATTCAAAGGGATGATTCCCAGGCTTGGAGCATTGGGAAGGCTTGGTCTTTGCCTAGGGTACTTTACTGCATTAATTCCGTGCTGATTTAAGGTATGTGATGATAGATGAAAGCAACACACACTGCAGGAAGAAATGAGGCTCCAACCCAGATTTAATCAGCGTTACACAGCCCGAGCTGAGCATGTTTCATGTTCCATGAAATCACCCATTGACCTGTGCAGGTCCATCATTTGGGTAACAAGTTCCTGCAAAGGACAAATAGAGCTCAGATAGAAGGTGTTGTGGGTGCAGGATGCACACTTTGGAACAGTTCACTAAGAATTTGCTTCATATTTCTTTCCTCTGCGGTGGGTATTTTACGCCATGCAAAATTCCAACATTTCTTTGTGTTTATGTTAGTATTTTGAAGGTTCTCCATCACAAGGAAATTATTTTTTTTTAATTTCTTCCGGGACAAAACTTCTAGTATTTCTATAATTAAATAACCCTTGCATTTTTACTTCAGAAGGGGTATAACTTACCCTTACTTGGAAACAGTTTCCTTACTTGGAAACATTTGGTTTTTTACATATCAATAATTATGCAAGAAAGATATTTTACAAGAATTATTTTGCAAGAAAGATTTTTTACAAAATAAATTCACCATCCTTCAGTGGTGAATTTTCACGTCCTGCGACACTTCAGACAAAATCATTTGTGTAAAATTTATCATTTGTAGCAGGCCATGAAAACAATTGCAGCCTCACCTGATCCTATATTGGTGTCCTCTGATCTATTCAAATGCTTCACTACAGTTCTGTTATTTATCAATGCTTGTGATTGTTTGCTACCTGTAAGCTTCCTTTCTAACGTAATTCTATTTATTCAACATTTTCTGAGGCTGAGGAAAGGAAATCCTGAAATCTTTAGTCCTTAATCAAGCAGAAATCCCACTGAAATTAAAAGGAATCTTACCTGAGTGTAAACTCAGTGAAGACTTAAGGATTATACCCTGTTTTATACTTAGAATACTTAACTCCTTAAACACATTTGAACTTATTATGGGGAGAGAGGATATGGAAATACAGAAATAGAGAGATCCTCAAAACCCTAAGGAGAATAATACTAGTAACATGTCTCAGACAAATAGAGAGCCAGCAAAAAAACAGGCAGAAATGCCTGGTCGATATATGTATATAATATATATGTACACATACATCTCATATCTCTAGATACTGTGACAAATAATGCTCAATATCTTTAACTTGCTAGTTAATTTTATTGTGTTTCTTAGTTATTCTGAGTCTTGGAAGCATGGAGAAGAAGGACAGAAGGAAAAGATCTCTTTTTAATGAATGCAATGGATACAGCTGAGGAAGAATTTCAGCTCTCAATTCTGACACAGATTTCCTCCAAGTCTTTTACAAAATTAGTTATTTTATAATAAAACCGACCCAAGCTTCAGTTTCTCTTCTGCAAAATAGCACTTCCCAAACAAACACTAAACGTCTTCCTTGTTCATAAATCATTTTTGCAACTACAGCCTTGAATAAAAAAAGTGTATCGATATCATTCAGAATGGTTAAAAATATAGAAAACTCTAAATACATAATATTTTTTATGAAAAAATGGTAATATTTTCAAATTGTAGTAGCTTCTTTTTTTCCCATCACCATGATAGGTTTTAGGACCAAAGCTTGCATTGACTTTAAGATGTGCTTTAATCCTGCTCTTCTTTAATCCTCTGTTTGGCACTTAATTTTCATTACCTTTTGATATGTCTATAACCCTTTAATTAATAAAACCATTATGTAAGCGTTGAGATCCAGACATAATAACAAAACAGAAAATTCAAAGCTAAAAAATTTGAATTTTTTTCATTAAGTATTTTCAGGCAAATACCCTGGCAAGGCATCAGGTCCTCACCAAAGACATTTTATCATTCCCCCTCCTCAGGTGTACAGGGGAGGAAAAATATAGTGAAAAATATATATCTCAATCTCATGGATTGAGATAGAGACAGGGAGAGATCAATCACCAGTCACTGTCATGGGCAAAGCAGGGTCCACTTGGGGAAATTAATTTAATCTATTACCATTTAAATTAGGCTATGATCATGAGCAATAAGACCTCCTCTTGAAAACACCTGCTGTCCACCTCTCCATTCTTCCTGGGCTTGACTTTACCCCCAATTTCTCTGCCTCCTTCCCTCACAGCAGCTCATGGGGATGGAAATTGGGGCTGCAGTAAATTCACCTCCTGTTTCCTCTCTCCCTCCTGCCAGGTGCCTGCTCCAGCACAGCTTCCCATGGGATCACAGCCTCCTTCAGGATACACCTGCTCTGGACTGGGCTCCTCCAGGGGCTGCAGGAGAAGGAATTCTGTCTCTGGCACCTCCTGGAGGAGCATCTCCTGCTCCTTCTCCTCCTTCACTGACCTGGGTTCCCACAGGGCTGCTCCTCTCACGTACCCTCACTCCTCTCCTCTCTGGCTGCAATTGCTGCTGCAATTAACCGCTTCCCCTTCTTATATGTGTCACCCAAAATTCCAGAGGAAAGCACATGTGCACCAATGCCCTCACAAATATCCAAGGGAAAATATCCATCCTACAGGCATGCCAATCCTCCCTGACAAACAGCAGAGTCATGGAAAAATCAACAAGAAAACAACCAAAACTTCCCCAACTTCTGAACATGAAAGAGGCTCATAATTTAAAAATAAATAAAAATCAGGAGCACCAAACAGTTATTCTGGTGATTTTGATAAACTTTTTTGATAAACATATTTTTCAACATGTGTGGCACTACTTATTAATTTTGTTTAACTGAAAAGCATGTAAGATATATTTTTTGTGTAGGTCTAGCCTAGTGAAGCATGATCACAACTATGAAGTAACTAGTCAAATACCCAAAAGGCTTCACAGAATACAACAAATGTTTCAGAAGGTGTGCTGACTTTGCAGGTTTTTTGATATCACATTCTGTTACATGACAATACTGACAACTGAAGAAAAAATATTAGTCTTTTTTTCCCTGTGGGTAAAACATTGCAATTTAATCATACCATTTCCTATCACATGTAAAATAATAATAAAAATATCTTACACCAACAACTCTGCATCATATATAGAAAAAATATAGCGGCAGTAAAAAGCTAAAATATTTATTGGTTTTCTACTTAAGATGTTGTTAACTCAGTGGATTATTTCTACAGAAACCAAACAGGACAGTATGAAAATTCCATGGCTTGCATCAGCATATGGATTTGGAAAGGTGTTTAAAAATTGAGTTTAAATAATATCTTCTCTTGATGTTATCCAGTTGCCAGAGTTTATTGATTTGAATGATACTTGTTAGCAAAATGGGGGCAAAAACAGTCTTGTTGTCACAGTTGTTTTGTGCAGCTATTGATGTGATGAAACAATTTCATTTGTGGAATATTTTAAAGCAGCAGCTGCCTAATGGAAAAGAAATCCTTTAAGAAATTGCATGCATAAAAGCTCCTAGGTGTTTAAACCTCTGGTCAAATGAGACAATTTATAATGTTAACAAACTTAATTCCAGAACAAGTTGTATCACAATTGGACCTGTCACCATTCTACAAGTAACTGTCCCTTATGATTCATTATGACCCACCCTGCCTGACATGTGGACTGAGTGCAAGCAGAGTGTGGAGAGTGAGCTGGGAGAGGGGAGATAACAGAGATAAATCTAAATTCATTCTGGAAGCAGTCACAGTCAATGACATATTCACTGACTTCTTCAACAGCTCATTTGATAATGTTCTTTCTGCACTATTCATTTTTCTGAAAGATGAAAGCTGGCTGAAGATCTCATCTGCTCACTGATGCAGGGAGAAGATTTGAAATTAGCACAAAAATAAAAAAAGGGAGGGGTGGGGTGGTGTGGAAAGCAAGCACTTTCTGATTAACAGTTTCTTGGTCCTGACAGGGAAGGCTAAACACCCTGGCTTTTCAGGTCACCTTTAATTAGATATGCATTATAATTCTACAATATGTCAATGAGCTGACTCTGTCTGGCAGAATTGTGCTTAGAGAAGGGGGAATACATTAATCACAATAATTAATTGCTTGAAGAATGGAAACATTGTTTTCTGTCGCAGCTTGTAACACGATACATATTTGTATAAATTTTTTATTACTGTTCTACACAAGGCTCAATCCAGCAGGTTAATAGAGTGATTTTAAGACGAGTGCAAAAAGGGTCAGTAATTCTTGGCCTTTAATAAATTCCCGGTTTGAGTTTCTTTTCTTTTTTTTTTTTAAGTGAGGAAGAAAGGGGAGGAGGAGACAACGCTAATTGCATTAGCCAGCCAGAATGTTATATAGTTCATTACTGGAAATGAGAATTAAAACACCAGCTAACTGCTTTTCTCCACTGGTACTGAAAATATACTACACCTGCTCCTGCTGATTTGCCCAACTTGTTAATTATCCAGAAAAATCTGGGTCAGTATTCTATGACCAAATTAGTTACCAGCTAAAGATTACAACTGGCTTGCCAACAGGAAATTAAGAAGTGTCATATTGAGTGGGGGCAAAAATAAAAATATGATACTTGTAAGTTATTTTGGGGATTTGTTTTTAGAAAAGTCTTTGAAAGAACACTTTGCATTAAATCTCTTTTAATTTTGCTCCAAGAGTTTAAAATGCCTGTCAACGCTTCAGAACTGTCAGGAGAGTTTACCAATCAGTTCAGAGAAGTTCTTGCTGCTTTGCATGAGCGCTGACAGGCACAATATGTACCTGTAACCACACAAGCACTTCACCAGCACTGCTCTATCTACTCTTGAGTGGGGAACACAGAAACAAACTTCTGCAAGCACATTCCTCCACTCTCTTTTACCTACTTCACTGCAAATGTGTGTGTGGATGTGCACATTTTTGAGCATTCATGTCCATTTCATCATTAGCAAAACACAAAAAACTAACAAACAAAAAACACACAAAATAAAGTGTCAGAGGCACAGAGAGCTACATCCTGACAGACACACAGCTCCCAGCTCTTGGACTAGTCAGACACTCATTTGCTTATTCAGCACTCCACTCTCCAGGCCACCCTTCAGATGCTGCCTTTGCCTGCCCTCACTGCTCATAGGACTCATTTGTTTTCCCTGATCACATAAACAATCTTCCCTGAATTAATTCATCAATAGAAATTTCTCCATCCGATAACCCTTTTTATTTTCCAGACTCATAATTTCTCTTATCCAACACCCTTTTTTTTCTCCCATCCCTAACACATGGGGAAAGACAGGAGATGAGAGGGGTGTGTGGAGGGAATTCAGTGAATTATATGATCATGTGTACCTGGAAAACCTGCGTCTTATTTAAATTAGGAAAGAGGAAAAACAATATAAACAACTACAATTATATCCACAAACCTTTTTGATGCTTCCTAAATGTGATAAGCTCCCTTGGAAAATAAAAAGAGAACCTGCAAAAATTGCCAGTACATTTTAAGAGGCCTCCAAAACACTTCTCATTAATTCAGCAGTCTATGTTTGTGCTCCTTTTCCAGTTTAGACTGTTTTCTCTCTGAGAATATGACAGAAAATTATATAGCATATTATCTTTAATACTGGTACTCCTCCTTTATCTGCAAAGCAAAGATCAAATAAATAGCCCTCAGAATAAGCCAAATTAAAAATAGAAAGAAACTGGTACATTAGATCTTTAGATAGAATAAATACACGAGTAAAAAATAAAACCTTTTGTAGACCTTATTTTAGAAAAATACCATAAAACCCCAGAACATGACCCACAAAATCCCATCCCTCCAGAAAGACACATATTTATGTATAAAAATAATGAGAAATCAGAGTATATGTCCAGTAAAAAAAAAAATAACGTTTCAATTATGTTTTAGATAAGTCCAGAATTTCATAAAACAGCCATTCTTAGAAAAGGGAGCATGGTTATATTTTTCCCCTCAAAATAAATAGAAGTACTATACAAACCCAGTACAGACTGCTAATCAGCAATGACTCTGAGCAAGATGTAAAGTGAAAACAGTGAGGCTGCCAGCCATTAAGGTCTTTTTATTGATATAACACATTTCCAGCCATATGAAATAAATTCTCCTTCTAAAAAATTTTGGACTTTCTTTTCTATGTTGTCTACCCCCTGACACTCTCTCATTTTACACACCAAAAATATTGGGCCTCAAATATTGCCAAATTAATTGCTCCTGTTATGCATTCATTTTTATGGATATAAAGATCTTGCAACACAGTGGAGATTCAGAATCAGGAGTTGGTAGATACTCCAGAAGTCATGACATGTTCCAAAGAGAATCACTATGAATATTTTTCATAACTGATCATGAGACTGAATCTGCTTTAGTTCAGTCTCCTATGTGTTGCCTAGAAGGCTGTGAAAGCTTTTCAGATGTCAGGGAACAGCAAAACATCTAAACAAAAATTCTGTTGCAGCAGTTATTAATTTCAGAAAGGAAAGCTGTGTAAAAATTTGGATCAGGAAGTTTGTTAAAATGAACCTTTGTTAAAAGGAGAAGTGAAAAGACAGCAGTTTTAAGGCTGTCAGAAAAATCTATTTATTTAGGTACCATCATCATAGAGGTTTAAGCAAAAATGGAGATTCATCAAAGTCTAATATCCACAGAAATTTCTGGAATGGTCAAACACAGCAAAATAGGAAAGAACACACATAAACTACAAGAATCATTAATAGAATTATTTCAAGTTCCTCTTAAACAAAATTATTTAAATATCCTTCAGACCTGTACATGAGAAATGTAATAAGTTAAGAAATATTAGGTTGGAGCAAGAGACTGAAACCAACTATTTGTACCAAACTGCAAAAGGGAGGAGATGAAGAAGTTGCCCTGGAGGAACTTTTCTTAAGAGGAACAACTCAGAAGAATTGTCCAATACTGAAGAGCCAATCAAAGAAATAATGGCAAAAATCATGAAATGAGCAACAGGAAATTCTCCTGAACAGACAGAATTCACCCAAGAGGTCTAAAGTAATTCAAGTATAAATTTCACATATTTTGGATGTTGGCATAAATCAGACCAGACAACAAAGAAATGGAAGGTAATAAAGCTGAAGCAAAATCTCCATGAAATGGTCCAGGAGATTCTAAGGAGCTAAAGAGCAGTAAATCTGACTTCTACAACAGACAGGTCAGTGGAAATATAATAAAGAAGAGTAGAACAAGCAGGTAAATAAGGTGTAGTGCACAACAATCCAGACACTTTTGTAGATCAAGTAAAGCCTCACAAATTATTAGTTTTTTGAAAGAGTCAATGAATGTGCTGCTAGGAGTAAACCAGTTGATATATACTCCGCACCTGAACTCCAAGCAACTTCCTGGCAAAGGCTCTGTTTTAAAGGAGTTTCTAAAGAGGAAAACATTAACCAGTGGAGAGTAGGTATCCAGGTATCCACATCTCAGAGATTGGGAAGGACAGAAATTAATGGCCAGTTTTCCCAATGTACAGGAGTTAAATGTGGAACATTTATATATAACAACATAAAAAAAGAAAACCACAAAAACTAAACAAAAAATCCAAACAATAAGAAAAAAAAAAAAAAAACAGGGAGAAAAAGAAATAAGTGATAGCAAAGAATTGCATAAGTAACTCACAATATGGATTGACTGCAAGATAAACTTCTTGATAAAATTTAATTTGATAAATTCAAAGTGATGCAAACAGTAGATACAAAGAGTGAAAAAAAATCCTTATTATGTCTACCCTGTGATGGATGTTAATTTACTTATAAGCTGTCAGGAAAGAGATCTTCAAGTCATTACACATCTTGCAATAGTAGTTCTATGAAAATGTCAGCTCTGCTTAGCGACAGCTAAAAAGACAAATAGAAATTAGGAATTATTTGGAGAGCATTAAGAGCTAAGTGGAGAAAGCCTTATTGCTATTAAAGAATTTCCTTATTGCTATCGCTGACATTCATGTGAATGTGGTCACTCCATCTCAAGAAGGATACAGCAGAACTAAACATGATGTAGGAAGGATTATCAGAGATCAAAAATTATTTGCATTTGAAAAAATTAAATGGACTAGCTTGTATGGAAATGGCTCAGAGGGAATACCATAGACACATCAAAGTATGAATGATATGCAAAAAGGGAATTGGAAACTATCACTCAATGAGGAAGTGACAAGTATCCCATGGAATTTTCAGCTGAAAATTTTAAATAAACCCAGGTTAGCACTTTTTTTTAATGTAATATGTAATTAAACTGTGAAATTTGTCACTGAAGGATACTGAAAAATGAAATGGTATTGAAAAGCTGTTAGGAAAATTCATGACAGAAGCAATTATTAAAGGGTACCAAACAAAAAGATACACTCACAATACTGAGCTGCTCTGCAGATTGCCAGAAGCTGATAGGGAAAAAGTGGGGAATTATCACTTGTGTGATAATTCTTCTGTCCTTAGAGGCATCTCTGCCGGGAGATCCTCCCTCTTCTTCACATGGATAATGCCAAAACCAGGAAGGAATGGAGAAGATGGAAGAAAAGTCAGATTTCACACAGCCACTGTTTCACTGACATATTTGCTTCCTGGAGGCACGACTGTCCACCAGAAGAGCAATTTACTGGAAAACTGAAGTATTATCTTAGGTATGTCATGAAAAGCCAAGCACTAATAACCTGATAACCCATTAAACTTCATTCCTCATCTTTGCTTGTGTTGGTAAGTTATTGATGTAATAATTACGGATAATTACTGTCACATTATGACCTAAGTGTGTACTCATGAAAGTGTGTGGAAGACAAAGCATGAAGAAAAAAAAAAAATAGTCATAGCCCAAAGTTGCCATAATATATTCAGATTCTGTGTTAGTAAGACTGTTCTAGTGATTCTAGAATTTAGCAGTTACCTGAAAGCATTACAAGCAGAAAAATGGATGCAAATATCTTTTCACATGCTCAGTTATAAGATTCACAAGTGAAGTGATCTTGGAAAAAAGGTGGGAGAGGAAAGAAGATAGTAACAATAGAGCTATTTAATTTAATCTTACTTAAACATTCTTAAAGTAATCTAAGGTTCAAGCCATGTTCTCTAAAATGGAATTAAAACTCATTCTCTCCTCTTCCTCCATTAACTCCTATAAAAATGATAAATATAAATATAAATCCTCATCAAATGTGTAAAGCCTTTTCTTCCATGCCTCAGGTAGACTGTATGTTCTTAACTTACTGAGATGCTCAATTTTATATATGTATATATATATATATATCAATATGCACTAATTATCTCCAAAGAAGTCTCCTCTCTTTAAAAGAGGAAGGCAAACTTTGAGGTTTGTTCCATGAGGCACTGAACTATCAGTTTTGTCAGCTGATGTGTCAAAAAATAACTTTATTCAAATGAAAAGTCAGCCAAGCTTCATATTAGGCTCGGGCAGGAGATTATAAATCATAGCAGGAATTCAGGGCTACCTAAGAACAATATTTCTTTATTCTCTTCTGGATGATAATTCATTTGTATAAAACAAAGGCTAAGTAGAAAGTCTGCAATAAACTAAACAGAAAAAAAATATCAGGACTACCTAGTGCTGAAAACTCATGTTTTCTTGACACTATGCAACCCAGCAAATATCCTTGCTCAGGAGGCTGAAAACTATGGGAAAGCTGCTGGTTTTAAAAGCAAACATGAAATTTTACAATTTGTGTTCATGCACCACGGTGCATATTTTTTTTATATTTCAAATCTGTATATAATCTTTCAAGATATTTCAAGAACACCATGTGTTGTGATCAGTAGGCTGAGTCCTTCAGTCCAGGCTCATGCATGCAGTTGTATTTTAAGAAAATTAAATCATCTACATGAAACAAATAAAGAATATTTATTCTTTAAGTAGCTAATAGCTATTGTTTATAAATGAATCCTTCAGTAGGTGTCTTATTTCTTAAAATCCCTAAACACCTCAAGGAAATGCTGTTAAAAGAGTGTTGTAGACTTGATGCTGCTTAAACATTCAGCCAGTAGGATGGACTGCAAAATGCAAAAGAAAATTTAAAAATGTGTCTAAGAACAGCTTTCAGAGTGTTTCAAGGAGTAAGGGAGAAAAGCCCCAGTAAAAAGATAATTTTTAAATTTCTATTTCCTACTAAAGTAACAACCATCATGGAGGAGTATCTGCACAGGGTACTAGAACTGAACATAAAAACCAAAAGTATCCAAAAAGAAATTCTCCCTGGCGAACTTGTCAGTCCTCAATACTGCACAGCTTCTCCTGGAATTTATGGTAAAATGTTTAGAAACTAAGTTTTCTTTCAATAATATTTTCAACATATAATTCATATAAAGTTGTTTCATGCTCTTTCACCAGGTAGGAGCTTCAGAAGATTTTTAACCAATGATGAAAATTTCCCTCCTTTTAAAAGAACAATGCAAATAAAAATCTGACTTACATATTAAGAAAAATAATTGAGCCACTTCCTGCTAAATTAGAAAGAAGCAACTTTGAGACTACGATTCTTTTGTTCTGATTTAAGCTTTCCTATACCAAATTCACCAGTGTGCTAGCTTTGCAATACCTTTAAGTCTTTTTTTTCTTGTTCTGAAGATTTTCTATCATGATTCTATCTAAGAGAATGTATACCTTAGAATATGTAGTTGCATTTATAAGTCCTGTGCACATAAAAAAATCAAATCTTTCTTCTCAGATTAGACAATTTGAAAGAAAAATCATAATTAATTTGAGTAAATAGCAGATTTGTCATATGTGGTATTTCTTATTTGTAGCATACCTCAAAGGCTGTTTCTACAGAAATAAATGAAATATAAAAATCCAGTCTCAGTGCAACAGGCCTTAATTATTAGTCACTTTTGGCCAATAGTAAAGGAATTGCCAGATAATAAATGATACCAGAAGATGGACAGAGAGAGTTCTGCAGTTTTCTAGTTCTGTCAGTCAAAACCAAAAATAGCTGCCATACACATTTATTCAGCCATATATCAAGATTAAGGAAGTAGGAATGAAGTGCAAGAATTGGGTTTTTTCCTATTACAATTTCAGAATTTTGGAAAGAAAAAGCAGGTTTTAAAGATCACATTTCTGCAGTACATACTTTTCCCTATTTCCATACATTTTACCTTTCTAATCTGCAAAATACAAGAGAAAAAAAATCCAATTTCCATGTTACTCAATGCTACAGATGCTGCTGCTATGGAAACTACCCTTCATGTGCCAGAAATGAAGACATAGAGTTGATGTACAGTTACTGCAATGCAAAGCAGCATTACTTTTTAATTTTTCCATTAAAAGTCTAATATAAATGCCTAAAACATTGCTTCAATGCATTATGCATTCTACTACTTCCAGTGAACTCCATAACACTTGTGACTACAGAACGTTGTGAGAGATTTCCATGGAGCTGTCAGCTCATTGTCTGAGGCATACAAAAGAACATTGTGTAGTAGAAGTTGGAAAACACAGGACTCTGTAATAACCTGCTTGTTTATAAAACTGAAATGATGACATTTATCTAATAACAGCTCTGGCTGGAACCTATGTATCCTTGAAAAGTAAAGTAAAGGAATAATGAATGTTGCTGTTTTCATCATAAGGAACATCTGGCCTAGCGTGAAGCTCAGGGCTAAAGAGAAAGTGGCCTCTTCTCCCCCAGCTTTTATCTTGAGCCTGGACTTCTTTTTCCCTCTTCTTCAAAGGTCACTCTTCACATGTCTCCTGAAACTTTCGACCAATTTTGGTTTCATCTCTCTAATTCATTCTATGATATAATTATGAGAATGAGTGGGCCCTCATCTCTCCACTTTGCAGACTCACTCTTCTGTGAGAAATGTTTTCATTATTAGTACTGCCCATATTCTACCACAATTTTAACTGTTTCGATTTGAAGTCATGCTTTTGTTCTGTTTCTGTGCAACATCTTCCTAAATCATGACCACAAACTACAGCTATGTCTTCTGAATTTCTCTATTGAATTTCTACAGCAAAATTCAAGAGAAACAATAATAAAAGGCAAAGAGCAGTCCCAAGAGCCACAATGAGTATTATTTACTCAGGAACTGTTGAAATGTTATAAAACCAAAATTATAATGCTGGGACAAGTGATGAAAAAGAACTCCCATAGTGACTTAAGCCACAGGTATTTCTGCTTTATTTTTTCCCATGCTCATGAAGAAAAAAATATTGCTTCATTGTTTTCAGAGAGTTTGAAGAAAAGAGATGGAAATTTGAACAACAATAACTCATATTTTTATTTAAAAATACAAATATCTAAAATAATGGTTCTAGTGAGCTCCAAATTCAGGCTTGTGGGTGTGTTTTTATAAACACAATTACACTGGTGAAGGACTGTGTGCTTTCCATCCCTGAACAATTAACTACTAAAACCAAAGGTTGAACATCCAAAAATGACAGGCTTATCACTGGGGCTACAGATTCCTTAGCACCTAATTGTCATAATATCCAGACAACAGCTTCTCTAACTCAAACCCCAGAAATGGCATCATGATGAAATTCTCTGGCCTGTGAATAGCAGAGTAATTTTAACAGAGGAGTAAAGGCAGGAAAAAGCACTAACACTGGATGCATTGGCAATGGTGCTATCACAAACTGCAGTCAGGTGCAGGAGTTGGAGATGGGACATCAGAGAGCAGGTGTTGTCCTTAATATGAATTTAAATGAGCTGGGAAGGACAGAAAGAATTGAAGAGTTCTTGCTCTCAATAGCTGTCCCCCCACTACATCCTACAATAATTAATATCACTTAAATTCTCACAGTAAAAGTGTGAATGAAGTTGGGATTTTGCTGAGAGCTAAACTGGAAGGATGCAGAGCCTCCCTGATCCCAATCACACAAAGATAAACCACTCCTCTGCAGGGTGGGTTAGCTGTCCTTGCCTTAATCTTCTCCTGAAGACGTGGAAGTGTTGAACTTTTAGCAAACCTGAACCTCCATTTCCACTCTTCATCAGCACATTTTTGCCAGGCTTTTCTAAACCATTGCACAACACACAGCATCTTTTGAAAATTTTAGTACATCCTTCTGCAGAGGTTATGAGGAAACAGAAGTAAGGAATTTTTTGAGAGTCTCAGAGAATACAGTTTCCTTGCACAGGAGGCAAGAAATTGTCAGCATCCTATCTAGATCCTGCTATCTCAATCTCATTCAACAACCTAGAAGGGTGAAGGTGTCTAAACTACAGTTTAACCTCTGTTAAGCAGACTGCAAAACTTCATTAATACTTGGAGCCCTTTAAATCAATATTTAGACATTTAATTATTTTGTTCATTTTATCTGAATATATTAATAAAGCCTGATAAAACTATTAGGGCTCCCTATGATTAACATACTTGAATCAGCAAAAGGTGGCAATTAGATAAAAATCTACTTGCTTTTCTGCTCTATCATAAAATTTGCATAATTTCTCAATTATTTTATCATTTGAGGTATATACTAAAAGTGTTTTTGTGCTTTTTAACTGTAAGCTATATTCTACATGTTTTAAATCCTCCTGCCTTATGAATATTTTAAGTAAAATATAAAAATATTTTTGGCTGCGTCAAATCCGTAAAATTTTTGCTTCTTCTGCCACCAAAAGGTGCTCATGTATCAAAGATCATTAAGTGAGACGTGTGATTTTCTAATCAAAAATATATTTACAGATTATATTGTAAATTAGAGCTTTAGTTTTTCTAGCAGTTCCACATCATTTAGCTAACTTCACACTCTCTCAGATAAATGAGACTTTCCTCTGTGCTTTTTACAAAGCTAAAGCCATACCAAGGATTTCTGCTGTATAAATACAAATTATCAAGTAGATCTCAACACATAGATATGGCTGGAAGTTTACTTCAGAGGATTCTGGATAAGAATAATGTAACTTTTTTTTGAACTTTAATATCAAAATATTGAATGTACAGTCAGAAGGGTGTCCCTCACAATCTCAATATAGTTACTGTCTTTATTCCCTTTCTGTAAGCATTTATTCAGTTGAGCCTGATTTGTTGGAGCTAGTGTTGAAAATGAGCTCTTTAATTGCCTGGAGGAATATAAAAGACCTACAGGAAGTTATACAGTAAGTTCCAGTCATCAGTTGGTTCCATCCATCAAACCTTTTTCTTTCAGTTTCTAAGATCCATACTGACCTTAACAACATGGGAAAATGAGCCATATTCTATAAAGAACATCACAAAGAGAGGAGGATGAAAGACACAATCACTCTATCCTTCCCATGAATTTGCTCCTGATTTTCCAGAAATGAATGTCAGGACATACTGAATCACTGAGGTGGAATAAGGAGAAAGGAAACCTGGTATTTTCAGTCCAAATCTATGTAATTTTGACTGTTGTTTCAACAGTGATGACTTCCCTTGGTTTAAACAACAGCTATATGGACCAGACCCCCACAGAGAAAAGTTCTCTCACTAGTTCCACAGCTGATGCTTTAATGGCACAGGGTTTTTTATTGTGCTACTGGACTAACAAACTTCTGTGGACATGACTGCATGGTCTAAAACATTTGAGCAGAAATAGGCTCTGTCCCATTTTGGAGGTTCTGTTGTTCCATGCAAAAAAAAAAAAAAAAAAGATGCAGAATTGGGCTTTGTTGCCAGAAAGACTATGAAAACAATATTTGCCTTTCAATAAATATCCTCAGCTGTTGGAAAGATGATTATGGCAGTGCCATGGCTGTATTTTGGGTCTGTATCTGTGTTTTTGAGTAGGTTGAAATTTGCTGGCTCTGTAATGGGTGACAATGTATGCATGAGACTATACTATCAACCTGAGATGGAATAAAATATTAACAGGTAAATCTAAAAAGGAAGAATGTTAAAATAACTGAGATAAAAATGTGAAACTTTAATCTGGCCAGAACATAACAAGGTGATTCTCAAAAAGAAAGATAAACCTTCCAAGGGGTGTAGAAAGCAAACATAGAAAAACATCTATAATATCCCTAAACCCGTAAATATATTATTAGAGTACAATGAAAGATCTCCTGCTAAAGTTGGATTATGCAAACATTATCTGAACTCTAAGAAACCTCACTCAAAGGAGACAGAAGTGACCTTTTTGTTTTCATGACACTTTTATGAGGCTTGTAAATGATGGAAGCAACCCAGCTTCAAAAATGCCCCAAATAGACATGTCCTAAAGATTTCCAAGGAAAAATGATACACCCGCTTGTCTTTTCTGCTAGATGTAAGAGCTGTTGCAGGAGGTCAGAGAATAAGTTCAGTAATTTAAAATATAAATAAATGAATTGCCTTTGAAATTAACATACCAGGAAAAAAATCCACAAACCCCCAAAATAACAACAGTTTTAAAATACTGTGTTGTAAGGAAATCTGTTATAGTTTGGTCTTTGTGAATTTGATGTATTATTTATGTGAAATAAAGCAAATTTTGGATATGCATCACAATATTAACTGCTCAAGCAGAGACGTTCACTTCCAGGGGCAGCTTGTTATAAAGAAATAAGTTTACCACAGTTAAACTAGGAAACTGAGACTGAAATAGGTCATCAACTCTCCAACAATTATGCCTGAAGTCCTGCTAAATGGGACAACATGAGAATTTAACAGCTGCTTTCTGGTTACCAAAAGTTATTAGGGTTTTGATTTTTTTCTTTTAGTGTGAGTTGTTTGGATTTTTTTTTTCTTTTAACAAAGAATAAAAACCACAAAAATTCTTAAGCATATTCTGTATGTAGAGAAAAGTATAATCCTGACAATGATTAATTGATGCTATGGACGAGAAAGCATCTAAAGCTCAGAGGACTATGGTGGTGAAACTACAGTTCATTTAAAAAATAAATAAATAATGAGACTTCATTAGCTTACACTGAAGTGGAGAAACTTAAAAGTCTTCTCTAAGTTAAAAGCTGTAACAAAGAAAGCAAAGGAAGCAAAGAAACAAAGGAGCAAAGGAAATAGAAGAATGTCTTGTGAAATTAAGCAGTGGGGCTTTTTTTCCTTCTCCCCATCTTTGACAACGGAGGAAATCAATGAAAATGATAGACTGATGTTCAAGAACTATAACTTGATTATTCTAGCAGCAGTGAAAGGGAAATGCTGCAAATAATTCATCAGAATACCAGAGAATCAAAAAGATTTTAAAAAGAAAAAGGAAAAAAAAAGGCCCATGACAATATAGTGTATATTCTGGCATGATAAGTTGCTTCACACAGCAGAGAATTTATCCAAGCTGCATGATACATCTCATTAAAGGAGCAACCACCAAAAGTAACTTCTGATTTGCTGTGTGCTGCTCAATCTATCAAAACCCAGCCTCTTCGTACTTGTAATGCTGCCACTAAGAAAAGGGTTGAAATATGTCACCTCATTTTGCAATACCTTATAGCAAAATAATGTATTCCACATTACAAAGTACTTTGTTTACTGAACGACTGTGCGTTAACTACACTCAGCATAAAATGCTGCAGTAAACAGGGCTATTTTCCACTGATTTTTAGTGCACAGTGATGGGTGTATGCAAGCCCAATGCTTCTTATCTGACATGGCAGATAAATTGACAAAAATCTTTAGGATGCCTGATTAAATTGATAGATTAGGAGGTGTTCCACAACGCAGGAATAAGATGCAACAGTACAACTTTACTAGGTTTAAGAAATGAGAGAAGGAGAGGAGCTGTACAAATAGATTAATTACAGTATCCACTCTTTCACACAGTCCTATATTTTATTTTCTATTTCAATACTCAAAAGATGAAAGGAAAGGAAAACATTTTGTTCACCCAATTGATAATGTTTATTTCCTAGAAATAGAAGATGATGTGTCAAGTGAATGCTACTGAACTATGTGGCCTTATAGAAATTTTGAGTGAAAGTTAGCACAATACTTTTCAGTGGGAAAGTAATTCCTATTCTGAAATTCTTAGAGCTGCAGAGAGTAATAAAACTTATATTACCAAAATAAGAATTAAAAAAATAAAGAGCCATAACCTTATGAGCTTATAAACAGCGTGAAACAAAAAGCCGCACATTAACAGAGATCTCAGTGAAGTGTCCAAGCCTCAAATGTTCACAGCAACAGCCTTTTTTTTTTTTTTAATTTAAAGAAATAAAATAAAAATAATTACCTCAGTCAAGAGTCTTGTTTATGCTGCCATCAGAGCTGTGACTGCTTCCTGGGCAAGCAGAGCAGGTATGCTAACTGAGCTTGTTTGGGTGGCTGATAACAGCACAGCTAGCAGCCCCAGAAACCATGAGGCTGAATGATGATTTAGGTAATACACCTGTGGCAGGTGTTACTAGGGTTTCAAGGGGTTTGCCATCTGAACCAAGTAGCCCACATTTACATGGCCTAGGCCAGAGGTTCATAATTATGATTTCGTTTGTTTCCTCATCAAATTTTTGCCTCTAGTCTTGTGGTCTTAAAACCAGCCCCGCCACTCATCAAGATTTGTTATACTGTTTAAAAAGGAGCAAGCCATAGATAAGATGCAATTTAGGAAGAAATTTTTAATAACCTCTCAGCTGTTAATTGCTGCTTCCCAAAAGAGACCAGAGACAAGAGTGTATGTGCATGAATGTTCCTCCTCCCCTCCATTCCCGGGAAAAAGCTGACACACGTCCCAGCTGGTTAGCTGCCATTGCCAAGAACATCAAAGAGGAAATGCACTTGCACAAACAGCTTAGATGACACCAGACAGCTGGGGTTTGGCTCTTCCTTTTCCTTCAATTTCTGGTAGCTGTGCTTACCTCCAAGGAGCAGAGCTCAGAAGGAGAGCTACTGTTGAGTTTTGTTTCATTCAGTCTCCTAGCATCAATCCCCATCCCTGACATTCCCAAAAGGCAGCTAGGCTCAGGCAGGTACCTTCCACCCACTGTTTGTGCCTGACAAAAAGCCTGTTGACTTGGCAAGCTAAAATAAGGCTTAACACAATGCAAATGCTTCTCTGATTGTATAAAGCAGGCTTTTGACTGGAGCAGAAATATTTATTTAAAAGTTGTGGTGCAGCAGAGAATTTTAGGTTAGATTTAGATTGCAATTTTTTACATTTAGAAAATTAAGTCTCCCAACAAGAAATCCATTCTTCCTTCCAGCCATGTTTCTCGTGATACAGATGAGGGATCTGTCCTCTTTTAAAATAAATTTGTACTCTGTAACTACTGCCATTTTTCCTTCTCCTGCCAGACTTTTCTTTCACCAAATGACTTGTTCACAGTACTTAAATTTTTCTCACCCCCAGTTCTAGCCCATATTTTAGTCTTTTTCATGTAATTGAATCTATTCTTATCAATGTGTCTGATGACTGCTCCAAATTCATCCCAGTTGTGACTTGTCAGACATTCTCCAGTAGCTCTGTGATTTACTTTGAACAGCAGAATTCCAAAAGTCAATGTCCTAAAGACATCACACATGCAGAATGGCGTAGATTTGACCACAATTCTTTTTCAAGCAGTATTTCAGACAATGGAAAAAGTTTAGCACTTAAGGGGACTCTTAATCCTCCCCATATAATCCATGGATCACTGTGATAACTCCAGACAGCCAGGACAGATCTCCACTTCACATTTTTGTAGATCCACCTTGATAACTAACACCTAAATATTTCACATCCTTTTTCAACTGCACCAGGAAGAAAGTAATCTCCAATCCATCTTTTCAGGTAAAATGATTGCTTTGTTTGGTATTGACTGCTAGGATATGACTTCCACAAATTTGGCTGCTATGCTTTTAGCATCTTAAACAAAAAACTTTTCTTTCTTCATCAAGGGAGCTCAAGAAGCGGCAACAAATGTTGTGCTGGTATATCTGTGCTTAAATTAGATCATCTTCAGCATCCTCCATCTCACTACCAATTTGCCCTTCTCTTCTATGTCAAAGAGGAGCTATTTATTCTCATATTCACAAAGACACCACTGCCATCACTGATTGAGTACAAGGCTGACTATTCTCTTGTTACCTCCCATCACTTAAATCTTTAAAGTATCTTTATCCTTTTCTGGATTAGAATAGCAGCAACACTTTAAACTGTGACAGTCATTTCTAGAGTGCTCATCTGAAATGCAGGCAGATGTCCCAGAGAACATATTTGCAAAATGATTAGCTCTGGAAGATTTAAGCTGCAAAAATGTCTGGTATATGATTTGGAACTCTTCTACATTACAGAGACAGCCAAAACTCTGGGATCAAACAATGTCATAGAAACAGGAAAAATGAAAGGGGGTTAGTTTAGTTCCCAACAGGAGTAACAGGCAGACTGAAAATCACAGTGCAAAGGAATCACATGAAAACTTTTGAAAGAGCATGAGGAACCAAAGAGTGATGATTTGAAGGACTTAGGGAGGAAGAAAATTGGAAAAATAATTGACAGGGTTAGAAGTGCACCATTCATTAATGAATGCTTTTAAAATTTTACAATGAGGCTTCTTTCCTTCCTTTTCAGGTCCCACCATTCCTCTGCAGATACAAAATAAATATCTTGGAGCCAAGCAGGTTTGATTCCTTTGTTGCTCTGTGCCAAAGAGTCCAGAGTTCCCACAAGGAAACTTGATCCATTATAGACAAGGGGTTTTGCCTGAAAATAATACAATTTCATCAAGACAAAAAATATCACTAAGTTAGACTGTCAAATTGTCTGAAAATTGAAGCACACCTTTTCTTTTATGATGTGTTTGTAGACTGAGATTCTAAGAACTTTACTACTAAACTCTTTGATTATTAACGGGCAGCAACTTAAACTTCGCATGATTTACACTGCATGATTTACACTACACTGAGTTTCAGTAAGTTTCTATAAAATACTTTGTTCTGTTCAGTAATATTAGTTCTAAATTCTGTGCTTCAAAACTGTCTTAATTTTCTCAAATATAATAGCAACTTCATTGGTATTTTCCTGATAAACTGATATGCAACAAAAAGAAATCTGTATAAAGGAGTAAACCATATAAGCACACCAAGAATACACCACTTGTTATAATATATTTAACTCACAATATATAGAACAGCTTTTTCCTAAACGGTATCTTTAAATCATATCTTCTATTGCAGCATAAAGTATTCTTTGCAGATTTTCATTAAAAAAAGAAGAAGAATAGATGATATTACACCATTAAAAAAATACCCAGGGAAGGTGAGAATCATACCGTTATTAAAAAATGTAGCAAAACTACCCATTTAATAGAATCACAAAATCTCCCAGGCTGAAAAAGGCCTCCAAGACTATCAAGTCCAACATTTAGGTGACAATCAAGATCATTGGCTAAAATCCAGTTTGTAACACAAAGATATTTAACTAGTTATCACCTCCATGCTTTAAGAAAAAAAAAAAGAGTGAAAGAAATTTGTCTACAACTGAAATCCTTTTTTTCCAGGACCCCCATGGGAACAAGATAGTGCACTGTTTCTTAGAACATGGCTTTTAAAATTCCCTATGACTGCTGTATATTATGATTGGCTCAGGCATTTGAGCCTGCATACAATGAATACAGTTGTAATTTTTGCAGTCACAGAGCAATGAATGTTCCATGTTATTTTGCTTGTTGCCTATATGTAGGGAGCAATTTGTGTGGAGAACATTACTGTATCTGTCATGTTCCATCTGAAAGCACTGAGGCAGAACTGCTTGGAGACAGCAGCACTGTGGTATTGATGCTCATGGCAGAAGAGATTTAGATACCATGAAAAGCTAATGGTGTTAACTGAAGAATTCTTCAATTCACTTCAGCAGAAAGGAAACATTTAAGGGAGGATTAGTTTTAGAATAAATGACAAAAATTCAACACATTGAAATTGTGCAAAGTGCATATTGTAGCAATTAGGGAGACTTTTTTGATACAGTACTGACGAGCCAAATTATGGCTGTGCTGTATATTGCTCTACAGCATAGACAACTGCCTTTACATGGGACGAATTCTTATTTTAAGGGCTGCTATAAAATTATCTTTGTGCTTTAAACAAACATTCTGCAACTGTACACAGAAAGAAGCACCTGGAAAAACTCCCAGTTTCTTTTATAGTCTATGCACTTCTTACTCATCCTAAAAGATTTATCTTCTCAATTTCTCCTCTGAGGTGGGCAACAGGGATAAAAATTAATTTTGCTCCTTCTTGTTTGGGCTAGAGAGAAATGGCTGCAATAACAAGTGACAATTCTGCTATGCTGAAGTCTGTACAGGATCTGGGCAGGAAGTTATGTTCCCCCTGTGCTGGAAGAGATGCTCTGAAGCAGTCTGCAAAGAAAAGTGTTTTAAAAGATGAAAAAGAAAAGGTGGAAGGAGTTCGGCTTTGTCCTGACTGACAGGAATCCTGACCTTGGGCAGTGAGGCCACTTAGGAGTGAAGTGCCGGGTTCAAAGCACACCCAGGGCTGGCCCTGCTGTGTCACAGTGACCTGGGTTCTCTCATCACATCAGTTCCAGGAGGGAAAGAAGTTTTGACTCTGTGTTGAGCAGGGCTGTCATCAATTCACATGTAAGTACTGCCCAAGAACATAAGGTTAATTAAGGACTTGGAACTGAAATATCCTGTCTCTTAACAAAGCCACCGTGATGTGGTATTCATGCTCTGCTTTTCTTTTAAAGGACAATAAAGTTTGACATGCATTTATTATAATATATATGTGAAGGTATATAGACATGAATGTACATATAAATTTAGTCAAACTCCAGAATATTACAATGAACAGAAGAAGAAAACAAAGATCAGTAACTCTTACCATGAGAGCACTGTCTCTCAGCCCTACATTTGAAACACTGCTGAGGATATTTTCTCCCAGCTATATCAACTATTTCCCATTAAAGCAAAGCTATGCACTTTCAAATATCATCATGGGTTTATATGTGTCTCCTATTCACTTACAGCTCAAATTTGCTCAGTTTACAAGTGAAAAATATGTCTCCTTCTATGATTTGGCAGCAGCAAATCTCAAGCTGGGACTCCAAAACCAATCTACTCTTTTTTTTTTTTCTTTTTCCCTTCAGTTATAATTGTGTTCCTTCAAATTCTTCTGTTCCTTTTTGTGACATTCATCTTTAAGACAGTCAGCAATGATTCAGATGCTGTACTAGCACCAGAATTTTTATTTATACAGGATGATTCTAAGGCTGTTATTCAATACACTCTACGGTGAATAATAATATACTGACACAAATAAATTAGATTTGGTTTAGATGGTTCCTATTGTTGCATTACTATCTCAAGTACTTGCACATGAGAATAGGTGCCTAGTTCTTACTTCTAGTTTATCTTCTACATCTTCTATATTTATTCCAAGGTTTCCAGTAAGACTCCTAAAAATTATCTGTCTCCAAAATTTTCTTTTACTCTTGTTCTCATTACATGATAAAATTGCAACATCCTTGGTGAGACATTACATTAATTTTTTATGTCTGTATAAACCTAACACAAAGGAACTGTGATCTTTGTTTGAAGCATGTAAGCAACAAGGCAACAGAAAAGAAATGTAAGTATAGCTAGAGGATTTCATGTTTTTTGGCAAAAAAGAAAATGGAGAAAAATAATGTGCAAATGTGCTGTGCTGCAGTTGCTTCAAGTAATTAGATGATTCTGCAAAAGGTGGCTTTGAATAAAAACAAACAGGAATTTTTCATATCATCTGTCTGATTCTTGTGACAAATTATCTCCTTGCAAACATTTTTGAGTATTTATTTGGGATGCTCTATGTTGATTAATATTTTTCATTCCATTTGTGTAAAAATATCAGTTAATATTTCATACTTTCTTCTGCTTCTTTACTTCTTTGAACTTATTTTTAGATATTTGCCTATTCTCTCATGTGTCTTATCAAATAATTGCATTCAGAAATCAAACCTTGTGAACTTCAGCAGAAAACTATGTTCAACCCAATTATACTTTCTGTAAAAATGCTCCTTTCTGAACAGGTTTTTTGCAGTTAATTTTAACCACAAAACATCACCAATGATTGCAGTCTGCTACTGCCAACTACAATGACATGAAAAAATTCCAAGAAGAGTCAGTACCAGATCAATTTAAGAAAATCACTCAGGAGGGTGTAAAAGGCACCCACCAGGGGTTGACTAGCACTTTAAGCACTACAGTTGAGTAGGGAGCATCTTAATCTATTTTCTTTTGACCTATAAAGACTTCTAAGTGAAGAAAAAAAAGGTTTTCAACAGGTAAAATCTTTATACATTAATTCTCTGATGCACCAAGTCTTTCCAGGAGACACCAGGGCAAATGTTTCAAATGAATGGAGGGCATACTGTGGTGATTTGTATCATCTGACACACACTGAGGACAAGTAGCCATAAGATAACATTTCCTAGAGACTAGACTAGTTGGGCAAAAATATTCAATTTAGCTCTTTTGAAATCCATCACAAAGACACACAGCATAGATAAAAAAATAGCCAGGCTAGCAGACAAGCTAACATAGAAACATCCTTCCATTTAATAGCAATTTATCAAGATAATTGTGTCAAATGTGGTATAACCACAGATGAAGTCAATATTTAAAAGACTTCATCTTTGTTACCAGAGTATTAGCAGGCTGAAGACATTTATTACTTTTATTTCTGAGGTGGAAGAAAATATTTCTGGTTTTTCCTGTCTTATTTTAACATGCCCCTTGAAAATAATGATAAAACTATCAAATACAATGCTCAGAATTCTTTAAAAGAAAAATTTGACTATTTAGGCTACCGTAAAGGAGACATCAAAAAATCAAAATCTCCATCAAGTAAAAAGCATACCCAAGTAAAGAAAACCAGGTATATTTATCAACCTCTGAAAGCAGATTTGGGAAACATCAGGGTATGCCTGAAACTTTCAGCTGGTAAAATCCCAGGAAGGATTGTTGGTAGGTACAGCAACACTGCTGTGCAGTAAGAATTGGCAACTGCTCACAGTGGCCTGTAGGGTTGTATTCACAGGAAAATGAACATGTACTGAATGAACCAACTTCACCTTCTAGAACTCAAGTACTAAGTCATCTTTATAATAAAGCCACATTCATCTGTGTAGATAAAAAGCTGATGTTGCAAGAAGAAAGAAGAAGCAGAAAAGTTAGTGACAACAAAGGGGTGACAACCCAAATAAAAGGACACTTGCAGCATCTACCAATTAGATTAAGAAAAAGATATGTACTTACCTCATAGACAAAATAGAGGTACCAATCAAGAGATGCATAAAAAATGGAGCAACCCATCAAACAGTGCATTTCTATGTACACCAGGATAAGAAATAAATATGAACAATGTTTAGAGACACAATAAACAGCTTTTACTTAATTCATAGTGAATCGTGCAAGAATCCTTTCTCTTTTCCCCACAGTGCCAGGGGGAATCCCTGTGAGTGATCTCCAGATCCCTTGGCATCATTTGCCAGGACCCAAACTGAGCACACCCCACTTCAGCCCAAGTCTAAACTCCATGACTTGTCCCCTGCAATTCAGCATTTTATTGTATCAGTGATTTGATTGTATAGCAAGATGCAAATGTTTCAGTGTTTTGTCTTAAAATGGGACCAGAAACAAAGAAACCAGTGAATCCTTTTAAATGTTTACTTGCACTTAACCTGATTTTTTTCAGTGTATAATTAAAATTTTACGGCTACAAGTTTATAATAAACATTTCTCACAGCCTGTGTTGGGATGTAAATTACATCTAATAATTAAGTCTGAATTTTGCAGAAAAAAAACCCCTACATCCTTCTGAAACTGAATTACTCAAAAAGCTGATATCAGGTCATTATCAGTGCAAATCATTAACTTCTACAGTGCATGTACTGATGCTCAAACTTTGTGATTGCTGTGTGCATTTATTAGTCTGTAAATTTAATTCCTCATAGCATAGAAATTATGGGGAGGTTTTTGTAAGCTTGTAGGAGCTTTGTCTTTTTCTGTGATGGCTGGATAATTCTAAAATTTTTGGTTTTTTTCTTTCTATTCCATAATTTCCTTTTTATTTCAGATAGTGATACTAGAAGTGGAGCAATCAGGAGAAGGGAGAGATGCAGAACAACAAGGAAGATATTAAAACCTTGTTTTACTGGGCAAAATTAGATTGGTCAGAAAATATTGTCCCATACTGACTACTGGAAATTGTGTTAACAAGAACTGCTGTGTTTGCCTGGTACTGCAATGCCTTTTCCAGGAGTCATCAGGGTGGCAGAATTAAACTGGACAGAGTACAGGAATATAACAAGTAAGCAACAACCCTGCCAGGGAAAGGATGTAAAGGGTGTCTTGTATTTCTCTAGTCAAATGATTATGAATAAACAGTATATCCTCTCTAAAGAAGTTCCTGGTGCATGCATTTCAAAGCTTCACTGAACTTTTTCTGCAGATAAATCATGCTGACATATTTCTCATAATTTTTCTGTTACCTTTATCCAGATGTATTACCAGATATAGGTGAGTAATATATCTCTTAATAAACATTCATTCTGGCAAAACCCACAAAAACTCCCGTAAACATTCATGATAAAATAATGCTGATCAGTGCCAATTTTTACTTCAAGGGACCTCTGCATTCTATAGCAGGACATTCAAAGCAGTACTTAGTCACTAAAAAAAAAATAAAAATGATGGAAGTGCTGCTTAGGTAACTTGCAAAAAGCTGTTAAGCTTTACACTGATTTCAGCAGAGTTTACCTTAACTTTCTGTCACTGAAATGTGACCTAATGAATATGCTCAACCTGTGCTCTTCATCACAAACACACACACACAGAAAAAGCACAATTCAGCTGGACAAGATAGAAAACCCTAAGAATTACAGCAGAAAAGCAGCACAAGTGTTTGTTGAGCCCTGTCTGGGTGGTTGGGCAGTGCAGGTCTGGCTGGTGAAGCCATGTTCGCCTGCCTTGCTGCAGCATGACGTGTGACAAGCCTGTCACTGTATATTCTGCACCAACAGCTCCCAGCACCCTCCCCAAAATGCTGTCTCTGAAACAAATGGAAACCCAAACTAGCTCTGGAACCAGACAAACCTGAAGAGCCCAGCTCGAGAGCACACACAGGGAAAAAAAAATGAATTGCCAGATTTTTTGAATAATAGCAAAATTGGAAGTGCCTTGGGTACATCCAAGCACAGCTGCAATAGCTAACTTATTAATGTCTTTTCATTGGCAGCCACATCTAAACAATCTGCAAAAGAAACTTTAACAGCTTCTCTTGTCATAAATGATTCAGCTGAAAGATATACAACCCTGTAAGCCAGGTGGTGAGATGGAAAAGAGGCTAAATACTGCATAGGATATTTGGGGTTTTTTCTGGGATTTTTTTCAGGCTATACAGAGAAGCCTCTATCATTGGTTGATGTAAATAACTCCTAAGGCCCTTGGAGGCATGTATATTAATATCAGGAAAGGTATTTGTTTCAGACTCACTTGCAGAACTTTTGTTAAGGAATTACCTTTAGGATTAAAAGTATCAGAGAAATTTGGTGAATATGAGTGACATGAATATTTTAACTAGATGAGTTATTAAGCCCTTATGGAAAAGGCACCTTCCTATGTACAAGAGCTTTGAAAATACAAAATATTGCATTACTAAAATTATAATTTCATCCTTCTTTCAGCAAACAGGTCCAAAAAGAGAAGTCAAAGATTCTCTCTCTCTCTTTTTCTTCCATTAATTTAGACAAAATTACAATGAGACAAAGAACAGTATAAACGAGGTGACAGAGCACTGCAGTTAAAATCACAGCCACTGACAAAAAGAAAACAAGAATAATTTGTACCTGATTGCAATTTTAGTTATTATCAGTCTTGCTGATTCTTAGATCCTTTATAAAAATATTTTAAGTTTTGCAGTATATCCACATAAGACACTATTTTTCAGTGACCAGCAATGACTCTCTCAGGCCCTCCTTCTTGTCCTCTTGCTCAGTATCAGTATTATCTTCCAGATTCACCCTGGCACATCAGACAAGTCAGGACAAGCTACTGGCCAGTCCTTCCTCCTTGGTGGGTAATTCACTCCAAGGTCACGACTGAAGTGTCTGGGAATAAACTAGCCTGGATTTGTTGTGATGTTTTTATTCTTCTCTAAACAAACACAACATTTATTTTCAAAGGGCTGAAAAAGACAGAAAACACCCAGTAAATAAGTCACTAGTAAAACAAGACAGAAAAGGCAAAGCGACTCACAAAAAAAGGGTTCTACAAAATTTTAAGTTCCAGGGAGAAGCAAGGGTGAACATGGCTACTTAGCTTTGCCCTCCTATTCTTAGTATAATGCAAAATAGAACACAAATAAGGGTTAAATCATGACTTGGCAATATTTTACTTATACTTTTAGCACATAGATTATAATATCTATAAGTAAATTAAATATCAGGTGGTTGCTTCATAATTGAAGTAGAAGAAAAGTAATGGTATGGATTTTTTTTTTCCTTCAGCTTTTCCCCTGCATTTGGTAAGAAATCTATGCCCATTAATCTTACTGTACTGTACATTTTGCAATGTACTGAGTTTACATGACCAGGTTTTGGTAGTGGGAGGATTACAGGGGTGGCTTCTGTGAGAAGCTGCCAGAAACTTGCTCCCTGTCCAGCAGAGCCATTCCCAGCTGGGCCAGCCATACTGCCACCCACCTTTTCTTTTTCCTCCAGAGGGGACCAAACCTCTGCAGAAACAGCTCTTCCCCAGGTTCCTTCTGCAAACAGTCATTCAGAAAAAGATGTGCAAGGAGTATTGGAAAACCCTGAAAGTTTCATACATACAGCCATTCATGTATGTTACTATCTCCCTACAAATTCTTTTATATTTCCATGTCTTTTCATCTTAAAACAAACACACACATGACATTAAAGATAAGTTTGCTTTGGCTAAGTTTTTACCAAGGTCTTAAGATATAGAGTAATAAAATGCATGGTTTGTTTTCCAATGGTATATGCAGGGCAAGAGCACATTCTGTAATACATCACAGGCATCTTAAATCAATGTGACACATTTGAGTTAATTCAGTTCCTTCTATCAGCACAATATCACTAGCTCTAGGTTGCTCTTATTAGCCATTTCCCTATTTCCAGCTTTTGGTCCCCAGGGAAAAATTAACAAACCAGTTTGTTTAAACTCTTCTTGAAATATTAGCTCTCCTGTTAACCCAAGTGACTCTGAAAATTCATTTGGAAAATAGAAACCATAGCATACATCTGGATGGCTGTAGTCTATTGTAACACACACGTATTAGCTACTCCTGTATTGCTTGAGGGACCAAGAATACATTTATCATTTATGGAAAATTCTACCTAGCACTAGAAGTAGCAAAAAATAAATACACTGAACATCATGTAATTCCCAAGGCAAACATTAATCAGTTATGAGAAATATTATGATAACAGGTATTTCAGCTCTCTTTTCCTTGTGGGACTCATAAGGTAAATAATCTAAGCCATTGGATTGATTGTAGAAAGCATTTAAACCTGTGATGTCAAGATATTTACGATTTGTGCAGCCAGATATTAATTTGCCAATACTTTTAACTCATGTGATTAGCTTTTTGCTATCTACACAGAGGTTGAAATGATGGTACCTTTCAAAGCTGGAACTATTTCAGTGAGTAATGTAGAAATGGTATTCTAGTGACTAAGAGTTGCACCAGGACTGTAACTTATCCACAGCTAGACAGCACTACTTTCTTAGTTTGTGCAGACATTTCAAACATTTTTCTACAGAGAACATTCCCAAGAGAAGAACATCTATTGACACTATAAGCATCCAAATATAAATTACTTTTGTCCTAATTATGTACTGAAAGTTTCAGTCAGGAAATTCCACTAATGCCAACTAAAGCTTTTTTTCCTGACAATGTTTTTTACAGGTTTTGACTTAGATTCATTTTCCCATATACGTAAGTGATCTTTCCCAGGGGAAATGTTTTATTTTTCTGTAAAAAAAAAACACCAAAAAAACCCACAAAAGCATGAACTTTTTGACATTTAAAAAGTCTGAAATATCTAATATCTAATATCTGTTATCATGTCAAACTTTTTTCAGTTATTTCAGAAACTTTACATCCATAAAGATTAATTCATACTCAAAATTTTCCAATGTGCCACAAGATGCAGAAATCTAAATAGCAGGGATGTTTCAAATAGCATTCAATGAAAAGCAGCTGTCCTTAAATGAGCTATATGTAAATATAGCAAATTAATTTAATATTTTGATTCTTGATGGTGTAAAATATTGTAGGCATAATAAAAGTTAGTCACAACTGAAAAATACACACAGAAGGGAAAATTTCATTTTCAAAAAGCAGCCTTTCTTCTACATGATATCCTCATATAATGAAAAGTTCTGAAACATTAAATGTTTAATTTGGTTTTGCTCCAAATCAGAAAAAAAAAAACAACATTAAAATGTTTTGTAATGCAAAATAGACATCTCTAGCTTTTATCCACTCCACTCATTAACTTTTGTCAAATCAGTGCTATTCATTATGGGTGAGTTTCTTTGTGAAACAGAAAATAAAACTAAAAAGTCCATAACTCCACTCCTCAAGTTGTTCAATTGCTCAATTTTGTGAAGAACCAGTGCAGTCTTTTTTCTTCTGGTTTTGTTCTGATCTTAGTTTTAGACATCTGGCTGGTTTCTGTTTTCCAGTGGGCATTTTCTTTAATGTATGGGATTTACAACACAGAAAAGAGACTTCACCAAGTATCCAAGCACCAACATTAGGTGTGATTAACTCCTATTCAAACACAGCATCTTATCTCATAGTTAATTTTGAGAAAAAAAAAAAAAAAAAGAAGTGGTTTTTGTTCCTGGCAACCATTCCCTATTTCCACTCTCTTTCCCTGCACTTTCTGGACAACCATTTTAATACCTGAAAGAGGAGGTCATTTTTATAATTATCCACTTCAAGAGCTGACTCACTTGGAGTGACCTGCCTGGGTACACCTTTCTTTCTAAAACACTTTTCACCTTTCCTTTTCCCAATATCGATCCAACCTGCATGAGATTTTATCCCACATGCAGCATGACACAAAAAATTCTATTTGAAATCTGCAAAATGAACATGAAGTGGAGCCAGAACACCTCTGTATTTACAGAATATCAGTACTGCTGAACAGGACACCTCAAGAATAAAAGGTGAAAATCAGAATTTGATTATGGACAACTTAAGATGAACATTATTCTACTTACTCAACTAGAAAATTATAAGATTAACCCAAAATAAATTTAACTCACAAAGATGCTTGATTTTTTTACTCTTTAATTTTAAGTTTTCATATTGATTTTATAAACCCCAAGACATTTCAATGACACTCACATATTTCCATCTTTGTCTACATGGAAATCATATGCAGAAGGACAAGTGCACATGTGTGTACAGCTGAAATACATAAAAACATAGATTTGTAGCCTTTTTCTTGTTCAGGAACCACAAAGAGTGGTGTGTTAAAGCTATAATTAAAACACATATAATTGAAAGGCAGCCTGTACACACAGAGTCTGTATGTGTCATGCTTTCCATGCTTACACAAAGCCAATTTGACAGCAAAGATTGGAATTTTAGGTGTTGACACCATCCAAGTCACCAAACTTTGTCACTGAACTGTGACCCACACTGGGTCAGTGAGGCAGCAAGAAAAAGGTGCGGAGTTGAAACACCCTTTTGTGGAGTAACATTTGAAATCTGTGTTTCCCACCTGTCCCACCCACAGACCTCTGTTTTTCTGACTATGGATCCAGTTTGCAGTATCCCTTTCTATTGGGCTGCTAAGGGAATTTAAATCCTAATGAAAATGTATTTATGAAAATATTGAATGAACCATAAAAAATCCCAAATCTTGGGCAATTACTGCCCAAAAGTTCAGTATTGCTACTTCAGGCAATATTATTACCTTATAATAAGGTCTCTTGTTTCCTAAGTGTGACTAATATACCTGAATTCCTAGACATCAGACCTTGTGTTCAACACACACAGGCCAAATGAACTCACTTAGCAGGAGCACTCAGACTAGACTGTAAAGCAGATTTATCTGTGCTATGATTTAATATTCCATTTCATTCAGCTGCCAACTTGACAAGAATTTTTTTTCTTTTAGTCCTTGATAAAAACCAAGAAGTAGGGATTCACCTTTTCCCCACAGGAAACAAGTTTAAACAATAACTTATAACAAATCCATCTTTGGATTTTTCAGACCTACTAGACAGTCTGCATCCATTTAAGACTTCCTAAACTCTAAACAAACAAACAAACAAACAAACAGGATTAATATGCTTTCCAGAATTCTGTGCTGTAACACTTAATTAGGAACCATATTGCATCTCGCTGTCTAATATTAATTAAATTAGATCATTTTTTAAAATTACATACTGACTGTACCCCAAATGCCCAAGTGCAACACCAAGCTAATTTGTTAATTAATACCTATTTAATTTTATCTCAGTGGTTCCTGTTTCATTATTACCTGGATAATATCTTTTTTACATCTTGACTTTTTTTCATCTACCCTTTGCCTTTTTGTTTCCCCAGGTTTGATCTTCTCTTCCTAATATTTCTTCTACTGTATACACTTCATTCATCTAGATTGAAAATGCCTTTTCAACCTCTCATAGACTTCACACTGATTTTATTCTTACTGTTCCAGAAAGGCAAATTTCTGGCACTGATAGGATGTTAATAGCCCACAAACAAAAGATTTTTATATATAAGAAAAATCTACAACTACTAAAGTTTAGTTCTTAATGCAATATTTCTGTCTGTACTTCAACTCTAGTTGTCAATGGTAAGAACAAAGTAACACCAGTGTATCAATAAAGGAGGCAATCTTTGGAAAACAGTAGTGGAAAAGTGGAATTGCACTAGCAACAGGCCTGGAGTTGGTAATGGCTGCTCTTATGTTTTTACTATAATTTTGAGACTTATGGGTTTGGGGGTTTTTAACATAAATTCCTTAGTATACCCAGAAGGAAATTAGAGAAATAGTAGTTATATATCAGTAGGCAATGTGACTGTAATTTACAAATTAAGATCCAATTTCCAGTACTTTCCTCTTTACCACAATTTCTTATTTTAAAAAACACAAGAAACAAACAAACAAACAAAAAGCAACAACAAAAAAACCAAAGAACCTTATCTCAGAACTTCAAGCAAGGAAAAGACTTCAGCATTGTATTCTAAAGCTTTATATGTCCTATTTTGATCCCTTCCTGTCAATTTTTCTTACTTTCACAAAGAAGAGCTGATTATCAAAAACAACCAAAAATATTAAAAAAAAAAAAACAAAAAAAACCAAGAAAGGTGGAAGTTGTCCCTGCCTATAGCAGGGAGCTTGGAACAAGATGATCTGTGAGGTCCCTTCCACCCAGGCCATTCTGTGATCATGCAGACTGGGAAAATCAACCAACACTGGAAACCTGAACTGCCATATAAATGTCTCAGCCAAGAAAAATTTCAAACTGGTGCTATTAAACAGAAAATAAAAGAACCTGAAACAAAGTCCCAAACTAGGCTGAAAACCTAAGTTCCATAAATACTATACCTATGTTAAATTTCACACTGATTACCATTGCTTGGCCAGTAAATCAAAGAGAACAAAATATTTTACAACAAAATAATTATTGAAAATAGATACTATGTTTCTTCATATGAAGATTCTGTATAAACACACCTAGATTCTATAAGATATATAAGATATATAATCTATATATATATAATATATAAGATATATAATCTACATATGATTAATCTACATATAAACATACCTACAAAACAGATATAAAAGCTCCATTTAACTCATAAGGACTAGACAGACTGTAAACAAGTGTAGAACTTGGCCAAGCAATTGTAATTACTTCATGAAGCAGAAATGAGTTTGAAGCAACTTCCTGAAAGCCATATTATATATGTCAGTTATTAAAATTAATAAAAATTCTGTAAATTTAGGAAAGGTAGATGAACTGTGATGTAAAGGTAAGAGTGATAAACTCAGCCTGTGCCTAGGAATAGAATGAAGACACTGATATTACCTTTTACTCTTTATGCTGTTAAATATATTAAGTCAGGGAATTCACATTGTTCATTGGAAGTCAAACTGTATTATTTTAAATCCAAACCATCTATACATACTCAATAAAAAAAAAGTACTGTGATTTATAATATCAAAAAAAGGCCTGATCCTGTATTAGACAAAAAGAAAAGGAAAAGTAAAACATACCTGTAAATAGCAATCATGCTTTGCTTGGTGCCACCAAAATGAGGCCCAAAGATTTTTATGTTTTAGCTGCTACTGATGAAAGGAAATCTTCCTACTCAATTGAGCACTGTTTTAACCTCAAAGTTATGTTTTGACAGAGAGATTATAAAATAGAGGTAAAATAAGATGTTCAGCAGCCACAGGTGTTTATCAAATTTTTTTTGATTGAAGCTACTTTCTAAGGCTGAGCATTGTGAATATTCCTAATATTCTGCAGCCAGCCATAAAAAAAAAATCAATGTCTCTTACACACCTCTTATCTTCCAATGATCTCGTTCATCAGTTTACTTTAGAGCTACGTTTGAACCCACAATTTGCTAGCTGGTTTGAAATTTTCTGTAATGAGTTCTCTATCCCTAGTTCAAAGTAAATCCAGCACTCAGGATTAGGGAGGGAATGATTTGACTACTGTGTGCACAAGGTAATTATTTCCTTTCTCAAAGTTTAACCTTGCACTTTCAATTTAACATTATTTATATTAAATCATCAGCTTTAAATATATGGATATCACAACCAGCCAAAACATGCAGAATATAGCTTTAGCCCTGAAAAATCTTACTGCACTTCATTAATCTTCTAGATATCTGGATCTGCTGTGTGGCAAAGGAGAGTATTTGGCATTATACAGGGGGCTCAGAACCTTTACCTGGAGCAACTGAAAAATGATGGGGAAGCATTGCATTGTTCTGATGTTAGAACCCTCTTGTTGAGAATTTTAGACTTTCTGTGCTGAACCCCAAGAGAACACTGCATTTGACCTGAGGCCACGGAGAAGGCTTCCAAAATTGATTGATAAAACTGAGATTATGGATGTGGAATTTGAATAGAAGTGTGGAATATCACAAAGAAGAAAACCTAGAGTTTAAAGTTTTAGAATGTAGTAATATATATAAAGAAAGATGGAGGTTTTAGAGTGGAACCTAGTCCTTCTTCATTTTCTTCTTCATAGGTTTGGGTGGTTTTGTGTAACTGGATGAAAAAAGTCCTCATTGAGGGCCACTTGCGGTTGGTTATTGGGTTAAAAGTAAAAATAATTTACATATAATTTCTTAATTAGACAGTTTATCATTAAAAGGCCTTGTAGAGAGAAATACAGCAGCATTTCTAGTTTGTTAGAGTGAAATGCTGTAGAATTCACAGTTTGTGAAAGTGTGATATAGATAAGAACTAATAAACATCTGAGTCTAAACAAGAAATACTGCCTTGTGCATTTAATCCCAACCTCAGCAAAAGAGAAGCAAGAATCCACATTCTGCCACTGGACAGTGTTAATACAAAGGGGCATCTGGCTACTGCAAAAACCTCTGTGTTGGCCATTCAGAGGGGAATAATGGAAAATTAGTAAAACCTTAGCATTTGTCTCACCTGTGGGGTTCTCTCACATCAGCTAACACGCTGTAAGATAATGCAATCAAAGACAGGTAAAACTGCCTTTTTATCACCACCCTGGTGCAGTGGGAGCACTTTGAGCACTGCAGCACATTCAGGTTCACAAGTGGGGCAAAAAGAGTAGTAGGGTAGGTATAGCCAGCTGCCTGCTTATTCCTGAGGCACAATAGGAGGCATGCATTTCTTCTGTGATAAAATATCCATGAGCCATGTTATTCTGCATGTAGAGTCAGATAAAACACTGTAACTACTTCAGGCGGTAGTCACTGAAACCTAAAGAAGAATTCATTTCAGATAAGCTCACGCTGCTTTTGTGTTCCCTCCCCTTAATCGTTAGAGTGATTTTCCCTAATTTAAATGGGACATCATAGGAAAATGTTAAGAGTCTTGAATGCTTGTGTACCTGCATGTCACTGTACATGAAAGGGAACTGAAGGGAGGAAAAAATCCTCATTAATAACCTAACACAGAGGTAAATTGAAAGAATCATGCCAAGATCTGACTTCACAGCAGTAAGACAATGCATCTCATCATTTAATGAGAACAAAATGAGAGAATATCGAACTCTTTACCCAACTAACGTTTTGAAGTTTAGGAAAACTTCGGAGAGATGTCTGAGGCAAGAAGCATGTCAGCCACAAGTGGTAGAGTTTCATATTAGTCTCAATTTTCATTCTTAAAATCATATGCCAATTATTTCTAATACAGCTTTCTGGTTGTGAAATATTGTTTTAAGCAGAGTAACTTGGGTTCTTTTCAATACAAGTGTGACAGCTATGATAGTCAGAAGCAATATGGGCAGCTCAAAGCAGTGCTTTCAAAAGAGTGGAAAGTATTTGCAACCTGGTCCAGCATTCCTTCAGGCACCACCAGAGAGGTAGGGAGGATGGCTGACCAGCAACACCAGTTTTATAAAATTTTTAATTTTTTCTAGATTTTTAAGAAATATTTAAAATATTTCTTTAATATTTAAAAGTAATTTTTATTTGAATATGTGTCCTTCTGTTGTCATAGAGTACATCATACATCACCCTCAGGTGAATCTGGAATACGCAAAACAGCAGGTCCAAGCTCACAAATCACTTTCAGTAACATGGACTCCAAGTTTATGAAACTGTGCACTTGTGATGACTTCTAATTGATATTAAATTGACCATGATCTGGCATCCATTACTAAAGAATGCTGCAAACAGAAAACAAGTGAGGACATGACTGAAAATCTGCAGAATTCATAATACTAACACTGCCTCAAAATATAACACTTAACTCTGATAATTAATCGGCCCAGAAAAAAATCATTTTGCTTAATTGAAATGGCAAATTCTATTCCAATATCAAACAACTACTGCTCAACGCTCAAGAAAGAGGAAGGACCCAAGATATGAAAAAACAACTTGCCCTCCAAAATTGCCAGTCTGAAATTCTACCAACCTCCTTGCTCAGTGAGAAACGGGGAAATGACCCCTCATGATTTTAAATGGAACTGCAAGAGTCTGTCAGGTTTCCATTGTGGCAGAAATTATGACACTGAACCTGCAAGATGTACACATTACTTAGCTAAAGCACAAAGTTAAGCTCAGTATATAAATCCCTGCTGAATCAAAAGCCAGCAGACTCTATTCCTTGACATTCCCAGTGTTCCACAGGGACTACAGAATTAGCTCTTTTCATCAGCAACTGCTGTCATTTTTGTAAGCAATACGGAGGCATGCAGTAATGAAAGAAAGAAGAGACTTCTGTTTTCCTTTAGGTTGCAGCATTGATAAAATTGCCTGTACTGGATTGCATTAAGTACTGGATTGTAACAAAGTCAAAGAAAGAAGCCATTCTGAATACAGGGCAAGTTTGCATGGCTTGTTGGCAATCTGCTGCCTGATTTTAGAGGAGAATTAGCTGTTACCTGCATAGCAGAGGCTGTGCTATGGCAGTTTGATGTGACCCAGAATCCAACCCCCCCTTGGTGTTTCCAGCCAGCACTTCCAGCTCAGCATTGCTCCATGTGATGAACACAATGGAAATGCTCAGTTTTATGCCACCAGTTCCATAAAATACTTAAGCAAGAGCTTAGACCTTCACAGAAATATTGTACTCATAAGCTAAGCATTTATTTATGCCCAGAGTTGGACATAATAACATAATCTTTGGACATAATCTTTCAGATGAACCTTGAAAGATAAGTAATTTCAATGTTCTCACACAGACAGCTGAGCTGACAGTCTCAGCAGTCCCAAATCATCTTTTTTCTCTTCTCACTTTGTACATCCCTGAATAGAACTTCATTGAATCACAGAAGGAGGACCTGGCACAATTTAAAGATTTCCTGATACAATTTAATTGCAGGTTGGTTTTGTTTTTCTGCTATTTTGGGTTTTTTGGAGGGTTATTTTGCTCTTATACATATTAGTTAAACTTAGGTAAATCAGTATAAACCACAATTTTTTTTAATATGCTACTCAAAACCTGACAATACATTTTGTTGCAAAAGTTCAGGATTACCAGTAAATTACTGGGATTTTTAATTACTCTGGGCTCAGTTTTCTCTTGTGAAGTTAATTTTGCTACTATCAAATTTACTGTTACCTTCAGGAACAGCAAGAACATGCTCCTTTATGTATAAGTGATACCAATGAGGTTTGCCATCACAGGATCACACACAAAAAAAACTTGTACAACACATTAAATAATGCAGCAGCAACACTATCATATATTGATTTGGGCTAAATTTTTTTTTGTGAGGGGAAGAAAAAAAGACTATCTTAAAAGATACAATTAAACTAGAGAAACAGTGTGATATGCATTCTAAAATTATATACTTTGCCATTCAATTTTCTAAATGTAAGCCCAAATGCTTTGTCTTAGGGCTTAATTTTAGCTCCATTCTAGTGCAGGTAAGTCTTCTGCAAATTCTAGCCTGAGGGTATACTTTTTTTCCTTTGTGTTTAATGCTGTTTGAAGCTGCCTGAGTGGAACTTGTGAAATTCCCAGCATCACAAGAGAGGCTTGTGTTTTCCATTTAACCCCTGAGTTCTAACTTCTGTTCACAAATTGTCTGAGCAATATGCTACACATGCAGCACTTTCCACATGCTGGTACAGATGCTGAGCTCCATTCACATGAAAGCAGAACATGTTTATTTAAATATTGACTCCACTTAGACATCAATATCTTTGCTATAAAAGCTGCATCTGAATGTGGAAAGTGAGGAGGATCTAGATAAAACTCTGAGTATTTTTTTTTTTCACTAAGAACATAAGTTCAATGTGAGTAAGAAAACAGAACAACAAAGAATGCAGCTACAACCATAGGAAGGAAAGATTTAAATTACATGGGTAGTTATGAGGCAAAGACTACAGTGGTTTGTTTTTACAGACAAAGTGAAAGCCTTCTATAAACAGAAGAGGAACTGAATGTACTAGCTTTAAGGCTTTATTCAAAGAACTTACACCTGAAGTTAATATATTTTTAGAACACATAAAACAAATGTAATTTAGAGTGCTCAGTGTGCTAAATCTACTTGGCATGCTCTACAGCTTCCTCTTTGCTGCTGTAAGATTCGCTGCCTATAGCTTTTGGCAGTCCCAACAGAGCCAGCTCTTTCCACTAACAAAATACAAAATGCAAAATTAATAAAAGGACCCTTTGAAACTGACAAAAGTGCCTCAGGCAAACTATCTGCCCAGCAGCTGGTTAAAATTTAATCAGTTATTTTTTTCCAGTCCTGTATATCTTTTGTATGGAGCTCCCCAGACCGAGTGTGGTCAAAGTTTGTTAAAAAGGAAGAATAGATAAGTCTCTCTCTTTCAATAAATTAGCAGCAAAGCCAGTTCATTTCTCGTTTTTATTGACAAATTGAGCTAATTGTTTTAGTTTCCCCAACAGCAGCTAAAAGATCTATTGACAGATTTTATCTAAATATAAGAAAATTAATGCAGAAAGCCTGATTTGGATTGTGGTGAAACTGCAATCCTTTTTTCCATCTACTATTGCTTTAAATCTTTAAATAATTTTTGTGGAGGTGGGTTTTAGCAGTCATGCTGATTTTAAGCATTAACACTATCTGCTACAGATGAGGAATATAGATTCACTGAGTAGTCAGATGCAAAATATAGGGTTGCTCTTCAGTTCATTTAGTTTTCATACTTAAAGACTGTTTCCAAGCATTCAAGTGAAAAGGAGGCATTTTCATGAACCACAGAGTACTTTAAGAGTGGACTTGCATATGTAGATCAGATTCCTTTCTGGTATCAGTGTCATCTTTGAAATCTTAGGTTAAACCTTCAAAAGTAACTACATGCAAAAAATGTTTCTCATAGTTTGGGTAAACTTTAATTCCTGGCATAGATTTCCATGCACTAGACTGAGCATATAAAAATTTACCTCTGATTGAATATAACTTTCAGCTGCAAAAATTGTAGCAGATGGCATTTTTTAAGAACTCCCAATAAGCTCACACACTCTATTAGCATATGCTTTATCATAACACCCAGGAACTGTAGGCTTAGAGAATGACTCCATTGCATTTCATTTCTTATGGTCACACCATCAGAGTATGGAAGTTTCCCCAGAATGCCTGAAGTAGAAAGACAGAAAAGCTGTTCTAGGAAGCAAATAAGTGAGCATGAGAAGCATGAGGATATTTGTTACATGTATTTACTTATTAGCAAAAGGGTGAACTTTAAAAATTAACTTTGGACGTGAGAGATGGGGGGGTTCTTAAAAAATTCAGTACCATTGACACATAACCAACTAGATGAAAAATTAGAAAGATGTAGGTTTTGTCTAACAGCTCTTTGCTTAAATTACAATTAAAAGTATACCCAAAACATGGATTTAATTTAGTAATCTTACTTTGATATACTACCTACTGGCAAAGCATGCATGGACTTTTATTAAGAGTTCATAGTATCATGGTGGTGTCAAGCCATATTTACAGAGCAGGGTAAGGAAGTTTATTGTGATTTATAATGCCAGTGGAAAATTGATTCCATGGCATCTAATGTCCAACAGCCTCTCCATGTCTGTGGGGTGATATCCCTCTGCATCCCTGCTGGCCCTCCCTTGATGCACAGGCGCCCACATCTGGGTGCAAAGTGCAGTCCAATGATTTTCTGCTGCCAGGATCAGGCATTCCTGTCTAATAGGTTGGATGCATTTGCATTCTGCAATGCCTTATTTCTCCCCAAATTTTCATTTGCAGAAATGAAAAATGTATAAGAACGCTCAAGTCTTTCCAAATAGCTGAACAACTTGGTGTTCAGTAAATTAATGGTGCAGACAGCTCCCTTATTAGAGTCCCCTCACTAGTATGTGTTTATCCCACTGTTCTGGCAGTGGTAGCTAATGAGTTGCTGCAGTAACATTGTGCTATGTGAGACACTGCCTCAGGCTCTACAAGGAGCCCTGAAGGCCCAAGGCAGGCCCCAGCTACACCCACACATAAACAGATTCAGCTGCAGGTGGAAATGCTTTCAAGCTATTTACCTTGAGCAGATCATATGTCTTTCCCTAAATAACCAAGATAATATGGCCAATAAAACCTCCAAGCAGAGCCTGCTTACAGGCAAGGATTTTGACAAATGATTTTCTTCATAATCTTAATGTCTATTCTTTATTGATATAGCTCTCTACTTGCTTTTAATAAAACCAAATGTCATTAATTGCAAATTGCAAAGTTCTCTCTTCATTCTTTAAATCTAACAATGTAAAAATAAGGATATGAATACTAAAGCATTATAAGTAGAGTTATATAAATCTGTGTTTAACTGACAGAAACAAACTAAAACTGCAAACTCTACATTTTACTTGAATATTCAGTGGGAGAAATAAATTTATCACAACAATTCAGTTATGTTTATCCATCCTGGTACACTCTGGGTTTGTTTTTTTTTTTTTATACTCTGACATTACTCACTCTTCCATTACTATCCTATTATTAATAAAACAAAATGGTCTTGCATTACCAGCCAGCATCCACCTACTTAATATTTAACTTCTAATGCTCAAGAAGGCTTGACAATATCTAATTGAGACCCTCCTGTGCTGCTACAAAAGGATGACCAGAATTCCATGCCCTGTTTGTGCTCTGCTCAGGAACCTGTGCTGGCAGCTCTGGTGTGAATCTCTGCTCCACCTCTGCCTAGGCTCAGTCACAGCACTGCTATTTTATGTGTCCTGCAGACTGAGGGGCTGCTCACAGCAAATCTTCCTTGTGCCTTCTGTAGCTCAGGCAGGCGTATTATGGAACAACCGCAGCCAAAAAGTGCACAAGAAAGAAATTACATGAGATGGGTAGGCATTTATACACAGGGTTACCTTAGGATAAATTCCACCCTTTGGCATCTCATGAAATCTACATCCTAAATGTTGTCTCATACAGGAAGAGCAGGTGGATAAATTATTGTTAGGAGATAGCAAAAGAGACATTCTCCTTATAGATCAGCATTTGGAAAATTCATCTGACATGCAAAGTATCCTGGTTCAAATGCCTTTGCAGGTTCTGAGGACACTGCTCTGGATAGCCATTAGGAGATGAAAGAAATAAGTTCATTTCCCTCTCTCTATAATTATGTGAAGTATAACAAGTTATAAAGCAGTGAATGGGAGAATTCCCAACTAGAAAATCCTTTTTTCAGATTGACTGCTAGCACGAGATCTTGCAAAGGGAGTGCTCTTGAGATAAAAGGGAAGAAACATCATGTTCTTCTCACATTTGCACCGTGCAAGCCCCAGGTCTGTACGAGTCTTGAATAAATCCTTACCTTAATTGGACCCCTCAGGAAAGACAGGTAGAGGATCCCTTTACTGTGAATTGTAATAGGATCTGTGAAAAGATCTATAAGAGATGTTGGCAGTCTTTATGTGTTCTTGATGGCCCACAGAGACCCAGCTAAGTATTGCAGTTCAGTATTCTATACTTCTACCAAAGAATGGCTCACCTGCCAAATTGTCTTTCTTGCACTCAGACTGTCCAGAGTGGGTTCCTTTTGTGTATATTACTAATGCTTAGGACATGTCTAAAGGTTTTGTAACTTTGCTTGGAAAAACCCTTTACAAACCTGGCTATCTGTTCAGACATCTCAAGGGTCAGATAATTTTTTGCATCACCCAAAACCACACATGGCAGGGAGAGGAACTACCTTTATTGTGTTTCCAAGGACCCAAACTCCCATTTCAACACTTCTGTAAAGTGGATCTGTCACAGGATCTCTTCTGAACTTGCTACAGAAAATGCATTCCTTGGCTCTTTTAGGATTTGATCAGGACTGCTGAAATGAGCTGTAGTAAAATGAGCAGTTTTGTCTCTATGAATAACATGAACCTGAATTTCAATGAGTAATTCTAACTAATAAGAAGATAATGAAGAAGACATCAGATATTCTGCTCAGAAGTAGCAAAATACATTCACCCTCTAAAAAGTCATTTCCCTTCTCTTTCTTTAACATTGGAAGACTGGAAAGGGACTTTGTGCATCGTATGAGAATCTAAACAGGAATCCACTTCTGATTATTATCAAAGAATTGACACTCAGTTTTATAAAAACTTCCAAAGTAACCAAGCCTGGGTAATTATTTGGCACACATTGATGCACCTCTTTAAACTAATAAAAATTATCTATATGAAAACTAAAGTAAATAATCATAGATATATAAATAAACAGCAATAAGTACTTATATACCAATCATAGCATAACTCAGCCACATATCAAGACAGTAAAAAAGTCCAGTCTTACCCACTATCCATTTTATTCCTTATCTAAGGACAACAGGCCTGGGAGTTTAAAGATATAATACTCATCTATGAGCGGAATAGACTTAGAAAAAAATATTAAATTTTTTTAAATTAAAGCAATAGCCTTGGTGACTGAATTATTCTGCAATATACAAGGAAGGTTTAAAACCTGGTCGCAAACTTTCTCTCAGGTCACTAGGTTTAATGGTAAGATATTTAAGATAAAGAGCGTTCAATAACCAAGTACAATTAAATCTGATCTCTGATTCATTTCAGAAAGGTGGAGATTTGAGAGACACACATGAAATACACAAGATGAGTGTCTGATTAGGAAGAGAAATGTGTAATAAAGTACTTTCAGAAGAATGAAATCAAAGACATAATATAGGCATAATATTATAGAAGCAAGTTCTATTTGCTGGAGGATCAATTACAAGTTAGATAAAAACTGAGAGCTTAATTCTGAACTTTTCAGGTCTCTGGAGAATGAGTGAGCACACGCTCAGACCCAGTCTCCTATCCTGAATTCACTAATCCCCACTTGTTACACATCAGTGATGGAATACCTTGAACTCAGAGGCATGATTTTCCTATGCCCTTTTACAGGAACAGCTGGCAAAAAGGCAGCAATCCTCACATCCCTGGCATCTGTCGGTCTTGATGAAAATTCATGTCTCATTTACAGAGGGTCAGGTTCTATCACCATGAACATAGAGCTGAAACTGATTTCTCAGTAGTGCTAATAAAAGTAGTAGGGAGGTATATAAGGAGCAGCGGTCTCTCTGGATTTAAGTGACAACATCTGAAATTAAAGGGACAGAGAATTTTAGGCTCTCATTAACCATCACCATTATTTAAGGAGATTCTGTAAAGATATCTTTAAACTCAGTTCATAATGTAAACACTTGGCAAATCCTATTGAGTGAAAAAACCCACTACATAGAACAGTACATGTTCCAAACTTAGGGAATCACGCACCCTGCTTGCCATCTCACTTGAGTTTCATATTGTGTGTATACATAACTGAGACACATGTATTAATACATCAGCTAAAATTAGCAATACAGTAATTTAAATGCAGGGAGCATTTAAATAAAAATCAAAGAATATAAAATATCCTTAATCTTTATACTGTAGCAGCTTTATCCAAGCTTGTCTCAGAAAGCATCATGACATTGCCTAACAGTTGCATAGAGCACACACAGCCAACTACTGGAGATTTTATTTTGCCAGAAACCACAGACATTTGTTTTTATTAGCATATCTGAGGTACACTAACTTTGTGCCTGTAGTGTGAAAAAGACAGGTATTTAAGTAACCATCTAAAAGTATAATTATGGACAATTTGCATATCTTTCATGGCTCTGTCTTTTGTAAATGGGTGCAGCAACAGTGATTGCGTGAATTTCTATCCAGTGCTCTGCTTTCTGATACTAGGCTTTAAATTATCCAATTGAAAGTGGACATGTGGTTCTTTCAATTATATATTCAGAGGGGGAAAAAAAGGGGATCAGGTCAGTTTGGTTCTATGTATAGCTCATATCCAACTAACACTTCTGAAAGAGCTTCATTCACAAAGGTTCCACACCTGTAAATTTATGTGGATAAATACTTTCTTCCCATTTCCCTCCCACCCAAATTCCACCAATTTTCCCCTTCTGAACACATTTCCTGCTCTCTAAATGAATTTGGTCTATTATCACACCTTGATTAAACCCCAAGACTGAACTACAGACGGCAGGATGTAGGAGCATAGTGGCCTTCCCAGAACACTGACTTGTGGCTTTGTTTATGGCAAAAACTTGTTGTGTTTGCTGTTTTCTGCTAAGAAAAAAATCTGTATTTACTTCCACATGCAGCCAAATGCCAGGAGGAACAATTTCCCTTGAGAGAATTCCAAAGCAATGTCTAAGCTTTGGGAGTGACTACATGACCTTTAACTGTGGTACATACTCTGCCATGGTTTTGAATGAGTATCCTACATGAGACAGTTTGGGAATAAGAAAGCAAACGTTTGAGACCAAAAAAATGGAGTTTCAGAAAATGCCCAAAATATTCAACATCAGCTCAGCAATCACTTGAGAAAAAAGTCCATATGAAAATTCAAAAATATATTATGTATTAACAGACCACTGGCTGACAGTGCAAGATCAACAATTTTCTTGTCTGAAAGTTGCACTACAAAAAATCTGCATAAAGATATTAATTTTTTAAAATAATATTTCAAAATTAACACTTTTGGTGCAGAAATCATGGAAAAGGAAAAAAAGAAAAGAGGTTTGGCTCTAGAGTTGAGCAATAGTAAATTTCAAAATAAACATTAATGTAACTACAAAGTCAGAAATTAAAGCCAATTGAAAAATACTGAGATGGGTATAGTATAAGAATTTAACATTGAAAATTTAGCATTGAAAATGCTATATGTGTATTTCAGTGCTGTATGTGTATTTCAATTTAACATTAAAAATACTATATGTGTATTTCTCCAAACTGTAATTTCTTCCTTCATTTTATTTCTGGTTTTGGTCAGCTGTTATTCCTGCTGCTATGTTCTGGGTTTTTTCCTTTTTTTTCCAATGACTAAACCAGTATTTTTCACTGGAATCCATGTGATACGCAATGTGAGTGGCTTCCAAAGTATTTCATGCTTTCTACAGCACACCTTAGAGCTTATTTGGAATATTATTAATATGCAATTTGGAGGTTTTTCTTTTATCTGCAAGACTAAAAGTTATTGGTTCAAACAGGTGTGTTTGAGCTGATTATTTTCTCTGTTTATTTTTCATTCTAGATGCTCATCAAAACCTAGATTTGAAATAAAGTTATAAAATGGAATGCAGTGTTTGTAAATGGTAGAGGATGTGATGGATCACTTACAGGTCCTCACAGCTAGACATTTATTTTGTCTTACCTGGTTCACGTTCCTCCCCAGCATAAAATACATGACTTAAAAACAAAAAATCACCTTATTGATTACAAAGCTTAAGACAGTCACAAACACATTGCCCTCTGAAAGTGTTACCATGTCATAGACGAAGGTTCACAGACAAGAATACAGCAAAATCTTCCCCAGATGGATATTCTCCTTACTGTCTATCAAATAATGAATAGGGAAGAGTAAGGGACATCTCAATACGAATTAGATATCAAATACCTGCTCTGTTATTTATCTGATGTTTCTACTATTGAGATCTCCAACACAAAAAAAAACCCCAAAAAAACAGAAAAAAAGAAATATTTTTAAATTAGGAAATTGTCTATCACCAGAGGAATCACAGACCCTACAGGTGCATATACTGATAACTGCCCTAATGAAGTTTGGCTTTTGTTCCTCTCACAGATAAATTAACGAGTACAATTCAAACACCTTGGTCAGAAGATTTAAGTACACTATATGAGAGGCTTTTATAAAGAAATAGGTATAGCTGCCACATTGGTGCAGTACACACCAATGTTCTGATCTCCTTATGCATGCTTCCACTGATGAGATTTCAGATTGAGATGAAAGCAGTCAATATTATCACCGTGAATTACAAAACAGACAGCTCTTCCTCCACTTAAAATTAGTGCAGCACAAGAATGGTTATCAGAAATAATCTAGCCTTCCTCCTGGCCCCCCAAATCTTAGCAGCCTGTCCAAATGAGGCAGGCCAACCCATGTTCCAATCTCAGAGAGTGGCACCTAAACAAACTGATGCTTGAGTGAAAAGGTGAAAACACCATTTGAAAATTCAGTCAGTGGATTTAGTTTAGGCTCTCTGTGCCTCAGACACTGATGACTGAAACATAACCTACCTTATTAGCCTCCATTTCAAAAAACACAACTGCAGTGGCTGTGCAGATCTGCTGTATTTTGACTTACAGACAAGAAATTCTGGAAGAAATTCTTGACTCAAAGGCCAAGAAAATCTTGTTTCCTTGTCTAGGATTCTTTTGTGACCTCAAAATGACTGCTTCGCGTCTACTAAAAGGTTGCTCAAATTTCACCCAAATTATCAGAAATATTTGATGAGTCCTATGAAAAGCAATGAGTTTTTAAAATGCAGAGTCAAGAGGAAATCGGTGACATGCAGTTTGAGCTAAAACCTTCTCTGACAGGACTGGAGCTACAAAAAAAGATTCTGCCCACTGTCTAATGTTGCTAAGTGTACAGAAGGGCACAACACATAAACTAATTATGTTCCACTCAACTTTTTATAAGTCAGGCACCAGTTTTACAGATAATTATATCGATTATACTAAGAACAGCTGTCGACTGTGGCAGAGAAGGATGTACAAAAAGGAGAGATGATCAGAATTTAGTAGAAATTTAACCATATGAGCTTCTTCAGAAGTCAGTTCTGACACATAACACCTGAAGGTTTTACTCTGTATTTATGTCTGCAAACTGCATGATTATTTGGTCATTTAGAAAGGCAGAGAAGACATAAAAATGTACATTAGACTGTATTTAGACCAAATAAGGAACAACATATGGGATATGGCAAGCTTTCCCAAGAAAATAGCAAATGGCTATAACCTCCCATGGTATGGCTGCAATATTTTAAAGGGTTTTTTTGTCCTAAAAATAAAACCCCATCTCCTCTGATCAAAACAAGTATATGTTTTATATTGTATATACACATTTACAATATTTAAAACATAATTATATTTATATTAAAGAAGGCACTTTACAAAATGTAAGCATCATTTTTAATAGATTTCAGTGATTTGTAAACCCCAGATTCACTATGGGTACTTTCCTATGGGATCTCTTGTTTTTCCTCTAGTCTTTGAATCTTTTAAAGCCCCTCTCATTATTTTTGTTGTCTGAAGTTGGGCAATAATGTTACTGTGATTAATTAAGCAAAAAGACATGGAAATGGGGGTGTGGTAATCATCAGATAATAAAGCCCTCTGGGTCTCGCAATGCATGAGGTGCAGCCAGGACCCTTTATCCCCAGAGGTCTGATTATCTCCAGGAAAGCTACACCTCCCTGTACTTGCTGTATGGCTATTATGAAATATCTTTACATTTTATAGATAAAGTAAATTACTTTAATCACTGAAAATTGCCAGTGTTGTGAGGTTTCAGCTGTGAGGTTCACAGAGCTTAATCTGCCCATTTCAAGTCTGAAATAACCAATAATTGTTCTAATAAAAGCATCAGTAAATCATTATTTAAATGCTGGGATCATCCCCTCAGAGTGGCAAAGGCACCTTCTGTGTGTTTGATGACATGGGGTGCTCGTTTAACCATAACCCTGGAAGTGCAAGCCATAAGAGAAATACTCTACCAGGGCTATTTAGTGTGTGTAATCAATGCTTTGTTAGAGCATCAAATTATTTTCTGTCATTCTGCAAAGTCCTAGGTCAGCAAACAATAACATCTGCCCAACATCTGAAAATCTCTTTGGAAAAATTCCAAATGTCTTCAATTTGTCACACTTCCAATCAAGCATTTTTCAGAAAATCTTCAGTGGCTTTTGTTCAAAGGCAAAATATATTTTCCCATTCCCAAATCATTGGAACGCACGAGAAGCGTGTTTACTAATTGCAAATATGATGGGGATGTCAGTGACAACTCTATCCTGCCCTCCACATGCTCTGGGGCTGTGAACACAGGGCTTTGGCAGACACCACAGTCAAGCAAAAGATGTGTCCTCCTTCCTGCTGCCAGCCCTGGGATTGTGACAGCCTCACGTTTCCTTTCCATGGAGCAGCACAGGACTGGAAATCTCAGAATTACATCCCAACTGATGGAAGAGTCACAGACTGACAAAAATATCACCTTTCTGGAAGAGCATTTCCAAAACATAACTTGCTTACACTGATATATTATCCTTACCTGTCACATCACAGTAATTTATTTAAGATACACTATTTGGAAAGATTTGCAAGCAGTTATATAGGGATATGGATTTCTACTTCCAAGAGGCTTTCAGTGACCTAATGCACTACAAGAAAACACTGTGAGATACAGACATATAGCTAAAAAGCACTCCTGACTATCCAGAAAGATGTTCTATGTCTGAGCTGGGTAAACAGATTAATTAAAAGCAATCCAAGGCCTTTTTGCAGTGCAATGTTCACATACACATACAAGCTGAAGACACAAGAAAGCAGCTAGTTATACTTACTGGACTAATGCATGACACATGTCAAACTGGAGGAGTTTTACCTAGAAACAGAAAACAATATTTTTAGCAGAGGTGAAAAAAGAGAACTAGAAGGCAGAGGAATACTGGTCCTAATGCCATTTATCCTACTTTTTTAAAGAAGTGCTAAAAAGTCGACACATTTCTCATGACAGGAAAGTAATTTTATTTCAGAGGGAAAATATGTGCTATCAGTAATTCTCCAGAGAAATCTGAGATTATTGTGCCAGAGGCAATTAACCCTGAGTAATAAAAACTTCTAGCAGCCTCAAATGACAACCTGATAGAAGAGCAGATATTTCCAAGGGAAAATAGTGACTTGCAAACAAGATATCTTTTTCTTCTCTTCTGGCTTTCAACCCAAGCTTTTAAGCTTCCTGCAGTAATTTGTTTACCAAGCTGACTAATGAGAAGAATTAATCAGAAGACTTTTCATAGGAGAAATATGACCAATAATTTTGAATTGTATGATACAGAAGACCAATGTCATCTGCTTCTGGGAGAATTCCAAATTGAAAGATTGAGTCTGGTTACAAGATACAGTGTAGGAGATGAGGAGAAATGCTCTGTGGACGCTGCATTTAAAAAAAGAAAAAAAAGAAAAAACGAATTGGCAAAAAAATAAATGAGAATATCAGTCCCAGGAATAAAGATGAGATCAAATTTAAGGCCAGTCTTGTTCACTCCTTAAGTATAACTCATATAACAAAGGAGCTGGTGAAGTCAGTGAAAGGACAGATGCAAGAAAATCACATGAAAATTAGGAAAATTGAAAGATTCTTACTTCTGATAACACTAATTTGCTAGTGTTGAAAACCTGTTGCGTTTTTGAATTCAAAGGTAAATATTAAAATCCCAGTACTGTGTCCTTCTTTCATCTGAGACACAGTCACTTTTCTTCCCAGCAGTCGGTACGGGGCAGAGTTTTGGATTTAGGATAACAATAATGTTGATAACACACAGAGGTTTGAGTTGTAGCTTACACCAAGACTTTTTTTTCAGCTTAAACCAGTGAGGAAGAAGATAGGGGGCACAGCTGGGACAGTCAAGGTGGCCAAAGGAATATTCCATATGGTGTCATGGTCAGTGTGTACCCTAGGAGCAAAGCTGGCTCAGGGACTGGCAGGTGAGTGGTGAGAAATTGCGCAGTGCATCACTTGGGTTTGATACTCTAATCAAAGTCAGCACATTTCCAAATGAAACGGACAAAGTAGCTCTGAAATTTTTAGCTACATAAAGTTCATGATGTATCCCAATGGTTAATGCAGTTTCAAAAACTAACTTATATCTTAAAATTTAGGAAGACAGAGTGAACAAAAAATAACGAAACAACTATGCTGAGAATAAAAAAGGTGGGCTCTTAGGAGCTGTCATTGAAGTACTGCTTATTGAATTTTAAAGCAGGAATCAATTAAAGTTTTGGCCAAGTATATCTCTTACAAAAAATGGCCCAATGCTTTCAAGAGTTATCTGTGCCAGAACGGTGCTGTATGTGGTACATTGTGCATCCAGGAATTTTCTTATTCAAACAAAGCAAAAACATGGAGTTAGATTACCTCAGTAATCTAATAGAGTAATCTAATACCTCAGTATTTCTCAAGGTATCTCTTTTGTTGTTTCTTCTGAACAAGTAAATAAACTTAAGTTTAACAAAAAATTTGAAAGCACGTTAAAAGGAGGAATTGGAAACTGGAATGCAACATGGCATGTAGCAATTTTTAACAAATATATGCGCTATGACTGAACACAGCATACCCAAACCTGTTCATGACTATGTTGGTCAGTATGTCCTGCTACTCACAGCGCCAGAACTTAAAGCTCATGTACATTTGAAAAAACTTCCAAACAGTTCCAGACACACATTATACCTAAAGTAAAAAAGCTAAGACCACAAAAATTATTGATTATCTAGAAATGGAAACACTACAACATCTGACCCCAGAGTCTTGGGCTCCAACTCTGAAACTTGTTCAAAGTGGGATAGCTCACAGGAGCAGCTCCCTCTTGCCTGTGTTTGCTGAGGAGAAGGGCAATGTTTAGGTTTAATAATTATGTTAGGGAAGGATTCACGTAGACACTCGATATCAGGTAAGCTCCTGTCTAATACGGAAATTGAACTCATGCAACATTCATGCAGAAATATTTTACGTAGCTACAGTAAATATGATCAAAGCCTTTAATTGTAAAACAGGCTGAAGCTTCTTGTGAAGAATTTTGGGTAATAAGCAAATATGAAAGCCAACTTGGGGGTTACCTAAAAGGGTGAACAGCCTTTGAGGTACCAAACTTAAAGCCTCTTGTGCATCAAAATCTATAATATTTAGAAATAAAACAGAGATCTTTGAAGGCATGGAAATCCTGAGGCTTCAAGAATATCTTATTTAGGCTGAAGAATATATTACATAAAATGGGAGAGGGCATTATGAACACAGCCTAACAAGGAACACAGAGTAATGTCTCAACATGTTTTTTGTTCAAACTTTATAGGAAATTAGATTAATAATGCATGAGTTGCTTTATGCTAAGGTTACTGGCTCACCCACCCCCTCATTTATTTTTCCTTTGGAAAGCATTCTACTTTTACATACAAAATTAGATTTTTCCCGTTTTATTCAACATGGCCTGAGCAGACAGAGCTCTTAAAAGCTCTCAGATAAAGTCACTTTTATCAAGCTATGCAGAGCTCTTCTGTTCATGTGAGTATACTTTTTCTTATTGCAAAAAGTAGACAATCTAAAGAATAGCATATCTAAAAGCATATAACTTTTTACAGCATCACCAGTTCTTTCAATATCTTTGAAAGAACTATACCTGTTTGGAAACAAACCTCATTCTTGGTGTGGGGAAAAAGAACAAGATGTGGGCTAGAGAACATTTCCATCCTTCTCCCATTCTTTCTTTGTGGAAAAAGTGTCAAGTTTATATTAGGAGCAGTTTTTCAGCTAAGATTTGTGTAGGAAAATCTCCACCTTGCTTTTATTCTGAAGAAAAACAGGTTGCAATAACACAGACTGTCCTGGAAGTCCCCATATCGCCACCTACTCCTCTTGCCAATGAGAAAATTAAACTCCCTGCAGTCCATATGTCCTGTCTCATGAAACACAAGGCATTTTTGGCATTTCTTCCCTTCAAGGGCAATCAGAGCTGGTAGATGAGATAAAGGCCAGCAGAGTACAACTCTGTGTGCACAATGACTTCTTGAGCACAGTGACTCATGGAATATCAGAAAGTCAAACACGCACTGTGATATTTCTTTAAATGACAAATCATCATCAAAAGAAAGCTGTGAAACTGTTGCCATCACTTTCAAAATATAAATAGGGGAGAAGAGAGCAAAAGAGGAGGAATATTTCTGCCATCAAACCACAAACCTCGTTAACAGAACAAGAAGAGATAAGCTTTTTGTTGATAAATTCCTGCAATCATTAAGTCAAACAATTGCAGGGATGAAAAGGAGCTCAGTAGATCATTTTGTCTAAGACCATGATCTCAGATAAAGTTATTTGTACTTAAATAAACATTTACCAGGAAAAGCTAACAGTTCTTTAAAATCTTCAAGTACATTTTTTCCTTTTGAAAAACTGTTATTTACCTGCTTAGGTATCAGTACAGTGAGATTTTTTTTTATTTTTCCTGAATGGAGATATTCTTCTACAAACTAAGCCAATTTCCTCTTGTCCTTCACCTGACACTTACAGGGAGCAGTTCAGGACACTCCTGATAACTGCTTAGACACTGAAATGCTACTGTCAAGATTCCTCCATTTTTCAAAAGCAGAAAAATAAAACAGTTTTTTCAGCAGTTGATTTAAGCTTTACATTCAGTGTTTTATCAAAAGACTGTGCTTTATCACTAAAAGACTCAAAGCAGGTAAATATAATGCAAATTAATATATCCTGAATGAAGTTTTTTATATACAAATATATAAAATTATAGTCAAAGGACTTCTCACTTTTTCATTACAGCCACTGTGAACTTTTTCATTGTCTTCACTAGGAATAGCATTATTCTAAAGAAAGGCAACAGAGTACAAATCCAGGATAATCTTTATGAACAGCACATGGGAAAATTCTGGACGAATCTATTTTTGCAAGACACACCCTTTCCTTAACTTCAGAGAGAAGTTGCATGTAGGAGATAAGTAGGATTTGACTGTAAAATAACTCGCTAATCATGCACACTAATATTTTAAAACGTCATTATCTGGCACACAGGCAATAGTAATAAAAAAATACAAAATTCAGTTTTCTTTTGCTTGTAATTAGTAATTTCATTGCCAAAGTTCTCAGAAATTGAAAAAGCCAGCAACAGGAATCATTTTCTGTAGATTATAAAAGTTAATTTCCAATACATTATGTATATCATTCTTTAAATGTCACATCCAAATGCATTTTTAGTGACTGATCTTAATTTTGCATATGCTTTTAAAGTAGTATTCATTAAAAAGTAATCTCAGTAAATTGACGTCAGGACCATATTTCATTTCGTCAATCAAACCCCGGAAATGTTTTGAGACAAATTCTTGCACATCACTAACTGTACCTGGGAAATTATTGTTTCACTCTCACTTAAACTACACCCTGCAACATCAAAAAAAGATCAGGAGCTTGCTTAGGGAGAGATCCTTCACTGAAAGTAGAGATGGAGAATGATGCTGCACTGCAAGGAGGTTTTTGAGCTGCTTTTGCCAGAGCCTGAATCGCGGTGAATTCCTCACTGCCCTCCTCGCCAGCTGGGGACAGCCACAGCAGCCCACACCTGGGGACAGGGCTCAGGACCCTCCTTCGTCTGCTACCAAAACCAAATTCCCTTCTCTGCAAACACACATAAACATTTCTAATTCATTTCTGGTTTCAAATTAGACTGAAAATTCAACGAAGAGCAGGTTTTGCTTTAATTTACTGCGAATTTCATAATGTAATAACATCAGAGGAGTTAATGTACAGCTCTATTAATTGAAAGTAGAGCTTCAGGGGTTGGTGGAGCTCTTTGGTTCTTTTCCTCATTTCTTTGTAGAGAATGAACTTTGAATTTTGTATTTTCAGGTCCTGTAGATTGTGACACAACACACTTTTTCCTCATTCTTGTCACAACGTGATTAGGGAAAAAAGGCTTTTTTTGGCTGCCTTTCTCTTTTTTTTATATATAATGACTCAGATCAGCTAGTCAGTCTGACTACCCTCACAATGTCACAGCTTTCAGGCTGACATTTATATTCATTTTAATATTTCCTTCTGGCTAATAAGGAAAATTGGCAAATAAGTACTCATATAAAACATGAATCTGAGCAGTTGGTTGTGCAGGGAGATATGAAAAACCAGAATGCTGGAGAAAGGGAAAAAAAACCCCAAAACTTAATCACATTTTAAACAATTTCCCAAAAAGAGTTGGAAGAATCCTAGCAATCTATTTTTAGATAGACTCAATGATACTAAAGGTAATTTTTACCTAACGTTGTATCTTGATAAATGAAGAGAGATATGTGGTAATTCTTTGTTCTATGCACCACAATAATTCATAAAAAGAGATGGGACTAAGAAGCATCACATATCACATATATCATAATGTGATATATGATATAAATAATAATCTTATATAATAATATAGAATAATATAAGGTTCACTGAGATACACAGATCAAACTTAAATGCACTGTGAGGGATTCTCAGTGGCTGGGATGACAATGCAGCCTACCATACTCCTGTCTCCAAGTTCCATCTATTTTTTTTTTCTCTAAAATTGAGAGATTCCATAAATCAGGAGCAGAATTCAGATTCCCTCTTTCAAAAAAAAAAAATCACACCCACAAATTAACTCTGTCCCTCCACCCCACAAATACACAAGCACCGTAAAGAAATATCTAAAAATTTGTATAAACTCTCAGAAATTGCATAAAATCTCTGCATGCCATTTCCTCTAAATACAGAGGGGGGGTCATAAAGTCTGGCTGCTAAAATTTGTACCTACCATACAAACAGAACAAAGAGAAAAGAAACATACTGGCCATAGAGTAAAATTAGGGTACCTCATTCCTATATCCCTAATTCTATAAAAGAGTTCTACAGACATAAAATCCTACAGAAGTTTTCCACATAATTATTTGGCCTCATTTAAATTACAGAAGGATCTGATAGTGAGACTTGGTGTTTTGGGTTTTTTTGTCCCAGCCACATTATGGGATGAACATTGCAAAATACTGGAAAAGTTTAGCAGATTTTAATTTTCCTCTGAGGAAGGAAGCACTAAACTCTACCAGCTTACCTACCTAACTACATTTTGTACCAAAGATATATGACTCAGGAAATCCTCCTGACTGAGGCAGAAAAAGAATACTCTAAAAATTAGATTTGTTGTCTGTTAACACCCTATTTTATATTCAATTTTCTTTTGTCACATTCCAAGAAAGCAATTATTTTTGCAAGTACAGACACACTGTTCTTTCTGAAAGGTACAGTTTCATATCTTTGTCCATCCCCTTTGATTTATTGCCTCAGTGCCAATACACAATGTCTGTGCCAGCATTTTGAAACTCAAAAAGGAGTATTTGCTCCACAGAATACAAATGCTAGTTCAAAGAAAATCTTTGCTTGCATTTATGCTTTGAGAAAACAGATTTTAAAATCCTGAAAACCTGTTTAAATTTGGTTTACTGGCAATATCTGCCCAGTTATGATATTTACCTCTTTAGCTCCTGAAGGGCAGCAACATAGAAAAATCACCATCATACTCTGCAAATTTGCAACATCTGAATCTTAAAAAAAAACCCTAACCAACAACCTAAAACCCAGAGATTTTTAATTTGGTAGGTCATCTAAAGAATTAAAAACTGATGTAAGAGCCCAGGTACTGGAGCCCACTCAAAGTGCCCAGAGCTTTCTGCTCTGGCTGCAATTTACAGAAGTGCTATTGGCAGGTGCATATGGAAATGGAGTAAGAATATTTTTGCAACTCAACATTTTTTTTGTCTCACCAACTGTTATTAACTTTTACTGAGACAGAGCCACAGTCTATTTTTACTATTGGAGTGGTAATCTGCTAGCAAGCAGCATGGTTTCCCTCATTAGTTATGTTTGCTCAAGATGTTTGTGTTTTTTTGTTTGCAAACACAGCAACATTAACAGAATTTTTCCCATATTCTGTGCTTAGCTTTTGAAACCAGAAAGAGCTGTTCTTTGAGCATGGATGAAAACAGGTTTTTTCCCTGTTTCTATGGGACCACAATTTCTTCACTGGCTACACTAAGAAATTTGAAAGAAATACTCCTATTTTCAGCTGAAGTCCACTATTACTGCATATTATAAATTTTCTGAACTAAAAAAAAAAAAAATTAATAAAATAAGATGAATTATTGCAGACTGGCAAGTGCTCTTTAACTCTTCACAAAGAAGAATAACAGCTGTGAATATCAAGCAGAAGTCACTCATTGAAAATGCCCCATAGTTCACAGATTTTACAGCAAAAAGGGCTGGGGAGAGGCGTGCAGGGGCAGGGGAAGACCGTGTGAACATCGGCCAAATCCAAAAAGTGTTTTAGTTTGCTGCAGCATCTTTGAATTCTGTTTACATCACCACCTTGAAGAAAGGCTTTGTTTGAAGGGCTCCATCAGTGAGCATTGTGGATTAGTGCTTTTTTAGTTTTAACGTGTGAATTACAGGTCCCTACACCATCACACACCCCTGCAATGCCCCCGTGCTGAAAACACACAGCACTTGTGTTCTTAACCCTGTGATTTGAGAACAATAACTGTTAATGTAACTCAGTTAACTGTATTGCTTTTAATTGAAGATTATCTTGATTACAGCCAAAGGGCACTATTAATACTCTGAAGAAATGACTAAGACTTTAGCATTTGAATGTTGTAGAGAAAATAGAACTAATTAGCACTAATTTAATTCTAAGATTAAAGAAAATTCATTTTTTTAATTTTTAATTTAAGATAAACTATTTTACTCAGAACAAAGAAAGAATAATAAGTACTTTTTCCGACTGAAAGGCATTTTTTACTTTTTGCATTATTTCATTAATATGGGAATATGGGAATCATGACCCCATTAAAGATCAAATAATAAGCATTTAATTATTGACAGCAAATAAATTTTTAATAAAGATACAAGGGTTTTGCTGTATAAAAGAAAGAAAACAAAGTACCTCTGACCCAGAAATTCTTAGAGGATCTCACACCACTATATAATCTATAACCTAATTTTAAAAGGATAGGTTCACAAAGGGACATGTCATTTTTTCTTTCTTCTGTAGCACAGAATGAGGTACTGTAAGTACAACGTGTGTGAAAATGCTCCCCAGAAGAACCCCAGTTCTATCTTAATCATGCACTTAAACTAAATAATACATTGAATATGTCATAACCAGGAGGACAGTCATGATAAAAAGTGATTTAACCCCTTTTTACTCGACAAAATAATACTTTCTTTTCTTTACCTTGGGACTAGTTGTCATTTATAATTTCTGACCAAGGGAGACATAATGGATTTACAATGAAATCCTGATGCTTTTCCAAGGAACATGAAGATGCAGAAAATAAGCACCCATTACATTAGCAGACAAAAAGATGCTTTCATTGGAAGTATAAGCCTCATCCTGGTGCTGGCAAATAAATGGACTGTTTGCAGGTTCTGAAAGCATAGTTTCTGGCTAATCACATATCTACAAAGTAAAAATAAAATGAACTTTTCCTGAACCTTCTGATTCAGCACATAACTAAAAGATTCAACATGACTTTTTTCAGCTTTGCATTCATATTCAGAAGGGGCCCAAATCCAAGAGCCCTAGTCCAACCAGTCACTACCAAATATTCAGATTAGTTTCTTAAAATTAATAGAAATACCTACATGACAAACATAAAGGAAGGAAAAAAGAAAAATGGATTTGGGAACTTATCACTGTAAGAAACTCTAAATTTTTCCCCAAATTACTTCTTTTGCCACCTTTAAATCTCATCAAAATATCACATCAAGGAGGGGAAAATATTCTTTAAAATGTAAAGAGTAGACGAAAAAGAGGAGCTGTCAGAAGACAAAATATTTACTAAATTATGGAATCTATTTAGTCTTTTCATAGTTTAAATGAAATAGCATATTCTTGACAGATGAGAAAATTTCAAAAGATTCTATGTTGAGATTCAGTTTGAATAACTCACGTACCAGCTGAGTTTCACAAATTTGCAGAAGTGGGTTGAAGTTCTCCCATGCACTGCTTCTCTTCAGATCCCCCAGATTTTCAGAAGCAACATAATATATAAATAGGGAGAAGTGAATCACATGAAGATTTGAAAAAAATACCTCCTCAACAATTCAGTCTAAGTTTATGGAGATTCTTATCTGAGACCTTAGGGAGAAATTCCTTCCTTTGAGGATGGCAAGGCACAGGTTGCTCAGAAAGGTTGTGGACTTTCCATTCCTGGAAGTGTTCAGGGCCAGGCTGGATGGGACTCTGAGCTGCCTGGTCTAGTGGAAGGTGTCTCTGCTCATGGCAAGGGGTTGGAATGAGATGAACTTTATGGTTCCTCTCAACCCAGACCATTCCATGATTCTATGATCTAGGAATTCCCTTGGTTGTCCCATCCCCATAGTGCTGGTAGGAAACTGGCAGCAATCACATGCATGTAGCAGCCATGGAAATACTCTGCATTTTGTGTCTGACAGCAGTAGGAAATAATAGCCCTCATCACTCTGCATTTCACAAACAAAAAATCTGCAAAAGAAAGTGCTTTTTGCACAGTGCATTTCTCACACAACTTCCTTCTGAACGTACTCGGGTCAGGTTTACAGCAGTTTCTCCTGAGAAGCTGGGAAGCTTCAGCTTCTCCATATTTTGCTACTTTGGAATGTGATTTGGAGAATTGTTTACCCAGCATGTGAGTTGTTTTTAATTAATGGCCAATGACAGACACCTGTGTTGGACTCTGAGTCTGTCACGAGATTTTATTATTCATTCCTTTCTAGCCTTCCGATGTCTCCTTTCTCTCTCTTTGGTGTAGTTTTAATATATCATTTTCTTTTAATATAATATACATAATAAAATAATAAATCAGCCTTCTGAAACATGGAGTCAAAATTCTCATCTCTTCCCTTATCCTGGGGACCCTCAAACACCACCACAAGCACGGCCTGCACAAACTCGCTCTCAGCAACACAAACACCAGAATGGGGGAGCCACCAAAACCATTTTCAAGGATATCCAGAACATTCATGAGTAAATGCAAACATTTTGGAAGGAACTTGACTGCTTGAAAAAAACAGACAGAAACCTGGAAATGGTTTATCCTTAGCGTGTTCTGTGTTCTAAAATTATGTCGCAGTTTTTGTGAAACATCTGGTGCAGGCCACTGCAGGCCACTCAAGGACAGGGTAATTGCTACTCTCTGATTTGGACCGAGCCTGAAGGACCATTTAAAGATAATTTTTAGGGTGAGTTTCCCCAATCTCCTAGACCAGCAAAACTGCAAGTTAGCAACATCTGCTTTATTGGGAACAAAATTAAACCCCTAGTAATCACATTTAAAAACACTTTGCAACGAAAAGTTCAAGCCAGCATTGTTATCAACTACTAATGTTGCAAAAACAACCACCTTGATTTTCATGTTTCCTCTGATAAAATATGGATTTTTATAGTGTGAAATGCAGAGTACAATGCCTTTATCTGGTTTGTCTTTGATGCAAAGGCAGTCTGTGCGTATTCACAGTAACAGGATTGTTCTGCAGGCAGCTCCTCAGCCTGTTTGCCAGGGAACACACACAGGAAAGCACCTCCACCACTAAAACTGCCCAGTAATGTTAGAATTAAGGTAAATCATGGATCCAAATTAAAGCCACATTAAATGAGCACCTGTGAATGACTTCAGGCTACTTAAAGCAAGTATTCAAAGACAATGTATTTGAGGAGAAGTCAAAGTTTACCCAGACTTGCATATGGGGTACAACAAAAGTTTTCACCTGTATTATAAGAAACTTTCATTAATTTCATATTAACACAGATAGCAACACTACCTGGAGCCTCTTCAGAACATGACCTGTCTGCTGCCAAAAACCAGAGAGAAAACATAGTAAGGATCAATACACAGTTCTAACAGCCTCAGAGTGGTGAGATGTTTCACATACAGACTACTGCAGTTTAAAATGGGAATAATGAAAAGGAATTTAGGAATTCCTAGTTTATAGGAATAATGGAAAACAAAAAGTTGTCATGTTTGACGACAAGCTAACAGCTCTACAAATGAAGGTACCAACATGGAGAACTCAATTTCAATTTTTTTAAATAACCATGGCAGATATTTTAGCATGAATGGCACATTTAAGATTCTTTTCCCCAGAAGAATTTGAACACTCAAAAATATTGACTCAAAATCATATCTAATGCTAACCAGTGGAGGACTTCAGTCTGCAGCAGATCAGAAAGCATTGAGTCTAAGAATAATGACCAGAAAGGCTTCAGTTGTAGGGGCAGACAGAAACATTTGTCTACCCTAGCATTTGACACAAAAAAAAAGACAAATTATCAATATTTATTTTTTACAAGTGGGACAAAATTTGATAAAACAAGAAGTGCTAGTCCTGGTCCAAGGTATATTTGATTTCTCCTCACAACTTCATGCAGATTCTTGCCTCCTGGTCAAATTTTGTCTGCTACATTAACTTCTCAAACTCATTTATTGAATCCAGATTAATTTTAAATACAAAGCCCTATTTTGCTTAGCTGTGACAGTTTGTCAGCAGTGTAAGAGATTAAAGAGATTTTAAAGAGTTTTCTTTAAAAACAAAAGATAGTTGCCAGCTTTATCACCAGAGCTTTATGCCACATTTGGTTCATTTACAGCATCTTACCAACACCAACAGGAGCAGTCCATTTCTCAGACACTTCACATCACAGCTTTTGGGGATGAACAGCACTTGTCTAACTGCTCAGCCAGGCTCATCTGAATTTCCCAACTTGATGGAGAAGGCAGGAGACATCAAAAACGTCTTGTGTGGGATGAGAGAGAAAGCAGTGTGCCCTCTCTGCCCCTCGCCAGCCTCTGACACAGGCCCTTCAAGTGAAGCCTTCTTGAGTAATCTGACTAAAAATCAAGTTTTTGCCTAATAGCTAGATGAGCTTTAAATGAAAATGGGAACTTTGGAAGTGATATTTTCAGCAAGTTTTGAATATTTCTTAAGATTAACAGTCAATTTTTTTAAAAAAATGAATCTTACAAACTTCTGAAGTCAGTGGCACCTTTCATCAAGGAATTATGCCAGGCAACAAAGTTGAAACTAATTTTTTTTTTCTTTTTTTTTTAGTTTTGCATTCTTTCTATTCCGTTGAGTATTTTCCCTTTTTAGTACTAAGAAAAAGAGTGAGTAGTTTTCCTGATCTACATTCTCTAGAACAGTCATCTTTTCTGATCCCTTTATCTTATCTCTTCTTATTCATTCTGCTCTGAAATAAAAAGGCTTAGGATTTTCCATCTCTTTTCCTATTGCTCTTGTTCCATTACTCCAATTATTCTTGCTTTCTCTTTCAACAACCTGTTTATTTCTTCCATATATTTGTGGAGCTACAGTGCAAGAATAAATATTCAGTTCTACTAGGAAAAAAAAAAAAAAACAACAAAAAAACCCCCAAATTTTACTTGAAGGTATTAGACAAGGATTTTCCTTTATTACCATCCTATTCTTTACACAACCTAACGTATTCTGCTCCCTGGTGAACAAAATTATTCAACAAGTCCACTGCCTTCCAATACTGCCCTTCAAGAAACCATATAAACCAATTTTTTATTGCACTCCAAGCCTTTTTCACTTAAAATTACCATAATCACAGAGTGAGAAGTCAACTAGAGAAAGGAAAAATCTTGACCAACATTCTCATCAAACAATCAGTTTCTGTTTGTTTATAGGCTAGATTTGGAAGTACTGAAACCAAACTTTCATCATAGCCCTATGAATAACTTCAGGGTGCTTTTATTATCAGTATTCCAAGTAGTCTGCGAGTGTCAGCCAAAAATAAACTTTGCTTTTTCAAGCAGGCTGATGTCTAGTTGGTTTGGGGCAGGGTAGGAGACTCTGACAGAGTTTTCTTCTTAAAAAACAGAAGAATGACTATTTAAGAATGTTAATCTAATAACATGCTGCACCCCTTACTTCTGCCTGATGGTTTAATTATTAGTAACTCAGTTCAGTTCATTAGGGACCTATTGTGCTGCTGTTGGCAAAACAGAAATGTCACTGCATGTTAAATAATTAAAAGCAGTAAAACAAACATTATCTTTTGAGTCCTGGATTTATAAATTGCTATTAAGAATGCAACCCTTTAATCAATAACTACTTATCTATTTTGTTTTAGTGAATAATGAGTATAAACTCTTTCCTGCCACTCTAATTATGATGTGATGACTACCAATTGTTCCTACTACAACCATAGATATTTTGTTTCATTTTGGTTTTACTACAGAGCATAAATATGAGCAACAGTTTGTGCATCCAATAAGTTACACAGCAGTATCAGGCTATGTTTCCCCAAGCCAATCACTATTTTTTTCCTTTTTTCTAGAGTGTAAAGTAATTCTATGATCAAATCCTGTAGTCCTTAATCAGCAGATATGTGTGTGCCATTTATTTGTCCTGCAGCACAGGACCCAAGCAAATTAGAAACTTGGAAACTTTCAGGGAGAAGCTGCAGTGAAAGGTTATTGAAGGGTCTTATGCTGCCTATGTGAAATAGAATAATGTTCTTGCTGGGCCCAAGTCCACAGAATTTTAAGAGGATTTAATTCCTAGTCATAAGTGGGGCCCCAGTGATACAGGAACTCTGGGTACTCAGTCCTTAGTTCCTACAGCCCAAATTGTTACACCACAAACCATGTATTTTATCACCAATTACCAGTATTGAGCTCTGGTACAACAAACACTGCACAAAGGTTGAGTCTGACTCAGAAAACTTTGCTAACAGGCAGATTTTTTCAGACTGGAATAATCATAGGAGAGCTTATTTTGTAACTGAATATCATCATTCTGATTTCTCCTCTTTTTGGTTCTATTACTTTATGGCAGTCCTGTCAAGAAGCTTTGCCAGCCTCAGTCAGAAACAGAGAGCATAATGCAAAATAAAAGGCAGAGTACATCTAGCTTTTACAAATGTTTACTGCTGACATGAAAGGAATGCCAAGAGGAGAATAATCCCTCTGCCTCTGCTGCTGACTTTGTCACAACTTGGGAGAAACTTTAGGAACCATTAGGAGAGTCACTTTCATACTGTAATTTCAAAGCAGAGCTGGGCACGTGTAGGCTGGATATGGAAAGGAAGCAAACCATTAAATAATCTTGTAGGTATTTCTGTTGCCATGTTGGCAATGATGACCTTTTAATGCCAGAGCTGAAGTTTCACCTACCTATTTCCTTCTCAACTGCCTCTCACCAAATCAGGCATAAAGCTGCCATCCAACAGCTAATGCCCATGCAGAATAATCACTCAAATCCTTGGAAAGAGGACACTTAAATCAGCCTGAGGAGCACCTGCCTTACCAGTTGGGTTTTGTAGTTGTGCACAGAAAGCTCTTATAATTCAGTTCCCTTTCAGCAAAGGGCAGGTGAACTCTGATAAGAAAAGGCAGCTGTGATCACAGGGGCACAGCAGCATAAGCTGGGAAGAGAAAAAGGCATTTCAGATACTGATATGAGGGCTAACAACGCCTGACCTGACTTGAACAGCTCTCTGCAGGACAGTTTGGTGGAAGGGGATAACAGAGAAAAACAGAAAAATGTAAGATCTGTGGAGGAAAATACAGTCACCCAGCACTGATTAGTTTGAGAACAAGGTAATTCAATACATCAGAGTGACAGAAATTATTTCCTTAATCTATTGCAAGCTGATCTTCGCAGCTACTTCGTGCTTCTTTTCTTCTTCCTCTATTAAGCCTCTTACAACCATGATTTTTGAATTTCTATTTTCCATTCAGCAGAAACAAAGTACTCTTTACCTCAAAGCGCAGTTGTATGTGTCAAAACCAGCATGTAACTACAAACTCCTCCCCACTGCTGGCCTTAGCTGACTACCTGTTACAGTGCCTTTTGTTGGGCAGAACCTCAGACTAACCAGTTTTGCATTCCTGTACCCTTAGTCTAGTTTGCACACCATGGTTCTGTGTTTAACCATTACAGCAAGTGGACATGGAAAGACAAACATTTCATATTGAAAGGGAAAAACTCAAGTGATGCCTAAACCATGTTTTCTTCAAGAAAAAAATAAAAAATTCAGCAAGAAGCCAAAGAAAAACAACCTAACATGCACTGAAGAACCCATCAAACTTGAGAGAGTGTTGGCACTTCTACAGTACATGTGATGCATAGCAATGGTACAGGTCCCTAACTGTGGCAAAGAAAAACTCATTTCTCATGCCTGGTTTTCAACATGAAACTAAAAACTGACAGATCTCCCTGTTCCATTTCACATAACCATTCAGCAGATGATAAATCCATCTCCAAGCACTTTGTTTTCAAGGCAAAGCTTGCTTTTTTGTTTGTTTTCTTCCATTTGGGTACACAGGTCCAGAGCACAGAGAGCCAAAGCCCACAAACTCTACCAGAAAGCAAGCTGGTAGACATTTCTAAAACAGCAAATAGGGAATGGGAAACAAGAAACACCATGGGGAGGAGACAGAATAAATGGACTCCCTCATGCAGGACTCTGAATGAAAATAAACAGTGACTTATACAGGAGGGAAGGAGGGAAAGAGGCAAAGAGAAGGGAAAAACGCGACTGAAATTGTGCGGCAGCTCCAAAAACGTCACCAAGCAGTAATTGAAATTTTAGCAGGGAGCAAATTATGGAGGGGGAAAAAAAGAAGAAAGTGTTACATAGGCTTTTCATCATTTCTTCAACATCTTGATCTCATATGTTCTCCTGGGTTGGTGCAATGTGCATATTTGCAATCTGAAAGAGCTATTTTTAGAAGCCCAACTGGGTTGCTATCTGCAGGGTAAACATCAGTTGGGGTCCCAGATCTAAGCCAATTCATTCACTGCTCACTTGACAGAGCACCACAATGCCAACAGGAGAATCTTCTTCTTTTTGTCATGTAGGAGCTTCCAAGGATTTTTTAGGCAATCTTCTCTTTCATATTCTCCAGCTGGTAGCTCATTTCTTCCCTGTCCCCTTCACTCCCCAGACACAACCACAATGTGTCCCCAGGTACATTTTATTCCCCTCAAATTCCTCTGTTTGCCTTTGCTGATCATAATGGATCCTTGAGTAAATTGGTTCTGCACTTATAGATATTTTCAACATGTCTGGTTTAGCAATGAAATAATAAAAGAGTGATGGAAAAAAAAGAGAATCTGAAAAAAAGACAGGAATTAACTTATCAGCATGAATAAAACCAGCTACAGATCCAAATGCATTTTCAGTCGTAAGTAATTTCAAAGGAAACTTTAAGGAGATTAGTATTTAGGGAATTTTATCCATACATGTGTATGTATGTGCATATTTATACATAGACATACATTACTAAGGCTATAAAATTCAAAGTATAAAACAATATTTGAAATCCTTTCAAGTTTCAGAAATGAAAAACTCACTGCTCAGGTACCTAAGAAGAAACCTCAAATTATTCTGTCTCCTTACCAAGAAGCAACCACAGAGATTTGAAAAGCACCTCATAGGCACACAATAAAAGACTAAATTAGAGTGATTTTTAAAAATCACTCTGCTTTAGGATACTTTTATACACACACTTTCTCAAATATTTCATTTCCAACTTTTATTTAATGAAAGATGCTTATGATATCACCTCTTGCTCTTTATTTAGTGGTGTCATTAAAGCTATAATGAAGACTCCACAGCTATATCTCCTAAATATGCACAGCTTTAAATGTTTCTGGAGGTATCTGGGATACAGAACAAACCTACACATAATAAAGAGTTGCCATTTAATTAAGGAGCTACTCTTGAGGTAACATACAGTCAAATCTCCCTAAGCATCAGACAGAAACAGTGCTCACAGCTGGTTTTTAACCCCACTCTTCATCAGGCCTTAACTAAAGCCACAGTTTAGATATAGAGAATAATAAAGAAAAAGTTTCAAGAGCAAAGCACATCTCACTGAATATCTCCTCATGGGCAGGTGATTCAAGCTAGTAAATTAATTAAGCAGAGAACAACATCACAAATAGGTACAAGTAAAGCAGCATGTGCACAGAAAAAATGGAAGTCTTTAAGGGTAAGTTAGAGATAAGCCTAAAACTGCCTCAACATAAAGGTTTTATTCTGTTCCAGAAGTTCTGGCACTGCTCTGCAGCTCCAAATGGCAGGTTCCTACTGTCTCTTAAACAGCTAGGCATAACTATTTAACCACTTCAGGACCAAAGTAGAATATGCAGCTCCAATTAACACTAATAGGAGCTATATGTTCATTCAGCTACACATATTGCTAAAAATGTACTTCTTAGCCCACAGCTTTAAAGTAAGGAAAAAACCGTCCATTCTTAAAGGCATAAAGGTTCACTTTTAGATCTTTTCACTGAGTGAAAAAAAAAAAAATTATAGTGCAGCTGTTACAGGCAGCATAAACTGCTACATAAAGACAAATCAGGCCAGCAGAAAAAAATCTGGACACCAAATAATCAGTGATGTGCCACAGTGATATATAAAACAAATCAAGGCATTTGCATGGATAGCATATAGTGGACACAACTCACAGCTAAATCCTGCAACTTGCGACTAGAAGTTATTTCCAAAAGTTTCCAACTGCTCTGCATCATCTAAGCAACAATATTGCTCTAAAGAGAGAATCTGAATCCATCTGTGTTTGTTAATATGGCCTTAAGTGTTAAATTTCCTGTTGCTGTCTTGAGCTATGTCAAGACTGTTTAAATAAATGCTGTGACTTGCTAAATCCTGTCCCTAACTAATTAACACCATGGGTTTGAAGCATGTTGCTTAATACATTCCCTTTGCTCACTGTTGATACACTTAATAAAGAATTGCACAATACCAGACACGTATTCGGGGCTGCAAATGCAACAAAAAGAGAAATGAGAATGTGAATTTGAGGGAATTCTCAGAGTAAAAAAAAAAAAAAAATGTACTGCTGTGACTAAAAAAAGGAGTGGCTTCATAAAAATGGAAAAAAATTTCTTGATTTGTAAAGAAATCTACTTTTTAATGGATAGCATTCATATATAAGTCAGATAAATGCAGGTTGTCATCTGAGACAGGTGTTTTATAAAAGTTTTTTTCTAGTGTCAGAAGACTGACAAAATAAAACAATTACAATTTTAAAAATTGCAAAGTCTCTTCTAAGAGGAATTCAAGTAATTTATCAAGTAAGGCACAAAAAACCTACTTAATGTGTTAGATCTTTTCTTCTGATTGGGATTTGCAATAATCCAGAAAGACTGCAGTTTGCTCCCTTCAATCTCAGGTGGGCACATTCACTTGATTGTTTCAGCTATTGGCTGGTTGCAGTGAGAAGTGGTTTACTGTGTTGGGAAAATGTTTTCCTAAATGTTTTCCAAGGGATCTAATAATTTTAGTGCAACTGGTGCAAGACACCATCCATAGAAGGGATCCAGCTCATGCACAAGAACCTTCCAAGCATTGATTGGGTTTAGATCTGGAGGCAATCTTCTTCATTCTGACTCCTCTCCATCCATCAGTCAGCTTTCTGATGCAGCTGGAGCAAATTACAGCTGCCAAAATGTTATCTATCAGTTATTGAAGGATGCCTAATGATTGTGCATCAGAGTAAAGCTTTTTAAGTCAAAAGAGATAAAAAAACATAATCTGGTTCTGTCAAAGCACACAGCACTTTGACAGGAACCACATATTGCATGCAGACATAATGCGCAGAAGGGAAAAAAAATATACCGAGTTATACTCACCTGAGCCAGGAACTTCTTAATGTTAGAATTTTTCACCTTCCCAGAGGCAATGGATTCTTGGCTCATCCAAAATACCCGAGACAATTATCAGTCACAATGCATGTCCCTGGAGGTTTTTCTTTAGCAAGAAGCAGCTTGTACAACTTCTGTAGCAAATATTAGGAATAGAAGTAATAGTTCACACCTTAGCAAAAACATGGGATAAAGGTTATAACAGAGGTATTAGCAAGGGCCTGGGCTCTCCTTGGATTGCCTTTATTATCTCTAACCAATGTATTTAACCCCTCTTTCTTTATTCTCTTTTCTGTGCTGTGTTAGCTGTTTGCAATTGCAAACTTTTAAAGTCAGCAATAGGTTTGTATTGTGAGATGGTCTAAATGCATGAGGACCTAACCATAGGCTCAGCTAAAAAAAAAAAAAGAATGGTGAACAGCATTTAGTGAGAGTAATCAAGCTGTGAAATAAGAACAGTATTCTCCAGTCTCTGACATTAAGGTCAAAAGGATATTTCTCCATTCAAAAGCTGACATCAGGGAGCTCACTATTATCACTGAATGTCTATGAGGATTGCAGTGACCAATCATCCTTAAAAAGGGAAAAAAGCAAGGGAAAAAAAAAGAATACTTTGCAAACTTAAAAAATTCTCATTTAGAGAAGATCTAAATTCACTGTGAATTTGATGGACTTACTTCAGCTTTACAGTTGTGTGATCAAAAGTAAGTTGTGAACTGTAGTTCAGCCTAACTACTTCTGAGCTTGCTCAGCCTGATACCCCCATCCATCAGTACAGCATGCAGAGACTTTAACTCAAAACCTGATCTGATCTTTCCAATGCAGTGCCGTGTCTATTATACTCCACAACTTCATTAGCATTAATAAATTCAATCAATACTTCAGTAAATAATGAAAGTCAACCATGCTTCTTATCCATGGCCTCTGAAGGAACTCGGCACTGTACTGGTGACAGCCTCACAGCTTTAGGAAGAAGCCTCTAAAGTAATTATTTGCAGGCAAACTGGAGAATTTTAAATATATTTTTAATGAGGCAATTCTTGAGATAGTAAGCCATTTAAGAGTCAGAGAACTCTCATGGAAACTCTAATGTGTACTTTGTTTCTTGGGCTGAGCTCAGGAACACTTTGCCTGCCTATACATCCAGCAGCACCACTGGAATTACATCTCCTTGCCACAGGGTTAAATTGGAGCTCATGTAATCATGGCAATCAAAACATGGCTAAAAAGTCAGGCTGCTCACAAGGGGAAGAACACATCCCTACGCTAAGGCATACAGCTTCCATACTTTATTTACCATTAACAAAAAGTGCTTTATAGCACTGCATAGAGGTTGCCATAAAACAACGTTTTAAGGCTCTCTCAACCATATTTCAGCCATAAATGTCCTATAGATACAGGAAGGAAAACTACCAAGGTTCAATATTATCATCTTTATTACAGATGACCTCACTATTGTGCTCTCCATAAAGAAAAAATATTAAACCATTAAAATAGTCTGAATCCTAAATTAATACAGGTTTACTACTCATATCAAGATCTAAATGGCCTTACTTGCAGAGTAATTATTTTTCTAAGAAAATTTTGTTGACAGCCTCATTAACAGTGATCAGACCAGAATAAATGTTACCTCTTCTACTAAAAATGTGACTTCCCTGGCAGAGTATCCCATATATTAGTACACATCCATCAGTGACTCAGCTCTCAGTGGTTTTATAATGAATGCCACATTTAAAAGCAAGACACAAATTAATGAAAATTCAGTCATTGCACTATGTGTTACAAAGCTTAAACAGCTGAAACTGCAATCCTGTTCAATTCAGAGATTTTGATTTCCCTTTTACACTACTGCTCACTAGTCCTATTTGTTAGTATGGTTCCATAATACAAAAATATTATTACAAGCTGTACTATTGCAGCTCACAACAGTTCTTATAAAAATCCAAAGGAGACAGTAGAAAAAATAACATTACTTATTGTTTCATTATTTTTTAAAATGTGATTCATATGTTTGATGCCAAAATGTGTTTCTGCTTTAACTTGTCGTTCTGTACATCCTAAATCTGAAAAACCCCAAGGCAATTTCTAAAGCCTTGTGTCAGAGTGTGGCAATAGCAACAGTTCCCATTCCTGAGCCCGTTCTACTGCATTATTCTACTGGAACTTCACAGAATTTGTCCAGTTTACTGAAATATTCTCAGATAAACAACACTTGATTTATGAAGATGGTCAGTTTTACTTGAACACAGAGGATTTAAATCATTACACTTGCTTTCTTACATTGGAAATAATTCTGTCTGCAAGAGTCATATTTCACAACAAAGCACTGTTGCTCTGAATGTGTTTTCCCATCATAGAGTGCCTTAGAAAGAATTTTCTCATATTTTATGTGGAAAGCTCATTTTTCCCTGTTTAGATAATAATGATAGCAGCAAATTAGAGAAAAAAATGCTGGATGGGGGGTTTTCTTTTAAAACTGTTAAAACATCTTCTTACACATTGAATTCTTTCTTATTATTTTTTTTTTCCTTATTTTTAGTCCTCTGGAAGATTCACATAGAATTTCCTCTTTTAGTTTTAGCAATAAAATACTGCAGGAGAAGGCACGTGGGCACAGTCCCTGTGTGGTTGCACCACAGCAGACCTGTGAACGCTGTTCTGCAGACAGCAACACATCCCTGTTTATCTTGGCAATCAGCTTGCAGGAATTTGCCTAAAAAACAGAACAACTCTAGGTCTCACTGCTGTAACAGGCCCCGGGTTATTATTTCCTCTTCTTTTGGCTGATGCTTTTTTTTTTCAAATGGGTAAAAGAAAAATCAATTACAGAAAGTTTCTGTAATTCTTGGGCATGAAAGAGGGCTTAGAGAGATATGCGTGCTCTGGCAACAGTACATTCTTATTATTCACCTTGATACAGCTTTTGCACATTGTGCTCCTCACAGTTCAATGGTACCTGACAAAACTAATGCCAGTTTTCATCCAGCACCAGCTTGTGATGTTAAATAAGAAACTCTGTGTGTGAACGTGCTTTTAAGCACTACAGTGCACCAAAGAATGAGCTGTTTTCAGCTAACATTGAGCCACTAATGATTTTAATGAGAGTGCCTTCTGGATTCATATTTTTTTCATAAAATACATCACACTAAAACAAAATCAATGAGAAACATTAATTAGGGCCTTTTTAGACGCCTTCTGTGGTGTTGTTTTTCTTTTGAGAAGCACCAGATGAAGAATGCTGTGCTTTATTTAAGCTAAGTTGTTTGACATTTAGATGAGAGAAAAAAGAGAAAAATACTAACAAACACAGGAACAATTTCTGACAGCTCTTTGTCATGCAAGAGAGAAAAAAGGGGACCGACTGTGAGATACTACTTTGAAGCCCTGGAAATTTGTAATGAAAAATTTAAGATACAAGAGAGGAAGAAAGATGAGCTATTCATTTGGTTCTGCATATATTAACACTTGTAATTCAAACTAAAGGTTTGCTATGTGTTTTCATAATTTTGACTCTAATAAATATCTTGGAGAATTGCTTTGATATTCTAAGATCATGCGTGTAGCTTGCATCCATTAAGAAAAATGGGGAACAATCATCATCAGCCCTCTTGGCGCTAATGAGAAGGTCATTGCTCTTTAATTATCACAGACATGAAACCGAAACATTTCAAAGGGTTTGTGGAATACAGTGGCTATGGGCAAAGCTGTGTATCTGTTTATAAGTCTGTCTGTCCCAGAGCAAGTAGAGTAGAACGTGCATCTTCCATTCTGCAGCCTTTCTGCTTTTGTGTATATTAAATTTGCAAGTTTGTATCAGTGTTTCTTGCACATCAGATTAATCTGGGAAATTTAGACCGGCTATTAGCGGGGGCTGAGCAGGAGGGAGGAGGGCAGGGAAAGGCGGAGAAGAAGGGGTAGAGATGTGAGAATAGTAAAATGTTCCTCATCAGGAGGTATTGTGAAATAAGTACCACTGTGTTGTGTGACCTTATTTCCCGCAGTAGGGGTGTCACGAAGAAATAGAAACGGTGAGGTGCTGCAGGAAAATATATTAGCAAATTAAAATTTTGTGTCTGGCATTGGTTGTGATCTCACTCATATTTCCACCCTTGCAGAAGAAGTGACTACAAGGGGAACAGACACAGTTGAGGCAAACCAGGGGTGGGGGGAAAAAAAAAAAAAGTGAATTTTTCATGTTGGTTATGAGTTACTCAAAACAATTTCCTCCTACTCTGGTACAGAATACAACGAATCGTTCCTTCACTCCTAATGTTTTTACACCAAATATGTTCTATTGATCCATTAGCTAAAATGTTGATTAATTCTGGATTAAATAGACCATTTCAACTTCAGTAATAGGTGAACAAACTTGTCTTTCACGAGAGTGAAAAAGTGAAGAGTAGAAAGGGAAATTTTCTCTCTGTGAGGGAGGAAAGAGGAAGATCCAATTTTGCATACAATTTCCATTTTGTTTTCTACAATTTGGAATACTGCTGAACAGCTATCTTCTCTCTTATTGCTCAATTTTCACCTTTGGGAGCAGTCACATTCCCAAAGGCGCTGTCAAAATATGTGTGGGAAGGGGAGGGGTGGGAAGAGAAAGCATTCAAAATACTAGCAATCAAAAATTGGTCTCCTCTGAATGCTTTGTTTTAATAGTTATGTCAAAAATGCAAATTTTTCTTCTAAATCTAAAATTCACAAATATTTCTCATAATTAAGAGAGTTTCCATTTGCCAGCTTTGGAAGACTGATGCTGAATTTACAATACAAACTGACTTACAGAGTTTGGATCTCTAAATATTCATTGCTGGAATCTGATGTGAACATTTCAACAGAGTAATACAGCAGCAAATCTTTATGACAGATGAAAAGTTTACCTTCCTGCAGCAACCTTCATCTTGAAAGGCAGCTTAGGTGGAATTACATTAGGCAAGGAGGAAATGATTTTCCAAATTATTTCCGATAGAGATTCCAGCTAATTCTCTTCATAGGTTTTCACCTTTCTGGGGAAATACTAATACCCTTTCCTCCTGCTGCCAGATGTCAGGCCAGAAAAACTTCTGGGGAATTTCAGTGGAATTCCAAGAGGAAAAACACCACCCTATTTTCTAAAGTCTTTTATAATGTTTGACATGCAGAAAACAAGAGAGAAACTCAAGTTCAAAATGATCATGTGCTAAGCCAGTATAGAGTGGTAGCTATTCAAATTTTATCTGTTCATCTCATAATCCAAACAAGAGTCACCTAAAGCTGGTTAATACCCTGAAACCAGGTAAAGTGGCCCAATCCCCAAAGGAGGCAAGTCACCAAGTAAGTGATTCTGACTAAAACAGTAAGATTGCCCCATTAAAAACCAATGTAAACATTTTCATAGGACCTTTCCCTTGAGATCTACACACATAAGTCTGTAGAAAAGATCAGAGTGCCTTTTTCAAAGAAGGACTTGAGTAATCATTTCCAGAGTAACTAAAGTGACTTGGTGTGGCTGAAGTCAAAGCAGAGCTGATGTCTGTAGTGAGATTATGCATCTGAATGCCCAGATCAGGAAATGTTTTCTGACCTTTCTCCTTCCCACTCTCCTAAGAACCTGCTCCCCACAGTAATTTGTGGCACCAGCCAGACGGTGACCAGAGTGCGCCTCCCAGGAGCGCCTCAGATGCAGGCAGGGCTCCCCTCTGGCCAGCCTTGAGTGCAGCAGAGAAATGGAGCTGCACAGAAGCTGTGCTGACAGTGTCAGCCCTCTGCCACAGCTGGACACCAGCTGATCTGGTGATTGCAGTGACCCCTTCATTAGCCTGGAGAGCCCAGGGCTTTCTCCTTCCCCCATTACCATCAAACCTGCAATTCAAGAGGAGCACAGAATCTGTGCTATCTCATCAGAGGGTGTCATTATCTGGTACTCCCATGGCTGGTATTTATAATTCTCACCTGCCCTTCTAACTGGGCCATTTTACAAAGAACCACAGGAAAAACACACCACTTAGTCAGTGGATAAAATCTTCAGTGTAATGTCAGAAAAGAGCCTGACCCTCCATATTTAGGAGTATTGGCTGTGAGAGGTACTCAGAGGAGACCATTTCCTAATTATCTTGTTCATGAGGAAAGAGGGACATTATCTGGATTTCAGGATTCCACATGAGAAATCTACTATCCAAACTAGACTGACAGAACCACTCTGCTGGGCTTGACTTGTTCTCTCTACTTCTGTAAAGAGCATGTGCAAGTGTGGTCAGGGAAGGCAAGCGCGAGACTGGGATCTTCTAAACACATTAGAAATGGAAAATATGTTTTCTAGAATTATGAAAAAAGTCAAAAGCAAATAATTTAGCTATCATAATCCTTGGACTCTCTGCCTCTCTCTTTTGCACAGGCTTAGGGAGAGTGGCATCATGAAGGTTCAAGCTGCTATCACAAAACATGTAATTAGGAAGTGCTCACACCTGGATAGAGCCAATTTTCATCTGTAAATCAAGCAGCACAAAAAGCACCAGGGAGCAAGTTTCCTGTTTCAAGGCATTATGCTGCTAGAAATATTTAGCATGTTCCCAAATACTTCTCATTTACGTATTTTCTATCCTTAAAACACAAAACAAAGGCATAACTTCTCATTACTATATTTTGTCTATGTGTGTCTCTAGCTTTATACAGCTCAATATCCAGAAATATAGGTACAAAAAAAGAAAATAATTTATTTTAGCCAAATAATTCTTAATTAAACTACCTACTTTCTTTATTTTGACTTTACTGCATCTTTGGCATCTTAAATCCTTTGTCATATGCTTTTTTGTCTTGACATTAAGGTATAAAGTAAATTGAATTAATCCTAAAACTGCTCCTTGTGGCATTTCCTTTCTTCCTACCTCCTTGTATCCTGAAGTGACTTAATTCACAATTACTTTTTTGCCTTTGGTATTAATGCACTTGAAAAAAAACTCATCAGCTCATGTAGTAGATCCCTTCACAATATTTACAAAACTTGCATGTAATTAGAAAAGCCCTTTGTGCAGCACTGTATCAAAACACTGAGAAAGGAAATGAAAACAGAAGAATGCTAACAACATTACAGGATGAAAGATTATACAGCAATTTTTAACAGGGGAAGCTGCATGAGCTTTTGACAGCCAGTGGGGGAGAATGTGTTATTATTTCTATCTCTTAACAATGGAAATGCCACACGCTGAACAAATGGCCTCCTACTCAAGTTTTGTGTGGCCTTAAAGCACCTCTCTCCTTCTGCCACTTATTACCAGCTCTTCTTTCTTCTTCTTCACCCCCATATCACTCACAACCCTGAAAGCAACATCTTTCATGGAAAAGAATACTTTACCTCCTAAGAATTTGTCCCTTTTTTTTTTTTTTTTTTGTGGAACCCCCATTTCATTGTTCGTAAGAGCACAGAGGATGAAACTGAGAGGTGGCTGCTCAGTTCATCTCCATTGCTCTCACAGGAGCCAAGGATCTTGGTAGAGACATTCACGGGAGGCACAGCATGCTTCCAGAGCTGAGCTATCAGAAGAAATCAGACAGAAAAATACCACAGAAACAGAGAAACTGAAACCACCTGGAAGAACACAGAACTGCACAGAAAAGGTACAGCTTGAACAGGGCTCTGATTAAGTGTATCTGAAAATCCAAGCAGTGAGATCTAATCTGCCCCCTGTGAATAGCTGTACACATAGAAGGCAGAGGTTGTTCTGTAGTTACCCCCTCTCAGGGTTAACTGGTGTCTGAGGTAGACAAACACTCTAGTTAAAGAATTTCAGCTCTTACTCCAGAGGTATCCTGAAAAAAGCTGCACACGCTTATTTAGAAATAGAAACACCATGCTGTAAAGCAACGGAAAACCTGAGCATGAGGCAATGAATTCCTGGGCCAGTGGAGGCCTAAGGGGCCAAACCCCAAACTCTGCCCTATTAATTTCATGCCATTGGCTTCAATAGGGCCATAGCCAATAATGATGAGTGATACTCCTAGTGAGGTTATTTTTATGTTGTGTTAATACAGTGTTAAGCCAGTTGTTTAAAACTGCTTTGCAGTAATTAAGTAATGGCAGTTACTGTTACATGTGTTTATTAGTGAAAAATAGTAAAGGACTGTTGCTTTTCTGTTCTTTATATGTGGCCTTAGGGACTCTACATTTGTAGTCCCCAAAGTCCCCTCTCATTACTGGACTAAACTTGCCAATAAAATACTATAGGGGATAAAGGAGTTTATTATTTTTTTTTTTCAGTGGGGCGGGAGTTCAGCTGAACCTGAACATCACCAGAACAGCAGCTGCTGATTTTTTGGAATGGGAGAGGCAATCCTTACAGGGAGGGTTCTCTGTGCCATTCTCCTCCCTCCTTCATGTTGCAGCCTCACTGTGACACAGGTGTGTGGCTGGATGCTGCAGTTTTCCTCCTGCTTTCTTTCTCCTCAAGAATACTAAACAGGGCTGGAGTCAGCTGTGACTTACCAAAAGAAGTGTTAGAAAAAAGCATGAGACTTTTCTAAATTCTACCAACTAGGCAGAGATTAGAAGAAAGGCATTAAAGGAAGATTTCAATGGCATCATAAATAACTGAGCCACAACTTATGTCCCACATGGCATCAACACAAATAATGGCCATGCCCATGAAATATGGCAGACAAAATGCAAATCCCAAGTGGGTACCACTGACACATGGCATAATTAAAAACACAGAGACAGAAAAACTTCCTCCTGACTGCAGGGGCAACGCTCACGAGTGTTCACAAAGGTCACAAAACCAAAATCCAAATCCACTTTTAGGCAAAACAAGCTTCATTTTCCACTACCACATACCTTATGTAGTTCCTTAAGAGAAATGTGAGGTTGGCAATGCAAAAAAGCTCTACATTCACCATTCTGATGTTTGCTCCCTAGACAGAGAAAATATGGAGAATCTGCCTGAAACCCCAGATGAATAGAATGATGGCTGTTCAAAGCATGACAACTGCATCATAAAAAAGGAACCACAACTTATGTCCCACAAAGGATGACTCTATAAATTGATGTGAAACATTCAAGGATCTGTAAATAAAATTACTCAATTTTGTCCCTTAAGAAAGGAAACGTGCCCTTTTTTTGGCCAGCTTCTGCCAGCTACTGAGCTGAACTTCCACCCAAGGTATAACTCAGATAACATGATCAATACAATTATCCCATGTCAAAAGGAACATTCCTTAAACTTACTGATATTCCACATCAACTTTCAGTTTACATATAAATATCTTCTATCACTCCAGCTTTGACATATCTTGCCACAAGGAGAACTTCAGCAACTTTGGAATAAAAGTCTGTCAAAGATAAGATTTGCCTAAAGGTAGCCTTTTCAGCAAGCTGAGTAACACATCACTGTCACAAGATATTGAGATGCTTTTTCTGGTCACAACTAACTTTCAGCAAATCGTTGTCCCATAATACCAAGGCACCAGCATTTTAAAGACACATTTGTCATATGTTTTAACTGAAATGCTGCAAATAAGTAAATCCTATGCATGTCTGACTTTAAAAATTCAGGAGGAAATAGTCTTGAAGATTCTTGTTAAACTGTTTTCTTTCTTCTCAACTCCTTATTTGAAGCATATTTTTAATTATGCATCATTGCCCACACATAAATTCATTTATGTATATTAATTTTTGCTCCACTTAGCAGAGTGGTCACTTAATTAAATGTCTTCAGTTGTTTTAATGAAAAGTAAAAAAAAAAAAAAAAAATTTAACAGAATGTGTAACACTGTACATTTAAACATACTATTTGTTGCCTTTATTTCAGTCCATTTGTAACACTGATACTAGGACATTTGTGGAACCGATATTAAAAAGTAATATACTTTTCTAAAGCCCCCAGACTGTTTAGCAGATTTTTAAATTGAAATCAAAATTATACAGATTTTTCATTCTGATAATTTTACCAATTCACTAATTCTTTAATCTTTACAGGTCATTGAACAGCTTCACATTAATGAGATGTAGTTAAGAACAAATTTTACAGTTTTTTCTCCCTTTTTTTTGAAAAATGTTGCATATCGTTTGCAAATTAGAAAGAACTTGTTCCATTTATGGTACATTTATTTAAAATAATCGAATGCATGAGAGCCAGCTGAACACTGTGTGCAATGATGCTTTAAAACAAATTACCATTTATTTATAAGGAAGAAATAGACTTTTAAAAAGCTCACAGACTGCATTTCATTATTAATGGTGCTCTCCATGCAAAACTGATTTCTTTCAATACGATACAGAAACAAGAGAAAACTCACAGAAAAACCAGGAAAGAAAGCATTTCTTGGGGACATGCACACTTTACACCAAATACAATCTAAAATATAACCAAAAAATTGATGGCACCTGAGAAGAATGTATGAGGAATTTCAGCACCAACTTCTCTGCAGCTGCCAGACAGGCTCAAACAGCACAGTAGATAATGTATTTAGGAAGCTAAATTAGCCCAGATCAGCATGCAAAAAACTTCACTTTCTTCCAGTGAGCCCAATGCTCAATTCAAGAAACACTTCTAACATCAGATGCCTGAACGGATCAATATTTCAAAATTATTGTAGACTGTAATTTCATGCTGCGGAAACAGTGAAAGGTAATTACTTCAGCTCAAGTACGTTAAATTACTATTATTGTCTTCTAAATTGAATAGACTCTTTATCTTTTTAAACAGCACGTTAACCACCGTGGGTTTCCTGGGCCAGGTTTGATGCACAGCACTCCTGAAAGTCAGCACTCAGAGCTGGCTGAGAGACCCATTGTTATTCACCCCAGAAAAATCAAATTCCTGAGGATTAAAGCCACATGTCCTAGCTGAATATCCTGAGTACTGTTCAACCATTCTCTAGGCTTGCTTGTAAAAGCCTGAAATTGGTGCATTTGACTCCTCTGGAAGTCGAATGAAAAGCGTTTCAGACTGTTCATAAGCGACTATTTTATTACAGAAGATCAGCAACCAGAAAAAATGATATTTTGACGGACAGGTAGCAAGGTTCATGATATTTTTTAGAAAAAGAACAATTGAAAACTTTAGTTCCATGAGTCTCCGTTATAATATCAGCTTGCTCATCCATTTGCCCTTTAGCTCCCACTTTCATGTCTTATGAGCTAGGATCTGACCTGTAGCTTCATAGCTCAACATAAAGGAGTACCACAATTTCTTAGTCAATTTTAACAGTAGTACAGATGGAACCATTAAAAAAAAGTGTGTTAAATCAGTTTTTGAAAAAGCTCAGAAAATATTTTAATTTCAAAAATATATCAACTGTTTGATAATAATGATAATTATTGGCACCTGATAATTCCAGAAACTTTTTTTTATACTGGGGGATGACACACATAAAGCCTAGAACTGCTGTTACTAATGAGATTGCTCTTAACAGGCAGCAATATCAATGCCTGACTGCAAATTCCTATCTGGCCAGTGATCTGACAACAATTCCAAATGACTTATTAGTGATCTTCACTTCAGGAGGTGCTTTGTAAAAACCTGAACTAACTCCTCTTCTTTCATTGAAACAGCTATTTGCATGAATCCCAAAATGTGAAAATTTAAGTTTCTCTGTAGCTGCCAGCTATCGTCATTGATGAGATTTGAAGGTTTCTAATAAGCTTCCTCACAAAATTTCTCAACAAAGAAAAACACAAAGGAAGTTACAGCTCCTGGGACCTGTTTCCAGCTCTGCAATCAGCCCCTCTGGTGACCTTGCTTTCCAGCTATTTTGATTTTTGCCCCTTGCAGCCTTGGGGAATGACATGGTCTCTGCATAAGTTCTACTTATTTTAATGTTGTCATTCCTTTCCTGAACCTTTATTCCCTGTCATTCTCCCAAATGGAGCAAGGAGGAGGTGCACAGGGTTAACTTGTTGACATAGCAGTGTGCCATGGAGAGCTGCCCTGACAGCAGAGCTCAGGATACAAACTAGACCACCAGGAACAATACCCATCCTTCCCTTTATCACTCCTGTTTGCTTCCATTCCTCTAGACATGGGAAGAAGGCAAGGAAATCTTAGAGCTCGGGATGAAGAGACACACGTTAAAGACAGAATGGGGGAAAAAATGAGAGGAATGTGTTCCTAGGAGAAGGCTTTAGAAAATTCAATTTCCTCACCCTGAATCGAAACAATGTAAGGAAAAGAGAGGACATGGTTACTTCCATCCTGTTAGACAAAAGAAAAATACACACTGCTCTGACCCATTCTCAAAGATAATGGCCTGCACTGAAGTACTGAAGTAGCTTCTAAATTTCATATAATGTCTAAACCACTTCTGCATTCAGGTAAGAACTAGGAGTCACTGACAGGAGCCTGGATGAGTATATTGTATGAGTAGTGACCATAGCATCCAGCAGCCAGTTAATTACACCACAGAAAAAAAGGTGTGAGAAACAAACTTTCCTGCAACAGGATATCTGACAAAAAGGTTCAAGCTGCTATACAATAGCAATATATCAATACAAATAATTAATAGAAAAATGAATCCACTGGAGGCCTTTTACACTGTGTGTCTTACACCACTGTTTAAAATATGTTATAATTTTCATATCATATCTGTGTTTTAAATCTTACAACTTATTGTGATATTTTCCATTTGCAAAGGCTGCTATTAGAAATATGGAAATGGATTTAAAACAGAAGCACACAGTAACTTAATTTGGAAGAGAGCTCAGAAAGACCTGTGGGCCAAACAAGACACTAAATTCAGGGGCAGAGATGAGGTTAGAGACAATTTCAAAGTTACAACACATTTTTCAAGGTCTTGCTCGGTGGTGTTTTGATTATCCCCAGAGAGATTTCCCTGCCCCTCCTGCACCAATGTTCAAGCACCTTCAGTGGGAAAATTCCCTAATATCAAAGCAGAATTTCATATGTCGTAACCTGCCTCCATTGCAAATTTTGCTGGGCATATTGAGGAGTTCTCTATCTTGTTCATAAACCTGTCAAGTAATTTGAGACAGCAATATGATGTACCTTCTCTTCCTCTGATTGAACCAACTCTCAAGACACTCCTTGTACCTAATGTGCTTGAGCCTCCACAATGATATTTCAGAACTCTGCAGTTCTCTACCACTGCCTCCTAGCAAGCCCCAAACTGGAGACAGCACTTGAAATACTCCCTCCCTTTCACAAGAGGGAACATTCCCGTCCCTCAGCCTGCTGTCTGCTCTCTGGCTGATAGAGCAGAGGCTTGCTGACCTTTCCTGACACAAGCACACATGATTGTCTCAGATTTGATCTGTCACTGGTCAAGGCCCCAAGTTCCTTCCCACAGAACTGCATCCTCAACAGCCTGGAATCCCAGGTACAGGACTCTGTATAAAGCTGTGTTGAAATCCATGATATTCCTGCTGCCCAGTGCTCCAGCAAGCCAAGGCAGCTCTGGATTTCTGGGCTTGCCTTGCCTGACAGAGTGCCACCTGTGAGCTGAGTGCAGGCACACTCCATCCCACCCCCAGCTGAGTAACTAAAGCCATTGCAGCGCCTTGACCCAAGCAGTGACCCTTGAAGAATTCCACTAGCTGGACCCTGAATGAACAACCCTTCAAGCCTGTTGGTGCAGCCAGTTTCTTACCCACCTCAGAGCACGCCCAGGCAGTTCACATCTCAACAAAATGTAATAAAAATTTTAAAACATTATATTGTGAAAATAATCTGGAATTTTTTCAAGTAGCCAGCAGCAGATTAGCCAGCCTGAGAAGAAGGGACTGAGCTACTCCTGAGGAAGAGGCCAGGAGCCCTGGCTGTCCCAGGGGAGAGCCCGTCCTCGTGCCAGATGTGCTGCCAGGAGCAGGTGCAGCTGCCAGCTGCCAGCCAGAAACACAGTGCACATCATGTTCTGAACTTCCCTGGCAGCATCAGAGCATCCTGGAGCCCCCTGCCAGTGCCAGGGTGGCAGCAGGGCCGCCGGGTGCCCACGCAAATGCTTCCTGCACCGTGGCAGTAGCCAGCCAGCCTCGGTGCTATTCCTGGTGCCACTTTCCAGCCAAGCAGTCTGTAGCTGTAATGTGCAAACTGCAGGCATGTCAAACAAGTTCTTAAAATTTGCCAACATAAGTAAGCATTAAAACTGTGATGCGCATGAATTTGTGGTTTACTTTAAGCATATATCTTTACATATAAGTTCTTATTCATATTATTTTCTAGGTAGAATAATGGCAGTGTCTTGTGGTTTAAGAGGAACATACCACTTTACCAAATGCTGAAGTAACCTAAGTACTTGCATGTATTGATCCTTCCTTTATTCCCTACACATATTAGTTATTGCAGTGTTTTGGGCCAACTGAAAAATATGTTTCCAGTCATTTGCCATTGAAAGTTTACAGTCTACTTTCTAAGACCCATATTAGAGTCTTTTTTCCTAAAGAAAATCATTAGAGATCTTCCACATCTCCTTTGTGAAATCTGTGTGCTTCTGCTTCACTTCTCAATCCAATTTAACATGTACATCTGTACTATTTTAGCTGTTGGTATCTTTACCAAACACAGGAAAAAAAAAAAGAGTAATATATGATACTTGGTATTAAACTTAGTTTAAGACATGAATAAAAATACTTTTTCTTCAAAGCTCAAAAGAGACCCCTTCATGACCACTCTTGGCAGATCACAGAAGATGGGACCTAAGCATCTTCTAAACAAGAGGTTGCAGATGCCAACTTCATTTCTCAGGTGGCTAAACCAGACCTATTAACTCAGATGGAACAAGAAAGAGATGCCTTCCTTGTCCCAACAAACATATTACCATGAGAGCTGTGAATACTACGTGCTCAATGTTCTATGTGAAAGAATGAACAGCAAAAGCTTTCAAAATGTAGTCAGCTGTAAATGCATACTGTTCCTTGAACTGAAGATGTAAGCTCCCCTGAAAGTTGGCCTTTTAAACAGTTACAGAGCTGTATTTTAAAAATGAAGGCACAGTACATATAAAATTTCCAAATTTTTAGAGAAAATACAAAAATTAATACATCATAATCTTTTCAAAATGAGATTTTTCAGTATACTTCTAGTTGTACTAATTTGGTGTTTAAGGATGATCTGTCAATGCTTTAAATTCTGCATATTTCAAAAAACAAGCATAGATTGGTCCCAGTTCTAACAGTTATCTTGAATTTCATTATATTTGTTATTTTTTCCAGAATCACATACTTTGAAAGCAGCATTCATTTCAAAAGTAACAAAAACACGAAACGCTAAATTCATGGTAGGAGAGAAAGGCTGGAAAGCATTAACTAAACACACAGATAAAATTTCGGAAATATATTCCAATTGAAATAAATTATCTTTCCCACAGTAGTTCTTCCAAAGCAAAATGGAGTTTGTTTCATGATAGAGCAGCCACACAGGGACAGCAATTAGGAAATGGCATACCACTTTTTTTGCAAAATACCTTCAGCTCTTTATTCTAATCATGTAGATTAGACCCAGGCCTTCCAGACTACACCTGGAAATAATGGAGAAACCTGTCTAGACTCACAGGGGTTTTGGGGTTTTTTTTCCCCAATCAAGATTTTTTAGAGGTGGAGGACAATTTTGGCCAGATCTAGGTATAAAGAATTTTGGCTGTTTTTTGAGGCTGGCAATCAGCTTGCATGTCACGGATGGCTGCTGTCCCTGAACCTATTTTCTACATTTTCTTTTGAGTCCTACAGGAGCCCCAGCAGGAACTCTGGGGTGGATCAGGACACGTGGTCCTCCACTGCAGCAAGACCTGTGCTGCCCTGATCCTGCCCATCAGTACAGAATCAGGGGCTCCAGCGCCCCAGGGTCCCTGCCCAGCCCCTGTGCTTCCCACAGCAGGACTCACCCTGGTCCTTGACCTGCACAGCAATTTCTGTTCCACTCCCCTGAGCATTCCTGAGCTGCAGCTGAGCTCTGTTCTCCACGTGCAGGTGCTGGCTGTTCTGGGAAGTTCCTCACTGAGGAGCTTTTCCAGGGGGGACTTCTACAACAGGAGCCTAAAACTCTAAGTGTGTGCAACGTGTGAATTACTGTACTTTTCTCACTGAGGGTAAATAATGCAGCTCTTTCTGAAGCAGAACACACACCCCAGGTCAAGCTTTCCCTCCTTAGTTACACAGGCAGCCTGGAGTACATGGAAATAGGCCAGAGTCAAAGTGGATGGGAATAAAGTCAATGGCATTTTATCAGACACCATAGCTAGGGGGAGAATATGATCCAATGTGTACATTCTGAATAAAATTCTTTTAGAAAGCACTTCAGAGAAATAAAACAAAACCAGTTTGTTTTCCTTGATAATATTCAGTCCATGCAGTACAACTCACAAGAGACCAATAAATGATTGTTACTGGAAACTTTGAAAAATCATTGCAAAAGAAAACATTTATACAATTTTATGAAGGCTTCTGAAGTATGGCTGATATGTTCAAGTCCAAAAGGGCTGTAAAGTATCAGGATATTACATAGAGTAATGCTGATGGTCTTTACTCTATTTACACTGAATGCAACTTGATCTGTTTTTTGCATATAGGAAAGGTTAATTCTACACTGAACAGTGTTTTGATTCCACTCTAGTGAATTTCTTATAGAAACACTAAAGATTACTTGGATTAATAGTGAGAGTAATAAAAATAGTCCCCACTTTATAATACTAAGATAAACATATTTATTTGTAACGGGAAAATGTGATTCGTGGAAAAGATGTAAAATTTAAATCTTGGCTCAGAGAAAGTAAAAGTAGCCCTGAATTGTCACCCAAAACTGGTTTTAGCCTCTATATTTTCTTATAGCAGAAGTCATTTTCTTGGGTCATTTCTGGTTTAAAATTGTTACAGAAGATATTTAGATAATACTTAGAGTAGGGCTACGGCAACATTTTAATCATAATGTGATGCCTCTCAGTGCAGCTTCTCAAGCCATATTTGAGACAAGTTTGCAAAGTTCATAAACCTTTTGGTAAAACTGGGCCAAGTCTAGAGTGAGCTCAGATTGATTTATAGCATTGCATTTAAAAAGGAAGCACCTTGTTATCTTCAGAAAGTTCAAAAATTAAATAATAGCCTCGATATTATAAATCAATGGGATGCCCTCTTATGAAATAACTTACTTACCATGTTCTGTCTATTCAGCTTTGGAAAGAACTCAGAGAAGGACCTGGACTAAGGACAGGACTAAAAACCAGGCAACAGTCAAGATTGCAGTCATAAAAACACATCTGCAGAAGGAGAGCTTGAAATATTAAAAATTTTGTTTTGAGAGGAAACACAGGAGGAAGCAGGAAGGAACACGCTAGAGCTACTGCACTGAACACAGTCTGAGGGATTTCAGATGTTTCCATGTCCCCTATCAGAGTATGAGAAAAAAGACTGCAAAAATACTCCTCTTAAAATGTAACATTCTTTTTAAACTGTAATTTCAAGTTGCTCTTTCTAAAGTTGTTTTATTTAACAGCATATTGTGAGTAACCTTTACAATTCATTGTTATAATGAAAAAGTTTAGTTGGTTGGGGAAAATCCAAGTGATTAGGTTGAAAATCTCGATAACATAAACCACAATGATTAGCACAAAAACTGATTGGCCAAAGAGGTGAACCTGGTTCAAGACAAAACAAAACTTACCTCTTGGACAGGTTGCCCTTTGTACCAAATAATACTATTACTAATGTAAATGTTTCCATTATTAACTCAGCATTTTTATTTCCCTATTATGTTACTAAACTTCCAATTGATTTAAGATTTTTAATTTAATTTTTCATTTTAATTTTTGTTGACAAAGGATTGCTCTGAGGTTAATAATATGGAGAGCTTGTGTGTGTTCTTCAGCACACAAGTTTCCAAGAGAGGCCTGCAGAACTAAAGAAGGCACTTCATTAATGATTACATTATATATCTCCTTGCTTTGGAGCTATCAATAACCTCCTTAAAAATAAAGATATCATAGCCAGATAATTCATTTCATTCTAGCAATAATTGATCTTTATCACTGCATACCACCAGAGCAGTCTGGATACCATCTAGGAGCTTCACTAAAGTATTTGCATAAATCATCAGCATGGAGCCGCCTCTAGGCATCTGTTGGGTTTGAAGTGACTAAGAGGCAAAAAATCCTCTTTGACTAATAGTCAAGAGACAGGCACTGACACCAGTCAATGTCTGAAACTGAATCAGGTGCAACAGATTTCTCCAGAAGCCTGGGCAAATACAGTCTGGGGACGTGGAAAGAAATCAGGAATGGCACTGGGAACATGGAAGAGAAGTAAGAAAATGTTTGCTGAAAATACTAGCAGGGAGTGTAAAATGTATGCAGGAATGCCAAAATAGTACGGATTAACCAGAGGAAGCCAGAAGAGATCAGAATTCAGTTTCTGTGCTCAAAGAAGCTTTTAGTCTTTCTTCTCCATCTTCCTCTGATGCATCAGAGATTGGCCACAGCTACAAAGAACATCTTAGGTAAAGGTGGACAGCTCTTAGACTACACAGAATACTAATTTTCCTAGACACATAGCTCAAGGTACAAAAACCAATAAATTAAAAGCCTCTGTTAGAGAGTCATGTTAGATCATCAAACCATTTCTCTTCTCCTGATTCTAGATGTTAATAATGTAATTTAGCCACTTTCCTGTCTGCTTCATTCACTGTGGCTGTGACACATCATATATTGGGTATGGAGAGCAGGGGCACTCAGAGCAGAAGCAGCAAGAAACATTAAGGATTTTAATTCCATCAACACCTTGTACCAACATCTTTCCATTGCCTTGACTACTCTTGCAGTGTAAAAGCAAGTATGCCTCAGGTTTACAAAGGTTAGAGCATTTAGATTTACCAAGTATGAACCTGGAGCAGGTATCCTGCACAATACTTGCTTAGTCGTTGTCACGATCTTTCACAAAACCTTGGGTTGTTCTTGTTTCTGTAAAAAGCATTGTCCTCGGGTGCACAAAACTCACAATATATTTTTACCTTCCTCCCAGCACAACAAGGGGTCGGCAGCAATCTGAGATGCAAAAAAAATCCCCAAACAAAACAAAAAACAAACAAACAAAACAAACTAGGGAAGTAGTTTTGAGACCTGTAAATGTGGGTGCCTCATAAACCATTTGATTAGGAGAAGGTTGGACACCACACTGGCAGTAGTCAGTGAGGACATCAACATGCTGTAGGATCATCCCTCCCCTACAGAAGGGAAGCTCAGATCACAGTCCTGGTATGCCTCTGGGGAAAGGATGAGCACCAAGCAGTTCCTGCTGTTGCTGGACTCCAAACTGCCAGACCAGCCCGCAGCATTTTTTTCAAACATCACTAAATCAGTTCACATCTGTACAGCAGGTTATAAAGGGAGTTCAATGAGGCCACTGACTGCAAGGGCTGAGCTTTGACTTGCCAACCTCTTTCTCTCCACCTGGCCTACCACACTGTACAGCCACAAGGGAAGCCTCTCCTGAGGAGCAGTTTCTGGACAGCTCAAGTGAACTCAAACTCACTGCAGGTTCCATGTGGCAGAAGAGTCAGCTCCGCTGGACAACTTGGAACTTGCAGAAACGGCTCAGAGTGAAACATACCCAACTGATTTCCACTTCTGTGCATGAACCCAGTATATGCCAAACCTCACATGTCTTGTGGGAGCAAGAGGAAGGCACTTGAAAGATATTTTTTGGGAGGAGAGAAAAAAAGAAAGCACAGCTACTTCTGTGATCAGCTTCAGATGACAAAGCTATTGTCAAAAGATGAAAAAAAGCTAGGGAGTTGTTTCATTTCAAAATATTAAATTTAGATGAACCTTGACGTTTCTAGGTGAGAAACCAAAGTCTAGCTCCAGGTAATAGCATGTATGCTATGGATGTCACTAATGAAATACATACAACAACTAAGACACATTAGTTAAGAGAGGCCCATTAGTCATTTGTGTGTTTACAACACAGTTCCTGCTGCTTGAACGTAGCTCCTCTGACTTGATGAAGTATATGCAGAACACCATTGTGATTTTCCTACAGAACACTGTAGAGCTGGTGCTGAGGAAATGCAAATACCACATAGCGCTGTGAGATCCAGATTCACAGAGTACTGTGGTAGCTGAATTGTTTGAAAAGACATATGGCATCCCAAGTGTAACAGATAGTTGAATCTCAAGGGGGAACCATTGTTCATTCATCTGGACCAAGTGACATTCTTTATGCAAGAATAATTCCTGATTAAAGGGTGAGTTTTAATGGAAACTAATTAGGCAACCTCTTTAGCCTGGGCATAATGATCAAATGAGCTGTCACACAGTACCTGATACAATGATCTCACTTGGTACAAGATTTTATTCCTTAGCAATTACACTCCCACGTTGCACTGCATGTGTTTATTGCCTGGAGCACACATGTCAAATTAAAGAGCAGCTTATGCACCTGATATTTAATTATTGCCTAGCACTACAGACAACCGGGAAATGTCAAAGCGAGCAGTCCTGCACTGGAGCAACTAAAACGGATATCTTCTCTGGCAAAGAAAAAAATAGAGATAAAATATGTATGGATGATTCAGTTGTCTTACAATTCACAGTTACAAAAAATGGCCTCCCAAATCTTAAATAATTTACCATCCTGCTCAATGCAGAGAATACTCCCTGAGCAGAAGGGTATGTGAAACAGGTTCCTCAACTCACACGATTATTTGTATTAGATGCATTTTTGCATGATTAGAGTGTTTAAAAGAAAATGTTGAAATTTGAGCTGGTTTATATCAACTTCAAATACCAAAGGGATCATTTATTTATTCAGGTATGGACTAATTCACAGGTGTTAAAAGAAACATTCATTTCTACAACCCTGCTATCCTGCAGTTAACTTAAAATCATCCTTAGCTTACTGGAAATTTTCCTAAATTCCTTCATAGTCAAATCACCTCCTTAATCCTAGCTGTAATAAGGCTGAAATTAAAAGCCAGCAATACTAAAAGAGATGCAAGCAAATGGTTTCCAGCGAATTGAGACAAGCTAATCAAAAACGAAAGTTTTATGGCTCCAACAGAGGTGATGACAATAAGGTGAGGAAAAATCCACACCGTCCCAAGTTTGGAGCACAATTTTTAATAAAGAAAAAATGTGTGCAATACAAAAGAGTTTCTCTTAGTCATTGATCTGTAATGGAACACCCAAATAGAGATACGATGCTATCCTGCGGCTAAGAAAGTTGCGTGTGTGTATCTTGGACCATTCTACTCCCAATAAAGGAATCTAATTACCCATAGTCTTAATTGCACAGTCTAATACTAAAAAGGCTTAATAAGAGTGCTTTTGTATTTACAAAACTGCACAGCTTGTGAAAGAACCCTCAAAACATTTGGCAGGAATCCCAGCCGAGGTATGACTGACTGGAACCTCTAATGACTACAACATGTAAACAAGTGTTTTGTTTCGACTGATAATCATTAACTTCCAGTGTCAGACTTATCCCACAAGGTTTTGTTCACTCCTTCACCAGGCTGCTTTACAAAGGCATCTGGTGCTAAGGGAAAGGACGAGGGGGGGGGAGAGGAGGAAAGTGCAGAGTGCTATACAGTGTTGTCACTCTTAAACTAAAGTGGCAGTAGGCAAATGAAAGGGTCATGAGGTAAATGCTTCTAACAAGGAGCAAGCTGCTGTGATAATTCCCACCATTCTTTGATGGTCCCTCTTACTGTGTGACTTAGTGACATAACGTGCTAGACCTCCTGGTTATTTTATTTTTTAATGAAGACAGGTCATTTGAAACAGAGCTTCTCTGAATTATTGTTTCACGCCAAGGTGGCTTTCAAAATTAAACGTGGGCAAAAAGAAAAAAAAAAAAGAAAATGGAAATTTGGTTGCCCTTATTACTGTAGTACTGGAACAATCTGCCTCTAAGTGCTGCTTTAAAATAAAAGAGGAGTTGAATACAAGTCCTGTTAGGACAAATCTGGTTGCACACATAACGGAAGGGAAGCATGTAAGAAATGACACAAACTGCCCTGGCTAGCTGAGCAACAGTCATTTTAAACGTGAATTTCAGATGTCCAGATCCTCAGCTAAAATGCAGGCACCATGGAGAAGCCTAACCTGGACTTCTCATCATACACTTACTTAAATAATAAAGTACTTCCCGTTTGAATTTCATGTAGAAACACTGAACAAGTTATAAAAAAAATACGTCCGTTATGTAGAGCATTTAGTAAAACTTTTCAGTCTATAAACAAAACACTGACTAGCCCATATTCACATTCTCAACCCTTTCTCAGCCTGAGAAGTGCAGCAATTCTGGTGATTTTTAACCACGGGGCTGCAGGCAGCCAGTGGTTTCCAAGCCAGCAGGAGCAGCTTGCAGCCTGCAGATCTGATGCTTCGGGGGCTCCCTGCGAGCAGAAGGTCGCTTGTAACACCCCTTTAGCTATCGGGGCCACGGAGGCTCCTTTCAGAGGTTTACTCTTACTTCATGCCCTGTGAAGGGAGCATCCCCTGCCCAGCCTCAGCAGAGCCCTGTGAGGAGCAGGCTGCTCCCACCACTGCACCAGGGAATTTCTGCGTGCAGCTCTGCTGTAAACCCCGCAGAATCAGGTACGAGCTGGGAAGCAGCCCAGCTAAATTTATTTGAAAAACACTTGGCAAAGCAAGTTTGCCATTGTTTAATTTTCATTACAACTGCTGCCTCACGAGATAATGAGCCCTCATAACAGTGTTTTATATAAAAGCACATTATGCCTTTACCCAGCACACACAAATGGCCAGCGATTATTAACAATGTTAAAATGTCAGTAGAACCAAACCAGCAGAAAGGCAGAGATTTAGATGCCATAAAAGCTGCAAATGACTGCTACATTGTTTTAAGGAAGCATCTTTAAAAGGCTCTTACAAACAGAGAAAAAGAAATATTTGTTATGTGGAATAGAAATTTATGATGAAATGTCAATCAAATTTGACTTCACGATAAGCATTAGGCACAAGAAGCAGCTAAGCTCATCCCTGCTGCCACTTTTCAGTTTTAGGATTAGAGACAAAACGCTCCATAAATAATTTTTGATTTTACCTTTGGCTTGAATTTTTTTTTTTCCCTTACCATGCCAGGATTTCAGTGTTTTGGAATGCACATTTGCCACTGATTTACAGTCAGTGAAGAAAAAAAAAAAAAAGGTTTAACATTTAAATGAAAGTCTAGTAAAGAGTACAAGGTCTAGACAGGATAATCACTATCTAAATTATTACAAATATTTTAGAGGCTTTTAGCCTCAAAATGTCACTCACAGCATCATCTTGGATACAAGTGGGTCTTATTCCCATTCACTGAGGGGAAAATTAGTGTGGTAAAAAGTCTGATTGACAAAGGATTTATGTTTGGCTGTTGTTGGTTATTTATGTCAATTCTCCAAAGTTATTCACACGAATTTGAGATCATTAAACTCGGTAGGCTCTGTTTAAGTTAGTTTAATTTTTAAATTAGAAAGAAAGAAGAATTGTGGGGTGGGGTTTTGAGGGTATTTTTTTATTTGCTTTGGATTTGAAGTTTTGGGGGGAGTGGGGGGTTTCCTTATTTATTTGTGCTTTTTAAGTTACCACTACTTGGCAAAGAATACAGTATCATCCAGGATTTGTCAGAAAAATTACTGTGTTTGTCTCCATGTAACTCCAAAAGCTCTACAAATGCATGTACGTTAAATCATTTTTTATTTTAGCTTGTTCAGTTGCCAGGCCACATGCTGCATTTCATTTCATACATTAACAAAAGGTGTTCAAGAGCAAATGAGTTGTGAATGTCAATGTTTTCCTCACTAAAGATCTACTTCTATAAATATAAACCTTTAACCTCTTTATTAAATGTGAACACAAACAGAAATGTGAAATCAAGAATTTTAGACTTGATCTATGTAATCTATTGCCAATAGTAATTTTTTTATTTCCACTTATTATTATTTTATCTTACACAGACAGTAGCCTTTTCAAATGTGATATTCGATAAATATTTGTACATCCCTCTCACTAACCACAGGCCTAATTTCTTCTCCTCAGTTATTATAAACCAAATACTTTAGAAACTGATTTAGATAGCTCAAAGAATAAATTGGTATGTCTGTATAATTAATATAATATAGATTTTTGAACCAGATAGATGGGAGATATTTCAAACATTACTCTAAAATATTAATATTTCATTGCTTTCACTGGGCACTCAATTGTGAGCTTAGTTTAAGGCAATAAATTAGTCCTTCTTAAACATGCATTAGATAGATATTGTTTCTTTAAAGTTGGAAATCTATCATTCCTCTCCAGTCAGCTTTAACACTTAACAGGTCTGTAATAAATGCACACACAAGCAACAAAAGCCTGAACATTAGCAGAGATGCTAAGAGGGCTATTAATTAAGCCACATTAGTACAATGTGATCAAAAACAAGGCGTCAGTATCCTTAGGGCAAAACACATTTCAGGTCAAACTTTACTCACATGCATATATATATATATATATATATATATATAAAAATATAGATATGTACACCCCCACAAACAGGCACACATAAAGAAGTCTATACCAGACAGACCCTTCCTTTATGCTAAGTATAAAAAAAAAAAAAGGCATCAAAGTAACTATTTGCACTGGCTGCTTCGTTTATTTGCACTGTGAATTATTTCAGATCAGATTTTAAAGCTCGTTTGGTTTCTGATCTGCCCAGAGCCCAGACCATTGTCTGGTCCTGGATATACTGATGGCCTGGCACCACCCTATGGCAGCCGTCAGAAATGCAGATGGAAACTCTTCCAGATGCATGGAGAGACATTAGCAACACCTAATCATATTAGGGAAAAGAAGCAGTGAGTGTTTTCTCAAAAATAATCAACAGTTATTTATTCAAAACTAACTAGCTTCTCTTAAATATGTTTCAAAGTGGTTCAACAAGTGTGATTCTTGCTAAGAGTTTAGTGCTGCCTAAAATCCATAGCAAAGCAAATTTGTTAGTGAATGCTGTATTTGGTTGGTTTGTTTGCCTTTTTTTTAAATATCCTTAAATAATCAGAGTTCTTGTGATTTCAAAGTTCGTAACCAGATGGGAATTATTGTCAGGTGTCCTGTGACAGGAAGGCTGACCTACAGTGTGTAACTACAGAGTAAAGGGTAAAAGTTAATAAATTCTAGCAACTAGGAAAAGAGAAATAAGTGGCATCAAAGCAGACAAGGAAAAAAAAAAGTCTTTAGTAATTTCTTAGCCACAGCAAATTTATTCAATCCTTACTTGCTCCATGACATCTATTATGGATAATTTAAAAAAAGACACAACAAAATGCCAAACTCCCTCCTCCTGCAAAAAAACCCCAATGCACCGACTCCTCAATCAGATGGAAGAGGGTAAACAAGTCCCATGGCTCCTCCATCATTCCTCAGACAGAATAACAAACATTGCTGCACTATCATGAAAGCTGGCCATTCCCAAAGAGGAGGTGAAGTCACAACTTCACCCCCAGACATCCCACTCAGTCACAGCCTTTGTGCAACCCCAAATTAGATTTCCAGCGCACAGAGTTACAACAAAATGTAAAGGCAATATAAGAAGCCAGAAAAGCTTGCTCAAAAATCCTTTGAAACAAGTCAGGTTCTTTTTCTCAGAGAAGGTTCTTCTAGAAAACTACTTGGTATTGCAAGTTTAAGCTGTCTTATGCTCTGCTGCATAGTTTGCTCTTCATTGCCTTCATTATGAAGGTTGAGCTTTATCAAGTGTGAAAATAATTTCCTGCTGCTCCCAGAAAATTATAAAAGAGAGCAAACAGCATTTGGGCTTACACTCTTTTTTTTTTTTTTTTTGGTTAAACACATAGATAGGAAACTTGAAAAGGATGAACTGGTGAGGCATTTTCTTTAATTGACAGATTGCTTTACTAGACGCTTTGCATGAAACTGACTGTAACAAGCATCTCCAAATTTAAGACCTCCTGGATTTCACAAACACAGAGCACCTGCAGCATTCCACAGAAACTAACAGTGCTTTCACAGGAGGAATTAAGTCTCAAATGCCATCATAGACTAAAAATGCTGTGGCAGCTTTATCCAATTTCAGATAAACTGGATTTTTCACATGTAAAATGAAGTGAATGGAATAATGTGTAAAATTTACTTGCTCCTGTATTTAGAGATATTTTTCTGGACATTTGAGTGCTAGAAAAGGAAATATTTGCACAATAAAATTTTTCTGCTGTTCAATGCTGACAATTAAACCATAGATTCTTGACCACAACTCCCCAAAAGGAGAATGTTTTGCAAGAGAATTCAGAAAACCACAAAACACCTGTGCTCATGAGAGTAGCATTTGTATTTCTAGAAAAGCTTTCTTAGGACAGAATCAGTTTTCTTCAACAAATTAAGACACAAACAACGCTCCAGAATGAGCAGATCCTACTACATGCCTGTCATGGACAGAATGGTGGTGCACAGGGATTTAATACTTCCTCTGGATGAAATGGCAGATCTGAACTATCTTGTGTGTTACTCACAGAAACATCCTTCCTCTCTTTTCTTTATTCTCTAGGCAATAAACACACTAATGACAGAGGTTCACTGAGAAAAATGGAAAAGACACAGAACATGTTCCTTCTATGATGGATTTTAACTCATAAGACATTATTTGACAGAAATTCCACAGCTTCAGAACGAAAAAAAAAAAAAAAAAACTAAACAGCAAGAGCAAAGCTTGCAACACTAAATATAATAGTACAATTTATATGTTATTTTCACAAGGATAAGCTGTTTTCTAAGGACAAGACAAAATAATCAACTCTATAGAAGCAGCTTGAGTAGTCTAAATATGTCCCAGTTAAAATTTTTAATGAAGCTGCCGAGTGAATGCAAATCTACAAGTCCCAGAGCTGGTGTAGCACCACGTAATCTCTAAGTAGCAGTGCCTGAGCAGTCCCCTAGCAGCACACCACAGCTCCTGCTGAAGAACTGAGCACCCCTGTAACACATCAGGGTCTGCACAGCAGCATCCAACCAGTCCCTTCAATCTGAGCAGTGCCTTTTGACTTTGTGAGGAACCTAAGTCTGCTGGGGGGGGGTTGAACTGGAGGCTTTGGGACCCAAAAGCAGCAGCATTATCAATGCCAGCAAAGGGAAACCTCCAGGATCTTTTAGGGGGAGTCCTGAGAGGGCTGTAAAAGCAGTGAGAGTCTCTCCCTTGCAGGGATTCCAGTCATAAAGGAAAAACCCCTCAGCCAGGTTAAACTGCAACAAACAGGGCAGGCAGAAAAACCCACACAGGAAAAAGGAATGCTAAATTATAGAGGAACAGTAGCACATATGTTGTGTTCATTCCAGGTCAGAGTTCACATGGAATTAAATCCTGGCAGAGCCTGAGTGCTTTTCAGCTGCCATCGGGCCAAATCCTCCCGTCTTTCATGTTTCCTTAAAAAACACCAAAACTGCCAGGGACTCCCAAATTATTTTTCCCTACTTAGAAGAATAGCTGGAGTGCTAAAATGAGAGGAAGATATGACAGAACTATTCTGGCTTAGTGACAGAGGTTTCTTGGCATATCTTCTTCCCCTTAAAAAGCAGGAAAGTCAGACGCCTATTAGAACAAGCCAACAGGAGAACAAACATTTCTCATAAAAAGCCAAGGCAAAAGATGTCTTGTTTCCCTGCTTGCTGGGAGGACAGCTTCCCTGGCTGCTGGAAGGCTTGGAGACCTTGATTCCCTGGAAAGGGCTGTCCCTCCCCCATCCTCGTGTTGCTGCCCTGCTCCAGGTGAGATCAGCAGCTCTGAACCCCAGCACACTGGGCTGACGGGAAAGCTGAAAGCCTTTCCCGGGGTTTTTGGCTCACGACCTCTAACTTTTTGGGACGGTGCCAAAGTACAGCTCTTTCTGTGCTTGTTGGCTCAGCAGCCCTAAGAGGGTGAACTAAAGCCCAGGCCTCTAAAGGACAATTACTCATTTATGCACATTGAACCTACAACCTTATAACAACCAGGACAAATACAGCACTTCAGGGTCAGACTCTGCTTTTGGGTAAACACGAGGCGAACAGCACAGAGTGCATGTCATTTAGATGGCTTTGAGCAAGCCCACAAAAAGCACAGAGAAGGGAGCCTTACCCCCACTTGACACCACACAGCAAACATGGCTCTGCCGTGCTCTGCTCCTGCAGGGAATTCGTGGCGTCAAAAGGGAGAAGTTTTCACTGCCAAACAGAGCTCTCCAAGAGACACCCAGGTTCAGGGAACAGAGTTCATGCACTGACAGACAGCCTGATGGCTCCTCAAAACCCCTCTGAAAAAGCTGCACAATAAATAGGGAGCACTTGGACCCAACATTTATGCAGTAATATAAAATATTAACTCCAGCCAGGGCGCGCAGACTTTGCCAAAGCTTGATTGGCGTTAGGTGATTTTGGCACCGTGGCTTATAAAGATTTCAATGGAAACCTGGGCAGCTGGAAATTAAGTGTAAAAAAATTATAGAGACTGGAATCTACCTTCAAGCCCTTGTGCAGCAGAAGGGGTCAACCAGGTAGCTGCTATTCTAAAGGCAAGGAGGTAAATTTGAAAGCAGCTTGAAAGCTTTGAATAAAGAAATTATTGGTACAGAAAATACCATGAAACCTCACCTGGCTAACAGCTTATTCTGAAAAGCAAAACCAAAGAAGGGAAAAAATGTCAGAGGACATGGGAAACCAAGCAAAAAAATATGTAGCTGTCATTTCAGTTAATTTCTGTGTTCGTTATTCATTAAGTCTTTTGTCTACATCTACTGATAAAAGGCTTTAATCTCTACACTTCAATTCCAGATCTCTATGAATGACAATTTAAGGCATTTTATTTACCCCATATTTTTAAAGATGTGGTAATTAAAATAATCTGTTTTACACTTATTAAAAATAAATTATTGCATATTTTAATGTTTTTCCTCCCTGCAACTTTTTCTTAATTAGTTATTTAAACTGCGTTGAAAATCCCAAGCCAATACATTTCAATATTCATTTTTCTATTTTAATTTTTCAAACAAGAAGAAAAGTTTCCCTCTTTAAGCTGAAAATTCAATTTAAAAAGCAGATTAAATACTCATTGGTGTTATTTTACATCGTTCACAGAGAGCTTTTTTTTTTCTTCAATATTTATTAATGACGACATTCTTGCATGTAGACATTATCTTACATCTATTAGCATCTTTTATCTGGAAGGAACTTGGAGAGCTCTAACAAACAGACATTTTTGTAACTACGATCAGGGACTCGTTCACTATTAGAACCCAAACCTCCCTGGAACAGAAATCCTTCAACTGTTCAAAACTCCTCAGCAACGATGTGAAAAGCAGCAAAGAGTACCTTAGTGAACATCAGCAGAATTTAGAGCAACGTAGACCCACTGAATTCTATTGAATCTTACCATAAAACTCACAAGGTAAATAAATCAACTATTGAGGCTGATTGGTTATTTGTTCTGCTGGATATCAGGCCTTGTATCCCTAAATAAAAATTTGTAAACCGCACATTCCCCAGTCAGAAATGGCTGCACATATTTTACATAATTTTGTAGCACATATCTTTCATTATGTTGCTGTTTTACCCTCTGAAGAGCACTGGACTACTTCCCTATTAGCAAATAATAATCAAAAATTCAACCAAAATCTGGCTGCTATCTCAGCCAAGATCCTCAGCAAATGTCAGCATGTTCTAGGTGTCTGCCATGGCCACACAGCAATGCTAGAGAGGAGGCTTCACAAGGATACACATACATATGTACGTGGTTTAAACTTAATTGTAATTACAGACTTTGTGAAAACAAAGCTTCAGGGGAAGACAGAGGCTTAATTTCAGCTCAGTTGGAACTGAAGCAATCATTACACAGTGGGGATTGGTACAAAGAATGAACTCGGTAAGCTTATGCAGAAATTGAATGAGTTTAAAGGGTCCCTCTACATCTTAAAAAATAAAACAATTTTGCTCTTTGACTGTCTGTGTTTTTCCACCATGATATAGATTTCTTCCAAAGTGAGACACACACTACACTGTGTTTGGCTGGGATAGAGTTAATTTTCTTACATCTGTAGGCATGAATGCTGAATGTAGCATGTATTTTCTACAATGCAGAAATACATGTTTTTCATAATATCTGGTTTTCTAAGTAACGTGCTATTAGAACAGCCAGTGTATCATTTTGGCCCCATGATAGTGGCGGTGACTGAAATGTTTCTGGTTTGGTCAGCCTGTTTCTAGTTTTCCAGGTAGATGCCCAGGCCAAATTTGGAGAGCGGGGGAAGGTGGGTGGAGTTCGTTTAGGGTGGTTTTATATTGTTTGGGTTTGAATTTGATTTGGGATTTTTGCCCCTTTTATTCCACTGTTTTCCTTTGTGCAGACTGCTGTTTTATTCACGTAGGCAGTAACAAGGTGAAGTATGAAAACACTGCCTTGGCACAGGGTGTTTCCCAACTACCAGCATCATTTTTACTGCCTGCACTGTCTAATGCTTCCCTAATAGATATTGTCCTGCTCTTTCACACTAATCATATAGTGGGCAGTGTACACCACTCTCTCTTCAGCTGGCTTAGTCTCTTCAGTGTTTGACTGGCACAGTATCTTTCCACATCAAACCCAGTTTAATTCAGGGAAAGATGCCACAACTAAAGATGAAACTTTTACTTAATTGCTGTGAAGAACACTCCAGAGGTATATAAATTCAAAGTTTTTGTGTTCCAAGGCCTCCTTCCCAGTTGTCATAGAATTGTTTATGTTGGAAAAGACCTTTAAGATCATTGAGTCCAACCATTAACTCAGCATTGCCAAGGCCACCACTAAACCAAGTCCCCAGGCGCCACATCTGCATGACTTCTAAATACCTTGAGAGTTGGTGACCAGTGTCAGAAAGAAGCAGCAGTTTCCTCAAGTTCACTTTAGAAAGGAGAAGCAGAGAGAACCCAGTACTTGCTCACACATCTATCTACAGCAGTGCAAACCCCGCATCAATCTGACACTCAACAGTTCAGCAACAGGAAAATTGGAGCTACACAGCTATGAATTCCTTGTGGGGACTGAAGAGACCTCCCATATCCTGATTAAGTAATCACAGCAATCCTCTTTGCTCATACGCTGAGCACACAGAATAAATACCTTTCCTGGGGCCCAGGGCTAAGGGTCAAAGAGCGAGGCAAAAGAACCCTGGCTAAGTTTTGTCCAACTTGGGATGCGTTACACCGTATAATTTTCCAGAAGCACACATTGTACTAAACAGGAACAAAAGAGGAAATAAGAGATTTATACATTTATTATATTGCCTAGTAAGTGATGTCCTCCCAGCCATCAGCCTTATTTCCTCTCAAAAATGCATCAGATGCTTCTTCATTCCTGGGGGTTTTCTTGCTCTGTAGTTCAAGAGTGATGGTCAAGCCATAGGAAAATGACAGAGCACATTATATCCACAAAAAATAATTTTAAAGCCCAACAGCATTCCCAAGTCAATGCCAATGATTATTTTACTTTATATGTTCAACACGTTATTTCTGCTTTTGACTCCAAATTAACTCCCAATAATTTTGCACATTTCTTTCTATCTATCCATCTATCTATCTGTTTATCTCAAATGTAATACTTGTAAGAGAATGGTAGCTAAAAAACTTGGGTTAGAACTGGACCAAAAGTTTCAGTCTAATGCAGAAGATTTGGGTTTTAAGGTTTTGATTTCTGCACTGTGACCAACTGTCTGCTCCAGTAATTTTGTGAATTTACAACTTTGAATGAGAGCAGAGATCTGCAGATTCCATTGCCAAATCAAAGCCAAATATATCAGCTGTCATCATAATGTCTTTATTCACAGAAAGGGGGGCACATTTGTGCATGCAGATATTCTATGCACTGCATGCAAACTCTCTTTCTATAGGAATTACATCGTTGCAAAGCAGAGCTAGGAAAACTCTGCACTAAGGCTACATCCCTGTGGAAATACTGCATGAAAAGGCTTTTCATTTTTAAAGATAAATTAAATTTTTTGTGTATAATTGAGTCACACTTTTCATGTAGCACTCAGCCTAGGGATGTCTGCAGGAGAAAAGAACAATATCTTGCTAAATCCCTTTTAGGATCATTAAATTTAGATCACAAAACTCTCGCAGGCATGCAATTCCAAACATGTCACAGAAACAAAAGGAGCAACAACAAAAAATGACAAGCTTCTCTTACATTATTTTCCTTTTTTACAATAATGTTTAAGGTAGCAAAGTGTTAATGAATTCAGTACAATGTATCGTGCATTGTGTTAGAACTTTTATATTGTTGAAAAATTGTCATATTTGGCTAGGCAGCTGCATGGAGAAAAAAGCTCTGACAATATCTAATTGAGTCTATTTTTACTGTCTTTCAGATAACATTGTTAGAATTATGTACTGTACATATTTCTTATTTTTAGTTTCATACTCCCTCCCCCCCTCTTCACAGCCCTTCTCTGCCACAGTTTTTTATTACTGCTTATATAAATCCAGGTCATTTTCACAAAAAAAAAAAAAAAGTGAGTCCTATTCTGTAATATTGAAATGGGGCTACAAGCTGTTATATAAATCACTATTAATAACAGAGTATTCAGGACATGTGCCTCTAAAAAGCTGGTCCTTCTTTAGAAGGCTGACTGGGACACAAAGGCTTCGAGCTCTGTCTCCTACTTTTTCATGGGATTCCTGGGCATTTCTGAGCTGAGCATCTCCTATCTCACTTGCACTTTTCAGTAAAATGGGGTAGCAGAATATTACCTTTGGGTTTTTCTGCCTTTGGAAACAAAGAGTGCTCCAATGCAAAGCCTGCCTGGGATACTTTCAGCACAACAACCTTTCATCTCTCATCCTTACCCAATCAGTCTATTCCCTTGGGACTTTTCATGAGTTTGCCAAGCCCCCTCAGCCTTGTAGGAAAACCAGGTAGGTAGGTTAGTCACACAGAGAAAACAGTTTCCTTCAAGGATAGAGAAGGAATGCCTTGAGCCTTATCCTTTGCAGTAGCCTGGTTAAGAATGTGGCAGGACACTAAGCAGGGACTGTCAGAAAGTCTTTTTAAGAGGAATCAAATTGTCTGGGGTAGCACACACCAAGCAGCACCACCACTGATGAATGCCAGGAGCAGAAAATTACTCTGCACAGCCAGCCAAGAGGACTGGCTCTTCAGCTTCTGCAAATGGAAATACCACAGCCTGCTTCCATGCAGGAGAACAGCACACCAGCTAGATAAAGCAAGCCAGCCAGGGGAAATAGCCTCAGGTCTCCACATAGAAATGCATTTGTTTAAAAACACTGCTGTTGAAGAAAAATTACTTTAAAAATATCCCACAAATTAAAAACAACATAAAACTTCACACCAACATCCTCCCATTCCCCACAATTGTTGTTTAAATATTGTTTTATACCCAAGGGCTCAAGAAACAGACTTCTGGGCACAAAACTCTTTATGAAAATTTCAACCAGCCGTGATCCAAGAGAGCATTTTGCTATGTGTACAGTAGGGACACTATCAATAACTGAGCTTCACTAGGCTTTGGAGGAAAGCATTGAACTGAGAAGAAAAATAATTATTTCAGTGACAAGGTACAGGAGAAGAAAGTAAGCAAATGGGACTTTCAAGATGGGAAAGAGAACCACATCACTAAAAAAAAAACCAAAACCACCAAAAACCACTTTTCAGCTTCTTTGGTTAGCTTCTGTTAACACTATCAAGATTTCCCCCCAAAACTTAGAGAAAAATATCTCCTCTTGAAATCTGAATGACATACATTAACGTGGGTAAAATTAAACACTCAGCAAAAAGTCAAAATTCCAGAAACTGAAACTAGTACATTTAGTAGAAAAACGAAACTTTTCCTTTCTATTACTTTTTTCCTCCCAACAATAGAAACATTGAGTTTAGGATGAAAAGCAAGTTACCATTTTGCAGAGGACTGACAAAGCAAAATACATATTCTCTATACCTTTCCCTTGGTCATTTACCCTCCAATTCTGTCTCTATAAAAACACATTTTATTATTTTTCTGCATGACACCTCAGAGTCTCATGATAGGAACCTAATACTGAGACATTGTTCCGAGTGATTTAAGCTTGTGTAGGCTTTTAGGTGCCCATGGGGGCACTGATTATTAGAGAAACAGGAATGAAAAAAAAGGGAATGAAAATAGAACTTGGAAAGCATGGCATTCTCAGGGAAGAATAGTTGGGATCTAATGAGGAGCTGTACCTGTGAAACCTAATGGCCAGAACAGAATTGGCCATTCAGGGGGACTTACTCAAAATAGTTCTTAGAGCAGGTTTAACAGCAGAAGTGCTCCAAACCACTATAAAGTGCAGCTGCAGGTACAAGTAACAAGTACATGAGTTAGTAGGACCTGCTCCTCTGTTACATATGCCCAGAGGCTATGGTCAGACATCCAGGATATGAAAATGGATACACCATATAATCAAGACCATAATGCCCACAGCATTCTCTCCCATTTAGCCTGCAGGCTTCTGAAAGTACAGGGAAAAGTCTGGTCCATTATGGGAACTGGCATTATGCACGTATGGCCAAAGAGAGCAAAATTCTCTAATATGATAACACCACTTTTCATTTTTCATGAGTTTCCTGATTTACAGTGCATAACACACTGGTTTGAGCAGATGGATTTAGGAATCAATTGGCTTGTGCACAAACTTGTCCATTATTAAAAAAAAAAAAAAATCAGCATAATTTCCATGTGTGGATCTACACAAAGGCTCAAAATGGAATGTCACCAACTTTGCAGGCTGAACTTGAACAACCTTAATAAAGATTCTGTCCATGTACCTCTGCCACCAGAGGTGAGGACTGGGTCTCACATGAAAAGTTCTTAAAAAAACCTAATTAAATCTGCTTGACTACTACCACTTACTGTCTAGAGTTACTATGTGACTGCATATAAAATAGCAACTGCTAATGACAAAAACCCAGAAATCTTAGCAAAGGAGGTTTCCTCTTTCTGAATGCAAGATGAGCTGTAGCCTCGTAATGATTGCTATGACATTTATTATTAATCGCATATTTTTGGAAATAAATTACTATTTTGAGGGGGTTTTTGGGCAACATTCAGTCTAACCCTCACCTGTCTACAGTTCATACTCATGTTTGCAGTTTAACATGGGAAAATAAGTAAAATATGGTCATTTTCTGTTCAGTTCCAAGCTAGACACACGATAACCATATGCACAAACCTCCTGCAGAAATGCAGAATGTAAGAGTGTTACCTGGACTATCAGCTCCTGGCCTCACGGGTGTACACTTCACATAAATCCTTCCAGAAGGGGCTAAATCTCCATCTTGGAAACTGCACCTTTGGTCCACAGGGCTCGTGGCAGGAGGTTCTAATTTCCCACTGCTCTGATAGTTTAGTTCCTGATTTTAAACCTGAATTCACTCATGGCCAACTCATCCCATTTGTTCCCGAGCGTTCAGCGTTCTTGTAGCTTCACTTCCTCTACTGTTAAATTTTTCTCCCTCTTCTTTCCTTCCTGTTTCCCTACTGTCCCTGAGAGTTTCTTGGGTAAATTACTGTTTGCAAGGACCTACTTGACAACAAATTATTCATTTCTATTTTGCACAATTATGCAAGTAATTTATTTAAGGATCCTGTTGAATGTGTGTACATATAACACACACAATTGTTAGTAGTTACTGAGTTATCAAACAGCTCAACATGACACAAGCCAAAATAGAGACTTTATTTTTGTGTCAGTAAGAACACTTACACTCACTAAAATGGGAAAATTTTTTTTTGGTCCTAGTTCTGTTTATGGCAAAGTCTGACTTCAGGGTGGTTTCCTACCACAGTGGAGTCACAGAAACAAAGACTCTTCTCTGAATTATCTCTGCTTCTGGCAATTTTCAAGGAAAATACGCTGAAATAACACACCATTCATTTGCCCCAGCAAGTGTCATGCAGGCAGCTCTTACTGCAGTGTCAGTCCTGGGCCAACGCTCAGATCTGTGCATAAGTTCCTGACACAAGTGTCAGTCCCACACCATCCTTCATTTTGAGAACTGCCTTTAATAAAATTAGCAGAGACTGACTGTACATTCTTCTCTCCCTAAATACTGAAAAATCATTAGAAGGAAACAAGGACATCCATAAAGTGGCAAAGGTTCAAAGAAGCATCTATAACAGGATGTAACCATTTCTCTATTATGGTCACTGCTTGTAACCCTGGAAACTAACTTGGTAGGACATGAAAGATGTACTAGAAAGTAAACTCAACTCTAAAACATCAGAAGCGAAGTTGAACTTCATTAGCCAATGTACAAGCCATCTTGAAAATATGGAAAAATTAAGCCCTGTGCATGGTTTGAGGCTTTATGAAATTTACACCCTTAATATTTAAAATTATGCAATTGCTGCAAGGCCTCCCTCTATCTCTTTTGGAAAGTCTAAAACAAAACTTTCATTAAAGGAGACTGCAAGCTTGCCTGTGGAGCCAAATTATTTCCTCATATCCCATTTGAGAAAGCTCTTATTTTACAGGTCAGCTCTGCTTACCACACATGCCCATTTTGTAAGGGATACAACTCATGCCAGCTAGACTAGCTGATGGGATGTAATAGAATAAAGAGATTATCCTGGTAATTTGGGAGAAAGGAGTCAATCTGACAGCTCCATCTGATTAGAAAAATGTATATTTTACATTTTAGAATGGCTTCAATTCTCCCATTACTGTTGCTTTTCCTTTTTTTGTTCTTTCTTCTGTTTCCCTTCCTCTCTTCTAATGCAATACTCTTCTCCTGACTCTGTGCACTCTGTATAGCTCCCCTTCCTCCCTGGCATGTGCTGTCTCACTCGAGACACTCATTTTCCTGTCCTTCTCTCTCTTTCAAGTGATTCCCACACAAGTGAGTCCTCCTTCCAGGAGCATCTCCTTCCCACCATGCAGGGAAGGGCTTCCAGCCCAATAACCGCCTTTCATCACACACACAGCACAAAGAACCCTCTGGATTTCACTCTGACCTTGTCCACACCAGGTCTCTGGATTTGCCCAGCACTGGGGTGTCCCATGCAGTGGGAAGGTATCAGAAAAGTATTTCTCCTACAGGCCAGGTCCTTCCCTGCTGGGATGGAGAGCAAGTAAGAGTACATGGTATTATATACATGATATTATGTCACTGCTGCTTTGATTCACCAGATTCCCCGGATATGGAGCCAGAAATAAACCCCAATTGTGCTCTTCAACCAGAGGTCTTACAGCTCACAGAAGGGGTTGCTAATCAGGAGTTTTGGAGTGTATTTTCTAAATGTAGGAATTTTTCCACGGAGGGCAGCCCAAGAAAAAGAAAAACCCAACACCCTTCCATCAAACCCCAGATTCTGCTCCACTGAAGTGAGAACAGATTTCAGTCTCAGGCCATCATGTTTGATGCCCCTAGAGATATTGAGCAAATGCAAACTAAACTGTTGTGCCATTGTCTCTTCTCATATCCCCTCTTCTCACCAGGAGATGCTCTGTGTACTGGAGCTTACACAGAATAAAACCCCTCTGCGCTCTCTCTCTGTGTCTGCATCCAGATGGGGTGGCTTTCGTCCCTTTCTGCTGCTTGAAAACAAAGCAAAGAATCTTCCCCATTTATTGATTTCCAGAACCCTAAAGGTTTTGAAATAATGCCTTTGCCTTTCAAGCCAGAAGGGTTGGAAGCCATGGCATAGGAAACTGGCAACAAAGAAAACATTTTTTGAAAGCGTTCGCTCAGCAATTCAGAATCGATCTGCAGAGTGTGTTCCACTTGTGCTTGCTTTTCACAGCCATTAGAGCAAGAAAGCTCTTTTTGCACTCATGCCCTGCCCAAGGGCTGGGAGGCTGCGGGCTGTGGCCTCATGGACTGGGCACACCACAGCCCATAGGGCAGAGCTGGTGCCTTTGCACAGAAAGGAGCCAAGGCCTGGGCCAGAAACCCACCCTGGTCAAAGTGGAAAAGCAAACAGAAAGGTCACATGTTAGGGAATCTCTGTAAATCAGGACCATGCTCTCTCAGATAAGAAAAAAAGGGGAAAAGGCAGATGAACCTTTCTTTACATCACCTGTTGGTTTATAGCTGGTACTTCAAACAAAAAATTACAGCGTGGAAACATACATCGGCCCCAAGACAAGTAAGGGAATACCCAACTGTTTAATCCCTAATCAAGGCCAGCTCAAATTGCTCTATCACACCTACAACATGCAATCAACCACAGCAAATAAGTTATTTATCTCAACGATCTCCTGCAAACTTCACATTTTCTGTTGTAATCTGAAAAGGCTGCCAAGATACTGTTTATTTATTTCCTAACACAGAGGCTGCTTCAATGGACCTTCCACAGGCAGAAGAAAAAACCAAGCAAGCAATCCTTTCCCTGGTCACAGAGCAGACAACTTCCTCACTTCTGGAATGCAGGACCCCAAACTTCCTTGACATATCTCCTGCACATTGAGACAAAACAGCACAGGAAGGAATAGCTGTTTGACCTCTCTCTCTACTGACAATAAGCACAACAAACATATGGGATGTATCTCTGTGGTGAGAAGAGCAGACAAATTCTTAATTTATTTAATGTTATCAGAGGCTGGAAGCATTCTGTGACTTAAAGGTCCCCAAAAAACTCAGGCTTTTGTTAAGAGATTATTTTATCACCATGGAAAGAAATGCATTCAGAGATCTGTTGCCCTGAGACTTAGGAGAAGTGTCAAGTTACAACCATCTTCAGGAAATTAGAATCAAAAGGAACTCAAAAGTACAGCTTCTCAGAATCCATTTCCCTACTTGAAAATTTCTAGAGAAAAAGAAAAAAAGTGTGCAGATTTCAATTTTTTAAAAAATAGATTTTTCTCTAACTAGTAGTCCAAGACTGCATGGCAGGAATATTGACAGCACTCTCTCATCTTTGCTCTGCAGTCTTTATACCATGCCCATGGCACATCAGAGACCTCCATCCTTCACAGCTGCCACTCTTTTTCAGTAACCATTACTGAAAATATAAGAATATTGTAATAAAAATAAAATAAAATATAAGCATAGAATACAATATATGAATACTGTAATAAACAAAAATCAAACAAGACAATCACTGGAAAGACCCACTGAAGAGCTGGACATGTGAAATTCCATTGCAGCAATCAATTTGTAGGCTCCTGACCTTCAAGGTGGAATCCTTAACCCTAAATCATACCTTAGGGCAATGACTAAGGAAAGGCCATCTTATCAAAAAGACAGCCTTCGAAACAACTGTCACCTGTGCAGGGAGCTGCTGAAGCCATGGAAAGGGGTGTTTGTCACATTCTGCAGCTATTGCAGTGTAAGGTCCCAGGAGATGGGGAGAGGTTTCCATCCATGGGGATCCCCATTGCAGATGGGCTCATTACACAAATATAAAATATTGAGAGTCACATCTATGTATTCTGCTGCATAATTTGTCACACAGAGTCAAGTCAAGTCTCTTGCATCCTTTCTGACTATACTGCAGAGGTTTTTGGCATCCCATTCACACTGTTACTTGGTATTTTTCTTTAAGTCTGTTCCCTCTGTTGGCCTAAGAAACATCAATGTGACAAGCAACAAACAAAAATTAGCTTCAAGCAGGTAAATTTCTACATTTGCATCTACTCATAAAGCTTCCTATTTTTACAGAAAAAAAAGTCATCCATTAAAATTCCATGGAACAACCACTGTTGTCAACGACTGTAATGGAATTTCAGAAGACGGGCTGTTTCTCAGGAGAGTTGGTCTTAGGCCTAAACTTTGTTATCAGCTCTGGGAGAACAAACCAAAAACCAGTTAAACCTGAATTTATGCTTTCTTCCTGACAAATTGTGACTGTACAGAAAGATCTTTCTAATGCTTTGGTGCTACCACCATAATTAAACATCACAGATGTTCACTCAGTTTTACAGCAACACAAATTTAATTTTCACCATATCAAAAATACAATATTGAACTTCCTACTCATCCTCTGGCCACAGCATGACCACAAATGAAAAAGAAGAAAGGGAAAAAAGAAAAAAAAAAAAGGAAAAACAAGACACAAAACCCTGTTGTGGGATCTGTCTCCTTGGGAAAAGGCTGGAATTTCAAGTCCTGGCACTATTTATGCATGCTGTGATTTCTTATGCACAGTCTCTATAGCATGAAAAAGCCTACATCAAATATGACCATCTTCTGAAGATTCTGTGTGGGTTTCGAAAAATCACTTTGCACATTCCAGTGCTCGTAGGTACCCACACTGAGTTATGAATAACTCCCAACATGTCTCAAAGCCAGCAAGCCTCTGGCACTACTTCAGGATATTCCTGGCAAGAGAGAGTTTTCCTACAACCATCATATTAGACTCAGGTAACATTTTGGAAAAGGATATTCTACCTACTGAGCAATTTTTTTTTTTTTTTTTCTAGGAAGGGGTCATCCAAAGCACTCTTCTTTGTATATAGAGATATGCAAATAGAATTTTAATCCTAGTTTCCCCAGAAAACAAGGCTGATGCAATCACATTTGTTTATCTGTTTTTCAGCAGAGCTTCCCACATCAGCACATTTGCAAGTAGAACTAGTATCAAAGACATGTTGAGTGAAAACAGGCTGTCAATAGAAGGAAAAGTTCCAGGCTGGGCTTGTGCACTGGTCCCTTGAAAAGTTTACACTCAGGAGACCAAAATAATTTTCTCCTGTTAAAAAACATGGATGATAACCATAGAGTAAAAACAGGGGATCCTTCCAAGCCATGGGAAAATGTCAGATTTCACTGACAAGCACTTTTTGCAGTTCCACTGCAAACCAGTACACAATCATTCTTCTACACCCAAAATTATTTGACTTTAGCTTTCATGTTGTTCTTTTGTATCAGAGTAGCACAGCAATATTAGAACTCAGCAACAGCCTGCTCTTGGTGCACTTGGGTATGTCCATGCACTTGCAAAGCCACTTCATTGTTTTGATTTTTTATTTTCCCCCATTTGGAAAGAGAATTTGTACCAGATCCACCAAGAAGCAATCTGAGCAGACAGGTCCTGTGCATCAACCTCACAGGCCTGAAGGAGACAGCCCACATCATCTAGTTCCTTTATGCATAAACATTTTCTGAAGATTTGTTTAGTGGCACTATAACTGCGCAATGCTCTCAGGCATGGGGTGAGATTTTTGGGGAGTCCTGTGCAGGGCCACAATTTGGGTTCAAACACTGATGGATCCCTTCCAGCTCAGCATATTCTATGATTCTGTGACATTTCTTCTTTCTCAGTCAATGTAGTAAAATCAGTATGACTTGACTTCCAAAAAGCAAGGCCCAACACCAGTGTTTTGTAGCATAGAGGAGAAAGAATCAAGAGCCTTAATTCACTCTTAAATCCAGTTTAGAGCTCTGAAAATACATCTATATTTGCACTGAGTTCTGGTTTTGCAGATAAGTGATAAAAACTCAGTTTTCTTCATGCTTTCAGCTGATGGTAGGCAGATTTTACATGGTTTTCTTCATCTGATTCTTACTTTAACTATATATATATATCCAGGAATGAATGAGAGCATTAGCCTCCACACATTCTGTACTTTATGCTATTTACTACCGGATAGCCCTGGAATATTTGCAGCTGGCTGTACTGTGTTTTGTATAATGTAGCTCTTTATCATGTTTTTTATCAAAGAACTGTGGTTTAGCACAGAATGAGGCAGAGATGCATTGAAGCTGTAATGTGGTTCAGGTTACCAGATTGCATTTTTGATGATTTGGTATTAAAGGGCTCAACATACATACACACACAAAAAAAAATATCAACACTTAAGAAATGCAAGTGAGAAAAGCTCTAAAGGGAGACCGTATCAGCTATACCATTATGGAGATTTTGCCTTACTTTCTATATTAAAACAAGTAGCTTTGAATCAATACAAGTGAATCTCCCTATTATTTTCTTTCTGAGGCAAATCTTACACTAAACTTTTGCTAGCAGAAAGTCAGGGGTGTGAGGACATGGGATTTGCAACCAGCACAGCTGTGCTGGCAAAAGGCCCTAACATAGATGTGGTTTTACTGGCAAAATTGAACTTTTGCCAGCATAGCTAATTTCTCTCTTGGGAGTTAGTTTTGCCAGTACAGCTGCGTCCAGACTCAGGATCACTGAGTTAGAGACATTTTCAGAGCTGCCTTCCAAGCATGGGCATGCTCTCAGTCTCAGCAGAACACTGGTTTGTCAACACCTTGGGCTGTCTAACAAGGAAACAGCCAACAAAACAAAAGACTTACCTGGCTCCTCCAATGCTGCTTCCAGGGCCACGAAGCTCACTCCTTTTGTCTCTCCTTTCTTTCTTGTCCTGACTCCTTGCTGTAGGGGCAACCCAGAATAACTAATTTAGAAGTTAAATTATCCTATTACCACCTCCCTCTCTGGCAACCTTAAGCACATCACCTTCTCCCCATTCCCTCAATCCTCCATGAACCCTTTGTGTTCCTTAGCTCAGCTCTGATTTCAGCTGATGCCTGTGATAAAAACTGCTATCAGCTGCAGTTCCATCACCTGTTAGGGTCCTTGCACAGCTGCCCGTCTCTCATCCTAAAGGACTTCTGCAGCATGGCATTTCTTATGTGCTGCTGAAAGTGCTGATCTACTACCACCTACACGCCCTTATTCATCTTTTCTGTCTTTCTCAAGCATTATTGCTACCAGCTTGTAGTCCTCTTTCAAACTGGGATCTCTCCTTTTTCTGTGGGAAACAATTGTGGCTCCTGCATCAGATATCAGGCAGGACTGCTCCCCCTGCACATTTAACACAGTTAAATTCTACTCTAGTCAGAGGGCAACTTTTGTAGTTGGATGATACAGAATATAATTTCCCCTGGGCCTCTTCTTCACTAAAAATCTGAATAAGTTGCTCCACATCAGTGTCTGCAGAATAGTATTCTGATTTTTCAATAATTCCTCTGTCCTTAACCTTCAGTTAAGAAAAACCCCACCATGGTACTATTCCTACTGGTAAGACAGAAAGACCAATCATAAAGTCAGGGATTATTTTACACCAAAACAAGTCCAAAAAAGTGGGAATGTTCTGTTTTCTACCACTACTAAGAGCAGACTAGTGAAAATGGGAAGCTGTCTTAAAAAGCGATTTCAGCATCTTAAGCAGTTGGCAGCAGGAAAACAATTACACTGTTAAAATATTGAATGTTTTTCCTTGAAATACTGTTTTTAATGCTTCCATATTATTTATCTGATTTAAGCAACCACAAAATACACCACCTTTTAAAAATTGTTGGCTCTTTCTTGTGATTTAAACTGACCAGTTTTAGATGTCATTTAACTTTAGGTTTTGATAATCAGAGAAGTGGGAAACTATAATTCCTAGCATCCTTTGAGGATGCCTGCTTTTGGGTTTGGTGTCATGCACAAACACACAGGCAACAATTAAATTCCAGCAGGGCACTTTGCTCTGTGTCAGCCACCACTGAGAGTGGCACAGCCAGCATCTCCAAAGAGCTCCCATATCAGCAGCTTTAGAGCTGCTCTGCAAACATGCTCAAAGGTTGCTTTGTTAAAGTCCCTCAGCACAGCAAACAAATGCCTTGGCTGCTGATGTCCTCAAACAAAATCAACAAGTTGCATTTATAAAGAGTAAAAGTCTTGAGCAAGATTTGAAAATACATCAAGTAGTTAATAAAAGGCAATTCAGAAAAATATTTTTTCCTCCTATCTCAGATATGTCATTGTAGGTAATTTACAAAATTGTTCCTTAAGAGACCAAATTAAACTTCAGAAATCTCATAAAGAATTTCTGAGGAAATTATTTTCCTCAGAGATAAAGTATAAAAACCAAAAAGAAGTTAGGAATAAAGTATAAAACAAAGAATTCAGCTCTGATGCCAAGCACCTTGCATTGGTTTTGGCACAGGGGTACAGAGATGACAGAATAGTGCTTGCCCTGACCTTGCAATTTTTATCACCATGACTGGGATAATCTCCCAGGAGATGAGCAAAGCGTTTGCACATCATGTGGATGTGAACTGGCAAGGAGAGCCAGCCCCTCAGTGCGGCTGCCCTGATCCTGAAAGGCAGCTGGAGGCACCCCTCTGCAGTGGGGATCCCCATGGATGGAAGATGGAAGCCTCTCCCCATCCCCTGGCCCTGGAACAGCTGCAGAATGGGAGCAAACACCCCCTTCCCTGGCCTCAGCAGCTCCCTGCACAATCACAGTTATTTTGAAGACTGTATTTTTTTGAGAAAATTGACTTCCCTTAGTCATTACTCAGAGGTATAATTTAGGGTTACGGATTCCACCTTGAAGATCAGGTGCCTACAAATTGATTGCTGCAATGGAATTTCACATGTCCAACTCTTCAGTGGGTCTTTCCAGTGATTGCATTGTTTGATTTTTGTTTATTACAATATTCAGATATTACATCTGCCTCTTTCAAATTGCTGCCATATAATCTTGACCTTAGCTCTGCCTTTCTGCAGTGTTTTTTCAGAGAAACCCCACAGTTATTTAATATCCAAACAAAAGCAGTAAACAAGCACAAGGAACAAGCCTGCAGTGCTTTCAGTTATGTGCTATTTAGTATTGGCACTGAAAAAACTTTGTTCATTTTGGAGGTTATTAACTAATTTGCTAAACACACCAACAGCTAGTTGGTTATCCATAAGGCTTATAGCACTTTTAGATATTACAGCAAGCACATAAGACTACCACACTGCACAGGTAAATCTGGCCTTTAAAATGTAAATCTATTTTCTTCTCCCTTTTTTTGCAAACAATGGAGTTTGTTCTAATTCAATTTTGCATGTGCTTTTCAGAGCACATGCACAATGGAGTTAGAACAAAGCCAGTTTCCCTATTTGATCTTTTTTTTACCTTTTATTTTATTTTTTTTAATGCTACCAAGCAGTGATTATGTAGCCTTGAAGACTTAAAAACCGATGGAAACCATCCAAAAAAATCTACCAGGAAAAACACTGTGTGCTATGTGTATCTTGCCCTCCACACCCCGGAGCTCTTGGGGCAGAATGTGGTGCTGTGTTTCCTTTAGCCCCAGGAAAAGGGCACTGGGAGAGTCACAGAGGCTCAGCTTGGGAATCCTCCACCCAGAGTTCTCCAGGCTACTGGCCTGGCCTGTGAACAGCTTGGCTTTATCACACTTTCTCTTCTCCAGATTTAGTGAAGATGCACAACTGCTACCAAGTAACAGTTATTCAGTGTTTTAAATGCTTTCCATTACGCATTGTCAAAACCGTTTGAGGAAATTAAACATATTATAATGTTGTGTGATTTGGTTTGTTTTGTTGGGTATTTTTTTTTTTCTTAGGGAAGTTTTCATTTATATTAATTGCAAAGAAATGAAGGCACTGATTTATCAATTCTTAGATATTTATTTCTAAATTAAAGAAAATAATACTGCATGTCCAGAGAGGATATTCTGCCTTTTGGGGGGGTAAAATAAAAATTTGAATTTTAGCCTAAAGTTCACCACTTCATCAATTTATGTTTGTTTGGCCATGTGAAAATGCACACTTGATTACATATAGCTCATCACACGGGACAGGTAAGGACAGACCTGTAGTTCAGAGCAACAAATACCAAAAGATGTTTTGATAAATCTAGGACTTTTTACGTGCATTTGTGAGAGAGTCTCACATGAGACACACCTGCAGTAGCAACCCTATATTCCCCAAGTATCTTAAAAGTATAGGCTGCAGATTCAATTTCTCCTGAGCTTTGCACTTCTCAGCGATTGTCAATTTGCATCACAAGCATAAAGTTATTTAATATACAAAAGCTTTAATGCTCTTTCCACATCATATAACAACACATGTTTATCTGAGTGCTAAATAAAAGCTTTCAGAACTTTAAAGTGACTTTATGAATTGTATGTACCATAAAATAAACATTAGAGTATAATAATATTCTGTAATTTGGAAAACAGCAACAGAAACCAGTAGAAGACAAAAGAACAAATGCTTGAATAATCTGCTGCATGTCAGAAACATTAAATTAATTTATGCAATAATGTAAGCACAGTGATGTTAAGGTAATATGGAGGACATAAATTATACATTATTATTGTCAGTTCTAGCACTTATCTTAGTGGTATGTCAAAATAAATCCTGATGTGTTAATATTTATAGAAATGAACAAGTGTTACAGCTCAGGGATTCATCTGTGATATTTTTATATATAATTTGCATTCGCATATATGGGTGTCATTGTCTTTTCTGTAATTTGAGAGGTAAGCATCATGCAATTCATTTCTAATGCATTTTACATTACCATGAAAGCACATTATGCTTCCTCCACTAACACTTTTCAAATAGATGGCCTGCAATGATTTAGAGATTGCACAAAACCACTCAGCAAATGGGTGACAATCTACCTGCGAAATCTGTAGTAACAATGGGTTACGGTGAGCAAAGTGCACAATTTGCTAACAACAGATTGTCTCTGTAGAATAAATACCTCCCAAACTTCTTGCAGCGGCACATTTGTTAGGGATTAATATCTCCAAAGGATGCATCTTTCCATTTTTCATACTTTCACACAAATTGGGGGAGCAATTCACCCTTCTCTACATAAAATATGAGAATCTGTATTTACCCCCTTTTATCGTGCCCATTTTCATCCAGCAGATCAGTTTCTGTATGAAGATAACTGGACCCCACTTGGTATTTGAAGCTGACCGGAGAAGTTTCCATAAAGAAATGAAGATTTCCCCCCTGGATGAAGTACAGTCCCATTTGTTGCTACCTCAGAAGCAAGAGGCACACATTCTTCCCTCAGCACAAGACCTTGAGTAAGGGTAATTGGGGGTTTTGGCCCTGGGCCACGTCTTCTGGGTTCTGGGAACCATGCTTTGGACAGCAAGGTAGCTGTAGAGTTCATACACTGCTGAGTCCACAAGTAAGGCTACTGTTTCTAATTACCCAAGATGGTTTTGGTGTTTTCCAGAAAAGAAGTGTGAAAATTCTTATACTCCCCGGTTCAGCAGTAAAAGACTTATTCTGACCCTTGAGTTCATGTTCTGGTTATGCAAGGACTGCCATGTCAAAATGATTTGGCTAAGTCTGATGATCTTGCCTTTTCCCAATCGCCTCACACACAGCTGAAGTTTTTAGTTTTTTGCTCTGAAGTTTTCTGTCAAGATATTCAGTACGGAAGAGTTTAAATTCAGATTTTTGTATTTTTATTAGGGAGATGGCTACCTTTAAAAAACTCAAAAACTGTCCCCAGTACTAACCCTTATGCTTCATCCTATCTTCCGAAAGAGCTTATCTGGAAAAACAGCTTCATGTCTTTCTTTTTGTTTCCCTCCAAAGGTATTTCTATGGTCTATCTACAAATATCAGCCTAAATAGCCATTTTGATGCCACCATAGGCACAGAATCCAGAGGACTGGAGAAACTTAGAGAATAAGCCATAAAAAACCTGTAGGCTGTGGCCTTACGCACAATCAAGCTCCACTGTGTTGTCTTATATACTACAACAGTTCCATTATCATTACAGTGTAAGGATCCCATATCACCAGAGCTTCATACCTCCTCAAAGTTTCTCACAGACAGCTCCTCTAAGCGCTGACTATTCCTAGTCCTTGCAGGAACCATCTGATTCCAGATCCCACCATTGCACTCTTTTATACCACTTGCTCTTATTGGCTACAGGTGTGGCCTGTTAACATCAGGCCTGCTCCTAATCTCAGTAATTGGCCCAGCTGCAACTCATTGGGGAAAAAGATTACATTCTATACCACCTTCATTTACCCATACTGTGTCCCCCTACACCACTGGGCACAGTATGAGCATACAAGAAGCTGCAAGAGAAAATATGGGGACGTGTCAGAGGGCAGTTTCAGATCAACGCACTCTAAAATCAGCCTGAGACTTGAACGAAGAGAAAGGGCAGCACAGCCATAAATTGAGAGCGTGAATCGTCCCTGTAAGCCTTTTGTCAGACAGCATGGACAAAAAGTCCTGTTTGATTTCACTTTTGAACAGGACACAAAAATAAAATAATTCAATGACCACATTTTTGCAGAACCCCTGTACAATTCAGGAGAGTGAAAAATGACACAAGTACAGTCTTTTCACATATGAAACCCATACCTGAAAGAATGCCATGCCAGTACAGGCAGCACACTGTATACACAGAAAATATATAAGTAAAGTATAGTGTGTGGGTCCAATTTATCACTTGCCTTTTGTTTATAACATTTTATGCTCCACAGAAGTATAGGATTCTCTTCCATCACTGAAATGGAACTTGTGTCAGCACTCCAGTGAAATGAAATACTATAAAAGGCTGCTTGAAGGTTCTGGGAACAGAGAGGAAATAATCTTGGGGTAAATGTGGAAAAAGCTTCTAAGCATGCAACTTTACAATAGCATTCAGTCTCTATGGGATATGTCTTCAGCGACAATAAGTGTTATCACTTCACTGAAATCAGTGGAAGAGTAGCAATCGATATCAGCTGAGGATTTGTCCCACTGACTTCAAAGGACACACAGTGCACACATTTAAAGGAAATGTATAAACCTTTCCAGCACTGGGGACTTCCATGTAAGCACACCAAATCCTGAAATCCTTACTTCATATTTTAAACTACTTTTATTCAGAAAACTCTCATTGGAATCAATCTGGATAAGTAACAAACAGAGCACTAAAAGGTATTTCCAGACCAAGATAGTACATATAAGATTCTTGCATGTCAAAGATCTTTAGCAGAATAAGGGGCTTAGTCTCATGTAAATTTGTACTCTGGAAATAAAATAAAATTTTTATTTCTTGGGCTTAAAAAAGAAGGGGATTTTTTTATTATTATTTATTATCACTTTCTTAATGTATGTGAAGCAGAGAAGAGAGACTGAAAGAAGGAGAAAAGTTGGAAGTAAGCATGTGTAGACAGTATGGATTTTAATGGACTCAGTACAAAAAGGGAAAAATATGAGCAACAGGGAAAAAAAATTGATTTGTAAAACAGTGACTGTGTTTTGAAAACAGTATGCATTTTTCAACCTTATAAAACAGAAATTATGTCAAATATTTTGTAGTATTCCATAAACTGCTCTTCTACTTTCCAACCAGATCTTACACACATAACCATATAGATTTTATCTTTACTTTTAGTAAAACTTTAGGAAAACATAAGATAATGTTAAAGGTGTTTACTGTAGGCCTTTCCTTCTTGAACACTCATAAATCCTGATAAGGAGAATGGGGGCTTTAAGTATAAGAGCATATTGTATATTCCCACTACTTTCTTTCTACCTTGGTTTCAGCCAGAGTTCTGCTTTATATATTTATATGAATTGTGCACAGTTACGGGAAAATTCCAGTAATGAGCATACAGAAAAACAGAGTAACTGGCACTTGCCAGACAAAAGGGAGGGAAGGAAATGTGCAATTTATAGTGTGCTGTAGTGCTAGAACTGCTTCTCTCTCCTAAATCTAAAGGACCCTTTACAAAATGGTCACTACAGCATATTTCATCTTGCTGCCTAGTGGGGTTTAAGTGGCAGCCTGATGGTTGTTGTTTGTTTCTTAGCTTTCATTTGAGCTTGCTACCACTGCACTGCAATATATTTTTCACTCTTTTTTTCCCCCCTCTGCAATATCTCTAGTTTTTTTGTTTGTTTGTTTTCACTGCTGCTTAATATGGCTTCCTTGTTGCCTCTGGCTCTGTCCACCACACAACTCCTCTACTTTGTCTTCCTTATCCTCCTAAACTCTTTTTTTTTTGTCACTTTCTCACATTAGACCTTTCTTCTTGCAAAGCGTGCATGCTAAAGTGTCCAGCAGCACTCTTACACAAAATCTAACAGGACACACTCTCAGCAGTGAAGAAACCATGAGGGCCTCCCAGGCAATGCTCCTGCAGGGGGAAAATCCTTAACTGGCATAAAGCTACTACATCAATACCTAAACACTGGGTTTCTTGACCATGGAATTCAGAATATGTTTAGTGTAAATGTCCTGACTGGATAATCCTGGTGCAACATCACTCCTGGAAGAATCTGCAGGCAGGCAGCCAGCCATGAGTTAGCACAGTCTGATGTTATCCTAAATTATACTGGCCACCAGGAAAGGGCTGTGTGATTTGGGATGGGCAAACACACACAAACCCACTGCTACTTCAGCACTGCCACCTTCTAAAAGCATTTACTTCTGCCTCCCCATATGCAGCCATCACAAATCTGATTATTTAGGCTGATACAGCGCTCTCTCCCCAGAAGAATTCTGTTCTTCTTTCTCTCCACAAAACAGGTTGCCCTGGCTTTCTGTTCTAATGCACAATTTTCACTAGATCACCTCTTAGATCTCTTCAGGGTCTCCTGACTGTTCTAGCTTGTCTAGACAAAAGCAGCTGAACACCACAGGGCAGAGAAGCACATGTGTGGCTAGAGAGGAGGATGAGAAGTCAGAAAAAAACAGAAAAAGGTCTAATAACCCAGCTACAAAACAAGCTCTCCTCTAGACAGTACCTACTGTCATACCAAGTCTCTATTTAATGAGTTCTACAGTGACACATCCCTTTCTGAAGGAGAACAACATTTCTGAATTTCACATTTATTTATACTCTTCTACAATGCTCTCCACTCTCACCTTTGACTATGTTGAGACAAGTCAGTTTGCTATACTGCTTCAGAATCTCACAATTATTTTTCTCCCCTTTTTTATTTTTTAATATCTCATAAGCATGGCATAGATATGGAGCAGTCCTAATGCCAGTGGCAAAAAAAAAAAAAAAAAAAAAAAAAAATAGAAAAGAAAGAAATCAAAAATTAAAACAGAAATACAAGTTCACACTGGGATTATTTTATTCCAGCTACAGAGCCAGCATGCTTAGTCATGCCATGTGCACCTGTAGCTCTCTCCCCTTTCCTGTCTTTCACAGGTATCAGGCTGTGGTAGTAAACACACACTCCAGACTTTCCCAGGGTGGTAGGGATGGGAAGGGGGTGGTGACATAGCCTGTGGGTGCTGAGAGCAGCCAGGCAGGGTTGTGTGTGTCAGCACCAGCTGTTCTCTGCAAAGAATGCGTGTTATCATGCTAAACAGGATGCATCTTTTCTGCATTTGGCTGGTAAAGCTTTGCAACTTTGTCAACCTTTTTAGCATTCAACAAATTCTTTTAAACATATGACTTTTAGTAAGTTAATCCATTCATTGTCTGGAACTGCGCAAAGTGACATAAAAGCACAATGAAGCCTAATTAAACTTGTTCTGTGAAAGCTAATTTGTCAAACCCAGAAGCATAGTTCATAGATAAATGCTAATATTTGAAAGTCAAATTAAAGTTGAAAAGGTTTGTAATAACAGTTAATTAACTCTTGTTTTGTTTTCCTCTCACAAACTTGAACCAGCTGAAATATTGCTCAGTTCATCTTTAACATTTTGGACCACAAAGATAAAATTCAAAGCTTTGAGATAAGCCTTTGATGTTGGTATTCTCTACAGATTATATATTATTTTAAGATCTCTTTGTTTAAAAATTCATTTTTATTATCCCTGCATGAAATGCATGGCAATTCCCCAAATAACTAACCATCAGGGCAATTAACATCTTCGATCGACACCATATTCCTGATAATTAATACAGACTTTGTACCTCCCCTGTGATAGCTGCAAGGGTTTGATTTTTCAGAGCAACTGTTCATTTACAGAATCAGTTTCATCCTAATGAAAATGGATTGTGAAACTTTAATGAACAAGACTTTTCTGTCATAATAATAAAGACTTTGAAACAACACGAAGACCTACATAACGAGCATCTCTCTACCCTTGTGTTGCTGTCCTGTATCCAACCAATTAAGCCATACAATGAATATTAACACCAGTGTTTGTCTAAAGGATGTGACATCAGGTAAACTCACAAAAACGTGCATTATTTTGCTCTGACAACTTCTGGCACTATGGCTTCATAAACTCACATCTGCAGAGCAGGATGCTTTGGTCTCCTCTCTTTGGTTTAACACAGGTTAGCCAAAGTCTGGAAAATCAATTTACACACAGTGCCATTGTGTGTTTGCTGTGACAGGCAGAGGATTGCCTCTCCTGCTTGCTTCCAGCACCTTAGGAAGTACACACAAAAGCAAAACTGCTGTTTCTGGCACACATCTAAGCACCTTTACCAGTACCTTGCAGGATAAATAACTCAACTATTAACAGGTAGGCTCTCCTGAGGAAGGGATTTGCTGTTCCAACACTAATCTTGGATGGCCTTGCCAAGGATTCCCTGTCTGAACCCTGAAGGGTTTTCAGCTAGCTGCTGACCCCGCTGGAATGAGCCCATCAGCCTGTGGTCCATCTTGAAAACCAACCAACCAAGAAACTACCTGCTGAAAAAAATAAAATAACTGGGGGGGGCAGAGAGGATTAATATATTCATCTGCTGAACCAAGGTGTCAGGGTTTCTCTCCAGCTCATCTGACCCCTGTGCAGGGCTCCCTGGAAAGCTCAGAAAGGAGTTTTATGCAACCTCTAATATCTCGGCAAAAGGCCTTTCAAAGTTGTGATCTGAGCTATAATATGCTCATAGTTTTCCTTTGGCTAAATCCCCTCAAACATGGAAATGGCTGATAGTTCCCACTTTAAAAAAATGGTGCACGGGAGAGAAGGGATAGAGTCATTGGTAAATAAATGAATGGGATGATTTTAAAAAAGAATAATTTGCTCAATCAAGAATAATTTGAGCAGCATCTAAGTAGTCATGGAAAATCATAAACTATTACCCTATATAGTGCTCTGTTGACTATTAAATGCCTCCTTTTTCACACCACTGGCCTGAATGAATAACTTGGCAGCACAAAATTAGCCAGGTGGCAAAATGTGCTTGTGTCAGCTATTGGCCAAACAAAACAGCAAATAGCAAAGCTCATTTTGCAATGTCACATTAACTCCTTCAACACTGGGGGCGCGTATTTTATATCTGCTGTTTGGAAGTACCTGGGAGCAGGCCAGGAGAGAGCTGCTCACTCCCTGCAGCACAGGTGGCCCTGCTCTTGCTCCACTCATTGCTGTCACAGGTTGAGCTGGTGTTCGTGGCTGTTTCCAGATGTGGCATCTGAGATTGCATGGAAAGGGCTCCTCTGTAACATCTGTGTCAGCTTAACATCCCAGCTTAGAAAAACTGTATTCTCAGATGCTTTCTGCTGGAGGGGATTATATGCACAACTTCCTTTACCTTTGTTACAGCCATCTCTTCACATTATCATAATACTTACCAATTTTTATGTTTTCATGTTTCCATTATCTCGTGTTTGTCTTCACCTTCCAAGTGACCTTCAGGAAACTGATGTAAACAGCATGAAGACAAGTGTTAGATGACCAAACTTAACTGTTATCAGGTTTCCAGTAGCTTCATTGGAATCACCTCAGGGATTAATCTGGAGTTTCACTTACACAGCATCACTAAAATATTATATATGACAAAAGCAGCTTATCTCATTGATGTCAGCAGGATCCTTTTCAGAGATTTCACAGAATTTATCAAGAGCAACCGATGACCTTTTTCATTCTAGAGGTTAATACAGGGGAACAAAACATGTTCTTTTATAATTGGAAGTCTTTCCCTGCTACAGAAACTCACCTTCCCATTGCACAGCTAATAGTAGATTCCTAAAGTTAAGACTGGGCCTGGTTTTTGTTAGCAGAGAATTTATTTAACCTTAGTATGTAATATTTCCCCGAAGTACCGTGGAATCCATTAAGAAAATAAAGGCAGTATTTCATAATTAAGTTGCTGGTTTAATATTTTTTTTTACATGAGACATGCTTTATTGATAAAACTGCCCGTGTCATTCACTGTGAACCCAAAGCAGAGAAGGGTGGGATATTGGCAGCTGTATTTTTTACAAAGGATATTTATAGATTTTTCTTGGTCCACAACATATATATCTCATATTTCAGATCCACTTTATTTCCAAAAATTATAAACACATTGCACCTAGCCAAGGATGATGTCCTGTTCTTATCCAGGCAGTCTCTTTTCCACAGGGTTGTTTCACATGCCCTAGGAGAAAGACGTGTGAATATTTTCCATTAAAAACACCAGTGGTGGGAGGAGGGAATCACCAGTACTGTAAGTTAATGAGATGGGGGGCTTTAAATACACTTAATAAACAGTCACTTAGGCTGAGCATAATAAGTCATGGAAATTTATAAACTATTACCCACTATAGTACTTCATTGACTATTAAACATCTATTTTTCACACCACAAGCCTGAGTGAATAGCTTGGCAGGAAAAAAAATTGGCCAGGTGGCAAAACGTGCTCAGTACAACCCATGTCAGATATTGGCCAAACAAAATAGTCCAATAGAAGCTGATTTTCAAATGCTTTTTAACCCTTGATAGCCTACAATGAAAATTTCTAGTAGCAAGCACACTTATTTTCCTGGAAAGAGTAATCTGTATAAGAACTACACACTTCTTTTTCCAATATATTTTGGTCTTGCTTATCCTGGATACCTGTTCTCAGTACAGCCCCTGTGTGATCTCCAGTCCTGCTGATGGTCCCAGCCTGGGGACAGAGGCATTCTCTGTCACCCAAGGTGTGAGGGTGTACCTGACAAAGTTTTCATTGCAGGCCCTTAACGCTGGGGTTTGGACTGTGCTCTAATTTGGGTTTTCTCCTGTTTAATAACAAATTCCAAGGAGGACTGGGGAATTTCCAGGCTAGTTAAACACATGGCAATCCCTAATCACTCCCCCATGAGCAAATGGACTTTTTCTGGTGTAGAAGCAAGGGTCTACCTGTGGATTTAAGACTGTGATGTGCCTGGAGTCACGCGGGACAAGGAATGTCTGAGGAAAACCCTGAGCTTGGTTGCATTGCTGTATATTAGCTCTGCTGATCTCTGTGGAGAGACCAAAACGCCCATTTTTAGAAATTCATCAAACTTGAGCCACTCCCAGGCAGTTTAAGCATTCTGAGGTATCTCATGCCTGGCTGAAGAGCCCCTCCATAAAGTAGGGTAGAAGGGCTAAAGCTGGTGCCATACAGCATATTGGAAACTATTCAGTGTAGATGAAAAATGAGAGGTTTACACCGTGTCTGACCTTTCTTCATCCTTTGTGACTTCAATTAGGCACAGCAGCAAAAAGGCAACAACCTTGTTTTCCATTATGTCCTCATATCTGTCAGAGTATAAGATTTTGATTCAGCTTCTAATGCATTTCCTGCGCCTCATGTCTCTTCCTTTCTCCCACCTAACACTGTACTTTTGCCTTCAGTTTGCTTATCTCCTCTCTCCTCTCTGATGAATTTTGGAAGTGTTTTACCAGATTACACAGAGAGACAGAATTATCTTTATTTCTTGCTGATACCACCCAAAGCTGACTTGAGAGTGTCCCTGTGTACAGAGCTAAAAATTAGTGTCAGAAGAATGGCTCAGCCTCCCATGTCCAGTCCCTAATAGATAATCCATTCACCTTCTGAGTTCCTACTGAATATTGCCTTCTAGAAATGTCCCCCTATCAAATATTGCTGGAGAGGTGGTAGAGACACACTTTTGAAAGCACATCTGAAAAAACTTTTTTAAGCAGTAATTGTGTTCTTGGAACAAAGGGCTATATGGGAGGGGAAAGAGAGCTTACAGTTGTCCTAGTGTCAGTTTGCATCAGTCTAGCTAAAAAAAAAGAGGGGGGCCAATGTGGCAGCACTGAACTGAGCCCAGCACACAGAACTAAATGAAACTGCTGAAGGAATGTGTGTAAGTTAAAAAAAAAAAAATTAAAAAAATCCAATTACTGGCACTGGAATTAGGCCAGAACACCTTCACTAACACCTCTATTCATGAAAAAGGAAAAAAAAAAGTTATCCTTAATGACCACAAATGATCACAGACTCTGTTTTACATCTCTTACAAAAGCCAGCATATTCAGCAGCATTACATTCCCCAGAGCTAGATGGATAAAGGGGGAAATATGTCATTGATTTTTTTCCCCCCAAGAAACCCATGATACTGTTTGCACTAATTTGAACAGTAAAGAGATTTTCAAAAAGGGAATCAGTCTTGTTTAACCTGGAAGCTAACAGTATTGAAAACCTATGTTGTCTCACTGCTTTCATTTGCAGAGGCAATCAGGATCTGCTTCTTCTCAAGTTGTATTCATAAAAATCCTCTTAACTCTTAGACTGTAACACTATTACCTGCAGCAGAAGAGAAACAGCCTCTCTGAAGGTTCCTTGTAGGCTCATTCCAACAGGGTGATGTCTGCGCTGTCCCAAAGCCCACTGATGTAGATGTGTGGGGTTCTGTGGGTCTCACTAGTAGATACATGAAGAAAAGAATTAATGTTTTTAATTTCTACTAATGAACTGTCAATTTATACCTATATCCTTCCTTTCTCCATATATCAATTATTCAGTTCCTTGCTGCCTGAATTTTGGGTACACAGGAGCAAGGACTAACTTCCTTTACTCACCCATTCTCTGCTCCACTGGAAAAGAGGAATGAAGAATTAGGAGATCACCTTTTCCCCTCACTCATTTGCCAGCCTTACTTGGATTCAATGTCTTGCAGGACATTTGTTGGCACGGTGTCATCTTTTTCCCAATAATTTGCTCATTCTATTGCCTACTAAAACCTCACCTTTGCTTTACACGAAAGTTACTGAATTGAAACTAAGAGAACAGCTCACATGGTTCTACATAAATTCCTTGGACTACTTGTTCAAAGAGATTGATACAATTCTGCTGTCAAACTTACAATTGGCTTAACCCAACTTGGAGCCTGTAGTGTTGTTCCAACATGTGCTACTGGGAAAGTTTTCTCTTTCTAAAATTTTATTTTCCACTGCCAAAGCACGCAATGATCCAGTGCTCAGGTATGGAAACTTAATGAATGAAAGGAGAACACTCCTGAAATCTGAAGAATTTATTTTATTTCATATTCCTTTTCAAATTGGCTACTCTGAAACACTTCTTCCACTTTAATGGGCAATAAAAAATGGCCAAAATCCTGCTGTCCTTAGACCTGTGTTGGTTAAATAAAGCAAAGCAGTATTCCAGCCTATATGTTGAAAGGACACACAAGCCTTACTTCCAAAGCAGAGAAGTAATTTTGCTTACGTGCTTGCAAGGGCAGAGTTTTACCGTACCATCATCAGAAGGTTTGGTATTCAGTTTGTTCAACCTGTTCTCATTTTTAGGCTCACCATTCTTGGGAACACAATCCTACATTTGACACACTAGGCTGGCAGGAGAAGTAAGCATGAGGACTTCTTGCTTAATTGCCGAGAGGGGTCATCTTGCTGTTGGTCTACCAGGGCTCCTGTGATGGATCTGACCAAAATACTGGTGAATTTTTAGAGTGAAGCCCCACTGAGCCCCTTCTAGGAAATGGTGCTCTAAAATGAAGTGTTTACTTTGTATTTAGCTTTTTTATTAGCTTTTTCATTTCATCTTTTGTCAAAGGAAATAATTAATAGCACTGACCAGATATTATCACATGGAATAATAACTGACCACGCTTTCCTGGTTCTGGAAATATGAATTTTTTCCTTCCCCTTTATTTAACTGTTATCCTGGAACCCACTGCATTCTGGGTTTCATTTAACCAAAATTCAGAAAATTTATGCTCATCTATGATGCTTGTGGTATTATTTTTTTCCCTTATTGTATGCCATTCGTGGCATCTACACAAACTTGCTGTTTCAGCCATGGAACAAATCCATAAGACACCACTGTAGATACAAACCATGTACCCAAATGAGTTGATTTTGGCACCCAACTTGCTGATGAAATTTATGCTTCATTAACAAATGCCTAATGTATATAATGCACATATTTTAGAATTGACCTCAGCCTGGCCAGGGAGGCTGGCTGACCCCATGAAAATACAATTACCTAATGAGAGATTAGAGTTTTGCTTATTGTATTTACTATTTATAGGAAATTACTTTTTGTCTCTGTAGTTGCATCAGCCTTCTTGCTCAAAGTATGTTTTAATGTTATTAGAGCTTGCAAGCTAAACTAGTGGAAAGACAGGGAAAGGCAGAACAATTTCCTTTCAGATCAGAGCCAATGTTTCTCCAAAACCTTAGCAGGCTGGGTTTGCCACAAGATCAATGCAGCTGAACACTCCACCTGCAGAATGAGCTCACTGTCTGTGCATTACACCAGCCCTCTGCCAGTCCAAGTACTGAGGCTCCTGGGGTTGGTCCTGAACCTGCTGCTCCCCACACTGGAGTGCTAAGCTTTGCTGCCAAGACACCAGGCCAGGTATTAAATGCATTCTTGTTCCTATTACTTTCCAGCACTCCAGAGGACCACATTAGAAACAACCAGGAAACTTAATTGAAAAGCAAGGAGAATGCAGAATGCATAAGGACCTTTTACAGACAGAAATACGTTCTTAAAAAAAAACAAAACAAAACAAAACAAAAACAAAAAAAAACCCCCAAAAACCAAAAAACAACCCAACCTATTTGAAGCAAATAAAAAAAATATCAGGACTAGGTTCATCTTCTTCACTGTATTAAATTTTATGTGGGCTGCTCATTTCAGCATTGTAAAGCCTCCATCTTTTGGAGAAGGGGACTTTGTGGACCCTGTAGCTCAAATCCCCAGGTGCAGGAGCCCTGGGCTATGAACTCACCAAGGACCTCCAGTTTGGTCTCACTCAGGACTTTGGATGGAGCATGTGCACCTTGTGAATTCCTTGGAAACCACAGTGAAGGGCAGAAGTGCTGCTTTTAATTATTTGGAGTAAAACTAGTGAACAGGAAAGTGAGGTCCCTATAAAAGTGATTTGGCAGGATGGTTTACCTTGGGTTTTATAGCTCTTGCAAGGGAGAAATGAAAAGCCCATTTGTGGTTTTCTAGTTGTGATTATTGGAGGTAAAAAATCGAGCACCTCAGGTTTATCATTGTATTGACTGCAGGCATGGGAAATCATGCACAGTAGAGATTGACCACTATGCTAAGTAAAGCTTCTTACAGGCTTTCCTAGGATCAAGCTACCAAAAAGAAGCAATTCAAAAATTGTGAGATGCCACAAGGAACTCAAAGGCACATAGGCACGAAGATACATTCTTTCAATACAGCAGGTTGTTTAAAAAACCATTAGTAATTTAGTGTTTCTGAATCAGAGCTAAATTTTAGTCCTCCATTTTTTCACAAGAGAGTTTTAAGTAGCAGTTTGTTTGTTCCACTACAAGGAGTTTCTCTACTATCTGTGCTTCTCTCTGTGTACATTTCTCTAGCCAAAGAGGACAAAGAAGTAAAAAAACACAAAGAAAAAAAAAAGAAAAAGACAAGGAAGAAAGTCCTTCCATTTCTAGTAATAAGTCTTAAGAGAAATATTTTCATGCTACTTTAAGCTCTCCTAAACATGACAGTCCCTTCAAACAAGCCATACAAGTCAGGGGGAATGAAGAGGAAGCAATTGTATAAATTTATATAGCTCCCCTCTTAATATGGGAACTGCATTGGTATATCCCTTTAACTGTGTTGTTGGGTATGGCAGGGAGACACTACACTAAAAATTATTTAGCATGTAAATAACAAACATTTGTGAAATCTAAAAACCTTCTTCAAAATACCTGTCCACTGCTCTAAACAGCATTTCAAGTTCTCTATGCCTTGGTTTGGAGGGGGTTTCCACCTTGAACAAGAAATGATGAATGAACAATAATTAATCTGATGGCTTTGACAGCTGCTGCTTATGTTGAAGTTTGATATACAGCCCAGGTCTCTTCCTGGTGGCTCCACAGTAAGGTAGTTGACGTGGATCCAGACTGAAAGGCAAGTGTGTCTCATCCGAGCCCTGCCGTGTCAGTCCCCAGTGCAGAGGGCAGCAGTAGCTCAGAGAGCCTGTCAATATTTTTTAATAACTTACTTGAAGTGTAGGCTGATAAAGTTTTGCTATTAACCCTAATATATCAATCAATTTTCATCTGGAGGAGAATAATGACTCTGCTTTCTCCCTGAGTCAGCAAGGAACAATGCCAAAGCTTGGGGTGTTTCCACATTAGTGCAGGGAGAGGGGAGAGCATTGCAGTGCAGCTGCTCTACACACTTGGAAGGACCATGGAGAGGAACATCTCTCAACAGGATTGATGCTCCTGTCTCCTTGGGTAAGTAGGAAAATACCAAGCAAGAACACCACAGTTGCTTTTTTCTCAGACCTGAAATTAGTGAGGTCTTTAGATCTAAAACAAGCAAACAAAAAAACCCCACCAAAAAAAAATCCCCAAAAAATGCAGAGTGAAAATATTGAAATGGTTAGAAAGTTATAAAAAGGTGAAAGCAAAAGCAAAAGACACACAATGAGAAACACCAGAAGCTTTATCTGTGTCATTCAAAGATTTTGATTGTAGCCCAGTCACACTTAGGGAAAGTTCTCCACTAACACAAGGGTCTCTGATGCAGCATGACAAGACCTCAAAGATGATTAACTCCAGCTTTTAGCTGAAAGAAAGTCACATGACAAATACACAGGGTTTCTTTTTTTTTTTTTTTTGAGCATCGATCACCATCAATCAATGAAGCAATTTAGGAAAGTAATCAATTTACTGTTAACCCTACAGTAGTTCAGACTATCTAGGAGGATCCCTCTCTAAACAGTTCAGGACATGATGTAGAATAGATGAAATTTATTGTCCTCAAGTGGCAAGACAGATCAAAACATTCTAAAATATCCCTCCAAAATCCCCGAAACCAAGAAAAACAAAATCAGTTTAAATCAGTGGAGTTATGTACATGAAGCCCCTTAAAACATGAGAATCATTAAAGAAAAAAAAAAAAGAGAGCAACACAAAAACCCACATAGTCACTGTTTTTGTGTACTTGTGAAAAGAGACACTGAAAAATATTCATAGGGTTATGTGCTAGGCAAGGGACCTCCCATCCTATTCTGAGTATTACAGTGTTTGGATGTTGACAAATAAATTACAATAATTGCATTCATTCTAGCAACCACTTAAACACCATTAGGGCTTATGCATACAATAACTGTGCCATTAGTCAAATCTGGATACCTCACTGCTGGGAATCAACATTCTGTCTTCTTCTAGTACAACTATCTTAATTTCTTTTTGCAAGCCTCCTTCAGAACCATTCAGCTTTTGAACATGAAATTAAGGACATTATCATTTTGCCTAATAACATTACATGGTGTTCTCTTAGAGTTACAGTCTAGTGAGCTACTTGTAATTACTTGCAGTGAAAAGCTGAGGTTTTCTGACTATTCTACTTTTTTTTTTTTTTTTTGCCATGCTGCAAACACCTGCTGCAATACCATCCTCATATTACTGTTATAATTGTTGCTTTGCTTCTTTCTTAATCCGGGGAGAAGTAAGAATCTTTGTTTTCCTATCCCTCTCCCAGAGGACTGACAGCCTATGCCAGGAGGAACATGAGATACAGAGGACCAAATATTGGGATAATATTTGTCCCTTGTATGCACTTTGAAATAAAAAAAGTGGACAGTGGAGTGGGTGACTTCTAAAAATCTGTTTTCCTTCTTTACCCTTCAGCTGCCACCACAGTCCTGGGATTAGGAAGCTGATTCCTTACCAAAGCTGCTTGTGCATCCTCTCCCAAGAGCTGATCCAGGGACATGTGGTCCCAGCAGTCCCAGGGTACCATCTCCAGGAGTTCCCAACTTTGCCATCAGTGTAGCTGCTTCTGCACACAATGACCAGGGCACTATGAGCCTTCTTTAAAGAGTAGGCTCTTGGAAGTTCACCAGTCCTTTATCAGTCCATAATCACAAGACTAAGCTGATTTATTTTTAATATTGACACCAAAAACTCATCAATGCACCAGGGAGGAATTCCTTGATTACTTGAGTTAGAGAGCTCCTTTGTATAAATGTGGGAAAAAATTAAAAGGCAGGGTAGGAAGTTATAAAAGTTATTTTTCAGGTCACAGAGATCTCTATTTTTATCATTTCATTAGCATTTGTTTGTGTTTGATCAAGGCAATAAGAAAAGGGACAAAGGGACAAGCACACTCAGCATAGCAAGAAACATTTGAGAGTGTGGTTTGCCCACAGCTTTCAGAGAAGCTCAGCAACAAATCAGCAGACCAGAAAAGATGAATCTTAGGGAGAACATCTCACTATTAGTTCAAACTCTTCATTCCACAGCCAACACCTGGCCGAGATTCCTAAATTAAGCATTGATACAGCATTGACATAAATGTAACAGTTGTTCACTAAAATCAAGTTCTTTCATTTATGTTCATTCTCCCCCCTCTTGTGGTTCATTATAAAATCACAATTGTTGCTTTCAGAAACCTTCCATAGTTGGGCTTTTGTGCAGGAAGGACAGAAAAGGATCCACAAAATCTAAACAGGCAGTACAACAAATAAACTCAACAACGTACAAATATAGTAAATAATGAATATAGTAAATAAGAGCTTGTTATTCAGGATACTTTTCACAGCTATTTTAAATGTTCTCTGTAATCTCCTATTGAAAGCAACTCTTGCCAGAAATGATATGGAGTACATTTCAGACAGATTTATCACAACTATTAATTTGATATTATGTGCTATTGTCTGGGGAAGATTTTAGTACTTGCATCCTCAATCATTTATTGTCTTACGCGCTTAACATAGAAGTATTTTTACTTTAATGCCTTCAGCTTGTGTAAGTGCATGTATTACTAAAGTGTATTCTGAAAATGTGCCAGAAGTTTTGCCAGCACCATTGTGCAGGCAGCTTCTGGTATTTCTAACATACAGGTACATTTCCCTAGCAATGTCCTGATCCACTAAAGTGTAATTATGAAAAGCACTAATTGAAAATATACAAGAACTTTGTCCACAGATCCTGGATATTGGAGGGTCTGCAATAGGAGTAGGTTTAAGCCTCAAATGGTTAGAAATAGATGTGGATATGCATAAAGACTCAGGGAATCTCTTTTCAATTAAAAATGTGTTATTTGGGATAAATTTAGAAAAACTTGGGAGCAGCAGGCCAACCAAATGAGACTGATACATTGAAAGAAATGTGTCAGTTTAGTAAATCAGAGGCACAGTGCAGGAAAGTTAACACTTACTAACAAATCTGGAGGATTAAAACTTTTTATTAAAGTCAGAAAACAGTCATGTGAGCATTTCTCACCGTAATGCTGACACCCAAACTGTCCCCAATGAGCAGCAGGTAAGTGAGATTGTCACTTGTGATCTCTTTAAACAGACAGTCTCATAACCAGAGCACACTGCAAATAGTGTGCAAAACAAGCCCCACTTCTGAGAAAGCTGTGGTGACTGAGATCTCCTTTGATTCCCAGGATCCAAATGAAGGCTGAAAGAATAGAATATCAAGGGTAAGACTGGTGGTAAATGTATGTTTTGATGGGTAGCAAATGGTTCTCTTTTATCATTCCAGCAGAAAATCCTTAAGGACAGCTCGGTGGAAAGACTTACAGAAAGTTTCTCACAGATCTGACAATTTTTAACAAAAGATATAATGAGTAAAAAAACACAGCACAATAATGTGAACCAGCTATGTGTAATATGTAAAGCAATTCTTAGTAAGAAAGAAAAATGGTGGTGGGACTTAGAGGAACAACATCCTCCATTTTGCACATGGCATTTCTTGTGCCTGTTACTCTAAATATTGCTGAGCAATCATTTCACATTACCCACCACAAATCACACAATTTATTTAGTCCATCATATGCAAAGGTTGAAAACATAGAGCCCAGTAAAATAGAGAGTTTGTGAAACTCTATGGACCAGTCTGTGAAGTACCAGCGTACTTCAAACATTGGTAATTTGGCTTTTAGTTTAAGGTGAGTAGGAAAACTCCTGCTTCACATTTTCAACAACTTTTAATTACATGGCACAATCACATCATACAATCAGGTCATAAACTTTGTAAAGTCATAGGGTCTTTGAACTTCAAGGATTAAAATAAGGCATAGACTGAAGGGCATAGGACAGACAAATTGCAGTGGCACACAGATAACACTGGAAAACATCCCTTCAGGCCAATTTTATCTACACCTTCCTTGTCCAAGCAGGAATTATTTATTCACTAATAAATAGGAATAAAATTTTGGGAAACCCCAACCTCCATCCAAACCGAGCAAGCAGAATTTCTGTATCAAGAGGAACAGCTTCCCCTTCTGCAATCTTATTCCCTTTCCCTCCCTTCCCCAGGCTTTCTCTGAGGGGAGAAAGGGAGCACATCCATAACACTGCTGCTCCTGCAGGCCCTGTTCCAAGGTCCAAGCAACTTACATCAGGATGCAGGAAGAGCCTTCACACTCTTATTGGGCATGCAGGGCACATCTCAATCTAGCCCCAAGAAATTAGGAGATTAAAGTTAGAACATGCTTTAAATGGATCTGAGTGAATAATTTTTAATGAATGCATTTAATGATGGATGAGTTTCCTCCTTTCTTACCATGAAATGTGGGGAGTGGGTTGCAATTTACTTCACATATTCCTTCCTCACTGAATTCTTTTTTAATTTCTTTTAAAGTAAGGAGTTGCTACTCCGAGCACAAACTCACTGTTCAATTGCAGTTAGTCCCATAAATCACTTAATATTGTTTCCATCCTCCAGACTAATGAACATAACTCATGGAATCAGCTTTGTGGTACACAGGCTTACAGAAAGCACATTAGAAATTCACTTTTCATAGTATTCCTGTGTTATTTTCTGCCAACAGTTATGAGATTAAAGTTTAATAACTCTGAGTGTGTGCAGGAAATGACACCAAAAGCAACCCCAAGATGGCTGAAGATTTGCTTCCAAATTTGCACAAATATAAGTAGAAATTGTTTCTGCATTATTCATCCAACTTTAGACCTAAACCAAATACGTCTCACTAGCAGCCTTAGAAACATATGATGAAGTGTTTTAAAATTCCAGTAGATGTCCCCACTTCTCCCCCAGCAAGTCCTTAAGTACATCTAAAAGGAGCTTTTGAAAACTCAAGTTTGCACTTCATCATGAGTTGTGAAAGCACAGAGACTCCTTTTGCTTTGGGTTACATTGTGTTTTGACAGAAAAAGAATATATCCATTTTTCTAATCTGTGCCAGTGAATTAATGAGCTTCTAGAACTCCTGCCACTATTGCAAACCAAGGCACGTGCCGATCAGCTGCCAATGGTGATGTTGTTGCTAATACAAAACAGCACCTAGTGTTGTACTAATTTTTTCATTTTTCACTTGATACTTCATAAATATCAAAGTTTTAAATGATACTTTGATTGTAACAATACCTCTGATTGTGGCTACAGTTAGTTTTCCAGCTTTCATGACCATTCCCTGCAACATTTCATTTGCTTTTGTTTCCCAAGTTTCAGCAAGCCTCAGTAGTGTCTCCTTCCTAAGCATTGGGGTTCAATTCTTTTCAGCTTTTCCTTGCTGTTATCCTCTCCTCTCATGAAAAACGAGGCCTCATGCTTCAGTTCACCTGATTTTCGTGGCTACATTTTTCTCCACTCCCACTGGGAACAGGACACCCATGAGGCCTGGATTTCTGACATCATGGAAGAAGGCTCATGCTTCTGGTCAGTCACATCCAGACAGACATTCCCAGTACTTTCCCTTCTTCTTTGCACACTAAGTCTCTAGGGAAGAAAATATTTTTAAATTAATATCAGATGAAACTCAATTCCAGATAAAATCTGCATCTTTAATAAACAACATCAATGGATATTCATTTGCTTACACTGACCTTGACTCCTCACATCTGACAATTAATACAGTTTCTTAATTAATTATTAAAAATTTATTATTTAAAATTTAATTAATAAATAAACTAATAAATTAATAAATTTAATTAATAAATCCCTTTATATTTCTCTGCATCATGAAATAAAAAAAAATTACTCTGCTCTGTTTTAAAAGCAACTCAGACCCACAGGACATTGTAATGTGAAAAACCAAATTAAGAAAACCTTATTCTGCTACAGAAAAAAATTTTTAGTGTACACTTCATTTTCTGAAGATATTTTTAATAATCTTTTTCTTTAGAGACAAATTTTAGATTTTCTAAAGAATATTAGAAGACAAAATTAATTCTCAGCAGTTCCCAGGGCAAGGAAATGTTTTGTGTGACTTTTTTTTGTCACTTTAGCAGGTGGCCCCAAGGGAAGCTGACTTTCTGGTTACATTCACCCCTTAAGACTTGGAAGAGAGTTTGGATGCATAACAGTGTATAATGATCATGTATTTCTGATGAGTTCAGCAGTGGTTTAAAGATTTCAGAAAGGTTCATTTGCAGGTCTCCAGATTACTTGTTCTCATTCAGATTCCACCCAGATTAAAACAGGCAAACTAAAGACATTCCAGATGTAAGGAAAATTGGTTCTTAAGTATTTTAGGAAGTAAGATAATATTCAAATGCATCCCTTAGACTTTTTAAAATATCTTTATTCATGGTATCAGGTCACCAGAACAAGTTAAAAAACTATCAAGCACTTTTTAAGAATATTTAAACCATTATTGTTGCAATTCCTTTCCCACCCAGCTGCAAAGGGGCCTCTAAATTACCCTATTGTCCATGGGATTTGTAGAACAGCAGCCAGAACTAACATGAAACTGAACAATAGCAACACTGTACTCCTTCTCAAGAAAAAAGAAAAACGCAGTCTATGGCAAAACATTGGGCTGCTAAATGACAATTGACTCTTTTAGAAGATTCTCTAATTGCTTTCTAATTTTTAAAGAAACAAGTTTTCATGTTAAGCATTTGAAATTTTTTTCCTTGTTTAAAAATAAGTTAAATTTGAAGAGAGATTTTTTTTTCTTGAACTGTTAAAAGCAGTTTATTGTCAAGATTATGGAAATAGAGGAGAATAATATGAGCAACTGTTCCTGATAAAGTTGGTTAAGTTTTCCAGAAAATGCTTTAGTATTAACAAAATAATGCTGTCTTTACACGGAGGAAAGAGTATAAATAATGCTGTCTTTACACGGAGGAAAGGGTATTTTATTAATTATGTGGTTAGCTTGATTGCAGTTTTGTTAGATTTCAGAAAAGCCTGACATGAGTAAACAAATAGTAAGGAAGATGATTCTTCAGCAGGCAAGTGTTACAAATAAAGCAGAAAGAAAGAGGTATGCAGACAAAATCAGAATTATCCACAGGGTTGCAGCTCTCAGCTGTCATGATGGGAACAGAGAGAAGTTACCACTCAAGGTTTTTTGAAAAACTAAACAAGCCCAGAGGGTACTGAGTGAAGGCAGGGGACACCTGAACTCCACATGGGCCATGGGGCACTCTCCAAAGGGCAAGGCCCTTCTGAATCTTCAGCAGGAGGAAGCACTTTCAGCAAGATCTTTGCTTTTGCTTGTATTTCATACATTTCCTGTCCCTTGGTCTCACACACTTGGTGTTTGGTCATTTGCTTGGAAAAGTAGCCCCTGGGAGAAATTAGATTTTTTTTTTTTTTCTGATAACACTGTCATTTCTGGATTCAAGGTAAAAAGGGACATTAAAACTTTGTGAAATGTCATGAAAGAAAACAAAATATAAGAACCTCTTAGGGGAAATCTTTTGCAAAAGTTTTTTATGGTGTTTTTAATAGAAACATTTCTAATTTTTAAAAAAATCCAACTACTTAAGAAAGATTTTTTTCAATAAAAATATATCCATACTTCATAGTGAAAGACACTCTACCTTAAAAGTACCTTCAAAATACTTAAAGCCTGAGATCCTGGTGTCAATAACACCTCTCTTCCAAAACCATATTTTAATGATTTGATTTTCAGCAGCCTTTTTGATTATTGCTCACAACAACTGATAGCATTTAAATCTGAATTAAAACAGCTGCAATATTTTACTGATACACATAATGAGAAAAGTGAACAAATTAAAAAGGTGATCAAAGGATAAATGAAGAAGGCAGAAGTTCCACTGAAGATGAGAAGCAACAAAAGTATTGCCACATGAAAGGGGCTCTCAGATGAGCTTGCAAGCAACAGAAGTGCTGAAATAATTTTCTATAAATGAAAAAAAAAGTTTGAAATCAGCTGTTTTTAGTGAATGAAAGCTGCAGCTAAACAGGTGTTGGACACAAAAGGCATTTCTATTACAGCCATGTCAGATTATTAACTTCAAAAAAAAAGCTCCAAAGATATTTGCACACAAGGACTATCCAAGGGTCACAAGCAAAAAGACCATACTGGTACTGTCAAAGGAATTGGTCTTTGTTCTTAATATTTTTCAAAATAAAGTCTCTTTAAGTGGCCTCAAATGAAAGGAACGATCTTAGAGACCTCAGTATCATACAAAAGGATGGAAAGGAACACTTCACTCCTGTAGTTTTCAGCTTACATAGGCAAGAGAAACAAAAAATGAGAATGGCAACAATTAATGAACATTCATCTGATCTTTGCAGCAGAATCCCAAAATTCCATCTGAGTGCACTACCCTGTGTGTTGATAACTGCAAGTATGATGCTTTCAAAAAATAAAAATAGATAATATTTGTGGAGAAATAGTTGTGAGATGGTGATAATAGTGCAAGTTAGGAAACAGACAAAATTTTAGCCAAGATGTTACACCCAGAGATTGCCTTGATGCAGATATAACAGAGCAGTGGGACAGCACCTGCAAATACCCTGTAAAAAATGTCACTGTCCAGTTTCACAGATGATGGGTTTGAGCTCTCAGTAGCTTTCCCTTTTACTGAGCTAATCCTTCAGCTGCCATTCACTCTCAAGGGGAGCATTGATCTGTTGACATCAGGAGGAAAGGCCTTAAGAAAATTAGAGAGGAATGAAGTTTTGAACTACCACATATCTGTCATCTGCAACATTGATGGAAAGCACATTCTTGACTCAATAAAGGGTTCCCAACGTTTGCTAGCTCAAAGATTAAGCCACAGTAAGCACAGCAAAAGAGACTTCTATGGGTTTAGCAATGGTCTTGATGATAGGCAACTTCCAAGCCAGCATGGGATGCTATAGGATAGGCTGGAGCACCTGGAAATAGTCCTCATTTATCTGTGTCTTACCTGTGATGTTGCACTGTTCCAGGCTCTGCCTTGTAATGAAGTGTCCTTTCTTCTTCTTCCAGCTCAGCTGATTACTTTTGGGAAAGAAAGTGCACTGGGTTTGAGGGGATTTGTGTTTGTTCTCTTGTTTTCTGGGGAGTAGCAGCTTTCCTGGCATGTGCAATACTATTGATGAGCACAGTGGTATTTCACATATTGTCCAGGATAGCTCACTTTGGAGTTCTTACTTAGTGTCTGCTTTTCTTCTCCCTTTTTTTCAAATACAATATATTTTTCTGTAATAATAAACCTAAAATCTGGTACATTCTCATGAGCTTTATCAACGAGTTGGTGCAGTTATTCCTTGTTTTAAAACAGTGCCAAACAGAATTCATCAGTTAGCACATACCACACAAACAAATGATGTCTTTGTCATTTTAAAAGAAGAATCTGATCTTGCAAAATTTTCTGGTTTGAGGGAAACTGTGCTTGATATGTAAACAACATGTAAAACCCTAGTTGGAAAAGTGCCTCCCATTTGTCTCCAGACTGAGCCTGGAATTCATCTCCCCTGATCTGAACTGAGTCAGATGTTGAGGTGTTCAGACAGCTGCCTCAAAGAAATCATTATTTCTTTGAGGGCTATCATTATTTCTTTGAGTACTATTTTTCCATACTTATCTCTGTGGTCTACAGAATGGACTTAAATTACTTGTCAATGCTTGCAGAACTGAACTTCTGACAGTTCACAATTCCCCCCTAGATAAAGCACACAATCATTTCTTCTACTGATAGGATAAACTTTTAAAATCATTGATTTGTGTTAATTGTTGCTCTGAAAAAAAAAAGTTTTTATTTTTAGTTTCATATTGTAAGATTTATTTATACTTATTTTATATGTGTTAGACCTCTACACATCTAACTCTAGCAAGATCCTGAAAACCTTGGGTTACCTCTGGCTCTTCTTTCCTTCAGTGCAAGCAAACTGACTTATAGAAGTCAGAAAAAGCAGCATCAAATAAGATTCCCCTAGATCATTTGGACCCATAATTATTCTTTTGATGCAAGTGAAAACATACATATCTGTTTCTGGATCCTTTTAGATATACCTGCTTGATTTATCATAATCTTTTTCTCACCTGAGGAGCATAAAAATAGACATAAGTTGTTATGTTTATCCTTTGAGAGCTATTAAAAAAAAAGAGGTTTTTACAATATGGGGTATTAAAAATAAATCAGACTAAGTAGATCACTTAGAAGATGCATGCATTATTAGGGTTTTTTATTATTTAGACATTCTAAATGTTGTGAGGAATATGAACAAAAGGTGTTTAAAACCCAGAGGTAATCCAGAAAGCTTGAAGAAGAGGATAGGAGCAGTGATTTGTAGCACAGGTGATCAAACAGTGATAGGTGAGGCACTGCATTATACACATCTCCTTCTTCACATCATTTAGGCCTTTAGATCCTTTTTGATTTCTTTCCAAAGCAAATTAGCATCATTACTTGCTATGGGTTTTTTTGCCCCACTGGTTTCCCATAGGTTTCTTTGGGTTCTAGGCCCACTTCAATTATTAAAATGAAAAAGTCAACAACTGGCTGTTGAAAATGAGAGAGAAAAATCTTTGATTTTACAGTGTTTGGTCTGCAGGTCTAGTGGGTTACTTTTATTTCCCTGATTCAGTGATTATTTGGCTGAAAACTGATTAAACCATAAACTCTTAGTCAGCAGGTCTGCTTGTAAAAGTACCAAAAACATTAAAGTATAAGCTGATATCCCATGCTTTCTCTCAGGCTTTTTGGAGGATATGTTGTTCCTTCCCCTTGTAATAACAATAAATAATTCCTTCTGTTCTAGGTGATCCTAATTATATCTATTTAACAAGGTCTTTTTGTTCCTTAGTTTCTCAGCAAAAACCTTATCAATATAACAATTAGCAGGACTAGACTTTGGAATGCAACTCTGTTAGATAACTAGCAATTATACAAATGCACTCCCAAGAGGAAGAAATTTGTCACAGCTTGAAAAAGAAACTCAGATCCAAGAGCAAGCCAGAAAATAGAGATAAGCGTCTCCAGAAAGAACATAAGTATCTAGAATAGATGATCCTGTGTTTTTCTTGTTCCCAGTTCTTTAGCTTGTCAAGGGCCAAAAGTATTCACTCACCTTCCCACCAGTTCTGCACTTCCAACTCCAATTAACAAATTCACTCTGGATCTTTCCTTCAATGCTTAATGCCATTTCCCCTTCCCTCCCCTTAAAAATAAGAACATTGGTGAATAATTTACATTGTCTAGAGTGCTTCTTTGAATACATCAAATTTAATATAAATTAAAACTGAATATCAAAGCAGATTCCTCAAAATACAAAAGCCAAGGTTATTTTTAATGTTCATTCCTGTTATCTAAAAGGAGATCGTCAACACAAAAATTTGGAACAAGCCATATAAGAGAACAGAGTCAGTCTTGTACAAAGGCAAAACCCTACAAATGAAGTGATCTTTTGGATACTAACAGGCAAACCCAAAAAATAGTTAAGATATGCAATTTACAAAGACATTATTTTATTCTTTGTAAATATCATTTTAAATTGAAAAGGTCAGACAAGTAAAATTCCCCATAAGTGATTCATGTACCAAGTACACAATAAACAGAGAATAACCAAACTATTCCATGAATGAAACATCTGGGCCCTGAATATCTGTAAACAGTTTGAAACCAAAGCTGAAATTTGAAGACATTGTCCAAAGTTGCTGGAGTGTAAATCAAAATTACAAAGAATACTGCAGTTCACTGCATGTTTGTAAAGCATTTCTAATCTCATACAAAACTGAAAACGTTCAGAAGAATTTAAGCGAAACAACATTCCTAACAAGTTTGACATTCATTTTCCAGGAAGATGAAACCAATACCTAATCTACATTCAGGCTCTATAGGGCAATGAGTCCACATAAATGAGCTGATTTGGGAATGTATTACACATACTCTCCACTCTTACTCCTACCTGTAGATGTATATACACAGGGAGTCCAAGGATTAAGCCATCACAATATTTATTTTAGTGAAAAATTCTTGATATTAAATATTGTATTTCATACTACATTTGAAAGCAAAAATATTTATTCTGGCTCAAACTGTTCTTTTTTGTCCATTTTGTTTAAAAACTGAAGAGTCACTTTCAAAGCAAACATTTAGAATCAAGAATTCATTCGGAATCCAGAATTCTCATTCAGAAGTAATGAGAAAAAAAAAATCAATATTTTTAATGACTTATTATTTCCAAGTGAATCAAGAAGTAAAATTAGAGGTATGTTTATTTTCCCATAAACTTTAGCATATACCAAAATAAAGTGCACAGCTCTTGGTGAAAAAATCAAAGCCTAAAATGCTTTTGAGGACGCTTAGGTGACAAGAGGTCTGCTGAAATGGCTCTTTCAAGATATATTTTCTGCTGCAAATAGGAGTTTCACCTAAAAGTACTCTTCTTCTGTAATATAAACAGCCACATCTGTAATATGAACACATTAAAATGGAAAATATGGGCCTAGAATTATGGATCCTTATTGCAGATTGAGACTATCTGTAGTGAATTCAATCATTGTGGGTTCACATTCCTGTACTAAGAGAAAATTAGTTGTTACCAACCTGCTCACTGAATATTTGATTAATATGTTAGAAATTACATTAAAACATTACGAGCCATGATGGCATCTTCTTAATAGCCCTTTCAGTTCACTATGCATGCATGTGTGGAAAATTTCTTTAAAAGAGATTTTAAATTTACCTATTATGGAGTAAACCCTACTCTATCTTGACACTCCTATCTCTGCTGTTAGCTGAAGCTGACAGAATGAAGTTCTGTACAGAAATTTAGTACAGAATTTGATGTGTTTTATCAGGGACTGCCATGCTATCAGAATGATAACAAGATTTTTTTTTTATTAGGTTTTTTAATGAAATTTATTAATTTATTGTTTCTACCAAGACAACCATGGCTCACACATGTATTTCTGCTTAGGAAGAAAAATGTTGAAGTCCATCAATAATACAATATTTTTAAAGCTTTACAGTACCATGCGTTTTAACAATCTTGGAAACTTAAGAAGTTGTCTCAAATAAGCAAAAAATCAGAATTCATCTCTGTGCTTACTAGAACATCTGATCCAACACTTTCCTTTGAATAGCTGCTCATGACAGAGGTTATTGTAAGTTTTGTAAGGTTTTAAAATTCAGTCAAGATAGAGCTGATTATATGGAGAGGTCACAAGAAAGACATTAAGGCAGAGACTTCTTAACTCATACAATCAAGGGAGAAAAAAGTAACCACCTTTGCCTCACTGCTTGAAGCAGGACAGGTTTCTTATATACAGAAAACGTGGAAGGCAATCACAGCTTCACAATTTCCTGGTGCTTTTCGTTCAAACACCACATAACACTAAAGAAACATTAATTTATGAAGCTGCTTAATATATCTACAAAATACAGCAAGAAAAGAATGTGGGGGGGTTTTGGCAGATATCCTAGAACCTTGAAGTTGCTGATCATAAAATGATCCAAAGCAATGTTTGGAAGCCATGAAAAAAAAAAAATTACAGCTCTTTTCATAATCTACAGACTGCTTTGTGAAAAATCAAGGGGAAAAAAACACACTACCAGATATTGTTGGTTGAGTAATTTTCAATAGATGTGGTTTTTCAATGAAAGGAAAAATAAAGAATTAAGAAGAATGCTCATGGAAAAAAAGTTGATTTCAAAATAACATCTGTTATTTAGGTTATCATCTATTTCTCAACTTCCAGAGCTCCTAAGGGTCCCATTATAAGTTTTAAAAATACAGAACTAGTTAGCAAGCCAGAAAAATGAAAATTCAAGTTACAATTAATTAAACTCTTCAGGTTATTTAGTATAGGTGTGAACAACTTTTCACAAAAACAGTAGCTTGAATGGTAAAAACATGTCTGGACATTAGCACTTCCAGTTCTTGTAAGGCTTGGAAAGGAGAGAAAATTGTCACTGTGTAATGGTTTTAAATCATAGATGGAAAATTTTACATTATGAGATAAAACATACACCATCCAAGTTTTTTCTAGAATTCTATGGATTTCTTTAGGAAATTTCAGTCAATGTAAATAAAGAGCTTTCTGTTATTGTGTATCCTCTGATGGAACACATCTTTATACAGCCTAAGAATGTATTCAAGCATCATTTGAAGCCAGTGTTTGAACATTTTTTGGTAATTTTTCCCTCAGTTACAAAATTCTATTAAAATATAACAGTTAAGAACTGGACTTAGACTGTAACATCCCTTTCATTTCAAAGTATATACTTGCAGGTTTTAGGATTATTTTTCTCCTAATACAGATGAGGCTAAAACATTTATTAAAAAACCTACAAAATGTCCTAACTATAGAAAAAACATCAATGAAAAAACATCATCAGAAGCATTTAACATCAGAGCAAAAAATTCTTGGCTTCATTACCTTAATTCAACTATATTAAACAAAACATTTTGCTAGATGGCAATGATAAGGTATTGTGTGTCTTGGCAGGAAAATGAAATAAAAAATTACCTTTGCAAACCACAGTAACAAGTTTTCTGCCTTTGCTCTGACAAACCACATGTTCATGGATTTAGAATAAATAAGTCATAAATAACAATAGGACTAAACCAAAATAAAATTGTACATGTGCTATCTTACTGTGTACCTATCACCTTCATTACTGTTCAAAGGTTTTTGGCTCCCATTTATACAAAGCTCTCTTCCATATTTGTGCACAGCAGAAAAGAATCCACGAGTCTGGGCTTTACCAGCTGCTGAAAATCTGAATCCTCCAGCCCACCAGGACTCATCACTGCCAGTCTCCTCAGGGCTGCCTAGAAAAAAAAACCAGCATCGTTGCAATGCAGTTTGGGAAAGGTTTCAATTTCAGGTTTGGTAAAGCCTTCATTGCAGCAATCCATTATAACCATACCTAAATAACAGCCAGAACTCAAACCTCAGCTCTGCAGGTCTGTGAGTTCTGCTACCTGGGTAATCTCTCCTCACTGTCTTCATCTGTCAGATGAATCTTCCCTCATGCAAAGTTATTCAATAGCAATTATTTTGGGGCACTTTGCTTTTAGACCTGAGTAATGTCTAAGTACAGTTCAAGCCCTCAGACACCAGTGGCAATACCTATCAGAGCTTGAAGCAGCTTACGTCTCAAGAATAGTATTTTTGCCACATTTTTATCAGAAAACATCTTCAGGCAATTACTAAAATATCAGGAGAAGCAGAATTTCTGAGACAGGGAGGTAGGTAACGTCTCAAGCAATAGGCATGGATTCAAGGAATGTGCAGCAACTTCAGTGAGACAGAAAAATCATAGTCTGGTTTGTTGCCATTGCTCTGTGGTCTCTGCTCTAACCACACAAGATTAACAAGTCTTCTTGGCATGTAGGAAGAATAATCACAGCATTTTCTATGCTCACATTTATACTTTCTTCATCCTGAATGAGACCTCCTTAAATGAACAAGCTGCAATAACCAAGCATTACTATTACATTTAAAATAACATTAATATCATAAAGCACTGTGAAATTATATTCTTCATTCACCAGAGCTTGTGCTTCAGCCCTAGATCACCCATGTTCCCAGAGGGCTCTCACAGAAAGCTCAGTGAAATCATTCAGCTCTGGCATTTGGCTCACAGTGCATGCAATGCAGGGCCCTCAGATGGGATCTTTCTCCTGAGCAGAGACAGTCTTAAGCTTCTGGTGCCCACTCCTTGCTGGGCACTGTATTGTCTTGGTGACACAAATAGAAAAAAAATGGATTGGAGTGGACGCAAGAAATAACTTTTCCTCTTTTTGGATGTTTTACATAAATATCTTCAAATGTATGTGTGAGTGCAGATAAAGGGCTGCTACCCTCGTGACTGAAGGATAATTTCAACAAACACAGAACCATCACAGGATGGAATTTAGGAATTAATGAATCCTTAAATTCCAAAGTGTTCCAAGGAAATTTTTGGTGCCCAATAATGTGAAGATGAAGTAATTTTTCCTTATGTGCTAAAATCTTCAATCTGAGGATGAATAATTGACAGTGTACAGGATTATGCTTAAGGGGAAAAGCAGGAGACCCTGACATGAATTTAAAAAATTTCTGCAATACTTATGAATTTTGAAATCTAAAGGGATATTTTTTCCTTAGTTTTGCAGCATAAGCATAAAAGGAAGACTAAAATGTACATACCAGACATGCCACTAAGACAGAATCACTGTTATTTCTTTCTGTTGGTGATCTGCAAAGTTTAATCAGGCGAGGAATACCTGAGAGCAACAAAAGAGTGTCAGGAGAAATAATTTAGAAAAACAACTTCTTATTTTGTGATATTTTTTAGATGCATCATATTTATCCTTTTTTAGTAGATATGATCTCTAATGCAAAGATGATATGCCAATACTTAAGGGACCTTCCATGGAGATATGCAGTTCAGAGCAGCTATAATTAATAGTTGTAAAGCATAAACAAATAAATTGGGTTTACTTGCTGCTGCAATTTCAGAGCGAAAATTGTGACCTCCATTTCTTCCCTACCAATCCCCCCACGCACCCTTAAAAAACTTCTACCCAAAGAACACATTCTCTCCCATTGCGTTCATCACATCTGGGCCTGCTGGGGTCCCAACCTTCTGTGCCCTGACAGATCCTGCATAAGGGAAGGAGGAGGCAGCAGTGTCAGTTGGCACAGCAAGGCACATCTCTGTGCTGAGTGGTGCTGCACCTCAGGCTCCTCTGGGAAACAAGCCAGAGGCTCATTTAGCTCCATCTCCTCTGTCATGCTCTGGACAGACTCTACAGGGAATATCTCTCACAAAGTTCACCAAGTGAGGCTAAACATTAAAAAGAGCTTCTCCATGACTGGCAGCTGCTCCCTCTTTCAGTGCCATTAAGCAGGAGACACCTCCTTACAGCTGAGTTTTACAGCTGCCTCTGCCACCTCGGGATCCCGGCTGAGCCGTGCCAGGGTCACCGCAGATTTCTGCTGCACTCGCTCACAAGCTGCAGCTTCTGCTGGGTTTCCAGAGGAGGATTTCTCAAACAGCATCTCCATTAAAAGCTGAACACCTGAAAGAATACAAGAGCCATTGTTATCCACTCTCCAACAAAAATCTCCATGCAAAATGTAAAGGGGAAATGAAAGCTGGGCTAATACAGACCAGCCTCTGCCCAAAAAGGGAGAATGCAGAATACATAAATGAAGGCTGCATTTTTCATTTCAGCACCCAGGCACATCTGATCTACACATAACTTTGTCTTCACTAGGAAGCTACAGAACTTCTGGAACTATAAAATGCACTAACTCTTTCCTCCTCTAAAAGTTGGTATCTTAAATTTCACTAATTTATTTCAGTCAACCAAATGTAATTCCTTATTTGCTTCTAAATTAACCTGAAGGCAATCACTAACTGAAAAACCTGTAGTGACATATTTCAGGTCACTAAACGAAGTTTCACTCTCAATTCAAGTAATTATTTTTTGTTTATTTACATATTTTTAAGCAAGCCTTTAAAAGTTTCCTTCTCAAACTGTTTAAGAGTATTTTAGAATGAGGAATCCTTTAATGAAGGAAATTATGAAATTCTGTTTCTTGAATTTACTGTATAACTCTTCACTCTAGAAGAGACAATGTTATCCCTGTCGAAGTGGCTTCATTAACTTATCGTTGCCTGTAGGAGTTGATAGTCTTCTTGTAGCATCACAAAAAAAGAAGATGATTTCTCCTTTCTAGATCATTTTAAATGTAAAGACAATTATGTGCTATTAGACTCCATATGCTATTAGGCATTCAGATTACATCAGGTAGCATCAGAGGATTTTAACTGTTAGAACATTTGCATAAATAATTCAGAGAATTATCATCAGAACCATGCAGCTAGATAATAATCAATCAACATAAAAAAACTTCACAGTTGAGAAGAAAGTACCTAAATTCTCCAGCATTCAAAGACCATTCTCAGAATGTGGCCTCTTACTAGCACCTGTTTATTATAACATGAGGCAGACACAAAAGACATTTTACACACAGGAGGAGTGCCAACCCCTCTCAAAAGCCAGGGGGCAAATGCTTCTTGTGAAATTCCATGGCAGAGTATGTACACAAATTTTACTTGCTGTCATTCTCCCTGACAATCCACTACAGTGTCTAGCATGACTTAGGCCTACTTGACCTAGCAAAGCAATACATGTGAATTTTCACTGTAATTTAATGTTTCCCAAAAAAAAAAAAAAAAAAAAAATCACCCATCTTACTCTATTGCTGGCCTTGAATTTGCTGGTAGATGTATTAATAAGGCATTTACATCTTACCACAATATTACCTGTATTACCACAATACAGCTTGCTGAAACAACCTTTACTTTTTTACTACTTTTCTTTGCATCTAGGAGTAAGTAACGCACACAGAACACCAACAATGTGGTCACAAATGCAGTTTCCTAAAACAGTGGCATTTTATTTCGTTTATGTGGAACCATCCCCAGGACTCATTTTGCATCCTGCAGCAATGTGTAATATGCAGCAGAGACAGGATGCAAAATGAAGCTTTATTAGTGAAGCCTTTCTCCTCTACCTTGTAAGTACTACGTTCCCATCTACTCTGACTCTACAGAAAGAAATAAAAAATATAATTCAGTTAAAATACATACCATTTCCTTGAATGATTTCTGAAGCACACTGGTCCAACACAGACATGTTTGCCAATATTGTTACCACCTGTTGTTAAAAAGAGAAGGAAATATGAAGTCCAGTCCTACAATTCAGTAATATTAAATACAATTGTGGTTCATAATATAAATATGGCAGAAACATGGCAAATATTTGGGACAGCTGTAATTGCACTGAATCTGTTCAGGTAAAATGCTAAGAAATCCTTGCAAGAGATTTGGAGTTTTGAGCTTTGATTCAAGGGAATATTTAAGGAATATTTTCCAGTTTTGTTGAAGTCAAGAATTTTCTGCATGTCAAGGCACTGTCTCAAAAGTAACTGGACTTAAAATTTTGTTTATACCTTTCTAGAGGTAAAAAACCATGGTTAAGCTTTGTACCAACACATTCTGTGTTGGTATGTGCACAAGCCCATTCTAAGATCTTGATTTACAGAATTTCTCAACTGTTTTTGAGATTAGGTGTAACTCAACTTGCTTAAAGTGATGCAGCAAGCCACTGACAGAGCCTGAACCCTGTGGTGCTGTTGGCTTTCAGTAAGCCATTCCCTCATTGATATCACATACTTTCTCACACATCCTGCAAGACATTCTTCTCAGTCCTTCAAATACTTTGCTTTTTGCATGCAGACACATCCCAATATTAACAGCATATGTGAGAGACCAAATAATAAATGCTAGAGATCTTCATAATGCAAAACAGAAATAATATTCTTTCCTTAGAGGTTTTAAACTTTCTCTAATGTAATTCAGGAAAACTGATCAGACTCAAAAATAAGGGTCAGTTTTGGAACTGGTTATCAGCTTTTAACAGTACAGTGTCACTTCAGAAACCAGCAAACTTCTTAGATGTAAGGAGGCATGAGATCAAATCCCCATTCTGATCTCATTTTGCCATTTTAAAAACAAGGATGACTCATTTCCGATGCTATGACATAAAGGTCTTCCACTTTTGAAGGTGGTGTTACAGTGTCATCTCCCTGAATAAATATACTTAGTTAGCATGCAAATGAGTTGCTGAAACTCTACAGAGTGACAGGTAGAAATATGGTAACTCAGTGTATGTCTATGTATTTATTCCATATTAATTATTAACTGTGTTGCAGGCAGAGTGTATATGTTTTCTCATTCTAAATTATATCCCGTTAATGAAAATTGCTTCCTCCGTGCAGAATCTGTACCCCATGTGGCTCTCTAAGCCACAGATGAAGAATTCAATTAACCACAATTTGAATACATGCCAATTATTCCACTGCTTCAAGTTATTTTGTCTAATAAGTATTTTCATACATAAAAATAGTTTGTGTGCATCTTTTGACACCAAAAAAATTATTTGAGGTTATAGCTATACTTCCTTCGTGTTGATTATGTGGCCCCCATATTTTGCAATATTTATGGACTAGCTTAGAGGGTTTATTTGTAACACTCTCCAGAGGGGGGTAAAAAAGACCCTTATGATCAATGACCATCAAGTTCTACCCATATTATCTTCTAAAATCTTAGTAGGACACAAAAGGTAGCTAAGCCATAGATTAGCTCACTCCATATGGATAAACCTTGTTTTTCCCCAAGAAAGTCCATTTTCCTGTGATGTAAACAATATAACAAAATAGGATAATGTAAAAATATAATAGGCAAGCAGAATAAAGTGTTGACTTCAAAAGCTCTATTTCCCCTACATTTTCCTCTTTTAAAGTTCATGCAACTTACATGAAAATTTCCTCTGTAACACAAACCAAAGTTCAAGGAAGTTTCCTATTAAGGATGAACTCTCTAGAGGAAAACACAAACAAATGTAGACTCAATTTGCTTCAGAAAGTAACACTTCTGTGAACACTGGTATTAATGAAGTCTCATCTCTTTTGGATTTAGAGTTGATCAAAAAACATAAATAGATGTTTGCCAGTAGGTTCTCTCCCACTGTAGATTTATTTTTCTTTTTGTATACAGAAGCTTATACTGCAGTCTTTATCTTTGCTTCTCTTCCCATTATCTGGCTCCAAATTTCATAAAGCCTTAGGCAGTCTCAAAAATAACTATGAAGTCCTGTTGAATCAGCAAACCAGTTCAGATGTTATGGTGAGACATGGAGCACACAAACAGATACAGATAAAAGTGACTGCCTGAGCCTCATTCATACTTGAAAATTATTGGAAAAGAATGCATACCAAAACCTCTTTCAGAACTGAAATTACTTTGAAATAATTAAAAGTTTTGAAGATGTTTAACATGGAATCTCTACTGTTCAACTGCAATTTGTAGTATCAATTTCATTAATTGCTTAAGTAATTGATGTTGCAAAAGGGCACATTCCATGATTACAAAGCATTGGCACCTGACAGAATTTATAGTTCTTGCAATTATTTTGGATTCCTAATCCATGCAATAAACTTGTGATCAACTCAAAGTGTAAGAAAGAAGACATCCTGAAGACAAGGTGCATGAGCTCTGGTCATCTGTCATTGCCTCCCTACCATGGAGAAGGAATGTGCTGAAGCCACACGCCAATTCTTGATCTGTGGGATTTCTAGATGTGTTATGAAGCAAATTTTGTCAGGGAACCCAGCATAATTCCCTACCCCAGCATCTATATCTCTGCTAAGCAGATCTGCTTTGGAGGTGGATCCTGACCCATGCATTTCCAATATCTGCATTTTAGCAGCGCTCTCTAATAGACTGACACAGGCTGGCCCACACTCCTTTCTCTGATCGCCAAATCCATCAAGAATTGCAGGTGCCTCTCTCTGCTAAACCTGGTGGCTGCAGTTTGTGCACTGGGAGCCCTAAATCCACTGTACTAATGAAGACCACAGAAAAATAGATTGGGTCAACACATAATCAGCATAGAAACATAGAACAGCTTGGGTTGGAAGGGACCTCAGAGATCATCTAATTCCCATCCCTGTCATAGGTAGAGACACTTTCCATTTGACCAGGCTGCTCAGAGCTCCATCCAGCCTGGCATTGGACACTTCCAGGGATGGGACATACTCAGCTTCTCTTGGCAACCTGCTCCTGTGCCTCACCACCCTCACAGCAAAGAATTTCTCCCCAATATCTAATCCAAACCTACTCTTGTTCCATTTGAAGCCATTCCCCTTGTCCTGTCACTACATGCCCTTTCAGAAAGTCCTTCTCCACCTTCCCTGTTGGCTCCCTCAGGTCCTGGAAGCCCTATGACATTTGTTTGCCATCAGAAGGGAGCTGGATGGATGATTCAGGTCAGTGTCATGAGTAGCACTGCTAAAAACAACCAGAGGAACAGACCTGCAGGGCTCCTCCTGTGCTCAACACCTGCCTGCTTGCCTGTGCTCTGCACACCTGACCCAGGGGGCACTGAGACAGGGCAAGGCAGAACGTCAGCAAAGGAATTCTCAGCTAAAGCTCATGCCTTAGCACCTTCTGAAGGGACACCAACTTAGCAAAATATCAACATGCAGAGATTTCATTGGGAGTAGTAACATTTTTCACAAGAGTAAGAGATTAAGCAGTTAAAGCTGAACTTAAAAACTTTAAATTTTTAAGGTAATTTTCAAGTTAATTTTGAATGTTTAAGTTAAAATTGAACTTTTAAACTTCAGAACTTAAAAAAGCACACCCAAAATCAAGAAGCTTTGAATGTTCATCTTTAAAGGGTTTGTTGGTGAACCTAGTAGACAGGGATATTTGAGAGGCCCCTTAAGACCCATGGAAATTTTTCCTGTATAATAAATAAAACTAAAAATAACAGTGTTATTTCATATTTTTCAAATTTCAGTAGAGCATTATCTTCTTAAGTGTTGCAGTTACCATGGAAATTAATCTGAAATCTAATCAAAAATCTCTATTTTTATAAGCCAAATAAGTAAACAGATATTTAACACAGATACATCTCTAGTGACAATATCAGATACTATTATAAAATTGGCAGTGTTGATCTTATTTGGTTGTCCTATATATATTTCATAACTTAAAATTTGTTTCTATTCCCACGTAGTTTCCTTCCACTCCCTCAGACTTCCACACATATTGAATTCATGAGTGGTGAATCCTCCTTTTAAGTTCTGTAGTCTGCTTTGCCCTGAACTGTAGGAATTTCAGTTGTCAAGAGCAATTTAAATTTGAGAAACCATGGTTGATTAAGAAACTTTAAAATAGTTTTCTTCAAACAACAGTCACCTTGGAATTTTTTTTACTAAAATACATAATTACTAACACTATAATAAAACTTTTCTAAACAACTAATGGTGACTAATGCTCATCAACCAGCGTACAAGGTACTAAATCTTTGCTGCAAAAGTAAAAACTAGATACAAATGCTTTGCTATAAAATAAGATACACTGAGAGTGTAAACCTGTAGTTATCAAAGAGATTTAAACTTAAAGAACACTTAAGAACAGAAGGCCTCTCTGAAAACTTTCCCTTAGTGAGAGATTTAAGAAAGTTTTTCTCTTTATTGTGAAACCAGCTACTAAGGAAGAAAGATGCACATATTGGCCCTTTAGGAGGGTAAAATTTTCCACAATTTAGGGTCCCTTATCTCATTTGTGGGAGGGGGAAGTGTCTGCAGATGTGAAGGTGTGGTGCTAATATACCTTTATTGATAATAAAGGCACACAGCTCAGGAGGCTTTTATCAACACTCCCAACATAAAAAGAAAGACACAAGCTCAAAATAAGAATTAGCAAGTAATTGAATAGAGTGGCTAAGAAGATCAATATAGAACTGCTAATTCTCTTAGTTAATTACTCCTTTAAGGCTGGTTCATTGCTAAGTAATATTAATTTTTGTACATATTATAAGAGAATTTTGTAATTCATTCAAATAAATGAGATAAGCATAAATCATAATGTGTCTGCAAAGTTCCAGATAGCCATCTTCAGAAACAAAGTGGCACCTGAATACTACTCAGAAGTAAGAGAGTCTCTGTTTCTGAAGGTAAATTAAAATCATCTGAACATCACCATTCAAGATCCATCCACAGGGAGACCACAAAAGAGTGCATTTAGCAGGCATCAAGAACAGGCATTACAGCAAGCTGAGGTAGAAAAAGCCTTTCAAGACATTATCTATCAGGAGGAAAAACTTCAGTGAGAAATCTCTGGATATTCTCCCTGGGATATTATAATGCATGAAAACAGAAAATAACTCCAATGGCTTCTGATAGCCATTTTTGTGATTGGGAACTTAGTTTTTCTTCCTGAAAACAGACAATAAATACAGCCAGATGAGCAGAAGAAGGTAACATCCCCCAAAAATAATAACAGTGGTTGGAGACAGGATCTGCTTGCAAAGTCTAGGTTTATTCTGAGACTGTGCCAGGGAAATGTATTTTTGGCATGCTGAGGCAGAGCAACAGAGACTAAAGCTGTAGGAAACTTACATTCTGGAATGAAGGAAGTCTTTACTACATTTTTATTTATGTTACTTTCTCTTGCTGACTAATGTAGATAAGGAACAGGCAGAATAGCCAGGTTCTCACATTATTTGTTTTAAAGAAGCACATAGGACATGCACCCTGTGTGGGTCACACTGTGAAAATACACATCCCATGTGCCCCACCAGGGCATATAACTAACAGTGACTGAGCTAGTGGCCACAGTTTTGTGTCTTTCAGGTTAAAACCTGGGGGAGAAAGAATCTCTCAGGCTTCCTTCAAGGCATTGAAAAGCTTCTTGTGTTTTTCAAACAGGCTCAAACAGCCAGAGGCACCTAAGAGAACTGATCTCCCCAGAGCAGAGCACAAATGAGCCTTTCAACACAAATTAGTTTTCAAACTGAGCTGAGATTTTATTCTTCCAACTGAACTCCTTGCTTTGCAAGTGGGAGCACACTGTCTTATCCTGCACAGAATCTAAAATATGAGAGGCAGAATTGGAACTAAGCAGGAATTTTGTCCCAAAAAATCTTAGTTTTGGACCCCTAAAATATAACAATCTATAACATTGACCATTCAATGCCAGTTTATGCTGGTCACATGTGCATGAAAAGACAGAGATAAGCAGTTAAAAAGAAAAATAAAAGACATCAGGAAATTATTACAATCTTACATAAGAAACTAACTGTAATATCATTAATATAATGGTGTGGTTAAAATTCAGATAGTTGGGTGACTTTGGCCTAATTTTTATTTTTGCATCTGTTACTAGCAGTCATGTTTCTTCCTTGATTTCTTAAGATTTTTAAAATAACTTAATTTTTTTCATTTAACAGTTCTCTTTCTTGCTATTTTAGTTGAAATCATGTTTTCTCAGTGTGATCTAGTCAATACTGGAAAGGATCCCACAATTTTAATGTACAATTTACCATCCACAGAGCACAGTCAGGCCTCTCAGAGGGAAGGGAATTCCAACCACCTATCTAGTGATCACAGTATTAATGCCAGATCTGGGTATTAACAGAGACCTGTGCAAGAAAACAGTGCAGATACCCTTTTATGAACTTGTCTACATGTAAAGGCTTTGTTAATAAACTCCCCAGTATTCAAGAAATTTAGATTGAGAAGCAGTACTGCAAGTTTCTTTCATACAGACAGGGATTTTCAAGGAAATCTAAAAGAACTGTTAATATTCTTCTCATTAAAAACATTATTCTCAAAGTCTTTCACTGAGGGTTCAGAAATATTTAGAAATCAAAATTCCTTTATATTACAGTAACATCTGTCTCTAATCTCCTTTTGACACTACAATCTTCTTTCAGGGAGGGGAAAAAGGTGAGGAAGGACAGGAAAAATAAACACAAATGCCTAATAAGGAACAAAAGGTGAAGAACAGAGAAAAGAATGTGGAACCTAGAGGAAGAATGGTAATAAGCACTTAAAATAATAAATGAAACAGATCTCAGTGTCTAAACCAGCAGCATCTCCCAAATACCAAAAAGGCAGGAAAGAATTTATTAGGAAAAAAAAAAGCAGCAATCATTTCCAATTTTTCCTTCCAGCTTAAGAGCCTTTCTCCACCTCAAACTGTTTTGAAACCTAACTCACTGATTGTAGACCTAGGAATAACCACTTTAAAATGGATGCGTTCACTGCACATTAATTCTTTGTGTGCCTGAGTAAGAGAAGCTCAGAAGGTGTTAGGCTATACCTCCACAGCTTCACAGGTAAGGTGAGAATACTAACAACACTGAAGAGACAAGTGGGAATGCAGAGAGAAAAATTGTATTATACATAAACATACTGTGCCCAAACATACATATTTCATATTTTTCTATGTAGAATCTAAGATGATGGTTAAAGTCAAAAAGATCCTGGATGATAAGGGATTTAGCTAAACCCCTCTTCTGACAGATCTCAAACTCCATTAAGACTGCATACACTGCACTGCTGAATTTAGGCATAAACCCTTCTGAAAGGATATTTTTGATGGTTTTTTAAGTTTCAGAGAATAGCTATCTGCAGAAAGAAACAGAACATGGGACATTCATATCCATTTTGACCCAAAATTGGGGAATAAGGAATCTGGAACAGCTTTATGACTGCTCTTATACAATGTATTCTGTTACAAAACTAAGGAATCTCAGTAGAATGTTGCTGGCTACAGAAACAGTCACATGCTTCTGTAAAATGGGCAATGATAATCTTGTTTATCAGTAAGTCCAGTTCTCAGTTCTAGATTTCTTTCCTGACCTAATCTAACACCACCTGGGAAATGAAAGAAGAAGGAGGTTGGTTTTTGGATAGCAAAGACAGAAAAGGTTGGGGTTTTTTTTATTTTAAGTTTTTTTAAATGTTTTTTGTCATCTGCACAAAAAAACTTTACAGAAGTCAAAAGACAGAACAATTTTAAAGGTGCTTGAGCAGTAAAATATTTTTTGCAGTCAGTGCACAATCTATATCCAAATCCTGGGCAGAATGTTATTTATTTGTACCATCACAGAGGGTGATAATTAATAATAATTTTATGTCCTGTATAGAAGGACATAGTGTGAATTTAAGATGAGGTAAAATGGCACAAAGGAAAACAAATTTCCATGTTCCTTTGCAGCATTTCAGCTTCCTCCCAGGTTTGGTTTACAGTAAAGCACACTCCAGTCTAGCAGAATAGAATTTTCTTAAATCGGCATTAATACTAAAGTAGTTATATAGTTAGAAATATTAAGTAGTTTTCTATAAGTAGTTGTGCTACTTAAATTAAATATTTATATGAAAAACAGAGCATTTAAGTTTGAGGGGTCTTTTATACAATTTTCTAATATTTTGTATCAGCTATGTAAGTTTTTACTTTGTTTAATCACTTTAACATTTAGTATAACTTATTCCAAATCATCTTTTTTACTGATCAGGATGACTTGGTCATTCAGAATGGACATCAGTGCATGAAAATATATTTCACATTGGTTCCATTATCCAAAATAAAATCTTGAATCAAAAAATTTTCAAACCTACTCATCTTTAATGTACATCTCCCTAGGCAAGTGGCTACTGTCTGGGACATAATATTATATATACCGGGAAAAGATTCTGAGTACATTACTTACCTAAAAGGATTTCCTGTCAAAAGCCAAAAATCACAATTTATGAAACCAGTATAAAATATAGTATTGTAGTGCTGTTTTTTTAGCTGAGTGTATTTTCCTCATTGCAATGATAGACACAAAGCAAATTAAAAGGCAAAATATTCCATGAGACTGCTGCAATTGGCAGACACCAAATCCCCACCCCCAAATACAAGACTGAAACAAGGGGAGCTGTTCACTCAAACACGCTTGTTCAGGAATTTGAAGGAAGACTTCTCTCAAGGCTTTGGCATTACCAAAACTGTTTAACTGGCAGCTCTTAAAGACAAGATGAGCAGCACTCAAAATCCACCTGGACATTCAAAACCCCAGGGAAGGATGTTACAGTTCCCATTGCTACAGGAGCCAAGGAGGCAGCTCAGAATCTTCCTGTAGCACACCACAGAGAATCCTTGCTAGTCTAGTTTCTTATTCTGAGAAGGAAGGTGAGGTGTCTGGGGGATGAGATCTCAGTTCTTGGAAGGAAACCATTCAGTTTGCTGTTCATCTAGCTAGTGAGATGAACTTGCAGCTTGCAAGCTGCAAAAGGCCTGGAACCAGCCTGTCACCTAAAAAAAGTCATACGTATTTCTTTCGAGATCTACCTTCCTCAAAAAAATAAGGGGCTTGCTCTGCTACCCACAGAGCAAACTGCAAACTCACAGCTGACAACAGAATTCAGATGAGGACATAAAAAATAAGGAAATCAAAACTATGAGAGCATACAGGAAGAATTTTTAAAAAAGACTGTGAAGGATTGTACATATGTAATAGTACGCAGCCATGACAACACCACAACTGATATCTCTGACTATGCCCAAAGAGCACTACAGCAATTATGGCTTAATTCCATCTTTTTATACACAGACCTGAGCTGAAAAACTACTAGGTGCTATTAGAAGCTATAGCAGCCCTAGTAATCCCTCTAGAATACCAATAATCAGTTTCTAGAGTCCACTGTGCCTTAATTTCCAAGGCCTGGCTCATGGCTAAGGATGAGCAAAGCCTTCTGTGGCAGTGCAGATCCTAAATCTACCATAAGTCATCTTTTCTTATCTAAATCTACCATAAATCATCTTTTGGCTCCTTCAGAGCTGTGAAAGGGAAGGTTGTGAGACCTGAATGGTGGAAGTTTAATTACAGTCACAAGGTCTCATGGACAGAAGTAGGTTAAGTTTGCTGAGTACCAGCCTCCATCCCTCAATAGCCATTACTGAACCCTCAGGCCTCATGCACATCACTGCTGAGGCAAAATTAATCACTGAGATACCAAATAAGCAGTGCCTCTGCACCATCCCAATGCATTGGAGTGTCTGAGAGGAGCAAAAGAATTCCCCCTGATTTCATCTGTGCATTAACATAGACCTTTAGTATTCTCTAGTGTCCCTTTACTAAAAAACAAAAAAGTTAAAATACTGGTGAGAAAGAAACAGAAAGGCAAAAGTACATTAGCAGTATTTGCCAATAAAAATTTGCAAGCCATCTACCAGGCAGACAGGACTTGATCCAAAGCCCACCGACGTCTATGGGCTGGGGATCAGGTCCTTATTCAGCTTTTGGAGCTAATTCCTCTTTGAACTGACAACTCTATGTTTAGGCTCCATATTTATCTTTGCCTCAAAGCTCTGTCCAGTCAAGTTTTGAATCCCTCCAACAACAGAGATCCCATAACCTCTCTGGGTCTCTGTGTCACTATTTGGCCTAATTCATGATGAAAAAAAAATAAATTCTGCTATCTTAGATATATGGAATTCAACTTTTTTTTTTTTTTTTTTTTTACTTTTTGAAAATCACATTAAAGCTGTCATATTTTTAATGCTCACTAAAAAAATAATAAAAAAACAACCAAAACCAAAGAAGGAACTGAAGCAGATAAACAAAGAGGCAATACAATGAAAAGAACCAAGAAAGGATTGGCTGTGTCAAAATAGACACAGTGCTGAAATCTTTTGGCTTTTATACAAACGTGACAGAGAAATTTCTCACCTGATCCCGGGAATATGGAGTATCCACTATGTGTTTGTCTGAGCACGCTGCCAGGAGAATCTTCATTGCATTTAACTGGAGCAATATTTCACAAGCCATGGTATCAAAGAAAGTGATGTTGGCAAGAGCTGCTGAAGCCAGCAGGAAAACTTCACCTGATGAGGCTTCTTGGCACAGTTCTAGGAATGCAGAAAATAAGCTGGATAAAAGTCATTCCTTCAATGCAGCTGTTAAAGGCAATATTTAAGCATCTGCGCTTGCAATAGTGATCTTATTAGCCGATATCAAGTTCATAAACAGGGAGATAAAAAAAAGGAATCAAAAAATATAAACTTAATTTTGTCAGTTATGTAACATCATAGAAGGGTTTAGGGTGGAAAAGACTTCTAAGATCATCAGCTCCAACCAAACCCATCTCTGCCAAGTCCATCACTAAACCATGGGCCCAAGTGCCACATCCACACAGCTTTTAAATACCTCCAGGGATGGCGATTCAACCACTTCCCTGGGCAGTGTTTTCCAGCATTTAATAATTCTCTCCATGAAGTAATTTTTTCCTAATATCCAATCTAAAACTCCCCTGGCACAACTTGGGGCCATTTACTCTTGTTCTATCACCTGTTACTTGGAAGAGACCAACATCCACCTCACTAGAGCCCCTGATGAACGATATGCTCTACCTAGTATACTGTTCTACTGGGAATATTGCACTGCATGTTGTTCAAAATAAAGCTTAATATAACTAAATAAAATCAAATACAGGAGGCAGAAAGCTAGAAGTAAATGATCCATGTGAGAATAATTCCATCCTCTTCTTTAGAAAAAGGTAGATGTTGCTTATCTCTAAATCTAATTCTCTGTAGTCAAAAATCATCCTGCATATTTTTCAACTTCAATAAGTGCTGAAGAGACAGCTACCTTTTAATCCCTTGTACATATGTACTTCAACTAAGATGTGAATCACCTGGTAATGGGATTTCTGCATGGTTTAAAAATTAAACATATTACAGTAATTCAATTACTGAGTTATAAATATTACAAGGAAAGTGGTGTGTGATTACTGAAACAGGTCTTGCAAAGTTATACCTGTTCTATTTTTAACACTTACATTTCTTGGGCAGAATATGTACAGCTAAAATTCCTGCTCAACTTAATGAACAACAACTGAGGAATGATCCACCAGCTAATACATTCTGGATAAGCTTTTCAGATTGGCCCTTGACTGCAGTTCACTAAAAAAAACCAGAAAATCATCTGAAACAAACCAGGTCAGATGCTGCTAGCTATAACAGAACCAAGCTCAGCACAGGTTAATTCCACCCACTGGATTCTGGGCAGTGTCAGGGCAAAAGCTTCTCCATTTGTTGCTGGACATGAGGAATAAATTGTTCCCTAGATTTCTGCATCATTAGTTCTGTTTGGACCTCTTGAAGAAGGCCTAAATACAGCTCAGATAATTCCCAGCCACAGCAGAATCCTCAGGCATTCATACTATTCTTTTTTCTTCTTTCAAAAGCAAACAAGCAAACAAACAAACAAAAAAAAAAACCCAACTGCATCCAAATTGAAGTTCTACAGTTTAACCAATAGGTTCACTAGAAAAAATTCTGAATTCACTGATCTATTATACATTAGAAATCAAACCAGAAAATCCAAACAGTACATTTTGACTTGGAGATCTGGGAGACTAAATTTCTAGACTAGACAGAAGAGAATGCTTGAATGAAAGCTCCTGGTATTTGAGAGGGAGGGAGCACACTGCCAGAAATAAGGTATTCCTCTCTTTAGAAAGCAATAAGAAATGTCATCTTGTTTTTTCTAAAGTATTCTCACTGACCCAGGTTAAGGAAAGTCTTGCTGCTACTTTTGTCTCACTTTACCATGGATCAGGGGCCTAGACAAGAAAGACAGAGCTTTCATTTTTTTGTAACAATACCCATAGATTATATGCCACTCTACTTTTCCTCTGAATTATCATACAAATGCAAATGTAGTGGTGAGCTTGAGTCCTAGCAAGTTTGGAAAATACAACAGGCATGAAGGTTACCAGCTCTCAATATTCCTCTTTTCAGGCAAAAACCAGACAAAAGGATGCTTTGCTGAGTCCTCCCTGGAGGCTCGAGATAGACTTTCACACAGATACTATTTTTACAAATATTTATAAATTCTATTCACATGAGGCCTGGAGTAAAAAAATATTATGTAATTGCAGAATTCTCTGATTCAGAATTTAAAATTGTTATTTCATCTGTTAAGGGAAGGATGGTAAACATTATTTAGGGAATATTTCTAATGAAAGACTCATACCCTAACCTGTTACTTTAACTGGACTCAGAAATCCTGTGGAAAACTTACTGACAAGTGCTGTCACAATTTCTTCCATATTTTCCAGGAAGCTGCTGAGATGCTGAGTGAATGTGAGATGTGGAGATGTGATCTGGGCAATTACTGCTGCTGCTTCTGCATGGGTGGCTTCAGAATGGCTGGTATCAGTGAGGATGTCAGTCAGGCACAGTATCCCATCCACCTATGGACAAACAAGAGGTAGAAGTTAGAAATACTATAGGAAGCACTTTTGCAACCAAAGATGGTTTTCTATTTGTCTTTTCTTGGCAGTGACTAAACTACTCCATTTATTTTCAAAAATAACTTTAACTTGGTAGCCTTTGTGTCACAGGAAGTTTCAGTTTAGCAACTACAAATGAGTTCAGCGTATGAGTTTGTTGTCCTGCCAAAAGTCTTGCAGTTCCTTCTTCCTTAATGTTTTTGTGAAATCAATTTTGGTCCAACAGAGTCTTCTCTGACAGACATCTAAAGTTAAATATAAATCCAAAAATAAGCTCTGATAAGCAAATGTTCATTGCTACTGTGCCTCATTTGAGCTCTGCTACATGACTCAAACCTCAAGGTCTAAACAGACAAAATTTTTTGCTGCTTTTCCCTGAAATTGTCACAAAGCCAACACAGGATCAAGAAGAATACTATTAAGATGACCCTGGCCAAGCTGCTCCTGATGAGCTTACAGAGCATTTATATTAAAGCCAGGTCCACACATCCCTTGCATACTTCAAAGGGAAACAGTATAATGAGCACTGACTTAAGTTTTTGCTTTTAGAGTGTTTGAAGTGCTCTTACACAGTTCAGGCAGATAGATCATATACACACATATATTGGTTTAAATTATTGGAGACCCACTGGCACAACAAAAAACAGCAAAGGGCACATCACATTGGACTCGTGAGCAACAAAACATAGCAAGGGAGTGTTCTCTGTGCACAGGGGCATAATGTGTGAACTTTCAAATTAATAGCAATGTGTTTCTCCCCATTTAACATAGCCCTGAATAACTTACCACATTGACAAGCAAGTTGTTAGACCATAGGATCATTTAGGATGTAAAAGAACCCCAAGATCACTGAGTCCAGCCTATGACTGACCACCTGGTCAAGCAGACATGGCACTCAGTGCCCTTCAGTCCTGCTGCCTCTCTTGGGCAGTACATTCCAAAGCTTGACAACCCTTTTCATGTAGGAATTTTCCTGATGTCCAGCCTGACCCTTCCCAGGTGCAGTTTGAGGCAATTTCCCCTTGTCCTGTCACTGGCTGCCTGGGAGAAGAGGTCAAGTCCCACCTTGCTCCACCTTCCTTTCACTGAGTTGTAGAGTGATAAATCTCTCCCCTGAGCCTCCTTTTCTCCAGGCTAAACACCCCCAGCTCTGTACACTTTAGAGATACAAGGAGGAGTTAAGAAGGCTTAGTACTGAAATATGCTTCAACACTCAAACAAAAAACAAACCCACATTTGTGTTGCACACCCGCTCTTGGCTCTGTCATCTCAAAGCTTCCTCACAACATCCATGTTAAGTCCTACACATTATCTTCAAAAAGGGTATTTAGCAAATCTCTTATTCTCATTTTTATTATTTATTAATGCAGAATGTTGAGTTATCTTAATTACTTATCCTGCAATGGCCATGAATTAAATTATTTGATAAGTACTGACAGTTACTGTATTTTATGAGAAAAGCTCTCAGGTAGATAGGAGTACAAATTGTCCTCTGCAAGATTATTTACTGGGATGGAGCTTTTATTAAGAAATAGACTATATCATTGAAATTCTAATAACACAGATAAATAAAAAAGAAAGTATATCTCTATTTTTCCCTAGATCACAAATGGTATTTATTGTAGAAGCTCTAGCACTGGCAAAAAGAGAAAGAATAAATTTTCAATGTTGAACTTTTTCTTGACAAGCTTTCAACATTAATCTACCTACAGCAAAATATTTCCTCCTAGTTGTGGCAGAATTCTACAGCTTGAAACAGCAGAGTCACATAATTCACTGGGCTTCAAGGTATATTAGATCTCAGTGTCAAGTATTAATCTATGTCCTCACAAGATGATTTAGTACCCAAAATGTGCTAGACAATATCATATGCAAAACCCCACAATTTTGTCACCTTGAAATCTCCCCAGATCACACCTTGTCTGGGGTCCAAAGGATGTTAATAACAACAGGCAGTATAAAAAGTTAAACATATTCCAAGAAATTCAAAAAATACTTCACAAGAAAGTTCTTCTAAGATCCACTTCAGTCTTCAGCTCTAAATTTACTGGTTAAAATTCACTTGGCCTACTTATATTCAATGCCCTTGACAAATGACTTAAGAGTACTTTTATGCTGTTTGAGAACAGGTAATGGCTTATGAAAGACAGGTACAAGTACATGGTTAGATTTTTCTATCACCAGTAATTGTGTAAATCTACATTAATGATACAAGCTTCTACTGCTGTACTCAAATTTTAAATCACATCTTTGATTTCATTATTTGCTAAGTGATAGGTTTCGGAAATTGGGAGTTGCTGAATTGTGAATAAAAAAGCAGATACGATTTTATTCAAGACAGAGATAAATTACATTTTGGGTCTGTGAAACCCAGCATTAGCTGTTCTCCTTCCATTTCAGAAACACGTAAAATACTAACAAATTCAGTCTAAAATTTTCTCCATACACTTTTCCCTCCCATCTTAAATATAGAAAATAAAATAATTCTACTTCAGCAGGCAACCCCATTTATAAGTGTCTAGCAATAAATTTTAAAATGACAGGAGAACAATCTAATAAAAGCACTTTAACATCCAAAAAGAAATTGCTGCTCAAAGCATTTTTATAATTAGGTTTCACACTGAAAGGAACTTTGGATGGCTGCCCTGTTTTCTGTTTAATTTTGGTGAAGTAATCAGCTAAATGTCAAATCTGTTCATCACCTTGGCAATACAAAAGAACCAGTTAGCCAGAAAATGCAAACAAATGAATTCCATGAATGCAACAAGATGCTGTGAAGCCCCTGCATTTGAGGAATGGCATTCAGTAAATGCTTGATCACTAATATTTCAGTATTGATAACTGGAAATGTGCCAGGAACTTACATCCTTATGAACATAGCCCTGTTGTAGAAACTTAATCTAAGTGACAAAATAAATGTGTGACCATGTTACTGCATAGATCAAGTCTTCTGAAAGGAAATAATTTCTTTTTTTCTACAACAGGAATGAATGAGTTCTGGGGCAAAAGTCTTGTTTCTTCAGTATACCTGTCCTTCTTCCTAAAAATATTAAATAAAACTAGGCATCTGTTAAAGACACCAATACAGAACTTGGGATGAATTGCATTGATGACTTCATGATTTGAAATATTACACACAACAGCAATCCTAATTCTCTGCTTCCCACAAGGGGGTTTAAGGCAGGTTTTCCATGCCACTCTGGGAACTAAGACCCATTACCTTCCTTTTAAAAATGTCTATGTTCATTTGTATAAAATGCTGCTGAAGGCTTTTTCTCATACTTTCCCTACCATTCCTGTTCGCTCACTTCACATTCAGATGATCCCTACGTATTGGTAAAACTTTGGTCAAAACACTTTTTTGTCTTCTCTAAATTGATCTCCAGCATCATTTAGTGAGACTGGAAAGTCTTACAGGCTTCTGTCAGCTCATTTTCCACTGTGAAATCCATGGATAATACAATCAGCCTAAATCTCGGTGGTTCTAGTAAGAACAACCAGCAGATTTCAAAGCAGTTTTATAGAAGAATAAAATGGAGATGCTGAGATCCAGAGGTAGGGCAGCAAATGTGGAAAAAATATCACAAAGGGTATTTTCCATTAAATAATCTCAATTTTCCCAGAAGACAATTTCACAAGCAGAGGCTGCACCCAACAGTCAAGAACTGATAGATGAGAGCTGTGTGTCTTCTCTTGCTTCACCCATGCTGTGTAAAAGCACCTGCACAGTTAACCTGTCCTAACCTGAAGCTAGGACAGGTTAACTGTGTAGGTGAAGACATGAACATAGAGAAATTTATAAATGTGGTTACAAACCCAAACACATCAAAATTTATAGGATGAGGAAGAGGGTAACTGAGAAAGAAAGCAGGGAGGGAGGATTATCCTATTCATCCAGCAAAACCCATGTATTGTTATTCTGATGACTTGTTACTGAGTAATGGAATTGAATGAGATGATATAGTATCAAAGTGATGTCATTAAAACATCCCCAAATATAATCCTTAATAATCCAAATTACTGCAACAATTCCATGGCAGCAGCAGTGACCAGTGAACAAAACTGCAATGATTTTATAACTAATGCTGTACAACAGTGGCCATGGCACCTAATTTAAAAGCCCTATTGTGTACACCATGGAATAGTGTGTGGCTGAATAGAAGTTGACCAGTTCCCAACTCAGTAGCTTTGAAACGTCTGTCAATAACTTTAGCTTTGTATCTAAACTGGTGGTGAGTTGTGTTTTGGTTTGCAGCAACTTTGACTACAACTTCCCTTTAAAACTCCCTTCCTCCAGATGGAGCCAAGCTGATGAAGAGGTATTTTTTCTTTCTGATGTTTATCCACCAAGGAGAAGTGTAAATTTGATCTAGGAATATTGTTATGTGCATAAGAGAAAAGACATTTGGCCGTATCAGCTTGAAGGATGCATTAAACATGGCAATGCCTGAGTAGCAACCTTACATCAATGCTGCAGGGAGAAGCAAAGTGCAGAGCAAGATCAAATAAAAAGATCCTTACTCTGGACTATCCAAAAGTCAAAAGATAAATCCTGTGCAAACCCTTTCTCCCTATGAAACCAAGAGGAAGCAGCCCTGCACCTCAAAATTCATGTTCCTCAGCACTCAGAGATGCTCTAAGTTTGTTGCAGATAGGAAGTACAAGTGGTTGTCAAAGAGATAATAGAGAATAAGTCATTTTATAGAAAGGATGGAAAAAATCAGAAAAGTCGATATCCAAGACAAGACTTCTCTCTTGTCTTTGCTTCAAGGATAAGAGAATAGCTGGCTTTGAACTCCCTCAATATTGAGAACTGATGTGAAGCGTAAAACAGTCTTTTAAAGCATTTTTGTGGTTTATAAAAGAAACCAGGCACTGCACTGTTAGCCTAGCAATATTCACATATCCCCAGTCCCATAAATCACAGCTTACATTGCTTCAAACTACCCCCCACAAATATAAGTGAAATACCCAAGGATAAACTCACCTTTCCTGAACTACTCCAATGTGATATCCCTCCATTTCTACAGGATAAACTCTGAGTGGCTGCAAAGGGCATGAGCAGAGACTGCAAAGGAATTCACTTGCAGCTATGCAGAAGTCACTGTAGTGCATGTAGGTGTTCACAAAATTGGGTTACATTGATAAAACAGAAGGAAAACCACTGGTCACAAATGAGCACAGCAGCTTACAGGGGAAAGAAAAGACATTTGCAATTACCCTCATACCCAACATTTGTTACATTTTTTTTCTCCTATTCTGTCAAACAATCCCAATAATGACTATGTTATCTGTAGAGTCAGAACCCTGTAAGAATAAGAACGAACAATTTATGATAAATATTATGATATATATTTAAGGAAGAACTATTGATTATATATATGATAAAGATTACATATTATAAAGATTAAATTCATGAAGTTATGTGACACATGACACCAAATGTTTCTCAGATTCTTGTGCCCTACATTTCTGAGGGCTGGATACAACAGCTTGTTTTTAAGCTGCAAGAATCTATTCCTATTTGTAGGGTTTTCTTGGTATCTGCATCTGCATTACAAATTCCAGAAAGTACATGCTTGTTTCTTTTAAATAATGGATAAGGCTTTATACATTATATTTTGGGGACTGAAATCCATTAAAATGAAGCCACACAGACCCAAAAAAGGACTTGTCAACAAGATGAGAGGAACTGTCAAGTGGTGTACAAGAATGCTGAACAAGATACTGGGACCCGAAGTCTGAATTAAGGAGAGACCATACATTAGTCATTTTCACATAGCCCTCATTTTTATTTACCCTGGGGGGGTCATAGCCTAAGAAAAAGAAAAACACCCACCTCAACTACTCCTATAAAAAACAGGGGCTCTGGGTTATGTGTAGCAGGGCACTCCAGAAAATGAGATGTGCTCCCTGAAAAAAATATGCACCAGTCATCTACTTCTAAATAAATAATGTCACAGACACTTCATGGTGTGAGGGTAAATTCTCCAACACCTAGAGCCTGGCATTTAAAAACAAGAAGACTCTTTCAACATGTTTGATTACTTTGTATCATTTAGGTTTTGGAGTGACACCATGGTTTTTATTTTCTAGTATCTTTTAGTGTAGTTCTTCACAACAAAAAAAACCCCAAAACTCATGCACATTGCATTTTTGGAGGACCCTCATTTTAGTAGGATAATGGGAAATGGTCTCTATCCAAAAAGAGCAGCATGGAGGTCACAGCCACTCATTATCACCTAATCTAACTCTCCATAGTGTCTTTCCTCTCTCAGGAAAAGTACCTGATAATCTTCCTGCTAGAAGTCTTGATTTGTTCATGTCAAAAATTTGAAACCTTAATTATACTGCAGATTTAATTTATAATGTTGATAATCCCTGGTTTTATTATTACTATAATTGCACATACAATTTCTCTCATTGAATTAAAATTCTTGTCCAGGTGTATAACGTTATATCCTGACTTTCACACAAATACAACCCTACTCTATTCTCAAATTACAACAACGGAAACACCACAGTAGAAAGCAGAGTTACATTAGAGAGGCAGAGAAAGTGAGCAATGGACATGCATAAGAGTCAAAAAAAAGCACAACATCCTATTTTAAATATGAGATTTTTGCATACTCTTTTAAGAAAAATATCCTTCTGCAAACAATTTTCCTGCATTTCTCATTTCAATGGTGTCAGTCAATTTAGCCTAAAAATATTCACCCTCTAAAATGCACGGCTTCTGCAGTATTTCAATCATATGTACACTAATCAAATGCACTATTATAGTAGAATATTTGTATAATGTAATGTATTAAATATAAACAGTAAATTGCTCAGAAAAATGGTTTTACACCTAAGTCCACATAGTTACCAAAACTGACTCAGTGCTTTACTCATAGTTCTCCTCCCAAAATTTCTGTTGCTGTTACGAACAGTGCTATGAGGCACCAGGCATTAATAGAATTGTTTGCTACATTCATTACTTCACAATGGCTGTTCAATTATTTTAATAAATTATTTTAAATAAATTAGCTCCAGAACCAACCTTGGATGTGCCAGATTTTTATTGGCAGAGACTTTTTACAAGCAAGTTATGGAGTTTTATGATACCCATTTATAATGAAAACACTCACAGTACTTTTGCTATAAAACTTTTAGTGAGCAACTCAATAAGAGTTCATTCGTGTTGTAATAACAACAGAGGAAATTGCTACCCTTATTTAAATAAAAAATTCACAAAAAGTGAAAGAGGGGTAGTTTTTATCGGGTGAGAAATGATAGAACTTTATTGGCTACAGTAGACCCAAGTTATTTGATCCTAAGATTCCTCTCCTGACAGTTTGGTAAATCTCCTTGGGTCTCCTGCATTGATTTATGTCTATGACTGCAGTGGCAATAAAATATTTTCAGAATTGCTTTAAGCCAAAGAAATTCAAGTTTAAGATCAGCTGTTCCCATACAGTCTTTATGAGAAGTCAGAGGTCTACTAGGAGTCATCAGGTAAAGTGATCTCAGATGTTTTTCTCTCCATTAGCACCTTCCAGTGCTGCTCTTTGGTCAAATACAGTTGCTACATTGATTCTACACTAGAAGAAATAAGAACAATCCTTAGACTCTGAGAAAATGGAATATTTTTACAAGCTGAATTTTGATTTTTCTTCTACTCAATATTCTTGGCTGTCTTAACAGGTCTCAACATAAAGAACCCCTCTTATGAAGAATAATAAACACATATATTTAAAGTTAAGCTAGTGTTTGAACTAGGAGGAACAAAACCACAAGTTTTGTTACACTTTCAGTAGAGATTGTTCTTCCAACACATGAAAATCAAAGGATAAGTACCATACAGCACTTTGATACAGGGGCAGTTACATTCTGCATTACAATTCATATTTCCAAGTCAGCTTATTTTCATAAGCTGATCTAACATCAGAAAAATGTGTCAGAACTAGCTGAAATTGAATTTACCTAATGAGCAGATTCCAGCTTCAATAGCCCAGGATCTTCTCAGGGTATTTTGGATAGATAAATGTGGAAGTGTTATGTTATGGCAAAGATAAAACCCCAATTTGCCTTATTTTAGCTTTTTGTTTTAGATCTGGGAAAACAAATACGTTGTTTAGGAAAATCCCAAACACTGTTCTGATTCTGTCATCCAGTCACTGCCTGTTTTTCTAATATTGTTCCTAATCCAAAAACCAGTTTTCTCATTTTTAGAAAAAATGCAAGGGATGTTATGGCAGAAGGAATTTAACAGCTCCAAAATACTAAATATTAGTGTTCCTCAATAAGGCTCACTTCTCATAAGCAGTAAAAACTCTCATTCCAAACTCCAAACCAACTGAATCCCCCAGATCTGTAAAGCTCAAGTCTGGACTAGAAATTTCACATGACCAAGCTGCATTCTGCCATCTGCCAGTCCATAAAGAACAGAAGAGCCACCACAGGTCTCCATAGAATGCTGTTGGCTTTCTCCTGGACCCAGGAGAGCTCCCCGGATTAGGATCTGTTCTGGTTCACAAGGAATCAAAGATATAATTGAGCATCTAGAAGTGATACTAGGAAAGGGTGACAGCCAGGATTCTGAGGTATATATATACATCATTCTGAAACCAGAGCTACTGAATCCTTCAGGCCAAAGAATATAACTTGAAATCAAAATGTACCAGACTTCTAGAAAGAACTCAAATTCAAGGCATCCAAAAGAAGGAAAATGCTATTTTGAAGGACAGTGTCTTCCTAGAATGAAACTGTGCTTTACTGGACTTTCTCCTGAAACTTGCCTTCTCTGCACTCCCCATTCCCAAAAGAATTAACAAAATCTATATCATTTTCTAGGCTATCTAATCTAGAATTATTCAGACTGTAAATAAAATATATTAATAGAAGTATTTTCCCAATATTTAATCTCTACAGCTGACAAAGAACAAAAGGAAGAAAGAACTGTGGACATTTTATTTATATTACCATCACATCTCAGAGTACAAATATGTCCAACTTCATTGGGCAGCAGGCAGAGTCCTGGTCACATCCTTTGCACCCTTGGGAAAGTGTAACAAGCCAGAACTGCCACTGAAAGCAATGATAGCAACTGCTAGGGAAAAGCTACTGCAAAGTCTATGCTGTCTTTCTCACTATTTTTTACCAAAGATGAATTTAGCACATGAATTTAACTTTTTTTTTTGAAATTTACTTTGACTGATATCAGATGAGGAAATTAAACCATATAAAACCAGATTCAACATAAACAAATTATATCAAATTCAAAGGCAACAAGGATCCTGGAGGAAAAAAATTATCAGTGCAAATGACTTTTAAAAATATCCCCCATGTTGCTTATAATTAGATTAGTAGCCTCCAAATAAAAAAAATCAGGCCAATCTCTTGTACATATCTTCTTTTCCTCTCTACATAAGAGGAAGAGATGTTCTAGTAAAGATCATTCAAAACTGTCTTGAAGTGAGTCTCTTGTGCGCTAAGAACTGACAGCTCTCTCCACAAATAAAGAGCATCCTCAGGGTTTATTTCACCCAAAATGTGTGAAAAGTACCGTGCAATTGAGGCATAAGAATTATATGACAAACTGAAAGTTTCACATTCTTCAGTGAAATTAGGAGCCATCAATAAAATCCTTGCACCTAGACCTAGTTAAGCTAAGAGCTGTTCCACATCCCATGTTGTCCTAAAAGGAACTCTAGGTCTTTACAGGTATGAATGCTCTCAGACTGCCTGGCCACTTAGGTGTTCTGTTCACAGCACCTGCTCTAAAGTTCTGTATAAAAACCTAAATAGCTGTTGTTGCACTGAACATGTGGACTTTTGTTTTCAAAATATTTATAGAATTGCCAGTTTTTGAAGCAACTCTTATCTGTGTACATAGAAGAGTTAAGATACATAGAAGAGAATACAGAATACGGGGGGAAGGCTTGCACAGGTTTGTTTTTTGTTTTTTGGGTTTTTTTTTAATCTTAATTTGCCTAATCTGAATTGCTTGGTAGGCAGATTTCGGGTTTTTTAAATTAAGTTTCTGTCATTAAAAACCAAGTTGAAAATGCACTGATATTTTAATGCACTAGATGGCATAATGATATTCATATTAGAGAGATTAAATGATTCACCAGCATCCAGATACTTTGTTGGATAAAAGAAGTCACCCTTTCTGCCCCATAAGACCCTTCTAGGTGGGGTTTTGTCTGTGACTATGATTTTTACTAGCACCCATATCAAATACCAATAACATTTATTTCCATATTGCTTCCCTTCAAAATAGCTTCCATATTGCCAACAGCAAAGATTCACCATGAACTCTGGAGATTCATTAGTCCCACCACTGAGCAAAGACATTTCTAAAGCAAAGTAGATCCAAACCACCTTTGCGTGATCCTTGACATGACAGAAAACTTATGTTTTCCACTCCTAATGCACAAAACCTGCAGGATAACTCTGTCACATCCATTGCCAACCACCATGGACAGGTTGCCCAGCAGCAGCAGAGATGCTGGCTGGCTTTTTACTGACACTCATGGCTTAGATCTTTAGTTGTTTTAGGGGAGAGCAACTTTAACCAGAAGTAAAATACAGGAGTCACTACAAAGATGAACGGCCAAAGTAAATGGAAGTACTTCTTCCAAAACCCTAAGGATTTTTAAGGAAAGGGCAAATGCTTTTGTTCAAAATAACTGGCCACAAACCATTCTTCTTGGAAAAAAAAATAAAAAGCACCAGCAGTCTAATCAGATGGCTTTTAATGAGTTTTAACTGATCTCTGTTAATTCAATTGTAAATCTTAGAATCTATGTTACTGAAAAGGTCTTTGACTGTTATATCCTTACCTGTCTCTCTCTCTCTCTGTGTTATTTTCTCTTTATTTAAATGAAAAAATACTAATTATTGGTATAGACTTACTCTTCTTTTTAGGACTAGAAGGATCAGAAATCAGCACTCCTATCTTCTTCAAGAAATAAGAGAGAAAGAGAAGGGAAAAAAGCCAGTGTCATCTTGACTTAAAATCACTTCCTTGCCATTACTACTTTCAGCAATTGTCATTCTTTGTCTTTTGGGGGTTTTTTTCTGTAAGAAAAATCAATTGTAATTACATGAGTATGTCTCAATTACCTGTCCTTTTTTTTTGGGCTGAATGTCCTGGTCTGATTAATTGGACTTCTCTGTCCTAATGTCTTCTCCAATACCACAGGTCCTAAGTGCCTTACCTTCTTCGTACATTTTGTGGCTTCATTTTTACTGGTTAATACAAGACATAAATTCTTCTAGCAGAGAAATGTGACAAAAATTAAATGCAAGTGAGTTATTTCATGTTTAAAGGAGTTTGAAGGGAAGATGAACCAAAGGAGAGCAGCAAACAGAATTTTTACTCAGAGTAACATCAATATCATTAATACACTGGCAAAGCTGGTAAAATAAAGGTGCAGGGTGTGTTTCTCAGCCTCATCTGATACAGCCACACATAAATCCATGGGCTGGAAAATTCACACACCACCAGTTCCCTGGTGCAAAAATCATCAAAAATCCTTTTCTGAGTGAGGAGAAAAGCAATTTGTCATGGCCTTTAAATAAGTAAATAAATTTAGCTAACTGGAGCAGGAAGTCAGTCATGTGTCTTCATCCATGAATATTTCCTAGGTGAGATCCTGTGACGTGTAACCCAGTTCTTCCAGGATACAGGATGAGACATGAGCAATCTTTAGTAACTAAAAGGTGATTTATGCCTTCTAACTACTTTTCTCAGAACAAATCAGGTATCTTGTTCAAAAAAAAAAATTGCAAGCCTATTCTAACAGCTCTTTTGCCCTCACTTTAGTTAAAATTGCTTTCTCAGCCTAGGCAGTAGTAAAGCACCATGTTCGGATCAGCCACGAGGTTCACATTACACATCTGGGGGAGATTCTTACTCCTGAGTGATTTCATTTCCCTTTCATAGCCTGTGCTTTGATAAAAAATTGAAGATAAAAGCTTACTTACCTACAGCCACATGGTATGTGGCTATAGGCCATTCAATAATGCTATTTATTATCCTTCAAATGAACTTTCATTTCTCTAGAAATTGAGTGTTTCTCAGACTGAATAATAACCAGATCAACATAAGACCTGGAATGTGTTTTCCTGCATCCAGCCACTCTTTGCAGATCTAGAAGAATTCCAGCAGGGACAAAATGCCAAAGTCTGTGGTGCTTATAATGAAATGCTAAAATAAATGCAAAAGGAAGAAAGTGTTAAAACAGTTAAGGCTGGACAATTTCTAGGAACTCAGATCATCATTCTAATTCCTCACATTTTTGTGATCTTATAAGGCCTATACATAACAGGAACTGAAATCTGAGCTCAACAACACCTTGTGTGCAGGAGCATCATTCTAATTCACTCCATTCTCTTTAGCACAACATGTCAGCTATTCCCAAATCCCTGCTCATCAGAACTACTTGCAATACATGATTCCTGGGTAAGCAATAACCAGAAGATGACAAGCGCAGATAGCCCCCTTCCCCATGGAGCAGCATGTTGACCACCCCATAGCAAATAATATTCTTTACAGAAATCTGATAGACAATTTATTTTATAGCATGTTTTTTTGAGGTTGTTCTGCTTACAGCTTATTCTTAGTGCCCATATATTTTATTGGTGCTGTGTTAGCATTACCTGAATTTAAACCTTGAAGACATTTTTCCCTTGATAATTCCTTCCCTCCTTGACACTCCTGGCATTCCTCCTGTTCTCAACTCTTCTCTCATGCACCTTACAGTCTTTCCAGAGTGAAACTGAGCAAGGAGCTATGCTTTCCTTCTGATCCCTCTTTCCCCCCATACACAAATCCTGCTCCTCACATTCTCTCCAAGTTTTTCAGGCAGATACTCTCAATATCCAGGCATTACTCTCAGAGCAGTGGGAATAGAAGGCATTTTTCCCCACTTCCCCAAGGAGGCTCTTGCATTAGATGTTGCTTAAAGATTTTTTTTTTTTTAATGAATGCAGGTAAGGCAGAGGGTCTATCCTGTAGGAAAACAGGCCGTCCAGGTTGTTGTGAATAGATAAGAGAACCTTAACTTTTCAGATTAAAACCCTGTTTGTCATGGCTTACCTTGATTTAGGAGGATGCTTCAGTGGTGCATAGCTTTGGTCCCCATAAACCTGCCTTCCCAAATCCTCTGCTGCCTTCCTAAACTCAGGATAGGTTTGGGTAGACCATACCCAGGAGCAGCACAAGCTTTGCTGTAATTCCAATCTCCACTGGGTGCCACTATTGCATAGTATAATGTGCATTTACTGCGGGGAGTCAGCAGCCTGGCAAAACTGACTTTTAACTTGGGCTTCCCTGTCGTGAAGTTTTCAGACCAGATGTGGAGAATTATCACTTGGTTTTTATTACCCTAAAACGCCACGTGATAATCATTTTAGCACAGAAATACGAGGATGGTTTAATTCTTCCTAGATCACTACAGCTGAAAAGCTCTAATGCAAAAGTGCTCATATTCTTTCCTGATTTTGTGCTGGAATAAGCCTTTCTGCCCCATGTGTGGATCTCTTCCTCCATGCTGACTGATAATCAATTTAGCCCTCTATTTTGCCCTATCTTTTTTAATCTCACTGCAGCGGGCCTGAATTAGATGACCTTTAAAAGTTCCTTCCAGCCCAAATTATTCTATTGCCTTGTCTCCAGCTAAAGTGCTTTGAACACAGCTTAACCAGCACAAGGGTAAAATCCTACCACAGACACCTTAAAAACACTCAGTGCTCTTAAACTGTTTTCACATCCCAAGGATGGCAGTAACATTGAAATACATTATCAGCCCAGTTTTAAATTAATAGCAATTAAGTATTAGTTTTATGGAGTGGATTTAATTGCCATTTGATGGTGCATGGATATCCACAACTGGATAGATACCATTCTGGTGATTTGAGCTGTAATCTAAAAAGACTGAAATTTAATCCTATTAATCACTTTTTTAAATCATGGCCAGACAATTCAATCACCTTTGGTCTATTCCACATTATCCTTGCTCTTGTATTTTGCTTCATTTCCTTTTCCCAGGCCTCAAATAAGTAACTAACTAAATAACTAAGCAATATCAACTAATATTATATTAATAAATAAAAATATTTAAATGTATACATTCTATTAATATATGCAATAACCTATGGAATCAGATAAATAAATATTATCTAATGGATACTTTGAAAGCTTACAGAAAACATGCAAAATTCTTCCAGGCAAAACACTGATACCAGGAGATTTTCATGCCAGCCTCCCATCCTGGAATGATTTGTTATCCTACTCATTTGGCAGAGCTGACATAAACACAACTGCTGCAAGTTGTTGAAGATGAGGGAAGCAGTGTCTCAGTGTTTATGAAGTTTACTTTTGTAACTTGGTCTTTCCTCTCACTTCTCTCAATACTCATAGAAAATGACACTAAGAAGTAAAGAAATGTCTACAGTCACTGGCCTTTGAAAGGATCTCAGCCTTTTCTAGCAGAGATCCAAAACACTTCCTTGAAAATCTGATATATTCTGGCACAGGCTTTATTACAAACAGAAGCTTGAGCAATTCTGCCCAATATTGGTTATATTAAAAGAGAGATGGGCAAAAAAAGAGCATGTAAGGATTAATCTAGCAGTCTAGACTTTTCTAAGGCCAGAAGATACAGCAGCAAGAGAGAACAAGACTATCCAATAAAGCAGGGAAATCAACAAAAACAAACAGCAAGTAGAGTGAATCCTTATCTGACCCACAGTTGTTCAAAGCCAGCTAAATCATTGGCACCAGCAGCTACACAGATCTGTGGTGCAGGTCTGGAGGCAACAGGTAAGACCTGTGCTCTGCACCTGGACATTCCTGCACTACTGGAGACTCAGAAGTGGCTGCTTGTGGCTAAGGAGAAACAGCTATTCACATGGCAAGGTAAATTAATAAGGTCAAGAAATTCACCCAGGGCAGGAAATAGAAACACCTGCAAAAGAAAATGGAAACAGAGGCAGAATTTCATACTGTTAGAGCAGTTCTGCTCTAGGGCTCCCTCAGCATTCCAGCTGCTGTTCATCAGACTTGGCAAACTGCAGGAGTGACCATCACCCATGTGGTTGCCTCCATTATGCCTATGTAGTAAATCATGTCAGGAACAGCAACAGGACAAAAGGACTACCTACCTGCTCTTCAAATGGATCTGTGTCTATCAGGCATACCAATGAAGATGTGAAAGAATGGTCGCAGATGGAAAGTTCAGGTTTATAAACCAATTTGTGCTTATCAAAACCTGGGAAATCTCTGTCTTTCTGTACTAAAAGTTTCAGGGTAGGACAGCCCAGTCACACTTTAAGCAATTTAGGACACTTTCAAGAATCTAGGATGTATATGGTCTTTCCTACCTCACCAACAGATCAGGAAACTGTCTGTGCACAGCCACCAGGAATGGGACTTGTGCTGCCTTCAGAATTCTTCTGGGCAATTGTCAGGGTTTTAGCAGAAGGCTTTAAGCTCAGCATAGCTTTCCAATTTTATTTATTTTTTTTAGGGTTCGATATGTTTCTTTGTTTTAACTTTCATTTCTTCCCCTTATTTTATAAATTGTAGTTAATCAGGGACTCTGACCAGTAAACCTGAGGATTAATAGACAATAGGGTGATCAGGAAATTATGTCATCACAGGCAGATCTTTCGTGGCTCTTGCTGTACATCTTTATGTGACTCAGTACATTTTTATGTGGCACAGGGCTCAGCTTTATGAGTGTCCAGCTCTGCAGTGCCTTCAGTCAGACTGAGGCTGTCACAAACTCTTTTCAGAAGGGGTTCCTTTGAAAATTCAAGATATACATAGAAAATGTTTGTCTCCATATAAAATATAGCTGTACATGTAGGTGAGAGGAAAGGATATAAAGTCCTGAGGGACAGAGGGAGCACCTTTAGCTGGTATATTGACCTCTCTGTTGTAACCAAGAACAGCAGTGTAGGGACTAGTAAACATAATTAGATAGTTCTGCTCTACTGTCAGATACCACTGGAGTAATGACATCACAGAATTTCATGGCATACTGAATAGAAAAAAAACCAGCTTGTTCAGTGACAGATGCTATAGGTCCCCTATTGAGTGTCAACAAGTCTTCATGGGATGTATGCAAGAGAAAATTTGGCCTCCCTTCAAAATCCAATTTTCTGAAGTGTTTATGCCAGAAATGCCCATTTTTAGCAACTCAGCTAAGCTCATTTTTAAACAAAGACAGACAAGAAGACATTTGGACTCTGGCAGAGACACACAAGTGTGTCTTATGGAGACACAACAGAAGCTAGGAACAAACATTGGTTATACCAGCTGGCTTGGGATTAGACATGGACTGTCTGTTGGATGATGCATTGGCTGGATTGTCACAACCAGAAAGTAGCAGTCAACTCCTTGGGGTCCAGATGGAGAGCAGTGATGAGTGGGTTCCCTCCTCAGGAGCCCATATTTGGACCAGTACTGTTTGATATTTTCCTTCTATACTGTTTTCTTGTGCTTGAAACTAACAACGTTTCAAAAGAAGTGGTGACAGTAAAATAATGTTTTCTGTCAGTTATATATGAAGTATGAAGGAAGGGCACACATGTCCAGTGTGACAGAATTCTCAGTATGAGGACATCATGTCAAAAGCCTTACAGAAGTCCAGATAAATGGTATCTTCCCTTGTCCATGAGTTTAGTCACTCCATCATAGAAGCCATTCAGCTGGTCAGGCAGGACTGATCCTTGGCTAATTTAAGTCACTGTGAAAACTTCTCCACACCTTCTTTGTGAGAACAAAGTGACAAAGATGAGTTCCTACAAAAGGAAAGGCTTCTGTCTTCTTGATTCTACTTGCTGGTCCCATGAGGATTCCTTCTTCATCTCAGTTGAAGGTCCTTGTCAGACAAGCATATGCATATGCCCTGACCCATACAAAACTTTCTGATCCATTCCCAGGGACTGCAAAGGAACCAACTGAAAGCCCTCATAAAGGAAAAGCTTGAGACAGGACTGCAAGGGAAGGAACAGTCAGTGAAAGAGCTTCTGTCTGGGAACTTAATGTTAGGCAAGAGAAGAAAGGTACAGGTCAGGTAAATATACAAGAAATGCTGTTAGATGTTTAGCTAACAGGATTATTATCTTTACCAGAAGAGGTTGTTTTTCCAACAGCTCTTTAAGTGTTTTCAAAGATGCTTTATGAAACATGAAAGTTTTAGTGTAAATCAGGCAGTGTGCCAGACCTAAGTGGTTTCCTGCAAACAAGCCTAAGCAAAAAAATCCAGCGACACACAAACACATCTCTACATCATCTGCCATTAATTAGTGTTTACCCTTCCCTTATTTTAAGAAATACCTGGAGACACCTACTTATCATGGGTGAGCTTCAGGTAAGTCACATGGTAGCTCTGAGCTTATTACAAGGCTGGAGTAAGAAAAATCTCACAAAATTAACTTCCTTTGGTTTGTTAGGAGCACAGGCAAGACACTTCACCTGAGTAATGCCAGCCCTGACCTCAAACGTACATCACAAGGAAAGGATACCAGCTTTCACCTAATTAGCCAGCTGGATTACACTGGGTTTGATTTCCTTTGTTTCTTTTTTACACCTCCCTCTGGAAAACAGTCATCTCCACTAAGGGCTAGTTTTTGGCCCCTGTAGCAGAGTCAGAATATTACCACTAGGAAAATCCTGAGTTTTTTTGTTTTTATAACAAATAACCTCTTTTGTCTGAGGGTAAAGTTAAACTGCTGAGCACTCATTTAAATCAATCAAGCCTACTGGTAGAATGTTTAATAGCAGCCAGGGCTAGAACTGGCCAACACTGGTGTTGTAAAGTTTCCTGCATATATTTTAAACTTGTTTTCTAAAGAGCTTTCTGACATTTTTGCAGTGATAGGTACTGAGGACAAGGAAGGAGAAAAGAGGGTTTTGCCAAATATTTTGACTGTAATTTTGGCAAATATTGTGTGAAACCAAACAAAAACCACAAGCAACTGTATAAAATTAAAATTTTCAAAATACAAACTTGTGGATTTCCCTCTCGATAACAATATCCAGATTTTTCGCATTTTGGGAGCCCTCCTTGGACCTGGTTTGCAACAGTTCCTTAGTATCTGCAGCTAGAAAAGATTCCCAGCTTATAGCTGGACTGAATTGTGTCACAGCAGGGCTCTTGGAGCCTCCCTGCCTAAGTGTGAGCTCTGGGAAGTGCTGTGGTGCAAGGGCTTGTCAGCACCACTGCATCTGGAGGAAGGGCAGTAGCACTCGTGGGAACGCAAGAGTGGCAGAAGTGGTTTTGGAAAAGAGCCAAGTTGTAAGCTGAACATAAGCTGAGGTTTATGTGTTTTGCTAGTTTGAGCTACTACCAAAAAGCAAGCACAAGGAAGTGGTCAGTTGATTCAGAATATGGATGCTTTTGTGATGAAAACCAGTTTGCTGTAGTGCTCCCACATCCTGTAACCCCAATAGGTGAACACTATCTATTTCCAGACCAAGCCAGTGACTTTGTCTGACAGCCTCCATCATGTTACCCTCATGTATGACTGAGATCGGCTCATTTATGAACATACAGAGCTATTTGTTTCCTACTGGAATGACCTAAAGAAAATAAATATAAATCACCTGGAACCAGGAGAAAAAATTTCCTAATTTTGAGAGCTTTGGTCAAGCAGTACTTCTGTAAATATAGTTTTATATTAGTAAGGAATCCCATAGCTGCATTTAGATGAATGAAGAAAGGATTTTCTCCTTTTGCTTTTTGGTAATGTGAATCTGAGAATAAGGTCCTTCAAAATTAAAAGTGTATTACATTTTTGAAAATCAATGTTATGCAAGCAGGAATAGATACACAAAAAAACATATAGAGCACTAGAAAACTCTCAGAGTTAATAAAGGTGGGAAAATAAACATGAGAGAAGGATTAGAAGGAAAAAGTAATGTTGATAGTGAATCCTCAGGCTCCAGAGGCATTTAAATCCCCGATGTGCTACCAGATCTCTGCAGGAAGGTACCTGCTCTCCTTCCTGCAGAGGTCTCAGAAACCAGTGAGGTTTTAGGTAAGCTCAAGGATCAGCCAAACAAGAAAGGGAAGCCCTGAGCAGTAAACTCTTCAGACTTTTCTATGATCCAGAAAATTCATCTACAATACTGAGTCACAAAATCTACAGCAGGATGGATTAGTTAGATCAACTATTATTATTAGCTATAAGTTAGATCAACTAACTATATCTAACTATAACTTAGATCAACTTATTATTAGCAGAGATTTTATAGAGGGCAACTATCTACTTGTGTTCCTTTTACAAGCATTTTCACTCCTATCTCTCCTTTATCATGGCTACAGATAAGCTATTTAGAAAGTGAAACCTAAACACATTCAGTACATGTGTTTACACCTGGCTACAGATGCAGATATGAGATGCAACAGTTTCCTGGTGAGTGAGAAGAAAAAGTCTATCCAAGTTATTCATCTGTTAGGTCCTTCTGTAAGACCATCTCTTTCCAGATTTCTGCCTCTGTCAGGGACAAGGGGAATATTTGAGGTCCAAAATAGCTCTCTGCTTGCACTCTTTTTAAATGCTTCAATTGATTGTCATTAATCTCTGCCTTCAGTTTAGGAGCTGAGTAAGCTGTTTCTTTTATCTTAAAATTAAATTTTCTTGATAGATGATGATGATTATTATTATTAGGTAGGGAAAACCCACCTGTTATTTGATGTGCTGGCTTCTGTTCCTTCGGACATCATTTGTGGATAATTCTCTGCCCTGATCACGGTCATCACTTTAGGTAATACTTTAAATTGTTACAGAAAAATCATCATCTGGTGATTTCCAAATTATTTTTCATTTATAAAATTCTCTTAACATCCTGACTTTTGAAACATAAATCTGGAGCTATTTGGAGAGCTTGAAATAAAATACTTAGCGAAATATAAAATCAATAAATAGCATAAAATACTAACAGAACTGACTGCAAAAACCATGTGTAAATTATATGGGAGCCAAACAAGTGCAGAGCAGTAACCTGGCACCAGTCCAAAGTTTCAAAATGAAGTTGGAGGGAATGGCTATCCACAGGCACTGCTCCAAGTTGATCTTGCTCTTTGAAGTGTACACCTCAGTAACCTGGCATAACCTGGGGTCTTTGCTTTTCAGCTTTTAAAATCTATTTCAAGGAAATTTATCTTTTTAAAACAAGAAGGAAAAAGAGATTTGTAGGGTCTATCCTGCATCTCAATTAATGAAACTGAGGTGTATAAAAAGGCAGAGCTGAGGGATAGAGTAGAAGAGTGGTTGCTCCTCCTTCAGTAACTGCATCCTGTATGGAAAACAAATGCCAAAGTACACCTCATCCTATCAGTTCTCACTTGTTGATGGATCTCTCACTGCTCTGCAGCCATGAAAAAAGTATAACAGTGGCAAGATTTACTACCAGAAAAGCAGTGATAATACCTGAATGCTGCTGCAATGCCTTCTTCTGATCAGGTCTTGCTGAAACATGGAAAAAACCCAATAAAACAGGGCTGCTTTGACTGCTGTGAAATTTTTGCACATGGACACATTATCAAAGATTCGTGCTTAAGCAATATACCCCTTTCAGTACAGGACAAACTTCACAAAGCCTAAATCTGTGGGTGATGTGGAAAGACTCACTACAGGGAATGGACTTCAAGTATTCATTGTTGGGTTAGAAGACAGCTCATCTTAAATTGACATACAAATCTATTCATAAATTGTTAATATTAACAATTTACAGATAGATTTTAATGTCAACTCATAGGTTGCCTGTTCAACTCCATTGAAAAGGCAGATAAAGTTTATCAAAAAGATCTTTTACCTATTTAACTCTAAAAACTTTTCCTTTGTGCCACAGCACTGTGTTCAGTAGTCAACAAATTAATATTTACTTAATGAAATTTATTGCCATCAGAAATCTCAGTCATGAACAGACCAACAGATGTGCATGTCTGCTGACATTTTTAGCAGGTAGCGGCTCTCTTGTTTTTCAATTTATTTACTCAGATGTTTAAGGCTGAGTGCACATTTATATGTTTGCAGAATCTGGGCAAGGCCAGATTTCTAAATGAGGATCTGCTAATAAACAGTAGAATCTGTGTCCTCCAAAGCCCAAGGCAGGTATTCACCAACTCCTTAGCCAAGTCTCACTTTGTCCTCCTTCACCAGTATTATCAAAATTCTTATCTTATTGCTACACTTGCTGCTCCTTTCTTCCTCTTTTAAAAACCTATAATATGATTTAAGTGAAGCAAGGTTTGTAAGAAGAGATAATATCTTTTATCAGAGCAACAGATACATATCTCTTTAAAGCATCAGGACTACACAACATATCCACCATAATTTCATTAGTCATTTTAACAGAATTGAAATCATGTCCATGACCTCAGCCAAAGCAGTTTGTGGATATTTTTTTCCTATGGAGATCTGGCAACTTACCATAATCTTGCACCAAGTTGTCTGTCTTTAATCAACTCTATGTCTCTTAAATGAGGCATAAAAAAAACCTCCTTGCTTTCCTTTTTGCATGATGAAATGGGCACTACCATAAAGTGAAAAAATTTTAATCTGCTGTGTAACTGGCAGAAGGCTTTCAACATATCAAATGCTACTACAGAGATTAGCTCCCAGTTCGTTTTGGGTTTTTTTCTTTTGATGTTGTTGTTGTAAGGTTTTTGGGGAGAGGGATGGGGATTTTTAAACCTCTTTTCACACTGTTTCTCAGTATTCACAAATATCACTGCCATGACTTATTTCACCTTAGAACTGCATCCTGTTCAACCAAAGATGGTCAGATTCTGCAGTGGCCTAGGAAGTCTTGCTGCTCTTGCCTGGGAAGGTGCTGAAAGAGGCTGCACTTACTGATTTCATGTACACAGCTGTGTAGTCAGAGGTAAAACTTGAACCACCTAATACACACAAAGCCAGTACTTGACGGAGAGCAGCTCCTGCACTCTCAGTTATGATTTAGTGAATCTTGCAGGGGCTTTGACAGAAATGTAATTTGCCAAACACTGCACATTTTTCACTGCCAATTAATTAAACAGCCTTACTCAGAAGTGTCCAGTAAATTAAAGAGCTGCAAGCGTAGAACTTTGCATTATCTAATTGTACCACAAACTCAGCTACTGAAACAGATATGCCTGGTTATCTAAAAGGCTGTGTGAAAAGCAGCTTCATTATGTTGTCCCTCCTGCTATTCCTTAAGTTCAACTTATTTCTTATGTCTTTCTCATTGCTCTTCATTCTCATGTGACTTTCACACTTACCCACTGAGAGCAGTGAGACAATCCCCAGGTCCAGCTACCAATACCATCAACTTTCAGTGTGCTGTGCTCTGTCAAAAGTTGCCAGAATTAGTCTTTAAAAGGTTATCCTCTTCTCTCAAAATTCAGAAATCTCTTTATCCATCCCTGCTCGCTGTTTGTAACTTCACAAGTATGATTTCAAAGCCTGGCTACAAACAGCCATGGAAGATGAGCCAAAAGAGTGTTCCAGGATAAAAAGAAGTGAATTATGCAGACCAGAAGAGTTGATTCTCCAGCCAAAGGGCTGTAAAAGCAATGCATCACTTGAACCCTATCCACCTAAATCATTTCACATGTTTTCAGCCCACAAGCCAGTGCTCTGTGGTTTTGAGCATGCAGAAAGTAAGTTTCCAGGCTCTTCCCAACCAGGAAGCTTCACAAATTTCTTCAGTAAACAAACACTGCTCTAGGAAACATAAAAGAAAGGTATTCCTCTTTATAAAACAGCATTAATAATGTGTTTGCCAACATGAGCTGTGAAAAATTCAGAAAGGGTTGTAACACTGCATGTTACCTGTTTTTGCGGAAAGAGACAAGAGAAGGGCTCCTTGACAACTTGATACCTTCCAATGGCTTCTAAAACTCCTGTATTTTGTTGTTATTACCCAGCTTTATCCTGTCTCCCTCAGGAAACAGAATAATATGAAATTTGACTCTCCATGTATTAAAACTAATTTTTGAAAACTATGGCCATTTTGAATTTTTTTTATCTTAATCATTTGAGTTCTTGAACTCAACTAATTTTAGAATAAAATAACCATTTTTATCATCTTTGAGACCATCAAATCCTTGTTCTGAAATGACTAAAATAGGCCATGAAAATTTTTTGTTTAAGAAACAAAGAAACACTAACACAAAGCTCTTCTCTGAGGAGTAATAAGGGCTAACAGGCTGAGGCAGAGATATGCACTTTCTGAAACTTTCTCATTGTTGGAAGTCCTGTAAATAAGCCACCATTTGCCATAATAAAAATCAATATTTCCCTGTTTCTCAGAGAACTTGCACTTCTTAAAAGAAGCAAACAACTTGCAGACATGCTTTTAAATGTAGCAAACTAAGAGTTTCCCCTACCTAAACTGGCAATCTGGCATACCTTTTCTAGAAGAGAAATAATATTTCTCCTAATTAAAAGAATTAATGTTAATATTAAAATCTTAATATCCCTGGTCATTCTGCAATTGGAATAATGAAATATGAAGGCAGCTAAATAGTTCATTCAGATCAGGAAAATTTTCCATCTCTTGCACTGTACAAAGTTACTTCCACTGTATACCAGGTACTATGAGAATTAAAACATTCACAATTGTGGAGCATTCCCATGCTGTGGCAATGAAACTCACAGGCCACCAGCTAACTTTTACATTCAGCCTTTGAATTAGTGACTTTACCTTCACATCATCCAAGCTCTCATAATCAAAGCCCTCTCCATAATTCATAGAATAGTTTGAGTTGGAAGGGATTTTAAAGATCATCAATTTCCACACCCCCCCCCCCCCCCCACAGGCAGGGACATCTTCCATTAGACCAGGCTGCTCAAAGCCTCATCCAACCTGGCCTTGAGCACTTCCAGGGGTGGGACATCCACAGCTTCTCTGGGAAACCGCTTCTGGTGCTCTACCACTCTCACAGTGAGGAATTTCTTCCTAACACAGAGTTCTCATTTCTGTCTCACCCTACACTCACACGGACTTCAGTGGCTTTAGTAGCTGGGACTTCACCTGAGACAAAGTTACTCCATGATTTTAACTGAGGTTAATACTTGAAACCAAAAGTTCAAAGTGTTTAGAGGTGAATTAAGCAACCATCACACATGCACCCAAAAACTATGAATAAGTTCTGGTAGGAGGTTCTGTAATATACATTTTACTTCATTCCCCGGAAAAACTTGTTTTTTCAGCAGTATTATGGACAGACTGCATTACCACCATGCAGAAATTATTACTGCATATAAGAATATGGTTATTCTGAGGCTCAGACTGGGTTCACAGTGACTAATAGATTTTTAGGTCACTCATGTTTTAGAAGTCTTCGCAAAATTCATATATTTTCCCAGCCACAAATAATATACACTTCATACTATCTTTACCCTTCCTCTTCTGGAGGCAATTTGATTTAGTGCGCTTTAAATGAAGAATTCAAAGTAATTTTTAATTTATTCCTTGGCAATTTTGGTTAAAGCACAATGATAAAAGCTGTGTCATTTGTTAAAAAGGTTTTACTAATGAAAGTAACGGCTGTTGTCACCACTGTCTCTGGATTATCTCCTCTTAATGAGCTGATTCCAGGTGTCTTGCTTTCTGGAATAGTTTAAATAATCTAAGTAACCATACTCAGCACACTGTTAAAATTTAGGCAGCTGGCTGTTTGTAAAATCATCCTGGTTTTGTGGTAGTTAACCCTTGATCCAGGTCCCAGCTAAGCAGCATTTTTTTAATGTGATAACATTTCACATGCACAGTAAAAAAATGCAGTACATTGCACTGTTTGCTATTTATTTCTGAACCAGCTCTGCAGTTCTTTTATTGCAGCAGGAAGTTTATTGCCACAGAAGCCTCAGTGAAAGACCACACAGCTGGGCTTCAGGAGGGCAAAAATTAGAAAGCCATGCCTTTTAGTACCACCAACAACAACTTTTGTACAGACAGCCCTGAAATAAAGAAACTGCTACAGATTTTAGACTTTAATGAGGCTGCAAGTCACCAAATGTGTGGGAGAACCTTTGCCCAGACAGCTCTGCAAAACAAGGACCTAATGTATGCTCACAGGGGTAAGGCCTGAAGAATTGCTTTAGAAAAAAAATCTATTTAAACACAAATCCCATTTCCAGGCAAGGTTGCTCCATGTTGAAAACCAGATCTGTTAGATTTTCTGTGTGTCTTCATAACAAAAGCATTACTTGAAATGCAGTTACTCCTAATGCAATTTGCAGGATATACATCACCAAGATCACAATTTTTACTTTTTCTGAACCTTAAGTGTCACTAAATACACACAATAATCAATCCTAACTCTGTGCCTCCAACTCTCCTTGCTATATGGAGGTGAATTATGTTTGCAAAACATATTCGTGAAGGCTCAGATATTCTTTTCTCCAGAACCCCTAACAAATCTAGAGAAACAATCTCCTGCTACATCCCTGCATTTCTGTCCTAAACCTCAGAGCAGGACACAGCACCAGGTCTGTCTGCATGTGCAGCACTAACATTGTTCTTCAGTTTCAGTCATGCTCAGCTCTCCCAAACTCCTTTCAGTTCAGGGTTTAGGGATTTTATCTATTTTCTCTATTCCCAACTACCTGTAATACTTATTGTGTCTGTATAAACCCTGGAATGCCCGGATCAAGAAAAACCAACTTTTCTGGTGCAGTGAGCTTTCCCCTAAAAATGCTTGAGTGCCACAAGACACAGATGACAAAGTTCTCTTGGGTACAGGGACAAACAGCTACAGGAATAATATGTTCTGGTTGCTTTTCCAGGGTCTCACCACTCCACTCCAAAGTAGGAAGGTCTGACCAAATAATGATCTCAAATCTGCTGGCATCACACTGGACTACAAAATTAAAGTGTATCAAACAACCAGACACCCACAAGCAGGTTGAAGCACCTTGAAGCACAAAATTTACCACTTGTTGAGCACAGCTTACAGAGAACATTTATTTATGCAGTCCTCCGGCACACAATGAAACTATTTCTTCACCATTTTTCTACTTTAATTGCCTAATTTGTCACTCTTGAGTTCCTGGAGCTCTGCACTTCAATGTATAGCAAAGAGTACTAGTATATTATCAAAATTCAGTAAAGTATTTGCAAGTGAAATAATTGCTCCAAAATCCCATTGTGACCAAGTGATTTTACATCACTGTCCACAGACCCAACTAGATTCACTGAAAAGAGGAAAAGCTAATCATTGCAGCAACTATCTTATCGCTGCAATTATAGCAAAGACCAGCTTGTTTACCAAGCTGATAAAAAGGTGATAATGGCTTTTTCCAGTCTGATGTATTTATACATGTGTCACTGGGAAGAACAAGAATGGGTTTTTTTTTAATTGAAAGAAATGCTTTTTTTATTAACATAGGCAATTTTCTAAATCTTTAGAAATGTGCACTGAATTGGCAAGATCAAAGAGCATTGGATAAATAAATAATATTCCTGATGTCTTTAGTAATTAAGCACTGCAATTACTGCAGAAAGAGTACCACCCCCTTTCAGTTCACCTTTCAGATAAGTGTTTCATAAGAAATTACAGCACTTGCTGCTTTCTTTTAAATGGTCTTTTAAACACTACAATGGCTGTGCAATCTAATTTAAAAAATACAGGGGGGAAGGCTTGCATAGGGGTTTTTTTTGTTTCTTTTAATCTTGATTTGCCTAATCTGAATTGCTCAGTATCCAAATTTGGGTTTTTTTAAGTGAGGTTTCTGTCATTAAAAGCCCAGTTCAAATTGCACTGATATTTTAATGCACTAGGTGGCATAATGATATTCATACTAGAGAAATTAAATAATTCACCAGCACCCAGATACTTTGTTGGATAAAAGAAGCCACCTTTTCTGGCACATAAGAAGTCCTGTGTTAACTTCTGTAATTATAGGATTGCTAATACTTTTAACTCTCTTTTGTGTTCTTCAGAAGAGTACTTCAAATTTTGAAAGAAAAAACTATTCATATTTAAAGATGATGACTTAAGAATCGAAAGCTCTTGAAGGGGGTAAACCTTTTAAACCCTGCTCCAATCCTGATTGTGATCGAGTTTACCCTGAACAATTTTATTTGTGGCCAACTTTAAAGCAGATCAAAGAAACATGAGCTTGAGAGTGTTCACTTTTTCAGGCACTCCTGTTCCATCAGCTTTGATATGGGCACGTTAAACACGTGTTGATGATGCCAGGAATTGGACCTGGTGACTTGAATCAATCTTTTTCATTTCTACCTCTATTAACTCCACCATTATAATGGACATAATGAAAGACACTTTCAGACTGATTCTGGTGTTAGTCTGAACCAGCATGATGTCAAAAAAAAAATTAAGCCATCCTCATTTACTGTAAAATCAGACTTGCTTTTTGCTGCAGGTGTTCTGTCACAGTTTACTTGAATTCAGGGAAGTAAATTACAAGATATGTCAGTGTAAAGGGACAGTGAAATCATTTATCATTAACTTCAAGAGGCCATTTTTCAGCTGAGGAAGATGACTCTTTTATGAAATACAAAAGATGAGATCATGATTTAGTGACCAGAAGTGTTCCTTTTCCAAAACATAGCAGTACATAGAGAATGTGAGAAAGGAAAGGAGCCTAAGTTGATATAATTTTCTCTGGATAATGTTTTGATGTTGGCCATTGCAGTTAAAAGTGGCTTTTATGAAAGCTGCTGCTGATTAGCAGACACATTTTTTGATTGACTAATGATTGTATCTATCTCACTTCTTTCTGTACATCTACAGCTCTCACAAGCTGCAGCACTGCCACAAGCAGGAGCCCTATCAGACCACCAGGAAAGGATTTAAAGAGGTATAAAGCCTTCTGTATTTTAAGGATGATTTGAAACAGTGGAGTTTCTAAACACTTTAGAAACTCCAGAAAACATAACTTCCCTAGTTTTTGTTCTCCTTTTTTGATGCAGTTGCTAACATGTTTACCTGTTTTACAAAATTATCCCCACTTATAAAGCCAATTTGTGCAAAGATTATAGGATAATGCTATTGCTGAGATTAATTTTTTGAAGACTGAAGATGTGTTCAGCACAGAAAAGGTGTGTATAGTATGGAACACCAGTATCAAACACCACCAAATCATCAGTTTCTGCAAGAGATTAAAGACAGGGCTTCTCTATTTTATGACAGAGTCAGTAAGGAACCCTGAAGCTCCTACCTTTTCCAGCTGGTGCATCCCTTCCTCTACACAGCAAATTGATGCCAGCGTTCTCAGGGTCTGGGGATAAAGGCACCTGAAACAATCCTGGCGACAGATCTTGAAGAGAACAACAACACCTCCTTCCTGCAGGGGAAAAACAGCCATCAGGACAGTAGCACTAGAGGTTTCCCTAGTGCTTAATCAAGGTTGGGATGGGGAGCAGATTCCTTTATTATTTTATCCAAAATAGCTATCAGAATAACATCAACAAAGAGGGTGTTAAGCTCACACAGAGAACTCAAGTGGATTAATGCTTGTACACTAAGTGATGAAAAAGTAATACAACCTCAGCAGGAGGTGTGCTTAAGTGATTGACTCCTACCAGTTACAAGCTCCATTTAAATTAAACCTGACACTCCTGCAAAAATTACAAAGAACCATCAATAGGTGGCAATTAGAGTAACATTTAACTGACCCTTCAGCCATATTATTAGTATAAAACAGGTTTTTGTTGCCATATATTTCCTGTTCCTCTACATTTCTGAGCGCCACAAAAAATTTAATTAATACTAAATTTATGAACAGGAAGGTCATATGTTTGAAGAGGTACTGAAAAGCAGGTGGAAATAGTTGTCAAATTCTAAACAGATAGAATCCAAATATTCATCCTCTTAGAAATAAAATCTGCATTCCTAAAATTTTTCTTTAAATACTACAGTGGCTAGGACTTGAGTACATATTGGAGTAGCTATCCCTAATTAATTTCCAACACAACTTGTAAATATAAGTTTCAGCAAATTTCATATAACAAATATAAATATATAAATAAATACCAACAATGTTGCACTTTGTGTGGTGGGGTTTTTAAAATTATTTTTCATTTCAAAATATTGTGCTATCAGGTAGACTACATATGTCTTTTATGATGTAGGATCAAAGCACTTTTATGATGAGGATGAAAGCACTTAAATTACTGATGACAAATGAAAGAGCTCAGCCTAGTGCTCAGATTACAGCAGTAAATTAAAAATAGTTGAAATCATGGACCAAGTGAAAAGTACATCCTTTTTTTAAGCCTGTTTCATTAGACTCTGTTTAAAAATATTTTTAGATTCACAGAAATAATCTATTTTTTCCTCAGCCATTTTCTCCTCAACCATTATTTGAAAGCTCAACAGGTTATACTGACTTAAAACCCTGGGCTACAATTTAGCCTTCATTCATTTTCAGAATTCTATATTTTTGTACCAGTTTTGCTTGAATACAGTAGAGAATAATAGAGGAAGCAAAGCCCTCTGTTCAGTTTAACAAAAAATTTATACCAAGTCATATAGAATTAGACAAAATTAACTCTTCAACATATTTTCCAGAAAGAAATTTTATATCATATCTTTGCACAAATATATGGAATTTCTGTGGCATCAGTGAAAACAATAGCCTCACTGAAATTTTTTAGGAGTAAAACTTATTCCTGGAATTGTAAGAAGCATTCATGTGTCTGTTATTTTATATCTTATACTGCTATATAAAGCCTAATAGAGAAAGATATTTCTGAGCCTTTAAATTAAAAAAGAGGCTGTACACTAACAAAAAAGTTTCAGTCATACTTTACCTTCCACAAAAGGATACTGATATTTCACACAAGCATTAATTAAATTATCTATTTAAAATATAAGGAAAAATATTAGAAAAATATTTATGTCAGTCCTAAACCAAAGGTAACAGTTTTGTTGGGATCTTTGCTTAAATTTCATTATCAATTTGAATTTTCCCGCAGTTCAATTGAATCAGGGATGATCTGATTCTCTGCTTCGACCATAATAAGCAGAAGTTTGTGGATAAATCTAGTAATGATCAAGTGATGTTGGCACATTGCTTTAAGCCTTTTCTATGCCAAATGGGTGCCCTGATTTTGTTTTTGATGGACAGGAAGTGATTTATTACTGCATTTGTCAGGAGGAGATCTGTACTCTTTATTTTGTGCCACATGTGCCATCACTAAGCTGTAAAATACTGACCGTGAGTAATGAACTGAGAGATGTGTAAGTGAAATATTGGATGGGTGGCAAATACTGAGCCTGATTCCATGGCTTGTCAAAACCAGTCCCTTCACTGGGAGCAGAGCATTTCTCAGAATTTATTCACCTTTTTCAAGATTCATCCCCTGTATCTTTTGTAATGATGCCAAACTATTCCATCTGACAGAGACATAGACAAACTGGTCCAGTAGGTAAACATTCAGAGGAAGAGAGGGACACTTGCTTTAACATGTGATGAACTACTTCTCTCCTATATTGTATTAACAGGAATTCAACTTTGTGGGAGGCTTTTCAGAAGGGCTAGTTTTAGGTAATGAAATCACCTGAAATACAATCACCAAAACTGTGTGGATTGAGTGAATAAAGAGGGGAAGCAAAAAGACAGCTAATTCTAAGGTGGAATATTTTGTGGTTTCAGCCTGAAATGACAACAGGTGCAGTAAATACCCATCAAGGCTTTGACATTTATAATTATCTGACAGATGACCTCCAAAGAGATCTTCATAGTAAACAGATGCTAGAAAAGGAACTGGCATATAAAGAAGGTAAGGAAAGATGCATTAGAAGCTTCTCAGAGCAAATGATCTGCTGTACAGACATAAGGAATTCCAATAGTCAAGTATTCTCCAGGGGGGCTGTTATGAGGTATGAATATCTTCATTTTTGTTTCTTTCTCTTTTATAAGCCCTATTATCGCAGCCCTCCGTTCAGTACAGTTGGAATTGGACTCTATCATCAGTAAAATGTTTCTGGGTTTTTTTTAATATTTTCTTTATCACTCCATGACCTATTTATTGTAACTTGTAAACAGATTTTTACAAATCCTTCTGCTTGTTACAAATCCAAATCTATTTATAGCCCATTTGCCCCAAGTAATGCCAATTTTCTTATCTTGTCCATGCTACTACTCATTTTTGTTAGAGACCTTAGGTTTGATGTCTCTGACAGCTAGTGAGAACTACTACTGGCTGCCAGGGTGAGTCAGCAACATGAGTTTTTCACAGCAGATTGCAAAGTTACATGCTAAAAAAGAAAGTGTCAAAGAATGCCTGTAGGTGGAATAGAATTATGGGTGATGCTTCATCATAGAGCATTTTATTTTTTTTAATTTCTGCAAAATATTAGCAGGGGATGGGGGAGAAGGAGAGAAATGACTGAAACCTTTACCAGACTGTAAAATGAGAGACCAGCTCCCGTAATATTGTAGCTTTACAACACTATCTTGGTTCTTTTTTTTTTTTTTGCATCTCCAAGATTGGTGTGCTTTAGGGTTGTACCTTATAGCTTGGGACTGGAAAAAACCTAACAGCAGTGTTCCACAAGATCACACTTTGTAATGGAGAGTAAGACTTCAAGGTTACATGGAAAAATTTTTGAAATTCTCTTTCACGGTAAACAAATAATCTCTGGCTAGTTTTTATCAAGGATACTATGGCAGCTCTTGAGGGAAATATGGATTCAATAGAAGCTTTTGAGATCTTTGCATGATTTCAATCCTTTTTCACCCTCAGAATGACTGAGGACAATTTCAGATTTTGTTGTTGTTGTTGTTTATTTTTTGTCTGGAAATCACCCTGAATTTTTACTGTTATAGCTAACTTGAGCCAGTGCCCCTCTCTCCCTTTCTGCTTCAGAGATTGTGAAACCTGCCACAAGTGAAACTTGAATGACAGCACAAGCAACATTTATGTGCTATTTGGTCAAAAACTGGAAACTCCAAAAAGCCTGCTCACAATAAATAAAAGCATATTTTATTCACATTGGGAGCTTTTGGAAAGGTGCAAGTTAACCTCCAAAGCAAGCAAAGCTCAGTGCTGTTAAGTTTCTTTGTCTGAACAGAGCTCTGTTACCCATTTGAAATTGTGGTCTGTTACAGTTCCTCTGCCCCCTTGGTCACTGATGCAGGGAACTGAGGCAGTGCAGAGGGGGAAGGATAATGGTCAGCCTGGACAAATGCATTTCCCAGTGCACAGGGCAGGCAGAGGCACAGCACAGAGGATGCAATCACTGCTGTCACTTGTAGCCAAACACCACTGAGGGTTCTTTGCATAGGGGATGCATTTCCTCAGTTGTAAACCTGTGACACACCCAAATTTTAGCAATATATTATCTAATGATTTATGAAAGGTCAGACTTCACTTCTACTAAGTTAAACTCTTATGGAAGCCATAAAATTACAAAAAGCCCAAGCCCAATTTTCTTTACTTTGTTAATTCTGCACTACTCAATACTCAGCATTTTAACATTGTTTTTGGGTACCACTGAGTGGAGCTCAAATACCAATTTAGAAAAAACTAAACCTCTCAGGCTGTTGACATAATCCACTACAGGTTTCCAAGTCTGACTTGTTCTCAGCCTTCGGAACAGAGTACCTTTTATGGTGTAAATAGCCATCTAAGGGTACATCAGAAGTAATTAAATGCTGCTGTCTAACCCTACCTCTGAGTGGGACAAGGAACTGGCACAACAGTAGCTGGGGGAGGGAGGTTTTCCTCTTTCTGCATGCCCTGTGGTTGTGATTATCCTATCCTCAACAGGACACCATGTCCCACCATTCTCACTTCTTCAAGATCCAAGTGTCCTCAAAGGTGCAAACTCTGCAGGGATTTCCAGTATCATGGATCTTGACAGAATGACTCATTTATACCAAAAGTTAGCACCAGCTACTCAGCAAATGAGAACACACACTGACAGAAGGAACTGCCATGATGGGTCTTTTACAAAAGAATAATAATTAATGCAAAGTATTAAAAAATTTACATCTTTAGTAATATCTTCAGCCTCCCCTACACACAGCTGAGGAGGTCTTGCTGTTTCTCTGCACAGTCTGACACAGTCCATTGTAAAGTTTCTCTCCATTTCCATGGCTGGTAGTTAAAAAGTACTGTCAGGAGAGACACTACAAAAGTTCCCAAAACTATGGAATGATAATACCTCAGATGGCACAAAGACAACTGCAACTGAAGCAATACTGAGAAGCCTGTTGGAGCTGACCATCCTATTGAAGCTGCTTGAACAGGTATTGGGCATTATTAAATTAAAAATTGGGGAGGATGTGGCCCTCTTGAGAAAAAACTCTCTAATGCCATAGTTGGGGTGGTAAACTCTGTAGAGTATGACTTGCAAAAGCACCACAAGAAGAGAAAAATGCAGTTTCTCTGAATAAATTTTGTTTCTCTTTAGTGGAATGAGTTTCTTGTATTGCCAGTCTGCTTTGGTTACTCCATGGATCCCTTACCTTGGCTATGATGCGGCAGAGGTGAGCTCCTTCCTGGGCAAGGCTGAACAAACTGCTGATGGCTGACTCTGTCACGTACAGGCTGCCCGAGAGCTCTATCTGCCTCAGCAGGTTCTGGGGAATACAGGACAAAAAAGTGGGGCAGTCAGACTGACAACACACATTTATCACTGCATTTGAGTACACAAAACCAAGGACAGGGATATTTAAAAATAAATATTAACAGAGCAAGACAATGGGTATGTGCACAAGAACAAGCTGTATGGAACACTCCAGCTATTTAGTACATATTAAAAATATTTAGTTATTGTGTTTGGTTCTGGGATTGAATCAGAATTTTCAGATGGCAACTAATTTAGTTTGTGTAGAAGCTGAATCATATGGTGATGCAAGATTTCCACCTTATTTATAAGGAATATTGCTACACTCTGTCTTACACTACCTTCTAAGGGTCTGCTTTCATCACTACTCTAAGTCAAAACATCACTGACAAATAGACATTCTTAAAAAGAAATATAGTCTATTTCTCCAACGTTAAAAAAAATTAAATATTTTTTAATCTTTGTAAAAAATTGTCTTGCTTTTGCATTTGTGTCAATGCAGCTTAGAGAAGCACAGCTGTGAAAAGAACATGAAGTCCATTTCATTTTATGTTTCTGGAAAAAGACATAGAATCACTAGAGTAATTTAATTCTATTTCCTAGGAGGAAGAAGGTAAGCATTTTTGTATTTAATCCAACTTTGAAAGAAATGCAAGGAAGTATCCCATGTTTTACAGTGTTATTTATACAAAATTCAATTACCTTGCCTTTAAGAGGCTCTGTTCTTCCACCTTTAGCATTAGAAAAATGCTCCATAATATTGCATTAGAAAAATGCTCCATAAAAGACATAGCTTAAGAGTTCAAAATTTGATATGAACCTATCCTGAATTAAATCCTGATACACTGATTAGAAAAAAGGCTCTTTACACAATTTAAGCTGAAATCTCTCACACAGACACTGAGTCTGCTTCAGAGCAGCAAACGATCCCCAGACATTGAGGTTTTATGACAGAAGCGGGCACACAGCCTGACTGAATGTCTCAGAAAACTGTTCATAAAAAAAATTTTATTAATGAGTTCTATATCCTTCAGTCACACAAATACACATAAGATGAGGTGGCGTCAATAATTCCACTCCCTTAAAAGAAGAAGGGAGAAGGATTTCAGGTGTGTCAGTAGGTGCCAATGTGCCCAAAGGCAGAAATATCCGCAGGGAATAACTTCTCTTCAGACTGAAATAATAAACATCTTAACAATGCTTACCTACTCACTGAATTTGAAATATGCAAAGTTATTTACACACTTCAACTCATACATTTCATGGAGTTCTCATAAATCCCAACCAAAGAGCATTAGGAGGTAGCTGGTTAGTTTGACTGTAATTCTGCAAATATATTTGGGATAGTCTCACCTCCTAGTAATAACCCTTTAAAACTAGAAGGGATTTTTCTGAAACCACCACAACTTCTTTTTTGCCATCTTAGCACATCAGAGTATGCCAGAGTTTAACCAATAGCATGCATTAATTTAGTTTTGTCGCTGTAATAAATACTTTTTAACTAGTTGTGTTCACTAAATTTCTCCTTTCTTCTTTTTCTGCTGCAACACAAAATTTCAGCACAAAACCACCTCTAAAACATGGACAAGTTATTTAGTAGAGTTATATGGGGAAGGGGAAGGGGAAGGGTCAAAATAGGTTGGCTAGACTTGCAAATTGCAATTATTTCAATAATGACCTAATGGAAAAAAAATAATGCATTTGCAGCCTCAGAGTAATTACTCAGTGTATTTCACAGATTCAGAATCACAAAATGGGTAAGGCTGGAAGGGACAATCAGAAGTCATCATTTAGATGCTTTGAAAGAAAGAGACATCAGGAAAAACAAATAACATGGTGAGCCAAGAGATCATTTTGTTTGGGATTTGAGGTTATTGGAGAATTTGAGAATGTGAACACCTAAATCTCATTGCAACATATTTGAGTTCTTGATCATAAATTTGTTGAAAATTGAGAGCTGTAATTCTAATCCTCGTCTTAATCACAGAATTATAGAATGGCTTGAGTGAGAAGGGGCCTCTAAAATAATTTTGTTGCCATCTCTGCTATGAGCAGAGACCCCTTCCACTAGATCAGGTTTCTCAGATGTCCCATCCAACCCAGCCTTGGATCCTTAATGGATTGTTGCCCTCAAGATCCAACAATTCTGGAAGATCTTTTTGGTTTGGAACTTTTTAAACTAAAAACTAACCTGTGCCTCTTGTGTTAAAACCAGCTCTATCAACTGGCCAAAATATTGGGCCACAGTCGTGAGTGTTTCGTTAACACAAGATTTCATGGACTTCAGTATCTCTTCATCTTCAGTCTGTAAGCACCTGAAAAGAAAGAGATGGGAAAGGGATGAAGGAAAAAAAGATGAAAAAGATGATTATCAGAGGTGAGCCCCTTGTTAATCACAGTATATAACTGGAATTCAGCTGTTCACAAGGATGTTGACTTTAATCAAAGCTTTGTCTACAGAGTAAATACACCATGAAAGGATGGACACTACTGAATAATTTTGAGATTCCAATTTACCTCACAGACTGCAGGCAAATTTTGCTGCAGATGCTGTGTGTTTATACAGTGCAGCACTGCTCTTTGCCTCTTATGCTGATAATTTCACTCTTGGATGCCTCCATTTCAACTGCTGCTGTGCCTACCCACCCATTTTTCATAATCAATATATCAGTTATTTTTGTTTCTTTACCTTCTTTGTCATAGTTTAACGATAGCAGGATAAGGATGAAGCAAGAAATGTGTGCCCTGATGAGTTAAACAGTATAATCAAAAATAAAATTTGGGCCTGTCTACAGAAAGATACATAAAGCACCTTTACAGAATTAGAACAGTTATCCTGTAGCCAGTGATGTTTGGCTGTAATTGAAGAAATTTGATAAAGATGGAAAACTTTAAACAATTCAAATGAAATAAATACTTCCTCACAGAAACACATTCATTTATATTGTCAAAACATCTTCCACTCAGGCAGGCCACTGTGATGGAAGATATAGTTTGGGTGATCAGCCTCTACCTGCACACAGGTTACATTTTCAGCTCTACCTGTCTGTCAGACACCTATATCAGTTTTTTGTCAAAAAAAGACAAGAAGGAAGAGGTCTGATTTAGGGCAGACACTTAGATTGGAGATCATTATTAAATCCATGTGTCTTATAGTAAAATATAAAACACAAATGTGAGCGCTGTGGGTTTGGCACAAAGCAATACTGCTACAAAAAATGTTATTTCCTGATAATTAGATGGTGCTTTTTCCCTGATGATATCCCCAAAACAGAATGACTTGCATAATGTTTAAAGCAAACCAAAAAAGAGTGATTGAATTGTGCTGGAGGAAATGGGTAACACATGCTAGAAAGCGGAAATAGCATGAGAAGAATTACAGAGATTTTTATTTTCCAGTCTCAGTATTATAGAGTGCAGGAAGATGAGTAAATCTACAACTACAATTTAAAGGAATGTGTATTTGCTTTGGTTTGATTTACAATACATGCATATGTTCATACAGGAACACGTAGTACAAGTCTCAAAATCCAAGTTTTCACACCAGCTGAAATCCTGACTCCACAGAACTAGAAGGGAACTTTGTCACCAATATCTGTCACAGCCAGACTTTCTCTCTTGATGTCTAAAAGTCCTGAAAAATCCACTTGTGTGTAACTTTGTGTCTATATCAGAGTCTTTGTGCAACAGCAGATCCCATCTTTCATTAGGATGCAGTTTAGGTAAAAGCAACTCACTTCATCCACCAGAAATTAACATTTAGAAAGACTTGCAGAGTTACAGCAGCCTAGTTCAAACAATTGAGGGGGTGCCTATGGCTTTGTGCTGCTCATCATAAGTTCTACAACATAATAAACCAGCAAAATTAATATTTCAACAACAAAATTTAAGTTACCTTTCTGTGAATGCTGTAAATTCTGAACACTTGTCTATTAAGAGTTTTTCAAGCTGCAGAGAGAGCAAGAGAAAATGGTTTTAAATTTAAATCTGTATACATAATTGCTTTACAGAAATAAATAATCCTTGTTTGTTAATTGAAAACGCTCTCAAAAGATATTTCATATGAGCACCCTTCATCTACTTTTCTGAATAAAACTGGTAGAGATAAAACTGAGGTTTACAAAAAAAAAAGTAGCATTTTCCACATTTTAAATGCAAAGGAACTCACAGATGGGGTGTCAAAATACTGTAGTTCTGTAGTCCTCGAAAGCAAAACATTTTTTCCATGTGATTTGTCAACATTATTAACATTCAGAATAGCCTTTGATAAAATAGGACCCAAAGTAAGTCAAGAAGACTTCCATTGCTGAAAAGGGATTGGAAAGTCTTAAACAAGGGACCAGCATCAGTATGTAAGAATTTCTTAAAGATTGTTTAAAGCAAGTTTTAATTATAACAATAGAATAAAAATTCAATAAGCGAGAGAAACGCATCAGGTAAGGCATCCTCTCACCTGGTGCATTTCTTCTGAAGAGCTCCTGATGGAGGTGTTGTACTCGTTTATCATGGAGTGCACGTGGCAGTTGACTCTCACTGTCATGCTGTGGACCCTCTGCCACCTGTTCTTCTCCAGCTTCTGAGCAATCCTGGTCAGCTCAGTGCTGATGATCCAAGCTCTCTTCAGCAGGAGCTGCAAGTTATCACAAGTGCTGTACTGTGAGGAGAGGATGAGTTCATTTTGTTCATCCTTCTCAATGCTGATGGGCTTGGACTGGAGAATGCACATACATTCACAGTCTGTCATCAGCTTCAGGTCCTCCATCCATCGCTGAACGGAGTCCACCTGGATTAGGTGCATGCTGGAAGGCAGAGAAAGAGAAGGAAGAATGAGGTAAAGCAAAACAACCTTAGAATAACCACCAGCAGCACCATACAGCTGCACCAGCTCCTAGGCTGCAATTGATTGACCAAAGGCAAATAATTGAACAAGAAATTTGCTTGCAGTAAGTAACACAGTGACACATTTAGCTCTTTATCCCAAAAGCGAGTTCTGGATTCCTAATCACTTTTATGCCACACACCCCACTATAAAATTATGTTTGAGAAATCAGTGGATATTAGAGATAAATAAAAAGAATTTTTGATAATTTTTTTTAAGAAATTGTTTCTTGTGTGTTCAGAGTTTTATATGGGAGAAGGGGCAAAGTCAAGAATGTGTTTGCTTGTTGTTTATGGGACTGTCAGGTTCTCCTAGACACTTGGCCTATCAAGTGCTTAAAATAAAATTCTACCTTGCAGCACCTCTCCAAAGTCCTTCCAAACTTATGCAGCCAAAGCAAGACAGTGAACAATACTGCAATATCTGTTCCATGTCATAATCCCTGCAGCTAGGGCTGGATTCTACTCCCTGATCAGACTTTTCCCTCCCCCCTTATTTCTCACTGTTCCCTATACAATTTGCACACTGATTTCCAAAGCACGTTTTTACAACAAATATGATGTGAACCAGCAAGGCTGAAAAGCTCCTTGACGAGTGTCCCCTGACACAAGGGCAGTGAGCCTGCATTTTGTGCCCTTGCACCCTTCAGCCAGTAAAATGTGGTACCTGGGGCAGAAGTTGCACTGATTCAGAGCCCATTTTTTGAGGGATCAAAAATTTCATAGAGTCTTGAGATGAAGATGCCTATTTTTTTCTTATAAGGCACCCTAATAAAAATATCTTAATCCTCACCCCAACCATACTAAAATTTTCCAAAGAATTGAAAATAAAAGCTAAAGAAGAGATTAGACTAAGTAAAGGAAGAGAAAATGGATTTAACTATTTTTTCAAACTTCTATTGGTATCCTACAGTTAATATGACAGATTAGTAATAGTAGATTGTTGTCTACTTTCTGGATATATGTGCAGATTTTATGATACTATGCCAGAAAGGACAGAAAGAAAGTCCCTATTCTTTTAATTCAGATACTGATTTATTGCAACTCAGCAGTAACATTCTGTGCTGTTGTATAAAGCCTTACTGCTAGAATAAAATCCGCAATCACATTAGCTAGCTAAGGAGGACCAGGTGGAAGCCTTTTTCAAATCTTGTGCTTCCATTTATACCATGAGCATCAGCTGAACTCCAGAAATTTCCTGCCAGATCACTCCAGTAATATTCCATAAATAAACAAAATGTATTTACATATACAGGAAAAGGAGGCTCACCTCAAGTATCATTTCATGTAAATTGACAGCAAACAAGATACAAGAGATCAGTTTCATTGATTCAATCTCCCTTTTCACAATATATGATGAAACTACTTTTAATTTTGAACTTTACAAGCTACTGCTATTTAAGGTCTTTATTTCACTCAGCTCTGAATATTGTGTAATTGCATTTCATGATCGATTGAGGCCCACTTTCTCTTTGGTATGTGTAGTCTCCTTATTGCCTTTTTGGATCTGAAGCAAGGTTTCCTAATAAACAAAAACAACAACTTTAGAAGTTTGAGACCATGATTTATAACAATGTGCATAGTTTGCATGCAGAACAGGATAAACTCATTTGACACAGAGTAATGTATCTTTCATTTCCAAAGTGCACTGTGATGATTAATTAAATTTCTGTTTAGTAAGTAGAAATAAACTTCTACATTATAAATTCACATGGACAAAAAACTAGAATAGAAGTTAGTGAGGAAAAAAAAAACAAAAAAAACCAACAAGAAAAAAAAAGTAATTCATATTTCCTTTAGTCCCAAAAAGCAGCCATTCTTCACTCTAAGGAGGAGACAAAGAGAAAATAAGATTTGCAGAATGAAAAAAAAAAAAAAAAAAAAAAGCATGGATGTTAGAGAAACTCTCCTTGTTTGCTTCTGTTCCTACTAATTGCCACAAGTTTAATTGTAGAATGTAGGATATTTTTTAAATTGAAACTTAATATTCCTTAACTGACAAGAGCAGAAAATGATACCATTCATCTCCTTCTAGAGGACCATAGAAAACTCTCCCTGCTTACTGTTAGCTTTTCTGATACATTGTCCTTTAAATTAGACACACATCATTATCACTCAAATGAAATACATAAATTATTCACCTTCATCCAAATCTCACTGTATGTAGAGAAAATCATCTTAGGCATTCTGCAGATGAATTTGTATATTCATTTTTACATATTAAAATGAAGAAAGCAAAAAAGTGTGATCATCCCTAATTAGCTGTTAAGAATCATATTCCAGATGGCATTTACAGAGCTCAAAAAACAAGCTGGAAATTTCCATTTTGTCTCCCCATTACTGAAGAGAAAAACCTACGCCTACAAAATAAAAACAACCATAATGGTTCAGACAAAAAAAACCAAATAAACTCTGTTTAGCCCATTATCCTGGTCCCAACATGCCCATTAGGAGATGCATAAGGAAAGATTATAAGAAGTGTGGCAAGAGCTGAGCAACCCCTCCTTCCCATCTTCTGGCAATTAGTGGTTTAGGAACTTCCTCAGCCAGAAGTTGTGTCTGAGTAGGATGTTTTTACAATTCATGAAACAAAAGTTGCCATTAATCCCTTTTTGAACTCAGTTAAACTTTTGGCCTTTGCAACATCTAGTGGCAGTGTCTCACATTGTTTATTTTTTTGTATGAAAAAGTGTTTCTTATTGTTTATTTTAAACTTGCTACCAGGAGATATGAACCCAAACACTTTAGTTGCTATATTCTAAGAGATAGAGTAAATGAAATGCTGGTTCTGTATTCACCCTCTTCATGCAATTCATTATTTTCTTTGCTCTGCCCTATCTTCTCTAGGTTATTTAATTTCCATGGTATAGAAACTCAGTCTATCTAGTCTGTCCCCCTATAAGACAGTATTCCAGCCCTCTGATCATTCCTTACTCTTCCCACTTTTTCCCAGTTTCCCTATGTCCCAAGATGTAATGGGGAAAACAGGACACAATATACAAGATTCAGGTAAATTTATGCATTTGAAACACATTTTCTTTAAAATCCCCATTTTCCAACAATTCTTAAAATATTTTTTTTTGTTGAAGTGTTTTTCAAAGAGCTGTTTCATCTTTACATTTCTGAAAATACACTTATTTTGATTTCAGAATCTCTTTCACATGTGATAATAAATAATGTATTCACTATACATGTGAAGAAAAAAATTGTGCTTCAGTTCCCTTTACCTCCTCACATGTACTACTTTATGGTCATTAGCTGATTTCTTCTATTTTACAGTTTCATATTGTCCTACTTTTATAGCTATTTTTGCAGATATTAAATACATTGAACAAGATTTCCTCAACCATAAGAGACCTTACTTGTGTGATTTCTCTAATTTAGCAAAAGTATCTTGTTAACTGGCTAAGACCCTGATTTTTATAGAATCATAGAATTATTTAGGTTGGAAAAGACTTCTAACACCATCAGGCCCAACCATTAACCCAGCACTGCCGGGTCCATCACTTAATCCTGTCTTTAAGTACCATTTCTACACAGCCTTTAAACACCTCCAAGGATAGTGACACAAGCACTTCCACGGGGAGTCCATTCCAGTGCTTGACAACACTTCCTGTGAAGAAATTTTCCCTAATTTTCAATCTAAACCTCCCCTGGGTTACTTTGGGGGCATTTCTTCTTGTCCTATCACAGGTTGTTTGGGAGAAGAGATCAGCCCCCACCTTGCTCCATCCTTCTTTCAGGCAATAATAAAAAGAGATCTGTTAATCCTCAGCCTCCTTCTCTCCAGGCTGAACACCCCCAGCTCTCTCAGCTGCTCCTCACAGGACTTGTGCTCCAGACCCTTCCCCAGCTCTGTTGCTCTTCTCTGGACTCTCTCCAGCCCCTCAATGTCTGTCTTGCAGTGACGAGCACTGCACTCAAGCACTGCAGAGCTGGACACAGCACTCGAGGTGTGGCATCACCAGTGCCCAGCACAGGGTGCTGCCACACACAATATTCATCCAAGCCATGCACAGCCAGATTCTCCAGCTGAATGCTGTAGGAAACAGTCTCAAAGTCTTTCCTGCAGTCCAGGCAGACGGACAACAGCTACAGCTTTTCCCTCATCCTCTAAGTGGGTCACCTTGTCAGAGGAGGTCAGGTTGGTCAAGCAGGACCTGCCTTTTCTGAAGCCTTGTCTGATCCCCTGGTTTTCCAGATGCGCTTCACGATGGCACCCAGGATGACCTCTCCATGGCCTTCCCTGGCTCTGAGGTGAGGCTCACAGGCCTGTAGCTCCCTGGATGCACCTTGGGGCTCTTCTGGAAGACAGGTGTCACACAGGCTAAAAAGCAGCCCCCTGGGACCTCTCTATACAGGGAGGTGTGCTGGTAAATGATGGAAAGTTGCCCACTGAGCACTTCTACCAGGACCCTCAGCATCCTTTGGTAGACCCCATCCATCCTGTAGACTTTTGTCATCATTTCCCCTTGGAATATGGAGGCTTCATTCTGTTTCCTGCCCATCTTCCATCTCAGGGGGCTGAGAAGCTGCAGAACAGCTGCTCTTACTATGAAAGACTGAAGCAAGAAGGCATTGGATGTCCTGAGCCTTTTCTCATCCTCTGTCACCATATTTCCCCCCCATATCCAGGAAAGAAGGAGGTCCCCCTTGGCCTCCCTTTTGATGCCAACGTATTTATAGAAACATTCTCTTATTGTTTTTTATAGAAATAGCCAGATTAATTCTGGTTTTTCTAATTTTCTGCCTGCATAACCCCATGGCATCCTTGTAGCTCACACAAGTGGCCCTCCTTTTTCTCCAAAGGTGATAAACTTGCCCTTTTTTTCCTGAATTCCTGCCAAGGCTCTCTGTTTAGCCAGGCCAGACTTCTTCCCTGCCGGCTCATCTTTTGGCAGCACATGGGCCCAGCCTGCTCCTGTGCCTTTAGGATTTCCTTCTTGAAAGGGAGATGTATAGATGCATTGATGGATAGTAGCTACCCACTAGTTAAAATTACTGAATTTTGGATGCTGTGGCATATTGACAAAAAAAGCAATTTATCTAGACTCTACATTATAAAGGCAGCATTTAATATAAAAACAGTTGTAAAAATAATTCAGTGCAAAAAGAAAATTCAAGAGAAAGTCTCCAACATTCCTTAAAAGTCGTTCTGTTTTAATTGAGGTTGTAAAGTATTTGACACAGTTTTCAAGAGCACTCAACTGAACTTGACTAAGAAGCAATTTGAATACTCAGAATTCTAGTGTGCTTTCCAAAAAACATAGTCTTTAAAAAATTGTGTCATTTGGAAAAAATCCTCTGGTGTCACTGGCTGAGGCCAGCTTAGAGCAAAAACCCATTAGAAGTGTATTACTTCAAAAGATGTTTGAACCTTGTTTAATATAGATGTTTCTGCACTACATAACACATTGCAGATAAATTTCTTCCCGGGTAAAGACATTAAAAAAATACTCTTATTTTAAATATCTAAGAAGTGACATATGATATTCAAAGTTCTCTTACCAGCATTTCTCTCCCCCCCCCTCTGTTTGGCTTTTTTTTTTTTTGCTATTTTCTATCATCTCTTAAGTAGTTTGTTAACTAACAAATCAAGATTTTTAGGATAGACAAGGTGGATTGATATCAAAATGATTGATCTCTCTCACGTTGGTGTTACATGAATACAAAAGTCAAGAGTTAATGACTAGATCATTTGTTTAAAATTTCCATCTTGAAGCTCTTTACCACCATTTTACTGGCAGCACACACACTTCTGTTTTAAATTGCAAATGTTATCATGAAAAAGAATTATACCTCCAATTTAGCACTGAGTTTCACTAAGTGCAAAAGTTTCATGTTTTATAACATTGTGTCGAAGTTGGAGCTGATCAATTCACGTGAATAATTCCAGTGGTCGTATTTATAAAGTGTAGAGACTTCTGCTCAGTCAAATTATGTTTCCAAGGCTTCTTAGCCTTTTTATCCATTTTCACCTAATATGACAGATTTATTACCAATCCTAATGATAGCATTCAGTACTGCTTCCAGATAAGCCTATGGTGAAAGTCAATGCCAAATCTTACAACTGTGTGCAAATTTATTGTTCTAATTAGTGGTAGGTAATTAATTGGCAACAAACAACTTACCGAATGAATTTCACCCTCTCTTTGAACATAAATAATCTCTAATTTTTTTCTAATTCATCTTTTCAGAATTATTCATGGGTATGCAATATAGCCAGGGCCAATTTCCACATCAATAGAATGGCCAGCAGAACTCAACTCTCAGTGGAAGGAGAGAGTGAAGAGCCATAGAGACAGTGTTCCTTTTTCTTCAATTGCTTCACGTGATATTAATCACATAAAAGAGCCATGTAGATACACAATATTGTATTTGCACTGATTTGGGCAAAATTTTGTAGAACTAGCTGGAGAGATAGCTTAAAACACACAGAGTAGCTTTAAGGTAGATAAGAATCAGATTCCTGGTTTTTAAGTGAGTGCACTTACTGTGTAGATCATTCCTAAGGTAATAGAATCCTACAGATATTTAGGTTTTGTACTCAATGCAGCAAGATAAAAGTACAGCCAGATGGTTTGCAGGGTATTCTTTTTTTTTTCCTCTTAATTTTTCCTACTTCTTTTCCAATAGGACACCAGCAATCCAACCTCACTGTGACAAAAGGTGACTTTAGTATGAATTATTTAAACCTTTAGAACACAATGATAAAAGCTAGTTTCTAGGTTTTAAAAAAGTTAAGAGGCTATATTAAAAGGGTTATTTTAATTAGCCTCAATGATTACTCAAAACTGTTACAGTTTCCAAAATCTGACAACTTCCCCAATTTAGTCAGTATAACGAATAATGCAAAATTACTCAAAGATCACCACTGTAGAAAAGTCTATAAGGAAAGTAAAAACACAGTTATCACTCGTAATAAGTAAGGTACGATGTGTGAACTTAGAGTTGTTCCATCAGGACTCTTTAAAGGCCATATAAATAATTTAGTGTTAAATGCTGCACCAGTGTTCTCCTCAGATCCCTACATTTTTCTGAGAAATCCTCACTGTAAGTTGTCCCTCTAAAGCTGTCTGGAAATATTATACCAGTCCAGAATTGCTGACACACTGCAGAACTTAAGGAAGTCACTCTATAAAATCACAGCCTAGCTAAGCTGGCTGATTAGCTCATGTAAAGTCTAGGATAAAATTATGTACTAATTTTCTGTCCATGGGAATACTTAAATAGGTCCAGTCCTATCCAACCTCCATCAGCTGAAGGGATACTAAGGCAATGTTCAAGCAGGTTTTGAGGAGTTTTACTTCCTGCCTGGCACATTGAATTGCTAAAACAGTAGTTATCTTGACAAACACATAAGCCATTGAGCTCACAGAAGTTAAAGACCACAGTAAAAGAATATAATTTCCTGAGAGGAAGGAGGAAAATTCAAAAAAGCCCCACTATCAACAAGTTAATGGCATTATAAAGCTGTTAATTGGCCTCTTTTCAGGCAAAGCTGAACAAAGAACATTATATTATTGTCACAATGTTTACCATCCAAATGTTTGTTGAATTTATATTCATATAGTATCATTAATTCATACTAAAAATGAATATTATTGCTTTTCCAGTGTTGTTACAAGATAGTAAACCAAAGAAAGCTGTCAAAACCACTAAGATTGTGTACCACCCTGTGATATTTGCATATTCAGGTTTAACAAACTGTTATGGACTCAAATCAGACTTAATGAGCTTTGATCCAACTTAAGGAATCTACCAGACTTAAAAAAGGGCAATTTTAACCAGTGTAAAATTTGAACATGAGGGATGGGTCAAAAAAAATCTGCTGATGATATTGGTTCAATGATATAGATTTGTGAAGGATATTGGTTCTTTTATTCTTGTTACCTGATGATTTGGAGCTGTTCTCCTGTGCACAGACAAAAGTAGTGCTGAAGATGAAGGATTCCATGACTCAATCTCTTTGCAAATGATAGCCTGGGTCTTGCAAAAAAGTGCAGCAATTATAGTTTTACTGAGAGATGAGACAGCAGAGCTGAGTGAGCTTAGCTTTGTGTACAATGGCAGAATCCGTGACTTTTGACTTCATTTAGCCCAAAGTAAGAGGAATGTGCCTCATGGAACATTGCATGACAAATCTTCTCAGAACTTCCTTGCAGATTCATCCAGGAGTTTAAAATCTGACACGGTGACTGAAGCATGATGATAATCCTGAAGGGATGTTGACATCAAGCACACGTTTAAATTGCAGATTCCTGAGTACACACACAGTTCTCACTCCCATAATTACCAGGGCATGTTTCCTGTGTTGTGAAGGAGAAAAGTGAACAAGGCCAGCAACAGGAGAGAATGTGCTCAAGAGAGCTCACCCTGGCTCACTGCTTCCCAATGCTCAGGCTACACTTGTAATTGAAGGGGACAATATTCCTCATGGCCTTATAAGATTATGCTACAAGAGAGAGACACCTGGCAGGGAGGGAGAGCTAGAAATGAAAGTGAAAAGGAGAAAAACAACACTGGACATAATTTGGGGCCACAGGCAGTGGAAGTGCTCAGACACAATCACAAGCAATGACTAATTTGGAGACTAACACAAGAGTCCATGAAAATAGCACTAGTGCCTCGTTGAACATTGTTTTTTTCTTCCTCCAAATCTGCCTTAATTTGTAGCTTAATAACAAACACTACAGCTCTCTGTGCCTTATTCAAAGGAGTTATGACATGCATTATGAGCAGCAGCATTAGCCTTTCACCTTCTACTATTTACTCATTTAAGGTCCTAACCCTTCTGATTAAGTAAAGCCTGGATTACTTAATGAAGGGAGCAACAAGCATTTTACAGGGAGCTATGAGATCAGTATCACTCAGGAGACTAGAGAAATTTGGAGACCCTTGTTCACATCTATTACACAGCAGCTCCAGCAAAAACTGTCAAAAAAAAAGGTGAGAAAAGGACAGTCTGATGTTAGCTTTTCTAAGATTCCCATCAGAATATTCAACAGACAAATTTAAAAGATTAAAAGTAGCAACACAGTGTCACAAATACCAGAATGAGAAGGCAAAAATACTTTAGGTGGTCTCATTCAAATAAGAAAGCAGTTTCCAATCAAACAAATTCAACATTTGTGCACAGGTTTATATGTTTCTGTAGAAGTCAGAAGATGGAAAAGGAAATCTATGCATTAAACCTACACATCTGACGCTAGAAGCAACCAGATCAGATGACTTGTTCATAAATGGCTTAAAAATCACTCTAAAATTAATTTAGAGGGCTCAAATATGTTCTATTAAATGGTTATTCTAGAATCACAGTGGAAGTTTGGTTGGAAGCTTCTGATTTTTAATCTGAATTTCTTAAAAGCCAATTCATTTCCATTTGGTTTCATCTTTCCTTTTAAACAAGATTTTATCTTTGAATGCATTTCTAGAAAGCAAACACATGTTCCCAGCTTCTAATTTGCAACACTTGACAAGCAAAATTCTTCAGATTCCTTTTATGAAACTATGTCTTTTCCAGACCCCAGCTTTGAATAAATTTGTAGTTACTGTAAAATTAATTTTTTACTGAAAGACTTGGTGTCATGCTGGATAGAAAACAAAGTCTAACAGTAATTTTGAGTGATATTAGTATGACCTTATCTCCACTAGAAATCTTATTTCACACAGCCTAGGAGTGAGCCTCCTGCTTTCACCACCGCATCTTACTGGCAAAGCCAGTCACAGTCATCTTAATCAGCCAGCATACATAGGTTCTCCTCCTATTTTTTTTCCATAGAATAAACTACAGGTTGTTGCAGACTTTCTTGTCCCCAACCCCCAAATGCATAACATTGATATTTCAATTACTGCCCCCTTTTCTTCAATACTTCAAGTTCACTTCTAATTGTGTACATTCAAAAGTACCCTTTGTCATTACCCCTTTGTCTAATCACTAATTTTATGTACTTTATAGTAAAAATCATGTATAGAATCACTGAACTTCCTTTGTTCAGAGGGCAAGGGATAAATTAATTTTGTTTGCCCTAGAGAATGATAGATTATTCATTATTGTGCATCTTTGGCAGGTCCATGTATTGGCATCTCATCTCCTGTTTTATTCCAAACCTTCAACTACTCCTTAGTAGAAGGTCTTCATTTTGCTTTCCAATTAAATCTTATTCCACCCTTTCACTTCTTAGACACAAAAATTTTATGTTGCTATTTTACACTTGGAGTCACTACCAAATTTTTTCAGTAAGTTCAGCAGCTTAAATAGAGTAATTTTCCTACCTCTTGTATATTCTGTTTTGCTTCTATCTCAGATGCATTCCCTTCTCTTTCCATTCCCATTGCAGAGTCAAAACTAGGTGGTAAATGTTCCTGGATGCTTTCATTTTCCTTTGTGCAGGTGTTGAACCTAGGAAAGCCAGGCTAACTGAAGGTTTAAATGCAATCAAAGCAAGTTCAATAATTACAAAAAACAGGAAAAGCCAAACTCACACGGTATCTCCATTGCAAGCCACCTCTTGAAGCAGCAAAGACTCAGGCTATACTATCACTTTATCCACCATGCTTTGCCTGTGATGGCATTGTATTTATCATAAAATATTTCAGGCAAAAATGTTTTCACAATATAGTCCAGTATTTTTCAACTGAAAATTCTGAGCCACCTTGCTATAAAGCATATTTCTGTGGAACAGCTGAAATGTAATAGAGTATTGGCTTCTGGGTGATAATCATGGATACCTGAGGATTGTAACATAAGCAGCAAGTGTGAAAATTAAGAAATGTAGTGCCAACATTCCTTAAAACTGAAATTAAATTCCTCCTCTGTCTTCAGTGGACTTTGGATGAGGCTTGGGGGTGTAGCACTCATGATTCTTTTGACAATGCTTATAGTAAATTCCCCAGGGGCAAAGAATTTTAAGAACAACATAATTCCACATTGGAACTGACAAGAGACAAGCAACTGACTGAAAATGAAATTAATGGAGAATGCTCTGGGGAACCTGGCAGCTTAGCATCATCTCAAAGGAGGTGCTGGAGTCACCATCCCTCGATGTGTTAAAAAAAGCCTGGATATGGTACTCAGTGCCATGGTTTATTTAAGGTGTTACGGCATGGATTGGACTTGATGATCTTCAAGGTCTCGTCTAACCTAGTCATTCTGGAAATTCTGTGAAAGTAAAAAAAATCAACCCCAGAATCTGTGGTTCTCTAGGATTCCAGTATTGAGCAACTCCAGGATTCCATGACCCTGGAACCCAAGCGCTCCAGAAATGTCTCCAAGGCAACAAGAGCAGGTTGGTGTCACAGGGAAGTGCTGCAGCACACCTGCACCCACTGCTCAGAGGTACCTGCACCCACTGCTCAGAGGCACCTGCTGGTAAGTGAGGTCCCACCAGCCCTGCAGGTTCAGGCAAGGTCATGCCAACGTCTCTAGGCCTTCAGTAACAGAGGGAGAGTCGGACAAACTCTCTCTCTTGAGATTTAAAACTCATGTGAACAAGTGACAGTGTGTCAGACAGAGCTCTGTAGCAGCAGCTCCTTCACCTTCATCACTCCTTGCGTAGCAGCTGAGGGCCCTGCTGTATCCAGCCTGTCCCGAGCCCCCCTGGCAGAGCAGCTGAGGAATGTCTCCCTTAGCGGCCTGCATCAGCTTGTTAGGCCCCACTTCTCCTCCTGCTGCTTGGGGGACTTTGTTTCCTCTTTCATTTCAAAACTCTGGACTTCTCTCCTCAAACATGGCCATTTCTGTTTTGCCTCCCTGTGTGCCACACCTTCCTCACCTTCCCCCTCATCTTGTGCTGATGGAGCCTTTTTGGGAGCTGAGTTTGGAACCTGCAGCAAGAGGCCCGCACTGAGGAGCTCCTCCGGCCTGCAGCCTTATTCAGGGCTAGAAAGAACACAAAAGCTTTTATTCCAGTGTGAAGCTTCTTTTTCTTCTTGAGAATCAGAATCTTGGCTTATTCCACCTTTCTTTCTCTTCCAAGGGAGGATCTGCCATGGGAATCTTCTGGGTACTCCTTTTGCTGATGGCAGCTGTTGACATCAACCAGCTGCTCTTCTCCTCTGAAGGGAAGGGAAGGGAACTATTCGTGAGAAGGAAGGAACGGAAGAAATCCTTCAGAAGTTGAAGGAGCAGGAGGAGAGCCTTCAGCTGCTGTCCTCACATTTGAAGAAAGAAAGCGTAAACCTGGAAGGCGGGCAGGAGGCTGTGGCAAAACCTGCATTGGCACTGGATACAAAGATCCAACAGGGGATATCCAAAGTCCTTTTCTTGGCTGCCATCACGCTGTTCAAGCTCTGGGGATAACATTTGCAGCAAGTTGCTTGTCAGCACAGTGGAGAAGGAGAGACTGACACAGTATTCCTGGGGAAAGCATGGAAAGGAGTGGCCTTCCCTGACAACACTCTTTGTGCTAAATAGGGGAATTCACAACCACATGGACAGAATTCTAGCAAATCTGTAGTTAAAAGGAGACTAGTTCCATTACCTTTCAAATTACTTCAGTCCACTAACAAAAACTTGGTGCTTTAATGTATTAAGAATTTCCTCTTTTTTGTATCAATTGGTATAAATCCTAGGGTTTCATTAATAAAATAAAACAGATTAAAGCAAAGGGATAAACTTATCAGAATTGTTTGCTTGCAACCAAACAACTTCATTTCAACTTTTGACTCTGGCATTTTCCTTGCATTGTGCATTGCTATTACAAGCCAAACCAAACACCATAGAAATAGAAACCATGTTTGCTAAACAATACTATGCATGTGCAACACAACTTTATTATGCTAAATGTGTGAGAACTTAGAGGAAGATGGTTCAGAAAGAGGCTATAGATATTTTGACTGGAAAGCAGGAAAAAGTAGTTTAGCACTGTTTGCTCCAGCAATAATGCAGACAGTTTTTTGTTTAGAATGAAGTTTTCTACTGGCATCCAATGCTGGCAAGAAAGATAAGAGTAAATAATAAAAAATCTTACTTATGTTTAAAGCTGATGACTTAAACAATGATGACAAACATTCCTAATCCAAACATTAAATCTCAAGACCATACAATTTAAGGAAGGGATTTTAGGAAATAATTTCTTCACTGGTATCAATAGATTTTCCTACCCTTAGCAGTTAAAAAAGGATTTCACTCCTTGAATATATTAATAGACATTTGAATGCATAGTGAATTGCTGTGAAATTCCAGTGTTTGGAGGGTGCACTGTGGGATCCAAGGAAACACTGCCCAGGCATGGTATAGATTGTACATCTGTTTAAACAAAAGATGTTTAATGGGATTATTTCCAATTTTCATTTCCATAAGCACTTCCATTCCATAAGCAGTGCTCTTCACAGAATTCACTTTTTCAGAACAAATACCATCATTGTACCAAGATGGCCAGAATGGTGTAAGAACCACCACCCAACAGACAGAGGTACCCAGGCAAATCCCTTTTTTCCATGGATCTAGACTGACCACATGGGTTCAGTAGCATAATAAGCCCTTCTCAACATTTTCTGAATTGTAAGCTTTGTGCTTAATTTCATATCAGAAAGTGCAATGCAATATTCTTATCTATACAGACTTGATGGGCTGCTGTGCACAGCCAGACTTTTATTTGCTGAATTTCTTAAAACTTGTGTGGCTTTCCAGGCATGATAATGTTACGCAGAGCAAAAGACAATCTAATGGATACATTCAAGCAGAAATTTCAAAAGTTGAGCTCCACTCTTGGCTTTCCTTCTAATATTCTGAGAAATTTTATTACTTCCTGCCATCTTTCTCTCCTGCTAAACTCTCTTCTTTGCTTAGCCTAAGTGACACTTCCTTGGTTTTGCACTGAGCATTGCACACAGTGTTCTCATCTTGATTGACGCTTTCAGACACTACTGTAACATAATAGTGGAGAAAGGCAAAAAAATTTTTTCCAAGCAATCCTGAAAAGAGTTCTGAGGGCCAAATATGTAAAGCAAAAAGGAAATGAATGGTTATTTTTACTACTGTAGAGCTGCTTTTCAAGGATGGACAACAGCTGAAGTGTGAAGAATGCCTGAACCGGAACACTCTCATTAAAATATAAAATCCAAAGCAATTGGATTCCAAGACCTGAAATAGACAAGAGTTCAGGAGGGTCCTTCACAAGACTGAATGAGGTGAAGAAACAAACACAGCCTGGTTTCCTGGCAGAAGTAAAGATGAGCGGGTTAGGAATCCCACGGATTGCTCCTTCCTGGGAAATAATTCATTAGTGAGGACTTTTCACCTCACTGCTGTTCACAGCAACTCAGAATATCAGGTGTAAAAGAGGAGCAAGGGAGGGAGCAGATCTGGCTGACATTGCCCAGGTGTCAATCTCCACCTTCACAAGGGAGCAAGTGAAAAGAATTACAAACCCCTGAGGATAGAACCGAGTGGCTTTTACGCAGACCCAGAGAAAAGATAGAATAAGGAATCCTTCTTTTTCCCCCTTCTTAATGAGTAGAATGAAACAGAATATCTATTTATTCCTCTTCATTTAGCAAGAGGAGGGTTTGGATCGCTGTCAGTGAATTTCTGGCACAAATGAGCTAACTAGCCATGATTCATAAGGGCATGCAGGCTCCAGATTCTACAGTGCATTAAAAACAGAAAATGATGTTTCCCCCCCCCCAAAAAAGGCACATCATTCTGGTATCATTCCACAAAAATAAGCCAATCATCCCTCCTTAATTATTTATTTAGCAGTAATAAATGCTTAGTGGCCATCAAAGAACCTGGAAGACAGCTAACAGAGCACAGAAATATAGTGAACACCATTGTTTTGCAATAATACATCCAACGTTCAATGAATTGGCCTCTGGCACCAAATATGAATAAATGGATGTTTTATAGCAGTATAGTCTTTTGCATTAAAAAAAAACAATTAAAGGATGAGTGGAACTAGGTTTTTGTCCTCTTATAGTCCCTTATGGCACCTCACAGCACATCAAGCAAATCAGATTTGAAAATATATCAGAAATGGAAGAAAGGAAATATTGCATCGTATTAAGTCTGTTATTGTCATCAGCTTTAGCTAAAGGAATTTATTTCATAAAATTAATGTGAGATAACAGAATTTCCTCACAAGTGGAAAATATGTGTGTGAAACATACTCAAAATAGTTACTTATTCACTGAATATTCTTTTAGTTTCCTTTTTGCAGCCTGTATTATGAGAGTAAGGTCTTCATGGGAAAGAAAAAGTTCTGTGTCTGTCTGATTCAAAATCCTCTCCTGCTGCCATCATGTAAACAGAAAATAAGAGAACTGACTTCACTGTATAGGGAAGCAAATAAAACAGATCCAGTTTTCTACATGATTTCTATGTTCCACTGTTATCCAGAGTACTAGGATAAATCAATTTAGCTTTATTAAAGGCTTTTCATCACTTCATAAAATTTTCAAAGCACCTGCTCAACAGCTTTTCAAGCTTCAATTCCCAAGCAAGATGTACTTTCCTGTAGCTGCCACAATACAAAAAATTCAGGCAGCAATCTCAATGCTAACTTGGCACATTGTTTGCAAGCAAAAAGATGTGTAATTTAAATTCCACTACTCACCTGACACCTGTTCCTGAAAGGACTCAAATAATGGCCTGAAAGCCAGATACTAAATTTAAAACATTGTACAGGCTTAACACTGTGTATTTTGGGCCATCTCTAACTTCGAGGAAAATGTAGTTTGCTTCCCTAGTGTCCCTTTGCCCCAAAATTTTTATTTCACTAAATTCATTTAGACTGAACTAAAAGAAAAGCAGCTGAACCTTCCTTCTGAATTCAGGAGACAAGATCCAATCATGCAATTCCTACCTGGGGAAAGATTCATCATTCCTCTTCAATATACTGCAGAAATTAATAATTTGAATAGACACACTTCTTCAAAAGGTTCTGATAAGTACCTCTGTTCCTCAAACCAAACAAGATAATGTGTCTGATATCCTGCCTCTCACTACTGCTGTGTACTGAAGGCAAACACCACCCATTTCCAGTGGAGAGCAGAAAAGAAATACCAATGAACTTAGTTTAAGGCTGACCAAAAAGCATGCATTGAAAGATATAAAGAAAGCATGAACAAAACAAGTTCAGCACAATTTCACACTTTAAAGTTACATTGAATTCTCTATGTAGGATGCAGGGGTGGAGGGGAATCAATGCTACATGCTGCAAACTTACTTCAACTGGATCAGTAAAAAACATCATTAAATAACTTCTGCCTGTGTTTTGTCAGATGTGCACTGACAAGCAAAGTCGTGCGCTTAGGTTTTTCCCTTCCCACCTTTTTTCACAGCCCTGCAACCCCACAGACATCTGACCTGAACTTGGAAGTTTTGAGGGCTTGAGATATTCCAGACTGCACTACTCAGGTCAAAGTCTCATAATGAGGTTTGGAAGAGCAATATTAAAAGTGTCATTGGTTCCATGAAAATGAAGAGGGATGAGACTATCCTCTTTCTCTATTCATGAAATATCACCTTGGTACTGCAGCACCCTTGAACTGTTAAATATATGGTTGGATTTTGCACCAAGCATAACCTTATTGAAACTAGATTTTCCTGCACTTCACAGCTGCCTGGAATGATAGCTGGTGAGAGCAGGAGTGAAACCACAACAGGGCACATGCAAATGAAGCCATTATGTTATTTGTCTCCATACATACATAGTTGAAATCAAATGTCACAATACTTCACAGAAAAAAGTAACTACCAGGTCCATAAGACTACAAATCACATACCAAAATGCTGTTTAATACATCAGATCTATAAGTGGCTGGCTGTTTTCTGAGCTATTTTATTCCTTCACTCTTTCCCTATCCCATTCTCCCCATTTGTTTGGGTTTTTTTAAATCAGATCAGTTTTTATTTATCAGACATAATTTGCAGTTCCAATTAAGGGAGCACATATATGCACATGTGTATACCTGGGGATTAATATCTGTCCATATATCTCCTCATTCAGATCATTAAGTTGTGTTTTTCACATATTTTAACTTCATATTTCATTTGAAATATGCTAGATATTTGCTGTTCAAACATTTGTCTCATGCCATAAATTCAGCTGGAACAATTTGCCTATCAATCCACAGATACATATTTATCCAGGAAAATACTAAGGCATTTATAATGAACTGGTGCTCAAGTCCCCACTTTGAGGGATATTTTTACAGATAGAAGCTCTTCCTCTGCTGTTTTCAAATTATTAAGTGGAACAAGAAACATCTTTATGCAGAGGTAAAACAAATACATTCACAAGTACTTGAACAGAAGAACAATTTCTCAGCCAACTGTACACAGAACTCCATTTAATTTGTTCTGCAGCTTCAGCTTTGGGAAAAACAAATGCAATACCTTGATAATCAATCCTAGAAACCCTATTTCCATTTTACTTAATTTGGAGACCTAAGCTGATGAGAAATAATCTCCTTGCAGAGGCATACAAAATTCATTCAACTTTCTGACTTTGTATTTCCTGAAAACTAAAGAGTTTCCCAAAAGAAAGCTCTAGGTCATGCTGAATAATCTCTGTGTCACCCTACCATTGGCCAGGATGTCCTTTCATAACTTTTTTGCACATGGGTCAGTGAACCACTTGGCCACCCCTTGCACAGGCGCCTAACAATGGCAGCATTCTGAGCTTTCAGCTTCCAAACAACCAGAGAAAAAAGCTTGGAGAATAGTGTTAAGGCAAATATCAGCAGCATTTTGCTGCCTATTAGCAAAAAGTTTTACTATTTCTGACATAAAAGAATGCCTGAAATCCTAACATATCTTCTCTTATACAACTGTAGTAAATAAGCTCATCTGTACCAAATTTATCTGGAATAGAAAACTCTGTCCTAACGAGCTGCAGGGATGTACACAGAGCTGTTAATGGGCTGTTTTCACCACTGATGCTCTTTGACATATAAAACTAAACTCACTTGTAGTTATAGATTACTTAAGGACCTTAATTGAGAAGTAGCACTGTTTTACTCTGGGGGCAAGAGTGATTGGAGGCTCTTTATGGGTTCAAATAAAACAAAGGTTAATATACCTGCAGGAAGCAGGTACAGTTCCTGTATCACATTTGTGAAATATTATGCGTGTTCCATCATATCCATTTCTTCTTTCCTGATTCATTTTATGCTGAGGTGATCATATTTGCCAAAGGCATTTCTTCAGAGTATGAAACAGGTAGAGACATGTGAAAAGTGCAAAAGGTGGCTTTGCCTGGCCTTCATACAGGGCCTCCATGTAAGCATTATTTTACAACACCAGCACAGGTCCAAGTGCAAGTACACATCAAGAGGGATCCAAATGAAATACTGAAGAGGGGTCCAAAAGGTGATGCAACACTCAAAGCTGTGTGACCTAATTGTGGACTTCCAGTGCCTAAAGGGAACCCACAAGAAAGATGGAGAGAGACTATTTACAAGAGCATGACAGGATAAGGGGAATGGCTTCAAACTGAAGGAGAGTTTTAGATTAGATATTAGGAAAGACAATTCTTTACTGTGAGGGTGGTGAGGCACTGGCATGGGTTGCCCAAGGAAGGTCTGGATGCCCCATCCCTGGCAATGTTCAGAGCCAGGCTGGATGAATCCTTGAGCAAACTGGCCTAGTGGAACATGTCCCTGTTCAGGGGATTGGAACTTGATCATCTTTAAGGTCCCTTCCAGATCAAGCCATTCTATGATTCCAACAAGGGCGCAACCTCCCCCATAGCTTTGGTTTTCTTTGCAACCTGTCTTTGTAATCAATTCTAAGAAAATCTAATCTCAAGTGTCATTGTCAAAAGCATGGTGTATACAAAGTGGAAAGAGCAATAATGCTGAAACATGTCATGAGATACAATGGGGAGAGAAAGAAGGTTATATGTAAAAAGTAAGTTACACTCCTCATAGAGGATGGATCATTGGACAAATGCCAACAAAAGACAGAGGTAAACAGAACACAGAGAAAGGCCATAAGTTTCTGAAATGTATGGAACCCATTTTACTTCTTCCAATCGTAATTTTAGGCTTCTTTCAGGAAACACAAAACCCTGCACAGGTTTGCTAGAAGAGTAAGCTGAAATAAATTTTCTGTGCTTTTGCACAATAACCAGTATATTAAATGTGTGTCATATACATCCCTATTCTGTGTCAAATTAAAAGGATAGACAAATGCTGATCTAAATTTTAATTGAAAAGACATCAGAACTGTCCAAAAAGCTTCCCTGTTTCTTCCACAAATACATACATACACACACTGAAATTTAATTGGCAAGCAAAGAGCGGTATCACTTCTTAGATGCTGGAAAATCCATCAAGATTCTTGTGGAATGTGTTGAGGTATTTAAATTGATATCAAGCTGTTAACTCAAGTAGTAAAAAATTCTTCAATTTAAGCACTGACTGAGCACTTTGCATCTGCAGCAAGCAGAACTGCAGTAGAACAATGCTGGGACCAATGTGCAATTTAAAATACCTCCTCATTCACAGCAGAGCAGCTGTGCAGCAGTTTTATCAGTTGGACTGTTTGCACATTTTACCGAGGAAAAAAAAAACATTTTCAAAGTTACTGAGATCAACTTCTCATCCAGTAGTCAGAGAACGTCCAGTACAATTCCAGCCCTTTGCAGCAGGACAAAATATCTTATTTTCCCCTGGCAGTAACAGCTGATTACTTTCCAGGTTGCTCCTGACACTTTAGCCAAGAGCAATAGGGGGTTAGACTAAGCCAGGAGCGTTCCCTTCCTGATTCACTCTCACGACATAAACACAGCCCTCACGCCTCCACATGGGGATTGTGCCACAGGAAGACAGGCTTGAGAAAAGTTTGTTTGCTTCTAAATGAGATGGAAAAAGATTAGCTTTGTGCCTGAACCACTATTGAGAGAAGTTTCTGTCAAAACAACATAAAAATAAAATTATGCAGGTATATGGCTCTTCCATAATTCTCCCCCTGGCTTCCCACTGGGTGCTCTGGACTATAAGTGTTAAACAATAGTAACTGTAAAGGATTGTTACTTGAAATCTGGAAGCCTGAGGACCTCAGTGATAGTCTCAAGACTGAGAAACCAACTGAAACACCTTTGAATAAAGGACTCTTCACTGCTGCAGACTGGACACTTGCAATATTCAGAGGACCACTTCCTTTAAGCCTCAAAGACAGGCCAGCATAGCAAATTTTATGCTTGAAATACTAACTTAAAACACTATAGTGAATTCAATTTGAAACTTGGAACTTAAACTTAAAAAGATTCAAAAATAAAGTAAAAATAGTCATTTTACATCAATGGCACAAAGCATAGGAATCTCTGGCCAGAATTCAAGTCAGACTGCAAACAAATGAAGGCTCCCTCACTCTAGGATCCTGGCAAGCAAGGTTAACAATCTGAATACACATCATTAGTGGATTTCACTGCTTTCCAATTAAGGTATTTGCCTGCCCTTTACTTTCATCCCTTCCCACTACCACAGTTATCCCAGAGTTAAGTTGTGTAACACATAATACATCAAACCGCTGATTTGTGCACAGCTGATACTGAACAAGATATTTTTTGCCCTATAGCACTTCCCAAAAGTTTGCTTTCACTGATCATGTCATCCATTGAACAGCCTCAGTTACTTGGATACCATTGCCTAGTTCTTCCTTTTTTCCTCTTATAATTTTCTCAGCTTTTCCCTGGTTTGCTCTTGTTTAATCTTTATCCTGACACCAGTGCTGCTGACATTTAAGATATTGAAAAAATATTTCCATAACCTTAGCTGAAGAGAATATTATATTCTTGATGCAGACTTTTTCTAAACTTCCAAATCAGACCAAATTTTCTATATTGGACCAAAAGTTTTCTATAGTTCCAGGACCAAATTCAACAATAAAGTATCAACAATTAGCAAAATGCAATACTCAAATACCTGAAGCATAGTTTACATATGCAAGACAATTAAAAGTGGTTTCTTTAGAAATAAGAAAAATAATACATAGAGTCCTTTATGTATATTTCCCTAAATAAAACAATATGTATGTTTATGTGTGTGTATATATATTTTCACATTACCACATTCTCTGAAATACTGAGAGAAGCAAAACAAAACAACTGGAATTGTTAACAGCCACACTTCAGCTTAATATTAAATTCCTGTTTGCACTCCAAATCCCTCAGGGTTAATATGAGCTCATAAACCCAACCACTACCAGACACGAGCCAATTTAATGAGACCAGAAATGGGGTCACACCAACCAGCACATTTTTTAAGATCATTATATTATTTGTCAAAAAGGGAAAAAAACAAAGAAAAATATTTACAAAGTTGAAACATTGTCCTCATAGCTTTTTTTAATTTGCTCTTTACAGGCTACTGAACAACTGATTACAAGATCCTCCCAAATATCCCCAGGCAACAGTGAAGCAGATTAAGAGAGACTAGGCAATTAAATAAGGAAGAAATTCCCAGGAAACATAAACTGAAGAGAAAAACACTGTATTTAACACAGTATGGTACTAGTATTTATCCTAAACAGCTGAAAAGACAAGTCATAGTTAAACCATTGAAATATCTTTAATGAGGGAATTAATTTTTAAAAAATTAATTGTGGAAAAACACCTCAGAAATACTAAGGTACGGGTACTTATTCATCAGTCTCTGTTATGGCCATGGTTGTAAAGAGATTTTAATGAACTCACCACTGTGAAAATGATGACAAAATGTAACATATGGAAGGAACAAGCTGGGTTTTGTGAACAGAAACATATTCTTTGCATTTACTGGAAGCAGTTTCTAGGTAATATTCAACATTTCCCACCTGCCACAATTCAGAAGGATGCTGCACCCACAGCAGGCAGAACAAGGCACACAAGCCCATAACATAATGCTGTGTAAGAACCACTGAAATAAAAATATATGGAGATAGGCTAGTAAGGACTTCTTGGTGTTTCCCCAGCTGAGGTGGAACACAAAGACAAGGGAAGGTAAAGTGGTTTGCCTGAGGCAAGAAGATTAGTCAGCATTACAACCAGGAGAGAATCAGGAGGAATGGTATCTAGTGCTAAATCAAAGTTTAAACAAACCATACTGCCCTTTTGAAGACATACACAACACCATCTTTTCTCAGAATAAGTCAAGAACTAATTCAGTGAACCTCAGTCCTTGAGCTTTTGGATCCCTTCATTAGTCTGACCGTTGTTCTCAAGTTTCATGAAGAGTTGTATTTCTGTTAAAGAGGGCAACTTGGTTTTTTTTCCCTGTCTTAGCCCAGTAAAGGAGAAGGTCCCTAAAATGCTTCAAACCAGCTTGAATGTTGTACGGGAAAGATATATTGGATATACTAAGCAAAAACACAGGATTTCATCCTTAATTTTCTTCCAGGGTTAACTAGAATAATTCCAGCGACGTTACCAATGCGATAACAGCAATATGGCCTAACTGCTAAAAGGAGAGAAAATTATTGAACTTTCGGTTCCATGGCATGCCATTTGATTTCAGCATAGTCTACCTATTATGATAATAGTTTACACTTTTTAACTCCCTTAGCATTAACAATTCTCTCTTTTAGACACAGGTGGTGTCCTATATGCTTCCCTTCCAAAAAAAAGCCAAACCAAACTATCCCATATTTTCCAATATTATGCCAGCAAGAATATTAAATTCAGATTACCTGACATATATATAGTTGCATAGAAAGTCAAAGTGTCTCAGCAAAACAAGCAACTAATAATTTCATATTGTAAAAGGAAAAACACAGACTCAGTCTTTACTATAATTTGCAAAGTTCACAAAGACTTGGAAGGTAAAGATTAGACACTGCAAACTCTGTGTTTTTCTTGTAAAATGCACTGTTTACAGATAATACTACTTAACTTTGCCATCCTGAAGACAGCAACTTGGAAGTTCTTCCCTGTATGACCAAATTCTCAGAGCAGGACAAGACCAGACCACCAGGGTAACTTGATATGGTTTTTTTGCTAGGAGAGGTTCCTTTTGCACATCCCTTCCCCACAGCAAATACACTGGGTTCAGAAAGTGTACACTTGGTGTTCAGGGTTATTTAACTCTAGGAAGCTCACAAAGACAATGCAGAAGTCAAGACTGTGGTTTCTAGAAACTACCCATGGCTGAAATATTATGATGTAAAATTACTGTGTAGCATCTCATCCAAAAAAGGGGTTATAGTAGGGTTTTAGGAGGTTTTTTTTCAAAAGATGTACAGCAAATAAGCAAGATACCTATGTACTTCACTTAGCATTGCACCAAAATTAAGCAGACTCAGGTTTTGACTTTTGCCCCCCCCCTTTTTTTCTCTTTTTTTTTTTTTTGAGAAAGAGAATTTATGAGACACCATCTATGAACTAAAAAGGAATACTGTTAATGCTAAGTGAAATATAAAGTACATTATCATAATAGAAAATGGCAAAATAAAATTCTGACTAAAAGTACTAACATGACAGTATGAATACAATTACTTTACCATTTTAAAAATTCCATGAGATTCTCATACTACATTTAAAATATCCTAAACTTCTAAAAATCCTTCTACCTCCTTCATAAAGCAGAAAAGTATCAAATTGCAATAAAAATATTTGGTAGACTAAAGGAAATCAAAGCATTTGTGTCAATGCATCATTCACATTATTCAATTAAGAAATCAGAAAAAAGGCTCCCATGTTCGAGTCTTTAATTTAACATAGAAATAACCTGCAAGTCTGTCTTCTGAAAACAGAGAACTCCAAGAGGAGTGGTGGCAGATGTTCAACCTGCTCCGCATCTGTTCTGAAATGTGCTACAGAAGAATAACTGTGATAAAGATTAGAATTCATGTAAACAAAGACCACAAACAACATTCGAAATGTTTGAAAATTTTTTGTTTCACTAACATCAGTGAAAGCAGAGAAACACAAACCATGGAGCCAAAGCCATAAACCAATGGCTAGAAGAGCAAGATACAGGGTGCAAAGTTGACAGGATCACTAACTTGATGTCACAATAAAAACTTCATGCAACACTTGTGAAGATGCAATCAGAACTTATCAGTCATGCGTGGCAGATAAGGTAACCTGACATTCAGGCACAGCTCTGTCACTGTGATTTCAAAGACATTAAAATTTGAGGGTTCATTAAAATTAACTTCTGAAAAGGACAGCACAACCCGAACACAAGATGTCTATTGTGCAGACAACAACTGCTTTCTCTCTAAGACACAAAAAGGGAGGAGCCTCCTCTATAAAATCCCACTTTCCCAAAGTATGCATTCTCAAAATAATAGGCAGAGTTTCTTCCATAATAAAGGCTACAGCAGCACTACCTTGAGCTCTTTACAGTGCTTGTGTGCCACATGCTATGAAACCATGCTATGAACCGTTACTGACCCTTACGGGGGATTCAGAATAAAATCTTAATTGTCTTTAACGATGAAAGATGGTCCGTGATCTTTTAAAAGTATTTTCCAACTTACAGCAAGCCACAAATATGAAATATCAAGTTAATGAAGGAAAGGTCTAGTGAGGCCAGTCAGACAGATCGTTTAGATTCATCAATTTGTTCACATTTTAAAGTCACCATAACTTGACAATTATTATAGTGGACAAACTCAAATCTCTTTCAGGTTAAAAGCCAAAATTCTCTTGTGAATTCTACAGTTAAACATACAATATTTTACAGCACAGCTCTGGGAAGTAGTATAACATATTTCTACAGAACATTATATAACTAAACATAAAGATGTAATGATAAAACTATCGGAAGGAAAAGGTTAGGAAATATCTGGAATTCTGGCAGACTTACAGACCCCCAAAATGCCCAAAGTACAAGCGAAAAGCAATTATTTTTGCTGCTTGCTAGCTAAACTGCTGACCTACATTTTAACATCCTGAGTAGAGGAACAGAGATATTTTACCCATGGATTCAGAGGAAAAGAAAAAATCTGTTGAGTTCATATTCCTCATGAATGCCTCCAAATGATGGCAAATCAATAGTTGCTGCTTTACTAACATCATCCTTTGGACTTAGTCAGCTAGCATGCCTGAAAATCCTTCCCAGAAGAACCATACAGATTCACAAATCTGTTTTACAACCACCATCAAAACTCCATACAAACAACTCAGCTTTCAGTTTGGTTACAGGTACAATATAAATCACTAAAGTCAAAAATACTTCATAGTAAGGTGAACTCCATTTCTGAAGCTATAAAATTATTTGCTGAATTCTTGTAGGGTAAACTGAGTGAAAGAAAAGGAATACAAGGCCATTAAATGAGGCATCATTAGTGCCTTGAGCTATGCAATAACTGATTTTATTTCTTATCACCAGAAGGTCATTTTATTGCATTATTGGCAAAGCACCCTCCTTTCTTCTGTTACAATCTTTTCCTACAGCCTGTTGCAAAAGGAAGTATTTCAAAACACATTTTCAATTCCCCAGCAAGCATTCAATTCTCAAATGGTTTTTAGAAACTCAAAGCAGTGATTCATAGAGCCAAGTAAGAACACTGAACTTGGAACTCTGAAAATTTTCTGCTCCAGCTCTTATATTACAAATAACTTGGGATTTTTAGTTCTAGAGTTTCTTCCAGTCTTTATCTGACAACTTTCAAGGAGCCACAACAACAAAGTTCCTGATGGAATCCAAATAAAACTGATCACAGGGAATGTGGGATTCTAATTAACAGGGCAAGACCTATGCACAGCAAGTAGCTTGTACAATACAAAAACCAGAAATATAAATGTTGTTTTCTGCTTTTCATGGAGTTCTTGTTAGACAGAAGGTCAGTCTGCAGACACAGGTGGGAAAAGCCAGAAATACAGAACAAACCCTTAGTTATCAGCAGCGAACACTGGAGTGAAATAAAACAAATTCAGCACTTACAGAAGACATCCCTGATCAGACAAAACAATAAAACACTTTCACTTAAACATGATTTTATGACTAATTATAACTAGAGGACAGTCTTACAATTGAAGACAAAAAGAAGTGCTATTAAAAAAAAAAAAAAAAGAAGAAAAACAAGCACTCAGATGTGGCTACAAACTACAGAAGCCATGCGCACCGGACATAGAAAGGTAAGAAGAAATGAGGTGGTTTAAAGAAAAATAGACCAAAATGAGAAAAAAAGAGAACAACTTTTATTTGTGTTTATTCACAGAATTCCCATCCCTAGAAATCCTTCACTTGGGGATTCATATCTAAGAAAATAGGGAGATAATGAAACAGCAAACATTTCAATGAGCTGCCATGAGACCAAACAACTCACTGCCCAGAATTCAGGGCCAGGAGAACAATGGCATCAAAACCTACGGATTCCAATCACCTACAGAACACAAGGGGTAAGATATTACTGGCAAGCTCAAGGGAAAAAACAAAAAAACAACACGTTATTTTAGTCAGAATTCACTTTCTATGACAGGGTAGCAAAACATGACTGCCTTTGATTCAAAGCACTAAATCATATATTGTGAAATTTTAGACACTCTGGAGAGAGAGACCAATGGATGGATCCATTCTTTTCCTAACAGCCCCATAAGAACACAATCTTAAACACACTGAAGGGTTCTGCACATGTCTTACCCCTCAAAATACCTCTTTTCAGCTATATAGAGACCACATAAACTCTAAAGGTAGAAGCAAAATGCAATGTGATGGTCCCTGAAATTATTCAGCTCCTGATCAGGTAGAAATCCTCTTACTTTATAAAGGAGTTTTTTTCCCCATTTTTCTTTCTTTTTTTTTTTTTAAACAATGTTCACTTCTGGGACTACAGACCAATCTGTTCTGCATCTCATTTGTCCATATGTTCCATGAAGTTCTACAAATTTGTCATCCTGATGAGGCAGAAAAACAAGCAGATTCAATGCAGTTCCTGCAGTATAAAATCCTGAATTTTTCTTGCTTCTGTTTCAAGACACAGCTTTCAACAAACATTATCTAAATGCCAACTAATGCCAAATATAGACAATTATTTTTCCTTCTATTTCCATAAAGGTTTCTGCATCACTTTGAGTAGTTCTTCTGTCTCCACCGGGCACACAGTAATGTACTGAACAGAGTTGTGAAAAAAAAAAAAAACATTGTGCCAAGCCCTTCATGGATGCTCCTGGAGTTCTGGAAGTAGCCTTAGTTTGCTGCCTGAAAACCAGCAAGCTATTTTAATCAATTCATGGAATCATGGAATGGTTTGGGTTGGAAGGGTCTTAAAATATGATCTGGTTCCATCCCACTGGCCATGGGCAGGGACGTCTTCCACAAAACCATGTTGCTCAAAGGCCCATCCCTTCTTTTGATGTAGCCCAAGACACAACTGGCTTAATAAGCTACTAGTGCACATTTCTGACTCAGGATTAGGTTTTTCTTCAGTTTGTTTTGTTAATTTAATTTTGGTTTTCCTTTGCTGCTGTTATGGGGTTCGGAGGTTTTTATGGGGAAAAGGGGAAGTTGGTGATAACAATTGTGGTTTGTTTTTTTAACCTAATTTTGATAAAAGATGATCATTTATTCTTTTTTTTACAAATTCTAATTGTACCATATTTCTCCAGTTGAAGCCCTGAACTGAACACAATCCCAGAAGCCAAAAGAGCATCTTATTTCACTTTTGGTGTTGAGTACCCTCTCTTTAGTTGAATGACTTCAGATTCAGCACTGTCTTAAGTTTAGTTTGCCATGCAATATGGAAAGTATAAAAAAAACATGTATACAATCAAAAAAGCCTGTGTAAACTACAATTTAAATTCACAGAAAACAAACAGGGTAATGAACTTTCATTACACAGGATGAAAGGCAGGGGCATAAGTGAAAGGTAGCTTTTATTGTAGCTGGAAAAGCCAATGTTAAAGCTCATTACCTCTTATAAGCAGCAGAATACCTTATAATATCTTGTAAAGATAAGGAAAGGGTACTGACATTTTCCATAGCTACACTAAAAATAGCTATTTCTAAATGGGGTTATGTTCATCTCTAAGGAACACACACACAATTCACATGCTATAGTGAGCTGGCCCTCACTGATAAAAACAGATAATTTTTATGGTCCTCTAAGGTGCTTTACATGGGAATACAGCTTTTGGAAAGTAAATTACTCCTTTATAAAAGTGATCTATTTCCAATTGCTTTCTCCCCTAAGAGACAAAATCATAACTTAAGTTCCTAACTCACTGAAATAGAAAATAAAACTTTCTGTAACAATAATTTGTTTTTCCTTGGGATACTGCATAGCTTTAATTACTGTATCCATAGCAGTCTAGATGTCAATTAGAGACAGCAGCTCTGACAGTGTGTTAGAAAACCATTAACACCATGACTCAGTACTCTAGAGACTCCAGCACAAGTTGTGATTTCCCACAAAAATCTAAGGAAAGTGTGTAAACAACAATTCATGAAGCACAGAGACCTGGTTTAAACCCCCAGTTTTAAATTCCTTATATACAGTCAAAATAATTGTTGACTCCAGTGACCATTGTGGAAACGCTTGGAATCTGTTTGCATATTTATGGTACACTTTTCCTATGGAGATAGATATTCTTGCTGAAGGACCTGCCTGTTTTTATTTATGAAAGATTATGACCTCAACATGAAGCAAGACATGGTTGTGATCCTACACAGGATTTACCTCAGCTGGATTTGAGCTACCTTTCCCATGTGACAGGACCCAAGAAGTTAATTCAATCACCACTTACAAAGAGTAGGAACATGAACTGGAATCCTGAGACAGTCATAAATCCTAGCCTTGGATACAGGAACAGTAAAGAATTAAAAATATTTGAATCTTGTTATTTTGAAAAGTCCCTTAATCCTTTTAAATGCCCTATAGGAGCCATATCACTCCTTTCTCTAACCCAGAGGAATTACTTAATCTCATAAAAATTCCATTTCTTTTGAAAAGCTATTATGTTGGGTGGGGGTTTTTTTTTCTTTTAACAATTAAAAAGAGCATTTGGTACAGTTCCTAAACTTTATCTAGTCCATTCTGTATTCTTTCTGCTGAATTCTTAGCATAAAAATACTTCTTATTTTCAGTTCCAACGTCCTCTGAGCCTGCACCTTTCTGATCACTGACAACTTCAGTCTGCCTGTTTCTTACAGGGAGTTTATTGAAATAACCCTAATCTGTAGGGGGAAAAAATATTCTTTCTCAAAATAAAAACAAACAAAAAAAATAGGAGCTTTATATTTTAATGCAGGTGAGGGAGAGCACTTATTTATTTATTTTTAAATTTCTCTATAGAGAATTGTCCTGCTGAGTTCTGTCAAAACAATGTTTGCTATGTGGGACTTTTCCAAATCCCTTCTTGTGCAAAGATACAGTTCAGAGTGCTTGTAGGGTGGTTGTGTTCACATAACATGGCAGAGCCTTGCTTCTCTCAACACTGCACACCTGACTCACAGGCACTTTCCTTTTCTAGAAGTCACCAGTCTATAAAATTCCGTGCTTTTCTGTGCTGTTGTTACCTCTAAAGTTCATTTTTCATACTCCACATGCTGCTAGCATGGAGTGACTCCAGCTAATTTCCCCATTTATGTATCATAAAAAAAATCTTGGCACCATCAGCCTGGATCAGACTTTGGCCACCCCCAGGACTTGTTCCTTCAGCTCTGTTTGCAGCTAGTTTTCTATAACTGTAAGTCATAACTACCCCATTGTTCTTAGCATACCTCTATACAGTGCTTCTTACAGAAGAGAATATGTTTAGATGTATTACAGTGTCTCTGAGTTTAATGGCAATTTCAAAGTGTCTTCTGGAAGACTGAGGTAAGCAAAGGTGGAGAAATTATCAAACTACCCATGAAGAAAAGCATTGTATTTTGAGATAGTATGCCAATTACAATTATAACTTATTTACAATAAATAATTGCAGTCTGACCTGAAGGAAGAAGATTAGGGAAAAGACTGAATCTCAATTCCTTTTTATTTCTGATTTTACTCCTGGGTTCAGCAGACCTCACCCTCCTTCCTCCCATAAACAAAAACAAAACAAAGCGAGATGTGACACATAATGACTGTAGGTTATTGTATTTTTCTTCTTTTTCTGGAACCTCTATTAGGCTAGAAGCAAAACTACACTACACAGAGACAACTACAAGATGGCAACCAAAAGATAGATTTTTTTTAAAATCTGTTGGTCAGCAGAGTCATTAATGTCTCCATTCCCAACAGGGTATCACAGACCAGAAACATTATACCACAGCCTTCATATCATTACCATACCTACAGCAGAACAAAGTCAACCATACTGAACAAATTCATATTTATAGCTTTCAGCAGTCTTCACAGAGTGCAGAGGGTTCTAGTCATTTCCATCATGACTAAGAAGCAGTCCAGTAAGTACAGTCACATTGCTACTGCAAACATGGCCATCCATTTAAGATGATGGCTGCAGAAACACTGCCATGATTTACCACACTCCAGGTACACAAATTTGCAAATGCCTCAAGAAATAGAGCTCAAATTTCCACATTCATTCTACAAATTCCATAAGAATACTACCTGGGTTTAAAAATGAGCCTTTAAGTATCTTCAGAGCCTCAAAGGAAAGTGCAGCTGCTGCCTCAGAACCATTTAACCGCTCAAATGTGGATGATGGAGTGCACCACTTACCGCTGAACTGGGAAGGAAAGGGAATCTAAGTGGTCCTCGCCCTTAAAAGCCATATTTATCCTGTTCTCATGTGCACTTCTCCATGGGCTGGAATCTAGAAAGAAAACAGTCATTTAGTAAACCTAGGAAAACTCAGGCACCTTCAGCCCAGGTTGGCATGGCATTTCCCTGCTCTCCTGTGGAGAGACCTCATTAAAACAAATAAAAAGTCTCCTTTTCCACAACTCCAGCAGTTAACTGAGGCCATTAAGTACATTTCACAGCATAAACAATATAGGGTTTGCATATTCCTGAAGATCCTGGACTGCTGCACAGGTCAGAGCCATGTGGGTTGAACATTTCTGAGTTAGTATTGAGGTATTATTTAGCTTCATTTATTAAATACTACCTTGAATGCTAGAGAAAATCTAATGAGTGTTATAGTAATTCTTCATGTTATTGTGTGAAAGATTGCAAGTGAGGCCCCTTCCAGCCCTAATTATTCTGCAATATGATTTCAGGATTGTTAAGTACTACATTTACAGAAAGATCCTTGATGACTAAGTTACTGAAGTACTTGACCCCTCCATGTAAGACAATCTCATTTTTTAATACATTTTAAATGCTGCACACATCTTTCTCCTCCATGATTTCCCTTCATACCTAGTGACCAAGAGATGGATCCAAGCTTTACTGCACTAGAAAAAAAAAACAGAAAGGAGAAGAAGGACTCCTCATTTTCACAAAAGGAAGACTTCTGCCTCCTTCCCTCTTCCTTTAATTAGCCTCTCTTACATTAGATCACTACCTACTATAGGTCAAAGCACATTCACAACAAAAATCACAGAGGATTTATTCTACAAAAAAGGTGAAGTCATTTTCACTCACACACATGGCTAAAAGAAAACTGAGGCAAAATATTAGAAGACTAATCCATGACTCAGGAAGAAGGAGGAAATGGATTCATTTGGACAAGGAGACAGGAACAGTGGGAAAATTATGCTTTCTTAGATGTGAAAAAAAAACCTGGGATCAATGGATCTCACTCCTAGAGAAAATACTTTACACAGGAAATTACTGTTTGTGTCACCAGCTGAGGCAGAGTGGTTTTGATGTAGCTGCTTGTGAAATTCTGCTATTTGGTTATTTGGCTGCATTGTGCAAGCTGAGTCAGCCAGCATTCAAGATATTTGCCACCCCAAATTGCTCTTAATTGACATAGAGTGGTCCTCACTCCCTTTCCTAGCAAACTGACCTCATTACTAATGCATGGCCTCGTTTTTTCCCCAAGATCTCACAAACACGTCCTGAGCACATAAAAGTATTACAACCAACATTCACATGCTCTGTCCACTGTCAGCTCCAGATTGCTCTGGTGATGGTGCCATCCTGTGTTCCTCCCTATCCCCCAAGGTTTTCCTGGAAATAACAAATTTAATTTAGTCCTTCTTTAGATGTATAGACTATAGAAGATTGAAATACAGGAGAAGAATCTATTAAAAAAGCCAAAACCAACACCAAAAAATCCCCACATTAAAAATAGTTGAATTGGTACTGAAGTCTCTGGTTTAAAAAGATTGCAGGTATTTCATAGGTTTTGACTGGAGGTTCATATGCCCAAGCATGAAAATATTAGTATATATTCTTCTGCTCCTGTGACACACTAGGATTTTAAAAACAAACTTATTTGGGGGGACAGGAGGAAGGAAATTTAAAGCATTTAGTGTATGAGATACAGATTTCACTAACAAAGTGAATAAATGAGCTGTCTTCATTTCCAGTAGTATAATATTTTCCCTTTTTTAAAGACATTTAAGATTACAAGATACAAACAAGTGTACAATCACATTTACTGGAAACTGACAAATATCACAATAATCACTGTCTTCATTTGGAGGAGATAGCCTTAAAGCTGAACACATCCACAAAAAACCCTAATCTCCAAAATTAATTTTCCCTCCTAAATCTTGTCATTTAAAGAACAAAAACCTCCAATATTTTAGCCTGCAGAATTACAGATTTCATGGACACTAAACATCTTTCTGCTCAGCATTAGAACCTGGATTTACCTTCTCATGCTACCAACACTAAATCAAATGTAAAGCTTCAGCTTCCTCTGGCAAGCTAAATCTACTTCACCATTAGCTCAGCCTACTACCAATTTCCACACATACAAATCAAAGCACCTGCTTGTACTCCATTACTTGTGATCAGTGACATAATGTACACAGACATAAATTAGATTATTGCATGTCCTTGTTCCCTATAAATTAGAAACCTGACAAAAATGCAAGTTTTTATATGCTGCCTTCCCACAAAGCACACTTTTATATTATGTCTGAGAGCCTGTAAAAACATTATCATCTCCTACTTAGATGTTACTTATGCTCCAGGAACAATAACAAAATGCCACAACAATATCTTAACCAAACTGTCTGGCTAGAGACTATGATTAGATATTAGCTGAAATCTTTAATCCTAAATTAATGTTGGCAACATGAGGAAATTCTCTGCCCTGGAACTTTGCCAGGGGATCCACTGTACCCCCAGGATCACAGGAGAGGTTGGAACACCAGTGATTTGTGGCACAGGCTTCTGGTCCTGCTTAGAATGCCTCCTCCACCTGCTGGGCAATTACAGATGGCAGGTATTGCTCAGATTCCAGTGCTCTCATTCCTCTTTCCAGGTAAGAACAAAACAACTGTACTTCCTAGTAAAGACTAGGAGAGGGCTGATGAGTACCTTCTCCTTAGCTGATTCTGCTTTTTATTTGAGTCCACAACACATGATGAGTTCTAATCAGCACTCCTAAAAGCAAAGTCCTCTACTCGAGCTGACTATGGAGATGTTACACATGCACTCACTTTTATTAAGTATATATATAACATTATTAGACTTCTGTTGGAGAGTCTAATTTTTTTTTCCACAGAAAATATTTATTTCCATGACTAATGATTAGACCCACAGCTCGTCAGAGTTGTTGTCCAGATAAATTTGAACAAAAAAAACAAACAAACCAAAAACCCACTGCTTGTACTTTGGAACATTGGTCATTTTGGTAGAAGCCCGAGTGACACACTGAAATAATAAAACTGTGTTCTTGGACTACTATGAAGCCTTTTATTTAACACCTATATAGGGCTTGACATCTGCACACAGCCTTGTATCAGTGTAAATGCTGACTTACAATTTGTTTGACTCCTCTGGTAGGTAGCTGCACATGCATGTGGAATTCCATGTACTCAAGGCAGCAGGCTCTGTGTCCTGCATTTTTCTCTTTGTGATTCCAACACTGAATTAGGTTTTCAGATGTTATTTCCTCCAGGAATAGATGCAGATAGGCAGAGCACAAACTACATTTCAATCCCATCCAATACAGCCAGCCAAAAGCTTTTTTCAGAGGGCAGGAGTTCAGAAGAGAATAAAGCATCACACCTGAAAGAGCATGAAAGCATTGCTCTCAGAAACCAGCAAAGTATCAGTAAAGGGCGTGACCTTCGTGGCCAAAATCCCCAAAACCACACAAGCAGGAAGAGGGATCTTGCTCACAGACAGGCACCTGGCCTTGCCAAAAACTGACAGAGAACTAAAAACACCTTTAAAAACTGTCAAACAGCCCACCTGTAAAAGAGAGGAGGAGAAGCCTCATCCCAGCTTGAGGGTAACCCTGTGCAGCCCCTCATTGGCAGAGTGGTGCAGCTGGCAGCTCTCATCCCACTGCTCCAGGACAAACCCCTCCTGCCCTACAAGAACTCCCTGCTGGGAGCCTCCTGTTGCTCCAGCCTGTTTAGCAATGGAGAGCAGCTTCTACAAAGCCACAGTACTTTTTAGCACCCTGCAAAACATGTTATTTCTGCTAAGAAAGCAAATTGCAACTCATAGAATCTCCTGGTTTAAATTTCTTCTCCATGATTCAACGTGTTAGCTCACATTTAACAAACTAGCTATTAGGAGAGTTTTAGCATAAGGATTCTTTTAGGAACAACAGCCATGCCCAGAAGTATCATGATAACAGCATGTTTTCCAGGTGAACTCAGCATGATTCACTTTCTTCTGCTACTGATGGCCCTAAAGTTCTCTATCACAAAATTATGCCCTTAATAATTAAGCCCTGAAACTTCAGACAATTAAATTCACATTTTCGAGCTCATTCATGTCACACGTTCACCCTTGCAAAGGCTCAAATCAAAAGGCAAATCTGTGAACTTTCACCACACCCTTTCTAACCCCTAACATCATAATTTCAACACTAAAAATACCTTAAAATAAGGTCAATCAAGAGCATAATTTCTCTTACAGAAATAGAGAGAAATCCACACATCTAGCCTCTGACTATTAATAATCATCTGAATTAGAAGAGCATGTTACCTATAAGCAATATGGTTAACCTGAGAATAAGAAGTTATTAGCTAAAAGTCATTTCAGACCAGATATTCCTTGATTAATATGAACAGTTCCTGTCTGCACTAAAGTACAATCTCTTTTCTGCCAAACAGTGCTTGCCCTTATTTTACAATTCTGGGAGTCTGGGAATCATTAGTTATTATTCTCCTATACACAGAATAACTGTTAATGGAATGCCACAAATCAAACTAAGAGCAAAATTCTGACAGCATTTATGTGAGAGGTCAGAAAGTAAATACATACATTCTGTCCTTCAGCAACACATCCAGCCCATCAGAAGTTTTTCCACACTAACCATTTAAGGACTCAAGATCCTGTGTCATTCTGCATTATAAGAGGCTTACACAGGCATGAATTAATTGCAATTGTAAGAGCCAACTCAAAATTAAGCTGGGTGTCACAAATCTAAGAAACCATAAAATCAGGAGCAAAAATAATGAAGAGCCCTTCAAGCAGTGCATTGAAATGGGTTGTATTAGCATGGGATCACATACACAGATCCATGGACCACACTCCTAGAATGCAAAACTAAAACTAGGAGGGAGAGGTGGGAAAAGGCACTACCTATGGCATTCATTCATGGCAGTGGCTCTTGCAGAACCAATAATCAGAGAGGAAGCTCTGCTCAAAGTTTATGCCTTACACTTCAAGTAAAATCTGAAGCATAAATTTATTTTCAGTCTTCCTCTCTTTTCTCTCTGCTTTCTGCAGTGTCAGGATCTCATTTTAAATGACTCTCTGTATTTGAAAATATTCCTTCTCATATATCACAAACCAGTTTGTTTTGGAAGGGACCTTAAAGATCATCTAGTTCCAAACCCTCCCCAGGTTTTGGTAGGGTTACCTTCCACTAGATCAGGTTGCCCACAACCTCATCCAACCTGTCCTTGATTATATACACATAAAAGAAAAATATAACCATATGCTTATTTAAATATTTTTAATACTTCACTTATATTTTCATAATTGAAAAAAAAATGTCTTATTTTATTATATATTCATTATAATTTGCTATTACTTTAAATGTTTTTGGAGTATAAATCATAATATATATGGAGGTTTGGAGAGTGTGTGTGTATATGCACACACATCTGATGTAGTTATTCATGGAAACTCAAGTCTGTGCTATTTTTTCTTCTGGATACTTCCCATTTTAGTCTTGTTTTACACATCTATACCTTGGAAATATCCAGGGAGATGGAGAGGGAGAAACAAAAAACAAAAAAAGATCTACCTCAGTCAAATAGGCCATCCTGAAAACTACAGACAAGGAATATTATTGCGTAGATCTTGAGGGTGGAACAAAAAAAGAAATCTGAAGCCAGTATCATTTCTCTGCATACAGAGGAATTCCTTAATTAACTTTCTGGTTTGTGTGTTTTGGTTTTTTTTAAAAACCTCCCTGAACATAAAAAAAAAAAATTGTTTATGATCTCCACTAGGCAAAATCCTATTTTGAAAGCAAGATGTATGGGACTGCTCCTTCCATTTCTTTATTTTAGATAGTGGATCATATGAAAAACACTAAGTAGAACATATTTATCCAGGTAATTCATCTTTCTCCAAGATTAAAAGTGGAGGAGATCAATCATCACATGTGCCACAGTAAGTCCTTTTGCCAAGACATCAGTTTTCTTACAAGGCATCTTTAACAAATTTTCCCATTCAAATACAAAGTATCTGGGAAAATGGAGCTTCTATCAGCATGGATTACATTATGAAAATATTTAAAATAAGGAGACAAAGAATGGCATAACAGATTTGATGACTTCACTCACTCCCCCTCAAAATCATTTTAGGCAACAGGCCACTGGAACAGCCACTTGGCATCTTTTGGGTTTTTTAAATCTTATCAAAGTCTCCAAGAGCTCCCCTTCTGCAAGGGACACCAATTTCCATAGCTGGCAGTATTACGGGAACAAACTGATTAGTGGTCACATTTCTGGCAATTAGCATTTTAGAGACCGTTTCACTGGAAAATAATTTACTTTTGAGGTTCAGGAACCAAATAAGAAGTGTCTGGTTGGGGCACTCCAGAGCTATATTTTACCTTTTATGTGGTGCAGAATAATCACAATATAAAAATGTTTTTTTGTTCTCAGAGCAGCAGTAATGCAAGCTGCTACCATGTAATTTTGGGGGTCCAATGGACCAGGCTGCTCAGAGCCCCATCCAACCTGGCCTTGAACACTTCGAGGGATGAGCCATTCACAACTTCTCTGGGCAACATCTCCCAGTGCCTCACCAATTTCACAGTAAAGAATTTTATCCCAATATTTAGTATAAACTTCTAGAGCCATCATCCCTTCTCCTGGTACCATGCACCTTTGTGGAAACTCCCTCTCCAGCTCTCTTTTAGGCTCCCTTCCAGTACTGGAAGGCTGCTCTAAGGTCTCCCCAGAGCCTGCTCTCCCCTCCAGGCTGAAGAATCCCAATTCTCTCAGCCTCTCCTAACAGGAGAGGTGTTCCATTCCTGTGACAGTCTTTGTGGACCTCCTCTGGATTCACTCCAGCAGGTCTGTATCCTTCCTGTGCTGGGGACCCCAGTGTGGTATTAGAGGTCAGAGGTTTGTTTTGCTGACAATAAATGACCTCAAGTGAAATTGCCCTGCTTTGGTCTCATTTACCCCTGACACCCTAGCCAGGATTTCATCTAGTCTCCATGTAGAGAGATCAGAAATAAAAGAGCTGTTCTTTCAACTGTGCAGGGCACAAGAGAAAATGGGAGATTTTTGCAACTTAGAGTGTACAAATGTAGAAGTGTAGAAGAAATGCCCGCAGAACATCCAACTTTTCTATTATTAGATAACGTGACTCTCTCAAGTGTAATGAAATTGAAGTTAAGATTCATTATTTCCCTTACAAACAGGCAAAAATTCCAAAAAGATCTTAACATGAAAAGAAATTTTAAAATAAGTCATTTCTCTACTGAGGCATAAAATAAAGAAAAAATAATTTACTAACCCAAAGTTAAACATAACACAAGTAAAAATTGAAACAATATTTGAGAGTTGAATACTGTAAACAAGTACATAGAGAAGATATCACTGTGTTTAACCACTTCAAAGGGAAAGGACCTACACAAATAACTCACTGCAAGGAAACATGACAATATTTGCACATCCCTGTGTACAAACCATTACCTGTAATGAAAGGATTTCATCGTAATAGCCATTCCTGTTAGTCAGACAGGAAGTCTAAAAGACATCTTTATTTACATTTATATTCCTCAAAAAGAAAAACAAATCTGGCATTTTAACAGAGAGGAGCAAAATAATATTATTAATTCAAGTCATAGTCAAGGCTATATTGGACTAGAATAACAAGGCATTGCATGGTAAACAGTGGTCATATTTTCACAATATTTTCCAGTGATGATTAAGTTTATCATTTCACAGAGTTAATATCAAATTTGCTCTTTTGTGGTCATAACTCCAAAAACGTTAAGACCAGCTTTAGACCAGTGCAGATAAAAAGACATTTATCTAAAAATAAGACAATCACAGAAGGCCACAAACAGCTAATCTCTAGCCCTTAAATCACTTCTCCATTTGAATTACTAATAAACTTCCTACTTCTTTCAATCAACTTCAGCATAATTTTTTCACCTTTCTACAACATATTAGGCAAAAGAAAAACAAGGACATCAGAGAACTACAGAAAAGTTAAAAGGGAAGTAGGTGAGAGAGATCAAAGTTCTTGCCTGCTACTATGGTAACTCAACAGAAAGCAAGGGCAGGAGATCCAGTTGGGCAACAAGCACTCGAGATGAACTAACACACCAAAGAAAATGTACTACACATGTGGTTATGCTACATATTTTCAAGGATCCCAGCTCTCTTCATGCTTATTGCAAGTTCTACTTTCAAGTCTACCTTTTCTAGATAGACACAGTAAATCCAGTAGAAAAACTTCCTGAAAGCTGAAAAAAAAGTCCAAGTACGTTGCGAAATTACCTATACACTAAAAAAGAAGAACATGGAGCCTACAGGGAAATTTGAGCATAATTTCTATTTCTTGCTTCTTTCATTTAATTAACTCCAATTAGCACCTCCAGACAGCCTGTCAGCAAACTATGCTACCTAGTCATTATAATTCTACACAAAGAAGAAGTCATAAAGCAGCAGGGAGCTTTTTGTGTTTGTAAGGAGAAAATACTTCATTTATAAGGTTGAACCACTGCCAAAGAGGATCCAATCACCAGATATTTTCTTCTTCCTCTGTCCTTCACACAAAAAAAAAAGTGGAGAAGCCAAAAAGCTGTAACACTATCAAAGAGAGGGAATCCTCAGCAGGGCTAGAGGCAAAACTGCTCTGCAGGATTGTTCCCATATCCAGTGTCTCAGGGTGGGTGTAACATGAGCAGGGCACATCCAGAAACTCCCAGCAAACCCAAAGGCTAAGGGGGACTTTCCAGCCTGCTCACATTGGTTTTGCACCAGGGATCAAGTTGGGTGTAGGAGCAGAAAGTGCAAATCCTACTCAAGTCAGTGAGCTGCACTCAGACTATGTGCCCCAAGCTCTTCTGAGCCTCTGGAAGGGCAAGCAAAAAAAGTTCAGGTGGTATTCCCACATGGAATGGCAGGTTTTGTAAGGATCACAGGATATCCTGGATTGGAATGGACACCACGAATTATCAAAGTCCAACTTTCAGTCCTCCACAGGACAATCCTCCAGAATCACACCATGCCCCAAGAGCATTGTCCAAATTTTTCATGAACTCTGACAGGTTTGATTTTGCAAGCATTTCCCTGGGGAGCCTGTTCAGTGCCCAACCACCCTCTGGTGAAGAACCTTTTCCTGATATCCAACCTGAACCTCCCCTGACAACTTCAGGCCATTCCCTCAGGTCCTGTCAGAGGTCACCAGAGAGATCAGTGCCTGCCCCTCCTCTTCCCCTCATAAGGAAGCTGTAGATTGTAATGAGGTTCATAGAACACAGACTATGATGAGTCGGAAGGGACCATCAGGATCATCAAGTCCAACTTTTGGCCCTGCACAGGACAGTTTTCTTTGGAGCTTTTTGAGTCTGGGTTTTGTTGGTTTTTTTGTTGACATTGTTGCTGGTTTTGTTTTTTTAATCTTTCCCCTCTTCCCAATTCACAGGCTGAGGTCTTAATATGGAAGAGCCAAGGAGGAGACCACAGGCAAAATAATAACAAGAAATATAAGGAGAAGAGTGGTGATGATTAGGAAGTTTGGACGTTGATGAGTGTGTGAACAATCATGCCACACCCAAAAATATTGTAGCTCAGTAGGGAGCTGTGCAGTTTCAATTAAAAAGTGACTATATGTCACAGTACTTTTAATTACTAAACTCCCAAATTTGGCAGGTATAAAAGTCACAGCCTGTATCTTCGCTTGCACTTGTAACTCCCAGATAGGCAGCAAATCACCAAAGTCCAACAACTTCACATCTATCAGCTGATGTTCGGTAACCCATTATGCAAGGATCTGGCACACAAGTTCTGAGTACACCATGAATTGCTATACAGTCTGTTCCAGGATGGCTGCATTGTTTGTTCCCATGATTTTCTAAAAATGGATATTGAAAGAAAAATTTGTTTTTAAACTGTACAAATCTCCTTGCAGAACAGGCCTAGTGTTTTGATAAATATTGCCCATTATTATCATGAGGTTGTAACAGTCTGTGATGGCACAAGTAGAGACACATACCAGAATTAGTTGGAAGGAAAAGTCCCAGAGTCAATTTTGCTATTAGCAGCCAAATCCAATGAATTTGTAATCATTAGGCTTAGGAGTGCTCAGATTCCAGACTTTATTTTTTCTCCCCACAGAAAAACATAGCAGTGACTGTAGAGGGTTTTATCCATAATATTAGCTTGAGCTTTGCAGTTATTTATGACTATGCCACAGAACTTTGTTTCCCTGCAAGTCAAACAGAGGCACATTAGACTCACATTTGGAAAGCAGTCTGTTCACTCATTTCCAATGCAGGTCTCTGCACTATTAACCCTCCAGACACATGAGATTGGTAAGGACAAAGAAGTGTAAAAGTTCTCCATGAACTTCCATTTCCAGAAATTAACACTGACTATTTCAGTTGCAAATGCACCAAAGCTTAGAAGTCACATTGCTGATCTACTGCCCTGAAAATTTCAGTCTTCTGACCTGTTTCTTTCTGTTGCTGCCTGTGATATGTGGGCAGTGGATCAGCCCATCTCCCATTTGCAAGAGTAGCTAAGAGAACTCCAAATCCCTCCAGAGAGCTGATTTCACTATTAAAACATCACACTTTTCCATAGATAGTTCCATGATCAAGTTTCCTTCATCTTCATTTTCCATTATCAGCCTCAGAAAACTCTGCCAATCTTCAAACACCCATCATCTCCAATATTTCTGGTGCAACCTAAGGCAATAATTGGCCTCAGCAAGAAAACAGCCATGTTCCTAACCCTGCAGGGTGACAGAGTGTACATCCCACCTGCAACTGTGGCTTTCATCATTTTCAGTGTGCCTAAGTTTAGAGATGCTATCAACAACCCAACAATCCATCAGCTGGATCCAAGGTACTGCTTGTGCCAATTACACTTACATTATTTACCAGTAAATATCTGAGGGTCAGGCATGTCAAATATCTTGCTAGGTATTGCCAGTGCCCACCCACTGAGGTATTTGGGCATACCACAGGAAGGATCTGCCATCTGTGCAGTCAGGCACTGTCTGCCCCAAGAGCAGGAAAGGATGCCCACAGAAGTTTTTCTTTAGATTCACATTATCTGGACAAGACACAGAGCAGAGGTTTCAGGGAAATAGCCCATGACCTCTCTCAATCAGTGCCCAGGTGAAAGAACAGGATCCTGAAGCCACATATCACCTGTACTCATTGCCATGGCTTGAATGTCACATAGGCAACTTGAAGCTGATGTGCATGGCCCAGCTTTCCCAGCTTCTGTCAGTACAGACCTCAGTGAGAAAACTGTTCCCAAAAGCACAACCAGCACTTGCACAGCAGACCCAACACCTGAAATATCTTAATTTATTTAAAGGTAGAGTGCTGTGACCAGCAACATGTACATGCAAGGGAAAAAGTGACATCCCTAAATTGTAGGAAAAAATTTTAAATTACTGCAGTGGTAAATGTAAATCGGTTCTGAGACCCAGCCACCTAATTGTCCATTAAGATATCAAAAAACAGATTCTTCTTTTAATTTAATAGTCTTCTAAAAGAGAACCCAAGAAAATGTTAGGCATTACTCATGGTAGAACTACAGGACAGAGCTTTCGACTCATGACTCATCCAATAAAAGGGAAAGCAGTTCATAAGCAAATTCTGAAAAGTTTCAAAGCACAAGATGAATTTACCTTTTAAAAAGAAGCATTTCAGTAAGATGGGGTGGAAAGAGAAATCACTAACAGGAAACATAGGGCAGTGGTTACATCCAGGGAATGAAAATACAGAAATCATCCTGCTTTACACAACAAGGTGCATCACCATCCTCTCACAGCTATGCAGAAACTTATTTAGCCTCTCTCCCTACTCTGATAATGAAGTGATAATGGTCCAAATTCCTCTCCTCTCTTTAGTGCAATGACAGATTATGCCTGCAAAGGTGGGGGGTGCTGGTGCCTTTTTACAGCCCTTGAACCTCAACTTGATTCTGAAGCAGCAGCTCAAATCTAATTCCAGGAACCAAAGACCTCATACATGTGAGTGAAATGTGTAAGGCACAAAAATAGATTTTAGTAAAAATGCAAAATGGTTGAATCCTGACAGGAGGTGACTAAGAGGGGAATCCAGTAGGAAGCAAACATGGAAAAATAAGTCAGGAAGTTTAACATCATAGACCCCTCTAAAAAATTAGAAGAAAAAAACCACAAAGTCAGAACTCAGACAGGCAATGCTCTTCTTGTAGCACATGTGCCACTTGCTCCCTCAAAGTCACTGTGGCCCAGAACCTGGCATCCCACAGCCACAGCACCATTAAGGTTGAAGAGACTCAGCTTCAAAAGGGAAATTCTTATGGATAATACAGACTACCAAAGTTAAAATTATTTATAATAATTTTTAAGTTAATTTTTGCACCTCAAGAAAATTGCTACATGTATTACATCCTCCTCTTAGGATGCCCTTGAAAGTTTGGCTTCTGGTTTAACTTTTGAAGACCAGCATTTTCCAGGGTAAGAGAAAACTGAATGGAAGAAGTAGATGGGGTCAGGAGAAGTCAATGAGAGGAAAAAATGCATTAAAGTTCCCAACAGCCCTGCCACTGACTTCAGTGCTGAAAGAAGCCAAAAACTTATTGTACATTTAGGAGTTAAGATTGACTGGGACCTTTCTAAAATTACATATACAAAACACCAGCTTCTGCAAATAATTATCAGGTCATATACCCATAAAAGTCAAGAAAATATATTTTATTACCTGCTCATCTTACTTATTCATAGAGCAGAGCCAATATTAGTCAGCACAAGTAGCTGCTTGCAAGCAGGAAGGCTTCAATCATTAAGGAAGGGATGTAATTAAAAGGGGGGAAATCCAAAACACAGTTATACCCACCAATCACGTCATCTAAATTGTACTATTTTATTCGTCAAAAATAAAGCTTTGAAACAAAGATGCCGTATTTTATGCAAGTTCTTGATTATCTTTCTTCTGAGGGAGCATGTAATTTACAAGAAAGAGGACTTAAAGCTTTAAGTGCCTCTGACTTAATTCAGCATTGCTGTATTGATGGTCCCATTTAGATGATTCCATTTCAGGCCCCTCTAACGCATTAAAGGCATGACTTACTCACATCCATTTGGCTAATGATCCCCTACTGCTCCAAAGTAAATGACAGCTATTTACAGTAAATTATTCAATTAGATAGAGGGAAGTGCGGTATTCATTTTATATTGTTTGACATGGCAAAACAGAAGTGTGCAAGAAGGCAGGTAGGGCATTTTAATCTTCCAGAATCAATTGTTTAATCCACAGCAGGAGGATAAATACACTCCACAATACTTGTCAGCATCAGGTTTTTATTGTAAACATTCTAAGAGAGACTGGAGTGTTGCAGCTCCAGTTAATATAATTCTGTCCATTTCAAAAGTAAGTCATCATACCACACAAGGAATACCAGCTTCTGACAGGACTGCTTTATTTTAGGCACAATTTCAAGGAGCACACAAAGTGACCATATGCTAGCAGCAGACCAAATTTCCATTTAAATAAAAGAATAGGCATAAGCAAGCCTGAATCCTATTTATCTGTAATGGGATTTACACTACTAAGTGACTACCTCACTCTGCAAAACAAGGACTCAATGTCCCAGGACATTTGGATAGTGGGATATTTTTAATTTATGAATCCCAGGACAGGACAGGATAGCTCAGCTCCTCTCTCAAACTAAGAGGGGGATCAAAGGATAATCAAATAAAGAACCAGTTGGGGCTAAAACAGAGCCCAAAAAAAGAGGGAATGATCACACTACAATAACTCTAATCTTTTCACACATTCATCTGTTCTTTTCCAGGAGTTGAAGGGGATGTGTGAGTACATACACATTACAATCCCCACTGTATACACACTTGCTTGACCACAGCACCTGGAGAAAAAAAAAAAAAGAAGTCATGACTTTGGTGTCCCCTGTCAAACCTTTGCCTTATAAAAGGGAAAATGAACAAGTAGTTCTCATTATTTTAGACAGGAACATGAAGTCCAAGGTGCAGGACAGGCCACCATGTGTGCTGAGCCTGCCAGTGACCATGCTTGTGTGTCTCTCAGGCCTCCCAGAATTTATCTGAGGGAAAAGAGGAATAGGTAATTCCTCCAAGCCCTCCTGGCTAGCCCTAATTTTGGAGAATTCTCTCTTCCGCAAGCCCAGAATGCCTCAGGACAAGCACTGAGCAACCCAAATAGAGGAACATTTTCCTCTGGCTAACCTGCCAACACATTTAATTTTCTACAGGCAGAGGGCCAAGCGCAGCAAGCACAGCTCCTGCTAAGCTTAATGGGAGCTGCACTTGCCTGTGCCAGGCAGTGAAGGTTTTGCTGGGGGACTGCAAGGAACACACCACAGAAAATACAACTGCTGCCAGTATCTCTATTCAGAGGCTGCATTTGAATGGGCTACTCTTTTTCCTCCCCTGATTTTATTCAATTCTTCTAAAGCTGCTGGCACAATGAAACCCTTCCTACTCTTAGCATGTGTTCACTCACTTCTATGAGCAAGGAATCCAGACTGGCTGCTTGCAGGGATGAATTTTGTCCAAAGACCAGCTTACCACAACTAGGCTGTATAAATTTAACAGTCATTTGGTGCCTTATAGCCAGCAATGCTGGCCAGATTATTCAAAAGGCCTCCTACACACAACTCCTGAATTCCTAGGGAAGGTCTGCATTTCAATGGCTCCAGATTCTATTTTCTGCAAATCAATTCTTATTGCTGGTTTTCCTAGCTACCTTCACCCTCTCATGAATTATTATGTCTTAATTTCTAGCTCTACCCATCAAGAAAATTTTAGTCAAGGTTCTCAGTGGCTCTAAGCTACATCAGTTTCTACTAGGCAAAGTTTTCTTCATTGTTATTTGCAGAAAATCCCCTCCCCTTTAAATATTTTCAGATGCTATAGTAGTACAAGTAATAGGAATAGCAGTTCTAGACCTTAATGAGCAAAACTCTGGTCCTCCAGTCCCTGGTGGCTGCCTCTGCTCCATCTACAGCTGTTCATACAATGTCTTCCTTGTCCACCTTCCTGCTCTCAGACTAAACATATCTGCTGGCATTCCCTCTGGTGCAAAAGGACATGGCTTGGACTTAAAACCTTTAAACCTGTGATGAACCTCTGAAACATTCCACAGTTCATTTCCACTAAAATTCACCTGCCTGAAAGGCACTGAGTTGAAACAGACTTCAAGCCAGTCCTCTATCTAGCAGATAAGAGGAGTGAAAACACTTTGTGTGGCACTTGAAATCACACAGAAAGGCTAAATTATTAAAAAGAAATGTAAAAAAATCCACAATGACAAAATGTAAGGACAATGTAAGGACAATGTGAACTTGGATCCACATTTTTAAAACTTTAATTCACCAAAATAGACTTCTCTACACCAAATAGTGAATATTTGTATTTTTCTAAATTCAAAATTCCCCCAGACAGCCAAATAGGAAAGTTCAGATCAACTGAGACATTCAAGGTACATTGCCAGTAAAATTGCAACACATCAAAACTACACCAAGCAGTACTGAAAACTGAATAGTGAGTGTACAAAATTTCTGCTCAGATTCTGAGTAGTTGCTCAGAATAGGCTGCTTGGAGTAGCAAAAATTAGAAGACACCGAAGAGGAGGAGGCAGGGGGAGCCAGTGCTGCAGCTGAGCTCTTGAGGGAGAGACCTTCCCTTCCCCAGGGCCAGACTATAGCGAGAGCCACTACCACCAGCAGGGACAGCACAGCCAAGTTGGCCTGATAACGTGGCCCTGCTGCTGCCAAGAAAATACAAGAGCAAGGATTGGGAGGAATGATCTGGCCCAGGATGAGTCACTGGACATCATCTCCTGTTGGATGGCGCAGGCAGGAATGCTGATGCTCACAGCTCGTGTCCTCATCCCCACTCAGTGCCCATCCCTGCTGCCCCAACAGGGCCCTGTCCATGCTGTGCACAGCCCTCTGCAGCACAGGGACATGAACTGCTACAAATGGACCTGATTTTGTTTACAAAGCACCTGAACATCCTCCACATTTAAGTGTGATGATAGCAAAATGCAGTGTACAAGTTCACTCCACCTTAGGCAGGTGTGCTGCATTTGCATCAACATCACAATTCACAGGCATTTAGGGTCAGGCACACACATCTGCTGGAAAACAGCACCAGGATAAGAGAACAGCCCAGCTCTGCTCACATAACATCAAGCTTTGCCTAGTTTTGTTTTGAGCTTTTTTTCGCCCCTCTCAAAACCCCTGACATTGTTGTCTAGCTCTAGTAACACTTAGATGAATAGAAACGGGCAACATTTCCACATGTGGTATCGAGTATGTCACCCTATAACAGCCCTTAATTTCATAATTTGTACATGTTTAGATTTAAACAATTATATGCAGAGTATTTTTAACATAACCAAACACAGGGTACAACAACTCCCTGAGGGTTTCCAGGTTTCAGGATCTGTTTAATATAACTCCATAGAAGTACAAATCCAGAAACTTTTTCTTACATTGTCACAGCAACCAAAGGTCACCTTCCTTTCACAAGTCCTACAAATGCTCTCCAAAGGAAAGGAGTTAGAAATGGGAGAGGCAAGAGCATTCAAATGCAAAAAGAATGCAAGAAAATAGATATAAAGGAAAAAGCTATTCTGGGGAAGCACTTTCATTGAAAATTACCATGAAAATAAAGAAGATGCACCATGAAAAATGCCATTGCATCTCATGCTCAGGACATCAGTCTGTGCTGGAGACAGTAAGTCCCTGGCATGGGACAATGGTTCAGCAATGATGAGAGCACAATTCAGACACAGCAGAGTGTTATATTTTGCAACTCATGTCGGCTGCATTTTTCTTTTGTAAATCAACATAATTTGGCTCTTTTAATATTCTTCTTACTTTTCCTTCATTTAATGATTTTTCCAGAAGTGCTTAAAATCAGGGTGTTCTGAACACTAAATTATAAAACCTGGCATACAAAGACTCAAATTCCTATAAATAGATGAATATCCCATTTTCTGGAACTCTAATCAGCTTCCACTTTTTATTTCACCTCTATTAGGTGGCAATCTCAAGAGCATTTTTACAACTAGTGAATATTCATCGCTGCTTTTTTCCTTTAAAGAAAATCTATTGATTAACTGATTTTGTGGCTTACATTAAAGCAAAGGTCCCAGGTAAAAAACCAATACAGTCTCCAGAGTTTTGTGTCCCACACACCACTGTAGCCCTGACAGGGATGAGCAGCACCAGCTCAGGGCTGAAGGCAGCCCTGGCAGCCCTGTCCCATGCTCAGCTGTCAAAGCATGCACTCACCTTTTCAGTAGCAGCTCCACAAAAATGTGAAATCAGGCAAGACTTGCTCTTTGTTCATACTAGAACTTACATAAAAATCAAAGGGACAAAAAGCTCTCACACAACACACACCTAAAATAACCTTACTTCAGCTGGGCCTTGGCAAAAAGCCTAGGCAGCAACAAGATCTTTCCCTTCAGCTAGCAAACAGACCCCATTTTCCTTTTTCCAGGGCCCACATCCGTATAATCAACGATAGTTCTGGTATCAGCATTTGTAGGTTTCATATGGTCACCATTTATAAGCAAACCACTTCCTCAGTACAAACACAGTTAGTATATTTTCTCATTTTCATTTGGCAGAATAGTTGTGGACTGTGGGAGAGAGTTAGGAGAAACTGTAAGGGACAGAAATCAGATCTCAAAAAAAATCAAAGTATGTTTCTTAAGACACAATAGAGCAAATATGCAAAAATCACTACATAGATTGTTTGAAGCTCACTTTTCTGCCTTCCTTTTCTCAGAGGGGCTATGGCAGCCACTCAGACCTTTCTGGTGGGATTTCATGTATAATCGCAAGCATTGTGTGTAGAGGGACTAAAGCAGTCACATCACTATCTTCACCACTACTAAATGCCATCTCCAGCACATCTACACCCTGATTAGTGTGTCCTGGTGGCTAGCTGACAGAAGCAGCCAAGGAAACCGAAGTTTCAAGCTCAGGTTAGATGCGTTAGCTTCATTTTTCTTCTGTTAGAAAAAAAACAAACAACAACAACAAAAAAAAAATTCTTAGAAGCAAACCAAAACTAAAGGAAATGCACTACATTCACACAGGGAAGAGGCATAATTGTCATTTCAGTGCTCTCTTTGAAACAGGAGTTCCAGAGTCCAATACACAAACTCTTCAGGCTCCAAGATAAAGACTGACATTACATACCACAGCTTTAAAAGAAAATACTACCACAGCCCTCAGCCTGCCCAGGGATTACTGCTGCAGACTCCCAGGAGCTGCCTTTTGCCTCTAACAGTTTACACATCAATGTGTTGAGCTGGTACTGATACAGACACGAGTTCAGAAAATACAAGAGCACACATTTCAGTCTGTCACTGCTCTGGCAGGGACTGACACCAACCTTTCCATCTGCCTGCTCCATCACACAACAGCAAAAACGATTTTTTGCGACACATAATAAATACTGCTTTTTAAAGAAAACAATCAACCACCCATCCTGAGGCACCTTACCTGGCCTGTAGCAAACAGGAGCCAGAAAAATGAAATACCAAAAGGTCAGTCCACTGTTGGCACAATCCAACTCCCAACTCCCTTGCACTTGGGCTGAAAAGGCATGCTCAAACCCTACATGCATGGCAGTCCAGTTTCTTTATATGAAAAAATTTCACGCTTGAAAATTACTCAGATCATGCTCTTTAAAAACAAATTCACCTAGTTTTAATTGTTCATGCACTTGAATCTCAACAGGTTGGCTCTCCCAATTACAATGCCTGGGAAAGTATAACTCAGCCATCCCTCAATGACTTCCACACAATATTTTCTGCTGGTTTGTTTCTGATTATAGCAAAAGGTTCTTATTTGTGTAGATATTTTCCACCTGTTTAATCTGTTGGTGGTATTCCAGCTGTCTTTCAAAGACAGCTAATTATCAACAGGCCCCTCCATACTAGTGAACAAGTCTTCAAATATTTTTTCTCTACATGCCAGTAGATCTCACAAAGCAGATACTGAAAAACAAAGAACCTCAAGAGATCACATCACATTCAAAGGATCAGATTTTCAAATTAAGAAGCATCACAAAATAAAAAAAACCCCTCAGAAATATTTTCCAAATTTGACACACACTCATTTTCTGGGTGAAATGGGGATTCCAGAATAAACATAAAGCTCACATCTGACATAGGAATCAGGAAACTAATTTTTTGAAGTAAAACAATGTTCTAATATAGATTCATTATGACTATAAAGCCTACAGCAAATCAACAGCTTCTGCTTTACTGGAGGACAGCATGGATATCAACAAGACAGCAATAATGGAGCAGTGCCATGTTATACCAGCTGAAAATATGGCTCATTCCCCTTGCTACAGAGAATTGGAACCTAAAAATACTGTGCTACAGACCATTATTTTAATGCAAGTTTACAGCCATTCTACTTTCTCTGAAATGTGTACACTCTGCCCTGAAGTAAGCAGTGAACTAGAATTCAAAATAGGGAAGGCAGAAAACTGCAGGGAAAATGCAACATCCCTGGGTACCACTGCCCCACACAGAAAACTCAGTGTACTCAAGCTGCACTTCCTTTCCCTTGTACACTGCAGCACTGGACCACTAAGGGAAAATGAAAATCTGCTTTCCTGTAGAACCAGCACAACCTAAAAGTATATGACCCAGAAGGGTAAAATTTATGTTTTGCCAATATTAAGAACTTATCAATACCAAGCTAGTTAAAAAAATTCTTTTCACTATTAAATAAGATATATTAACAATAATTTTATAACCAAAATTATTTTAAGAGCTCTCAAAGCAGAAGAGCATTTAGCTGCTCTTACAAAACTTTTGCAACTTTATCCATAACCTTTAGGAACAATTTACTGTGAGCTGAGTACTAAAAGAAGTTTGATTGCAGAAAATGTCTAATTAAAATTAACTGATATTTCATTAGTAAAAAACTATTCATTACTATCAGAATTAAAATAATCTGACTTAAGGAAAATAATAACAGATATCCTTATCACTGTGAATGAAGGCAATGTTCATTTCCAAAGACAGATTTTTATTCAAGCATTCACTTCGCCCTGTAACAGTTATAAGCAAATTTAAGTGCATGAAATTTAAAAAGTAACTATATGAACCAAAAGGTGAATAAGAAAAAAAAATATCCCTTCCTCTTAAACCATAAACTGTTCCTGCAAATTATGTGACTAAAGAAATGCTCATATCAGGGCTTGAAGGTATTTTTCAAAACTATAAATTGGGAACAGCAAAGAAGGCAGTGCACTAATGCAATGTAGATGTAAAGTTCAATTTGTTTTACACAGCACCGCAGCACATCTTAGTACTTAGACATGACATTTACTTTTCTGCCTTTTAATCCATCCCAATAAACAAGCAGACATTTATCCCACAAGTCACTTTCTCAAGTTCTCTGCAGAACTGTTGAGTGCATTCGTGTCCACTGCAAGCCTGCAGAGCAGGAAATGCTTCAGCCCTGCATAGATACTTTGCACTCATCCTGCACTGAGTGCAAAAAACTTCTCCTGAGAGAAAAAGAACAACAAAAAACAAAACAAAAATAGTATTTTTTTAAACCCTTATACCTATTACCCAAGACATTCCTACACCTTCCCTATGCTTCCCCTTCAGTAACCTGAACAAAGATAAACTAGCAGATCTAAGGTCAAAAAATTGCTCCAAAAGACATTTACCATTTCACAGTGATAAGGATATCAGTTCTTTGTTTTCCTTAAGGCATATTATTTTAATTCTGATAATAATTAATTTTTTTTTACTAATGAAATATCAGTTAATTTTAATTAGACGCTTTCTGCTCAGCTCACAGTAAATAGTTCCTAAAGGTTATGGATAAAGTTACAAAAGTTCTGTTTTTAATAAACTCACAAGGAAGGGCATGGATGGTGCAGGTTTCGACCAGTTTCACAGTTCCTGAGAATACTGGCCTACCTGCAAATTTAGATACCAGCATGGATTCAAATAATAAACCAAAGTCTTGACCAGCAGTTGGCATAATGCTGAAAGTAGACTTAATTACTTTTTCTTCTTTTTTCTTCATTTCTTCTTAATTACTTTTTCTAGAACGAGGAAGGAAAGCTGAGATCACATTTCATTACTAAAATGGAATATTTGGGATGGAAATGAAAGGGCAAATTCATCCCTTTGGAAAACCTTTTCAACCTCAAAATAATAGTCAGGTTTGTGACTGAGGCAAGAAGTATCATATTTTGGGGGGCAGCTTATTTGGTAGGCTTCTGTAATTATGAGTTTAAATCTATCCAGCTGGAGAAACAGCAGTAATGGTGTCCATTTCCAAAAGATCTGCATTTAAAGACTTTTTTTTCTACTAAGTAAAATTCTTTATGAAATCATGTCCTCTCTGTTTTCTTGCTTGGCCCAGTTTTCAGTCCTGGAAACTGCTGAAGTCCATCTACTCCAGGCAGATTTATTGCCTGGGCAGACAGTGAACCTACAGCTGCAGCACACCCCTTATGCACTGAAAAACTGCTGCATTCTCCCTGATTTTGAGCCAAAAGAGACCCTCAATCAATGTGCAAAAGTCTGTTTTAGAAGAACAACAGGAAACCTGCAAGCTACAATAGCACAAACCGGGCAAGTACAATCCAGATCCTGCTGCCTGAATCATGAGAGCTCTCCCAGCCTTGCTTCAGCTTTCTTTTCACCAGCCAAAAGAAACATATGCTGTTCTATGCTGAAAAGCCATTTAATACAGCTAGTTTTGGCAAACAACACCTCTTGAAAAATGCATCGCATTCGGCGTTGGCTACCCAGTCTCCCAATTCCTTCTTCAATAGTACACAAAACCAACATGAAGAAGCTTCACAAAAGAGAAAGAAATCACCACCAGGCAGGCACAAAGGTGTGTAATGCAATCATGAAACATAAGCAGAATCAAGCTCAACAGCAGTCATTTTGTAGAGGAACTAATCCATCATTTATGATGGTTTGCTGTTAAGTGTGAGTTCTCTATGGCTCAGATAAGCTGAGCTCAGCTGAGCTGTTGCTAGATGTGCTTCATCTTTGCCTCCACACTAAGTGCAAATACGGCTCTCAAAATCACTTTTTTTTGGCAGGCCAGAAAACAAGTGCTCCTCTGTGATGGTTTGCTTGACAAGGCTGCAATCTTTTCTATGGACAGCCTCAAAGTCCTACAAGAGGTGTATTTTTCATCAGTATTAGTTTTGTGGGGCTTATTGATTGATTTCTTTTTTTCCAATCTCTTCAAATGGGATTGCATATCTAATAGGAATAAAATGTAGACTCTTAAATTTTATAAAACCTAATGAATGCTTTCAAGCTCTTAAAGAAGCAGAACTACCAACAGGGAAACAGTATAACTATGTCACAGAATTTAAGGAAAAGCTGCAAATCCAAAGAAATTCTTGCTGTAAGTTATGCTGCTTAATGGGCAAAGATATTTAAGGCTTCAGTCCTGCCAGGATCCCAATCCAGCAAACTACTTAAGGACTCTCATATGCAACAAAATGAAAAATCTCACGTTTGGAACATGACACCTGCTGAAATGCTTTGCTACATTAGGGCCAGCCACCTCAGCACTTCTCAGACAAGCTGGTTGTGAATCTCCACTGAAATCAGTTGTGCTGTCCTTTGGCACTTGCCTCCAACCCTGTCAAACACCCCATGGTTTGTCTCAGCACAGCTGCTGTTTCACCATTTAGATGCTCAGAGTACCAATGGTTTCTGAGGCTTTGACACAACTCTTGAAGACATTCAAGGGAAATGTGCCACAGAAACTCCCAGTGCCAGCAGCACTGAGTAGAACACACCCCTCATGGAAGGGCTTAGACTCAGAACATTGTTTTAATGCCTCCAGGGGATGGCTGCATTGCCCACCTACCTGAAATCCTACATGGAATCTGCTGTCCCTGGTAGTTCATTTGGAAGTGATGCCCTTTCCATGACAGATGTGTTCGTGCCTAGAGCCCCAGTCCCATTCTGCCCCTGGTCCTTGTGCAGCCCAGTGAGTCACTCACACCCTGATTCTGCAAAATGCACATCCAGCCAGGAAGATACAGAGCGTGTGCTCAAAGCCAAATCTTTTCATTAAGGTTTGAGCATGTTCTTTGTCAAATAAAGCAAGTTTCTGCCTTGTAGAAATAATCACATTCCTCTTCACACTCCTTGCTTTGCACTATTCCTTTATCTTCCAGTAACCTCAAGCAATCTAGCTCTTGCTTGCCAGATTTCATAGAGATACTGGACAAACTCAAAAACCTGTATTTTCTGGACTAGATGGGGACTCATCAAGTTCAAAAATTTAATAGCTCTGAGAAAAAATTTCAGTCTATTTTATCCTCTACTGTGTGAACATAACTCTTAGTTAAAGACCATTAGGGTAAATTGAATGACTCTAAAATGTGAAAATTTGGCCAACCCATTTTTTTAGACAAATTAAATACACACAGATGGTAACTGGCAATCTATTTCCAATGACAAAGTAAGAGACACAGCAATGGGCTGTGCAGACCTTCACAGATTTCATGCTAGAAACAAAATGCACAGCCACCAAGTCTTTAGACTTGTGTTTCAATGAAGAAACAGTACCAAAAATATGTAGTGGTTGGCAAAGGATGGTCTTGCAAAAGAAAACATGGATTCATGTAGAAAAAATAGCACAAGTGGAGAGGATCTTGTGAACAATAAGTTGAACAAGGAACAACAAGCTCAGATAAAAATTAGCTTATCACTTAGAGAGAAAAAAAAAGAAACAAGAACAAGGATGAAAAATAAAGGCTTCTTTTGGTTATATATACGTTTGTTTCATTCTTTACCAATATCCTAAAGCATCTGTGCACATTCTGTCCTGTTCTGGTAAAAAGAAGTGATGCAAGGGCTGCATATCTGTGGGAAAAGGCAGTGCCCAAACACATGAACACTGTGTCAGGACACTGTGGGGGTGACACAGCACGGTGGCTTACAAGCATCTGCAATTTAATCAGTCAGCTTCTGCTCCCCTGTCCATTTGTGCCAATAATTTCTGTGTATTTTGAACATCCAAATTGAAAATCTACATTGTGATTTGAAAGCCAGGTTATTAGGAAAATAATATGGTCATATGTAAGATTTTATCCCTCCTTTTAAATAAAAAGAAAACAATTATTTATCAAGTGAACTTCTTGTCAGCACAAGCAATTAATTCATCACCAAAGTTTTGTTGGATCAGGGAATATTCCTTTGATACTGCAGTGTTAAAAAAAAAAAATCTACCTTGATCCAATGACACTACAGCCTATAATTTCTAGTGGCACTTAAAAGGCTGAACTTTCCAGGTGCTGTTACAGAAAAGTATAAGTTACAGCTAATCCAGTGAGACACAACAGGCTTTACACCAGTATTTTCAGCTTGTGTGCCAATACTAATCAGCTCTCAATTGTGATGGATCCCTGTCACCAGAGCTGACTTGCACTGAACTTTGGCCAACTGTCCAACATTCAAAGAACCTCACTGAAAACCCTTTCTGCATCACTTTTGTTACTTAAGAATATTTTGGACAAACCCTAAGCATCAAGAGTTTTCTCACTGTTTCTTTATATTTTAGTGCATTTGTGTAGTGGCTTTGATACATTTGCACAATATTTGAGGGTGATATTAAGAATTAATGCTCACAGTCCAAGGAAACACTGCACCCAGCTGCCATTAAAATCAGGGTGACATCTGTCTGTTTTTTATTTTAAAGGGGTACGATAATGGGCATAGTTACTTCTTGGGCTCATTAAAGGTAATTCCCCCTCTTTCTTAGCAGTCTAAACTGAGAATAAAAGGCAGAAAATGGCTTTGTTCACTCCCCATACACTGTGTACTTATACAGAAAGGCAAAAGCTGGTTGTTTTAGTGACACGTGGAAGGTTACTGGCCTCCCTAGCACAACACTTTTGGCTCAGACAAGCAAGGTTACTGTAAAACTGAGACACCAGACACTCGTGCTAAGTATATCAAGCAAAAAAACCTTTCTGATGGCTCCAAGAGAGCTTTTATCCATCCAAGATATTAAGGGGACTACAGATATTTCATAGACTCATGGAACCATCAAGGCTGGAAAGGACCCCCAACATCATGAAATCCAACCCTTGATCAATCACCACATTGTCAAGTAAACCACAGCCCTAAGTGCTACATTACAAATATGTTAAGAAACCACTGTGCATTTAACCACTTCTCATGTAAACATATCATTAATTGCACAAATTTAAATGCAGAGCAAACCTCTCTTTTCAAAGTATCATCAGCTTCCATGGCAATGCGTAAATGGACAACATTCAAAATAAAAGTTCTAAATTGTATCCTGATTTTCTCCTATTACTATCCAACAGGTGCACGGAGTACCAGCACTACTCAGACCACCGCTGAGACAAAGCACAAAGTCAGCTTTTACAAGCCCTGCATGAGTGGCTGCTTTATGCAGTTTATTACAGCAGAAGCCACATAAAACTCGGTGTGAGGTCTTTGGGAGAGAAGGGCTCAGGCAGTGATGCTGCAGCAGGAAGGGGCTGCAGCCTCCCCTGCCCCAGATGAGAGCAGAGCCATGGAACAGAGCAGCACAAGCAGCCTGAGCACAAGACAGGCCTGGCCTGAGCCCCAAAGAGCTTTGAGGAAGAGACAAGGCTGCCTATAATAAATGGGCTGCCAAGCAATGATGTCAGCCAAGCTTTAGGATTGCATTTCCCTGGGGTTTTTTTAATCTCCTCTTCACCAAATCAACTCTATATTGTTCAACAATAAACACAGCTGATTCTGCCCTGTATGCAGAATGAAGCATTTACCAGCTGTCTCAAAGGCATGAAAGAGCAAAAAGTATTTGGCCATCCTAGTACATCCAGCTACCAAAGCATTTGAACATGGTTACACTTCTATGTTAACATGAAGAAAAAATAAACAGTGATCTTGTACTACATTCATATAATAAACAATTAATCTACATACTTGTAAGAAATTACTGATTAAAAAATTAACTTGACAGATTAACTCCACAAGAACAGAAAGCTGTCATACTTAAAGGCTGTAACATAATTCTCCCCCACAGCTCCTGGCTAAGGGGAGATTGACATAACTTTTCAACATCCCTAGTTAATACATTGGCAAAAGGCAGAAGAATTCATATGTCCCTTGTGAAAGGTTTTGTTAAAATTGCATCTATTTTTGCAGCAGATCTTATAAATCCAAATCCATCTGCAAATATCCCTCAGCTTCCTGAGCACTGAAGCCATCAGGAACCCAGCTCATCTGAGATCAATGATGAAATCCCTGCCTTCCCACGTGCTCTGTGTCATATGCAGATTGCAAATTGCCTGATAAAATAAATAGCAAAGCCCTGACAAAAAGGCAAGGTAGGGATTTATTCTTCCTTTGCTTGTAGGTACCACATATTTGAGCTTCAACCCTAAAAATTCCAGGAAGCCAAAGGGCAAATCAGAACAAACAAATCAAGCACAGCACAGTTTTTCCAGGTCTGCCACAGCCAGTTTGCTCTTCTAGCAGTTCCAATAGGAAGAGGCCTCCTTGCACATTGGTTTTAAAATGTCTGAGACCATTGCCTACTAAGAAACACTTTTTGGTCCTCTTTGTGCCCTGGATCTTGTTCTCAAGTGTGCCTAAGTCTAAATGAGACTTTGGCCATTCACCAGTTTATTTTTGCTGCAGTCTACCTCATATTTACTTTTCCTGTACATATCTTTAAATCACTTGAGAATTAACAGCCTCAAATCCTCCTAGGAAAAAGCATTAGAGTATGTGCTGTGAACTAACTCTTTTCATCAGACACACATGAAAACCTGGCTCCACAAGAGGACTTATCCCAAAATTCCCCCAAATTCACTTCCCTGGCCACACCACAGTATGTGACGTGCCACAGCCACTTCCTCCTCCTGAGGGTGCACATAATTGTGGCATCTGAGATAATGCTGCAAGCATGGAGAAATGATGACTTCTGAAATGGAAAAATGATAGCTTGTACAGTAATTGCAGGCTATCATAAATGCCAGTGTTACTTAACTGCAAGACAGAACAAAGGCTGGCCCCAGTTTGAGGCAGTTAAACTCCACAGCAATCAAAATAAAAATAAGAAGTCTTTCTCACAAATGTACTTTTCTGTTTTTTACTGGAAATTGTAAAGAGTCTCAGCCTCAGTAAATCAGAAGTTGAGCCAGCCAAACTATAGGTCTCCCCTCCATGAAGACCCTTGGGCTTTCTGGGAAGGAAAGGTAGAAAAAAAAAGTTAAAAAAAAAGAGGAACATCCACAAACTTGAAATATTCTTTTTAAAAATACCAGCCATAGGCAGGTCAAAGGGAGGCAGGCACTGCAGAGTCAGGCACTGCTCTGCAGCGACCTGGAGCCATGACAGAGCTTGTCTGGAATTTCAGATGTGATCTCATCCCCACCCATGGGCACTTGAGTTATGGAATCAAATCCCTAACAAGTAATGAATGTATTGATTTGGCACAGAAAGTTGCACTTCATTATTGCTCCAAATTGTAGAGTTATATTTACTTATATTTATCATATAGATATATTATAGAGTTATATATATTTATATTTAGCATATGCAACAACTAATAAAACAATTGTGGTAGTACAGGCTGAAAACTCAAATTATACTTTTGCAACACTGTGATGGGCCTGTTGCCTCTTTCAAGCAGCTCCTTCTTTAGCAATATTATTCAATTTTTGCATCCTCATCTCCTTTTCTTTAAACCAATTACCCCTGTACCCATTCCTTCAATTTATTTTACAGGTACCTAGGCTGTGAGAAGAGAGAGAGAGAGAGAAAAAAAAAAGATATTTTAAATTGAAAAAAATCTTTATAGAATCTTGAATTTTTTTAACAAAAAACACTTGAAGCAGTGTGAAAAACTCTTCATGTATTTTTCTTTCATAGGAACTTTTCTCCCCAGGCTAGTTCACAGTTATTATTAATAAAAAGTTCTAACTCCTTACTCTTTTCCCCTTCTCCTCTCCTTTCTGACACACTGTATTCACTTTTGAAAGGAATTAGGAATTTTGAGCCCTTTCCATACCTGGTGTGTTAGCTGCTACAGAGGCCTCTCATTAGTAGGCCACATAAATGGTAATTGAAGCCATAATGGTGCAAAACAATTTTCTAAAGGAACTATTTATTCATGTGGTAAGAAGTACCTCACTTGTTTTCCATAGAGATATAGCTGATTTATTTAATTTTTCTGTTTTGAAAGCCCATTAAACTGTAGTCTGCCTTTGACAAAACGGTGCAGAGATTCACAATATTATACAAAGTTTTTTTGGTTTATGTTAAGTTTTATTTACCATTATTTTGTGATGTAGTTTGTTGAGCTCAGGTTTTGAGAATGACAGGTAAAATTCTGCTGAAAATGGAAACATTTAATGAGACTTCCTATCTGGGTCCAAAAAAAATGCAAGATTCAAGAGAAAAACCAAAATTATCTCCAGCTATTAAGTGTAAGAGCTGTCGATTACTATCATAAAGGCAGAAACCATGAAGAGAAACTCAAGGTATAGGGAACCTGATTAAATCTCAAACTATTCTTCTGTCTGTCCTTGAGGCATGATTGCCAGCTTCTGCACAGAAATAACCCCAAATCTGCCACCTGGTGCTTGTGAAATAACCTCCCTCTGGGAAGATGCACACCTCATTTAGATGGTACTTTTATCCATGGAAACCACCAAGGAACCACGACCAAGAAAAGGATATTCTTGAGACCAGTGACATTATCTGGGTCACATTTTGCCACCAGGTCACTTTCCTGTGCATGTGGATTAGTGGGTTATGGAACAGAGCATGAGTCCATGAGCTCTGGCACTGCTCTGGAGCCCTGCACAGCAGGCAACTGCATTCCCACCAAAAGTTATCATTCAAAAGAGGCTTACAAATGGAAAAGAATAGTGCTCACTTATGTAGTTTATGAGGAGGATCATTTTTGGAAAGCAATTGATAGGATTCTGAAGTCCCACTGTTCCTTTCGCCTCTAGAACAAGGCTTTTGCGTTTTCATTTTTTGTCTCCAAATAGCTCCCTACAGACAAGTGAATGAAGCTACTTCATCAAGAAATTCAATTCCTCTCTCATCTATTAGTGCAGCAACAGAACACAATCCTTAGCACCCAGAGAGAAGCCTTCCAGCCTGATTTTAGTTTGGACAAGAAGCTGTGCTGCAACCAGAACATTTCTGTCAATCTTCTTCAAATCTCACCTTTGTTATCACCATGCTCAAACCAGCATTAAAATTAATGTTTGACTTCCACTCATCACCATGATGGGAGTATGGAGGATCCAAAAGCATTTGAAATTCGAGTTATCAAACTGAAAGAGCTGCAACACCTCTATCCTCCCTATTTTTTGTATTTGCCCAATTTTTGTTTAAAAAAAAATGCAGCAATGGCACCATTCACACTTGTGACCAATTTGTTTTGCCACTTTTGTACTTTATCAGCAACACCAACAGGTGAGCAAACGACTTCATAGTAGTCCTGGTAATTCACAACATTTCCTCTCTCTGCTCTCCCATCTGCACAAAACCCTCTCTGTGACACTCAGACCAAGACAATGACGATTTTTCTCACATTGCCACCCTCCAAATCAACTACCACTTACTGTTACATGGTTCTGGACCTGTGAGTAGCGCCCAGGCCTCTTTCAGCACTGAGCTTCCTGCAGCATGAGCTGGGTCCTGCAGGCTGTGGTGAAAATAACTGTACAAATCACAGCTTTTGCTGCAGATTACCAGATCCAACAGGAGATAATCTCTGCTGTGCACAGCTGCTCCAAAGGTCTCAGTGGGAAGTTGTACTCTTTTTTTTGGATCAACACACTGAGTGAGGGCTTGGGGACCATTTTAGCAACAAAAAAGGAAAGTATATCTGGGGGACTTAAAAGAAGGAAGAGGTGGAGAGGACTGATTTATACACTAAGAAGAAGAATACTAGCTCCAAATTATTTACTAAAGGAATTTCCAGCATGTGCTGTTTGACTGAACCACGTTCTCACAGGTGCTTGCTGTATTAATCCTAACACACTTGGGAACACATTTTCCACTCACACAGTAATTATGAGCCAAGCTTCTCTTTTCATACTCCATTCTCCCCTAAAAATAAACCCAGCTAACATGAGCACCTATTTCTAGTTAAGCAGGGAAGAAAATAATTAATTAACAACTCACTCCACCTTCAAAAGCACAGAAAACCAACTGCTAAGTGGAAATCAATGCAAATATTCATGCCTAGTTAAGATAAGAGTCATTCATTACAAGCTCAGTTGCAGCTTGTAAATGCAGAGCCAGGTTTGCACATAGAGTACATAACCACAATTTTCTCTCCAAATCCTGCCTTTCACAGGCAGCTAATTGCCTCTCCATTTGCAGAGGGAAAAATATAGCAATGAAAACTTAGAGAACACTTCACCAGGAAGCATATTTAAGATTTATCCCAGCTTCAAACACATTACTAATTTCAAAATGACACTAGATTAAAAAAGCAGTGATTTAGATTTCCTCACCAAATCACCCAATGCTGACTGCCCAGCCAGTTGAGGCTTGGTTTTGTTTCTTTTCTTCTGCTAACTCATTTCCCAAGAGCTCTACTCCTTTGCACAGGTGGTGCCTCTGCAGCAGGGCATTCAGGACCATCACACTCGATGATTGCTATGGATTCCTACCTACAGCAATTTTTTGAGGAATACAGTTAGGAAAGGGAAATGCAGTCCTAATGTTACTAAGCTAAGTTAATGTTTAACATATGGAACAGAGAAAGGCAGTTTTCCTGGCCAGGAAATCTTTCTCACAACTGCCTTGTAGAAAGGCTAATGTAAGTGATGGGAGTAAGGTGGTGCTCCAGCCAAAAAAATAGAGAATATTTTAAATGAGACAATTTGAGGATGCTGATGTTTTAAATCTGCTCCTACAAGGCATTTTTTTAACGTCCAAGATTATACAGCCTTAAACCCACATCTAGATCCCACAAGATGCTAAGAACAACAGCTATATTTTTATTAATTCATGTATTTTGACTACAAATAGTAAAACCCCTACATCTGGGATAGGGCATAGTTCTGCAGTAGATAGGCTCACTGTGTGAAAAATGTGCCATATCATATCAAAATGGTTTTCTTGTTCTAGGAAAGAAGCTGTCACTTAGGCAGGCTCTAAGTGATACAAAGTTCAGAAGGAAGTCTGAGTCCATAAATCACAATTTGATTAAACATCAACAAGTGTTCAGTGGTCCAGTTTCAGTACTCTCAGAGCATACTGAATTAACTGTCTTCAGAGCCCTGTAGCTAACAAGGAAACATTTCACTTTCCTAATTATCAACTGTTCCCACATCCACAGGGAGTGACATGGACCAAGCTTTATCAAAGATAAAAAGTCTAAACTATGCTTAGAGTTGTGTATTGCCTATTTTCCAACTATAACAGCAAGGAACTGCACCAAGTCTAGGAATTACTTGACTTCCCTTACATGAGGAGATCTAACCATTAAAGAATCTATTTTGTTTTCCTAGGTTTACATCCAAGCAGCACATGCTGAAAGACCTCTGTTGCTTACACATTTTTCAGGCTGATTATCAGTTGTTGGTTCCATACATAAGTTTGTATAGTCAGCCACTTATATACACACTTTTACTTAAAATAAATTCAATCCTAGACCTTTTGAAAATGAAGCTACCCTATATATATATATATATATATATATATATAAAAACATTTTTGGCTCATTACCCAGCACCGCTTCCCACCTGGGCAGTGGCTTGAAGAGACAATGATTCTGGGGGCTCCAGTTCCATTCATTTGAAAAGCTACAAGTTTCAGCTGTTGTTGAGAAAGTCAATTATTCAAAGCTGTGCACTTTAAAGGCTACTGGGTACTTTGTTCAAGGTGTAGTTTTTTATTGCTTTGGCCAGAAATTTTGGGGAGCTCTAGAGATTAGGTAACTCCCTTTTGTAGTTGTTTGAAGTAGAACAAGGGGGACCAAAAAAAAACCAAAAAAACCAAATGAACTGCTATTAAACATCAGATTCACCGCTCTCTGCAAGTCAAAGCCTGAGGAATACATCCAGCCAACACATCCAAGAAAAAGTCCAACACAAAACCTGAACAAACAAAGCCAGAACCCTCTTTTTGCAGTTTGCTTAATGCAGAGCAGGGCCAAGCACAGGGTTCTAGACTTGAATTTTCTAAGGCCTTTCCCCTCACCTGAGAAGACACAGAGAAGCCAGAAGTATATTTGTCATACAGACACAGTTTGAAAGCTCACTCAGGCTGAGGGATAGTATACTGGGTACATAACTATATTTAAATATCCTGAAATCACTCTCAGATATCTATTTCAGTTACTGCAAACACTTAGTTTAGAGTATCAATTAGGGTGCTAGCAAAGAAAGATTTTGGCCCTAAGCCTCCAGATTACACAGATCATGAGACAAGGACAAATTAAGTGCTCAGAGGAACAAGAGGCAAGCTGCCCTCCCCAGTTCTGCAGCCAGGAAGGAGGAAGGATCATCTGTAGGGTAAAACTTGGGCAGCCTCCTGTAACATGCACTGAGCAGCTTGCTGTCCCTTACCCTCTGCTGGCAAAGGAACAGTGGTGACAACAGAGGTTTGAAGAGCCCCTGGGAGGGGAGAGCCAGTGGGATATTGCTGCTGTGAAGGTGCCTCCAAACAACACTGGGCAGAAGGCCCTGAGCTGCCCTGAGGGGCATGGCTGAGAGGCTTGGCCTTTCCTGAGAAGGGGGACTGGCTTCACAGAGCCCAGCTGCAGAGCCATGGGTAGCATTTCACCACCTTCATCTGACCCCACATCCAGCCCTCCTCTCAGCTGCAAAATCCCCAGCACAGAGGCAAATCCCCACAAGCAGCCATACTTACACAACCTCCATGTCCACGGACAAACACCATGGCCTTCCTCTCGCACGCCGGAGCTGCCACTTTCTGTTCCTGTCTCAAGGTGCTCTCCAGGGGTGGTCAGCCAGCAGCCTGCACTGATTTCACTTTTGTCAAACTCTGTGTAACACCTGTGCTCCGCAAGCTGCTGAATTCAGACACCAGCTACTGTGTGAAAGGCACACAAATACAGAGCTCCCCTTCACTTCCACTCTCAAATACTTTCTGTGATTAGTGGTGTAAATATAACCCACCTGTGCAAGCTGCTGCAGGGGCACAGGTGGTGCTTGTCAGCACCAAAAAGCAGCAGAAGGGGAGCAATAAATAAACAGCTGTGGCAGAGAAAAGCTGTCCTGCTCGCAATCAAGTCAATGGCAAAATTCCCAACAAGAAGCAGTGTTGCGCCCTGCATCGGCAGCCAAGAGCTCAGTGTAACAATCTTACTTTTCCTGTGTCTTCCTGTGCAGCTTTCTAAAGGAAAGAAATTCCCAGTGTGTTCCTCACACGGTGTGCCCCTTTTCCTCTGGCTGGAAACACAAGAAAACTCTTTGTGCCCGGAGCCCGCACCGTAACTCTGATCGCGTTTCAGCGCGGCTGATAAATAAAGAAAAGCCTCACATGGCAGCCTTCGCTCAAGACACTTAAATCTGCAGCTTCAAATCCGCTTTGTGCACTTTCAGCCACGTCAAAGTAAAACACTTTCCCCTAGAAAAAAAAAAATGAGGGTGGTAGAAAAAGCCTCTGGGTTCTCCTGGGCCATTTACCAAATGGAACACTTACTTTCTGTTTGGTGTAAAGTGACAGCTGGCTTATTAGAAGTGACACTGATCCTCCCGAGAGGATTTCAGGGAGCCAGTCACACAGGTGAAGGTCAGCACAGCAAAGGAATTAAATGAAGAGAGGAAGGAAGCCACTTCCTCCTAAGGACAGAAATTAGCTAACAGAAAAGCTGTTACCAAAGAGGCTGGAAATGCACTACTTGCGATAGCTTTTGTCCTCCAGAAATGCTTCCAAGACACTTTTGGGATGTAAGTTTGCAAGCCTTGTCACCAGCTTGGTGTGCTGGTGACAAGAAAGATTTTGCAGTCAGGGCCCCAGTGCAGTCTCCACCTGCAGTAAGGGCTCAGTGAGCACAGCTTGCACCCTGCCCCCCTCTGACTGACACAGCACCAAAAGAACACATATCCTCATCTATTAATCCTCATTTATGAATAATACCTCTCTTCTGACACATGTGAAAAGGATAATTAACACGGCATGACATATTTTAAAGTGAATAAGGCAGCAGCCACAGCCCCACTGCCTGAGTTTTGACTCCTGCAGCAGGCACGCACAGCTGGCTGCAGAGCTGCATGAGTTCTCTGGCTCCCTCAGCACACCTTCAGCAGGCCAGAGGAATAAAGACTCTAGCCAAGGCATGATCAGCTCTTGCCAAGGTTTGTTCAGCACTCCTGCTCTTGCCTCTCTGGGTCTGGCCCTGGCAATGACCTCCCTGCAGCACCAGGACCTTGGCAGCTGCTGCCCCACAGCAAAACCTGGAGAAGATTCCATCCTCAAGGGTAGACACAGAGCTGGTGAGAGAGGGTGTAGCTGGTGCACAGTTATGGAAAGAAATGGGGTTTAAACCCTGGCCAGAGGCAGAATTCCTGCCTCAGACAAGGTGCACTGTCTTCTTGTGTGCAAACCCCAGATGGGAGACAGAGCCTGTGCTGCCCCGAAGGTCTGATTGTTATTGCTTTCCATGTTTGCTCTGCTGAAGTTACAGCAGTGAAACATTTTCCCTAACCCTGCTCCACTGCACTGAGTAGGGCAGCATATCTGTGTCCCAGCTAACATGCTCAGCCAAATCAAACATGGGTGCTGCTCCCCAGGGACCTGCTCTGAACAGCCTGGAGTGGCAAAGCAGGACAGCTCTCAGCACCTGGGACTGAGCTCCAGCTCAAAGCCAGGCTTGGGTTTTTTTGAGGATGCTTGAGCCAGGCCAATACCAAATCTCTTTGTTGTGAGCCATTCCCTGGGAGCCCCCACAGCCAGTGGGTTTGTTACTCTTTCCACAATTTAAGGGAGCAGGAGAGCAGCAGAAAGCACAAAGTCCACCCTCAGTCAGCAAAGCCTCCTCTGGAAAACTCTTACTCTGAATACTTCAGCTGACTTCCAGAACTGGTTTTAACTCCTTCCTAACCAAGAACACAAAAAGCATCTGAACTCTCAGTGACCCACCACTAATTGTTGGGTTTCCCTAACAGTTCTACAAGCCTGTGAGTTTGGGGTTGCAGGGAGAGGCCACTAAATTAATCTGACAGGTAACAGCAACACCTCTGGTTTGAATGTCATCCCTCTCCAGGCATGCTCGTATGATACAAGTTCACAGATTTTATTATTATTTCATGTAGGTATGACTTACTTAAAATTATGAGGGCTTTTCCTGGCCAGAGAAAAATTAATGTGGCTCTACTGACTACACTGGGACTCTGCCAGGGTGCAGAGTCTGGGGATGTGAGGGTATCACAACAGCATCATGTCTCTAGAAGCAGCTTTTCCCAGGTCTCTCTTGTCTCTAAAAAACAAAATTCTCAGTAACTCTGAATTATTTCAATTTTGATAAGCTGGAATTCTGATATCAGAAGTTTTCATGTGAAGCTCCATGAAATCTCAGGACCACCAAAAGAAGATTTTTGTCCCTTGAGACAGCTGAGGATGAAGGTGCACAAATAAACATGTTTGAGAAGTAAATTTGATTCCACAAGTTTTTCCTGCATGACAGGAAAGCTGGGCAGGCTTATATTCATGAAATGCTCTAAATTTCCTAGATGACTTAGAGTGGCACTTAGCAGGTGTGTTATCCCAATTTGTCTCAACTTTCCCAGAAAAATATGAGTGAGAAATCCATCCTTCCAGTTCTCAATCCTCATAAGAGCAATTGGATTTCAAGGATACTCAGAAATGTGCAAAGGCAGGATCTGAGAAGTTTGGCTCAGCCCTAAATTTTTGCAGAGTCCCAGTGATCCACTCCAGTTTCAATCAATAGCTTCAATTCTGAGGCTCTGGATAATACCCTGAGATTGAGCATATCTCTGTGGGAGACCCCAAGGAATAGTTATAGGTAATCAAATACATTCCTTAGCTCTAAAAAATTTAAAAAATTCTATGAAATACCACTTGCACACTATATATATATTTTATATATATATATATATATATATATATACCCCAAGGAATAGTTACAGGTAATTAAATACATTCCTTAGCTCTAAAAACTTAAAAAATTTCTATGAAATACCACTTGCACACTATATATATATTATATATACTCTATATTATCTGAATATATATATATATATATTCAGATATTATAGAGCACACACTCAAAGAACATTGGAGGTACAAATGAACTAATAGATAGCTCTAATCTCTTTTAAGGGTCACAATCCTGCTAAAATGTTTTCAAGCATGAGCCTACCCAAAAGCTGTGGATTTCTTGTCTTCTCCTGGGATCACAGCTCCAGGTGCTTTCCCTCCCTGCAGAGCTTCACCTGCAGGAGTTCAGGCCTTCCTGGGGCTTTTTCTTTGGAATCTGGAGTCTGTGGCATGGATGTCTTTCACCAGACCATCTGGCACCTCCCACCCCATGCTGCAGATGGAGGGTTGGAGTCCAGGAGGCACAGGGGCTGTAGCAGGAAAAGAACTGAGCTGCTGGACTTGTCACCAAGCACAATCCCTTTACAAGCCAAATTAGAAAAGTTATGGCCAATCCCCACTTGGGAGGCAGGCAGGCAGGCAGGCAGAGGCAAAGAAGAAATCTTGTTTAAGAGATAAGAGGCACGGTATCTAATCCCAACTGAAGTGCTTCCCTTTGTGCTCAGCTGAAGTTTCTCCACTGGCTCCTCTGTGCAGCTCTCCCAAAGGAATCCAGCTTTCATCCCATGACCTATGTTACCCAAAGAGAATCTTCCAGCAACCATGAGGAGGGCACAGGTACATCCTCTGATTTTCTTTTTGGACAGCACTGGCACTCAGAGACCCCTACAAAGGGCTGAGACAGCCCCTACACCCCAAAACATTTCCACATGGATTGGTGCCATGGGTTTTATGGCCCATTAAGGGCAGGTAGCTGCCTGGGGAGATGACTGAAGAATGGAGAATGGAGTTAATTGGGCCAGGCACACAGGAGGCAAAAGAGGTTTGGCAGGCAGTCACTCATGCCACTCTAGCTGATTATCCTGGTAGAAAACCTTGCACTCTATGACCACATTTGCTTTCCAGGCCCAGGAAAATATGTGCTTCCTCCTGTGTTCATTAAGTTGGTATCAACACTGGTGCTCAACTCCTGCAGGAAATAAAAAAGCTTTCCATGGCTGTGCCATCCCATGTGTGCCTTTCCAGCAACCTGCTTTAACCCCATTTGTTTCCCCTTTGATCGCCAGAACTTTGTGCCAGAAATGACACATTAAATATTTGGCATTCAAGAAAATAAATAAAAAAGGTCAATGGGTGAAAAACATGTCCACACACAGAATGGCAGTCCTAAGGAAGCCAGGAGAAATGTCAGTGCCCTTTGGAAAAAAATTACACAGGCCAAAGGATGGCTGCCAAAAAATACTAATTTCTTTTATTAGACAGTGCAGGTCTTAACCCCATTTTCCTTAATGCTTTAATACACATTTTACCTCATATGACACTGATGAAAATTTAAAGCCACCTCAAAGAGTACAGGGGTGTATAAAAGAAGCAAAGAAAAACTTGGATTTCCTCTTTACCAAAGGGGAGGAAAGAAACCTTTGCTTGTTACAGATAAATGCTAAAAATGCATAATCTATTTTTCAGCCTTCCAAGTATTCTCCCTACATACAGCCATGTAGACCTACCAGACCCATAAAATATTTCCATTTTGTCTCCTTCTACATATGCAGCACAATTTCAACATCCAGCACACATGTACATTGTTCTTGGTGAGATTTTTCAGGAAACAAATTAAAATCCAACTGTCCAAGGACTGTAATCCTGCAACATGAAACTGCAAACATTTTTGAAGTAAACATTATATTTTTGTGTCAATCAGCTCCAGTGAGATCCATCATACACATTTACCCATAGGCATAGGTTTCTGGAATATCAAACCCTAGACAGGTGGAGGTTTTACACAATATTACAAAAATTAAATTAGAATTGATGTTATTCTAGTATCTATCAGCCTTGACTTTAATGCTGCTTCATTGAAAGAGAGGAAGGAGAGAAAAGGCAGGGACCAGAAAGGTTTCCATGCAAATGGCCCTGTTTCAGGAGGAACCTGGCTACATCTGTCTTTTCACTGCCAACACATTTCCCCACCCTACCTGGACATAAACCACTTTAAACCAAAAACCTAAATATACCATTACAGGCTCTTTTCAGTCTGCCTGTAGAATCTGCCACATGTGCAACTGAGAAAAAGCACCTAACCCAGTAATAGCTTTCCCTTTCCAAGAGAAAATATTTGCCTCAGTGTATGCCAGGTTTAGAAATCCAGAAAAAAGTTCCTAAAGGCTGAGCTATGTTTGCTTTCCACAGGCATCAGATAAGACTGTTCACATGAAATGAAGGTATGGTTCAAAATAAAGTAGCAACACAGAAAGGAATGCTGAGATACAGAAACACAAGCCCTGAACAGCAACAGTTTCATTCAAAAAAGCTGTGTTATCACACACACATTCACCTCCTTTCTTACAGTCAAAGTGTATGAGAGTTCCAGTCCAAAATTCACAGACAGAAAAAGTTGCTCAACTGTTTAAACTTCACATGTAACACACTCACCGCCCTTGCAAAGTGCCAGGATGGGTTTAACCTCACAGACTCCTCAGAAGACTATGGACAGATATTATCACCCAACAGCCATTTGTCCTCATTTTCTTTCTGTATATACCAACAAATATCCTTTTTTTCTGCTTTTCCAGCTGAAGCAGCCAATTACCTGCTGTGCTTTGTAAGCTCCCATCCACATTCCCCAGGAAACGGATAACGTGGAGCACAGCACAGTGAGGAGAGCTCACTCAGATGCAAAATAATCCCCAACTTACCCCAGCAAAGTCTCTCCACTGCATTCACAGGCTGAGCTATGTGTTAACTGCATTTATTCACCACTGAAAGACTATACTTTACAGTTATAACCCTGGCAAATACTGAGCATTTCAATAATTCTGCTTTTTTCCTTATCTGCACAAAGGGGTTTTATTTCTCTACCACAGCTGTACACAAAAGAATAGAGTGCTATTTCAACCCAAAACTCTCTGAAGTTCCTACTTACCAGCTTGTGATTATATATTCAGCAAGCCCCAAGAGCTGAAAAGATTTTGTTGCAGGAGACAAAAGTTACAAAAAAGCAGGCAGAGTCAACAAAAATGAAGGGAAACTAGCATAAATCCTCTCTTCATTCATCTACTTAAATGTTCCTGAAGACTAAAAAGGACCTTAAAGAAAGCGCTCTCAGCAAAGACTACATCCTCTTGTCAGTCAAACCCTGCATAGTTTCAGCCAGGCACCCGTCCAAAAAGACATGGAATTATTCTATTTTTGTCTCCCTGTGCAAGTGGAAACATTTTTACAGATTTGTGGTGAGGATTTCAATTTTTGTAGTGGTCAGCTAGTAGAGGAATGTAATTAAAGACCCTGATAAATGAAAGATAGTCCAGAAAGATTATCCAGAAACTGGATAAATCTGGAGATAAATAACAATTCCATTACAATACAGTCTGATATAAAAACACATTAAAAACTTTCAATGAAGCTAAAAATCCAGATGTGGTTTACTGGAAGAAAGTTGTAAAAAACTTTCCTTTTAAAAGAGAACTGTTGTCAGTAGTGAGACACCAACACAGTTTCAACAAATGTAGGCTGATATTTTTTAATTAAATATTTTTAGTTAAAAACATGAATGATATTATGCAGAGCACTAAAAGTTTGGTTTACCACCCATGGTATGCCTGGTATGTTACTGGTTTTACACAACACAGGTGTTTCCTTGGAAGTACTTCATATATTGCCTGTTGCTGTCTTACAAAATAAACCTTTTAAACTTCTGGCTTTGTAAAGTAGGAAAATACTTTGGAAATTATGTTTGGCTTCTATTGCATTTAATGTTTGCTCCTATTCTATCAGTAAGAAAGTACAGCCATTTCCCCTGTACATTCCGCCTGGAAGCTGACTCTGAAACTCAGTGTACATCATTACTGATCTGTGGAGCTCTGCAGATCTGAGACTTCCCTCAGAAGGGAAGCTTTTAGTTCAATTCCCCAAAACTCTGTCAGCATTGAAGAGGATGAACTTTTGTCCTTGCTGCCTTCTCCTCTCTGCTCCAGCTTCCTCACCCATTGTGCCTTTCACAGTGGCTGCTGTTCTGCTCTCATCCACCCTCCCCTGATGAGCTCCATCACTGCCCTTTCCCATTTTGCCCTGATTTTCACTTCTCTTTGCAGCTCTGAGTCCCTGCCCAGCCTCACTCTTAGGGCATCCCCAGCCCCTGCAGCCTGCTGGCCTGCCTTACACACAGCTCCTGAAGCTGTAGAAATCTCCCTCCTGCTTTAGTCCAAGAAGTGAGCTGGTCCTGGTGTCATCAACCCTCAGGTCAAAGCCTTCATCCACATGCTCAAGAAGACATGAGAGAACTGTAAGTTGGAGGGTTGCAAGGAACAAACAATACATATTTTAACAGGAAAAAAAATCACTTGTTGTCCCCCTGTCCCCTGGTTCTTTACTTACATGTTGCTTTTTTGGCTTGGATTTTTTACTTTCTGTTACAGTGGAAATATCCTTGGGGTAGGAATGTTCTCACACTACATTTTGAGTTAGTCTCTGGAGTAGCAGCATCCAGTCTCTTCACACTGCAAAACAAACAAGAAATAAACTCTTTCTTTAATATCTTTCACTTATTCTCTTCTCCTTCAAATCACACCTCTTCGGAGATGCAGCTTTCAACTAACTGTAAGATTTGTTTTAGTTTTAGGGATGAAAAAAGGTGTTTAAAAAAAAACCTGTGTGGATGGGTGCACATTGTAGGTTGCTACCCACACATTATGGAAATGACAGTGGGCTACTGAAGCCTCAGCAGGACAAGGAAGCTGCTTCCCTTTGAAACATCTCAGGCACATGACAGTGCTGGTTTCTCTAACCAGGAACATGGCATGCTATCATTCCATGCTTGAATTCTCATGTTTGCTGACAGTGGGACAAGACAATGTGAAGGAGGTCAGCACGAGCTGAAGGAGGTGAGCACAGGGGTACAGAAGGGCAAAACAAGCCCTAAGTGCCAAGGAGCAGTTCTGCTTGGATTACATCTGCAAAGGCAGGATAAGGACAAGGCAGTGTTGTCTATATAAAACCTGTCAGCCCTTTTCTTGTTGACATAGGAGTTGAATTTCTCCATTTACTCCTTTCCTACAGGATACCTGGAAATCCTTCACTGGTGACATCTAGAGAAGTGTCTACCTCAGGAAGTGCCACAGAGGTACCCAGGAAACCACAAACTTTCTCCAGCCTCATTTGTACCTCAGACTTTATGGATAAGCACAGCTTCATCCATTCCATGCCCTACAAGCCTGCCCATATCTGCTCTGGCACCTACAGATGGACTATTCCCAGCCCTCTTCTTCCAAGATTCCATCTGACTCCAACCTTTAGTTCAGTCCCCTGCCATGCTCTCCCATAGTAAAACGGTGGCTGTTTTCACAGCTTGCTCCTCCCTGGGCAGCCTTTCTCCCCAGCCCCCTGTGATTGTGCAGGGCACAGCAGTCCAGCCCTGGCCCCCACAGAGCTCCCCCTGCCCCTCCTGGGCAGAGCACAGTGCCTCCCTGCCTGGGCCAGCGCACAGGGTTTGATTTTAATTCTGCTCTCCCCAGTGTGATGCTGATCACCTGGAGGATGAATGGTGCTTTCAGGATGAGCAACACACTCTAATTTAGGGAGTTTGCAATTTACCAAAAGACCTGTGAATTATGAGCTCAGAGCAGCTCCTAAGTAATAAAAGACTTGTGGTGATACAAGATACAACCTAGAAAGGAAGGCTCTCAAACCTTCTGTTCCTCACAGCACAGAAAGGCTGCCAGCATTCCCATGCCTTCTCTCTGCAGTGGAGAACCCAGAGAAAAACCTGGCACTGGTGCAGATCACTGTTAATCTCTACCACCTGATGTTGAATACAATCCCAATCATTCTGATATCCAAAATAAGGGAAAATCATCAAGGCTCTGCACTGTTAATGTCCAATTAACATCACATTTCTTGCTGGCTGGCCATCAGCCACTATTACACCAGTATGACATTGACTTTTAAAATGGAGATGTTTTATGGCACTGATTGCTTAACTGTCTTGTTCTAAAATTGCCTGGTCTCCAAAATCCATCCATTCTGAAGAGTTCCTAAGAGGCAAAAAGCCCTGGATTAAGATTACTGTTCCATTATTGGTCAGAGTGTTAATTTCCTTCCTGTGATACCAGGCTGCTTATCATCTTTGACAACACACCTAATTGCTGTTACAACCCCCACAGCTTTTTCATAGGTGCTGTCAAGATTATTTTAATTAAAATAATCTCTATTCAGAGGTTAATGAAAATAGAGAGGAAAAAATCCAGCAGGAATTTGTCATTTGCCACACTTCACTCCCCAGGATTCATGGACATGAGTGAGTCGAGGAAAACACCCCTGCATGGCTTCCACAAAGATGTGGCTCCATCTCACTCTGTTTGTCATGCAGATCCAGCATGCTTTTCACAGAGAAAGCATCAAAATCCTTGTCACTGTCCTCAGAAACACCAATGACCATGGGGCAAGTAAAATCTCCTTCATTAAGTCAAATGCTATTTTGATAGACCATAGACATTAACTGGGGTCACCTATACTTTTTCAAAGATAAGATAATTTGGTATCAAAAGTTCATTTCTTTTTGTACATTAAAAATGCATTTCTTTTTGCACATTTTAAAACCAAATAAACAATACCACATGTGGGAATCCCATGTTTCCAACAATAAATGCACTGAGCACATAATACATTTACTCAATGCAATTTTTTTTTAAAGCAGACTAATCTCCACTTTAAATAAACCCTGCATATAATTAGATAAATCAATATCTATTTATCTTTTTTTTTTTAGTTAGCAACCCTCACTTAGTGCTAAATTCTATCTCTGCAAACTGCTCATCTAACAAATTACAGGTTTTCAGTCAAACCAGCACATTTTGTTCACTGTGTATGGTTACAGTCCACAGATTTTGGAGATTGTTTCAGGAAAGTTTCTTCAAGTGACTCCTCCATTTTAAATACAATTTACAAGCTTCTGGAGCATCTTTGTGTGTAGGTGACAGCAGGCACCTCAGTCACCTTCTGCAGCTCAAAGCAACCTCCTCCTCTGGGGGAGGCTGGCCAAAATTCCAGGCTCCCCTTCCAGCTCAGCCCCTCGTTTGCTCTGTGGTCCCATTCTCTGTCCCATGATAAAGTCACTACCACAGGTTTCTTTTTATCTAGAAAAATGGTCACCTCCCCAGCCTGTAACACGTCTTCCCATTGAGGAGAAAGTGCAAGGTCCACATCTCTGTACAGCAGCAGAACTCACAGAGGTTGTTTTCCCACAGATTACCATGCTGTTTATTATAATTTCAGTTCTCAGTTCCTTGCCATGTGCCATATTACAGCCATTATGGCTCCCCTGCTTCTTTCTAAACTCATTTCCAGATGACAGGCAGTTCCTGAAAAAAAAAAAAAAAAAAAAAAAAAAAAAAAAAAAAAAAAAAAAAACACCACCTCAAGAGCAGCTAATTCCTCATTTTTCCCCTTGTAGGAAACCGATTTTGATACAACTTGTAGACACTTAGTACCTATGACAGGTTGGAATTTGGAATTTTTCACACTTTCCTGAAAGGTGTGTCCCACTCCCTCCTGCAAAGTCACCATCCCAATGTGTGGGTACTGAACACAGCTGACAAAAACTTCTCCATTCTGGAAAGCAACATAACACAGCACAGCTGGTGGAAATTCTTATGGATTTACTGTTGTGTTACATACTGCTCATGCAAAAACCACAGAGTTGTTAAAAATCTGTGTATGAGCACCCAAAAAACCCTGGGAAACAAACTGGAAGGAATCCCTTATGAGGTCAGCATTGCTGCTCTTCATCAAGGGGAGACAAAAGCCTACTGCAAATAAGGAAATATCTGCCTCGACAGGCAGTGTCAGAGAGATTTTCTTGGCCAAATAAATGCCTCACACTGCATCTGAACACATCATATTCCCCCCATCCTGCCTGCAAGCATGTGTTGTTCTGCTAAAGGGAACTCCTCCTAACATAAAGTTGCCAAACATAAATCAGCCTTGAATAGGAATAATTAGAGTAAGTTAGAAGATTAAAACCATGGGAGCAAACTGAAATATACAACAACTCCTCTGTAGCTGTGATTTTCTGCGGGGGAGGCAGAGGATTCTTGTTCTCACTCACACTCCATCAAGGCATTTTCTGATAAAGGGGCAGCATTGTCACTCACTCTCAGATTTCCTCATGCCTTTTCTGTGACTATGATGATGCCTCAAAACCTTTTCTATTAGCCTTTCCCATTATTAACCTTCTTTAGCTCATAACAGTTCATATGCTTTCTGCTGTAAGGATAAAGGGGCTCTTCACTCCTCACACACTGCAGAGATTCTGATTACTGGCAGGATATTTGAAATATAATATTGTGAGGAGAGGTGTAATTATGTCTGCATTTGAATGGATCCATTCTAAGGGGCTTTGCAAAGGCAGACTGTCATGGCTGCTATAGGCCTCTGGGGTCAAGCAGTTCCTCAGGAAATAATCAGGACCTGAAAATGGTCTGGTTGTTTTTTGGATGCTTGGCAAATTCCACCACCTTCTCAGGAAACTGGTATTAATTATTCTCATTGTAAATGCTCAGACTGTTCAGCGAGCACTGGCATTGATACCAGTGTTCCTTAACACTCCTAATGGTACCACCAATATTCTTTTCTTTTCCTGGGTACTGGATGTGTTTGCATTCTGCATCACTTTTTTGTGTATTTTAATTCTTTTATCATCATTATTATTGCTGTTATTTCCTACTCCATTTCTCTCCTACTGAACCCTCTTTGTCTCAAACCACGAATTTCACTCTTTTTTCCCAGTTGTCCCCCCCATCCCACTGGTGGTGGGGGGAGAGGACATGAGTGGTTTTGTGGTGTTTATCTCCCTGCCAGGTTAAACCACCACAATCCAATGCAGATTAAATAGCATCCCAATTTCTTAAGATTAGGGTACATTTCTTCCTCCACATACATTTTATTCCCCAAAAACTTGAAAGGGGGAGAAAATGAATAATCTCCCTTCTTTGAATTTAAGGTTTGGATTTCAGCCCTTTCCAGTTTATATTTTCTCATTTTACTTTTGTCACACCCTCCCTTTGCTGTGCTCTCAGTCTCTGCTCAGGCCTCACTCTGTTGCCCCAGCAGTGACTGGGCAGTGCCCACAGCAAGGCACACCCCAAGTCCCACACACAACCACCACTCAAGTTTGTTCTTAATCTTCTGACTAGAAACATGAACTTCCTTTCTCCTCTTCTGCCTCCCTTGTGGATTTATTCCAGCGAAGCAATAATGTAAAATGTGCTGCACAAGCCAGAGGAAGCCCAGCTTTTCATGTCCCAGACAGCCTAAGCTAGGCCAAGAGCTCTGTGAGGAAGGCCAGCTTTCCACACACTCTTCCCACCCATACATGCATTGTGGCCCAAAACAAGAAGTTTAATCAGTGTCTTGCCAAGATAGCCCAAAGTCAGCTTTTCTGAGAAATATGCCTTCAAAATTTTGTCTTGTTTCTGGCTGCAGCACTCAGCCAGGCTCTGCCATCCTAGGGAGATGTGCTCATGCAGAGCTAGATTAGAAATCTGGCCTGAAGAGTGATCAACCAGTTTTTCACAAACCTTTTTTTAGAAATACTACAAGTCAACATAAGCTTCAAGGGAGGGAAGGAGCCAAATTTGGGCTGAAAACATCAAGGTCCCTTGGGAGTGCAGGCTGCAGGCAGCATCAGTCAAGCACAGGCTGAGAAGAGGGCCAGTGATCCCAAGCACCATTCCTGTGGGATTTCCACAAGCTCACATTACAGTCTCAGGCACACATAACAGGGCACCCAAAAGAGGCAAGAAACACTACAGAAATCACCCAGCCTCTGCCACAGCCAGCTTCAAGCAGCAGCTGGGCAATAACCACATCCAATCATGCAAGAATGCCAAAGGCACTGAAGTCCTTCCACAGAAAATGGGTACTCTCCACATTCTAATGCTGTCCTCCACCACAGGACAAAATCAAGGCTTTGCCTTCCAAAGAAAACAAGCTGAAGGGCTGGGTGGCTCGTGTGCAGAAACATCTGGACTGGATGGGGAATAACATACAGAAAACAGCCAGCGAGAGTGTCAAAAGTTCAGAGAAGCAGGAACTGAACATCATCCTATTTCAGCCCTATAGGCAAAGATATCAAAGAAAATCAAGTAAAAAATTGCAAGCTTTTTGTGCAGGAGAAATCATGAGTATTTAACTGTTCCTTAAGTATGGTTTAAGAATGACCAAGGATGTGTTAATGTGAGTAGGAAATTTAAACCATGTGAATTGTTTCCCATTACTTTCCCTGCTCCCAATAAATTGTAAATCTCTTACAAGTCAAGCACAGAGAATAAAGTGCCAAACCCAGTAGACAGCCCCAGTCACCAGGAAGGAGCAGGGAGGCCTCTGACTGTGGCAGCACATAAATATGTACAATTTCAGGGGAAAAAAAAACACTAAAATTTTTCTATGCCTCTGTCTAGAAACACAGTCTCACCAAATGGAGCTGTCAAAGGTGGGATGCACATCTGCTATGGGAAAGGCAAAGGCTGCTTTACACTGCACAAAATTGATAATATTGTATTAAATTTCAATCTGCAATCTGCAATCTGCAATCAAGCTATGTCTCAGTCTACCACAAATTACTGTCAGGAAGAAAATGCCTTTAAGCAGAGTCCCATTCTCCAACAGCCCTATTCTTTGATATCCAGCAGCAAAACAAATAATTTTTTGGATCTTTACAACAATGAATCAGATTAGTCTGCTACATTTTACTCTAAGATTACAAGACATCCTGATAAGCTCTACTTCATCTTTAATGAAGAAGAAAAATGTTGTACAAAACTGTAAATTGTATTTTTTTTAAAACATTACATGTTGAAAAAAATATTCTGACACTTGATGATGAAGCAAACTATGCACCTTGTTCTTGATAAATTTCAAGTTCGTATGACAGCTCCTAGCAGTAACCACCAACAGAAGCAAGCCAAACATCTTAAAAGGGGACATCAGCTGAGTTAAATTATTCTGTGTATTACTATACACTGGGATAATTTATATTAATATAATGTTAAAAATACATTATATTAGATGCAAAGTCACTTAGTGAAAGCTTGAGTGCACCAGCTTTTCCTCAGATCATTATTGCCCAAAATGCTGCCCTGCTTATATATTAATAATCTTTTTTTTTTCTTTTTTTCTTTTTTTGCAGGGTTCTGTCTCACTGAGCAGACGTTACAGATGGCACCCAGTGAACAGCATTTTATAGCTCATGTTTCTCAAACCCTGTGGTATTACCCACTGTTTTGCTCTGGGATTTTCTCATATCATCACTACCCCGCTGGAGCCCAGCACAAATCTAAAGGGACAGCAGGATTCTCCTTGCCAATGCTCTCTGCCACCAGTGGATAGCAGCAACCAGACTACCATGACCTAATGCTGCACATTTCATTGCTTCCACCAAAGGTTAGAGTGGGGTTTTGGAAAACTAATTTGGTTTTGGGAAGATGGTAGGTTTGGAGTCTAAATTCATTGTACAGAGAGGTTTCTTCCTCCTCCCACCCCCAGTGTAATCTTTCCTCCAGAGCTGTAGGTGAAACACTGCTTCACTCACCATCACTATTGGCAGGCTTCAGCAGACACTCCCTCTCAGCACCATCCAAAACTAAAAATCCAGATATTTTTTGTTGGAAAGACCAGTTCAGGTTTATAGACAGAGTTGGCCTCACCATCATCATTTTTTCCACTCCAGCTTCTCTGCCCATGCTGGACATCCTCCTTTAAATTTCCTACTCACATTAACACATCCCTGGTCATTCTTAAACCATGGCAGCAGTGGGAGTAATGTACCTCAGGATGAGGTACATTACTTTGGGATGAGGCACATTACTTTGGGATGAGGCTGTGCTGCTCCTCAGCTTCCAAAGGCCAGCTGGGAAAAGGCTTCATGGGCTAAAATTGTATTGCTGGTACACACTGTTTTATTGGAACCTGGCTGATGTATTCTGTATTCTTGTGCCTATGTGAGACATTTACTATGAGGCATCATCAGATTTTGGCCAACAAGCTTGGAGATGTGTTTCTCTTTGAAGATGTATTTCTCTTTGAAGATGTGCTTTCTTTGAAAATGTGTGGAAGTCCATCACTTTGTAGCAAACTGCTTGAATGTGCTTTCAGTGTTATGTCCATGGAAATAGAGCCTGCACTTTAGTGGGGTTTTTTGGAATTAGATTGACTATTCCAAGATGAGTCATAAATTCCAAGGTGAGTTTCATCGACAGCTACCAAACATGGTTGTTCCAGTCCCTTTATGCAAAGACATGAATTTTTGCAGATGCTTACCTGAGAAAACAGGCCAGGTGCCCAGCACAGGCATAGGGCTGTGCCTGGCCCTGCTCTCATCTTCAGGGCTGTTTACTGTGAAAACTCTCTCTGCATCATTCAGGACCCAATGAATAATTCAGCAGAGTTTCATTACTCCACCAGTGCTGTTTTGTTTACTAGAATATCATCCTGTGGTTCAGCACCCATCTGGCTTTAGGCATAAAGCCTGTGGAAAATTCAGAATTCCCAAATGCTGGAGGGAATCCTTTCTGTGTTGTAGGAGTCCTAAAAACTCACAGTGTCTCTGATTTTCTGCTCAAGAGAGAAATCCAACTGCCCTGAGAAACTCAGCATAAATTAATCCATCTTTCATCCTTTGCAGACTGGCAAAGTTCTTTTCTCTCACTGGCTTACTTGGATCTGAAAACAAAACACACTGGAATTTGGGGAGGTGTTCCAAAGAGCAGGTCAGGATATTCTGTTCCACTTACACACTTAGAGTAAGGTCTGTAAACTTCATTTCAAAATGCAAACAAAGTAAGGATTGGTCTGTACCAAAAATTTCCCAATGTCCTTCTCATGCAGGTATTACACTGGTGAGACACATGGCTTTTAAATAAAATAAAATACACCAGGACTATCACAGAAATACTCTGTGAGGGTGAGGAAAAGTGCTCAAATACTTCCACCAGACCAGCTAGACAAGAGAAAATCTGAAATTTGTGATTATTAGGCTTGACAGCAACACTCCTCTGCCCATGAATTTACGTTTGACCTTTTCCATTAAAACAGTTCTCAGTAGTTCTCTATAAATGGTTAATGATAGGAGCTCCTGCAGAAAACTATATTATTACTGAACTAATCTGGATTAAAAATGGGAAGCATATATTGGCAATTTCATTTATATCAACATCAGTATGAATAATTTATTTTCTTTTAAACATCAGCAAAACTGATAAAAATCCAGAAAGACAATTTTGATTTTCAGTCATTTCTCTTCAGAAAGAAAAAATAAATCTGTTTGAACTTGAGTAGCAAGTTCCATTTTATGTGAAAAGAAGCAAAAGTTACTCTGGCTCACTCACTCGTCCTGGTAACTGAGTTATACCAGAGGCTTTCTGTGGCTCCTGTGCCCTCTAGCTTCTAGAAGATGTATTTACCAATCTCTCCCTTAACTTGAGCAGGTTTCTAGAGTTTTCATTTCTATACAGTCACTAAAAACTTACTAAAACAGAAAATGACACCTTTTCCTCTCTCCCTTCCAGATATAACTTTAACCTGAGACTGAAATGAAGATATGGAAATATTAATCTAGATTTTTTGTTTACCTTACAGGCACTACATACTTTTGTGGTGATATAAATGGGCTTTATAGGTACACATTATATTAATATCAATTTAGAGTCCTCTGTGAGGGCTGTAAGGGAGATTCACAGAATTCACAGAACTCACAGAATGACCAGGTTGGAAGAGACCTTAAAGATCATCGAGTCCAACCCATGCCCCAACACCTCACATAAACCAAGGCACAAGTGCCACATCCAGGCTTGTTTTAAACACATCCAGGGATGATGACACCAGCACCTCCCCAGGCAGACCACTCCAGAACTTTATCAACCTTTCTGTAAACATTTTTCCTAATAGCTAACCTCTATTTCCCTTGACGCAGCTTGAGACTCAGCAGATTCAGCTCACCAGAGAAATGCCAACCAAACTGGAAATAGCGATGTTGAGAGAAAAGTGACTTGTGGGACACAAGGGTTACTAAATCAGGTCATTATATGGTGTACAGCAAACAGCACCTGATGCACAAGGGGCAGCTGGGGGCTGTACTTTGTGACACCCAGCAGGTTTCAGGTTGAACTTCTGACATGAGAGCAACACCTGGCTGGGGAGGGGAATTGGCCATAAGAAAAGATAATCCTGGTGTCCCACCCTAGAGAACCCACAACAACCTGAGGGAAAAAGCAGTTTTCTTGGAGTTTAGGAGGCTGATGGAGCATGATCAGCTTAAAGCTGGCTGGCTGTGAGAGACAACCCAAGTTCATTTTATCTTGACATGTCATCAAAAGCACCTGAAGAACTAGAAATGTTCTTCACCTGTCAGATTACAGGTCTTTGTAAGAGTAGAGGCTTGACCTCCAGTCCTCCCTGCCACATCACTCCAGTGGCACCAGTGAAGTGCAGCTTCTGCAAATCTAACAAGTGATAACAAACAGGCAATGAAACTTTTGTTGAGGAGAAAGTCACCGGAATAACAGAATAGGGACATAAATCCTACCAGAACTTCAGTCACAAAGTCTCTTCATTAAGTTAAATACTAAATGTATGTGGTTTTAAAATACACAGCTACAAATCCAGTGCTTTGACGCTGTCTATTAGAAAAAGGTGCAATAAAAACACTTTATTTTTTTTCTGAGAACCTAAGCCATGAAGAAGAAGCAAAGGCCATCTTCACATAATGCAACAAAACCTTTAGTCCACTGAAGTGTGCAACCTTACCAAGACTAAGCTTAAACTAGATATAGCCAAAGCAGAAAATTTATGAAAAAAATCTTTGAGCTTTCATTGTACATAAAGTGCTTCAAAGGGTTAGGTTTCTCATCTGCTTATCTGTAAGCCTTTTAAACAAAAACTATGGCAGTTTTCATTTAAACTCTGTATTTCCAGTATTTGAAGGGCAGAACCATTTCCTTTTTCTAAATAACTCTCTGCTTCTATTGCATTAAGAACAACAATCAATATTAATCTTCATAACTAATTTAACTCTTAGATAGTATCTTTAATTACAGAATGATAAAGGACTGCATTAACTAAAAGGTAAACTTTCCCTGGAAAATGTACACACTCAAGAATGACCCTGGCAACATTGTCTTCCTGTCTGGCAGGACTGACATGCTAAAAAGTTCCCCTAAACTACAAAGACTGCTCCATAAATAAAATTTGCCTGTCCACATGAAACTCACTGAACTACAAGGATTGTGATCCTTCCCTTGATGCACTTTCCAAATTCATTCCCAGTAACAGGCCATTCCTACCCACTACAAATAACAACTTTGATATGGTCCCCTATATAAAATCATGGTCATTTCACAAGCTAAAAATGGAATTATAAATTTATTTATTTATAAATAAATTTATTCAACTATTTTTGGAACATATGCTAACTAGAATAATTGGCTTCTTCCACAACAAAAGAGAGTGAAGACTTGTAACAGTCCTTCCAGCATGTCAGCAAAACAATTAGTGCAAATTAATGTGTCTGACACAACATATTTGGACATTCAAAGTGTTGCAAAGCTACAAAAAAATCTATAAAGGCTCCAAATAGCCATGGGATTATGTTCCTTTAGAGTGGTGGGTTGACCCTGGCTAGACTCCAGGTGCCCACCAAATTCACTCTGTCACTCTCCATCCTTAGCTGCACATGGGAGGGAAAATACAATGAAAGGTTCATGGGATAAGAACAGGGAGAGATCACTCAGCACTCACTGGCATGGGCAAAGCAGCCTAAACTGGTGGAAATAAGTTCAATTTATTACAATCACATCACAGTTAAATGATAATAAGTAAAACCAAGCCTTACAAACACTTCCCCCACCTCTCTTGTTCCCAGGAGTAACTTTACTCCCATTCTCTACCTTGTCCCCACTCCCAGCAGTGCAGGGAGATGGGGAATGAGAGCTGTGGGCAGTTCATCACACTCTGCTTCTGCAGCTCCTTCTCCTCCCCTGCTCCAGAGAGGGGCCTCTCCCACAGGAGAAACCCCTCCAACTTTTCCAGTGTGAGCCTTTCCCATGGCTGCACTTCGTGAACTGCTCCAGCACTGATCCCATTCCACAGAGTGCAGAGTCCTTCAGGAGCAGGCTGCTCCTCTTGAGGTCACAAGCCCTGCCAACAAACCTGCTCCAGTCTGAGCTCTTCTTCCCATGTCTCCAGAGGTCCTGCCAAGAGCCTGCTGTGCCCATCAGCCCTGGCAGAGGAAGAGGAGGAGGATGATGATCAGTATCAGTATCGCTGGCTGGGGGCTATGTACAAATCACAAACAGGATGGAACTGCTAGGAACGTGCTTTGAGCTGTTTTATTTTCCAGCATCAGTCTCATTACATGGTTATGACACTGGGAAGATGCCACCAGCTCACATCTCAGGCAGCAGACCGAGAACTCAATGTTACAACTCACTTTATAAGTTTTTTGACCAATCACACAAAGCAAAAGTATATTGACAGTAGTTCCATCCAATCACTATAAGCACAAGTACAAACAATTGTACAAGGGACAAACAATTGCTTATTTAAAATACAATATTTGCTTGTAAGCCTTAAGATACAATGCACAGAGCTCCATTATTAAGCTTAAAACTTCCTAATATCTCATTAGATAAACTTTTCTGCAGCTTAGGGAGTTATTCTAGACAAGAGTTAATACACAGAGCATTGTTCTATTTGTCTTTACTTTTCTACTTCTTACATTATTTTTCTGCTGACTTATAGCTAATGCTTTTCTCTAATCACAATTCTGCTGTCTCTGAAGCCTGCCTTTTGCAGCTTTCCTGAAACCCTCTAATTTTTATAGATTTCCACAGAGGAGAAGGAGGAGGACCTCTCCATCACGCCCAGAGCCTGGGTCACACTGCTGGGGGATCAGAGGAGCCAGTGGCTGCAAACCTGGCTGTCCTGTCCCCTTTCTGTGCTCTGGGGGACAGGAGGCCTCTCAGGGACACACCTGGGGGCACTGGCAGGCAGCTCCCAGGCCAGGCTGCCCCCGCACCCACCCCTGGTAATCACACAAATTGTTCCGTGCTTAAAGCCCTCGGGCTCCACTCTCAGACTGCAAGGCAATTTGGGATCACAGCTCAGCCCCAGCCAAAAGAGTAATTGGTGAAAATAAGAGCTGTGGTGAAGCCAAGAATAGAAGGAAAAGATAAATGTTGCAATGGTTCTGATTACTCCATTGAATCTGAAATCTCACAGAGACTGGAAAGTTCACAGAGAAAGTGTGACAGTGTTAGGTGTAATTTGGAAATGGGAATGATTTCCTTTCTGTGGGGAAAAAAAAAAAAGAAAAAAAAGAGAGGTGCTGCACTCCTTGGGCATTTTCTGCAGAACAGAAGAATTTTAGAAGGCATGAGGAGCATCCAAAGTGGAGAATAGGGAAAGGATTTGATGCCTTTTAGAACAGTACAGAGACAGCAAAGGTGTGCACCATGCTGAGCCCTTTGACCAGTTTGGAACCAAATTGTGACCAGTTTGGAACCAAGCTGCCAGTGCTCAGCCTGGGTGAAGCCAGGCTTGAAGCATCCAGTTCATCTCCAATAAGTATTCACCTGCTCTGAGACAGTTCAGTCTGGAAAAATGCACAGATCCGAACTCTCCAGCATGTTTTAAACTCTTCACCTCCTAGAGATGTTCAATCTGCTAATTAGACATGACAATGCTGGATTAGATAACCAATACCAAAATTTACTACTGCCTGATATAAGTTGCTTTTGGCAGTGTTCAGTGTCAGAAGCAATAACATTAGCTCTGCTCCATTCTCACACTGCAGATAATGGAAGCTTTCAGGAAGATGAATTAAATTTCACTAACAGAAGGAGAAAAAAAAATTGCCACAGTGGAAGTCCACTTGGGTTATTTCAAAATGATGATCCATCAGTGTGGGCAGCAATGTCCTGGTGAATGATCCTGAATCAAAACCTGAGTCAGCTCCAGGAGCAGATCACCACCTGTCCCCTTTCTTTCTCAGAAATTTATTCTGGCTTTGTCTTTGCTTGCAAAGTACTCTCCCAAGACTTCATTTGCACTCAGATTAAAAAAAAAAAAAAACAACCATAGTAATTAAAGGAAACAGACACACACAGACATCCAAAAATATTAGAACCAAACTACAGTCAGACTGATATTGCCTCATAAACAAGAACACAGACACCCATGCATGAATACTGAATGCTAAGTAATTTTGGTTTGGTGCCACTCTCATATATTGCACCAATGTTACACTATCCACCAGCTCCAAGTATTCTTAGAAAGGCAATGTATTAAAATTGAAAGACAAGTGCACTAGAAACCACACTTTTCCTTTTTAAATGCTAATTCCAAAATAGATTTTCTCCTGGAGTAGAAGTTTGGGGTTTACTTGAGAGCTGACAAGTTTGGGTAATATTACTCAGAACAGAACCTTTTAAAAATGGAAGCAATTTCTTCCACTTGTTCACAGCCAGTGAAAGCAATTGACAACCTTCTAGCAGCTTTGCAACTTCTTCTACAATGTTTACAGCCTTAAAACTACCAAATTTTTACTGAAAATATTACTGCTTACATCTCTGCTTTTCTCTAGTTTCAGTAACAATCTGCTTCTTCTAAAGCATCTCAGTTTTGTAGTGAAGGGTTTCTATCCCTTCACATTACGGAAAAGTTGTTTTTCTATTCCCCCTTGCTTCCATAGTGCTCAACCCTTTACTGGGATATATGCACTGCTAAGTGTATTGCAGTGATGTGCAGACAGAGATCCTAAGAAATGAGAAATGAGACAGAAGATACAACAGGAATAGATCTTGAGGTGGGAAAGCAGCTAGTTCTTCCTAAGGAAGAAGAAAACAACAATCAGCACAAGCACCATGTATCAAAAGTTTCACCCAAATTTTCTATACCCAGGACAAGCCAAAGCCAGCACCCAGGCCACTTGAATGTTTTATGTGTCAGGTTTGTGCTGTGGTGTGCAGTGCTGGGCTGGGGAAATCCCTTCAATAACTTTGTTACACTGAAAAGAGGGACTAACAGTTTTTAGATTAGACAGATATACAGCTGATATTCAATTATGCAGAGCCTCAGGTGTCTCTCAGCAGAGAATGGCTGGAAATGGGAAAAAATAAACTGCCTGACCGTTTAGGCTTTAAAGCCAGAAGGGGCCTTTGGGCTTCTTATTGAATATGGATCACTAAAATACATGTATCCACCCCAATAACTGTACTTAGCATTCTATCTTGGAGAAGATTAAAGTGCTGAGTGCTGTATTAGGAAACAAAAGAAACAAGGTGCCACCTGCGCCCAAAGGATCTGCAGTGACAGGGAAAGGTCTTGCTGAGGTTGCCAGGCAATCCCAGCATAAGATCCCCACTTTGTGTAAAGAAAAATGGGGAAAAACACCTGAAACACAGCAACAAACACTGACAGGCTGCAGAACTGGCAGTTTGGTCTAACCCAAGCAGGTCCTTGCACAGAGACAGGGCAGTGGCTCTCTCCCGCAAGGCCTGCTTTGTGCACTGACTTACCAGGGCTGCTGCTCCCAAAGAGGTGACCCCACAGCCAGGAACGAGCACGGACTGGAGTCACTGGGTGGCCTCGGTGTCCTCACGGGGCTGGCCAAGCTCCTCTGTGACACCTGCAGCAGAGACAGAGAGAGCATGAGCACCTTCACCCCTGCTCGGCACAGCCAGGTGGAGCCTCCCCCACTGGGGATAATCCCAAACCCTCTGGATGCAATCCTGGGCTGTGGGATGACCCTGCTGGAGCAGGGAGGTGGCACCACACGGAGCCCCTGTGGCCTCTGCCCTCACCCATTCTGGGATTCACTGAATTGATGAAGCACATTTTAGGGTCAGGCTGTAAAGCACAGAACAAATCCAAACAAATATCTGACTCAGCTGCTAAACTGAAGCAGCAGCAGCTTTGAGAAGGAAGTTGGCAGCACCACTTGGAAGTCCGTGGAATGGATCCAGCTACCCTCTTCTCCACTCACTCTAATTATTTATCCCTGATCCCTAAATAGACTCTGTCTCAGGATTGCTTCAAAGAAATGTACATTTCTGTAGCTTCTCTTTCTCTTCCTAATTCACTTTTTTGACTTTACACAAAAACCTACAGTGGATGTCAGGCCATTTCATCTGAAATAGAGCCTGCATAAAATGATTTTGTTTTAAACTACGCAATGAAATTTGTCCCCATGTTTTTACTAGATGTACCTGCAGCTTCATCTTATTTTTCTAGCAGAAGTCTCACTGCGTGATGTCTTTTGGTTCATTTGGGGGTTTTTTTAATACATATAAAAAGCAGCTATTCTTTCTGCTCTGAACTTTTGACTCAAACCCTAGTATTTATAGTTAATAAGGCTGGAGCAGATCAATGGACTAGCTGATCTGCAATGGTGTTGGCTTGGTGCCATATGTCTCCAGAAGCATATCCAAATGAAAAATCAGTTTCTCAATCCAAGTGTATCTAAAATACTTTTTTTAATTTTGCGTAAATTCACAAATAATACAATACTGAAGTGATTTCTCTTTTTTTTTTTTAAACATACTGTACAATCAGGATAGTTAAGTGTTTTACATCAAGGCACAGCACACTGTATAATACACATATGCCTTGCCAGGCAGCAGTTTAGTATAATCCCCGAGATTTGGCAGTAGGGCCAGGATAAGTAGCATGGATCACATAAGCTGGAAGATAAATAAATAATAGATGCCGTCACATTTTATTTGAAATAGAGTTGCATATAAAAAGAATATACAATAATTTAACTTTAATAACTAGATTCTCTTTTACTATACATAACAGAAGTGTTTTCATTTGTATTAAATAAAACATTTTCAATAGTAGGATGAAAAATTAATCTTTTTGGTGGTCTTGGTTTATGAAGAAGAGTTGCTTCCATTAGAAATTAAAGTCGAGTTTTCAGTTTCGTTGCAACCTGTAAGAAAGAAAACCAGAGTTACTGATACATTGATAATGAAATGGTGGTGGTAAAACAACCAATTCCAACCAAATGGTTGTTTTTAGTTAATGCACTGTGAAGGTGCTAACACAAGCAGAACATCTCTAAAAGCTCTTGTACACACATTTTTGTTCTATTTGGAACATCTATTTTTTTTTTTTTTTTACACTCCAACTCCCCCTTGCTTCTCAGAGGTGACCACTGCAGGTCTGGCATTCCCCCCACACAACCCAAACTCTGGTGCTGCCCCAGGCTGTGTTTGGGGCTGTGCATTTACCGTGTTCACCATTCAGCTCCTCACATCTGGACGCTTCTCCTCCGCCGGCCGAAGGCCTTGGAGCCCACGTTGGTTGGCACGAAGTTGTTCTTGCCCACGGCCCCTGACCTGCTCAGGAAGTCTGCCAGGCGGTGGGTCACGCAGGTGGCTGTGTTGCAGGCCCTCTTCTGTGCTGTCACACTGCTTTTCGGGAGGAAAGGGAAGAGTCAGCTCCTGCAGCACGAGCCCTGCAGGCAGGCAGACAGCGCTGTGGCCAGCAAGGGTTCTGCTGCAGGATTCAAAGCAGGCTGGCAGTGCAGCAGGCATTTGCACCTTCTGTGCATGGCTTATCACTGCTAAAACAAGCCTCTTCATGGTTTTCTCAATGTCAGGCTCACTTTATAAAAGAGCCAGATTTTCAGCCACACCTGCACTACTGCCTGCCTCCAACCAGGCATTATGGCCATGGAAAGGAGCTGAGGAGGTTCAGACCTGGAGAATTTAAACAATCCCCTCTTCCTCCAAAAGCTCATTTGTATTTTGCTGGAGGTGCTCCTGAAAGACAGATTCTCACTTCTCACTCCAACACCTGTGCTCCCTAGCAGAAAACATGGAATTGCAGCACCACTGACCACTGCAGGATCCCTGTCAGTGGCTCTGACCAGCTGCCTTCAGAGCTGAACCACACAAAAACACTGCTTCCAGGTGCCCAGTGGGAATGGGAGAACCTCTCCTGACTCCAGTTGGACCTTGGTCTACTACAGAACTCCAGCATGGGGCAGTTCAGGCTGTGACAGTATTAGTTCTCTGCCCACAGTTCAGCCTACAGCTAACAGTTGTGCCAGATGGGGAACTTCAAGGAATATGCATTCACACAATCCTTGCTTGCAGAATTTTCTACTAAAGCAAGGAGTTTTTCTTGCAGTAGGAGGGATTTTTGTCAGCTAAGCATCACAAGGCAATTTATTAATTTTAACAATGAAAGGTTGTTTAAACAATCAATGCCAATTTTTTTAAAGAGGCCTCTAATTACAAGATAGGTGCAGTGCTGCAACAGAACTGTAAAGAAATCTGGGTTTGGCTCTTAATGCAAGGCAACCTAAGATAGGTGAATTGTAAATCAACACAAATATTTTAAAGGTACCTAAGTTTTAAATATAGAGCAAAGACCTATTGTAAAATAAGAAAAGAAAAAGACCACAAAATTCTTACCTGGACATGTTCAGCACCCAGTTTTAAACAGGATTACATTTCTAGTTTGTTAGAACGAATAAGTATGAGCCTTCCTGATTTCTTTGCTTCTCAGGGTTCCTACCAACAGGATTGTATGCATGCCTGATTACAGCACTACATATCGATTTATATGGGGAACTTTGACTTCTAAGCTCTCTTTGAACTTTTCTAGAAGTTACTAGCATTGCCTCTCTTGAACATTAAGACAAGTTGCAAAATTTTCCTAAGCACATCTAGAAATCTCACATTCTAAAACAAAATGTTAAACCAAGCAGATCTAACCCTTATAGAAAAATAGGTTTATTGAACAAGTGCATGGGTAAGCACAAAAGAAAGATCTACTTGAACATTTAGCAGCCAGAAATGAAGAACCTTTTTTAGAATTTTCTTTTTAATCAATGTCTAAGAAAATCATTTGGAATGTCAAGGCAGTGCTGATCATTTTTATTTATTTTTTTCCCCTAGTCTGATATGCATGTTATATTCTTGGTCTTCCTAACATTAGGTCCATCTCAAACATTCTCTGTCGAAAACAGAATCAAAAGAACACAGCAAAGTTAGCAATCAGAGTTATATCCACATGCACCAGGTTAAAAAAGGGAAAGGGGGAGGAATAAAGCATGTCTAGTTGTTTCCCAGGGGCTCCCCATAGTTTGCATAGCGTTCGTGTTCCAGGTCACTCAGCACATTCCGCTTCTTGCCAGGAGTTCCAGCCCCGACGTCAGTGCGAGGGTAAGTTTGCAATTTGTGCAACTCTTGAGACAGCTTGCCCAGCACACAAGTACTCAGACTGGCACAGCGTTTGGAAATGGGCTTATCCAGGCTGCAGGGGGGAAAGAAAATAAAAACATGCCCGAAGGAAGAGTAACCTCAAGCATGCACATCCATGCATTTCTTCCCCCCGCCCCGCGTTAAAGATCTACAGCTAGGAAACTCAAACATTCATTCAAAACAAATCCAAACCCTCCACATCGCATTCCATGCAAGGCAAGTCCATACAAAAGCAGTCAGAAGGAAAACACCATTTGTTAATGAATCCAATTTTGTTGACAAGCAAGTCCATTAGCCTTTTGGATGCTCATACAGTCAGAGGTCAGGAAGCTGAACTTCTCCCACATCCCGCATGCCGTTCAGTGTCTCATCCATCCCCATGCATTGCAATGCAAATCCTGTTAGGATAATGCAAGTGCTCCTGCATGCCTTTGGTCCCAGGGAGAGTGGCGCTGCTGCTGCTGCGTGCATCAGAAGGAACACATCCCTCCTGCCAGGGACTTGCCATGCCTTACACCAGCATGCACTTGCACGACAGAGAATCCAAGAGTGACTGAGTGATGCCCTAGCGCTCCCACTGGGAAGACATACCTTTTGCTGCCATATTTTAACACAACCTACTCATTCAAGCTCAAATCGCCCTCCACTTCCAGAAGTAAGAGACAGACAGAGGCAGGTTAACCAGGTGGAAGCCATTCTCCTGACACCAACACTAGGATGTCTCTGCAGTATCATCCTTTACCAGTTAGCCATAATCCCAAAAAAACAAAAAATATCTTGACCTGCAGAGGGTCTGCCCAAATACCAGAGGGTTTTGCTAAATACCAAACATACAACACCCCCACACTGCTGTTCTGCTGCCCAGGGCTGCAGTCCTTACCTGTTCCCCTCAGAGGCTTGCTCCAGCTCCTCTGCTGTCATCTGTATGAACTCTTTCACCAGCGCGTTTAACAACCGCCGGGCTTCGTAATCACTGAGAGCCACCCGCTCCGTGAGGGACTCCAGGCCAGGTCTGGGCAGAGGCAAGGGAAACAGGGTGAGTAAAGCCCAGGCTGCTGCAGGGAGCGGGGTTTGGCAGCCTGTGTGTCACTGACAGTGCCTCTGTGCCTTTCAGTGAATGTGCGAGCCCCGACACGCTCTGCTCACGCGCAGCGTCGGGAGGTTTAAAGATGGAATCAAAACGCCCCAGCACAAAAAGCAGCCTCCTTTCTCCTTCACCGTGGTCTGTTTCCCTCCTGGAGCTCTCAGGAATATTAAGCATTTTCATCCCATTCAGACAGAGCAATCAGCAACAGGACCAGCTTCTTACCTGACTGGGGCTGCCTGGAAGCTGTCCATCTGGCACACAACCAAGGCATAAACAGCAAGGAAAGATGAAATCTTCAGCATAACCATGATTTCCTCTCTACAACAAAGAGGTACATCAGGCAATGGCTGTTTTCCAACCCTCTCAATCCTGCAAGTTCCACTAAAGAGGTCATTGCTTCCCAGCCACAAGTAGCACAAATATGAACCGCTTTATATTTTGAATTCACCTTTTTGTTTGTTGTGATTAGTGCTATTGTGCTTTAGTTTTCTCAAAACTTTATTATAGCTTGGCTCTATTACAAGGCAGAAAAATGTGGCTTTTCAGACCTGCAGTTATTTGCATTCAACTTAGAGCAGTTTTCCTAAAACTGGCAGAAATTACGTTCCTCTGACTAGTGCACACAATGTCACAGACAGTGTGCCCAACACGGACAGATACAAATCACAAGGAAAAACCGTAAGTGTTTAACATTTTTGAGAACCAAGTGCCCTTGTTAGCACTTTACCTGAAGCTGCTTGTTTCTTGCCAGCCAGCACACTAACACCCCAGTTCAGATTACATTAAGAATTAAGTAGTTTAATTTCAATAAACACTTCTACTCCAAAACCAGAGAACAGGTAAGTTAAAAATCAGTCATAAGCACAAAAGCTGTAAAAATATCTATTACTGAAGATTTGAGACACACCTCTCTCACAACATCAGTGTCTTGCACTCCAAGGAGCGCATCACAACCACCACACCGTCCTCATTTTTGCCAGCTCCCATTACTCGACGGGAACCATGACCCCACTTCCAAAGGACGCCCCTCATCCCCGCGGCTCCCGGGGCGTCCCGGCCGTGCCCTTTGCCGCAGCACTTGGTCCTGGCCGGACACGGACACGCCACGTCGAGGGAGCGACCGAGCGGGGAAGGTCTGTCCCCCCGCCTTGGCTCCGCTGCCCCGCGCACACGAGCCGTGAGCGGCGGTCCCACAGCCCCGAGCCGCGGCGGGGACAGCAGAGCGCGGCGCTTACCGGGTTGGGCGCGGAGCGGGAGGGGCGCGGTGCCGGTGCCGGTGTCGCTGTCGCCGCCGATCCGCGGGTCCCGACCGCCCGCCGCCCCTTTATACCTGCCGCCGCCGCCGCCTGCGTGGGCGCCCGCGCGCGCCCGCCAGCCAATCACCGCGCCGGCCGCCCGACGGGGCCCGCTCCTCCATTGGGCGCCAGTCGGGCCGGGCGGTGACGTCATGGCCCGCTCCGCGCGGGTCCCATTCACAAAAATCGCGGCGGGCGCGGCGCGGCCGGGGCGCTGCGCGGGGCGGGGCGGGGCGGGGCGGCCGCTCCCGGCGCGCCCCCGCTGCACCGCTCACGCGTGGCGACCTCTGCAGCAGCGGGACCGCATTGCAGAGTGGGGCCGCTCCCTCCCTCCCCGGGAATTCCCGCCCTCCCCCGGCCGCCGCCGCCGCTCCCGGCGCTCTCCCGGCGCACCGACAGCATCCCGCACCGGCGGGGTGTGCAGCGGAGCAGGGGCACGGCGGGCGGCAGCGCCGGTCGCTACACGAGGGGAGAACACCGGGGCAGCTCCTCAGCAGAGGAGGGAGCGCTAGCGGCGGCACCCGCCGCTCCTCAGCGGGGCAGGGGACAAGCGACACCTGCGAGCATCCCGTGGCGCCAGCGAGGGGCTCCGTGCTCTGCCCTACCGGGCGCCCGCACCGCCCCCCGGGCCGGGGCCGAGTTTCCTCCGAGAGGAAACTATCAGCGCCCCCAGCATCTCCATCACAACTCCAGGGCAGGTGCAGGTGCAGGTGCAGCGCCGTTCCGCGCACGGAAGATGCTCCCGGGAAGGGGGGCTGGCCCCGCGCTGCCCGGCGGGGATTACCGGGCGGCTGCGCGCCGCCCATGCATCACCCGCCGAGCAGCCTCTGTCACGGCAGCACCTGCCCGCTCAGGATGTTTGCTGGGCGGGTGTTTGCCCAGGCGCGGCGGCGGGGACACTCGACACGGGGGGGGACACTCGACACGGGGGGGACACTCGACACGGGGGGACAGCCCCCGGAGCGGCCCCGGGCAGGGGCAGAAGCGGCCCGGCAGGGATGTTCTGCAGCGCCTGGGCGCGCAGAGCGCTCCCCCCGCGCCCCGAGGCACAGGGAGCCCCGGTCCCGCCCGCCCCAAGGCGCTGCGCGTTCGCCGGGCACGGCGGCCCCGCCGCTCACGGACTGCCCGGCGGGCAGGGACGGGCAGGGACAGGCAGGGTCCCTGATCGTCCCCGGGACCCCGGAGCGACCCCGCTCCTGCCCTCGCTCCCCGGCAGCGCTCCTCAGCCCCCGGCGCTGCGGGCACTGACTGGCAGGAGACGCCCGTGTCACTGTCGCCGTCCCCGGCGGTGACACCGCGCCAGCAGAGCCCCGCGCACACTGCGCGCACTGACTGCGCAGGTGAGCGGCGCGCTGCATGGATGGCGCCTTTCCCTGCTCCTTCCTATGGACGGGAGCTCTCCCGGGAACATTCCGGCGGCTCCTCGTTTGCGTTTTAAAGGGTCATTCCCGGCGGCAGGAGCCGTGTGTTCAGCGGGGGATGGATAAATCTGGGGCGGGCGATGTTCTGTTGATGAGATTTAGCTGGGAAGTTTAGAGAAAACCCACGGGCACACACACCGCCGTGCCCATCGCCGGCGCCTCTCGGGGCGCCCCGGCCCCGTCCCCTCCCGTCCCGGCTCCGCTCCGCCACCCTCGTTTGGCAGAACCGCAATTACAAAACCCTCTCGGTTTTGGGGTCCGAGTTCCGCTTTTTCCCAAGTGACAACCCAAACCACTTTTGGGTTTTTTGGGGTTTTTTTTGGGTTGATTCCCCCTTCTCCCCTTCTTTGTAGCCCTTCACGAGCAGCATCCCTCGAGGGGGTGGCAGAGGGGATGCTCCCTGGAAGGATTTCTCCTTCCCCCTGGCTCTGCCAAATTTGAAAGTTCGTTTTAAACAGCAGCTCCTTCTCACATATGCTCACCACGGGAATCCCCCGGCAGAAGGAGTCTAAGTATTTGATTTAAAATCTCTTCCGTTTTCGCGACTGGTTTTAAGGTTCTGGTTTTAAGGTAGTTTTTCTGAGGATGTGTTTACAAATATTAGGCAGCACCTAAAGGAATGGCTAGGCTTTAGTTTTGCTGTTTGAATATGATTTATACAGCTACACCAACGGAAATAAAGTGCAGGAATTTAAATGACTGGTCTGCCAGCCTCATATTTCCCTCTATCTCCACTCTTCCTTTTCTCTTCCTATGCTAACAGCTAATTGTTCCCATTTCCTTTGGGGAATTATTTCCTCCTTGCCCACATGGAATATTCCCGGGATTAAAGCTAAAGCAATAAAATTCCAGACGGTTCTGTTGTAAAAGCATATTTCAGTTTCCTCCTCCTGGGAGGCAAAAGCTGAATTCTGCCTCGTGGCTGAGCGCAGCCAGTTCAAGCCCTTCTCCTCCTCCCGCTGCCAGGGCGGCTCGGTCCGGGGCTGGAGCCGGCGATTACCGGATTGCAGGTGCCAACATTTCCACTTTCAGCTCTCACAGGAAGGAGTGTAAATTTAAACCAGCAGGTAGGGATGCCAATGGATGCACTCCTGGGCGCGCAGGGATGGATGATGTAGCACTCGGGTGTTGGCAGGCGCTCCGGCCGCTCCTTGCCAGCGCTAATGGAGGGACTCCCAGCTGGAACGCCGGTCCCATTCCCCCCTCCCCCTTGGCTCTATGTCATCTGCTCTCCCCAAACATACTTTCCTTTTTGCGAATTTCTCTCGTGCATGAGATGGAGAAGGAGGGCAGCTGACCAGTTAGTTTGGCTATTTTTGAAGCTGTAAAAAAGAGGCAGGATTTTCACAGGATCACCTTCTTCTGCTGCTTGATAAATCCAAAAACTGGAGGTCAAACGTTCATGGAAAATCTAGCAGAGAGGGATGCTTTGCAGCACTGCACTGAGAAAGTGAGACATTTACTGAAACAATCTGTTCCAAGGGACTTGTTCTGCCTTTTTCAGTGCTGGGTATAGATTGAAAGCAAATTAAATAAAAAGACACAGAACAACGCATTTATTTATTTATTTATTTATTTATTTATTTATTTCAAGAAATCAGATTATCTAATTCAACCCCCAGCTCCAAGTAAAAGGAATTTCATTTTCAAATAAATTTGTTTTAATTTGTAGATAATAATAAAAATTTGGGCTAATTTATAGTGACTTTCTCCACACTAAATGCAACTTCTTACAATATTATTATACTCTTTGATATCATTTAACCAATACATTTTAAAGAGTGATCATTTTTTCTATTGTAAATATTGCCATTATATTGAGAAGCCACAGACACTGTAGTGAAGTTCTGAAATGGTAGCAGATGGCATGCTGGTAAACAAAAATACCACATTTATATATTATGGTGCAACTTTTGTTCAATACTAAAATGTAATTCTCTAAGAAAGATAAGACTGTGAGCTGCACAGGTAAAATTTTCATGCCCACCATTGGTTAATATCAGAGAAAAGTGGACCCTATAAAAATGAAAGGGGAGAAAATGACAATACCATGATCCAAAAACACAGTAAATTCTCCATGAGGGAGGTGAGTGTGATTCAGATTTCTGCTCTAAGTTTGTTCTTTATAACAACAAATGAAGATTTTTCAGGTAGGGTCAATGATAAAGCCAGCTGTAAAAATCACATGCTCTCTCCTTACAGGGAGGACCTGGACAGTCCCTTCTTTGGGTTCTTGGTGGATGCCTGGCCTTTCTGATCCAGGATCCTGTCCCACGAACAGCCAGCAAGCTGCTCCTTAGGAAGGCTGTACAAGCCACCTGGGGCAAGGTGAGCAAGCTAGCTTTCTAACATTTCATTGTAACCAATTCTGCAGAAAATGAAATAAGCTAAGCCAGAGTTGTGCTGCTGTAAAAGCAAGCCGTGGGTCAGGCCTGGGAGGTAATCCTTACACTCTACTTTTTGCTGATAGGTCTAGACCAAAAAGACTTGGACAAGTTGGAGAAAGTCCAGAAAAATGCCAGTAGGATTATTAGAGATCCCATATAAGGATTTAGGGAAACAAGCTCAAAGACCAGGGAAACGTAACAGGAGGAAAGACTATGGAGAAAGGTGATAACAAAAATATAAATACTTGTCCTGAAACAATAACAACCTGCAATCTGGTACTACATTTTATATATATATACATATATATAGTCTTGAAGGGCAACAAAGGAGACACCACACTTGAGAAAAGCTTTCTACAGCTGAGATTAATGACAGGCAAGAATAAGTTGCATTTCAGTTATGGCACTGAAACCTCTTTCAGTGGAGGATTTCATGGCATGTTACTCCAACATCTGTCAGGAGTGACATATATAGGTGAGATGCTCTGGGAAAGGAATGTAATCCATTACATTTGTTCTCTTTGTATCTTTCTCCTCCAATTTCTGTGACACAATAATTTGAAAAGCTGGAGAATGACTTAAACTCTGAAACCTACACTATAACTTTTATAGGCATTTGGTTTTGCAGAACTTACATCCCTAATTGGTCAAATTATTTCCTGAATCCTGCTCCCATAGTCTCTGAAAAACCATATTCAGATTTAGCACAAGCTCACATCAAGCTTATCCACATAGATAATATTGTATTGTATCTATCTATCTTGTGGCTTGGTTTGAATTTGGCCCAAAAAAAAAAGCGCTTCTTTTTATAAAAATGCAGTACTTTCCTGAGAACCAGAACACTGATATAAATCCCAACACTAAAGCATTTCCTTTTTAATGGACATTAAATCTAGATTTAGGCTGCTTCAGCGCCTGCTTTTGAGAAAGTGGAACCGCTGTTGAGCTAATTAGTGAAAAATCCATGAATCACTCTGGAAGCAAATTTTCCTCCAAAATGCCTAAGAAAAGCTCCAAGACTGATTTATGAAAGACATTTTAAACAGAAGATCAGGGTTGCATTTGTTTAGTCTCCTTGAAATCTTCTTATGGCACAAAACCCCCAAAAGGTTCTGTAGGTTCTATGGCAATCTTCCTGGACATATTCAAAATCCAGTTTGGAATAATCCCGGGTTATTCAGGAATAATCCCAGGCAGCAGGGGCAGAGCACAGGGACGTTTGCCATGGCTTTGTCACCTTCTGTCCTGCCCCAGCACAGCTCAGCCTCCCAGCAGTTGCTCCAGCCCTCTCCTTCCACCTGGGAACACATTCCCTCCCTCTGACCGCTGGCACAATCCCAGTTTTGTCCCAAGCCAAACCTCCACCAGGCTGACGAGGAGAGCCCCTCACACTCAGCAGAGGCAGGGTCAGACTTTGCAGCATCACCAGGGCAGCACGATGGAGGAAAACCTCACCCTGAAAATGTCTCAAAATCAGCACCCTCATGCACTCCCGTTTTTTGTACGCTGCAGGTAAAATGAGAGCTGAAAAAAACAACCTCAGAACAGAAAACTAATCGTGTTAAACAACAGTTATAAAACTTTGATTTCACTGCTTGCACAAGTGCTGTGATACTATCTTACATATTGTCAGAGCACGTCAGCGAAAATAACATGAGAAACTGTTTCTCAAGCCCTCAAGTTAATCCTTGCTCGCTGTTTACAGGATGTTGGAAGAGTGGAACTCCCCCTGTCATTGTTTCATCCTCTGTCTTGCCAGCACTGAGGTCTGGTGAGTTTTCCTCAGTCCCTCCCAGAGCTGTGCAGTTGTGCTGACATTTTAGGTCCTACAGCACTGATTGAGCCTCTGCCTCCAGTGAAATTTGGGGCTGAAAAAGATCTCTCTCCTTTCAGTGCTGGTAAAGGACATTTATTTAGGCAAGGCTATTACAACATAATATTTGGTAATCTACTTTCAGCAGAGTTTCTCAGAACCCATAGTCATACAAGACCATCAATTAAAAAGATGAATTTCCAAATTTATGCATAGAATTGACCAGCATCATTACAGGCTTGGCTCAGGAGAGAGTTGTGACATGGAAGTTGATCATCCTCTATGACGACACAGGCCAAAAAGAACTCTGTGAGTGTAACAGATAACATCTGCCCATTAGCCGAAACTTGTCAGTGGGCTTGTGAAATGAATTTCTTTCATGCCAAGCGTGCCTGTTTCACATACATCTGTAAAGATCTCTCTCTTTTCCCTAGTCCACCACCAAATGCAAGGAGCAAAATCTTTACCCATCTGTCCATAAAGCTGTTTTCCTGCACTTTATAAATCATGTCATGATTTCACTGAACAAGAGACATTACTATAGGAATGGAAAACACTTTAACCTGATCAAGGTTTACCTTGTTTTCCAGCTACAATGTCAACTCTGAAGAATAAGAAAACCAAAGCCTGTTTCAAAGTTGCAGCTAAGTACAAGTTTGTGAGATTTTTAATGGAACTTGGAAAAAACTTATTTTTTCTTCCCAGAGTTATCATCAAGATCTTAACATTGCCACTCAGAGAACAGCCACACCTGGCAGCGTATTTCTTCAAAAGTCAAAGCTATATATAAGTATGTGCAGTCAAAGAATACAAAGACAAATAATTGCTTTCTGATTTTCCTGAGAAGACAGGGACACAATCATTTCCTGTTACTCCAACTTCTGCTTACAGAATTTCCAGTGCTAAGTAATTGTAAAACTTGATGACTAGAATGTTTTAGAATTTAATAAAGATACATGCTTTAATGGGTTTCTTTACTCAGCCATCATTTTTATAATTGAAATAAAAAAACCTTTATTCATCCTATGAGTTTTCTCATTTGGTCATCCATGATTAAGATGAGTAAAATGTTCCCAAAGAAGCAATTCAGCATAAGCTGCCCACACACTTCTGAAGGAATGAATGAATGAAAAAAAAAATTTAAAAATAAAAAGATCAATCAGAAACTGGCAAGGAATCCTGTGCTTGGACAGCAATTGGAGTCTTGCATCCCTAAACCTGCATCCTTAAGTGATTTCATCTGTCTACAAGGGTTTATTTATCACTTATTTTTGACAAGTTTCAGTCATCTTTGTCCATGCTGCTGCTGCTTTTTGCCTCCATTTAATCACACATCTTTTAGAGGTTCTCGGACCTTTAATCTTGGTTGGCTCACTACCTTCAAGCATTTGGCTTGACCAAAATGGATTTTATTTTTCTGCAATCATGCTCTTCATTTTCCCTTCCTCTGTTACAGTGGTGAACATCACTGTCTCTTCTCCATCCCCACGGCTCAAACACCCTGGTAAGGTCAGTTTTGACTGTTCTCTCCTCTGCTTGAAGATAATTGTCAAATATTGTTGTCTTTCCCCACCCTACAAATCTATTCCTTCCTTTTTAGTCAAATATTTGGATTTTTCTTCTGTATCTTTTTTCACCTCTTTTGGGTCCATCCTACACAATTTTTTCCCTTTTCCCCACTTCAAAATGCTTGCTGCCAAAACTGTTATTTGCCTTTCTTTTCTTACATAGATGCAGTGGAAATCATGACCATCTAAAACTTTGGGTATTCAACATTTAAATAACAGAGCATTGAAGATAAGCTGCAAAAATAAATCAAAGCAATAGTACCTCTTCCTACATTCTCTCAGACACTTAAGCATGTGCACATCTTACATTACCCCTTAGCAATTTTCTCTTCATTCCTCTGACTGGAGCCAAGCTGAGTTGGTGAGAATTCTTTAGGCACTCACATTGAAAATACTGGTGTTTTCTGCAGATACAACCCAAATAATTAAGAGAGCAGGCAGTAACACACTGAAATAAAGGATGAAGAAATAACTTGGAAGAAGAATGAAAAAAAACAAACCTCCAGAAGGGCTGAAGCCACTTATTTTTTATTATTATTTCTTCTGTATTCTGACAAACTTGGTAAGATTTGGATACAGGATGGTGGCATTGACACAGGTTATTAATGAGCTCCATCAGCCTAAATTCCTCATCTGTTTAGATCTTATCAATGTTCTTAAAAATCTATGGGCAGCTATTAAGATGAATTCAACAAGAAAGACATCTGAAGTTAGAAACATGTGGCACAGAAATTGTAATGGGCCAGGAATGCTTCTGTTATTCCTAAAATTGCTTGTAAAATAGTAGTAACGTAGTAACAAAACCAGCGTGAATGGAAACAAATCTGGGTTTGTTTATGAAGTGTCTTGCCAAGAATGCCCCATGGCGCAGCGGCACTGCTCTGTGACCTCTGCCTTACCGATCCTGGCCTGTTCTGCAGCTCAAGCCCTCGCTCCTGAGCCAGCATCCCACTAAATAGCAGCAATATTTGCACATTGTATGTGTGATCTCCGTGCTGCCCGGTCACACGGGCCGGGGACAGTCACACACGCGAGGGCAGGGCCCCTTTCCTGGCGCGGCAGGGAGCCGGGCCAGCGCGGGGATCGCGGGCACCGCACCCGGAGCCGCCACAGACCCGCACGGGGCATCTGCCAGGGGGAATCCCTGCGGGCTCCGCCGGCCCGGGGCTCCCCGAGCCCGGGGAAACACATCTCCAAACCGCGCCTCTGAGATTCTAGAGAGGAGCGGAATCTCCTGACAAGGAGCAGAGAGCTGCCGCTGCCTCCCCCGGCGTGCGGAGCGTTCCGGCGCTGCACAGATCAAACTCTGCATTGTTCCAGGGGAAAGAAAAAAAAAAAAAAAGAAAAAAAAAGAAGCGCTCCTGACGCGGGGGGCGGAGCCTGCTCGGGCCAATGCTCGGCGGCGGGACCGGGCCGGCAGGAGGAAGCGGCGGCGGCAGCGGGGCCGATGCGGGTGGCGGCGGAGCCGGGGGCGCGCCCGGGCGCGGCGACAGCGACAGCCCCGGCGGGCAGCGGCTCGTGGCTGCTGGCGCTGGCGGCGCCGCTGGCGCTGCTGCTGGCGCTGGTGGTGCGGCAGCTGCTGAAGCAGCGGCGGCCGCCCGGCTTCCCGCCCGGCCCCGCGGGGCTGCCGCTGCTCGGCAACATCCCCGCGCTGGGCGCCGAGCAGCCGCACGTCTACCTGCGGCGGCAGAGCCTGATCCACGGGCAGGTACCGCCGCCCCGGGGCCCGCGGGGGCGGGGAGGGCCGGCCCGGGCTCGGGGAACCCGCCGCGAGCTGCCGCCCCGGCACGGACCGGGAACCGACCGGGAGCTGCCGCCCTGCCCGGCCCGGCGGATGCGGCGGGCGGAGCGCTCCCGCTCCCGGCAGAACCGCGCCTCTAAGTACCTTCAGCGCGATATTTGAGATACCTACAGCCCCTCAGACGAACTGCTTAAAAACTAATCCTTTCCTTTGTCCTTTTTCTTCTTTTTCTCCCTTTTTTACTTTCTTCTATATCGGGCATTTCTTTCCATCAGCCAGTCTTAAGCAGCCAGCCTCCACTTACAAGCTTCATAAGACTTAACTCCCAACTAGATTTAATATGTATTTTGGTAATTAAAAAAAAAACAAAAAAAAAAAAGAGTAAATGTTCTTCAAGCAAAGTACTGGGACAAGTAGAATGGAACTAGGAAGGAAAGTGTGCTGTCGAATAAAGCAAGCTTTCTACTTGCCTGGAATGCTGTATGGAGTTTCAGGCATCTGTTCTCAGAAAGAATCCTGCAGAATTTGAGGGAAACAGCATGTTACGATTTGGGGGACTCTGGAAAAATACAGTCAAAGGGGTTTTTTAAAAAAAAATAATCATCTATGATATAGGAATAAAGACCAATAAGTTAGACCAAAGTGCACAAAACTCACAGATGGTTTGCAGAAATAGACCAGGAGTGTCTTCTTGACACATAAAAAAGAGCCATTATAACAGTGAAAATACCAAGTTTTCTAAAATAAAATAGACTCACAGAATCATTTAGGTTGGAAAAGACCAAGATCATTGAGTCCAGCTGTTAACCCAGTATTGCCATGTCCCCAAATGCCACATCTGCACAGCTTTTAAATGCCTCCAGGGGTGACGGCTCCACCACTTCCCCAGGCAGCCTTTTCCACTGCCTAACACCCCCTTGGGTGACAACCCAATTGTCACAGAATGTATAATTCGGCTAACACAATTTCATATTGTGGAGGTCACCAGCTTTGACATGGAGAAAAATCTAAAAATTTGTAATGGTAAAAATACAGATTTCTAACACCAAGGGAATGTATGGAAAGGGATCTACAGATTCAATCTTAAGTTTAGGCTCAGTTTTAATTTTTAAAATGTAGACTCAAATTTTTTTAATTCCCTATGTGCTGTATTGTACCTTTCTCCAAAGCACCTTGTGCTAACCACTTGTGGAAAAGGACACTGGGCCTAGCTGGGCTCTGCTCTCAGTTGTTGGCTCTCACTCCTCTCTGGGGACTACATGAAGGTGTCCCCAGTCCTTAATTTGGGGGGCTGGTTTCTTTGGGTGCACAGCAAAGCACAGAATGTAGTGTGAGCTAATTAATTTTATCTTTTAACAAAGTAAATGAGCTTACCACAGACTCTGTTGAGTAATGCAACAGCTGTCCCACCTCTGGCCACCCGTGTGCCCAGCTGAAGGTTATTCAACTCTGCATTCCACATTGACGTTTAGCGTCATTTCACTTTTTCATTCCTTGTTCCAGATTGGGTTGTAATAGCATTTGACACTTTTTGTTCCTCTTTTTTCCCCCCCAAAGATCTTCAGCCTTGACCTCGGGGGAATATCTGCCGTTGTGCTGAATGGCTACGATGCAGTGAAGGAATGCCTTGTCCACCAAAGTGAAATTTTTGCAGACAGGCCATCTCTTCCCTTGTTCAAGAAACTGACAAACATGGGAGGTGAGTGCTAATGTCTTTTGTATAAAAATGTAATTTTTGCCCCATAGATGACATGAAGCATCTGCTTTAGCCATTTTGTCTACTTGATGTCCTTTCATAAAATACTTGATGCTTCTTTAAAGATATTATTGTCACTCATGGACTATGCTCCATAGCAGGACGTCCAAAATATTTTATCTCCTTTTTTGTCTTGTTGAATAATTTTATTATCTTATGGGGGAAGAAAAATAAAGCATTGCATAAAACACTGTGTCAAAATATTTTTTCAGGCTTACTGAACAGTAAATATGGCAGAGGATGGACAGAACACCGCAAATTAGCTGTAAATACCTTTCGAGTTTTTGGATATGGCCAAAAGTCCTTTGAACACAAAATTTCAGAAGAATCTTTGTTTTTTCTTGAGGCCATTGATACATACAAAGGCAGACCCCTTGACCTTAAGCACTTGATAACAAATGCTGTTTCAAACATTACTAATTTGATTATTTTTGGAGAACGTTTCACGTACGAAGATACTGAATTTCAGCACATGATTGAGATTTTTAGTGAAAACATTGAATTAGCTGCTAGTGCTTCTGTATTTTTATATAATGCTTTTCCTTGGATTGGTATCTTGCCATTTGGGAAACACCAGCAGCTGTTCAAAAATGCAGCTGAAGTCTATGAGTTTCTTCATGAGCTTATTGAACGTGTCTCTGAAAATAGGAAGCCTCAGTCACCTCGACATTTCGTAGATGCATATTTAGATGAGATGGATTGCAATGGAAACGACCCAGAATCTACATATTCAAGAGAAAATTTAATTTTCTCCGTTGGAGAGCTCATCATAGCTGGCACAGAAACCACAACAAATGTTTTAAGATGGGCAGTGTTATTTATGGCTCTTTATCCAAACATTCAAGGTAAGAATTTTGACATTTTGAGGAACTGATTCACTTTACTATTGCAAATTTAAAATGGTTTTTCAAAGTGGTGCATTGATCCATAATGATCACCAAAAAAAAGCTTTGTATATACTATTCTAGTCTGTCATTTACTAAATAAACTACGGACAGAGGTGGAAAACTTATTTTAAATGCAGTCAAAGAGGATATCAAAAGTCAAATGTAATGATAAAATTTTAACATATTATTTTGTGAATACGCTTTTATGAAGCTTTAATACTTTTAAGTATTTCTAATATATCTAGATTTAGCATTGTGATGCATGATCTGTTGTTGGCAGATATACTAATCTATGCAGTTAATAAATAATAAGGGAATGTAATTAAATATGAAAGTAATAAACTAAATTAAAAATGTACAGGTGTCAGCAAAAATGTAAATCAGGTTGTGGTTAACAATTTAGGTACAATTCTTTTTATGTTAAGTTCTCCAGTTACAGATTTAAATCACAACAGATTTACATGTGACAGACAGGAATACTTACACTTTTGGAAGAACAGAAATGGCATTTGAAAATAAAAAGATGTGTTACAGTCATTTTGAAGTAAGACAGCAATAGGAGTCTGAGTGTTAGCCCAGACACTGTGAGGAGAAGTTTGGATTCCAGAAGTGAAGAGTCACATTTCTGGTTTCACTGCCTCCACTTCACTTTTCCTGCCAAACCCTTAGCAGTGCTTGGTACAGCTGGAGCTTCCAGGATTTGGAGGGAGAGAGGCCCAGATAACTTAGAAAGTTACTGCTGGTACTTTGACCAAAAAATATCACTCTAATATCAATTTCACCATTTCGTATAAAGGTATATAATGTTTCTGTTTTTTTAAAAAATGTATGTATATACACAAATACTTCAGCTTAAATTGGAATGTAAAACCTATTACAAAATAAACCTCAGCTTTTATTCCTAACAGGGCAAGTTCAGAAAGAAATTGATGTTGTCGTTGGCCCAAACAAAATGCCCACCCTGGAGGAGAAGTGCAAGATGCCCTACACTGAGGCTGTTCTGCACGAGGTGCTGAGGTTCTGTAACATTGTCCCACTGGGGATTTTCCATGCAACTTCCAAGGACACTGTTGTGCGTGGGTACACCATTCCTGGAGGCACCACGGTCATTACCAACCTCTACTCTGTTCACTTTGATGAAAAATACTGGAGCAATCCAGAAGTGTTTTTTCCTGAGAGGTTTTTGGACAGTAACGGGCAGTTTGTCAAGAAAGATGCGTTTATTCCTTTTTCCCTAGGTAAGAGCAATTCCTTCCACTGTTCCTTGTCACAAATCCAGGGAGGTGTAAAGTGTTAAGGGGTGGAAATAAATGGACAGAATGATATCCTCAGTTCTGATTTAAAGATATCCAATATAATTCAATTCGAAGATATTCAATATAATGCACTCTGGAGATAACAAATTTTAGCATAATGTCTTCTATATAGATGAGCTCAGTTTATACATAAACTAATAAAAATCCTCCTTACAAAGTTCCAATAATTGCCAGTTAATAATGACTAGCAGTAGATATAATTAAGAAAATAGTAGGGGGAAAAAGATAAAATTCACAATACCATTTTTTAAAGCATTTCCACCTAGATTGGCACGTCAAGACCAGATACAGTAAGTATCAAGTGTATCTAAATCAATTTGACAGAATTGGTTTCAATGGCACTTGTGAGCAACAAATTCTCTAAAATCAGTTTCTTAGTGTAAGTTCTGACCTATCCTTCTTACGAAATACTGCCAGGAGGTTCACACAGCACTCCTAGAACACAGAAATGACCATTCCTGTTCACCTTCAAGGCAAAATGTGACTGGAGATACCTTAAACCTTTTCAAAACCTTTTTTCCCAATTCAGGAAGAAGACACTGCCTTGGAGAACAGCTGGCTCGAATGGAGATGTTTATTTTCTTCACCTCGTTGCTGCAGAGGTTCCACCTGCACTTCCCGCACGGAGTGATCCCGGAGCTGAAGCCCAGGCTGGGGATGACCCTGCAGCCACAGCCGTACCTGGTGTGCGCCCAGAGGCGCTGAAGGGCAGCACAGTGCCCCAGGATGCAGCTCAGGATCCACTTTGCCTTCCATTCCTAAACCTGTTCAAGCCAGAATAACAACAATTTAAAGGACTGCTAGTTTCTTTTTACTTGATTTTTACAGGAAAAAAAAAAAAAAAACTGAACCAAAGGTGTGGAACACATCCTGATGTTTTCACTCCAGAAGACTGTGTTGACTCTAACTTCTGAGACGGATTTTAAATATTTAATTACTTAGCAAGCCATTGTACTTTGAGAGGGTATTTTCATAAGCATGGAGAATATGGTTCAAAATGCTTGAATTCATCATTTACATTATTCCAGCTAAGCCATTCTTTATAATTATCCATTAAATTTTCATAGCTAAAGGGATTTTAAAAGGTATCTATTTAAATACCTGAAACCAAGAATAAAATATATTTTCCAGCCTTGAAAAACAGATTGTCTTTTAAAACATTTTATCCTTCTTTTTCCTTGCCCGGTCTTCACAGTTGGTCATAATTTTCTAGTGAATCAGATAACAATGAATTCACTTTTAGGCCCTTTTATGGCTTGCTTCTCACTTAGCATCATACACACAGTGTTCAGTTATTGCCATACTCCTGACAATCACAGGGATTTTTTTCCTGCAGTATATTGCATTTCCAGATCACTGTCCTCTGCTGCCTCCCAATACAAAGTACTATGTAATGATTAATCTCTGCTTAAATAGTCTGAAAAAAACACTATTTGTGTTACCAGAGTCATATGCAATCACACTACGAGTAAAGAAAATAAACTGCTCACCCTTCTGACCAGAGGTGAGACTTTCTGGGGAGGGCAAGTCCAATAGGATGGGGAGAAACAGATTATAAATCAATTTTAAGCACAAAATTTAGGTGTAAGGGCTACACTTGACTCCTGCCAGCTTCATTGATTATTCTTGCCAGCTCTTGGTGGTTATTGGTAGATAAAGATTTGTATCTGCAGACCTTGCAGGAGCAGCTCGAACTCCAAACACAGAATTTAGTCCCCTCTGTGTGGGCAGAGCGGGCCTCAGGACAGGGTTCAGAACAAAACAAGCAAGCAGCTATTGAAGGCCAGGGCTGAGTGTTTGACCTGGCTTTTTACACAGATAGTGCTGCAACTCGGAGCTGCAGGAGAGCTGAAAGGCAGGAATTGGTGTTTGTCTGGTGACCTGATGTTTGCAGCTTATGCTGAGGAGAAATACTTCCTTTCTTTTGAAAGAGCAAAAGAGAAAAAGCAAAGAGAGCTAATGCCAGTCTGTGACGGTGTTCACAGGGGTCTGAGGATGAGGGAAGAGACGAGGATCTGACTCCATGTTTCAGAAGGCTTGATTTATTATTTTATTATATATATTAAACTATACTAAAAGAATAGAAGAAAGGATTTCATCAGAAGGCTAGCTAAGAATAGAAGAGCAAAGAATGATAACAAAGGCTTGTGGCTCGGGCTCTCTGTCTGAGTCAGCTGAGTGTGATTGGCCATTAATTAGAAACAACCACATGAGACCAATCAAAGATCTACTTGTTGCATTCTACAGCAGCAGATAACCATTGATTACATTTTGTTCCTGAGGCCTCTCAGCTTCTCAAGAAGAAAAATCTTAATGAAAGGATATTTCATAAAAGATGTCTGCGACACCAGTCCACTCACATAACAACCTGTTGACTTCAGGCGCAGCAGGTCCAGATTATTTTACCCACACAGAGCAGCTCTAACACAAGTTCCTGTTTCTCTGAAGAGGCTGGGCAGGCTACTCCACTTCCTGAAAAAGCGCCTTTTGTAGACAAGATTTAAAACTCAAAAAAGAGAGAAAGGAGGCAGAACTGATTGCTGTGCATTGGGCACACCGTGAAAACTGAATAAATCCATGAAAACTGAATAAACCACCCCTAAGGCATTGGCAAACAGTGGGGTTAGGAGTCATGATCAAGGTTTTTCTGGATACCAGGCAGATGTCATGTGTTTGTGGAATGCCTGAGGAGAAATTGTGGAATGCACTGAACTTAGGTGCCTTCAGCATGAAGCAGCCCTGAGGAGTTCAGCTCTAGTTTTGGACTCGTGGCAATTCCTCCTGTTCCCAACCCTGTGCTCTCAGAGCACAGCCAGAGTTTGTGTAGTACCTAGTCCTGCTTTCTGGGTGGCAAGAACTCCAGGCCATCCTTTATTACAACATGGCACAAATAATGCTAATTGAAGTGGGGGGGGAGGATTTAAAACCATCAAGAACCAGTTCCTGTAGGGACCCATGCTCAAAATGCAGCTGACCAGTTATAATTCCCTTTTGCTGAGGTATTTTGAGATCTAACTCCTGGCTAGTCTTTAATCCATTTAATGAGAACCATATTGATTATATGTCATTCTGGTTTCTAAATCAAAATGCCTTATAAAAGCCTCAGAATATCAATCCAAACTTTTACCATTATCTGCCAACTTATGGTCTCATTTAAGCAATCAAATATGTTTGACAAACTGTCTTTTCTCTAAATCTGTATCAGTATTAGTCATATTTACATGTTTCATTCTCTATCAGCTTTTTTATTATTTTCCCTCTGACGTAGAATTATTCTAATGATCCAATTTAATAACTTGAAATATTGACATAACAGTAGTTTTTTCTAGTCCTCCAGAATTCCTCCACTGTATCAACATTGATTACAGCAGCCAGCCAGATGTTCAGAATTTCCTGGTGGGATGTTCAGATAATTCCAGCTGAAATATCTAGGACAGATAGCAGCTGGCTGCTATTTAACATTGTTTGGGGATTAAAGGTTGATATATTAACCAGTGTATCTTCACAACACTGCTGCAAGAGCTGCAGTCAGAACCACCATCATGTCTGAAATCCTCCTTTCCAAATCTTGGTCCTCATATTTAAATTTTTGGTTGTTTTTGGCCATGTCAGCAACCCCAGAGACTGAAAAGGGAACACTACAAGCATGTCATATATGACACTGAAAAAATGCTGAATAAAAATCTCACTCATTAGCACTGAATTTCCTGAACTTCCAGCAGTTTCAGTGGTACTGATGAACACATCCTTAGTATGAACCTAATAAATGCAGGAAGGTTCATTAATTAATTAATTCAGAAACCCCCTATTCAAAGGAAGTTTTCATAAAAGTTCAAGGAACATAAAGGTTCAATAACTAAAGTAAATAGCATAAATTTACTGAGATATATTTTTATATGTATCCAGGATGTGTTTAGCCGGAATTGAGCTTAAGGGTTTGTGCAAGCACTAGAGAGGAGATGAGGCAGATTATGAGATTATGTTGTCATGAAGAGAACAAGTTCATGAGAAAAACAGCAAGCTCAGAGAAAAACACAGTAAAAAGTAGGGAAATCCCCTCGAAAAATGAGTGAAAATTAGGTTGTGTAAATTTCATTATAATGCATTAGATATGAAAACATAAAGATTCAGGCTAAATGGGGGGGGGGGGGGGGGGAATCATAATGGGGAAGATGCCAGATCAGAATTTGTTCTTGGTTGAGAGAGAGGGACTGATGAAAACACAAGATAGCATGGCCAAGATCAGAGGATCAGTAAGAGTTTGAAAAGAACTCAATATTCCCAGTATAAATTGCTCTGTGAAGGTGCACACAGAAGGTTGGGGTGTGTTCTCATACCAATAAGTTGTCCCAGGTGTTTTTCTGGCACTGGGCCTGATAATTCAAACCCTCTGTCTAATCGAGACCAAATTAAACTACGGCTCTGGAAATCTTCTGCCTTCTTCTGTCCTTTCACAACAATGTAAATTGGGCATCAGCACATTCTCCCTATTCTAGATTATCTTTTCAGGCATTTTTGAAGGCTGTCAGCTCTGTCCATGTCATTGGAGGTAGGCAGGACCCAAATTCAGTGTGGTTATTCCTTAGGAGGACTACCAGGCTTCAGGAGATGCTACATTTGTTACATTCTTCCGAATAAGTAACATCCCAAATAGATTAAACCCATTAAAATAATGGGAGCACATCAGGAATGTGCAATCTAATCCAATATCTTGCTATTACTGCAGCAGATGGCTGCTTGCCAAAATTTTTACATGTGATGTAGACTGGCCTATAGCAACATTCTAGAAAACAGAATGAAGTTACTGTTTATTCTACTGCTGTTTTCAAGCAATTACTTCCTTTTCTACACTCATGTAAAAAAAAATTAAAGGAAATATTTTTAATTTGTGTACGATTTATCAGAAGCATGAAAAAACTATTATGTATTAAAAAGTTTTTTATATTATAGTTAATTTGTTCAGATGCTTATCCACATCAGGCCCACCAGTATCCAGACAAGAGGATCCACCCATCCATGTCTCAGACATTTATACTCTCACCAAAACAAGGGGATAAAGGATGCCTCATTGTTCAGGTCCCTCACTAATATAGGTAATACAGGTACAGCTTCATACCAGCAAGGAATGAAAGTTAGGAAACAGAATCCCTATGGATAAAGCATCTGAAGGAATTCCAGTTATTCTAAGGTAATTAAGTTTTCTTTCTCCACAGGCATCCTCATTTAAGGAGTCAAAATGCCCCTTTGGTTCTCTTCAACTTATACAATAAGCTCATTTAAAATATTAACAATAACACTAATAATATTTATAATACTACTACTACTACTAATAATAATAATAATAGTGCTGAACATGCACCACAGCAGAATTTTATAAGTCTAATTTTTCCAGGAAAAACATTTGTACTTGCAATACCTCTTTATCTGATATAGATTAGGAAGCTAATTTAATTTCTTTTTTTTTTTTTGGAAGCATAAAAAATGCTTTATAAAGCCACTTCAGGGCATTTTCAGATCTTCTTCTATTTTATTTTATATTATGTAAAGATGCACCATTTCTCTCTCAAGGAATGTACAGTCTAAACTGCCACACTATAGAAAGAAATGCAACATAGCTTAATATTGCATTTACTTCACCACAAATTGTAGGTGTAATCTATAAAATGCTCTTTGTGCCATAATGAACTTCATGATGACATAGAGACAGTAAGAATAATTCATTGTTGATGGGAATAAAATTTAGTGCTAACAGCTAAAATTTGTCTAAAAATCCCTACTCACTAATATTAATTCTTTTGCTAAGTATGTGAATTACATCATCTTCTGAAGCGTCCAACACCTCCCAATGTCTCAAGGGTGCACTTTCTTAAGATCTAGAAAGGCCCATATAGATTGAAAAATATTTAAAATACAATCAGATTTAGCAAACTAACTTAAGATAATCATATTTTTAAAAAACTTTTTGGCTACTGCCTCTGCATTTGTTCACCATCTGACAATTAGACTCTTATCTCTGGCAAAGTTTCAAATCTTGTCTATTTTTTCAAGAGGATTCTAGCGCTCTCAACAAATAAAGAGACTCTTTCTGGTGGGAGATGAATTATGGGTGAAACTCATTTAAAATAAAAAGCTTTTAATATTTACTGAAATAAAGGAGTTGATGCCTCCAGTTCTTGCTGTTTGAATGTTATTATTTCTATAACTGTGCACATTTTCTTCTTGGTATTTAAAGTTTCCATATCAGACCTCTACTCTAGTTCTAGTGTTTAAAAAATAGGTTCAGAAAGGATCTCAGTAAGTTCTGCAGTTCACTCATCTGGTCCACTAACAGTTTTACAAAAAGCTGTTTTTCAGACTTTTTTTTTTTCTGCAGAGACTTTCTTAATGGCCCAAGACAATCTATTTCAGTGAGTCAGAGCCCTCTCAATCCTTGGACAATCAGTCATGTTCAAGCCTTGCCACCTAAAGGTGTTACTTCTTGTCCTAAACGCTATAAACACTGAAAGCATTATTCTGATTACTCTTTGAAACAGTCTCATAAAGTAACCTTAGAATATCTCACTCAAGTCTGATTTTCTCTAGACTAGGAAAAAATCTTTTTAATTAATTTTATCTTTCTCCTTCTCTTCAGGCCACGTCATCAGCCTCACTGGTCTGTACTTTAATTCTGTAAATCTGTCTAAAGGACAGGTGTTTTTCCTGGGGTGTGGCATCTGAAATTAGAAACTCTATTTTGGTAGTGACTTGGTTATGATGAATTGAATTAAATGACTACAAACCCATTCTCAAAGACAGAGGGCCTTACTTATCTGCTTTTTTGACTGAAAGAAAGCTTAGTTAATATGAGTCAGATAAACTGGCAGTACTACAGATTAATAAATTCCACTAGGATGAATGTCATGATAAAAAAGGGGCATGCTAAGCCCATTTGAATGACTATATATAGGAGCAAGTTTTCACATCTGACAGGCACAGGCGACAGAATCTGCACTCTGCTCCTCATGTGCAATAATTAATGTCAACCCTATCCTCAGTATTTTTGGTATGATACCTGCATTTCAGGCTAAGCATTACCTTTTGTTTTATATGCAATTAAAATGAAGATATTTTGATCTCACTCAAGGTGCAAAAGGTTCTGCTGATCCAGAGAGATGAGTCAGAAGTGACTCATCACCTGTTTTTTTGGCAGGATGTTTAGAACATGGACAAACCACAAGGTGAACGGCAGGGATCATTTGAAACACCGTGGTCTCTCACCAGTACTTAAAGGCTGGCTTGGTTAAACATCACCTTTTAATTTTTTTTCCTTCTGAAACCTGATAGATAAACCAGCAGACAGAAAGTATCACCCCACTAGAAGATTTTTACTCTGAGATTCCACAGATGCCAACATTCTGCCAGGGAGCAGAGTCTGTGTAGCAGAACCTACCACGGGCACCAGCAGCTACCTCCTGTGATCTCTTGAAGTCCAGAAATCACAAGATGACTCATGGTGCACAGATTCCAAAAGAAACCTTCCTGTCAAATATTTCTGGTTGTGTTGTGCCCTTCTTAAAGGGTGTCTGAAGTGTCACACAGAACCAAGTAGGTCAAAATCACTTACACACCTAAAGCCAAGTGCAATGGAATGTTTATCCTGTAGCAGCTTGGTCCATCAGCTTTCTTTCCTCTAAAAATGTGTTATTCCTTCTCACTAAGCAAAAGACAAATAAACTGATTGCTTATAGCCCTTTTTAGCCCTTTTAAACTAAAATCAGATGGAGTGCAGTTAAAAATTGTGTTCTTTTGTCAGCTTCATTCCTGAGAATACACTGTATCACTTAATAGCAAGTTAAATACTTACTTCAGAAGATATTGCAAAAAAAATTCCTCATTGGAAAAGTAAAAGTAATTCATTACCTCATTTGCCTTAACATAGACATGACTGAAGCAGCACATTGTCCAGAGACAATTCTGAAGAGAGCTGGAAGAAAAAAAGCAAAATAAATACTGCCTTGGTCATACTTCTTGTACCTCATTTAATCAACTTTATATATTTGTTTTCGCTCATTTCATTTTTATTGGCCACTGAAGGATCAATTGCCTAAAACTTCTATCACAGCTTAAGTTGTGACGACTGCATCATTATTTCCATCACTATTTTAATTTCATTTCTAAAAATCCAAGTATTCTTGCTTGATAAAGACACACTGTTTCTATAGTATTTTGAACACAAACTGGCCTGAGACTATAAACAGTGCCTCTCTTTTGAATATCTTTAAGTTATTTGTGTGTCTGTGCCATCCTTACCCTCTTGTCTCCAGTTCTCATCATCCAAGCTAATTCCATCCTCTTAGTCCAAAACATCTCTCAGGCTGGGATTCCTGCTCTCACACTCACCAGTGCATGAGACACTTACAATTCTGCACATCTCCAATGTTTTTTTGGACAAAAGGAGAAGTGCTGCCATGTGAGTATAGGAGCCACAGAGAATCACAGGATGGGTCAGGCTGGGAGGGACCACAGGATCATCTGGTCCAATCCCTCTGCTCCAGCAGGGCCATCCCAGAGCACATGGCACAGACGTCCAGATGGTTCTGGAACGTCTCCAGTGAGGGGGACGTCACACCCTCTATGGGCAATAACACACTCTGGATTACCTCAAGCTCTGTCTGTGCTTTCAAAGGATCCAGAAGCCAAGATTCAACTGCACCCACACCAGGAGCAAGCACCAAAGCTGAAACTTTGAGCTCTTGAATTCTGCTAACTCCTTTTGCTGACTCACCTGCTCCTGGTTGCGGTTAAAACTGGATGTAAATCCAAAGAAATAGTTCTATGCACAGAGCAAATGAAGTCTTACACAAACTTTGTTACTCTGGACTTACCTTAAGCAATCCCAAACCATTCCTTTAATTTTGAACCTTACACTCATCGTTTAACTTTGTCGTGGAGGAAGAACTCACAGGAAGAGGTCCCAAGTTATTAATTTTGACTTGTTTAGCACCTCCTCCACATCCAGAGGACTCCAGGAAGCAGAGAGAGAATTTTGCCCTTATAGAGACTTGGTAGGTCTAGTTCTGTGTGTATGGGTGCAAGTAATGCAACACACGTTGGAAAAGAAGGCAATGAGAAGATGGGAGACTCAACTTACACCTGAGACTATTATGCATAAAAGTTGTATTTCTGCGTGGCGTAAACTTCAGTGTAGGCTAATTTGGTCCACTTCTTGGCAGGGGTGGGGGAAAGGAAAAGAAAAAAGAGGTAGTGTTGCATTAGAAAGTGTTTTAAATGTGTTCCTTTGTGTGGTTTTCAGCACTACTCAGCATCCCCTGGCAGCTGTAAATCACTGAAGTGTGATCACAGATTTAAAAGTGATATGCCTTATATGGAGAGATGCTATTTTGCGCAACAGCTCAACCAACCTTCAGAGAACCATCCATTACCATTTTTGAAAGATTTACGACAACCTTCAGTTACAGCCACATTCACTTCAAACATTCCCTGAACCAGCCTTTGTTAGTTTTTTTCCAGTCTTTTCCCTTTGCTCTTAGAGTAACAATTAGTCACATACTGTGCACACATTAAAAAAAAAAAGGCACTTTAAAGCAGATTTAGAACACATTCATAATTAAATGTATCTTTGAAGCAATCTATTATAAATATCTAATTGGAAATACATATTAGCATTACAGTTTATTAAACACTGAGGTTTGCTGCTTGTCACTGGATTTTAAAATTGCTTCAGTATACCTAGAGTTTAAGACAAACCTGAGATAAAGTTGCTGGCAAAGATGTCACCACATATTAGTCCTGCCAATGCTCTAGTAAAACATAAAATCTTAATTTTTACCTTGTCATACTTTTGTTAATTTATAAATAATGGCATTGTAAGGGAAACTAAAAAATGGAAACTTGTAATGTAAAATAACAGAACAGAAACTTTAGACAAAATAATTAGTATCATTTTTCAGACAAAGCAAAATGATATTAAACAACATTAAAATGATATTTGATGTACACAATGTTTGATGTACACAAACACACTATCTAAACACAAAATGCTGAGAATACAGCATACTGAATCAGAATTTTTCTACATTAACTGTCAGAATATATGACCAAAGAAATGTCAAATACCAGGTGTATGATCAGTAAGTGCCAGCTTCAATAGTGCAACATTTTATTAATGACAGAAATATCTGGTTTAACACTGCTCATGTTACAAAAAAAATGCAGTGACAGTGATAATGGCAGCAAAGGGGAATTTGGCACCGAAGATAGAGCAAAAGCACATTTCAGTGGTCTTTTAAGTGCATCAACAAAAGGCTCATTAGTGAAAAGAGCAAAAAGAAAAAAAAGCCCAAACCTTTCAGTTATTTAAACTGGCCAATGACATAGCAGAAGGAAAATCTGTGTAAAATAGTGTAATACAGTTTGCACAAGGTTATCTTCTTTTTTTTTCCAAGTCAATTGATGCAAACACAAATATGCTGAGACACATTTAGAAATAGCACACGTGCATTTGGGTTTTATTCAGTTCAACTACACAGCATTTAAGGTTCAGTACTAAAAGGAACACTTTTAAAACCAGGCTTATCTCTGGCTTGCTTACCTGTAGCCTAATTTTCAACTTTTTTGTTTGTTTGTTTACAAATTAGACCTACAATGGTAGTGTTTCTAAAAATACATTGGGGTGGAATGTGTAAGTTTGTTATTTTAAAACTCAACAATCTAAAATGTGGTACAGTACAGTGATTTTTATCTTGTATCAGGCTTTACACAAAGTTTCCACCTTCTGGTTTCCATATATGTATTTCAGTATGTACATCAAACTTGAAGGCAATAAAAGCTGTGTCTGTGATGGAAAAAATGTGTGGGGCAAATTAAAACGGCCATTTTGCAACAGTAGTTTATGTCTTAAAAAAAAAATCTTTAATTCTCCTAAAGCTTTACATACAAAGAATAAATGAGATACGATCTTATTTCCTTAAAATTTAATATGGGAAATGGGTGCAAGATAAAAATCTATGATGTGGTTGACTTGTTTTTAAAGTGAACCTGAGTAAGGGCAGGAAATACAACATTATTTATGAGTAAAAGAATAAAATTCCTTCATAATTTAAGTAGCTGAACAGATTTTTAATGTTCTACCACAAAACAGCAAGGCAACAGATGAGAATGGCCTTGTATTCAATGAATTATCATGAACATCCACTGCAAACCTGAATATTTTCTGCAAAAATAAAACATCAGATTATGCACAATAATAAAAAGCATCAGAAATAGATGCACCTGGATTTTCTTTCCTATTTTTAAACCACAAATATCAGAATTCAGCACTTCTGTCACAGTCCTTGAACAGTTGCTCTGAGATGACTACATGAAGCACACTACTGCACTAAGTAGACACCCCACAACAGGCTTGCACTGCAGCAGTAACACGGTTTTCATGTAGGCACAGACTTTTTTCTCATTCATGTTCAAAAACAACATGAAATAAGCAACTCAAGACAACATTAGGATTCATCCCGCGGTTCCTTGTTAGCAAAAAGTTCTTGCCACTTTGGTAATCAAAGTTCAAATCACTGAATGTTTTTTTAAAAACTGCAGGTACCTCAAGGAAAAGAAGAGTTCCATATTCAGCAAGGCAGCATTATATCAGGATATTTTATACCAACTAAGGCATAAAGAACTTTGCATCAGGGTATACAATACTCAATCTCTGAATAAAGTTCCGTATTCTGTGTGTGGCGAAAGTGCATAGGAGTGGGATTCCACCAGAGCACAAAGAATCCTCTCACAGTATTAAGGCCTTTCGATTTTATGTGTGTGAGCTGAAGTCAGCACAGTGGAAAAAACAGGCTGTCATCACACTGGACACCACTGGAGCTCCCTTAGCATGCCTTCTCTTCCCCTAGCTGTCGTTCATCATCTTCATCAGCTTCCTCAATAACCTGAATGTCATCTGCTTGAGGTAAAGATGAGATTTCAGTCAGCAGTTTGGCTCCTTCTGTCTTGCTTTTCTCTTCCTCTTCGATCGCTTTCTTCCATATTTTGTGATTTTCACTGAGGTGGTGTATTAGCTGGCAAAATATTCGTCTACCTTTTTTTCTTTGAGCTTCTGTAAAATTACAAGCATATGGGATTGTTTGACATTCTGAGTAATTGTATTTTACACACACAAAACCAATGGCACATTGCAAGCAAGATGTAAATTTCAGCAAGGCACATGGATTATTCTGAATATTTAAACAGTGGCATGGCAAAGGACATCAAAAAGTTTCTGGTTTAAATTGCAAATCTCCTGGTAGCAGCAAATTTTTGTTAAAAGAGGAAAATTTATGAAGCAGCAGAATAGCAAATGCTACAAGATTTGTACAGCACAATTTCAACTGCCACTGCTACATCTGAAGCTACTGAAGGACAAATAAGCACCAACTGAAACACAGGAACTTACTTAAAATAAGATCATCTTCCATTTCTTCATCATCACTCTCTAACTGTGCACCATCATCATCTTCAGTGCTTTCTGCATCCTCCTCCTCCTCTTCATCAACCCACTGCCCTGGAAGCAACCCAGCTGCATTGTAGGAATTACAAAGGGGGCCAACTATGTGAGTGATGAAAGATTCCTGCAGCTTCGCCAGCTGGGGAGATGAACGATCCATGAAGGGGCTTATAGGTAATCCAAGACTTGCTTCCTCATCACCCTGAAAAAGAAATGAAAAAACTTAGCAGAATTTCTCACAAAATTAATCTTAAATTCTTTTTTTAAAAATTACTGTTAATGAACCGAGTAATCTCCAGCTTCCTCAGGAGGGGAAGCACATGGAAAGGCACTGATCTCTTCTCTCCAGTGAGCAGCGACAGGGCTCGAGGGAATGGCATCAAACTCTGTCAGGGGAGGTTTAGGCTGGGTATTAGGAAAGAGTTTCTCACCCTGAGGGTGTTTGGGCACTGAACAGCTCCCCAGGGCAGCGCTCACAGCACCAGCCTGACAGAGCTCAAGAAGCTTTTGGACAATGCTCTGAGGCACATGACGTGATTTTGGGATGTCCTGTGCAGGGATAGGAGTTAGGCTTTGATGAGCCCTGTAGTCCCTTCCAACTCAGGATATTCTGTGGTTCCATGAACCACCACATGGATTGTATCCTTTTACTGGGGAGAGTAATTGTACTGTAAGGACTAAGTGAATGAAACACGTTATGGCTCAGACTTGCACAATCCATAATCCTCCCTCCAGCTTTACTTGTGTTTGGATGGAGAACTAGTTGTATTGGAGCTGCTATTCCTCTGCCTTTACAGGATGGCTTCAGAGCAGGCAGACTCAACTTCAACTGCTGAGCTGATGAACAGACAAAGTGACAAAGTTATGAGCCATAGCAAGGCATGCTGGTAATGACATCCCCTGCAAGGCCACAGGAGAGTGAAATGAGCTGACATCCAGAGTAGCGTGGTTTGTTTTGTTGTTCTGTTGATTTTTTTCCCCCAGCATTTTATAAACTGGAGAAGAAAAACACCGAACAGTTGCTCATCAAAAAATTTGAGCTACAATTACTTATCTCAGCACTTCCATTGAGCTGAGAGCTTTAGAGTTGAACATACACTTTCAATCTTGTGGATATTTTTTCACCTAGAAACACATCTGTGAACTTAACTTCCAAAATGAGAGAATTTTTTTTTATTTATCAGCATCATCCTAAGGGAAGAATCTCTCCTTGTCAAAAATCCCCTAATATCTGAAAAATGGAGAATATTGTCTGGCAGCTTGTTTTCTAACACAATTATTAGAAACCAAAAGATCATGCTAGTAAGCTAGCTATATATAAATAAATTTCAGTATTCAGAATGAGAAGATGGGAATACCTTACCTGAAGATTTAAAACAAGGAATAAAGCTTAATTTAGTTAAACCACTGGTAAAACAAAGTATTATCTGCCCATCATTAAAAGGGAAAATTGCTCTTTTCATACCCACCTGCTCATAAAATTCGTTGACAATGCCTTCAGTCCATTTCAGGTGCAGGTCTCTGATTTTGGCTGGGCCATTGATGTCAGCCAGTTTGATGCATATCTGACAGGCCAGCAGGCGATCGTTCTCATTGCTCCACTCTATGCCATTGCTGTTCATGTCATTGACCTGGGGAAGGCACAGACATCCAGTTCAAACTATTCAGCCATGGGTTTATTAGGCAACCTGCAAACCATCTACAGCTGGTTTGTACAAAGGAAATACTCTATTTGCATTTTAATAGCTTAAATTTAAATAATATAAAATTTTAAATGCAATTAATTAAAACCAACAATAACTGAGAAGCAGTGATAAAATCTGTATTTCAAGACCAGATCAGTGCAGACACTAAAGTGGAACAGACCTTGGCATTAAATTCTGCAAGGAAATCAAAATGCTTCTTGAGGTCTGTGGCAAGGATTGCTTCAATCACTAAGAAACGAAAGCGCTTGAACTCCACATGATCGAGGTTTGATAAAAAGTTGTATTCTGGTCGTGATAAGAAAAGATTCCAGGCAGATGCAGCATGGTGATTTTCTAGGACTGATCTGTCATTGTAGAGAACAGCCTACAGGGAAGAAAAAAACCAAGCAAGGAATCATAAATTACACAGGGAAGTTTTAAAGTTATCATTAAATATTCTGGAGTTTCAGAGCTAGTCAGAAACAACATTAGGTAAAAATAAAAAAATTAAAATTATGTTTTGTCATCTAGTTTTGGGGTTAAAGTGACACAATAATTACAGATGAAGGAACCCACCCACCTCCAAAATTAACAATTACCAACATTCTTTTTTTCTTTAAAAGTCTTTAATGATGTGTTAGTGACAGCTACATTCAGACTTTAGGCACACATATAAAAACCACGTAAGACTTTGCACAGCGTATGTGTGCAGCAGTGTGTTTTATGTCACACAGTGATGTAAAAAAAAAAGAAAAAAATAAATCTATGTTTTTAATTCCTCTTATTTGTACTGGAAAATCAAAAATGACACAAACCACAACCCAACAAAAACAAAGAAATAAACAAAAAAGCACAACAAATAAAAAACCCCACTAGAAAAAGGACTACAAAACAAATAAGAACTGTCATAATGGAAAATGGTGCAAATTATCACTAGTTTTCAAAGGGCTATGTTTAATGCTAATGCACAAATTTTAACAGCAAACAAGCTAACTAAAATATAAAAATAGTAGCAGATTTTACTCACTGCTTCCATGTTTCTATAAACACCCTATAAAATAATTCAATATAGATTAAACAAAATCTGAAAATAACTTAATTTTGCCAGTGCTTTTTGCCATTTTTCAAGGAATGCTTGCATTTTTGAGACTTGGTGATGGATGTCTGTGTAGTTTGGTGTTGTCCCTCCTTGTATGCTGTTTTCAGCAGAAATACACAAGTGCCTACATCCTAAACTCCTTTGTAATAAGGAGTTGATGAAAACTAGTTGGAAAGTTCATTTTCAAAGCCTTTATCTCCTAACAAGCTGTATCAGTTTCTGATGTATTGTTATTGTTGATGTTTTTATTATTATTTAAGCTTCTTTTCTGTAACTTACTAAGAGATCCAAGCAGCCATCAGAGTTGATTAACAGACCTAGGGCCAGCTCTCTATGAAATAATCCTTTACTCTATCCTGCACTGGTTTATGTTGTTATTTTTAATTTTGTAAATTGAAAGTTGTTTCTGCAGGCATACACAACCAGTACATACAAAAGACATCACAATTTAACAGGAAAGAAAAATAAAAATATTACACAAGTATAGTACATGTTAATTTCCCCATTTCTTAAATCAGGCCTTAAATACTTCAACCCTAAACAACTTACTTTAGAGATATAGAATAGAAAAAAATTCTTTATATTGATTTCAGACAGAAAGAAGTGATTTTCTGTGTGAAGAGGTTCCTACCTGAGGTGCATTTGTGGCCACCAGAAAAGCATTTGTACGTCCAGGATGATCATAGTCATGCATGGCAGCTGCTACATACAAAGCCATCAATTCCAAAGCAGGAATGTTGGAAGCCAGGCAGCCATAACTGTCATCAGTAATAGGACAGCTTTTTGAAGAAGTGTAGATGACTTGAACTGGGGCAATACCACTGGCTTCATCTAAAAAAAAAATTCAAAGTACAAAACCAGAATACTTTTTAGAACAATATTTCATTCATATTTGTAATACATTATAAATATATATAAACAGCCAGACATTGTTGCAAGCACAGTATATTTATCCTTGCTGTCATGAAGCTGAATAATTGTCAGACTAATACTTTAAAAAAGAAAATTAATGATTATTTTTATAGTTTAACAATTTTGAAGAAAATTTAAGTGCCATTGAGTTGCAAATTTGTAGCACTAACAGAGCATTCTATTGCTTGTCTCCAACCTGAATTTGTCCAAGAAAAAATTAATCATAACCTCCTTAGTATTTTTATAATTTTCCCAATTCTTGAACTTGCAAACCTACAGGAAAACTTGGACAGGGGCAGTGGAGACTACTGCAAAAGGAATTAACTCCATTCACTTAGAAATACTTGCATGATAAGAAGTTTCACAGTTTTATTATCATCTTTCCCATGGACAAAGTCACTACTTTAAAAAAAAGGAAAAGAAATAGCACTTATTTTATCAATGCATAATATCAAAGGAACTCCTTTGCCTTAATAGAATAAGTAAGGATTAAAAGCCTGAAAATATTTATACTGGAAGAGTTTCCAAGCAATAAGATTATAATTTCTTATTTTAATTCTTCTTTGTTGTAGAGGAGAATAAAATTATTGTTATCACTTTTCTCCAGTTAAACCAGTCCCAACCCATTTAACACTTGGAGAAAGAAAAGGCAATAGGGTGCAATCAATATACTGGATAAAAAGAGAAAATCACAGCCCTTTAAAAGCCATAGAACTTGTGTCTTGTCTTTTTCTACTACACACTTTAAATAGAGTTCTTGATTTTATTTTATCTGAAATACAAACCATTTAGCATCAAAGTCTGTGTTTCCAATCTTTTTTTAAGTCCTTGACTTACAGGATACAATTAGGTAAAAATTACAAATCCTAAATTTAAAAGTTTGTTCTATGAAGCCACAGACAACACAAAAGCAAGCTTCACTGGAAGTACCTTCACACAACACTTGAATTTGGAGGTATTATTTCCTTTTCAGGGATGCTCTTATGCAGTTATTGTTGGGGTAGTCACTTCAGTGTTTGAAAATCTGCATGTGATACCTAACTGAAAATTCTAAAATAATTTTTATACTAAAGCCATTAAGGAGAACTCCAATTAAGTTAAATACTTTGGTATTTTTCCTTTGGTCTATTTAACTTTCCAATAAAATTAAGAAATATTAGCCTAATGTATTTCAAATGCTAAAAATACCCTGACTATGGCAGAATACAGAGGTTTCATTCAGCATAGAAAATTTATTAAGTGAACCAGTTTTCTTGGCTAACAAACTAACCATTACTCATCTACTAATTTTTCTAAAAGTCAATTCCATGATATTTCTGAGTGGTGTGTGCTTTGTGATTTTTTTCTACTGCATTATATTAAAGTACCAAAAAAAAAAGTGAGTCATAAGAATAATTCTATATTTTCTTCCAGAGTAATTTGGTTTATCTGCTGTAGTTTCATTTTAACATTCCTCAGCAAAACAAAAACAGCCTGTGTGAATACACACCTATTTCACTCTCCATGATGTGCTCACTACGGATTTGCTGGAATCCAGGAATGGGCCGTGTGGTCAGGTACCACACTGCATGGAGAACATCCGTGGCATGGATACGATTGTGATCTGAAAATCAGCAAGATACAATTAAAAAATTGTTACCTGGAATGGCATCACATGGAATAATAAAAACAACAAAAAAAGAGATGAACAAAATGTACTAGAAGTGAGATTTTGATTAAATCTAAAAGGAAAAATAGAATTTAAAATGTTAGTGGTAGATGTATGTGTCACTGAACATTTTTAAGAAGGCAGTTAGATACACAAACAGTGTCTATGTACACTTCATCCTACCTGGGTCTCAGGAGGGGATTAAATGGCCTTTTAAATCAATCATGGTGAGAAACAAGCGTGGCCTGCAATCTGGTACCTATAAGCACCCGAGCTGGGCAAACATCTCTGGAGTGGGGAAGTGTGGTTTTTTGTTTTGTTTTCCAATAAATTTGGCTGCCTTGCACAGCCAGGTGAATAACTACCATCAAAATTCTCTATTTTCTCCTTATTTTGTGAAGGACCTCACCCAAATTTCTGTTAAATCAGCAACTATTCCCCCATTGACTTCAGTGTGTTTGATTCCATCACTAATTCAAATTCTTTAAGATTATCTTCCAACTCCAAATTAACAAATTCACTTTTAGAGTCCACCCACTTTGTCCTGCAATCCTTTAGACCCATTCTAAGCTCTGTCAAATGCATCCACTAAACACACACTAAGCTGCCCAGAAATACAAATTCCCACACCAAAGGAGAGACACTGATAACAAAATTTCACATGTAACCAGGGAGAACTTACAGGGAATATCCCGGTAGCCATTTTCCAGCGCACAGAAGTAATTCATAAATTCTTGAGTGGGGATCTTGAAAATTTCAAACAAACCAGTGTCTTGAAACAAGGTATAAGTAACCTAAGCAAAGATTAAAAGTAATTTAAATCTGAAAGACTTGAATACCATTATATGTTCTGCTTTTTCAACTTTAAAAATATTCTTGTTTTTAAAATTGTACTTGCCAACAGACATTGAAATCACTGAAATTCCACTAAAGAATTATTGGAATGCTCTTGTCATAGAGATATATTTAATATATTTTTAGAACAAAAATGTGGATTTTTACGATCCTCTCAATAAAGAATAATAAAAGCTTTTATGTCACTACTGATAATTCTATGCACAACTCATTTGTAATAATATACACCAGAAGTTTTTTATAAGGCTAAATAAGCCATGCTTTATCGCATTAATGACCTAAAAAGAAGAAATTTACATTCAGACTTATTATCCAGAACTTCAAATTATTTAATTAAAACAGCAAAGTCATTAATAATAACACAAGACAAAGAAAAACAAACAACACCAGTCCTCCAAGTTGTTTTGAGACTTTGGCAAAGTGATGCTATTCCTTCTATTTATTATGATTTCTCTTGAGTGTTTTTAATAAAACTAGCTGGTAAATGAAGAAGTATTTCAAAAAGGTACTCAGAACTTCTATATATGTATATAGACCATATATTATTATTTACATGTAGAACTTAGTGTACTTCAATGCCTAATCCCCCCATCACCCACAGCTGCAAATATTTAAAAAAAATTTAAAACAAGTCACTGCTACTCATTTTTATAACCTTTTTTCCTAGACACAGGAGAGGAACAAGAAGTTCTAAAGCGTGGGAGGTGCTCAGAGGAACAGTAGCTGCAAAATTAGGGGACATCACTCCAGGGTGGAAAACGAAGGTACTGGAAATAAAACTGTTTAGTGGTCAGATCAGAAGCTCCATGATTGCTAAATCCACTCTAAAGAAAGAGGCAGAAGCTTCCAGATGACCTTGATGAATGGGACAAGCTGGGGAAGAGCAAACAGGATCCTATTCTTGCACCTGCCAGCAGGACTGGCTTCAGCAAACATGGAAATGCATGGAAATAAATCAGAAAGAGATAAAAGGGGTACTACATGCAGAAAGCAGAATGGAAAAAAACTCCACGGTTTGCAGGATCAAGAGGCAAAAGGCTGCCTAAAAGACCACTTCTCTTCCCCAACAGGTGGGGCAGAATATTGTATGGAAATAAAGAAAAAAGCAACAGTTGCCAAACAGAGTAGTAATTCTGAAAGCAGGAGATAATTCTGCACAGGAAATTATGGCAAAACCTCATCAGTGTGAGTCTATTTACATTGAGAACGAAATTCAGAAAAACTGGAGCACGTTCTCTATAGATAAACCATTTTTTTGGTTTACAATGACATGGAGTACACGAGAAGTCATATTTCTGCTTTTGAAGATAGTCACATAAATGCAATTTCAAGTATTCACATGAATGTTGACTGCAAAATTTCTTCATGGTTTAAATAAAGGACAGCTTTACCTACCCTCCCTCATAAAATAAAGGACAACAAACCTGGCTGAGGATCCTTCCAGACTGATCTCCCATTTCTTTTACAAGGTCAAAAACTTGGAAATTCCAATTGCTCATCTTCTCCATCAGTGAATCATGGTCTAATAACATTGTTTCTAATGTAGAACTCTGTTCCACCTGTATGAGATTAAGATACTTTATCATCTCTAAAATAACAATGAAAATTAATTTATCAGTTGTGCTGGCAAAAAAAGCCTAGAAAATGATAAATCATTAGTGAATTTATTGAATGGAGCTGCAACTATGGCTATGAGAAAATCATAAATCAATATCACAAATAGCACACTTAAAGGCTTGAGTTTTCCTGATTTGAGCAGCAGATTCTGGGGCTGTCTGAGATAGTGCTAAATTTTCCTTTTTATTTTTTTTTAGACAAGATGGGTTAATAAAAAAAGCAAAAATATGCATAGGCTAAAACCAAAGATTTACTGAGCTTTAAGAATAGGTTAATTGGACAAGTTTTAAAAACACCAGAAGTATAAACCCAAAATGTTAATAGCACTTTATTGGACATTCATTTCTGTGTCTCACTGCCACAGCTGCATCTCTCATGAAGTTCCAAAAGAAAATATTAGCCAGTGTTTGAGCATACCCTCTCAACATTAAATCTACACAAATCAATATTGATCAACAAAATCAATACAACCACAAGCTTTCCTGTCATTTGCTAGTGACATTTATGCAAGACAAACAATTGTTAAACGAAAATTTGAATTCCAACCATGCACCGTAACCCTTTAGAAATTACTATTTCAGCAACATAAAGGCCTCTTCACAGCAAGTTAGAAATTATAAAGAAATAGCGAATTGAGAAAAGTTATTGCAGGGGGGTTTTTTGGCAATTACATGCTTACAAGCAGTGTATTTTGTGTTTGATCGATCATTTCCTTCTTTTCATCTTTCCTCTTCTCTATATGGTGGAAAGATTCTTTGGAGACATTAGCACTTCCAATTTCACCTTAAAGAAAACACACAGAGAAATACTATATCAGTAACTGATTTGTAAATTACTACTGTCTAATAATTTTTTAACTGATCATTTGTCACAGAAATATAAGTAATAGCTTGTTTCTAAACTATTTTATTTAAGAAATATGCAAAAAAAAGTCATTGAGGATAAAATTTATTAGACAAAACCTATTTGAAAATTAAGAAAAGCTATACGCTTAGCTTTTATTAAAAAAAAAGTGATTAGCTTAGTTAGTAAAGCACTTGTTTGATACATGGAGTACAGAATTATAAAGGTATAAGTGGAAGCCTGTTTTAAAATTCTTTCTAGGAAGCAGGCAATATTTCATCTTATTTTGATTATTCTAAAACACAAAACAAAGTAAAATGCATATATTGGTTAAAATATAAGAAAAAATTATGCAGAAATAGTAAATTTTAATTTAACTGGCTTGGGTGAAGAAAAAAGCACAAAGTTATATTAAGTATTTGTCTATTTTGAAATCTCACCTGATTTTCTCTCTCTGTATTCTGCAAAGTCTGGTTCTGGTATTGGAACAGGCTTGAGTATCTGACGTCCACAGCTTACAGAATACATGAAAAATATTTACAACATTCAATAACTTTCTTCTTTTGCTACTGCTGTCTTCTACTGAAAAATATCTGCAGATTACTTTTTTTAAAAAGGCTTGTAAAGGTTTCTTCAACAACTGACCAGAGTATTTTCTCCTAAATTTGGCACACATAGATTTAGTCTGTCCTTAGATAATAACCAACCATCACCTCCCCCAGACTTAGACCCCTGAATTATTAAAGTAGAGCTTATAACTAAGAAAGTATTCAGAAACACAGAATCCAATTCCCAAGTAAGAAACCCTCCTTTTCTGAAATTCCACAGAATATTGTTCCTCTACAATAACAACTACTGAAAAGGATGGGCCATGTCAAAGCAGCAACATACACTCAGCATTCTTTATTCTCCTCTGGATAACACAGTTACAGATTATTATGAAATTTATGAACATTTTCTATCCTAGTAGAGGCACAGGTCTTGATTTTTTGTTTTTGTTTTTATTTTAATTGCATTCTTTTCAACCCACATGAAGCGACCGAAATGATAACAGAGTTTACAGTACCTGCTACACATATAACCTACAGGTGTTTTAACTGGCTGCTGCAAATCTGGAGAGCTAGGTGTGTGTCCTGGAGGCTTGTGTATATTAATGCTTGGTTTGGTGAGGAAATCAGCAGTGTCAGGGAACTCCACAGGTGACCAGTTGCTGAAAGCCCCGCTGGAGACAGATCCATGGCTTGGTGAGCCCACGGGACTCAGGCCAGGAGAAGCACCTTCCAAAACAAACATGACACGGGGTCCGGATGACAATAAAGTCATTGCTGTTTACAGAGAGAGGATTTCAACAACGAGGGACATGCTGAAGTTATTTTAGTGCTTTGTTTCCATGAAAAGACCTGTGATGTGCCATCCTGTCACTGTACAAATGGCATGATCCTACCTGCTCGTCTGGGAGCCATGTGATGAGCCAAGGTCACAGAGGATGATCTTTGCTTTGGTATTGTCAGCAAGTTGGCACCAAAAGACCCATTTGAGTGAGATCCTTGGCTGAAAAGAAAACAGTAAGGATGGGTTTTTTCCTTTGTTTCTTATTTTCTCTTCCACTTTTATCAAATAAAATGCTTTTAAAATAGCTACACTGCCCTGTGACAGGTTCACCACCATTCAAGAAAAATACTACAAAGCTGTCGAATTCAAAACCAGCTAGAAAATACATGTCAATTACATGCAATAAACACTGCTGTGTCCTGATTGACAGCAACAAAAAACACATCCTAAAATGATGCAGTAAATATACTCAGATTATATGTGACAAGTTTTAGTTTCTAACATGCTACTTTCCTTGAATATTTGAAGCAGGCTGTTTCCTAACAGATTTGAAGATTGATCACTTTGGAAATACATAATTAAAATTATGAAATAATTCTGTGGTTTTTGAATAATTAAAACCTTACACAACCACATAAATTTTGCATATTCAATTAGGTGTTTTATTTATTATAAACTTAAAACTGAAGCTGGTTTTGACATCAAAGCGTTTTGCTTCCCTGGCCAAGTCCTTAAACTCGATTGCTCAATCCTGCCATCTGCTGTTCCAGGGACAAAATTTCACTCTGTGGTTTAAAATCATATTTCTAGGGAACAAAAATGTAATATGCAATTAAAATTAACTATAGTGTTTTCTTCAAAGTGAACATAGTTAATGTAAAACTATTTTTCTTCAGGAGGGGAAAATAGTATTTACCAAAACAGATATAATCTTTCTTAAGGGATGGCAAAAAAAATCCAATGCAGAAATAATACTTGATCTCCCATCACTAGTTTAAATACATGAATATGAAAAATGAGTTCAAGAACAAACATGGATTTATTCCTGTGTACCTCCAACTACAGGAAAGGGCCCAGTGGAGGCCATAAGATGATGAGGGATCTGAAGCATCTCCCATCTAAGGAGAGGCTGCAGGAGCTGGGCCTGGTTAGTTGAGAGAAGGCTGAGATGGGATCTCATCAATGTATATAAATATCTCAAAGGAGGGCTAAGATGATGTTGCCAGACTCTTTTCAGTGGTGCCCAGCAAGAGGAGGAGGAGCAATGGCCATAAACTAAAACATGAGAAGCTTCACCTCAACATGAGGAAGAACTTTACATTTCAAGTTTGTGTTTGAATGAGAAACCAAGTCCAAAATCTGCCTACAAATAAAACAGAAGTTCCCAAGAGCTGCTTTTGAATAGTAAGGAAAGTGAGGAAGCCCTCTGAAAATGTACACTGAGATTGCAGCAGGAGGGCTGAGTCTCAAATTGAAATCCCACAGTTGCTAAGGTTAAAGCAATTTCTCTGGTCCCTGGTTATTTCCAGTGGGGAGGTTCATCTATCTGGACACCAGCAACCAGGTCAGCATGAAAATATAATGTTTTAATGACTACTACTGCTTGTATTAGAATCTTCAATTGTAATTCATACACAAACCACAACTAAGTTTAACAATGTAAAAACTTAAAGATCATCTTTTATTCAAGGGAGAAAAAACACTGAAAGGGAGAAATTATTCAAGTGGTTCATTTTAATATTAAATATAATGCTGATAAGTAAATTCTTGGACATGTGTATATAAAGTCCCATCTACTACTAATAATTACCAGTTATCAGCATAACTCACATTTTCTTTTCTAAAAATGCATGTTTTACTTCGCTTATGACCTGTGTAGAACCATTTAAAGAAAAAAAACCAAACAAACCCAAACCAAGTAAAAAACACAAATAAACAGTCAAACAAAAAACCAAAACAAAGAAGCAAAGCCCACAAAACAAGAAAAGCAAAACCACACACATTTTTACAGATTTGAGAAATAAAGATGTACTCATTTATACATTTAAATAAAATTAAATGTGTGAATTTTCACTAATATACAACATTATACAAAAAGGAAAAAAATCCCATTCATCTTAATCCTAATTCAGAATGTTATCTTGATTCTGGAAATAAAACCTCTATTTGCACCATATTTACTAACAAGTAGAGAATAGATTACTACCTTAATTTATTTTGAAACTTGCTTGATGGAGAAATAATAAACCTTATAATGGAGGAATAATAAACATTGTAATACCTACAACAGTGGCTACAAACCACAAGAAAATTGTCTCACCTTTTTAATTATGCATGGGTATATGGAAGTTGGCAAGTGATACATATATTAAACAAAAAGAAGGAGGCAGTCAGACTCTAGTTAGAGACTAGTTTGTCTTGCAATCATGTATGCTGGACTTTTTTTTCATTTCCTACTCAAGTTTATATCAAGTTCTACTTACTATGACAGAGCACACTATTTAACCTCAGAACAACCTGATTTCCACTTAAGATCAACCTGAGTTACACAGCATAGTACATCATTAACTTTTCCAGTTTATGCTGGCAGAATTTGGAGCCTTAATTCACAGGACTTTACATCCAGTACTTCTGCTGCCAAGTTCCAGCATTATTATTGCCCTTAAAATGCTGTTCAGTGCTTACCTTGGTGTGTTATATTCCTGATGGGATCTCTTGCTAATGCTACTCCTTTCCCATCTGGATGATGTTGATTCCATAGATGACAAGCCAGAAACTCCTGAGGATCGTCTCAGCTGTGGGGTTGGCAGGCTGCTCCTGCTACTTAATCCCTGTTGAGTAATTCGACCGTGGTTAAAATCCATGCAAGTAAAACCAGATGTTAAAATTTTATTTATGGTTTGTAAGGGCTATTTATTGCTCATTTTTATAGCCAAACAGCTGATGTGGTACCTTACCACAGGTATGGTCTCTTACTCCAGGTGGGGGTCTCCCAAGGCCAGGAGATAAGAGATGTGCACACTCAGGGGTTTGCCTAGACAACTTTTACTTGCCTTAACTGTCAAATCTGTTAAAATCATGACTGTTAATAACAGCAGAAACTCACCCATCTGGAAAGCATTCTACTGTCATACACTGGGAGATCTGGGGACAGTTCTAGGGACAGTCCTGATGGAAGTGGAACCTGCTTCTGTTGCAGAGTAGCCTTGCAATGTTTTTTGTCTCTTTTTTTTTTTTTTCTGAATACTGGCCATTTCACACTTCCAAGAAACCCACAGGGAAGGGTCAGCATTAGATAAGCAGTTATGACTAGCCCAAGGTCTGAAGCCCAGTTTCATTCTTTTCCCTGTTTTTAATTCCTTTCCTATAGAGGGAGACAGGCAGCTCACCTCTGAATCATGGAATGGTCCATGTTGGAAGGGACATTAAAGATCCTGAAGTTCCACCCCACCATGCCATGGACAGGGACACCTTTCCCTAGACCAGATTGCTCACAGCCCCACCCAGTCTGGCCTAATACCCCATCTAACCCTGCCCTCTTTCAGTTTGAAGCCATTCCCCCTGTCCTGTCACTACATGCTTGTGCAAATTCCCTCTCCATCCTTCCTACAGGGCTCCCTTCACATACTGGAAGACCACAATTGGGTCAGCCCAAAGCCTTCTCTTCTCCAGGCTGAACAAACACAGTTCTCTCAAATATTCCTTGGAGGAGAGGTGCTTCAACCCTCTAATCAACCTGATGACCCCCTAATCAACTTGAAAATTATAACTGAACACACTTTGGAAGCCACTCAGGGAAGAGAAATAAAGATGTACATATCCACAGCAAAAAAATATGGAGAGACCTTTTGTATTCTAAGTCAGGGAAAGAGCGAATGGGAACTTTTCAAAATCATCCATTTTGAAGAAATACTTTGATAATATTTTCTTTTCTGTGTTTTAACCTGGAATTTTTCCTCATATATCTGTTTTTTAAAAGCAAAAGGAATCTTTCTCTTGCAGTAACATACATAGAGGGAAATATTTGGGCTTACTCTTAAACATACCAAAGCCAAAGAATTATTGAATGATTGCGGCAAGCGCTAGAAAACTTTCTATACAGGAAATCTCCAGAACTTGAGGAAAAAGATACTTTTTAGGAAGGAAAAAAAGAAAGCAGCTGCAAAAAACCATAATATTTCAACCTCACATATTCTTCATAACTGGTCTCCAGAAATGATTATTTTTCATTTCACACTGTTTTGACTAGCTATAAAGAAATTTTAAATATCAAGAAGTATGTCAATCCTTAGCAGCTTTTAAAGACATCCACAAAGAAAAACATGCTGAATGACTGTGATCCCTGCCCAACTGCAAGTATCCATGTGACATTCCAAGGAATTTCATACTGAAGTGGTTCTGCAGGATCTTCCACAGAGTAACCTGCAGACACTGAGTTTTTCCCCCAAAAAATATGGCTCCCAACAGACATTTCACAGGCTGAATCAGGCTCCACAATACTAAACCAACCAGATGATCAGTTTGGGCCAAGTTGCCCACTTCCTGGAAATGTAAACAACGACAGGGCATGTCCCAGAGCAGCCTCCACAACAAATAGCCTCAAGCTGTCAATACTGGGCTGGAATTATTAGCTCAGATGCTCTGCTGTTGAGTTTCTATATAATAAATTTTTTCCCCCCACATTCTTTAGCATTTCATGTAGTAACTACACTCTTGCTTTCACTTATTAACCCTGGGTAATAGAGAAGTGACAGTAGATTTTACACTGGTCTCATAAAGTGATTTGCTGAAGAAAAAAGAGTGGATACTTTTCCTCTTACATAGCTGATTTGCTTCTGTGTGATGGCTGGTTGGCTGTCCACAAGAGCAAATTTCTTGGGGAAAAAAGGTCAATGAAAAAACCACACTGACAGTAATGGCTAGATAAAGAATGCAGAAGAATCAAGAACAGTCCTGCTTGTCCCATATCATGAGACTATAACACCTTCAGTTTATATTTGCTGTTATTTTGCGGAATGTTGTGGTCAGGGTGCAGACCAGTGCTTGTACTGCCTACCCATCAACCGCTTGAATTTGCATTTTGGTACTTATCTCCACTTCAGTCAATGTGTTTTCACAGCTGCTCCCTTTTGACCTCAAACATTGTCCACAGGTACCCACTAGAGAACCTGCTATGCATACAGGAGCATTCCTTCTAGATGAATTTTCCTTTATCTATTTTTTTTTTTTAATTGCAACACACGCTCAAATGCAAATAAAAGCTGTTAGACCTTGAGCAGCTTCCGGTCTTTTTCAGCAGGATCCTCTATTTCAGGACAGGGGAAGCAGCCAGGAAAGGGAGTGAATGGGCTGGCCTTTGGCCTGCATGCTCCTGAGACAGCACCAATGAGGCTGTTAATGCTTCGAAGGGAGGAGACCACGTGTGGGGGCAGGCATGGGTCACTCAGGAGCTCCGTGAGCAGGTTCCGAGCCTCGTTCAGCACCGAGAGATCCGCTCCACTCCCACTGCCAGCGCTCTGCAACACATGGAAATGCTGAAAACCATTAGCATGCCAAAACACTTCATGCCATTCTTTGTTTCAAGTAAGTATCTTGTGCGTTGCAAATTTAGCAAAAATAAAATTTTTAAAAAATCAATGCAACACAATTTCTTTTAAAGAAAATATATATAGACATTCAGTCAGCAGTGTCTACACAATAAAAAGTAATCCACGATTCAACATTATCTTTCAGCTTCCTTTTCTCTATTTGAAATCTGTTGGCAATTTTTAAATCTCCACTTTCATTACTTCGTCTCAGCATTAAACTCACTATTCTTTCTCTTCCAACAATATCAACAAATTTTGGCAGTCAAACTGTTAGAGCCCCTTACAGAGGTACAATTTCCACAACCTCATAATTTTTATTAACCCTGACTCTACTGAAAGAAGTTAGAAAAAATTTATCCAAACAAAAGTGATTCATTTTAATTTTGCATAATTCTCTGAACAGGAACAAGAAGAGCTTACTACAATATAAGAGACAGAGGGAAAAAATAGGTAAATACAGCATCAACATAAGAACTGAAATTTGACAGTTTGAACAGTTTTGAAATCTGTACTCAAATCACATTTCACAAAAAAAAAAAAAAAAAAAAAAGACAAGTAAATTCATAATATACTGACCTGGTAATAGGGCTTGTACCATTGCTTCAAATCCCAATCCCAAAGTATCATCTGTAAAGATTAAAAAAAGGAGAAAAGAAAAGATTAATAAAAAGGTAATATGTAAATGGTAATTAACGGGTAAAGACAATTAGTAAAGGTGATGTGTTAATGTTGAAAAACAGCAGTGGCATAAATTTTGATTATGTGATGCAAAGGGAAATGTCTCCCCCTTTGTTGTTTCATATGTAATTTGGGCCATATTCTCAGTCAATGCTCTCGAGCAAAAGCTCTAAAGAAGAGTTTAAAGAAATTGCATGCAACAGAGACATTGTGATGACATAATAATATGGCCTTATTTCAATATTTCTGGATTGCTCATAAATCATTCAACATAGACATTAAATTCGATGGTGATGCTGCTTTCCTGCTCCTATTCACTTCAACATAAAGTAAATCTAGCCTAAAACCTCCAAAATATTTTTTCTTTCAGACCCATTCAAACAGAAGCATTTTTTGTAAATACAGCGAAGGAAACATTACATTAAATCATGTACTTTTAAAGGGGGCAAAAATCTCTCCAAAGAGGTTAAAAACTGGTATTTTTAAAAAGATTTTCTTGCAGGAGGTTTTGTTAGGCTTTGCTTGAACATGGCTACAAAGCCCCATGTTCTGAATAACCTCACTAAACCCACCAAACCCACAAAAGAACGTCAGCAACACAATCTGAAGATGCTATCAGCTTCAAATACGTCAACAGCACTCACTTAGTTTGTCTTTTATACTGACAAAAAATGAAAACAACATACAAGAAATGAAATTCAGATGTCTGTTCTGTTTCAAAAGCTTTCAGTCTTCATGACTTCTCGACAGATTCTAATTACTCTTTGATAAATTAATCCATTTGCAAAACGCGTATTCACAAATTAAACATAGCTTTTCACTCTTTTACATTGCTACAGAGCACAAATAACATGCCAATTCCTCACTTGGTAATTAATATTTTGCAATCCTGAAAGCTCTTCTGCTTATTTTTACAGGTGAGAACTAGGTATGTTTTGTGTTCCTCTGGCACTAACAGCATTTCCATGGAGAAAACACAACGTTCCAGTCTGGTGCTTGTCCAGAGGAAGGTGCAGAAAGCGTCAAAGAAGAACACAGGCGGGGACGTGTCAGCAGTGCCTGGGCAAGGGAGGCACTTAAAGGCTCTTTTTCTCCTCAGCCATCTTCACAGAGATGCCACTAAACTGTGTTTAAAGTTAACAGTTGACATCTGCTTGCTAGAAAAACTGAAGAGATTAATGATGAAGCATGTGCTTGAACTGGGAGTAAGTTGTGCTCTATCAGAAAATCATACTGGGTAATACTGGGTAAAGCAAGCAGATCAAAATCAAGAATTAAGAATTTAGGTATTTGAGTGTTTTGGGGGATTTTTTAAGTGAGTAATCTAGCTACCATGTCTTTTTCTTTTTTTTTTTTTTAACTGTTTGTCACTGACAAACAGTAAGATAATGACCAACATTCTGTGGCCATACCCATTTTGCCATGATGCATTTGGTTTCAGCAACATCTTGCCAGACTGGGTTGTTTCTTTTCATTTGTTTGTTTGTTTGTGTGGTTTCATTAAATTTTCTTCATTGTGAAGCATCTCTTTCTAGACTGACATTGCCTCACTGTATTGAACATCAGTAAATCTTTTGGTTTCATTCTGTCCCCGCACACAGAGACTGCATTAATCTGCTTCATTAACTTTTGCCTCAATCAGCAGCAGAGATCAGCTGTCCACATGGGTTTTGTTAGCTGTATTAGTAACCTTTGATACTAATGGGCCACAGAGTTGCGTCAGCTCACTCGTAATCGTGCAGCCTCCATTAGGGGACACAAAAGAGGTTTTCCTCTCAGAGAATTTTATTTTTCTTTTGAATATGTGGTATGTTAGCTGATTTTATTTGTTTGCTACAAATGAGCTAACAATAATAATAAAAAAACCTTAACTAACAAACAAAATACCAAACCAATAAACCTCTTGCTTACTCCAGAATGTTTCTGAACCAAATAATTTACTGCAACTCCTTTATCCATCCTTTAAACAACCTGTACTCATACACATGTTTACATAAGCTATGATTTTGGGGGTCAATCTTTGTGACTAAAAAGGTTCTAAACCTTCCTTTTTGTTTAAGACCTGCTATAATGAATAAATAGGTTCCAATGACCCATACTCATCCAGTAAACACAAGGCAGAAAAATCTTCCAATCTACTTTCAATGCAAATAATTGTCCGATACTTTAAATGACAGGGCATAACTTTATGCAGTTTTATTTAAATGAAAAAATTTCACAGCTTGGATTCATCACTGAAAATTTTCTGTTGTCATTGAGACCAGAAGATTTAAGCTTCTCCACTGATACCAATTTTACAGCAAAGAAAATAAAATCATTTTGAAATAAATAGAACTTCAGTTTACTTGTACTTTGCTATCAGATTTTTCTTTAATTCATTATCTATCACCACGAATTAGAAGCTATATCTCCTGAGAGAAGACAAGGCAGTATATTAACACAGCCAGCAGCTACCACAGCCTGTCACATTTGCAGGGGTCATTCAAAACTCTACACATCAAAGTAATTAAAACGAACTGATGAGAAGTTGAGGTACAAAGTAGGAATCTCTGCTGCTAAGCACGACTGGAAAAAAAATGCAGATCTCTATGAACAATGAATATTTTTCCATGATAAATCCAATTTGGTACATCTCTGCGCTAAGCAAATCCTCGCAGGTTAGTAGCAGTGAAAGGGGGGACACCTTTCCTTAGGTGCTTAGAAGGCACCACAAGATGGCACTCAAAATCCAGAAAGCCTCCCCCACAAAAACAGCTTCTGGAGAAAGTAGCAGAACACAGCACGATATTCCTTAACACACCTTCTGCAGAATTGCCAGGGCTTGAAAGACAAGCAGGGTGACGATTTTAAAGGTTAACAGGTGATAAATTCTGTTTCTCCGTTTAAAGAAGAATTTTCTCCTTTGCACCAAGAAAATCTTATTCTTTCTCCCACTACCTACCAGACTTAATTCAAGTAGCCTAACTCCTTGCATTGCAAGTTAAATCTGCAATACAAAACAAGCAGCATTTCTGGCATTATTTTTTCTTGAGAGCTTAGCAGTCTAAGTTTTATTTCATTACTGTGCATCAACAAATTTACAAAGTATTCCCAGAATCACACTAACCTTACAAACAGGAGCGAAAAGACACCCTTTATTTTGACCTACTGTGAACAGACCCAGAAACCTTAAAATAGGTCTTAGGCAGAGCCTCAGCAATTTCTGATTTTGCAACCATGAGACTTGTTGCAGAAAGATCTGTACTCTGTAATACTAAGATTTTGTAATCCATTGCACATAACGTTCTTCCCTCACCTCCTCCATCAAGAAACACCTTATCTAGGATGGACTTGAGTCATAAAAGTTCCAAGCTGCAACTTAGACCTCTGCTTAGTAACTCACACACTTTGGCTTTGAGCGTCCATGGTCGGTGGCAACATCACAGCAATCACATTGGAGCCCCTCTGAAAATCCAAATTCAGTGGGCTCTGATACTGCAAATGAACCTCTGAAAGGTGGCAAATCTACAGCCATTCCCACCAGAAATGTGTATAGGACATTACCAGTCAGATTGGAAGAGAAGTTCTCATTCCAAGCCCAGAGTCTCCCCAGTTAATCCAGAGAGCCATGAACACTCTTTCCTCGCTTTGTACAATTGCCTGACAAGCTGGTCAGGGGTTTGAAGGACAGCTTCAATAGAAAATAGCTTCAAATAGGAAAAAAAACCTAACCAAAACAAAAACCCACACATGCACCACACCTTGTTCTGTAACAGTCAGGGTCTGTATTACTTTCAACTATAATAATTGAATCTATTTAGTCTCTGAAACAAATTTCAATGTGGCTAAAAGAAGACAAGCCAGCTTAGAGACCCCCTTTAAGTACAAGTGACTTTTCCCTATTTGGCCATCATCAGCCAGCATAGGTCAAACTGAAACCTGTCACTCAAAACAGCCTAATAGCCTCAAGAGAATTAATTTGCATCTCTGAAAACAAGTTTTTAAAGGTTAAAAAAGTTGTTAAAGCTCAACAAATTCTCCCCAAAGTTGCTGTTCTGAACAATGAACACTGTATTCTGTACCATGGGTGTTCAGTCAGATCTTGGGAGATTTTAAATACCTGTCACTTAGAGGATATATGGAGTAAAAAAAAAAAAAAAAAAAAAAAAAAAGACAGTAGACATCAGGCCTGTTTTCTCAAACCATAAAAACAATATTTCCATGTACTTCAGAAGAGATCCCACGCTACTTGAACACAAGGATATCAACCTAAACATCACCAAAGCTTAAGGACAGCACTGTGGCAAAGCACACATCATTAGCAATATCAGAAGCATGTTAAAAAAAATAACAAGGTAATGGTAACAGAGGCCTTCCCTAAACCAGCTTCAAGCTGCAGCAGCAGCAGCAGCAAGGCAAAGCTACTTTTCACAAAATAAAAGGCTGTAAGTGCTCCTCTGAGAAGTTTATCGCCTAAGCAAACTAAAAACAGATGAGAAATGGGAGAAGACAATCAAGGCAAACCAGCAGGGCTTCAGGGGGTTTGTTGGGTTTTTAATTCCTGTTCCATAGGAAAGGTTATCTTTCCTGTGGCAGTGCACGCAGTGGTTCCAGGGCCAGGAATAGATGTGCCTTTCAGAAGAGTTGATGCCATGGAGGGTGGAGGCTTTTTGCATCTTCTTTATACAAATAATACAAGTCCATTTGTCTAAAGATCTGTTTGAGGAGCATTTTCAACTTCCAAAGGCTTAAGCATGCTAAAAGAGTATGGATTTTACTTTTGTCAAGCTATAAATGACTGAAGTTACGATAAAAGTGCACTAAGCATTTTTAAACCTTTTTAAAAAAAATTAATCTTAAAATATATTCGACTAGACAACTGTGCAATAATGTTTTCTTAATAATTTAACTTATAAAATACAAAATCACATCAGCTTAGTTACTCTAGAATTACTTGTTTGTGACACGTTATAGTAAGAACAATATTAATGCTTATGCAGAGATTAAAAATACACAGCTACAAAAAAAAATTTTGGAGCTTTAGAAATCTAAAAATAATTTTTAAAAGCTGAATAAAACCAACGACGTTCTCCTTTTCCCAAGCTGAAACGCTCACACTAAGGCCACACACATTGTTAAAATTTGTATCACTGCTATACAATTCCCTAAACCTAAAATAGCATTTCATTTCACTGCTGATACTTTTTAAAGCATACATTGGATCTCTTAATGCCCATAACAAAAAGAAAACTTGTCCTATTTGAGAACATCCGTTCCATTCCATGCTCCAAAATTATAATGGAGAAAAACGAGCACAAAATTGAGTTTCTACTACTGACTGAGTCTTTCATTGATCAAATATAAAGGATTCCTAGTTGCCAGTAGCATCTGTTTGACACCATTAGGCATTAGCTCCGTAAATAAGTATTTCCATAGCAACCAAGCATAGAATTAACTAAACAATGAAACCAACACCACAGCAACTTGATTCAGAAATCAACTCTGCAAAAAATCACCTCATTCAAAAGCCAAATTCTACAACAAGATAAGAAATAAATTTATTGCAAAATATGAAAAAGGTTGTGTTACGTACCCATTTCTTTTCATGATTGCCTTTCAAACAAGATTGATCCATTGCTTTTATTTCCAGATTAGTCTTTTGTAGCAGCTTACAATCAATTACCGTTTTTTATCCACGTAATTTAATAATGCAAAAAAAAACCCAGAGCATTTTACAATCTTGAAGCCTTAGGGGTCTTATTTATTATTAGAGGTCTTTTCCCCTCTCTGTAGAAAAGGTAGATGTTGAAAAAAAGTATGTTAATAAGTAGCTAAATTTTATACAGTACGAACTAAAGGTGATGCAACCAAAGAATGAGTCTCAAAGTAGAGACAGCATTATTTAGATAAAACAGACAACGTTCTGTTGTGAAATCCTGCAGGCCAAAACAGCAGCCACTTGCTGTGATCAAGACAAAATGCAGCCCTCAGTACCATACCCTGGGCATTTAGAATCATCATGGTATTTCTCCACTCCCTAAACCTTCCCATGAAAATAAACGGAAGAGGGGAAAAAAACCTACGGTATTTTTGGAACCCTAATACTTATCACTTCCTGACTCTATACACAATTTATTTATCCAAGGGTGTAAAATGGCCAATGTGTTGTGAAGTCTGCAGATAGCCACAATCTTTGAAGAGAAGCTGTGTGTGCTTTCATGGTTCTGAGGTTTGGACACATATCCTGACGGAAACAGTCACATCCCCTGTCCAACGACTCAGTTGTTGACTCTGCTGCACTCTCTTATGAAAGACATTACTTTTGCTTTTTTAAGAGCCCTAAAATCTTCCTTCAATGAAAAGAGATTCACTTCTTCTTAATTGCCTTAATTAACACTCTTCTGTACACTAAGTAGTACCTGCAATATATTTGGCTGGACACGTAAGAACAACACCGGATCATGCAGGTGTCTCGCCACCACAATGTTTCCAGCAGACTCCAAGTATCCTGATCTCCCTTTCAAATACAAATCTTTGACAAGAGCTGCACCTAAGTAAGCTTTAATAAGTCACTTTAAAGTTTTCACAAGCTTAGTTACTATTTTCAGTAGCTTTGCCCTCAGCACAGATACAAAAACAGAGCAAAAATGCTCCAGTGTATGCTAAAGCTTCAAAGAAGCCTTGAGCAAGCTCATTCTTACAGCTAATACTACTCCCTGCAAGCAGATTTTTTTTTTTTGTTTGGCTGGGGTTTTGTTTCTTTTTTTACATGTTTGTTTCATTTGGTTTTTTTTAAAAAGACATGCTACTTCTGCTTTTGTACCCAGGAGTATCAGCAGGACGGCGTCTACTTTGTCTGCTGTAGAAAGTTCTCAGTTCTTATTGCCTGTTTTAGTTGATCTGATCATCTTTTTTAGATATATTTTTTAAGATCTTTAAACGTTTCAAAAAGGTTCTAAAAGGTAGAAAGTTGAGGGGTTTTTTCTTATTATGTAGGTAATGAAAAAAAAAACCAACTGTCTAAAACCACACTTAGATCATTTCCTGTTCCTTCTAGGTTTTGTCAGACTTGCACGTCAGAGTAAAGGCCAACCAGTAATTTATGACAACTGGGGGAGGGAGGGCAGAGGGGGGGAAAAAAGCCTGCTATGTGCAGATCCTTTAATTGCCCATTATAAGCATTTTCCTTTGGAGCATGTGGTTCTAATCACCATCAAAGGAAAGCACTGGTGCTAGGTGGATTACTGCTCTGCTCCGGTGCTGTTGCTTTGGTGTTCTGGCATTCTACACCACTTTTACTGTCATCCAAAACCCAAAGCCCTTGTTTTTTTAAAGTGGTGTTTATTTTGCAGAAAGCAAGATCTAGAAATTGCTCCCCAAACATCCTTTTCCCATTTACCTATTGGCATTATTTTACAATTATACACAGTAAAAGCCTTTACTGCTGTGTTGACACACTGTTAATGCATCATGTTGGAACAGAGGGAACAACATCACATTTTATCTTCCTTCAATAGAAAGATGTGCAAAAATCTTATGCTGAAATATTTCACTGCATGCTGATGTATGCTTAATGCAGTAACTAGAAACACTAAGAAATGAACAAATTTCTCTTCTTATGACTTACATTTTTCAATCAATTGGTGTTTTTCCACCTATTACCCTGAAACACAGGTTTGAATCTTGGATTTTTTTCTTAACAGCAAAGAGAAACTATTCCATAGGAACACAAGTGGGTTTTGCAGAATTCAGCTGAAAAAGGGGGATACTGAATTTTTCACTCAGAATTTTCTCACAAATTTTCTCTTTAAAATCTTACACATATGTATAAAATTACTTATATTTTCCTCTCTCCCCACTCCCTCTCTAAAATAAGAAGCATAAAATTAAACTGTATAACTCATTTAGTGAAAAATTACCACAAATCTGAGAATGGTTAGCATCAAATGAATTAGACCAAATGATCATCTAGTTCAGTATCTTGTCATTAGCTAAGGATATTCTTAAGTAAACAGCAATAAAGCCCAAGAAGCCACATGTTACAACATATATTTCATGAATATTACAGAAGTCACAGCATTTTTCACCTTTGTCTTTCTCAGACCTAACATAATGTTCCAACATCTCACACAAAGGCATTTCAGAAGTTAAATGCAGATTTTGCAAAGTTCCCTTTCACTGTGGATCCGTTGCACAGTGAGGAAGCAAACAACCAGCAGCACTTTCATGCAGCTCATCCACTGAACAATTTGTTTTTGCAAAAGCTCCAAGTTGTTCTCCAGCTGACTTCAGGCACAAGACAAATTTTTTCAGACTATGAGGCTGCATTTTCATATCCCTCAGGCTACTTCAGGGACACAACACCTTCAGCAGAACAAACCTCTAAATCACTGAACACCGGCACTTTTCACTCAATTCTGTTAATTGCCATCTTAGGGGGTTTTTTTTGGCAAAATTGCCGCAGGGTACAGGCTTGACACAAATGAGTGTTGTTTTCTTTCAATGACTTGAGGATGACCCAAAAAGAAATATTAGAGGGACTGGAGTTAGAGAAGTAAGCTGAAAGAAACTGGTCAAGATGCCAAAGAAGATATTATGTCATAAAGGAAAGCAAATATTGCTGCAGTGCTTTGGTTGGAAGTTATACACTGGGGCTGAACTGACTCCATCCTCAGTTGCTGAAGCTAAAGACTTAAAAGCAATAATTTAAAGCCAGATGAGAATATAATTATGAGGCTGATTACAAGAGCAAATACGTTAGTGAAAGTTAAATCAGTATTAAGAAAATTTATCTTAATGGACAAGTTTTTGGTTGAAGTGCCAGGAAATACAAGATGATATCTCTTCGGGGGAGAAAAATATTGAAACTCTGAAGAATGTAATACAGATTGCTCTCAGTAAGAGAGGGGAATGCAAATTGCTGCATTCTACAGAAAGTGCCAATTTACTTTTCTCTAATGTATTCATGGTAAGTAGTACTTTAGTTGGCAGCTTCGTAAGCAGCTGAGAAAAGAATCAAATGACAGCAGATTTGAAAAAAAAGCAGATTCCTTTTCCCCACATAGTAACACTGTGATGCTGTTCTAAATGAAAAAAACCAACAAGGATGCCTTCCCACTTGTTGTAGCATTAGGTGATGACTAACTTAAACAAAATGACTTGGGAAGATCCACTTTGTGCCCAAAATGCAAATCTTGCATACATATTTGTTTATCTACATGTGCAAAGTGAACAAAGGAATTACCACCACCAGTATGGAGAGTCACAAACATCGTTGCACCTTGCCTCATGATCAATTCATCAAAGAAAATATGCAGTCAGACTGCTCTGGTAGTGGCTACCATTGACTAATATGGTGAAAGAGTTCTCTGTGAAAACACTGAAGGCTCAGATTTCAGCTAAAAGAGGGAAAAAGATTCCCAACCAGCCTCAAACTCCAGAAGTCATTGTGAAATACTGTGGGTTTAATAAGGTTTAGTAGCACATCCTTCTTAACATGATCCCCTTTATGTAGGTGTGAACTGAATTTCACATTCTGCTAATGTGGTAACTAAAGGTCCCTTCCACAATCATCATTTCCTAAATCAGATGTTCTTTTTTTCACTGGCTTTTCACATATTATGTTCCATTCTGCTGTTTCAACTATCACAGGACTCTCACACACTTAAAGACACAACTGTGCAACCTACTGAACACAAAGGTAGTAGAAAATTGCATCCAAAAGCCTATTTCCATTCCATTGTTTTGATTTACTCTCTAAGCTACTTTGCTACCCTCTTAGTAGAGCACAAGTTACAGTTACCTACAGCATTCTTATTGCAAAGGTTTCTAAGTACCATCAAGTCAAAGCCTAGCACAAAAAAACAGGGGAAAAAAATTTATGCTGACTTGTTCCCTAGTTTTGTTTCTATGTTTTCCCACATTTTTGATGAGTGAAATCCTAATCCAACCTCTCCTGCACTAAAAGAAAATATTTTTTTTAAATCAAACTTTTGTTTCTATAACATATCTTACTTAGGATTTTGATGAGTAAAATCATTACCCAAACCTCCCACTCCCCTCCAAAAGAATAAACTTCTTATAAATGCCCAGACTCAACAAAATCTTTTTTTTCCTTTCATTTTGGTAGCAAGACTCAGATGGAGAAACTAATATGAAAGAAAGAGGTCAAGATGGGTCAAGTGTCTTTCAGTGCCTGTAAGATAATAAGGACAGCTTGCCAGTTTTCCCTATACAAGCAGAAAAGCATTGGAATCTTCTTTTAAACTGCAAGACAATTTTAGCAAAATCATCACAATAGTGAAAGTTACATAAACATCTACAGAGAACAACATTGGCAGTGAGAATATAATTTGCCATTTGGGACAAGTATTACTTACAATAAAGTTGCAGTGTAGCATGCCCAATAAATCCATCAAATTTTATAAATCCATGCAATGAACTTGTCCTTGGGGAACAACACTAATTTTTTTGTTTCTCAGCCTTTTTTTAACAGTGTTTAATGTGTTTGCTATGAAATCTCTTTCAGACTGGGTTTTCAAAATAGTTACTTATAAGACAAACCTAAAAGAAAGAAGCTTACACTCATCTGTGACTAATTCTATGTTCTTATCAACAAATTCATCTCTCAACCAGCATCTCATAGAACTTGCATATGTTTTATTTTCTGTAAAGCAGAAAAGGGGAAAATACCAAGAATTTTAACCATAGAAAAACAATGGGATGCCAAGACTCCCAGCATTATCTGACTAGAAAAATACTGTCCCAGTGAGAAAAGCAGGAAAGCTTTGACAAAACTTATCAGACTATATTAATTTGCCATTCTATAAAAAAAAAGTCCCCAAAACCTCATAATCTTTATTAAAAAGGCAAATATTTATATAGCTTGGGGGTTTTTAACCAAAAGCTATGCACCTCATGATTTATAAAAAAATGTTTCTTCCAATTCAGGAATTATAATTTTACTCTGAAATTAATACACATAAAAATATAATGTGCAGCATTTCATTATTTAATTTAAACTGATATGAAGCAATTAGAATTTTTTCTCTATTTGAGTGTCTTTAACATATGAGTTTACTTATGACATCCAAAATATGTATTTTAATCAAATACTCTTGCAAAGCACATACTAATTAAAGTAGGAGAATGTCTGGACAAAACAAATATTCAGGTATTTAGTCATTCATATAAGATAAGATTTTATTGTAGGAACCTTCAAAGGAATAAAGTCTGTACATTGTGTTAAAATCAATCACAAACTATGTCTTGTACCATAGGATCAGAAAATGACAGCTACACCACCAGCTTTTAAAATGATACAGAAAAATGTGAGGAAAATGTCAGAAAATTTGGATAGAAATTGGGGGATGAGATAGGGACAGAACCCTACAAAATTAATTTATAGCTACACCATGTAAATGTAATATTGACAAAATTAGTAGGATTTTCTTCACTAATACCTTGCCAAACACATCTACTGGACTTTTTGAAACAGATTGCACACACCAATAAAAGTGGACCTGCCAGTCAGTGTGCTTTGATTTAAAAACCAAACACAAGCAAAACACAATGAACAATTTTGATATGGTGGGCCTTTAGTGATCCTGAAGAAATTACATTTACATGGGAAGAAAGGAATGGCTCTCCTCAGGATGAGTGATTTGTTAACACATAAAAAATAAAGAATGAGAGTAGAATGGTCACAAAAAATAAAAATTAAAAAAAAATATCAATAGGTACTTCCTCAAAGATTCAAGCTGGGATCTATCCTAATCAAGATTTAAGGAGCAAAGAGAAAAGAATTTAAAGAGCAATAGATGTCTAGAGTGTCAACATGCATTGACAACACAAAATTCCTGAGGATATTCAGAGTTGACTGTGAGAAAACAGCAACAGGCCTTAATATAGTGATTAAATAGGAACAAAACATCACTGAAATTCCGCACTAATGAGTAAATGCTGAGAAAAAAAATAATTTTAAAATATTTATATAGAAAGTTGGGGTTTTATTATAACAATAACAACCAGAAAAACATCTTGGAGTCAATTGCTTCAGCCCAATTCTCAAAGATGCTAAATGAAATATTAGAAAAGGAACATCAAACAATACAGACAAAACAACGTCACTGCATAGATCTGAGCAACACCCACAGTCCAAACTGCAGAGAGACAGAAGTACTGAAGAAATAAAAAAGGGCAGGCTAATGAGAGAAATCAAAGGGATGGAGCAGCTTCTACTGTGAGGAGCTGCACAGGCTGTGAGACTGGGATCCCTCAAGCGTGAGGAAAACAGGGATTATTACAATGCCCTGTAGTTACCAGTGACATGGAATGGTTGGTCTGTGCTGTTCGCAGGCTCTAGAACAGGGGCCATGTAATTAGACCATCTGGCAGCAGGCTTAAAACATGCCTAAGCAGGTATTTCACACACACTACATAAATAAATTATTGCAGTAATTGCTGCTGGTTTTTACAGGAAAAAAAATGTAACCAAAGATGTTAAAAAACTTCACACAGACTCATGGCTACTCACCACAGCCCAGATGTATCCTCTAGCTAAGGATGACAAAACATGGCAGAGAACCCCAGAAGGGAAAGAGCCACTTCTGAAAGAAATGTCACTACTGACTATTGCTAAAGATAAAAAGCCTGGGCTTGATATTATCTCCAATTAATGTAAAGAAATTAATTACAAAAATGGGCTCATCTTAGAAATCTTCCTAGTTGCATGAAACTGTAAAGTTCTTCATATCCTTGGGAAGTTTCCTAATGAGGCTTATAGAATTGCTCCTCTCATCTATTTCTGTCTGAAATAGACGTCTCCAGCATCTTCCTGTAAATCTCACAGAATTATTCAGGTTGGAAGGGACCTCTGGAGATGGTCCAGTCCTACGCCCCTGCCAAGGCAGAGTCACAGGAGCAGTGACACAGGAACACATTCAGGTGGGTTTGAATGTCTCCAGAGAGGGAGACCCCACGAACTCCCTGGAACAGCTGTTCCAGTGCTCTCCCCCCTCATTGTAAAGTTCTTCATTTTGATGTGCAACTTCTTGTGCTTCAGTTTGTGGCCATTGCAACTTGTTCTGTCCCGGGGCACCACCAAAAGAGTCTGGCACCATCCTCTTGACATCCACCTCAGAGATAATTGCATGCATTAACGTGATCCCCTCTCAGTATTCTCCTCTCTTGACTAAATAGGCACAGCATTCTTCCTCCACTCTTGCAGTTTGGAATATTCTTTCCTTCTCCCCACCCAAGGTGCTGCCAAGGGCAGCAGCAGTCTCCTGCTTCACCCAGAGAGTTCCACATGACCCACTCATTCACTTTAAAAGAAATATACTTTTATAAAATAGATATTATCCACCTGATTTGTTTCCTTATTATATCCACCATATTATGGCTCAGATATTACTTAATCAATTGGCTCCTTTTGCAGAATAAATGACATTAATGATCTAGCCCTCCTCCAGCAATAACTAAGTTTGTGGCTTCTTCAAAACTTAAATACACAACAGATCAAACAGCTTGGGAAAGCCTAATTGCATTCCTTTTCAGGCTGTCTGTATTTTTATATACACATATGCATATACATCTGTCTGTGTACACATGTATATACACACAAACTCTACAGAAAAGGGTCTATAAAGCATCCAATCACATTATAAAAGCTCTTTAAAACATATCATTGCACTAACAGTATTATCACCTCTGCCATGCTAGAGCATCAGCAAACAAAGGAACAAATGAAGAAACATTAAAACGTCACCTTGCATAATGGTGAGAAAACACATGGAAAAAGTAAGCTACAGAACTTTTGCTTTTTCATGCAATGCATCTCATCTCCTATTTTTCATTACACTTTCAAAATGTGAACATCTGGCAGGCAACTAAAAATAATCAGGAAGGTTCAATAGAGACAAATAGGGGGAAGAGCAGCACTTGCAGCAGAGATCTCAAGTAACAAAATGCAGCACCAAATATTAAACACAAAACTGAACCAAGTGCAGACAGCAAGGGAATAGAGCTGAGAATTTGCTTACAATGGTACTGAACTAACCAAACACATTGATCAATCTGTTATCACACATCCAATTAGATTCTAATTTTGGAGATCAAAGGAAACTGCAAGTCTAATCCGAAGATGACAGGCACTGTCACAACTGTAACTATAACTGCTGTAAAAGGCACAGGGCACACATCTCTGAACATCATCACTGAGCAGCTTAAAAGGGCCTAAATTCAGAAAATGTGTGTAAGAATTCTTGAGGAGATTATCACTTTCCTTAAAACTAGCTAGAGACCTTCAGAAGCAGCATTTGAAATTTGAATGTGTTCATTATAATTACATTTCTAAATGAGAACAAGTTTAGTTTTTTCCCCATTCTTCATCCTCTAATAATTTTACTATTACTGATTGGAAATAAATTAGATGAGCAACAAAAGGAGAAAAGGAGGGCAAAACAGAAATAAGAGAAGTATTATTGCGAGATCCTAAATTACTATTCCTTAACTCACTATTTTCTTTCAGAAGGATTATTTAATATTTTTCAAGTATTTTACTTCTCAGATTTTCATACAAAGATCTGCTCTATTTACACAAACACTTATTTTTTAATTTGATGGTAGTGGCTGATGATCACATAATCCATAAGAAAGAAGAGAAAAATAAAAACTGTATGTAGAAAAAGTTCTATTTATGCTAATGAAATTGGAAAGAAAAGTCTCAAAAAAATCACTGACATAATTTTATACACCATAGACACCATTAAATAAAGACATTTTGCAGACAAAAAGTTAAAATTAGGCAGCCATAAACTCAGAAAAGTAAAAACAGATGGAAAAAAATCTTGTCTGAAATATATTGAAAACATAATTATTTATTCTATGGTACCTTTTTTCCTTTCCTTCTTTTTTTTTTAATCCTTTCTTTTCAATCTGCCTTTTTGTGCTGCCTAACTTCTTGTATTTGTTTCTGCCAAGGACAGTGAGCTGGCCAATAAGGGCAATTAGATCAGCAAGACATCACATAATTGCCATGGATTTTGACCCAAATATCATTCAGGAGGAAGCTGATGGGAAAAACAAAACAAAACAACCAAAACTCTCTCAAATTTTGAGGAAGACAGACTTCATAAAAAAGAAACAAAAAGTAAACAAACAAAAAACCCCAAAGCTAATTCACCTGAAAATTACCCACTACATTTTCTGCTTCTTTTTTTGTTCCTGCTTTCATAGTTTTACAACAAAACCCCATTAGAGTTTGCCCTTATTTCAACCCCTTCTCTCCATCAGGCCATTAGGATTTCAATCATTCCAGGCCCATAAGGGCAGTGGTTCTTTCTTGGTCAGAGAACACAGTTACCGTGGAATCACAGAACATCCTAAATTGGAAAGGACCCACCAGGATCAGAGTCCAGTTCCTGGCCCTGCACAGGACACCCCAGAGTCACACCCTGTGCCTGAGAGAATTGTCCAAAAGCTTCTTGAGCTCTGTCAGGCTGTGAGCACTGCCCTGGGGAGCTGTCCCAGTGCCCAAACACTCTCTGGGTGAAATCAAACCTTTTCCAGATTCCCAGCCTAAATGTCCCCTGGCAGAGTTTCAGGCCATTCCCTGGGGTGCTGTCACTGGTCACCCCAGAGGAGAGATCAGTGCCTGCTCCTGTGCTTGCCCTCGTGAGGAAGCTGCAGATTTCAACAAGGTCTGCCCTGTCTCCTCTTCTCTGTTACACAGTTATCAGTCAGAAATGCTCATTAAAGACCCATTACTAATTCCAGGTTAAATTGGACAGGGAGAACACCCTTCTTCCTTTGGAGCTCTGTGCTGGCAGATGCCTCTGCTCCCTTGTGCTTCAATTATGCCACTGATTGCTGAAAGTATCTTTTAACACTGAGGAAAAGCAGTCACAGCAGCTTTAACAGCAGATGACAAAGCAGGATACACAAACAGTTATGAAATATTAAGCCCAGAGGGACTCATTTTATTCTTTAATTACATAAAACAGAGCAGAACACAGTAATTTCTGCACCCATCCCATAAGTACTAATTTCTTTGCTTTAGAACCTATTTTTAATGGGAATGTCTGGGTCTTATCACAGAAGTTAATTTTAGTTGAAAGAGAGAATGTGTGAATGAATGCTTTAAATATTTACTCCAGATTATGTCACATGCAGCATTATTGCACTAAATCACCTCACCTCTCCAGATTACATGGGAGCACAGAAAACTCATCCTCCAAAAATTAATGATATTTTAAAAACTAATTCTGTGTTGAACAATTACAACAAGAAAGAGTTTATATCTCTCTTCAGATTCCAACCTCCTACAGTATCTTTTGCATGTCAAAGGAGGAGTCCTATGTCAAGTTCAGCAGAGCAGGAAGATCACTGTTACACTTCAGCTCTTCCTCTCAGACTCAAAATAAACAAATCTTGCATTTCAAGACCATCACAAATACTGGGGGGCTGAGGGATCAACATCTGCCATAACCACAAAACCTAAACTATTTAAATGCCTTAACAACTAAAAAGGAATTTATAAAAAACATCATGATAAAGACAGACAGACTTTGGTTCCGTGGGCAGTTTGTAATCAGAACTGCTCCCAAGTGCTTCACAGTCAGGCAGGAAAACACAGATTTAACAGCAGTCCATGTATAAAGGCAGACTGGACTAATGTTACAGATCAAAAGCTCTGACAGAACTCAACTTAAAAGAATTGCTTCCTCAAGGAAGAAATAAGCACTATTTTCTCCAAGATAAATTTGGTTAGAGACCGATTCTTTCTCAGAATATATTTCCCCCACATTTATAGAAGGTCCTAACTGAGCCTGAAGTAGATTTATAAAACTTCCTAACTTGCCACCAGAGCATGAAAGTTTAGGACTTCACTGGAGGAAATTATTGATGTTTCCCAAAAAATCCTTTCATTCCTGGGGACAAGCCCAAATCAAATATCACATTTCTCAAACACAAGCCTAATTGCAAAGGTGTACACAAAGACATCCAACTCAGAAGCAGCCTCCATAATAAATGTGGTTCTAAGGCATGGTTAAGTGTAAATGAGAATCTTTGAGGCACAAACTAGAGAAGAAAAAAAGCAATTTGTTTAAACAGATGTTACAGTTTGGGAACAAAAGACTAATCAGACAGCAAAAGTAGTAAGTTGCTCAAACTTAAAATTGGTGTGCAGTTTTAAGAAATGGTTAATGGTTAGGATGAAATTTTTAGAATTAGCATGGTTTATGGCAGTGAAAAGACACACAGAAAGGCAAGGTTTGTTTGAGTGCCCATGGGTCCTGAGAGGGGAAGAATTTTTCCAGTCTCCAAAGCAGTAGTATGTGTACACCTATGGAATTGAACAATGGATGAAGAAGCACGATAACGGAATTCTTAACTAGAAGGAAGATGCACAAGTCTCATGCTACTCTTTAGAAGGAGTTTTCTAGGATTCTGGCTATAAAACTTCTACCTGTGAGCATGAACTCCAGGAGAAAAATGTTGCAAAAATTTGAGTAGACCATTGAAGCTTTCCTATTGTATGCTATTCCATTTCTTTTCTTGCTGCAGCCCTTACTGCATGCTCTTACTCTCATTATATAAAGACTATTTCCTCTTTCTCATATAACTTTTTTTTCCACCACCTTCTTTCACATAGCATCAACAATGGTCTTTTAGTATAATTTAACATTTTCATGCAGCTTATATTGTAGTGTGTGCACTGTCCTATGATTCTTTAAAAAAAATTCTTGTTAAAAAATAGACACGATTGTAAAACGTGCTATTTAGACACTTCCAAAGAAATTTAGCAGGGTGTGCAAATCCCACTTTGAAATATCATCTCATCAGGTTTGCTCTCACAGAATAGTTTGAAAAAAGTAGCAATGCCCTAATTTATGGGTGCTTCTCTCACCAGCCATCTGCCTCAAGCAAAACAGCTGCTGTGATGCAAGCTGGGAAAGTGGCCAACCTGGCTCACGTGCAACTATATACCCAATAGAGCAATTAATAAGTCACAAAACAGTGCCCAATTATGCAAGAATTTCTGAATCTTGGGGCTCAGAACAGGGTTGAGAGAGCATGAGACAGCCTGAAGGAACTCTCAGCATTCAACTGCACTGGATGGATCCTCCAGCACCACCTGATCTTCCCTTCCTAGTAGGTTTCTTCAAAAAAAATGAACCCAGATGCCAATATTTAAATTGCAGGAAATATCTTAAATAATTGCTTAAGCCCCAAGACTCACATAATGCTACTTTTCATTTAAAAAGCACAGGGTACTTATTCATGAAAAATGAATCAATAATGATTTACACAAGTGACATTATTCTACCCTACTTATCCAAGCAAATTAGAACATTTTTTCTATTGTCTTCTTCCAAATATCACCATCTGAGTTTTGTGTATTTTGTTTTAAAAAGAATTAATAATTTAAAATTTAATAAAGAAATCCTCTCCAGACATGAACTGAAATGCAGCCAGGGTTATTTTTTTGGCAGGTAGAAAGCAAGATTCAAGCTGAGCACATCTGAGGAAGTTTTGATAGTTGTGTCATTTCAAATTAATTTTTTAATGCTCTTTTGTTCACAGCAAGTTTCACTAATTGTAAAAATATAAGAAAATTAAGGTCTACACATGTTTCAGTCTCTGGGGCTTTCATCAGGAAGAAATCAGGCTATGTTAGAGCTAAAAAGATTAGTCTACACTTTGTGTTTTGTCAGATTAACTGGAGGAGCTGTGTATTATGAGACTGTCTCCAGGTTTATTAAAAAGAACACAGACTGATCCATATGCATAATATAAAAATCAAACCAGAAATGTCATTAAAGATGTAAATATGCCTTGCTTGGTAGCAGTTTCCTGTTTTGTTTCCTGACATATGAGGGATACTCGTTTGTCAAACTATTGTTACAGTACCATTTCTTGGCCAGCATCACTGCAAAAGGAGATGGTCTAAAGGGAAGAATACAACTATACCTCTGTTACAAGCCCTATCCCAACATTACTTCCCCAAATAACAGTATAAATTATATTAGTTTCAAATGTAGACAAACTGAGAAGATGCCTAAATCTCTCCTACTTTCTCTCTCTCCCCTGCAAAACAAATTAAATTAATTGTAAAACATAGCAATTTGTTTACACTTGTGCAAAAATCAAAAATTATCCATCACATTTATTTAAATAGAGCATTAGAAATTCATAAGATCAAAATCAATATGGCAGATTTTAGCTCCAAAATTGTAAGCATCTTCTAAGAGGTACATAACAGTCCCATGCTTGCTCAACCAAGCTACTTGGTTCAACAGGACACTTTTAGAGTAGACAGGGAGCAGCTGGAGGAAGACAGAACCATAAAGAACTTCACCTCTTAAGGAAACCCCTGGATAAAAATGCAACAGGGAAACACCTGCTTGATTAACTGACACTTGCAATGAAGTTAAAGATTTACTGAAAGGAGCTCTGTTCCTTGCAGTTTTAGCAAATCTCTTGGAAAGGTCTCACGTCAAGGGAGAAAATTAAGAATCCAAAATTCAAGACTGATGTCTCAGAAGTCATGGAATAAAATATTGCATGGAAAAAGAGCAAAGGGGGACAGTCAAAAACAATATAACAAAACATTGAAATGAAATTAAGACTGCCATGCATTCACAATGTTTGTGAGGTCTTTCTCCCACAGTAACCTCTATCTAGTAGGGCACAGACAGGATCTTGCCATGAAATCATTAATACCTGCAATCCCAAAACTTAAAGGAACTGGATCATAAGTCAAATATCTACCCCTTCATCAGTTTCTTTAAATGATGCAACATGTCCAAAAGCTAGCAAGCAAGAGGGGACAGATGTACAGGTAAATACAGACAGCTCAGACACTGTCCTGCACCCTTCTGCCTGCAAGGCAGAACCACATGAGCTTCACTCCTTTGGAAACTGAGCTAAAATACATATTATACCCCCAATATTATTTACTGAATAAACGTACCTCTTCCTCCTAAGGAATTGTTCTTTCTGCTCTACTAACTTCTAAAAAAGGAAATATGATAATTCAAATCTATCAGTTGAATCTAGAATGATAAAGTTGTGAAAGGCATGAAAAAATGCAAGGCAACTTCCCCAGAACATTGAAGGGACGCAAAGGAGCTGTGTTTCTCCTGCCACTGCACAATCTCTCCGTTCCCACATCACACAGAAATGCTGAGGCCATGGGGTTGCCCCTCAGACTCAGATAAGGTCAATATTTATCTCTGACCTCAGCTCTGGCACAGTTTTGCTACTTGCACCACCCTAAATTTAGCTTCATAAGCCTCAATACAAAGTGCACTGTCAATACTCACAAATCCCTCTGCCACCTTTAAGGAGTGAAACAAAAACAATCAAAACCTTTACAAAAATATTTAGCTAGATAATAACTCCACAAACTTTTATGACACAGCATTTACCCAACTAATAACTGGCTTTAGAACAAAAGGCCTCCTATTACCTCACTATTTATACAGAGAGGATAAATCTGACAGGACAGAAATGCCTATTTGGGGCCTGCCATTTACTTAATAAAGTCATGGCATGAGGTACAAGCCAAGGATTGACCACTTCTAAAAACCAGGAGCCATCTGTCACACACCAACATCCTCCTGCAAGTGCTCCAAGGGCTTTAGGAGCATCTCTAGTCATACCAGGGCACAGTTGTGAAATTTTCCATTCCACTTCACAATGCTCCTGATTTTATGGGAAGTTTAAGCCCATAAATAATCATTTTGCAGAATAAGGAAAGAAAAGAAAATGGATCTTTATGCAATATAAATGTGGTTTGTGTAATCTGTAAAAAGAGTAAGATTTCAGTTTTTGTAATGCAGTCCTTTTGGGCAAGGATCAAGTTTAACTTGAAAAGTGAAACAAGTTACATGATTCCCACATAACAATAAAACTAAAATGTATAAAATGGCTAAAGAATTGTTTCCTTAATTTTTTTATCCATAATAATAACAAGTCAATTTTTTCTTTTTTTTTTTTTCTCTTTACTCCCCCTCCTCTGCCATAAGCTCCTGTGTGTTTAAAGTTAAAACAATGACAAAGACATTTGCAGGAAAATCAAAGTGCTACAAACCAAGGAAGGTCAAAAGTGTGACGTCAGAACTGAACTTTACTCTACAATGACACCTTTTACACCTCACTATCACACTTCAACACACAGGTTGAATGTATTTTACCTGTTTGTTTTTCAGTGTAATACCTGGTAGTTTTTTAAAAATGTACAGATCTCCAGGGTCCTCTTCAACCTCAACCACTGTGATGGGCACACAGTAAGTCTGGAGTCCCAAAAGAGATCAATCAGATTTTTTAAATTTCAGGAAAATTCTAATATTTTTTCCCATCATCGAATCACTTTGTGAAAGAAAACAAAAATTTGCTTGTATGCCCATATCTAGACACTGAATAACTTCAGAATTGGGACAGAAGCTGATTTCTTAATGATGCTTAAATTGGAGCTTTTTGCCTTCTTTGCTTTTCTATACTAGCTATTACATTTTGAAACAAAAAATGAGAGTATATAAATACTCACTATAAAAACGCAAACCAAATAGAATCACTAGATATTTCCAGGGGTATAAAAGTAAACAGAAAAAACTTACAGGTTGATTTCTGCATCATCAATTTCCTAATTTTAGTTAAAAATTCCAGTACCTCCTGCCACCACCCCTCTTCCTTTGTGGCATTGATCAAAAATAGGAGGGATTTTAAAAAACTACTTGATGGCTCATAGTTATTAGATCTACATGGTTCACACTATGGTTTTCTCATCCTTGAGTGAACCTTTCTGGAAGCAGGCTAATAAATGTCTTTCCCAAAAAAGCTCCTGAAAAACTTTCTTATTTCAAAACAGCCAGAGCTTCTGATAATACCACAGATAACACCATGCTGGTCATAATTTTATACACAACTTCTGTGTATATACACAACTTCTGTGAATTCAAACTGTGTCATTTGAAACTTTGAAAGGTCTAAGGATGCAGCCTATTTTCAAGTTACCACTCTGAAAAACTACATCAGACACCATAAATCAAATAACTCAAGAGGCTTAATGGTGTCTCTGGGCTCCCCAGCAGGGTGCTGAGGCACTGGGCAGATGCTAAAGCAGCTCCTGCCTTCAGTCAGCTCGGGTAACAGCCCTGCTGCAGCAGACAGAACTAAACTCATTTAAAACCTTTTACCACAGCTCTGCCATTCCAGACACACGTCATCATGGCCATTAGGGAATTTCAGAGAGCTCCAAGTTACCCAAATCTGCACAGTGCCATGGTTTTGTGCTGAGCTGTAGCATGAAAGGCCCTGGATTTGGAAAGCAGTAAGCTCCAGATCAACACAACCTGTGGAAATGTTTCAGGGGGTATGACAACATGAGGACAACATGCTTGGGTTATTGAGCACCTGATAACTAAGGGCTGATGATCTTACACCTCAAGCATGTGTTCAGTGATTCCCCTTTATGGCATCACTCCAAGCTGATTATGTACAGTGACTGCCAAACACAAAATATGTGCCCAGTGAAACTAAAGGATTGGTCAGAAATTACAGAAAAAGTTGATGCACTTCATCAGTCTGACACATTGCATACAGAAGAACATTTTTTTTAAAAGGAGACTATTTTGTCTGGAAGATGCTTTCTACGAAGTGCCACTCACTATGCCCCTTGACTGTGGTGGTTTTTGTGGCAATAATATAAACTTATGGTCATCTTGATTTGATTTTTTTTTTTTTAAGACAACCTATGCTTTCTTGCCCCGAAGAGCCTAAATTCCCAAAACATCTTCCTTAAAATCTGGGATTAAACTGAAAAAGTGCACAAGGAATCACATAAGCTCCAACCTTTTTGGAAGTTTCAGACAGGCTTTTTTTTCTCCACTCAGAGACAACTTGTGAGCTGCATTTTATAATATCATGATAGCAACGGCTACTTAAGTGGACAGATTGACAGATAAGAGAAAACAAAAATATTTTTCCTTTCAGAAGACACCAGTCTGCACTTGGACAATAGCAAAAGCCTCTGCCAAGCAGAAACAAGTTTAGAGGTCAAAACCTAGTGCCAGTATTGCTATCTTGAACAATAATCACTGTATCCAAAGAATGCCTTTGCTGCTGCATTAATATTTCTTCTGTGAGGAAGGAAAAATGAAGATTGAACCTCATAGGATTGCCAGATGTCCTGTATAATTAAGAAGTTGTGTTCCAGTGGCCAAATCTATAGCCTTATGAAAAGCCTTTATGGTACGACTTTTCCTGCATTTCTGAAGTAACTGTTGTTTTTCCAAACACACAAGAGTCAAGGCATCCAGAAGAAGTGGTTATTATGAAGATAAATTGTACTTTCCATGCACAGTTAATCTGCATATGCACACTTTAGTTCTCTGACATCGCCCAAGATTTTAGCATCTAAACTCTGGCAACCCTAAGACATTTCCAAATTTCCACAGACAAAGAAAGAGTCTGTTTCAGCTCCAGATGTGATTGTGACTAAGGAGCTACTTCTGACCCCCCTGCTCTCTCCCACTGACCTTGGCAAAATACTTGTAAAATGGGACTCTTTATATTCATGAGCTGCCCTCTCAGAACTGGTTCATCACTGCATCCTCAGTCTGTACACAAAATGATTACTGGGGGCAAAAGATGCAAATTTGACTTTTCTGATATTATTAACACACAAATGTTGAACCAAATTGCTACAGGCTGGTAGGAAAGAAAAGAAGTCAAACTGCTGAGAAATCAGCATCTTACATAGCAAGCAGACACAAGCTGTCATTCTGAAAAACAGAGTTTGCACTGATGTAGGCAGGAAAAGCTGTGAGATGGTTTCTCATGGGTTAAAAAATTTAAGAGGACAGCGGAGTAAATGACAGAAATTGCCTGCCACAGAAGAAGAGACAGCTTTTCAACTAGATATTCATTTGACTTCATCTGTTTAAACCTAAATCTTCAGAATATATGTCAAATGATGAAACCTTAAAAAAATACATATCTCAAGAGACTCTTATCATCTATGTAAAGCTGTCAGTCACCTGTGACACTGTGAAACTACTGTATAGAAAATTAACTCAACCTTTAATCAAAACAAAGAAATGCTGAGATTCCTCATATTAATGTTTTAATAAATTCAATCAACCCATTTAACTTTCTTATATATGCTGTGCAAGCAGTAGACCAAATTTTTTTTAGTATTGTAAAGTGCAAAGTAAACCCTTAGAAGTTATGAATAAAGTAATAAAAGCTCTAAAATTAAAAAAAACTTTTGAAGCAACAGGATGAATCCCAAACCCTCAATATATATGCCTCTTAACTCTAGAAAATGTGAGTTACTGGGTTTCTCAAATGGTACAAGCAGAGTAATAGAGCCTGACTCAAGACTACTGCAGTTTCATATGGAGGTGACTCTGCCCCTGCTCTCTGGGACATTTTCCTAAGCATTAGGGCCCCTCAGACACAACCATTAGACAATTAGAGTGGCTCGAGCTGCTACTTTACAAATGCTCCAACAGAAGCATCTCAGTCTTTTTAAAAACCAAAATACTTCAAGTTATCATCCCTCAGAGATAATACACAGGGAATGTCTAACTGCACTGGAAATAAAAGCAAATCCACGGGCAATTACTGCAGAACAGCTGATGTACCATAAACCAGCCAAGCCATGGCAACACACCCACCCACACAGCTACATGATCATGGGATAAAAGGTTAACTTAGACCATTTTAGAGCAAGAAAACAATTTAGTATTTCTTTCTATTCCACACTTTCAGGGTGATCTCATATGTTCCTTACTGTAAACCTTCCAAACTGTGATGCAGATTAATTTTTCTAATGTGTTTTTTACGATGATGTTTAAAACAACATCTTCTCCAAGACAGATGAAAGCATTATGATAAATACTTTAAAGACAAAGACAGAAATACAATTGACATAGACTGGTTAGCAGCATAACAATGCTGTATCAGGCAAAGATGCTTTGTCACTCACTTTTTACAACCACAAAATGACCTTCTGTCACCATATTTTCAACTCTGAAACAAAACAAGGCATAGCTCTTAAAGCTTCATCAACTACAGAATGTCTCTAATTACCAACACTGATTATTTTCACTGAACACATCCAGGCTGTACCTGGAAAAGAGAAAAATGATAGCTGGAAAAGGAAAGGTTTTATGATAATCCTTTCCAATGGAAGAGATTTGAGGGCTGTTTATATGGTAACATTTCAGGCAAAACTGCAATGCATAGATGCAGGTTTCTCAAATGCATCCCATGCTTTACTGCACTTAAAACTCCAATATTTGAATTGAAATATATCAAAATCACAGCACCACTGCCACGTGCTGCTGTGTTATTAACAAAGATTTCGATTCATGACTGGCAGAACTGGTTCTGTTGCAGCTGAACAATTGATGAGCTGTCACATTCCTTTTTGGTGATGTGTTCGAGCAGTTCGTCATCACTCACTCCAGCAACCGGAAAGCGTTTGTCAAAATTCCATGGAGAAAATGTATCTGTGGAGCTCTCAGCCACACGAGGTAGACTCCAGTTTGATGCAATGGTTATGTTTGGGAAATATCATGCTAATGTGTGTGTCTAAATAGAAAAAGAAACAAACACTCCCCATGTCAAAACACTGAGACGTAGTGCTAAGGGACTTGCAGATGGGCAAATGAGGTAGAAATTTTGTCTGCCTGGAAGGATTATAGCAAGTGTGGGCTGTCACACTTGAAAAACAACAGATCAGGCCCACAGAAAGAAGAGAGTGCTCTGCTGCTTTATTGTTCAGGGTACAGCCCCAAAATTGCAGACCACAGTTGAAAACTGCTCAGCCATTTTTCTTTTCACTTCCTCTGCTTTTGGTATAGTGCCTCCCATGATAACACCTGAATATTCACACACATTCTTACACAATTAGTAACAAAGTGCTTGCAAAATATTGCAGTGCTTTACTGATCAATACCTCAGATTAAAAAAAAAATTAAATTATCTTCCTAAATTTGGATGCCTAACTGAAGGTTCAGTTTCTTTCACAACTTAGACTTCAGCCACTCAAAGTAGGATTGATGGACTTCAGTTACAGCTGCTGGTTCCTGTTACTGCAAAACAGATCCACATTCACAAAACACAAAGCTAACAAATAACAAAACTGAAACACACACAGGCTGTTAGGAACCACGCGGGAATAACAAGATTTTAGTGAAATGCCAAGGATCTCACACACACAAAGAAATTTTGGTGGCAAAGTTAGAACAAAATTCAGTTCTCCAATGTAATGTTTAACTGTCTCAAGCCTAAGTACATCTCTTTTTTTTCTGATCTCCAACTCAATTCTTTACACTTACTTGTGGTCACAGAACTGGGAACTACATTGAGAAAACATATCAAAACAAATCTCTCATTGCTCACTGTGTTGTACCAAAAATTTCAGGAATTGGAGGGAAAAGGGGGACAGAAGAGGTGTATGGAATTATATATTTAGAAGTGGCAAAATCATAGGCACGGTATTATTTAATTTTTTTAATCCTTAAGAAACACAGCCCATTTTACCTTTCTTGTTGCTACTCCCTAGTTGTTCTCAAGGCACACCAAGACTCTGAAATACCACCACTTGTCATCACAGTGATGGAGTGACAGGCCAACAGACCCAAGCCATTGGAGCAGGGAATGGCAGAAGTCAGGTTAAGGTTTCTTTTTCTGGTGAGTATTAGATATCACCAAGAGCCCTTCTCAAGAACTCTTGCAGCAGAGGGAGATAGTGTCATCCAGGTTCCTGATGTTCCTCAAGAGGCTCAAATTTCAGCATGTTCTCTCAAATACAAGATTTACAGCCTCAGCCATTCAGTATTAATCCAGACCCACCCCATCCCTCCTTATTCCAGTTTCATTCTTCAGCAATCTCTAGCTATGTTTACTCACCAAAGCCTCCTTGTCTAGCATGTCAATCTCATTACTACTCCAGACATAAAATTATCCCACCCTCATTCAAGCTCAAACCTCCATTTGAGCCTCCTCTCCTTCAGTCCCAAGTTCTTCCCCTCTGCTTGCCAAAACGTTGGACTTATTTTCTTCTCCACACCCACATCCCGTTCTTATCCCTGCTGCAATCAAATCAGGCAAGACAAGGCAAGGGAGAGACAAAGCACAGAGGAAACTGTTCTCCTGTTCACTTCTGGGGCACAGCCCAAGCTCAGAGAAGAAACTACAGGCCAAGTCTGCTTCAGATCAGATCATACACATTGTGATTAAGTCTCCAGGTACTATGTTACAAAGATGAGAGAAAATGGAGCATATGCAAAAAAACATTTTTAAAAATACAGCTACTCTGAGAGCAAAACTTCAGAAAGAACACCCCACACATCCTTGCCATAAAGGCCATTTCTGTTCAGCTTCCAGTCTTGTCCTGCAATAGAGGACTTTGACACAATATTCAAACCAATGAAGGAAAAAGAAAGAAATAAAAAGGTAAATTTAGTCCATGTGCCAATTTAGTAGCTTTCAGTTTGGAAAAGGGAGGCAAATACAAATTAGATTATAATTTAGAAATCAATTTACTAATCAATTTTGGCTAGACAGGCTTAACAGAAGCTTGACTTCCCTTCAGACTCCTTTATCTAACATAACAAATGTGACCTCCTATGTGGAGAGGTAAAAAACCATACAAACATTAACTCAAATACATCTAGGTTCAGGCCAGGTTTCACATTTTCATGATCTATGGCATTATGTAAAAATTAGCTTTATATGCTTGTATTTTGAGTTGCTCGAAGGGACTCCATGCACTCCTACTAAAAAAATACACAAAGTAAAAGCAACTTGTGGACCTACTGTATATCCTGTAATTCTTGCTGTCACACACCAGCTGCCCCTATCTTTGGCATTCCAATCAAACCACATTCTTCCAGCTCCTCAAATTCCTGATAACTGGTAATTCAGGTGGCAAAGTGGAGGGAGCACAACCTTCTCGAAATCCAAGCAGACTGTAGTAGAGAGATCTTTATTATCTACAAACTTGCAGTTCCTTCAAAAAATTCTCACAAGCTGGTTTGATGTAAGACTCAAAGTAGCAGTGTTGTTTCCTCCCCAAAACATCTTTCTCTGAAATGAGTCCTTTAACATTTGTTATGATTTCTACCAATTTGCTGCTATGAAAGTCGTAATTATTGGTCAACAATTCTTTAGAGCTTTCTTGGAAACTTTTCATTAAATGACTTGCATTGGCCAACTTGCAGTCAGCAGGGACCTAACCAAATTTAAGTAAAAGGCTGAACATGACATTCATCAGTTTGGGTGGTTTTTCCTCAAGTGTCTTGCGAACCTTGGGTGTGCATTATCTGGTCCTGAGAGTTTGCTGCTCTCCTGCTAGCAAATCTATTTTGCAACACTTAAATTTGACTTAAAGCCCCTGAAACATTGCCTGTAAACTTCCAGCACAGGCATTTTCTCCAGATTCTCCCACAATTAATTTCCTCAAAACCAATATTTTCTTTACCTGCTGTGGCCTCATCTTGTATGGATGGTTCCTTCTGTTTCTGAGAGTCTGCTAGTTCTATAGGCATTCTAGGAGGCTTCAAGCTTCTAACGCATTTGTACAAACACTATTAATTTTTTAGTATATCTTCTACAAGCTGATAGATTATTTTTTATCTGCTTTGAATTATTACATTTATTCTGTCTGTTCTAAATACAATTATTTTAAGAATACTTACTTTTGCTATGAGCCCTTTTTAGCATCCTCTTTAATCATGGCATTTTTCTTTTTATCTTTACATCTTGTTCTGATAAATGGCATGCATTTGCCTCAAGTCTCCAGTGTGATGTCTTGGAACAGTCCTGATCTTGCCTGCAGGGATTCTATTTCATTTACTTTCCGCTTTTATTTTAAAAGTTTTTCTGAGCCCAGGTGTAACAGATATTTTGCCTTCCACTTCTCCAACACAAATTCTGAATGATCATTGACACTGCCATCATTATTATAAGAAATGTAGAAATGTTCTCTGATAGCTATTTTGAAGGAGAGCCTAAATATCTTCCTCAGGAAGAAGTTAACACTTGTGTTTCCTTTTCCGATTGGCTGCTCCAATAAACAATCATTGATGTTATCTAAACATTTCATCCCAGCACCCACCTTCATGCAAAATCTGCACAATCCACATAAGGATATGCCTAATTCATGTAGCTTTAGAATTTTTAAGGTACCATAAATGCAAGACCTCAGAGGGGAGAGAAATCTTCAGTTAAAATTAATATTGATACTACCTCCAAGTCTTTCAACCTCCAATAATTTATAATTATCTGGATTCTTCAGATTTGTGAGATTTTCACTATTCCTAAAAGTGGCAACAGTGTTCTTTATTTTGTTCAGACTCAAACTATACTAGTGTGTTATTTCTACCCATAACATCACTCTCCATTTCTAACTTTCTGAACAAAGCCTGGTGTAAGGGACTATCCAACTTCTTAAATCCTACACCATAAATCTAGAGTACTACTGATGCAGTGAGGAATTTTTACAGACCTTGGAAAGATATTTTTCTGTTACAGAGTGTTACAGACCATCTCTTAGTGGTCCAGTCCATCAAACAGCTGCTTCAACCCTTATAATAATGAAGATATTAACAAGCAGCAAAAGATCCAAGCCTCAAAAGAGATGTCAGTATCCTCCTCTGATGGAGGAGAATGACATCTAGCAAGGACCTTGGTGTGGCAAGGTTTTGGTAGCAGGGGGCCACAGGGATGGTTTCTGTGAAAAGCTGCATGTGTGCAGCTTATTCATTCTATATGTACATATAATTTTTGAAGAATTCAGTCATTGATATTGAAGGCTACTAATACTGCAGTCAGAAGGCACTGCAACACAGAGTTAAAGCATATAAACATTTTCTTCTAAAATTCACAAGATTTCATCAAGATGCTGAGGTAAACATCAGAGCAAGTAGAAGTTTGTGCTGTGTTATCAGAAGTATTCGGGTTTCAATGATATTTAAAGGCACAATGCGACTTGAACACAAGTTGCTCTGATTGCTGTGCTACAGCATGAGAAAATGTTAAAGGCATCTTAAATGCCTCTTTCAGAACACTAAACATTTATTCTGCTCCCACCACCTTCTGAAACACAGATTTAATATGTGCTGATAAGTTTACACTAACACAATGAGCTAACAGACTGTTCCAGGTTCCTGGTTATAGCAATAAGGGTCTGGTTTTTTGCAAGTTTAATCCCATGAACAGAAAGATGGGATATGTAATGAAACGTGGCCTATTTCTACAATGACAGGAGAGTTATGAGCAGTCATTAAAGGTGCTGAGATGCTTCCAGCTCATTCACAAAGCTAGCAAGGAGCATGCTAGAAAACTAGAGAACTATAAGCTAAAAAGCCCAGGCAGCACTAGCTGAGTAGCCACTGAGTGGCTGGAGTTCAACATTGACTCAATACTTAAATATTTGCTCAGCTCCTTTCCCAGGATTCACAGCCTAAGAAGAATTATGTGCTACTGCAAACATGCCCTCAGCAGTACCTGCACTAGTTAGCTGTGTCTACACAAAACTTCACACCAACAGGTACAGTCTTCCAGGATAATTCTGCTTGCAAGGAGCCTCAAGGGGTCACAGAGTCACAGTGTGTCAATAGCAGACGTTTTCTATGAAAGAATAAACGTTATCCCGTATCCCCGTCTCACCTTGGAGTGGTTGCCAACTTGATTTCCCTTGTGATAAGTTCCATTTCAAGCCTCATTTCTCTCAGGGTTAGAACTCCAAATGTTAATGAGCAGTTAAGCTGTTACACCAGGGATGGAATTCCCTTTGCAACTGCTGTTACCCAAAGTAGGATGACAACCATTGACATCCCAAGCAGTTCAGGAACAAATGATGTACACCACATAAGACAACCAATAGTTTTTGGCCAAGAGGAACAGTCAGTTTCTGGAATAAGGCAAAGCTACAAGAGCAGAGAGAGAACAAACTAATATTTCAAAAAATATGCTGTGAATCTACTCTAGAAACACCACATAAAACACCTGGACTCAAAAAAGCACACAGCAAAAGAAAATCACAAAATGAAGCCTACATGTCCAGACTGCCTCCAAAAACTGCACCATGCATTAACATACTCAGCTGAAACTAATTCTTTCAGCCATACCTAGCTTAGGTAAAAACCTTGCCCTATTTTTGGCAGCCATATGTTAACTATCCCTTACAGAAGTGTTTATTCTGGGCTACAGAGATAAAAATCCTCTTCAGGACTTATTTACAAATATATTTGATTTTTAACTTTATAAATGCACGCTGTTAGTCAACTTTTCTGTTAATAGCCTAATACATGCTAACCAAACCCAAGGTGTATCTGTTGAAGTTTCCTAAATTTTCAAGGTGTTTCTGAAGACAAAAGCTGCCCAACTTTATATCTGGAATAAAAGCAAAAGTCAAATGAAATTTAGGAAGAAGACATTTATAGGATCAAAGATCAAACATATATTTTCCTAATCTTCATATCAACAAAAATAAAACCTCACTGATAGCCAGTTATCAGTGGGAGATTATTTAAGTTCCAGCATCTCATACTAGCATACACATCTTCACAAATTTTTATATTTCCATATTTAAAAAATCCAGCAAATAAGTCATCAAAAGTTTATAAAGAGTCAGCATGGGTATTCTTGCAAATCTAGAGACAAATACTTCTCAATTTGTCTATTATAAATCTACAGAGAGCAGGTTATGGATCAGGGCCCAGTTACAGGTTCACAAACAAACAGAACATACAGGATGGTAACTAAGAAACCTGAGACCAGAATGGTTGTTATAGGCTGTACTGCAATTAAGAAATATAATAAAAGCCTGTTGCTTTGTCTCAATTTAAAATAATTATTCTTAAGTCACAAGTGTCCTTAAAAATGTTATTTTACTGTTTTATTCTCTTAATTAAAGAAGAGGTTACAGTAACTGCCTAAACTGTTTAACAATTTAAAGAGCTTCATTTAAAAAAATGACTGTAGAATTTAAATTTATTTTGTACAGTATCCCAGAGCAGCATTTTGAAATTGGACTGTTATAAGATCACAAGTCATAAAAAATGAACAAGGAAACAATGACCTTTTCTGTCTATAGACCTGTATTTTGGGACCTGCTGTGACTGCTTTTTGAACTTGGTGACAATGAAAGAATAACTTTTGGAATAATACATTTCTTCACAAAATCTTTAAAAATTTGTTCTCTGTGAACAACAGCAGAATAAATACTTGCAAAAACCCAAACTGTATGTACAAGGTGCATCCATTTCTCTGGAATTACGTAAAGACAGTTGAGGTAAATCCTACTGATCTCACAACACCAAATCAACAACATTCTCCTGCAAAAAGAAACCAATGTAATACCGTGGTATCTTAGCACAGTTGGTGGATTTTTCTGCTCTTCTTTTGTCTCCAGAGGTTTTCCACAAGAACATCTGCTATCATTGGGCAGAATTTTGAGTTGCATCAGCCTGAGACAAAAAAATACTAATGGCAAATAGTAAACAACCTTCAGGAAACAGAAAACCTGTGTATTACTGCAATATATTCAGAATATAAAATCTCATGAAGTTTGCTATGCCAAGAGGGTTTCTAAAGCACCTTAAAATAATTTTTAAATCAATCACTTATTGTCATTGCTACAGTGAACTCCTGATTGTTGCAAATTCTGCCCAAGGAACTAGTCAGCAGAAAGTTAAACACATTGGAGTACTTTTTTACAGCACAAGAACCAGATGCCATTAGCATGGGCTAGGAACAAGGCAGACCAAACCAGAGAGAGACAGTTCTTGCCCAACAGGGAGGAAGCAAACTGCTTTATCAAAGGATGCAAGGAGCTCAAATGTTTTCAAGAGAAAACGGGACAAAGGAAGAAAGGTCGGTACATTGCAAAGGAGACTGAACAGCACTCACAACTAAAGAACTGAACCACACCAGAAAGTCCCCCAAGGTGAAAACAGGTGGAAGTTGGGAGAGTGTGGGAAGGTGGTATGGGAGAAAAGAAAGAGTATTATATGTGATCATATTTTTATCCTTCCATTGGCTTCTGATTACAGCTATTTTCTTTTCCCCCATGACCTTTAATGCACTTAATTGCACATTAGCCCTTGCGATGGACGGGAAGATGATAAGCAGCAACTTGTGATTATAGTTTTTATTGATTTTTCCCTTGGTGTGCTGCTTCTAGAGACACTGTAGTAGCAGGCAGATGCACTGGACAGACAGAAAAAGTTCTAACACACCCTTTGGCCCCAAAAGTCTTTAATATGACATCTTCAAGCCAAGGAGGTAGAAGATATTTAACTGTTATGAACAGATGTTAAACTTGACCTTAGACAAAGATCAGAGATTGGAGACAGAATATTAAGATAAATGAAATTTTAATCTGAGCTATTTTTATGTTTTAATACTACTAAAACTCAGAAGTAACTTCACCATTTGTTTAATGGTGAAGTTTGTTTAAGAGCAGTTTACTGAATTAAATGTCAATTCCTAAGTCTGACACTCCTATTGAAAGCTGAAAAAATATCTTGTAGTAAGAACGTGGCTAAAGGGAGTAGAGAAGCTACCCTGTGAGGAGAGGTTGGGGGAGCTGGGCTCACCCAGGCTGGAGCAGCAATGGATTTCTGGCTTTGGGAGGAAAAGTCCTGCTAGTGTCTAACAGGAGGCCATCACAACAACAAAGCCAGGCTGTACTCGGTGGTGCAGAGTGTGAAGATGTGAGGCAATGCTGAAACAAGGAGCTCAGTCCAGAGGCAAGGAAAAAAATGTCTCACTATGAGGGCACACAAGCAGGGAGACAAGGTTAAGGCAGAACACCCAGAGAAGCTGTGCTGTCTCCAGCCATGGAGGTCCTCAAGGCAAGAGTGGGTAGCACAATACAACAGCACAGGATACATAAAAGGTGGATGGAGACTTCAGGATTGGCAAGACCACCACCACAGCCACATTCAACCTGGACCTTATTTAGCTTGACCTTTTCACCTTTATACTTGCTAATATCCTCCTATGTCCCACAGGCACTTTTTTTTTTTTTTTGCTTTAATCTAAGTTTATTTGGAGCACTTGCTCTTGGCTTTTATTTCATTCTGAAAGTTGCTGCTTCTATTTTTCAACCTGAAGAGGAGATTCTATGCTTGTTGTTTTTCTCCCTGCCCTATTATGCCATTCAGTACTGCTACTACAAAAGCTTCACTTTTTGGCCTACCATGACTGCAGTCCCACTACTTTAATGAAAAGATTTTCATACAAAGAGGTTTTGCTACAGGTAATTTCTATTCATTATGGGTGTGCTGCGAGTATATTCAAGTACAAAAAAAAATTTGCAAAGGTATTTTAGCCAGCTCCACTCCAACTCTATTTGATACAAAGGCATGCAGTAAAATATTCCAAGAGTATCATTCCAGTTTTTCCAAATGTATAGACTCTGGCCAAAAATCTCTAAGTAAATATGTTTCGCTTAAACTGGAAATTGTAAGCCTGCTTTTGTTTCTACCAGTTCTATTTACAACCTTGAGATGAGGTATGTGAAAGCTTCATGCTATGACACAGGTTTCTTTTAAATTCTCATTCTAACTGTGCTGCAGAAAAGCAGCAAAGCAGCTTCCCCTTTAAAGCAAGAGCAAAGAGAATATATACCCCCTCCTTATCATCCCCTGCAAACGAGATACTGTGGCATATGCAACAGAAGATACAGCTGCTAATCAAAATAAAATATATTTAAAAAAAAAAATAAAAAAAGGAGCAAGGCATTGCAAACAGTACGTACGCTTATTTAAAGCAGTAATCTCTTTGGTCTAATCTAGTTACATACTTTCGTCTTTTCTAAGAGTCTGCCCACAGCAGATAAACACACAAACCTTCTTGTGCTGCACCAACTGACGTCAGCAGTCGCTTAGGAACCGCGTTTGGTGCAAAAGTGGTAGTACCGAAACTATGTTTACAATTGAAAAAGAATGAAGTATGCAGGGCTCACCAGAGCCTTGGGAAAAGAGACACACATTTCTAAATGTAAACTACAAAAGAGCTGCTTGAAAAATTCACTGGGCTTTCTGAGATATATTATCTGTTTAAGTACCTTTATTGCTCTATGTAGTCACCAAGATTTATTTCTTATATTTTCAATGGTAAAATTTTCACCCTGCCCAGAAAAAAAAAAAAAAAAAAAAAGAGTAGTCGTCAGTTTTGTCAGTTTGGAATGTCAGCTTTGAGCTTCTTTCACTTCTGTATAATCTGTGAATGAAAATTCAAATCCAGCGACAACTTTATTGGGTAACTGTTTACAGGGACAAAGCCCTGTTGTTCCCACAGTGAGAAAACAAAAGATGCCACAAAACAAGCTGCACCAATAGAAATAACCATCCCATCACTATTTTCTAAGTAGTCAACTGTTTAGGAAGTCTAGTATTTAAGGAACTTAGAGGCGCTGTATTTTAAATAACTCAGTAGTATTTAAAATAACTCAGTAGAAAAATTATTTAGAAGACCCTGAAAAATAAACAACAGATGCAAAGCTGTTTGAGACAACTTTCCAAATAACCTGAATTTACAATTACAGAATTTGAATTTTGAAAAAAATTGTGTGTGAAAACTCTATGCACAGGCTTACTTATTAGTCCAGTGTAATTTACAAGTAAAGCTCAAATTCTAAATAGCCTGATACCTTCCATTCCATAAAGTTTCTAACCACATCTGGAAATGTTTTGAATGAGAAAAAAAAATTGCGAAAAGTTTTTAAAATGGCATTTAAAGTGCTAGATACATGTATTAGACTTCTAGTACGCATTCTCAGCTCCAGTCTATGGAAATGAAGCAGTTTTCTCATCAGAGCTGGCCCTAATAGGAATGCACTGTAATGTTAGACATCATAACAGAGGGAGTCTGTATCCTGTGTGCTCACATTCCTCCTGCTGGCTCTGAGAACACATGAAGGAAGAAGCTAAAACTCAAGTGGTCAAAAAAAGGACACTGCAGAGAAGAACACAGAATAATTTGAGTCAATATTACAAAATCCAGAATGCTTATTTTTGTATTCTTTTGACAGATATCCAATATGAAACCCCACATTCAGCAGTCCCTCTCAACCCCTGAACTGTAATTATTTACTCAGACCTGAGAGATGGTGCGTGCATTTATCAGGTTTTTGCTGCACAAATCTCCAATCAAAAAGCAAAATAAAAAACAACAAACAAAAACTGCACAGAAAGAGAACATAGTCTGCCTAACAACCATTACCATAAATTTAGGAAGGCTAACTGGAATATATGTTATATCAAATGGAAGTGATCAAAATCAGGAACAACCCCCCTTTACTTCACCAAAAAACCCCACCATCCACATGCAAAGGGGAAAACTACAGAAAAGGCAGTAAACAGGGGTAAAGCTCTTTTTAAATACTTAGTTCCTGACACGCAAAGAATTTTACCCATTCTCTAAAACCAAAACAAGCAAAATGTGCAAGTAAAACCAACTTGATCTGAAGCAGATAATGACTGATTTTACTCATCTCAGTATTTTTTGGTCTTTTATCAGGAGCAGGAGAAAGCTCTGATTCCAATTTAGGGGTGATTCCAATGCACCCCTAAAGAATATTGTCTCTGGACAGAGGGGCAAGAACAGCTACATGATCCCAAACTGAAACATTTCAACACCACCCAAAGGTCTAAGTAGTTTATCTGGAAATGAAGCAGAGTTATCTGAAGAAAAAAAATGACTCTGCTAAACTCAGCAATGCCTTACTTATTGATCCAGACAGAGTTCTGAAATTGCCTCAGCTTGCTTTCTGATTTATATCCCTCTACCTGGGCTCTAAGTCAACTTTTCCAGAATTCTGAATTTACCTCCCATCACAGCTCTCATCATGACAGCTGAAAACTGAGTTGCCAATCTTCTACCACCCCCGGAAAACAAAGCATCACTTTCCTGCTGCTGTATCTGGGACCAATCAAGGTGCTGAAGGGAACAACTTGCTGTTCAAATTGAGACTTTTGAGGGGCTACAGCACAGTTCAACTCTGCTTCCATGGACAGCAACAGCAGGAGACACTGTTCTCCCAGGTCTGGCAAACCTCCCAAAGAAAGACTTTCAGAAGCCACCTGGATAACCTTTTCAATATGGCTTGGGATAGGAGGGAAAGAGCAAGAAACAAATGTCCAGTTGTTACGAAAAAACAACTGTGCCTGTGCACTAAGCACAGACTACACAGAATTCTAGTCAGAATTATGCTCCCACAGTGACAGCTTTGTGACCCACAAAGAGGTAAGGCTTACTGGGGAATTATTTTGTTGTTCTAATAACTGGTCTTGGAAGTGGCCACGTTTTAAATAAGTGAAATAAGTGTCTTTTTCCTTCTTCACCCTCTCCTTTTTAAAGGTTAGCTAGTTAATTTTAAAACAAACAAAAACATCACCTCACTGCTCAAACAGATGACAAATGCCTATGAGCAATGTAATAAATTATGAACATAAAAACCATCTTATCTGCCAGCAAAATGTGAACTTGGAGATACAATGAGGAACATTCTTACCAACACAAGTTCCATTTCTTAGAGTGGGGCAAAAATAATTCTGAGCATCAGAAAAGAGTGAGGAAAATGAGTGGTAAACAATGTTAAATCTTCAAGCTTTCTGGTCATTTAGTGAAAAGAAATTCTATGAAAACTCATATTTTGCTTGAAAAGCAAACTTCTTTGCTTCATCCTTTTATCTGTCCATTTTACTACTCAGAGCTCCACAAGAATAGACTGTGACCTATCCATTTATTGCTGAATAGATAGAACACAAAATAAAATACCAGTGAGACAACTTTCTTTTACATCCCAGCAGCAGCAGTGAATCAGGCCTCATGCCAGATCAAAACTTGTACAAGCTCATCCTCCAAAGAATGGCCATTACCATTCCTATCTAGTAGCCTACTACACTGAAAAAGAAGTTGTAGACTCTGCAACAAATGCACAGAGCACCAAAAAAAAAAAAAAAAACCAAAAAAAAAAAAAAACCAAAACAAAAAAAAAAAACACCAGCCAATAAATAAGTCAGTATTTCATTTATATTGGTGCTTTCATTGCTAGACAGCTCGTTTCCAGAACTGGTAAAGACTGAGGAGCAACAAATTAAGTCCTTATAACATCTCAGGAAATACACTGTCATGTCTCACTACATAGAAGAGCATTCATGTCTCACTACATAGAAGAGCATCTTCCCAAAATTTGAATAAACATCTCAACAAGGAGTATCAGGACAATAAATACACTTTTTCAGTAAAAGGGTAAGTGCCTCTGTGAGGAGCACAAATGATGAAATCCTAAGAAATTTTGTCTTATGACTGGATTACCTGGCAGCTTGGAGTTGGATGTTTATCCTGTGTCAAATTTCACTGAAATAAGCAAAGATTTCGAAGGTACTAAGGATGAACACTTCCGGCTGACCAAGCTGAGACTGTTCAGCCTGGAGAAGAGCAGGCTGCATGGAGACTTTATAGCAAACTTCCAGTGTCTGAAAGGGGACTACAGGAAAACCAGGGAGGGACTCCATCAGGCACTGTTATGACAGGACAGGGAAAAATGGCTTCAAACTGAGAGAGAGCAGGTTTAGATTAGATATTTGGAAGAAATTCTTTACTAGGAGGGTGATGAAGCAGTGGAACAGAAAAGCTGGAAGTGTTCCAGGCCACACTGGATGGGGCCCTGAAGAACCTGGTCCAGGGGAAGGTGTCCCTGCCCATGCCAGGGGAGTGGTAGAACTAGAACATTAAGGTCCCTTCCAACCCAAACCATTCTATGATTTTAGGAATGATTGTATGACAGGAAGGTACTTGAATTAGACTAAAATGCATGCACACATACGCTATGTGCTAATATATAAACTTGTCTATATTTACATTAAGGTCTTCATTAAAGAGAGGGTTATATATCCCAAATAAATTGCCCTAGAGAAGTATGTCCAAAAAGAAGGACAGAACTGCCACTTCAGAGACAATTTGGAAAACAGACACCTGTGGTAAGGGAACAAAAATTCTCTACCAAGTTCAGATACATTTATAGAGTTATAGAATTTTTAAGATTGGGAAAGAACTTTAAAATCAAGTCCAGCTAGGTTTAGTACTACCACCACATTCACCATTAAACCAAGTCCTCAAGCACCCTAACCACATGGTTTTTCAACAGTTCCAGGGATGATGACTACACTGCTGCCCTGTTCCAATGCTTTACAACCCTCTTCATGACAATTTTTTTCCTAATGTCCAATCTAAACCTCTCCTGGGGCAACTTAAGGCCATCTCCTCTCATCTTATTGCTGGCTGCCTGGAAGAAGAAATGGACCCCCACCTCCTTTTAGGCAGATGTAGAGAGTGATCAGGCCTCTCCTGATCCTCCTTTTCTCCAGGCTGAACACCCCCACCTCCCTCAGCTGCTCCTCACAGGACTTGTGCTCCAGACCCTTCCCCAGCTCTCTGGACTCACTCCAGCCCCTCAATGTCCTTCCTGAACAGAGAGGTCCAGAACTGGGCACAGCGCTCAAGATGTGGCCTCACCAGTGCCCAGTGCAGGGGACAATCCCTGCCCTGTCCTGCTGGCCACGCTGGTGTTGACAGAAGCCAGGATGTCCTTGGCCTCCTTGGCCACCTGGGCACTGCTGGCTCATGTCCAGCTGCTGTCAACCAGCACTCCCAGGTGCTTTTCTGACACTTTTCCAGCCACTCTTCCCCCAGCCCATAGTGCTGCAGGGGTTTGTTGTCACCTGACAGGACAATGTCTTGTATTAGAATTTAACAGGAAAATAAAACAGGAAACAGGAAATTATTCTTTCAAGACTTTTTGTCTTGCATCATAAACTTTAGGGATATATTTATGGTTTAGCCTCTTGAAAGGACTACGATTTCAAGAATCAGTGCAAGTTCAGAACTAAAGCTTCAATCATGAAAGATGTTCAGAGGAAACTCAACTTGAGAGCTCACAAAAACAAGCTGGTTAGACTAGAAAAAGCTACTTATAAAAGAAATGCTGAATCAAACAGTTCAACTAATCTCTCTTCAATTAAAAAATCTATATTGGAACCTGAAAAAAACTGATGTAGGAACTTCAAACTTACTAACACCATAAGACTGAGTCACATTACCATGTTTAAACAATGTTGACTCCCACTTTCACACTGAAACCGTTTTAATTAATTGCCTCAGGCCACAGAAAATGAGCTACTACTTTGCAAACTAGAAAATTCAGTTTCCCAGTGTGTATAAATGGTTATTAAAAATTATTACAACCGCTTAAACAAAGATATTCTGTACACTTATCAAACTAGTGAGAATACGAAGCAATATGGTTTAAATGTCAAAATGCAAAAGCTGTTACTTGATTTCAATAATTTTCGATTATATTTTTGACATTGGCAATTTCAATAATATAAAAGCTTGTGTAGCTCTCTTGAAGTTAAGAGATTTCAGTGTGAATACACAGGAAATTTTATAGTATTTAGTCATTAAATAAATATCTCAATTTGGGGTGGGTAAGACAGGTATTTTCTGTGAATGCTGGACATTCTAATTTTCTTTTTTTTCCTTTTATAAAATTTTTAAATTTTGGGGCAAAAGGAGTTTTTTTTAATTCAAACTTCAGAGTAAATGCTCTAACAATCATTACCAAGTAACCAGCACAGCAGAATGCAGCAATTCTTCAGACAAAAAAAAAAAAACAACTAATAAAGCCACACAAAGAACTTAAAAGAAGCTGTGGAATTAATGGCATTAACTATCATGTCAATATTCCTAATTTTCATATTGAAAATTTGAAACATTTTGAATACTTAATTGAAATTTTCTGACAAAACATTGTCTTCTGAAAGTGCCGTCTTATTTTGTCAAAATAAGAATCCTTTACAAATGTTCCAAGAAAAGAGAGACTAGAATTCTCTTTTACAAAATGAAATGTAAAAAACACAAATCTATGATAGCTTTTTTTAGCATTTTAACAAAGCAAAAAAAAAAAAAAAATCTATGAATCAAGCTATATATTATATACCAAAGCAAACACTTAAGGAGATTCTAAAGTCACTCTCTTTGATGTGTGTTTCTCACCAATAGATAAAAAGGTGACCTTTACTTTTCCTCAACTCACACAGGGCTGTAACCAAGCTAATTAATTAACTAAAATCTGCACACAGGACATTTGCATTGAGAACCAAGCCTGTAATATATAAAAAAGACAGATTTTTGACTGGAGGCCGCCAGACAGTGAGGTTTAAAAAAATAAAGCAGGGAAATCAGATTAGAATTGCCTGGTCTGGCCTGGGGGTTTATCCCTGATGGCACTGAGCATTTACAGGAAACATTGGCTAAATTCACAGAGCATTCAACTTTTGACAGTTTGTCAGCCACAACAAGGAGATCTGGCAAAATATTTAAAGTCCTGTGGGCAACTTTTCCAAATATTTAATTTATCAGAGAGATTAATGGCAGAATGGAATTCAGCACAAAATATCCACCCGTGCCCACCCAACTTCCTGAGCAGATTTCACAGGATACTATACCATTAGCAGCATTACATACAGCTGGTTTAGGGCCACCACAAAGAGGAGTCACTGTGTCCCTTTTCTTGAGATATTATAGGGTCATTTATAGCTCTTTATAGTCATTATAGGGGATGACAGCTAAGAGCCACACTCTTCAAAGTGCTTGCCAAACTGCCTCAGTCAATGAATAATTCTCAACTATTTCTTACAAAATATTTCTAATCATGTTTTCAGTTGTTCTATTTCAGCTCCTCAGTGTATTTCTGCCAACAAGCCATACTTACTGAAAACCTTACAGAGCACATCCCTGGCAGCGTTCAAGGCCAGGTTGGATGGGGTTCTGAGTATCCTGGTCTAGTGAAAGGTGTCCCTGCCCATGGCAGGGGTGATAGAAGGAGATGATCTTTCATTCTATTCCATGATTCTCTGATATTCTGGGGATTCTGGTGACAAAGGACCCTGAACATCCTTCATACTTCACACCACGTTGGCTAGAACACATTACCATGTACAATCACCACCAAACAAATAAAGCCCTAAAAATTGCTTATTGGACATTATAAAATTAAAGTGTTCTAACTCCATCTTCTGGCTAGGAATAATTGATATGGAAAATCAAAAATGATCTAGTGAAATCAGCTTGACATTAGGCTTTACTTACAAACTTCAGGCTTATGAAGTTTCCTCTTTATGTGATTAAAGCTTTCTCTCCAGTTTACTTCTCACTTCCCTCTCAGCTCTCCCAGGTTGGAGTTTGATCTTTGTCTTCATCTATGTAATCAACACTTTTGTTCATGTTTTGGTTAAAAAAATGTGTATTTAATCAAGAGAAAATTTGCTCCTTATCTTCCTGAACCTTATTTTAAAAGATAATAATAATTAGGTGATAACTAACAGTCCTTGTGTTAGGAACACATCATTAGTTGCACAATGCAAGATTTAACAATTCAGATTTCATAAAGGAATAGAGCTAACAAATCCAAACAGCAGGGCCACAGATGTTTTCACACAATTCTCTCTGATCACAAACCTTGAGACAGTAGAAGAAAACACAGAAAGTTCACAAAAGGAATAGCTACCTAAAGACATCTCTGTCTATTACTCAGCAGCTGAATTTGTTCAAAAGCTGAAATGAGACACATGGTGCTCCTGCTTCTATCTCTACTCCCAATCCCTTCTGCAAAAAAAAATTGTCTTGGTGACTTAAGGCATCTTACACTGGTGATTCTACTGAAGAGGTGACAAAATAGATAAGCAGGTAACTCTACAAAATGAACATGCCACAGACTAGGCATTATTACAAAAGTAGTAAGCAATGCACAATTGGATTGCTCAGTTCCACATTACAGAAAATTGCAAACTGGATGGAAAAGGAACTCACAGGAACAAAGTCACAGGACCTACTTGTCCCATGAAATTCAGCCTGGGCTTGAAATATTAATGAGAAACTGACATTTTCATCATATTTTCCTATTCCTTGTTTTTCACATATGTGAATTTTTGGCAATGTGAAAACTAAGAGACAAAGAGGATTACTACAACAAGTTGGTTAGAAACTTCCTGACTGTAGCAATTTACTTATCTGGAACTTAAGGTACCCACAAAATTCAGAAAAATCATCGCGTAGAAGTATCAGAGGGACAGACACTTGCTGACTCAGTATGAGAGGATTTCCACTTCTGCACTCCCAGGTAATAGCTTTTCTTCACTACCATATTACACATTCAGTCCTGTAGATGGAAGCATGATGAATTGATGAGAGTCCAAGAATCAGAAGGTGACTCACAGAAGTGTTGTTACAGTTTCATAAAGTTTTCATTTTATTTTGTTCCAAGAATTAGGAAGACTTTTCACATAAACAGAACAGTATTAAAGCACTGTTTTAAAAGAGTGCCAAATATTCTGGTGTTTGGGAGAGCCTAATTCACATGCGTCCTTCACCAGTTCATTCTGTACTGACATATCAATGCAGTATGATTCTGTCTGTGACCACACAATCTCAAATTCTTCAAACAAACCCTCTTCTCCATTTATGTACAAGTCTCACTTAAATATCTAAATTGCACCTTTCCATTCAAAGCCTTTGTGAAAACTTTGTGTAAAACATTACATGTGGCAAGCATGGTACCACATTTGCCTGCAACTGCTTAATTTTATCTGTTTGCCATATTTCAGCCACCCAATGCTAAAGCGTTTTGCTCCTTTACATCAAAAAGACAATGCAGAATATATGGCTCACTCAAGACATGGAAAAAAAACAGAGGCTTTTGGGCATGAGGGGATGCTCTTTTGACTGATTTATTGGGAAGTTCTAAACACATCCATTCTTTACACGGCGGTGCCATTAGTTGCCTTAAATCAGCACAACTTGGCAGGGCCACAATAAAGCTGCAGCCCTGCCCTCCCTCTGCTGCTCATTCCCACCCCTGGGTGACTCCCCGCTCCTGCAGCAAAAGCCTTTACAGACACGTGGCAAGGAGCTACAAAAAAGAACTGATTACTTTTAACACGGATTAGTTCCCCAATTTAGTTCACTGTGTAGTCTCATGAATGCTTGTGTCAGCACACTGGGGGATGGTGCCAGGGCAGGAATGAGCAGACAGGGCTGGGAAGGATCACTCCTCTCAGTGTTAGTGCCATAAAGCATTCAGGGGACTGGAATATTTGAGTAGAGGTGTTCAGATTAGAAACCTAATGTCCAAAGGTCAATATTAAAAAAAAAAAATCACTTTTTGTGATTATATAAAAACTAATTTAAATTGGACATAGTTCTTAGCATCAAAAAATTATGCTCTGACCTCAGAACTCTTAATTTTAATCAAGACTTGCACTGCAATTGTACCTCCCAGCCAACAAAACCTGCTGTTGCACCACACATTTTACTTGGTTCTGCTGCTAGTATTATGAGCAAAAAAAGGGAAAGAAAAAAACACCTAAAGAAAAAACTCACCAGTATGTGAACAAACAATGAGGAAGACAGGGGTGAAAAATAGAATATAGTAGAGACAAATACAAGAGGTCAGCATTCCGATTTTTAAAAAGTAAATAAATAAAGGAGGGTGGGAAGAAAGGAAGGAGGTACAGAAAAGTTACTGATAACATTAAATTACTTTATTTTAAAAGTTATTGAAATCTTGGGGCCTCCAGTATGCATGTTAACAAAAATATTTCCTCTAAATAGGTACAATATATAGAGGATAAAACTTTAAGTCAAAAATGCTTATAAAATTACTATCCCAGAAGGAGACTGCAGTGGAATATGAAGACTGAGGAAAATCATCTGTAACAGTAATCTAGAGCAATGAGAAGGAGAAACGAGCTCTTCACTCCACAGGATTTTAGCAAACTGTTACATTCTATCGATTAGTTAAGGACTCAAATTCTGTGTGGACACCAAACACATTGGGAGGAAGCCTAACAGTGAAGAAACTGGGAACAAGCTAGTTACTTGGACACAGCAAATAAATAAACTATGAAAATCACAAAATAGTAAAGGAAAACTTGTGACATGCCAGGAAAATTTAGAGATGGCTGTGGCATGCGTCTCTGTTACTCTCCCTAGCTTTTATCCTCTGAAAATCCAAAACAAACAAAGAAGCCCAATGACAGGTTTACCACAGGCTGAAGTTGAGATGTTCTAGGGTGGAGATGTAGAGAAACTTCCTATTCATAAGAAAGAGGAAGATTTTATTATCAGGAGAAAGGGGCTGGAGAACAGAAATATATCTACATCATTTCCTCTGTTGATCTAAATGATTACATGGAAATAAAAAAAAAACATTCCCAGCAAAGATAGCTTGAAAATAAAAAGACCTGGAAGAAAGTTATTCAAATTAGACAATGGGAATAATACTAATAATAATTTTTAAAAAGTTGCCCATTTAAAGGATTCTAGTTGTCATTTAGGAACATGATGAGGACACAAAACAAAGAAAACACCCTGTTGTGCTGCTCAGAAAAGCAGGCAAGCATTCCTGATGCAAAAAACTTTCCACGCAAGGTAGTCTGACTGCTGGTCATTTTAGCTTCACACACACAAAAAAAAAATTGTCAGTCACTTCCTTCATGTTTTCAGTGGAATTTTCTACAAAACAGTTTATAAGGGCTGCAAAAACATTTTGCTGACTTTTAAAAATCACAGTCAGAAGGAGATGGTAGAGACCTTCATCCCTTTTCTTTCATAGCACCCACCTATTTGACTGGTTCTGTTACAGAACAAACATTATGAGACAAGATGACTTGTCATGACACTGACAGATACAAACCAAATGTTTCCCCAGGAATTGGACAAAACATCACTGATTTTGCTGAAAAACATGCAGTCCCTTACTGTAATGCCTGAAAGATGAAATAGCCAAGTAGCATCCAGTTCCATCTGTTATTACAGACTTATCTTTTGAAACATGCATGTATACCAAACAGTCTGGCTGAGAATCCACAAAACAACAACTGAATATTGTCAGCTCATAAAAGGACTTTGAAAATGGCTAACAAGTGCCAGAATGAAGATCAAATACAGATAATTAAATAATGTTAAAAGTTAGGCAGAAACATAAGTATGTGATCATGTAGCTCCATTTCCTTCATCGAAAGGAAACTGACACAGCTTAGTGGGCTAAAATACTAAACAAGGATAAAACAAACTATCCAATATGCTTGATGTACTGCATAACTTGCAGGAATTGCCCTAAAAAATTGGCAGAATTACAGGATATAATCAAACCCACCATGGACCTGATGACACCATAGGCTCCATTTCACTGTCCAGAATTGAAGGGGCAAAGAAAACAAAGGACAGAATTCTGATTTCCACACCTTGCTTTGCTAACATCTACACCAGCTCTGTATTGATCACCCAGATTGAACTTCTAATACCCATTGATTTCAACAGTAAAACTCCATATCTTGCAGCTGAGCCAACACAAACCCACACCAAATACAGCCCTTCCCAAGCAGTGGCCGCATGCAATGTCTCAGTGAGGCTGGGCAAGGCAGCCAAAGGACTCTGAAATATCAGCAAAACCTGGTGCTCTTCCTTTTTAATGGCCAATAAACCCCTGGTGTTTTGGCCACTTCCACACTTTTTTTTTTTTTTAATTTAAGTAAAATATAATTGGAGAGAAACCTGCACAAAGGTCCCAGGCCACACAGACAGTGATCACCATTTGGAATGCAACCCCAGTGACCAGCTAACCATAAATGACACTGGCCTGCAGTCCAGAAAATGTCCCTAAGAATATGGACTGCCAGACTTCTACAGCCAAGGCAATTTATCATCTGTGCCTTGTATCCAAGGGTTTGGGGGGGAAGGGAAGGGGAAATTAGGGTTTGAAATTGAGAAGGTTCAGTGATTTGTTTGGTCATCTTTTCCCCTTTATGCTTTTAATAAAGAATTAAAATATTTGAAAACCCAAGTATTCGAGCATTTAAATTATATTGACTTTTTAAGCATTGCACAAACTGAGGAACATGTGTATTCTGTATTAGCCTTGATGTTTTAACAAGTCTGGCCTTCAGCTACGCACAATAATTCTAGTTAAACCCTAAGTTTTCATGTTTGCCTATGTAACAAATCCATTACAATTTAACAAAAAAAACTTAAAAAACCAAACATTACAGGTTTAACCTGTTGGTCACTGTGTGATTTTTCCCTAAAAACCCCAATCATAGCTAGCCACGAGACAATACCCATACTAACAATATACATCAATATTAAGCCAGTTAGTGTAGATTTGTTTACAGTTTTAAAGTGAAATACAGGAGATATGATGATTTTCTTAGATAAAACACACACTGCTTTCAACACCAACTGGTTTATATTAGTGGCTAGGTAACCACTGGAAATAACTGAATTTTAATGAACAAAGAAGAAAAGGATTTACAAAAAAACCCCGTTGCTTTAGTTAGAAGTTAAGCCTTAGGCAACATGAATTTTGAAAACATTAATTTTAATATGTAGCACACAAAAAACCTTCAGATTAATTGCTGGAGTAGGTGGCGATATCAAAAATGTTGGCGAAATTTAATTTTGGCAACTAGGGAAGTTGATTTTCATACAGATCATAAAAATGTGACTGCATATTTTTGAGAACCAAGCACGGCTACAACACTCTTTTACAGAAGCGGCACGGAAAGTTTAAATAAATTGAATTTTTTTCCCAAGCAGCGCTTCACAAATTCTCTCGAGCGCCGTGGCAGTCACAAGCAGAGGGCTTGAGATGGAGCCAGTCTTTCCCTTTGTAACAGGCGAGTTCAGCTTGCAACACTATCAAAAATAAAAGAACTGTAAGCTAATTGCTGGCGAGTATGACGCAAGCGGTTTCCTAGGCTACAGCCCAAGTTGCTGAAGTGCCTGATCCAGCATTTCCTCATCTGTTTGCACTCACACCAGCAGTCTGACAATGTAGTCACTGCATCCTGTTTCACTCAGCAGCCAGAGAAACGCTCGGCTTAACCCTTCACTTACAGCTCCCCACCCGGCCCAGCTCTAACTCACTTCTTACAGCCAGCCTTTGCACAGGCGTTTGCGTTTTCTCACAACTTGGCAGCAGCTGCCTTTTCTACTTTTAATTGAGACGGAAAAGATGAGAAAGAAATCAATTAAAACTATTTTTTTAAAAAACATATTTTAATTCCTATTTCTATTTGCACTACTGAAACTTTCGGCCACAAATTAAATGTAAAAAAATTAGTCGCCCACAGACTTTACATAAAACATAAAAAACCAGACTTCTCATAAAATGAGTTATATGTATTTTTGATCACAACTTTACAGCTACAGAATTTTCCTGATTTTATACTATACTTGAAGTAAATTCAATACAAATATCAAGATTACCGATCAAACTGCTTCTCACTCAATTCAAATAGATGTAGAATTTCTAACTAGCCATAGGCTCATTCATAAGTAGCAAACATATTTTTAAAATGTATCAAAAAACAGTATAGACACCACGGAATAAAACAAAAATCACATTTTGATCTAAAAAACTGTAGAGAGCATTTTTTCTCAAGGATCTCATCGGTTTGCACAGAAACTGCAGATCCTGGAGAAAAAAAATTACAAAAAAGAACAAATGCTGGCTTTTCTGGCAATACATTGAACACACAAAAAAAATAGATTATTTTACAGTTTACTTCTTATATGTGAATTTGAATTTGGTCATTTCAGGACATGAATAAACATGAAACAAACTATTTTCAGCACAGAGCTTTTCTGTGCTGACATCAGTGCTTATCCGGTGTAAAACACGACTGTTTTTCTGTACTATGGGAATAGCTGTGGGTCACAGAGAAAGCAAAAAGGTGAGATAAAAGTAATTATTTGTTGTCGCTGCTGCTGAAAATTCTGGGCAATTCTTCACCAAGGAGAAATGCTTGTGAAATTTGCTGGTGAAAAAGGCTCCCCCCTTCACAGAGTGATCTCCTGAGTGCACTTTCAAATGGGAAACCCCCTCGAGCATTCTGAAATGGATGACAGCCAGCCAGAACAACCTGTCACAGCAGCTTCCTGACCACCAAAGAGAACTGGGTACCGAAAATGTGAAGGTGCAGGCAGGAGGCAGTGGCAGGGGCTTTTCAGAATTCCTTTCCCCAGAGCTTACTCACTCAGGGGCCAGTCTGCATCACGCCAGAACTGCTCTGCAAGAAAACATCCTGATTTTCCACTAACTGGCACTCTCATTCTAATACACTGTGTTTCTCCTTTTTCTTGGGGAGCCCTCCTGCTCAAATCTAGCATCATGCTGTAACAATATTCCAAAGCAAAAAAATAACAAGTTTTATGCTAAAAAGCCCAGGAGTACAGAGAAAGGAGCAGCCTGAAATAAAACTCCTGAGAACAGTTATGCACTGTCACCTGTACTTCTGTAAAAAAGAAGAAACCAAAAACTTAACACAACAGGATCGATGTTCTGGCTTAGTCAGCAATCAACTATTGGCTAGCATCTCAGTGGTATATTTCTCAAAATACAGATGCTTCCATCCGTAGGCTTTTCTACTCTATTAATATAGATTTTTCTCTGCATCACTTACTAGCTTCTTCCCATTCACCTTCATTCCTCTTATGTTACTCCTGTGTGCTACAGTACCCACATAGTTTGCAGGAAGGCAGAAGAAAAACAGAAATAAATGTTTTCTTTGCTCATAGACAATTTTCCTCAAATGAATGGAAAGGCAGCTCAGGAAAAAAATAAAGGAAGTAGTCTGGTATGTGATTATGGAAATTCCAGAATGAGATCAAGCCATTTCAGGGATGAGGAGCAGAAAACCAAGGATGGCACAAGGCAGGTTGAGGACCCCACATGATGGCTTTAGCGTATGGGATTCAAGGTTCAGACAAGTTCTCCAAAACCAAAACATAAAATGGTTGCCAAGGATATCTTTGATAAAATGAGTTTTTAGGTGAGTCGATTAGAACCAGGTGGAAAAACACCCACATACAAGTTCTGTCAGAGGGCACTACAAGATATTTATATTCAATTATGAACAAAAGTCTCTGCAAGAGTTGGAAATCTATCCAAATACTAATGACTTAGCACTTTTACAATTCTCAGAATTGTTGTCTGCCTTACTACAATCCACTGACTATGGAATCCACCATCACAGTGTTGATTTCTCCAGCTCTGTCTCCTGCTACACAATGAGAAAAATACAGCTCTGGTCACCAAGCTAGGAGACATCCCAAATGATGCTCATGACAAGAGCAAGGCAGGGAGCTAGCTGTCCTCTTTAACTCTGTTTTTCCCTTGGCTTACCCATCTTACTGAAATCTGCAGGGGTACCACTGCAGAACATCTCAGAGAGTGAATCAGAGCTGATGGCAAGAACAAGACAGACCTGGAACACAGCTGGGAATCTAGCAGATATGCTGAACCAAAGTATTACTCAGATATTGGAGATATAGTTCAAAATTTCTTTTAAATGAAAGAAATGTTCTGTGAAAATCCACTAAAATGTGCAAACCTAAGAGAGGTAAATAAAGCTCAAGGTATCAAGACAAAAAGTATTCCTCTGCTCCTACTATCCTGTTACAGCGCAAGCTATAATCAGAACAAAACACCACAACCAAATTCATTGTCAGTACTGTACAGACCAGGCAAAGCTTTCCTGTAGCTCTCAAACACTGCAGGAAAGTACAATGACAAATACAAATCCTCTCAGTCTTTATCTCCATTTTTAACAGTGAGGTGAAGGGAGGAAGATGTTCAGTATTTATTTTCTGAGGCACAGCTCATTCCATACTACCATTAGTCAGCCAGCTCCTCTTGCTACAACTGCAGCCCTTGAGACAATACTGCTCCTATTTCTCCCTCCTCACTTGCTTACAACAGGAGAGAGCAAGGCAAAACATAAACAACATGTCTGAAGAGACATCTTGTTTTAAAAAAAAAAAAACCAACAACCACAAAAAAACCACCCAAAACCACCAAACCAACCTAGAAATCCTTTGTCCCCACCATCCAGGAAATAAACAAACAGGAGATTGTTTTGAAACTACTGAATGTATGCTGATGCTGTCATCTTATTGCAGGGGTTCCATACAGCTGTCTACTCATCACAAAAGTTCCATACCTTCTTGGTGTTTCTCATGGGAAGCTCCTCAGAGCACTGACTCTTTGTTCTTCACCAAGCAGCCACTGACCCCAGCTCCCCTCTCACCCACCCCATTCTTTTATAGCATCTTCTCATTGCTTACAGCTGCGGCCTGTTAGTCAGGCCTGTTCCCAATCTTTGATAATTGGCCCAGCTGCAGCTCCTTAGGGGTAAGATCACTTTCTACACTATCTTTATTTTCTTATATTCTATCCCCCTACATGTAGATACTCTTTGGGCAGCAAAGAAGCTCACAGTCACAAAAGCCCACATCTTAAACGCTCAGATGCGACAAATAAATTTGCAGGTGCACTTACAGAGAAGGAAGCAGAGCAGTGAGTACTTTGCAACTAACCTGCAGAACTAAAAAAGCTGAATGAACAAAGAACTTCACAATAAAATACAGTATCAAGCTAAAAGAGAAGGTATGCATGACTGTAAAAAAATAAATGTATGCACTATCTTGCATGTAGCTGAATTGTGTATAACTCATAATGGACAGTCACAAGTAACAGATTCTAGAAACATTTTAATGCCATAACTACAAATAATTATTTAATTCCTTTGTGTTAGAAGTTATAAATTATAAAATGTTCTATAATTTTTAAAAACAATAATTTGATTGCTATGTTTCTAAATAGTCAAGTATTTTGTGTCAGAATATTTTCATGCCTCTGCTAAAACAGACACTTGTAATTTTGGACCAAATTATGGTACTGATCTTATAACAAAGAAAGAACACACTGGTAGGAAGAGGTGTTCAAATTATTGTAAATGAAGAAAAGGTAAAAAACAAGGACAAAGCAAGAAAAATGATATCTCCAAAAAAGACAAGCAAATAAGCAATTTACTTTTGAACATTAATGTCCTGGAAAATTATTTTCCTTGTACTTTCAAGGCCCAAATAATTAAGAATAAAAATGTGACTTCTAAAGGCACACCAAACCTATCCATCACCAGACAGGTGAAAGAAACATAGCTCTAGGAGTGTATTCAAGACTGTTAACACTTGTTAAAGTTATAAATTACATTAAGCTCTGTGAATTTTTAAACAAGTAAGGACTATAATCTCAATCCTTAAACACTGCAAAACACATGTTCTTTTCCACTTGAAAGCTTAAGTGCTCTGCTGACTCTAGGGAGCTTCCTACTTGAACAAGTGTTAAGGCAAGCATGGAAGACTTGGGAATCTTTAGAAAGGAGATTTTAACAGCAACTACGCTCATAAAAGACAAATTACATAGGACTAAATGTACCTTTAGAGGTCCATTATTGAAGCTGTACTGACTTTTGCAGATACCTGAAATGGCATCTCTTATTACAAGAAATACAGTTTATATATTTTAATATTTTTAATATTTTCTAATGTTGTGAGACCCACTCCTAAAAAAATATATCAATTTCATGTTTACAGGTGTAATATCAGTTTCTAACTTAATTTGTCCTGAAATGTTATGCCCAATAATGAGTTATGTAAATTTTACACATAAGCACAGAGTTTTACTCAGTTTTAACAAGAATGAAGCTTAGGGTCTCTTATCTAGTTTTGATTTTTGCTCTTCATAAAAAATTCTTACCCATCACACATATGATAAAGTACTGGGGTTTTTTTTTTCATCAGACCATTCTGCAGATGTCCCTGACAGTCATTGCCTCAGAGGATTTGAAAACACAGACCACACTCAAAAGCAATAGCCAGCATCGCATCTGCCTCTGCTCATCTACTCCCATTTTCTTATTTTCATCTTGACATCATAGAAAACTTATTATTTTCAAACTTCTTTGAAATTCTCTGGCATATAATGAACAGGCTGCCAGTTATGAAAAATAAATGAAGTAACAGCAATGACAGAAAAAAAGGACTGGTCATTAACACAAAAGCTGTTCCAAACTCTTCCTTCTCAATCCAACTGGTTCAAGCAGAGACTCCAAATAGAAGGAAAAATTAGACTTTCTGTATTATGAGGGCATGGAAATACTCTGCTGTGCTGAATAAAAAATAGCAATAAATGCTGAAAAAAATTCCAATTAATGCTTTCTACAACTGCCTAAAAATAAGCTAAGAGATACTTATAATCAAAATACTTTCAACTGTGCTTTGCCATAACAGCAAAATGCTGTCATTTACATCATGGCAATAACTCATTTTGATTTCAGACAGACATATTACAGTTCTTTAATCTTTAGAAAGATCCTAAGTAGCATTCCACAAATTTTTACTATTAAAAAAAAAGAAGATGACTAAACATCTGTATGAATAATCTATGGAAATTCTCTTACTGCAAGCAAGGTTTGTTTGAAATCTGCTTTGTGAGCATTTTCCAGTGATCCCCAAAAGGACACTCTGCTGCCCCAAAAATGCAGTTAGCTGAAAGAGGGACAGAAGGAGGATGCATGCAGGGTGGACAAGACAATCCTGGTTGTGTTTTTTTAGTTAAGATATGAAATATACTGCTCTATTCTATACTAACATGTTAGGAATAATCATGTAATCATTAGTGATTTCTTTACATCTGTGTCTCAGGCCCTTTTGTATGGACGATCTCAGTGGAAATAGTAAAACCTGGACCAATTTTCATCTTTCCCTGAGCAAAATAAAGTCTGTTTCTTGCAGATCCCACTGGCCAAGAGGAAAGCTGTGGTAGCGTGCCTCTGCTCCTTCCAGCCTCAGCCAATTCCTTCAGGGCACTCCTGCCAGAGCAGATGGCGTTTCACAGGCACAGCAGGATCTAAACTTTTTCAGCCTGCTAATCACACCTTCAGGTTTCAACACAAACTTCCCTCCCTTTCTACTCACACATCTGCTTGTATCTGCAGAAATGCAGTTTAAATAAACTGAAATTTAATTTCATACTACGTAATGAGGGAGGGAGAATTTGTAGGAAACTATGGAACTGCAAGAGCAGCTAAGGAAGAGCCTGTGAGTGAATTTACACATTACACTGTCTAGGTGGGAAATCAAATGAAATGAAGGCCATTGTGAACAGTAATCAACATAATAATCACTTAAGAGTTCTCTCAAAACACATCATTTTTATTTTTTTTTAAGTCAGCATCCTTAAACCACTCATGACACTGGATTTTATTAACTAACAACATCCTGTGAATACAGAGATCTATTCCTGCCTCAGAGAAATCTCACAAAGAGTCAGCTCACTTTGAGAGGTACAAGCCCAGCTGCGAGGCCATCCCTGCCTGTAAAGCACACATGGTGTGAGGTTCCTTGGCCACTCCACAGCCTTCACACAGGAGATAATGAGGTATCTGAGGGCCACTGTTGAGCAGTCATCACATATTGAAAAACAGGAGGTGTATCAACAAATTCTGTGAAAGGATGGAAACTCTTCTGGACAGCCAGGAGGTACTAGGAAAAAAACTCCTTTAAAAACCCTGTACTTCTTAAATGAGTAACTTTAGAGTAGTCAGAAATTTAGAATTTTTTAAAAAGAATCTACTAGGCAGAAAGAACAAAATTATATTCTTGAAGTAGCAAACAGGTAACACACAACAGTACTTAGGAGGGAAAAATTAATATGTTATGATTGAACATGCAATATCAACTGACTCTAAGAAAAATAAAAAGACCCTAAATGGAAGCACAAGCCTTTAGTTTTAAGTCACAGTAGGAAAAAAGTCATGCAGACATTAAGCCTAGTAAAAGAATGTCTTTTTTACCCTTTAATTTAGCTCCTATCTTGTTAAAAGGCATTAATTAATTGAAAACAAATGAAGCATGACCAGTAATGAAGGTTAAAGAGACATGCTAATACCATAGTGCATGTGCAGGGAGTCATAATGAAGCTGCTATTTCAATAAAACAGATGAAATTTCCCTCTGGTAACTTAAGTTTTCACAAACTTTTATTGAAGTTGATTCTGTATTCTGAGCTTTGCTGACAAAAGCATCCTGGCAGTAGATATTAACAGGCAGGTGTGACACAGGCTTGCTGTGTCACCACTCCTCAGAGGTACAGTTCCTCTGGGGTAGGGGAGCAGCACTGGATGCTTTGGGCATAATTAATGAACTCGCCCCAAATTAAACCCCATTCCTATTTCTGTGACCATCATCAGCATGGATACAGCTAAACCAACATGCCTGTAATGATAATTCACACCAGGAAGCCTGGGATTTTCCTCATAAAAGAGGGAAGACCTCTCAAAGCCAAAACCAAAGCACTCAAATATAGCCTCATACAGTACCCTTCCTACAGTATCTTGAGTAACTTAAAAATAGTAAATTATAGAGGGAAAATATCATTTTCATATTCCATAAAACAAACTTTTATTTATCAAATGAACAGCAAATGGAACATTTGCTGCAAACATGCCTTTAACTTAGTGAAGGTATTTGGGTTTGCATAAAGGGACATTAAGGTGGGCAACTCAATACTGGGTAACAAAAGTTGTCAACATTAACATTTGATCAGACATTGAATTGGAAATATGCCGGGTTTTTTCACACACCTCTCTACAAACTGAAGTGAACACTGGTGGTCACAAATATTCTGCATAACAGCACCGTTTTTCATAAATATTGAACTATCAAACAAACAGGGGGATATAAAAAAACTGCTTGGGTATCTGTGCCCTGGTCTGGCCCTCTCCCAATAAATTTGCACTTGTTTCAAAGGAATGTGCAACACACAAAAGCTCTGTGTGAAAAAGTGAGGATGGCCCAACACATCAAAACTTACTCCTCACCAGTTGCCCATATTGATATAAATTATATCCTTCTGCAGCTGAATGATCCATTTTCAAATACGGAACTGCTCTGGAAGCTGACATTTTGTTTCAGCAGTCATGCCTTGTTATGGCCCTTCCAGTTCCTAGAACAGTTTGTTTTGCCACACTCATCAATAAGGCCATTCACTTCTCTGGTCTTCCTTAAGCACAGAGTTCCCTGACCTATTTCTTTCACAAATATCAGTAACACTTCCCTCCCCCAAATATCATCATCTGCCAGTTTACTTGTTACCCTGTGAACTCTCATTTTTTAACATCCATGGCTCCTGTCTGTTTTGAAGGCTTCAGCACAATTTTACTGTCACTGGATTCTTAAAGTTATTGATCCTTTTTATGCTTCAGTAACAATCACTCAGACATTGCACAGTTTGCCCTGACCAATACAAGCTCTAGCTGTAACCTTAAATTTTCATTTCTCCTATTGAGTTGCAGGAAAGTCCCTTTTTTTTTTCACCATTAAAATTTATTCTGTAGTGTCACTGCATCTTGTAAAGCATTGTTTTCAGTCACTGGAAAGGACATGCTGAAATTCAACATTTCCTTTCACTCTCTTATTCTCATCTTCAACTGTTCTTTCAGCTTGCTCTCCACATAGTTTTATCCTGAAAAATCAGTGAGATTCCAGCAAAATATTCTATGTCTGTAGCCTTCTGTGGTCTGTCCTCTCTTTTCTAGTTTGGCAGACACAAGTTTCTCATCTGTTTTCCTCCAGAACTTTTTACATCAACAATAGAGCAGTACATCCCCAAGTTTCTCTGCCTGTAATCCCCAATCTTTGCACAAAATTACAAGATTTACCCTTTCCCATCTTCAGCAACTGGTATCATCTAATAGTTGTGTTTGGCTTTGTTCAGTGATTTCTTTTGAGGGTGGTAAGGCTGCGTGAAGTCTTCATTTTAAAGTCTCAGAAAAGCAAAAGAGGACTAAAAAAGCTTTTTTTTAGAAATATGAGTTTCCAACCAAATGTCATATAGGGCCCAGGCTGTGACAGACTCCCCACCCCACCTGCATCATTCTGGTGCTCACTCATGACATGAGACTGTCATGGGGATTCTGAGAGCTCAACTCACACTGCAGACTTGCCCTGCATATTCCATAGGGTTTCTTCACTTCCCACTCATGTTCTTTTCATAAAATTTGCTGGGATTTGATCCTGTAAGGCCAATATACTACAATCAGTTCCATTGCTCAAGTTCAATTATTAGAATAGTACTATCAGGCAAATACACACACAGACACACATTGTGTCAAAATATGAGGTTTTCTCAGGAAATTATGCCAAATTTCTGGCCATTCTTTTCCCTTTCATATTTAACCTCCCAGAATGCACTGTTCACAAACCTCAGCATGGAAGCTGCCCCTCTTTTTCATTCTAGAGACACTTCTAGGCACATTTTGTTTCTCATCTCTACAAGTTTCTTTCCTAAATTTAAAACATCTTCCTGGTCCAAGCTGAAATTAGTACTTTATGCAATTTATTCTGCTATTTTTCTTCAACACAGTCAATCATGCAGCTGTTGGAACTGTCTCTCACAGCTTCTTTCATTTCTTTCCTACCCATGCTCTGTAACATGCTTCCCTCACCTTCCAACAAATTTCTGCAGCATTTCCACAGCAGTGGTCTTTGATCTCCTTCCTTTCTCCACTTTTATTTTCTTTCCAGGAAAACACACCTGAAGCAACAGTCAAACTCCTTTGCTACACAGACAGCTTAGAGACACTCTTGCCTGCTTTTACTTATGCAGAATATAAATTGCCACCAAGTCTCAGATCTCTAAAAGCAAGCTTAAGTTAAACTTAGCTAACAGAGCTCTTAAGGGCACTCAGTCTTCCTAAAATCCTTCTTTGTCATTCTCGGTGGTCCCAGGTGAAACTGTGCCAGAGGATAATGTCTTAAACTCTGACCCCTCTACAGGCAAACCATGATTCAATCAGCTTTTCTTTGCGGTATAATACTACAAGAGAGACAGAGAAAGAAAGAAAGAGACAGAGAAAGAAAGAGACAGAGAAAGAAAGAGACAGAAAGATGGAACTTATACCAACTTTTACTTCTCATTTCACATTTCATCTAGCTCAATATATTTTGTCAATGTTAGAGAGAACCAGAGAGAAACAACAGAATCCTACTCATCCAAAACATGATTGCAGAAAGAGTTTTCCAAGTCTGTTTCTTTCACCATGGAATCCTTCTCTTTGCATATTCCTCACACTCAGCTGCATCCCATTGGAACTGATTCCATCCACAGCTCAACACACACTGCTACCTTGATTTTTTTCCCCATAAGACAAGCCCCAGAGAGAGGAGGATTTGGTGAGCAACAGAAACACATCTTGCCATGCAGGTACACCTGTGGTAACAGTCACTGGAATCGTGAGGGGGAAACTTCAAACAGCACAGAGCTGGTTTGTCAAACACACAGCAAGGAGAATTGTATTTTGTTACTGGCTGCACTCAACAGGTAAAGGTTCACCTGTTTCTGGGTTGCAAACAGCATCTGAGTGTAACAGATACTAAAAATCTGTTTCAGTATCAGATTATAAAATACACATTAACAGACAGCTTCTGCACTAGGAAGTTTATGCCCTGAAAACTTAAGGACAAAGTGTAATTTGTTTCACAAATAGGTAACAGACGCAGATGTAAATTTCATGAGCAAATAAGGAACTGCATTAATTTCAAGCTACACAAATATTTCAGACTCCTGAAATCAAGTCCTGATGTTCCTAAGGTAATACATGAAAGGTATGAGATAGCTTGGAACAGAAACTGGGGAGAGGTGGTGGTCAATCCAAACCTAACCACAAGACAATTCTTCCTGTAATTAACAGAGTGCAACATGAAAGCAGTCTTTGTCAAAAATATCCCAGCTTTCCTACGTGTTTGAACCCAGTCAGATAACCAGAAAAAGTGTGTGTCAGCTCTGTTTGCAGACTGTTTGGGACACGTATCATGTGTATTTAAATAGGAAGGCCTATTCTTTACTCAAGGAAAAATTTGAATATTCTTTCTGGATTCTGAGAAGCTCCTATGTAAGATTTCCTACACATAGGTGTTTGCTCTCATATACATGTCCACTATCAAGTTAAAGAAAAAAAAAAAAGTCTTACTACCATATTTTTCAGGACATAGTGTTTACAAGATTTGCAATATTGACAAGCACCTTTCAGACTCCCTGATTTGGCTTTCAGACCAAAAAAAAAAAAAAAAGTGCTAAATGTGCAACAGTCAATAAAAATAAACCCTTTGATATCAGTAGCAATAGACAGAGCTAACAGATGACCATCCAATTGATACATGCAGTCAAAATATGACCTACACAAAGTTTAAATACCAATCAATACTGCAGTCTTAGTGCAATTCCTCTCTGGGTCCGAGATGAATATTGCAGTAAGTATTCAAACAGACTGTTTACTGCTAAAATCATACCAATTTCTATTGGCAGAAGTGTTAATGTAGTAGAGTTCAGAAAATGCATTGCCTTCGCAAAATTTTTAGCTGTAATTTGAGTCATATTGTTTCCCACAACATGTATTCATATATTTTGATACTGGCATTTAAGTATACTTACATAGAAACATAAGACAGAATCTGTTCAATCTTTCCTCCCACCTCAAACTATGTTGCTAGACATACGTACTGCAGAAGAGACACACACAGCAAGAATTTAGGCACTTTGATTACTAAAGGAGACATATATATTCATATAAATGGTAAAAATAATCTCATTTTATTAACTTCCCAGCCTTATAGTTACTGCACCTGTTGAAGTCCAGAAAGCAATACCTAAGTATTTGGCATGAGAATTACTCAAATGTGCGAGTTTTTACAGGATCATGCTTACAGGGCCTCTTTCCACTTGTACTCCAGTAAAAAATGATTGTTCCATCCAATTTCTGTGTGCATGTGCTGCTGGTTGTACATTCCCCTGTGTGTTAGTATCCCATCCTGTTCCCACCTCTCCATGCACACAGATCCCTTGCAACTGTTGGCTTAGAAAAAAAATTTTAAAAAATCCAAATAAATACCATTATTTTCTTGTATACTTAAGTAGATAGAGAGCACATATAACTTCATATCAACATGTTACTGAAAATTTAAGGTCAATACTAACATCCTCTACTTTTATCAAATAATAACTAAAATCTACACAAAATGAGATTGTTCTTATTGAAAAAAAAAAAAACCAAAACAAAACAATACAATCAGTCACTGGACTAATCTCCCCAGAGAAGTAATGGATTCCCCAACATTAGACAAGTTTAAGATTTAGCAGGACAGGGTGCTGGGCCAACTTGTCTGGACAGTGATTTTGCCAAGAAAGGTATGACCAGATGATCCTTGGAGTACCCTACTGACCTGCTATTCTATACTTGACATAAACTTCTTCTACATATAAGAGGTTTGGACAATCACACAAAATACATCTAATAGAATCAGAATAATAACTTATCTCTCATTCATTAAAGTATTTCTGTCATGGTGGACAGCAGCATCTTCCTAACAATGTTCATTCAACTCCTTGAAATATTAATATTGGTAAAAAAAACCCACTGTACTGCTTTATAAAGACTTGCAAAATGTGTGATCAGCCCTTAAAAAGAGCCACGAAATAGATGCTCTCTGAAAAGCATTAAGTACACACATTCCTTCAGTTTCAAGGAAGCAATATAAAAGCCTTGTACTGTTTATTCAAATAAAGTCACACATTATGGGTTTACTTCTCTCTACTCCTGCCCAAACAATTGATTTTTATCAGCTCTACAACGTCTGATCTCTCTCCAAGTCAGACAGGAGATCAGAGGATTTAACCTGTGTTATCCTTGTAAAATTGCACATAAAATACAAAAGAGAACATGTATCTATGGATCTCATTTAAACTGCGCTTAACAAAGCACAAATATTTATTGTAAAGCATAATAGATTATTAGGAAAATTAAGAACTTCATATCTGTTGTTCACATCTCAAAGATAACAAAGATATCAAATTCTGGAAGTCTACCAAAAAGTTACATTTTATTATGAACACGTATGATTTAAGCATTGCCAATAAATTCTACATATTTAGTTATAGCTGACATTTATGATGTTACTTGAAGAATAATGAATGCCCTAACTTGAAATATGCACATGCCTTTAAGAAGTGAGCCGAACGTCAAAGGAAGCTTTTAGTAACTTGCATATGAACAAATATCTTCTATCAGCTAGAAAGGTTAATGAAATCACATTTTCTGAGATTTCTGTGCTACAGACAAATGTGAGAGCAAAAGAGACCATTTACTATCCAGAAGGGCACAGAGAAAGTAAATTATTATATGATAGTCCCTACATATCTTAACTGCTAGTAAAATATTTTAATGTTTCTTTCATTGTATGCATTAGATAATCTGCAACGTACTGAATGAGTTATTTCTGAAGACTGTCACAGCATACTTGCATTATAACTTTTTATGAAGAAAGAATTACTGTATTAATCACTGTAAACAATTACTGTATTAATTCTGTTGGGCAAACTCGGGGGGGAAACGCTCGACAACTACTCCACCGTTTCAGATTCACTCCGTATTTCATCAGACCTAATCCACAGTCAATCACAAGCCCTGCATTATAGAACAAATGTCAAGGAAAAACTAGAAAATTTCACTTGGCACCCATGAGTTTCAGGCACGACAGTAACAGACGGGGGATTCTGCAGCAACAATCACTTCGCAGAAACTGCTCACTTGCGCGTTTATTAAACACACTCCCCTCATTCTCCCTCCTACAACGGGCTGATAATCCACTTGCAGCAGCCTCGGGCCAGTTCCAGCACAACTCGGTGTTCCTGCAGTTGACGTGCAAGTGCCCAAATAAAAACAAACTCCCCCACACGCACGGGGGTTTACGCTACAAAAAACAAGATTCATTGAAAAGTTTTCCGGGAGGTAGAAACCAACAGAGTTCCATTCAAGAAAACTGAGCGTTTCGGGCATCCCTCCAGCCCCTACTGAACAGCTCTCTCTTCAGTAAAAAGAAGTTTCTTAAAACCCATCAACCCAAAAGTAACGTTAACTTAGGTGGAGCGAGGAGCAGGGGGTGAGAGAGAGGGAGAGAGAGGAACAAGCGATAGTAATCTGCATGGCAGAAGGACAGCTGCCACTCAAAGAACGCCAACGCTCGATAAATAATATCCCTCAAAACCCGGCATTTCTTTAGCACTTGGTAATGGTTTTGTCGATAGAAAGCGGGAAGAACCAGAAGTGCCAGGCAGCTTAGAAAGCTGTGGTTTCTTTCTCTCGGAAAGGCTGCCAGACGGTGGGGGGCTTCGGAAAAAAAAAAAAAAAAAAAAAACAAACACGGTAACTGCAAGCTGAAGCTGACTGGCTTGAGGTTTTGCTCTAATCAATAAGAACGGCTGTTTAATAATTGAGACTGCATAAGAAAGCGAGCGAGCCTTCTGTCCTACAGCAAATACATTATTATGATTTAGCACCCACGCAGAAATAAAGGGTTATATCGATTCTGCAGAACCGAGCTGAGAAACCCGCTAAGGGACTAACATTCTCCTCCATTCCTCTAGCAGGAGTTTGTTAGTGAGCAGACATCCAGCACAGACACACACAGCAGCCAGGAAAAGCTATGGAGCTGCGCTCACTCCTCCGAAAGTTTCTTCTTCAAGTTTCGGAGAAACCTACCTGCTCTCTGGAAATGCAAGGCAACGAGGGTCTCCTAAACATTTTGCAGCTGCCGTAGTAGCTGACCGAAGTTTCCCCTAGGGACACGCAGCTAGATCTCCTCCTGGGTCTTATCACAGGCACTTTTTCCTCCGCGCTGGGGAGCCGCGGGTGGCGGTGATGCTGGTGGTGCGCTCCTCGGCTCTGCGCCGAGAAGATGCCGTGCTCCCCGGCACAGAGTGCCAGGAGGCAGCCTGCCACCCCCACCGTGCCGGCCAGCAGCGGGCCGAGCGCTGGGGGCAGCGCCTGGAGGCTGCTCAGCGACACCAGCCACACCAGGCTGCACAACACCAAGACGAGGAGGCTCCGGCTCAACTTCAGGGAGCTCTGCGGCAGGGTCAGCGCTGCCACCGAGACCAGCACGGTCAGGAGCCTTCCTAGGAACATCGGCGGTTCCTCTTCGTGCCCCTCCGCGGGCAGCAGCCACTGCAGCGCCACGAAGTCCCCCGAGTAGCAGCACAGGGGCAGCGCCAGCAGCCACCAGCGGGTCGTGCCGCCGCCGTGCTCCCCGCGCCGGCCGCCGACCAGGTAGCAGGTGAGGAAGAAGAAGGCACAGGCGATGCTGAAGAGAGGGCTGAGGAAGCGGGTCAGGCACAGCAAGGCGTGCAGCGGCCGCGGGCTCCGCCAGCTGCTCCCGTCCTGCTGCTCCCGGGCGCTGCCCCGGCCGGGAAAGGCCAGGAGCGAGAGGGCAGCGGCGGCCAGGACGCCCAGGGCGAGCCGAGCCCGGGAGGAGGAGGCGGTAGGAAAGAGCAGCAAGGAGAGGAAGCTCTTCGGGGGGTCCTGCCGCAGCGGGGTCGCGCAGCTCTTCACGTATCCGTTCCGCAGGCTCTCCGCGGGGGCGGCCGCCCCGCCGCCGTCCGGCTGCGGGCAGTGCTGCGGGGCTCTGCCGGCCCCGGCGGGGGAGGCGGCCGCCGCCGCAGCTTCTCGCTCTTCCCTCATGGTGGTCGGGGACGCGGCAGGGGGAGGACGGCGGAGAGGCGCGGGTCGCGCTAGCTGCGTCCCGGCCGCGCCTCCCGCATCCCTTCAAGAGAAGGGAGCCGGGCTGAGCCGCCGCTCGTCCCCCGCGGGCAGCGGCGTCCGCGGCATGGTGGCTGAGGACGGGAAAAAGAGAGAAAAGGTAAAAGTCTGGCTCGCCCGCTCGCGTTCCTCAAACGGCTCCGGCGGCGGGCACTCGCTGCCGCCTCCCAGCGCCCAGCGGCGGCAGCGGCCGCGGCGGAGCCAGCGGGGGTGGGAGTGAGGCGGGGAACGGCTCCCCTCGCCCGCCCCCTGCTCCCCTCCGCCTCCCCTCCCTGCCCGCCTTCCCTCCTCCCCCGGGCCCCGCCAGCCGCACTTCCCGCGATCGTTTTTAAAATATAAATCTGTATGTCTGTGTGTACGCAGCCGCCCCCCGCGCGGGGCTCGGGCCGGCCCCCGCCCGGCGCCGCGGCCGCAGCGAGGGACGAGGAGGAAGCGATGGAGGGGCAGGAACGCTGAACCGGCGCGACTTTGTGCTTTATTCTTGTCATCTAGCTTCAAGGTGCCGCGGAAAAGTTATTCATAAGGGCTGTAAAGCACACGCTGAGTATCGAAGTGTTTTCCCTCTGAGGAGCATCACTTTTTCCTTTTTATTCCTTTTTTTTTAAAATACCCGAGAAGTAAGTATGAATTAGAGTAATTATCTACTTTTTTTTTTTTCCCCGCCCTCGTTAACTAAGTTACAGACTAGACCTCATTGCACGACCAGGTTTATTTGCACAGCTAATACCTTTGGAATGGATCAAAATAATAATTTTGGAACGGATCGTTGGAAGTGTTTAGACTGCTGTAAGGGAAAACAGGCAGCTAATGAGATTTTGAGTAATACCTTTGCTCATTTATTCTGTTTGTTTTTTTCTGGAAAAGTAACTGCTACGCACTTCTAAATTTATTATAATTGTGCATGTTTACCTTGTTACTTAGAACAAAGGTCCTTTGAGCCATGTTTTCACATAATATTGTACTGCTTTACTTAACGCTGGTTCAGAAATCAGTTCGGGTAAGTCAGTGGTTGCACTTTTTGCCTTTTTTATTTAGACAAGGACCTCTTGAAATTATTTGGTGCCATTGCTTGTAATCCCCTCCCTGTGAGCAGCCCCCGTGTAGCAGCTGGTTTGTGAAAGCTGTGGGGTGGCAGGAAGTGCTGCTGCAGGACCCGGGCCTGAAAGTTGGCCATGAACAGAAATCGTCAAGTGTGATTCCTGACAGAAAAATGCAGTATGCAATGGCAAATATAGTCATTTGCAATGGTAAATTTCCCTCTTGTACATGGCAGGGAAATTAGTAATGATTTGTTTTTTAAAAGGCAGATCAATCTGGAATTTTAATACCATAGTACATCTTCCTCTGTTAGAAATACCCCTTCACTCTTTCCAAAGGAAAAAAAAAATCTCTCCTGACCTGGTACACTTAACAAAGATTCTGTGCCATCATATTGGTTCTAAAACGTTTTTGAAAAAGGAAAATGTGCAGTTCCTTTGAATATGAATACATTTTCTTGTATTCATATGTTAGTGATATCAATTGGACCACAATCAAGTATACTTGTAAATGCTTTTAAGGCTGAGAAATACCTTGCTTTTATGCATATTCTTTATTTTTTTTCTTCCCTTGAATTCAGCTATAAATAAATGCATTCCAGAAATAATTCACTGGTGTAATTTTCATTTAAACACCTTTGGGTATATTTGCAGCAGTGGAGACTGGTAAGTGCCTAAGGAAGACTACAGAGACAGGACATCACATGATCCCTAAATACCATGGATGCAACCATCTGTGGCTTCAGCACTTTATGAATCAGAAGTGGTGTCTTAGTCTCTTACTCTTCACAGTTCTTGGTAGGTTTTTAATCCACAAATTTGCCCAGTCTTTTTTTTTTTTTTTTTTTTTAAGTCCACACAGGCTTTTAGCATCTGCAGAGTAGTACAAGAAAAGATCCCTACTCAATGCAACTTGACCACACAAGTGTGAAATATGGTTGTTTTTTTAAAGTTTCCTACCTGTCTTAATTGATATTCTTCTCATTTTGATAGAAACAATGAACTGTTGCTCTCTAGTCACCTTGTCTCTTCAATTCATGACTTTATGTTTCCTCCGTCTTGTGTTTATTTTCTAAGCTGAAGAGTTTGGGTGTATTTTTTTCAGATTCTTTTCATGTTACTGGTTTGTTTGTTTGGGTTTTTTTGAGCACCACTATATACTTTTGGAGAAAAGACCAGGAGTTATACCCAGTATTCAAGACAGAAGCCCAGTCCAAATAATGGCTTCTTCCCTTATAATTCCTGTCTCTCATTTGTTTTGCTTTCCTTGGGAAGTGATACAGCAGATAAACCAAGCATTGTTGAAAGTGGTTCTGTTGAACATTGAACACTGTTTTCACAGTGTTAAGTATATAGATCCCAGGCTCTGTGTTCTGATTGTTTACATCTACATCCACTAGATAATTTTATAGGTAAGATTAGGGTTTTTTTCTGTGTTTACATTACAGTTATCTACAGTAAATTTCACCTGCCTATGAAGTCAGCGTTGGGAGGCTGTAAGCACATTCTCTCAGTCAGTAACTTTGCATTAACAGTATACTTTACCACCTTCTCATCTTTTTTCAAATCATTTATCATTAATTAATTAGCTTTCATTTCAGTGACACGTATGCTGAAGAAATGTATACATTCCAAAATGTAATGGGAATATAGTTGGTCTTTAGTAATGTCTCTGTTGCCTAACAACACTCTTCCTCCCACATTACAGGACCCTGTCTTGAGGAGTTTCCAATCTAATAATGAATTTCAGTATAAAGAAAACTTGGTTTGAGTACTTCAGTGTCTGTTGTAAATTAGAATAGCATTAACTAAATTGCTCCTTGTAACAGAATAATTTTTAGAATAAGGAAATAACTTTCTTATTAGCTATTTCTTAAACAAATACAGAAAAACATATTGTTTTATTAAAATTGAAGACATTTATGTCAAGGGAATGTAATTTTATTTTGATCATCCTACAGTTTCAGTACCAAAACAAGATGGGTGGCTCAGTGATTTGAGTCAGGTTGGCTGTCTCTGACTATCTAATAATAATAAATACTAATAAAATTAAATTTTCATTTTAAATGGTGATAAATAAGATTTTCCAAGTTAAGTCTGTCTCATCAGTAGCCTCCTTGTCTTTATGCTGAGGCAGCTTTCTTTTTCCTGCTTTTCTTATTTACTCCTTTTCCCCCTGAGCAGAGGGAATGAGCCAATGTCTGGGTGAAAGTTTGGCTGCCAGCAAGGGCCAAGCCACCACAATAACCATGTATACTCAGCACTGGAGATCTGATCAGGAAAAACTGTTAAATCTTAGATTTTAATTGCAAAGACTGACTCAGCTGCCATCACTGTATTTTAATAGAGAATTTTCATTTGTTTGGTCAAATGCAAAACCAGATCTAATTTTAAAGTAGAATTCTTCATGGATGAAACTATGAAAATAATGGTGGTTTTACCCACAGCATACTGGCAGTAGAATAGAACAACTCATAACTGATTTGGCAGTAAAGACTCACTTTTTCTTCATTAAATCTATACTAGCAAATTTCATAAACTGGTGCTATCTATCTCTACAGTGAAAAATATTTACTGACTTTATTGAGCATTTACTATATGTTGTCAAGTTGTGTTCCTTAGTTTCTGCTGATCCTGAGACATGAATTTCCTTTTGCTTCCTAAGTGATTAAACTTGCAAACACTTAAAATCATATTTTGGGAAGATGGGTGTATATTACTTTGTAACACACTTCAGAAAAGCATATTAGTGATGAATATTTTGGATAGAAATAACTATTTAACATAAAAATATTAATCAAAAGCAGTCATAAAACAGTTAATTTAAATCCTCCTAATTCAGAGGATAACTATTTTTATAGCATTGTTTTGAAGGTTTGGTTGGGGTTTTTTTCTGCTAAGGAAATTGCAAGTATTTATTTATCCAGCTACCTCCACATTTTCCAGTGTCATTATTCCCAGTGATCCCTACAGTGATAAGTAGTCAATGACCTTTGCATGGGATGAACTACAGCAGTCTGATAGACCTGCCTGTTATTCATCACAGTGGTGGAACAACTGCAACAGCACAGTGGCATTCTGCTAAAAGCTCACATTTTCCCCAATGGGTTATTATACAGGCAGAATAAAATGCCTTCTTAAAAAACAACCGTGCCTTTTCTCTGCCTAAAAAGACAAATGTTTGTTTTTTTCTCAATTTGGTGAAAGAAAAAATAAAAAGGAAACTCACTGGGAAGGCCAGACCTACCAATAGTGCCTCTGTGTCAATGTCCCCAATTACACACTCAAACTTGCACCGAGGGACCTTAAACTAAATTTAAAATGTCGTTTATCGGGTGATGTCAAGAGATGATTATCTTCGTCCTTGTTTTCTGTACTGGTTTGGTATCACTTCAGAGCATTGCCAATAATAAAATTGATCTGTAAAACTTGAAGGAGTAGTTTTTGAAATTGTAAAACTGATTTATAGTCTTTGTCCTATTACATTGGTAGAAATAGGTAAGCCATCAGTATTAGCATTTCTCTGAAAATAACAAGGTGCTCCTTCACCAGTTAAGAACCTTTATATTCATAAAGGATAGAATATCAAGAAAATAAAACAGCAAAGTGTAGAAAAGATGAAATTTATTCAAGTGGATTATTATAACAATTCAAAACTAGGGCGTGGGAAATCTAACTTGGGACAACCTTATACCTAAAAACCAGTCAATTTCTTATAACTACAACTCTAAAATACTTCATCTTCGAAGGTAAAACATTGAGGGGAACCTATGACTAAGCTATGGCTGACAAACAGAATTTTCACATAAACCTATGGTGGGGGATGTCGCAGTGCCCGGGCTGAGCACTGCTCACACATCCCCTTGCACAGCTCTGCCAGCTGAGAGATGAGCTGGAGCTGGGCACCTCAGAGCTGAGGGGAGAAGCAGCAGCCGCGTCCCTGCCTGCAGCACGGCCCTGCAGAGACCGAGGGGCTCTGGCGATTCTCCTGCAAGACACAGAACGGGGACGGCGTGGGGCTGAGCCCTCTTGGGATGCATTTGGACACCCCTGGAGACACTCTGGCCTGGCTGGGCTTTCCTGAGCTCAGGCTGCAGGAAGAAGGGCCCTGGCCGGCCCAGCCTGGTGTCCCTGGGGCTCAGCCCTGGCCCTGATTCCTCACCCAGGGCCTGAAATCCCCCTCTGCCTTGGGGCCTTGGGCTGAGTGCTGCCCAAGAGGTCCAGGACCCTTGGGATCTGCCCAGCTTTTCTCCTCCATGGGGGCTCTCTTGCCTTGCCTGACCCCAGCTTGTTCCAAGGCCTTGTTTCCTCCTCACCCCTGACCCCACCCCACCTGCCTGACACCCCTCCCTCACCTCTCCCCAGCATCTCCAGAGCCTTCTGCCAAGGCAGCACCTGAGGACAATTTCTGTCAGCAGCAGCTCCAGGACTAAGTCCAACAAAGCCTCTGCTGCCTCGACCCACAAGGGGGTCGTCTCAGGGCCCTTGGCCTGCGGCTCCATGTCCTAGGGAAGCTGGCCCATGTTCCCCTCAGGACGGCTGGAATGGCTGAGGGGCTGGACCAGCATCAGGAGCACGTAGGCTCTCAGCAGCCACTGGGAGCCGTGGCCAGCCATCGCGCTGCTGTAGGTTGAGCTGCCACCTCAGCACACACCCTGGCCATCTGTCCGTGCCAACTGCTGCTCGTGCTCTGGGCACGGTGACAGGCTGGGGACAGTTCCCAGGCACCATGCTGGCCCCAGAGGCTGTGATGTCACAGAATGGCAGAATCAATTGCCTTGGGAGAGCCCTGTGAGATCATTGATCCCAGCTGGGGACCCATCCCCAACATGGCATCTCCAGCAGAGCACTGAGTGCCACGCCCACTTTCCATGAACTCCTCCTCATGTCCCTCCCTTCTGTGAGAAGACAGGCACTGCCTTGCCAGTAACTTGCCTTTAGGGAGGAGAAGAGACTTTGCCCATGAGCGCTGCTAAACTTTTTCAGCCATGCCAAGGGGCTGCTTATTCCTTCATATCCCCGGGATCTTGGGAATTGGAGCATAGGCTGGGCCAAGAGACAGCAATGGTGGTCAGTGAAGGGGGCCCTGCTTGAGGCTGCCCAGCAACGCCAGAGATGTAAAGCAGGTCCTGGTAGCCGCACCAGCTGCAGCCAGTGTCCCTGGTACCACAGGGAGATGGAGCCTCACACAGAGCCCTGCAGGAAGGATGGAGAGGCCTGGAACTGCAGGGGAGTCTTGTGGCCCAAGTGCAGGACCCAGCCCTTGGTTCTGTTGAACCTCCTGCTGCTGCTTTCGGCCCAACCATCCTGGCCAGGTGCCCCTGCAGAGCCTTCCCACCCTCCAGCACACCACACTCCCAGCCCACTTGGTGACCTCACCAATTTCCCTATGGGACACTCAATTCCCTACTCCAGATCATCAGGACAGAGATGAAACAAGCTCGGGCCACACTGCACTGATCCCTGGGGAACATCTCCTGGGCCTGGAAATTAGTGGGAGGGATGCAGCACCAATGTTCAGCACAGCCTGAACCTGGCAACGAGCCACTTCTGAAGCCAGCACAGATGGATTCCCTGGTGCCCCAAGCACCTTTTGAGGCCACCTGCACAGCTTCCTGTGCCTTTGGGAACCCCCAGCACAGTGGAGCCAGGGATCCAAGCAAAGATTTCTGGGAAGATGCAGGCAAGTGAATACTGCCCACACTCTTCTTTCCAGCTGCCTCAATACTCTCTCAAACTCTGCTGGTTCACTCAGGCTTTCCATTCCAGCTGGGCTGGAGATTCTGCGCAAAACCATGATTTGATCTCTCCCACTCAGAAGGCATATCAAGACAACAACACAGCAAGGTGGGGAAAACCAGAAATTTATTGAAATAGACTACTGTACAAATCTAAAACTAGGGTGTGGGAAATCTACATAGCTACAACTTCATACCTACTAAACTGTCAACTTCTTAACACTAGAATTCCTAAAAACTTCATCTTCTTGGGGAAAAGATTGTTGGGAACCTACAGCTAAGCTACTGGAAGTTATAGCTAACAAACAGGATCTTCACTAACACCTATGGTGGGGGATGTCGCAGTGCCTGGGCTGAGCACTGCCCACACATCCCCTTGCACAGCTCTGCCAGCTGAGAGGTGAGCTGGAGCTGGGCACCTCAGAGCTGAGGGGAAAAGCGCAGTCTCCACTTCTACCAAAGGCCCCATCTTGGCGCTCTCTTGTGCCTGGGCCACTGCACAGAGCTGTGGCGCTGGCACAGCCGCATCAGGGCACAGTTGTGCCTCAGCAGCTGCAGCAGCTCCTGGCAGCAGCCGCGTCCCCCCCTGCAGCACGGCCCTGCAGACACCGAGGGGCTCTGGCGATTCTCCTGCAAGACACAGAACAGCGTGGGGCTGAGCCCTCTTGGGATGCATTTGGACACCCCTGGAGACACTCTGGCCTGGCTGGGCTTTCCTGAGCTCAGGCTGCAGGAAGAAGGGCCCTGGCCAGCCCAGCCTGGTGTCCCTGGGGCTCAGCCCCTGGCAAAGATTCCTCACCCAGGGCCTGAAATCCCCCTCTGCCTTGGGGCCTTGGGCTGAGTGCTGCCCAAGAGGTCCAGGACCCTTGGGATCTGCCCAGCTTTTCTCCTCCATGGGGGCTCTCTTGCCTTGCCTTACCCCAGCTTGTTCCAAGGCCTTGTTTCCTCCTCACCCCTGCCCCCATCCCACCTGCCTGACACCCCTCCCTCACCTCTCCCCAGCATCTCCAGAGCCTTCTGCCAAGGCAGCACCTGAGGACAATTTCTGTCAGCAGCAGCTCCAGGACTAAGTCCAACAAAGCCTCTGCTGCCTCGACCCACAAGGGGGTCGTCTCAGGGCCCTTGGCCTGCGGCTCCATGTCCTAGGGAAGCTGGCCCATGTTCCCCTCAGGACGGCTGGAATGGCTGAGGGGCTGGACCAGCATCAGGAGCACGTAGGCTCTCAGCAGCCACTGGGAGCCGTGGCCAGCCATGGTGCTGCTGTAGGTTGAGCTGCCACCTCAGCACACACCCTGGCCGTCTGTCCGTGCCAACTGCTGCTCGTGCTCTGGGCATGGTGACAGGCTGTGGACAGTTCCCAGGCACCATGCTGGCCCCAGAGGCTGTGATGTCACAGAATGGCAGAATCAATTGCCTTGGGAGAGCCCTGTGAGATCATTGATCCCAGCTGGGGACCCATCCCCAACATGGCAGCTCCAGCAGAGCACTGAGTGCCACACCCACTCTTTCCTTGAGCTCCTCCCACAACAGGGAGGGCACCACCTCCCCAAGCAGACCATTCCAATGTCTAACAGCCCTCTCTGGGCAAAAGTACTTCCCAATGCCCAACCCAAAATTCCCTTTCTGCAGCTTAAAGTCCATGTTGGCATTTGCTCTCTCATGTCCTTCCCTCCTCTGAGAAGGCAGGCATTGCCTTGTCAGTAAGTTGCCTTTAGGGAGGAGAAGAGACTTTGCCCATGAGTGCTGCTCAACTTTTTCAGCCATGCCAAAGGGCTGCTTATTCTTTCATGTCCCTGGGATCTTGGGAATTGGAGCATAGGCTGGGCCAACAGACAGCAATGGTGGTCAGTGAAGGGGCCCTGCTTGAGGCTGCCCAGCAATGGCAGGGATGTGCCCCAGGCCTTGTGAGCCACGCCAGCTGGAGCAAGTGTCTCTGGTACCAGATGGAGATGGAGCCTCAGAGGCCTACAGGACGGATGGAGAGGACTGATACTGAAGGGGAGTCTTGTGGCCCAAGTGCAGGACCCAGACCTTGGTTCTGTTGAACCTCCTGCTGCTGCTTTCGGCCCAACCATCCTGGCCAAGTGCCCCTGCAGAGCCTTCCCACCCTCCAGCACACCACACTCCCAGCCCACTTGGTGACCTCACCAATTTGCCCATGGGACACTCAATTCCCTACTCCAGATCATCAGGACAGAGATGAAACAGGCTTGGGCCACACTGCACTGATCCCTGGGGAACACCTCCAGTGCCTGGACATTAGTGGGAGGGGAAGCAGCACCAATGTCCAGCAGAACCAGGACCTGGCTAGGAGCCACTTCTGAAGCTGGCCCACATGGATTCCCTGGTGCCCCAAGCACCTTCTTGGGCCACCTGCACAGCTCCCTGTGCCTTTGGCAGTCCCCAGCACAAGGCAGGCAAGAATATATGTAAAGATTTCTGGGAAGATGCAGGCAAGTGAATACTGCCCACACTCTTCTCTCCAGCTGCCCTCAATACTCTCTCAAACCCTGCTGGTACACACAGGCTTTCCATTCCAGCTGGGCTGGAGATCCTGTGAAAAACCATGATTTGCTCAGGCCCATCTCAGATGGCATAACAAGAAAACAACACAGCAAGGTGGGGAAAACCAGAAATTTATTCAGCTAGACTACTGTACAAATCTAAAACTAGGGTGTGGGAAATCTACATAGCTACAACTTCATACCTACTAAACTGTCAACTTCTTAACACTAGAATTCCTAAAAACTTCATCTTCTTGGGGAAAAGATTGTTGGGAACCTACAGCTAAGCTACTGGAAGTTATAGCTAACAAACGGGATCTTCACTAACACCTATGGTGGGGGATGTCGCAGTGCCCGGGCTGAGCACTGCCCACACATCCCCTTGCACAGCTCTGCCAGCTGAGAGGTGAGCTGGAGCTGGGCACCTCAGAGCTGAGGGGAAAAGCGCAGTCTCCACTTCTACCAAAGGCCCCATCTTGGTGCTCTCTTGTGCCTGGGCCACTGCACAGAGCTGTGGCGCTGGCACAGCCGCATCAGGGCACAGTTGTGCCTCAGCAGCTGCAGCAGCTCCTGGCAGCAGCCGCGTCCCCCCCTGCAGCACGGCCCTGCAGACACCGAGGGGCTCTGGCGATTCTCCTGCAAGACACAGAACGGGGACGGCGTGGGGCTGAGCCCTCTTGGGATGCATTTGGACACCCCTGGAGACACTCTGGCCTGGCTGGGCTTTCCTGAGCTCAGGCTGCAGGAAGAAGGGCCCTGGCCGGCCCAGCCTGGTGTCCCTGGGGCTCAGCCCTGGCCCTGATTCCTCACCCAGGGCCTGAAATCCCCCTCTGCCTTGGGGCCTTGGGCTGAGTGCTGCCCAAGAGGTCCAGGACCTTGGGATCTGCCCAGCTTTTCTCCTCCATGGGGGCTCTCTTGCCTTGCCTTACCCCAGCTTGTTCCAAGGCCTTGTTTCCTCCTCACCCCTGCCCCCATCCCACCTGCCTGACACCCCTCCCTCACCTCTCCCCAGCATCTCCAGAGCCTTCTGCCAAGGCAGCACCTGAGGACAATTTCTGTCAGCAGCAGCTCCAGGACTAAGTCCAACAAAGCCTCTGCTGCCTCGACCCACAAGGGGGTCGTCTCAGGGCCCTTGGCCTGCGGCTCCATGTCCTAGGGAAGCTGGCCCATGTTCCCCTCAGGACGGCTGGAATGGCTGAGGGGCTGGACCAGCATCAGGAGCACGTAGGCTCTCAGCAGCCACTGGGAGCCGTGGCCAGCCATCGCGCTGCTGTAGGTTGAGCTGCCACCTCAGCACACACCCTGGCCATCTGTCCGTGCCAACTGCTGCTCGTGCTCTGGGCACGGTGACAGGCTGTGGACAGTTCCCAGGCACCATGCTGGCCCCAGAGGCTGTGATGTCACAGAATGGCAGAATCAATTGCCTTGGGAGAGCCCTGTGAGATCATTGATCCCAGCTGGGGACCCATCCCCAACATGGCAGCTCCAGCAGAGCACTGAGTGCCACACCCACTCTTTCCTTGAGCTCCTCCCACAACAGGGAGGGCACCACCTCCCCAAGCAGACCATTCCAATGTCTAACAGCCCTCTCTGGGCAAAAGTACTTCCCAATGCCCAACCCAAAATTCCCTTTCTGCAGCTTAAAGTCCATGTTGGCATTTGCTCTCTCATGTCCTTCCCTCCTCTGAGAAGGCAGGCATTGCCTTGTCAGTAAGTTGCCTTTAGGGAGGAGAAGAGATTTTGCCCATGAGTGCTGCTCAACTTTTTCAGCCATGCCAAAGGGCTGCTTATTCTTTCATGTCCTTGGGATCTTGGGAACTGGAGCACAGTGTGGGCCAAGAGACAGCAATGGTGCTCAGTGAAGGGGCCCTGCTTGAGGCTGCCCAGCAATGGCAGGGATGTACAGCAGGTCTTGGTGGCCGCCCCAGCTGCACCAAGTCCCCCTTCACAGCTGGAGCTGGAGCCTCACACAGCCCTGCAGGAAGGATGGAGAGGCCTGGAACTGAATTTTTGTGGTAGAAGGGTGGGCAGTACCCATCCCTTGGTTCTGTTGAACCTCTTGCATCTCCCAGAACTGGTTGATACTTAAATCACCATATGATAGAGTACCTGTACCTGTGTAACAGTGGCTAATAATATTATGGCCTCTATACACAAACAAATATCTTCATTTTCTATTTTGTAATTTTTAAATGAAAATTTGTCTGCATTTCAAAATATGAACTTATTTTTGCGTTGTGTGTTCTCTGTTTTTGTGTAGAATAACTAGATATAACTGATAACATTATATTGATTCTTTTCACTCAAGGCTGTAATCCTGGCATCCTCTTCAGCCTATTGCTTTTGACCCACACATTCAGAATCTAAATTTTACCACATCCATCTGAATATTTCCTAGTTTTAATAATTGCCTTCTGGTTTTACTGCCCAATTTTATTTCTTTTTTTGCCAGTGCCTGTAATCTTGGCATGCACAGAGATAGGTCTGTTGAAAATTGCTTTTGTTTTCCCCTCCAAGCACTTTTTTCTCATGTTCTTCAGACACATGAAATACAGATATTTGATTATTCCTTCCTAATGTACTGCTGCCATTCCTACTGGTTTCTCACTGTGTGGACAACTTTTCCATCTGTTTTGTAATTTTGGGCATAGTTGCCCAGCTCTTCACATCATAAAATCTTTTTCTGCTTTCTTTTGAATCAGCACAGAAATGTTAGGTAAATTCTAGAAAGTCCTCTTTAAAGTTTCTCTTCAAGCACTTCATACAATTAAGCATCAAATTAATAACAATCAGATCTGATTGTTATTGCATGTAAGCCTGCCCTGACTGTAGTCCTTCCCCTTTACATGGCAAAAGAAATTATCAATTTGGCACCTAATTTGGAAACTTTCACACAGTAATACTCCAGGAAATTATGAGACACATCAGTGCTTTCTAGAGACTCCTTTTTGGCTTTCTCATCCGAATCTGGGATCATTTGTGTGGAAAGTCTTGTGTATGATCAAAGAATCAGTAAATTGATGCCATGCTCAGGGAATAGTGTTCTATCTACTACCTGACTACTGTTGAGATGTGGAGCATAGGAAAGAAAAAGTGGGAAGAGAGGACTTACTTTGTGTGCAAGTTCTGAGTTAAGTTACTGCTTTTGCTGCTTTTCTTTCATTCACACCCATTAGGAATTTGATGGCCAAATACCACATTTTGAATTGGCTTTTCTTTGAATACTAGATTTTGAGAAATTAATTTTTCAATTAATTTAAAGACAGTTAGGATTACATAGGCAGTAATTGTGTCTGCCTCAACTTTTTTATCAGTTGTGCATCAACGCCTGAATAAACAGAGAAATGGCGTTATTACAACATAACTAGTTAGGAAAAAAAACCAACCAAACAAACAAAAAAAACCCCAAGCAAACAACCAACTAAAGAAATATTTTGCCTCCAGAAAACCCACGAAAGTGTGGCTCACTTAGGGAAGTCAAAAGTTTTGACCAACATAAATGCTGGGAGAAACACCAGCATTGTGCCTTATCTTTCTAAGTTCATGTGGTGGCAATCACTGTGGTTACTGTGTAGAAACATGTGCTGCAGCCAGCAAGTAGAGCTGCTTGGATCATCTCCTGGTTTTCCAGAACATGTGCTACATGTTCTCTCTTAAATGCAGCCTGTATCTGCTGCTAAGGTGTTTGTTCTTCTGCAGTGCTGAAGGCTGAGAGAGAGCTGTGGTGGTTTGTAGGCCACCAGATACAATGGGTAAAAGCTCCTGAAGGAGATGGCAAAATGCAGTTATTGGAGGAATTCAAAATATATTAGCGAAAGAGGCTTCTTGTGCAAGTGTATTCACTAAGCATAGTGTCAGTATTCTTGCAATTAGGTGTTGTTAATCTGTCATGTCTAAGGGTGACAAAGAGATTCAGTTGCATACCACATCAAGCAAAGCACTCGCTTTCGAAGTTACACCACTGTGATCTTCATCATGTGGCAGCAAAGACTGAGTTACTAAAAATTACATCTTCTTGTTGAGTTTCTCAAAAAACAGGCCCATGGGAAAGAAGACTGGAAAAGAGTAATAAAAAGTAAGTTGTTTCTTGTATGATAAGGTGTCTTTAATGGTTGTTGTGCTTGTCAGTTTAAAAAGCATGGGCAATGCGCTGGAAAGTACTGGAAAGATGGAGTTGCTGTGGAAGGCCATTGTTAGATGAGATTTCCTATTTCTAGTGAAGGAAAATATCCATGAGATGATCTTTGATAAACTAATGGTGAATAGCAGAAATATTGTATCAAGTTAATTAAACAAAAACTCTCTTTAGAAACTACAAAAATCTTTCCTATGCCCATGTTTTTATTTTTTGAGAAGTAGCAGCAGCATGTTGGGTTTTGGTACTAAATCCAGATGCTTTCACTATTTTATTTTTTAAATCTAAGGGATCATCCTCCTCATCTGAACAAACTGGGACTCTTTGGAAATGGACCAACATGTGCAACCCCAGATAAAAAGGTAATGATGTGCACCTCTAGAGCTGAAATGTTTCAGTCATAGACAGGCTCTCACTTTGAGGGTGAAAACTTCCAAAATTATTTTTAATGTTTTACAAACAGAATCTGTTGATGCTGATGTGATTTCACCAGTTAGGCTATGTATAATCTACGTGTCCCTTCAAATAAAATTGTCTAACACTTCATATTGAATGAATGGAAATTTTTCATGAAATTTCATAACTTTTAAAAACAACATTTTTATGCTATATATAAAGTATAAATGAAAAAAATATTGAGAAGTTGTTCAGAAAGTACACATTTAAATAAACTCATATGTCTTTGGCAATTGTTTTTTTCCAAGGCACCGTGAATTTGGATGTTCACATCCTAGCAAAAATAAAGATAATGGGCTATCACATTCAACAAATAGCTGTCAAAGTTCTGGCTTTAAGACACTTGAGAAGTGTGTAATTATATATGATACTAATTTTTTTACATAAGCTTATTTAGAGAATAGTGGTATAGTTTGGGGAGGGTTAATAATAAAAACATAGGAATTCATCAAACATTACAAGATTTCACTTTTTCACCCAATTATGCAAGTACAATTTGTCACCCTATATTATAAGTGAAATTGGAGGTTAATAATAAAACAGAAGGTGACTTTCTTCATATGTAGCATTTCTATAAAAAGTTTATTTTATGCTGAATCGTGTTTTATTATAAAATCTGCACTTTCAATGAAATAGCATTGAACTTTAAAATACATACTAATATTTCAATGTCAATTCAGTCCTTAGCTTTCTAATTGAAATTTCTGTCTTGAATTGAAATAAAGGCATTTTATGGACTCTGCTTATTAATAGAGTTAAAGATTAAATGTAACTAGGGAGCTGGTTTGATTTTTCAGAGAAGTCCGACTTAGTGCATGAGCATCAGATGCATAAATATATTCTGAGAAAGATCAAAATCAGTCTGAATCAGGTCATTTACTGGGACGGAGAGGGGAGAAAAAAAATGAGCTGAGTCTTTCAGTGAGCTTCCCTCATTTCCAGGTCTTTCAGATACCCATTTTATTGACCTTAAATCAGTAAGACAGGTCCTTGTTAATTAACATTCTTTTAAATTCTGTTAAATTGCTAAAATTGCATTATACTGTCAGCAGGCATAAAATAACCCAGTAAAGAAATTTGCTGAATTATACCTCTTCAGGGTCTGGCCTGTTTCAGCACATGCTTGAAGATAATCTCAACTGTTTTGCTTGGCTGTATTATTCCATTCAGTTTTGGTCATGAAAATCTTATAGACTTTAATGTATTTAGAAAATCATCCGACTTTAATGCTTTCTTGTTGTAAGTGCTGGACAAACTTGGACCTTGAAGAAAATAGCATAAACAGAGTCCCTAATTGTTTTGTTCATAGTTCAATAAAACTGGAACCTTCAACTTGAAGTATCAGATTGCAGATGTCTGACAAATAGTGGAAATATGTACAGTATCTTACCTCTTGATTAAAAAAAAAATCTGGACTTTTAAGCTTTCTGGTCTTCTCTATTGTTTGGAGATTAATTTTATTTTTTAGCATTCAAAGCAACAAAGGACTAACAAGACAGTCTATGCAAGCAAATCTCCAGAACAAAAACATGTTCCAAAGAAGGAAAAAATGTAACAGAATCCTGTAATTGTGACTTAGTAATTATATCTGCTAGAGATTCCACATGAGATTAAAAATACAGCAAAATTATGCAATTAAGCTAATTAGCTCATTAATGTGGAAGTATTTTGTCATTCTAATCACAGAAGGAATTCATCTGAGTAAAAAAGCAGACAGGAATAAATTGTGGTAGGAGACAGAAATTGTCTGGTTTAAAAATGATAAATTTATGTGGTTTATGTCTGTCCTCTAAAACCTAAGCACCTGCATTTCTTAGTTAATTTTATTTTTATTACTTGTTAAGGGCAACTTGCTGATCACACATAACCTGAGCCTTCTGTGTTGTTCAGGAAGACATCACAGGCAGTGAAAGCATTCCAGTTTCAAACAACTTGGCTCAATAATTTTTCCTACTTAAGTCCATTTTTGTAGCTAAAAGTCACTTTTGTTCCTCATATAATACAACGGGATTGCTTAGCATTTGTAATCAATACTGTGTAAAATTGCAGTAATTCATCAGCCTGCTCTTAGCATCTTAGCTGAAAGTCCTGTTGGCCATTCATTCATGAAGTTGTGCCAGGGGATATCTGGAAAAGGTTCCTCACCCAGAGGGTGTTTGAGCACTGGACACTCCCCAGGGCAGAGGTCACAGCACCAGCCTGACAGAGCTCAAGGAGCATTTGGACAATGCTCTCAGGCACAGGGTGTGACTCCCGGGGTGTCCTGTGCAGGGCCAGGAGCTGGACTTTGATGCTTGTGCGTCCCTTCCAATTCCGTGAACCACAGTTTATTGAAAGCAATACCCATTAAGACAGCTGAGAATTTACCGCATAAGAAGCTGCACACTGAGTGAAGTGAAATGTTTTTGTAATTCTGATGGGGTTGCTGCTTTTGTCGCCTCTGTACAGCACCATGATACAACCCTCAATCTTTATAAAGAATCCAGATGTATTTAGTTGTCAAAGGCAAACAAATGGAGGTAAAGCAGTGTCACAAGATCAAGTAACACGAGAGTGGATCATTTAACTCAGCTATTTTTGTAATCAAAACTAGTGCTTATCATCCTAATGCATGATGTTACTGTAAGAGGAGGAAGAGCTAGATGTGGAAATGTGTTTAAACATTTCCAAGATGTGTATTTTTGTTAGGTGATATTTTTAACGAGTAGGATCTTTTAGAAAATTGTTAACAGAATGTCTGAACTGACTACATAAGTAAAAATAAGGGTATGCTGTGGAAATTTTACAATTCTAAATCTAGATAATGCAAGTTATTAACTTCTGTTGATTAAATTTTATGTGCTTATTTATAGCTAAAATGAGCCCAGCATGCTGGTATACAAAGTAATGGTGTAGAAACAATCAGCCATGTGCACCTGCTGGACCTTGCAATGAAAGGATAACAATTGACCTGCAATAGCAGAAGCAACACATTTAAAAGGGTTCTTCTGTTGCTTTGGAGTTTTTTGAATTTGAATTACAACAACCTTTGAGGAAAGGACCTTGAAAGGAAACAAACTGGACACAGCAATAGGTTTTTACCCGAGCTGATTAGGGAAATGCAGAAGTTGACATTATGATATCTTTGCACTTATGCTCAATTATTAGTAACGAGCCAGCAATGACTGATGCTTAACATAAGAAACTCAAACACTGCGTGAGCCAAGAACTGTGTTTCAGTTTACATCATTAACTGAGTTCCTATTTGTCATGCACTTGCAATATCATTTATGCCATTCCATAATGCTTCCTGTTCTGATTGTTAAATTATGTGTCATCTAATGGCTCTCTACAACTCCCTGAAAGGAGGTTGTAGCCAGGTGGGGGTCGGCCTCTTCTCCCAGGCAACCACTGACAGGATGAGAGGACACAATCTTAAAATGTGCTAGGGGAGGTTCAGGCTGGACCTGAATCTGGAAACATTTCTTCACTGAATGGGCTGTTAAACATTGCAACAGGCTGTCCAGGGGGATGGTGGGCTCACTGTCCCTGGAGGTGCTCAAGGAATGACTGGATGTGGCACTCAGTGCCATGGTCTGCTGGATGCTGGTGGTAAGTCAAAGGCTGGATTTCAAGGCCTCAGAGGTCCTTTCCAATCTAAATGATTCTGTGACTATGTAAGATTTTATGAAAACATTGAAAAAACTGTCTCAAGGGGTTTTTGTAACCTGGAAATCTGTCTACTTCAAACTTGATGGAATTTTATTTACATTTGGAAAAAATACTATATCAATTGCAAGTCATATGAAACACATACATCTTATTTTCTTATAACTACTAGCGTAGCACTGACCATAAAATGAGTTACAGATGTTTTTATTTAGTCAACATTCAAATATTTTTTCCAGAGCAATAGACCTCACGTAGTAAATTTCACTGCTACAGTATTCACTAGCATTGACCTACAACAAACTACACTGCTATATTTATTTGAGTATTTTTTACTGCTGCATTAAAAATGTTTTATTTACTACAATTAGAATGTTTATTAAACATGAATACTGTATTATGCCAATATATTGCTAGAGAGAAAAGAATAGTGAACAAACAATACAATTAGTAAATGAAGTGAACATGAAACTGTATTACCCTTTATTATTGTTTACTTACTGATTTGTGAAAGTTGCTGGTTTTTAATCTGTTTCTCTGTGACTGCTGCTAATTACAAAGAGTCTAAAATTCATAATAATTAACGCCTAGTACCAGTGTGTGCTTGGTAACAGTTTGAAAGTTTGTGATTCTGGGCCACTTTGGTATTTAGCACTGAATTACTGTAGGCCTTATTGCCAAGTAGCAGTTCCCTAAATCTAGGTCTCCTAGATGTATGCAATCTTTGGGATTTTAAATACTATACACTACTTTCATTATTTGATGTCTGAAAATTACAAAAAAGCTATGTACCAGGAGGTTACCCAGATACCAAAGCAGCTGAGTGACACACTTTAACTGAAGTTCTTTACATCATATATTCAAATTGCTGCTGTGAGTTCTGAAGCACTTTTGTATTAAAAAGTCATCATTACATGTCAGGTGGTACTGTTAACGTTCAGGTCTAAACAAGATTTTATGATCTTCAGTTTTGGCCTTGATTTCTTACTATGAAGTTGTTTAAGTAGTCCTGATCATTAAAATATTACATACTTGGCATATTTGCTTTCTTTAATGCTGAAAGTGAGGAATACATCAGCTACACATAAATTAAGTTTTGCTTTTATTTATTACCATGTCTCCTTGTCATGATTGATGTATTTTTTAATGTGAGTTCTGAAAGGATTGGAGGGAAAAAGGAAAACAGCATTCTAGTTTTAAGGAAAAGTTTAGTTAAAGGTTCAATGCTTTCTGATGTATTAGAAGAAGAAAGGTATTTTTCCAGACTCAATAATTTAGTTGTTAAAATGTACATGAGGCAGTTATGATGTTAATTGAAACCCTGAGATGTATCCTACCCAGTTACTCTCCCCAGTCAGGTCTCCTCCACAAACAGGTCTGTACCAAATCTAATGGTGAAATTAGCATATTTCTGAACAGAAGGACATTGAATTGCTGTGAAATATAATAATCTGGAATGTAAATGAAAATAACTAGGTAATTTTCAGTTTTTCAGCTGAGAGGCCTAATTCTTTACTGTCTAGCAAAAAAGGCCTTAGAGAGGATAGGCAGGAGTACTGCTTTAATATGTATATATATATATATCTTATGCTTTGGACAATAATTATCTATAAACATGATTCTGGGAGGTCTAGCTAAAAACCTTTGGTTTTATAGTAGATACAGGAATATATTGACCTGGGATGTAAGTGAAATGAGTATATAATTGATTGTTATGTGGTGTGTTCCACTTGCCACAGCAGTATCCAGAAGCACATTTGTTTAAGTTTGATTTAACCTAAAACACAGATAAACTACTTTTATAAATGGACATGATGGTTTAGAAGATGTTGGTGAAGCCAGGCCAAGTTTTCAAGTTACTTCAAAAGTTTGTATCAAGTGACAAAATGACCTGCAGAAGTTTAACTTATGTGAACCTAAACCAGTAGAATGGGGTACTTCCCATGAATTTTCAATAGCTTAATCAGCAGGAATCATTCACAAATGCAAATGTAAAATTTTTAGATATGGAATGCAAACAAAATGTTACAACAGTCAAAAGCTCTTTCTTCCAATAAGAAACCTCCCATCTGTTTTTCTTCCTTCCCCGCCTTTTTTCCCCCACTTTTCATTTCATTTTTCCATCTGGACAGGCTATAGGACTTGAAGGGCTCACTTCTTAAAAAGCTTTCTTGATGATTAGAAATAAGCTAAAGACACTTTGTTTGAATAAGGCAAAGATTCCATACTCTTTATCAGCTGATCTGTTTCTGTTCACCCTGAGGGCCTTTTCTGTACCAGTGCTTCAGGCCAGATAATCTTACTGATAGCAGCAGGGTGTAGGGGGATACAATAGAAGAAAACAAAGGTAGTATAGAAAGTAATCTTACCCCTTAAAGAGTTGCAGCTGAGCCAATTATTAGAGATTGGGAACAGGCCTGACTTTACCAGGCTGCAGCTGTAGCCAATGAGAAGAAGAGTGCTATAAAAGAGTGGATTGGTTGGGTAAGGGGCAACTGGAGTTGGTTGGCTGCTGTGAGGACAAGGAAGAGGCAGTGCTTAGAGGAGCTGTCTATGAGAACCATCAAGGAGGTATGAAACTCTAGCAGTATGGAACCTTTGCAGTATAATGACAATAGTACCTTTGTAATGTAATAACAACAGCTAGGGAGAACACAAGTATTGGCCCCCTGCATAATGACAATGGGACAATAAGCACAAATCTATTTCTATGAATTGAGTTGAAATGTCCACTGAATCAAATTGATTTGTCATTTCATACATTGTGGAATGCTGACTCCCAACCTGAAAACTTTTTCTGTTTTCTTACAGCTAAGAGGGTTTTGGCTACTGCTGGAGTTTTTATTCTACTTCTTTTGGGTTCTGCTCTGGGATCTTGAGAGGTGTATTGATCTTGGCAAGTGTTTCCTAATCTCAGATGATTATTCCCTTTGCACTGATAGCCAATATTCCTTGCTAACTTTCTCTTTATTCTCACTGAGATGATTAGCACTAGTGTCAGGAGCATTTGTTAATTAGGCTTTTGGGGTCTTCAGGACCAAATATCAAAATACCGTATTATCCCACCAGCACAACTAGAGAATTACTTTTGAGTATTGTTTCAATCAGATGGGGAAAGAGCAGCATTCCAAAGACAAAGCCCCATACCTGGGACACTGATTTCTGAATGAGACCTTAGTAGCACGTCAGCTCCACTGTGGCAACTGGAGAAGTTTTCAGAACTGCAACATCGCGTTATTTGTTTTCCAGAGAGCCCTAAAACAGGCTATTGCCTGTTATCATATAGCTTAAGGAAAAGATCTCCCTGTGATCAACATCTTCAGCTCCCCTCAGAACATCAGAAGTACTTTCAAAGGCTACTTCTCTAAAACCTCTGGAGTTACTTGTGCTCTGTAAGAGACTGGACTCTTCAGCCTCATTTCAGTTCCACATTTGGAACTACCTTGTGAGCTTCTCAAACTATAGCCACAAGATCTTTGACCATCTGGTGACCTTTATCAGATTACTGCCTAAAGATTTTTGCCAGAAGTTTGACACTCCAATTATTGAGGGTCATATATCATGTAGAACAATCCTGCAAGCCTCACTTGACACAGCAGGGACAGCAGTCTGGGCTTACACTGCCCCCTTATTTCTTAGACAATTTTCTTGGCTTCTGTGTTTCCAGGAAGAATAAAGCCATTATGAAAAAAGAGATTCCTGAGCATCCTTTCCAAAGGAGCATTACAAAGGACGGTGGAACATCATACCACAAGTAAGCAGAAGTGATAGGAAATTACTTACTCCTCTACTGCCTGTTTAGTCAAGTTTTGTCTTTTTTTAAAGTACAGACTTTTTCATGGATGAGTCTGAGGAACTTTATTATTTGAATGTTCCTGTAACTACCCATTCTCCCGGGTCTCTGTAGCAGGCTCGTACTTCCTTGGCTGGAAGTTGTGTCTGAGAGACTTGAGATGGGAAGGAGGTATGCTGTCCTCTCCAGAAGTAAATATATCAGGTATCAGACACATTTGCTAGCAATCTGTCTGGGGTTCTTGAATGAGCTGGGGAACAGATTAGGTCAGTCAAGCATCCACATCACATGTAGGAAGTCCATGCCAATGTTCTTGAGACTTTTCTGCGAGGAATGTGGTTAACCAAGACCTACTCTTCCCATGGATGTGAATAGGAAATGCCAGTTTTTACTCCAGAGTGGCTTTTGGATTCTTTTATAATCAACTGTTAAAGGAAACAAATGCATTCATGTCCTTTTTTTTTTTTTTTTTTTACTGCCCAGAGTGATTTTTTTTCTCTTCAGAGAAATACCATAATTAATAGAAGAGCAAGTAAAAGCCAAATGTATTTGGCCAAGTAAGCTTAATTTTCCATTTGACACACAGAAAAGACTACTTTCTTTTCCTTGTCAGGAATTCTGCTCTGTTTCCTGGATAGTGCTGGATTCCTCTAGCAGCTCAATCTCTTTGGCTGCTCTTTTAGCACTGCACTTCCAGACTAATACCCTCCTTGGTTTTGTTGCTACAATAGTAATTCAATCTTGAAAGGTTTGTTAGTTATTTTTTTCTCCTTTATCTGCTACTTTTCAAGTAGGTTTTGAGTATCATACTTGTTTCTTCTGCTTCTCAACTATTTGGAGTGGAGAAATGTCACTTGAACTTTGATGTATTTGTGAATGCTCATCACAGATTCTTCATAACCCAGCCTAATCTTAGAAGAGTATTTGTTAAGGAAGAGAAAGTATGGAAGAACACATGCAAAGATAGATATATGTTTAAAAAGCTATCAACTATTTTAAGAAAAGACCTTAAAACGGTGATAATGCTTATGCAGTAGTGCAGATTGAGAAATAGCCTTTCATGAGCTGAGAAACATTCTCTGAAATTTGCATTCACTTCACTTTGCAGAAGTGAGTGTATAATGAGTTCCTCCCTGGCTAGAAACCCGAGACAGTTGGTCAATTTCTAACCAATGCTCAAAGGTCTGCTAAAGGAGAGGTAAACCCCTCCCAAGAATGAAGCACTGCTGTTGTTTTACTGGTATACTACCCTTGCACAATGCTGTGTTACTAAAAACTTGGTGAAAATACAAATGTGCATAACGAAGTTGTAGTATCAATTCCTGACCTATTTTTCAATTTCTTTCCTTCTTTGTGGCTAATCAGATTTTGGCCAAAACCCAGAAGACCATTCATAAATGTGTTGCTGGAGGGTGATACTCAGAGTCCAGATTAATCCTTTAAACTCACCAGGCAGATGTTATGATATGGAATTTGGAGATCTAATCATGTAACTGTCAGCTTTAAATCAAAGAAGAAATAAAATATATTTTATATGCTTTCCTAATTTGTTTTAAATTTGGCAGTGCCAACTACGTGTTCAAGATCTAAGCAAAACTGTGGCTATACTGAAGTAAGTCAGTCAAAAAAACCCACTGATAATGCTCTCAAGAGTGTAACCCAGAAACCAGATTTTAAATTCCAAGTTGAATATGTTCTGAAGAAATCATTGAGTCTCATTTGCATTTTAGAAATATATACTGATGTCACTTTAGAAGAAAGCCACGATATGAAAGGGCAGGCTACATACACAAGTGAAGCTTGGTTATTATTGACAGGGAAGCAGCACCAGGGAATACTTCAAATTATATTGTGTAAGTGATTTTTTGGATAAGATCCTAATCAAATTAACTTAATGTTTAGCTTTAGTGGTAAGAAGAGTATTTTTGTCTGAAACTAACCTAAATAACGTGCTGAGTATTGTGTAAAGGTAATAGTGAGAATACAGAATTTGAAAGAAGGAGCATTCTGTTTCAGAGAAGATTATTTTGGAACTTTCACCCATGTGATTTTCTGCAATACAGAAAGAAATACAAATCCATTCGTATTCACTGCTCACTGTGAAGCAAGAAGGGCTTTCTGGTAATTGTATTGATGTAATGCATTTTGAATTGCATAACAAAAAATTGATAGCCTCTATCACTGGTCCCTTCAAAATCCTAAGGCATGTATTCAATTTTCAACCTGGAAAATATCTTCCTGTGCTTATTGAGTATTATAAAACAGTTGAAAGGGTCTATATAAATGCAGGAATAGTCTATAGTCTTCTGATTTCACAGTATTTTCTTTTTTTTTCTTTTTTTTTTCTTTTTTTTTTTTTTTTTGTTTCTGTGCTCCAAGTATGAAACCTTTCATTTGGTAACAACTTTTATCTGAATAATCATTATTCCCATTTGCTTAATGATGTGATAAACACAGCTTAAAAAAAATATTTTCATGCCGTGGAATCTGTTGTGAATGAGACATCTGTAGTCACAAATTTATTTGATACATACCTCTTAAAATTAAAACCAGACATGCAGATGTGTGACTCTGTGCTGATATGTTAATAACAAATGCAGAGCTTTTTAGATAGTCACTCCAGGCAGCATTACATCAAGGTGGTCTGGAATTAATTTAGAGCCCTTTTGGCCCATCACTGAGTCCTTCCAGGGACCACGCAGAGAAGCCAAGGGCTGTGCCAAATACTCTGGATTTAGAATTATCCTTACATCAATGGAATTTTTTCATAATTTAAGCATGTGTGATGCAGTGTCTGAGCTCTGTGATCTGTCCGAATTATTGCAGACAATGGACACAGCAGTGCCAGAAGCTCTCTCACATTTGTCAGGACAGGCTTAAATTTCTGCTTGCATTGTTATTAGTTATACATATTAGGAATACATGCAATAAGGATGACTGTGCCAAACAAAATTTGTTCTATGAAAACTGAGATATGCATGACAGCAAAGCTGTTAAAATCCATGTAGCGAAATTAGGGGCTTGGCAAAATGTAAAAAAACCCCTGGCTGATGACAGCAGGATTTTTAAGACTAAAGCCTACTCAAACATCTATTTTTCCTGCATATTAATTCTCTATTGATGTCTTTCCTAATCAAAAACTCAATCCACAGTAAGAATAGGCTGAGTCACATTTTAAAAGATGTGGTCTACAAATACCAGAACCATTGCCTAAACAGTAACTATTACAATGTTTATCTCTCCCACAGAACTTGAAAATGCCTGTAAAGAGAAGTGTCACATAAATCCTTAATGCTTTGCCATGGGTAGTACACCATTCCTAGGGCCTTTTCTCTCTCTTTTTTTTTTTCTTTTTTTTCAGTTTAATATCCTCAAGAAAATTTGTTTCTGTATGTAAATGTCTTTCCATTTTTCAAGCAGAAATTTTTGGCACCAGTAGATGCAGCAAAAATATTGTGAACATTTTATTGTGTGATCTACATACAAGCACTCATTGTAAAATATTTATGGCATATAAATGCATAAGTGAGAAGGTAATACTTTGTCTACTCATTAATTTAATATGACAACAATGTTGGTGGTAAGGAAATGGGATCCATTAGTGGTCTCATGGCTTCATTTCTGTGCCATGCTGTTATTTCCTATCTGTGATGATTCTTTCATAGGGAGAAGTTTTGAACCTAACTGAGATAGTGTTTATTAGTGAATCTGTTCACCATTCTGTCTCAAAATTGTTATATATCTGCTGCTGAAGGTTTGATGATGCTTTGGTTTTGATTCAGATATACTTAAAAATAGTTCCAACAATATGAATCAAGAGAGCAGTTAATATATTTGAAAGAGCTTATGCAGCTCTATGCTCACTGAAATGGATCTCTTATCCACAGAAACTTAGTAACTGCCATCCTTTTTCATTGAAATGAAAAGCTTAGCAGACTTTCTGATAACTGCAACAATATCTTTCATAATGCTCCATAAATTATGATAATTCTTCAGTTGTATTTTGATGACTCAGACAATGGTATGTATGTGGTTTAAATCATAATTTCTGGGCTATCAAGCAATTTACAGCTCAAAATACATTTTTCTTATAAAACAAAAGCTTATTATACAGAAATTCTTCCTCACTCAGAGTGAAGAAATAAATTTCAGGTCCCAGAAATAACCAGCAATAATGCCCATCTAAATTTATCTCTCTATATATTTTTGGTCTATTCAAACAAGAACCAACAAATAAAAACTATTTCCCTGAGCAGGATATGCTACAACAGCTCTGCTGTGTGGAACCTTGTGCCCTTGTTTGTTCCAGAACTGGACAGAAAGAGCCAGACCCTTTCCTGCAGCTCTCTTTCCACAGGGATTATTTAAGCCTGCTTTGAGCATTGCCTGGTCTTTCCTAGCCAGCTTTGATGATCAAGCAAGGTTAGTTGCCCTGTAGGCCTGTCCTGAAAGGTCAACTGACGTCAGCCCACAAAAGCTAGGGATTAAAAAAAGTAAGGAGTGGACTTTAAAATGTGCGTAGTTAACATCTTTTGTGACAAGATGTTCCAGTGATTTAAATTGGTCAGTTTAAATTGGTCAGTAGTTTAAAAATGGTAAAAAAAGCCTCTGGCAACATGAAGGCAAGTTTGTCGTAGAGACTGAAATGTCTGTATCTCTACTAATGTGCCAGCAAAAAAATTGGAAAGAAATCTGGCATAATTTATATAGAGAGGTTATTTTTTCCTATTTACAGTATTAATACAAAATTATAGATTTATTTTTCTTTGTAAGAACTTCTAAGATTGTCTTTAAATTATTCTAAAGACAAGTATGTACATTTATAGCTGCTGTCAAATTTTTATTTTTAGCCTTAAGCTACTTGATGAAAATGTCATGAAATACTACATATGTCATACACCAAGGCTTCTAATTAAGTGGTCTTGTTAACATATATCTATTAATGAAGCAAATCTCTTACCTGTATTAAATCCAAATATGGATTGTTCACATTGTCAAGGCAGTAAGACAGTTCTCAAAATAACTTAGTCAAAAGGCTCAGTCTGAGCACATTATGACAGCACTGCTATTTGTGGGCAACCACTTGTCCATCGGACAGGAGTGGCTCTGCGATCTCTCTGGGATCTATCCTTCCCCCTCTCCAGGGGGATGGAGGCACTGCCTTCATTCAGTCTGTCTCTTACTGGCACAGCAGTTTTCTTCCTCCTCCTTTGGTAGTCTGCTGTGCCTAAGCAGCACAGCGTGCAGCCCCTGGGAGTGCTCCCAGAGTGTCACCACTGACCTCAGAGGAGCCAATCTTTTGCCAAAATACTCCCTTTAACTACAGGAGCATAGCACACAGGGGTTAATGTGGGCTGATGGTGAGTGGTATCCCAAAAAGAGACTTACAGGAATGTTGTTTCCTCTCATGAATCAGCAGAAGCAGAGGCATAATGGCCTTGCCTTTCAGTTGCTGTACATTAATCTCTGCAGAGCAATGCCTGTCATCGCTCAGATGTCAGATGCTGTTTATAACTCTGCTGGAAACACAGCATAGAATAAAACAGGCTCATTAGTTTCTCTTGAGACTGTATATGCATGGTTTAGGTTAGCTATGCTTTCACTGCTGCACTGAGCTCAAACGTTGCTGCAGCAGCATTGGTGGGTTGGACAGTTTAGTCTGTGAATCTGTCCAATATCTCCAATGTGAATCTTTCAATACATGAACAAAAGCCCACAGTGTGTTCAGATGCAGAGGTTTCCACAGCACAGGTGACAAGACCCAGAAGTACCCCCTTTTAATGGCACCCTGTACCAGCCCTGCAGGACAGAGAGAAGCATTGAATCTATTCAGCGTCTCTGTGCCAGCTGTGATTTGGCAAGAGTTCAAAACCTTTCCTGCTATTTACACTGAGGACTTCTACTCCTTACTGTCATCTTTTATATGAAGCTATTCCATAATTTGAATCCTTCTTTCTGCTTTTCCCAGTGCCACATCATTTCAAGGGGGGAAACAAGAGTCATGGCCAATGTTTGACGGTGTCAGATGCAGCATGGATTTACACAGGGCACAGCAATGCTTTGTTTTGTTCTCCTTCCTAATCATTCATTACATTTCATTTGGACCCTACTGGGCACTGAACTTGTGTATTCATTGCTCCAAAGTCATCCTGGTTACCAGGTTGCCAACTGTGAAAATAAAAGGAAGAAAATATTTTCTGTGGAAAGCCAGGGCACTGGGAATATTTCTCTGTCTGCTCTGGGGTGTCCTGGCCCCCGGGGGAGCACTGACTTTGACCCTCATTCATGGAGGAAGTTTCCTAGACTTCAAGATAGACGGGAATCCACAAATTGTGAAATAGATTATAGAGAGTAGTGTAGGTCTATCACTTAGGTGAGAAATTTAGCTTTTGGGATTTTTAGTATGTTGTGGATTGAAGCAAGATGGGCACAGGGTGTCATCCTGGGTTTCTTCTTCATGCTTCTTCCTTCTTCATGGGTTTGGGTGGCATTTTGTAATTGGGCAGAAATTCCGCATTGTGGGCTCTTTGGGATCAGTTATTGGGTTAAAAGGGAAAATAATCCGGGTGTCAGTTCTTAATTGGATAGTTTAGTCTTAAAAGAACTTGTAACAAGAGATTGTTGGCCATTTTGTGCCTTCTAATGAAAAGCTGCTGAACTCACAGTAGTGAGACTGTTTTACCGATAGGAAATAATCAACACCTGAGTCCAAACATGAACGACTGTCTCAAGTGCCTTCAATGCAGACCCAGAGAAACTGATAATTTTCTCCTTAGATTTTTTAATAAGTAGTTCACTTAAATGAGAGTATAGCTTTAGCTTTACTTTTCACTCCTGTACTCTTTTACATTGTGATGTCTCAATGTAATATATTGATTGCTGCTTGTCATTCACTTCTTTGCTCTGCAATTAAATTTGTAATATATGCAAAATATTTCCCTTCTGGTGTGATGCCTTTGTTATCTGAAAAAGAACTTTGATTTTGCCTTGTTGATTTTGCCTTTCTCACCTTCTGAATCGACACATACACGCTCAGTTCAAATACTTTGATGAGGAATAAGCTGGGTGCTCTTTAGCACCAGCATGTTGGGATTTCTAGCTGGTCAGAGTGACCCCAAGAAAAGTTAGAAAGTCTCTTTTCCCAGCTTGGCACTTGAAGAAAGAGTCAGAGCTCTTCATTTCTCAGTCTCAAGGTTGTTCATTTCTCTATAAATAGAATTTATAAAATTCTTTTTCCTGTCCTGCTGAGGTCAACTCAGTACAACAGTCAGTGGCACTCTGCCTGCCCCCAGGGCAGTGTTATGTGTTTATACTGAAAACTACGTGTATAATGTTTACAATTATTTTCCAATACCTATCACCTATGTTAGACAGTGAGCTTCTATTCTAAACCAATTTCAAAGTGCCAATATCACAGCAGAAGATGGAGGCCAGGAAGAAGAAGAAAGGCTGGACACACGTAGTTCCCTCCATCTTGCCCCTCAAATCCCTATTCTAAAAACCCCAAAATTTACTTTTTCACCTTGTGATAAATTCACTATCATTCTACTTAATTTGTCATGGCTTGCAGATCTTCATCTAAGGTTGGTAACTTGCTCCACGGGTCATAATGAAAACCACAGGCATGTTGGGCTGTGTGCCAGGGCCTCTGAGCCCCCTGGCAGGGGTCTGGGCTGCTCAGGACAGCCAGAGGGATGTCCTGGGTCCGACACCAGCACAGGGAGGTGAAATCACAAATACACCTCCAACCCTCTGGCTCTAGCCCTGCCTGTAGCGGTCTCGTCCTGAGCCTAAAGGGCAAGAAGGAGCATCCAGAAGGAAGTGAATGACTTCCTGCCACGGTAAGCATTTCCCCGTTCTAGAGATTATTCCTGCCTCCGGCATCCTCCTGCGCCGCTGCCCTGGGAATAGGGAGCGCTTGTGCAGCACAGGAACTGCGAGCGCTGCCCCCTTCCTGCTGCCGCGGGACCCCAGCCCTTCCCATGGAATAAATTTGTAATAGCGGGACATCTGCTGAGCTCGGTTTGGCTATGTCTTGTTATATCCATCTCATAAAGGGGAAAAGATTACTCGGGAAAATACTTAAGTTGCTACTTCATAAACCTACAGCAGTTCATACAGCTTCCAAAAGTTATTTACGCAGCTATTACCACGTAGTTTTACAATCCTGCCTTTTTATCGCTAAAATCCCGGCCCCTGCTGTTCCTCGCTGTACAAGTACAGAACAATGGGGAGCCTTGGCGTGGTTTAGCCCTCTATCAAAACTAAGGCGGTTTTGTCAAAATGAGGGGAAATGTCTGCGAGTGGTTCTGTTTCCCGGGCGGAGTGAAGGGAGCTGAGCTGTGGGGAGTCCCTTATTGCCGTAGGAAGTTATTGGGGAGCGCCCTCGGGGAAAGCTGCGGGAATATTTACTGCGAGCGCCGGGACACCCGAAAGCTGCTCAGCTCGCCTCATAAAATGTTTAAACATCCTGTTCCCACGCAAAAACGGCGAGGAGAGGAAGTCGTTTCCGAACCAAATGAACTTCTTTATTCATCAGAAAGCCTAAAAATAACGAAACAAATTAGGTAATTTAAATCGGCGTTCCAGGAGCCGCCTCGCCCTCAGCGGCAGCGCGCAGGCGCGACGCATCGATGACTCGGGGCGCGGCTGGCGCTGCCTGCCCGCTCCCATCCCGGAGCGCTCGCTGCCCGCGCCGCCCGGAGCCGCCCGGAGCCGCCGCCGGCACGCAGGACCATGGTGAGGGGCGCCGGGGCGGGACAGGGCTCACGGCCCGGGACACCGCACCCCCGCCGCCTGCCCGGCCTGCCCAGCCGGGGAGGGAGAGCCGCGAGAGCGGCCGGCGGGGAGCGGGCCCGTGAGTAAGCAGTTCCCGGGCCACGCGGGGCCGCGGGCGGGACTGGGCCTCGCTGCCGGCGTGAAAAGGAGTGGGAGCGGGGAGCGGGCCCTGCTTCGGGGCCGGGACAAAGAGCTCCGAGGCCCTGCGAGGACCCACGGAGATATCTCTGCAGGGGTCTAGAGCAGCTCTGCTGGGAGGAGGCTGCGGCAGCTGGGCCTGCTCAGTCCGGGAGAGAAGGCTCAGAGGGGATTCATTAATGCGTACAGATATATCAAATGGGGCTGGGAGCGTGGTGCCAGACCCTTTACAGTGCTGCCCAGGGACAGGATGAGGAGCAGTGGCCACAAACTGAAACAAAAGAAGTTTCCCCTCAACATAAGGAAAAACTTTTTTACCCTGAGGGTGGCAGAGCACTGGAAGGGCTGCCCAGGGAGATCGTGGAGTCTCTCTCTCTCTGGTCACATTCAATCCCACCCGAATGTGTTCCTGTGTCACTGCTCCTGCGATCCTGTCGTGGCAGGGCGGTGGAATTGGGTGATTTCTAGAGGTCCCTTCCGTCTAACAGTTTGACAAAAGGAATTTAACAAAGTAAGAACTTGTTCACAGAAAGGATGGTCATTGGAACGGCCTGGCCAGGGAGGTGGTGGAGTCGCCATCCCTGGAGGTGTTCAGGGAGGGTGGATGTGGCTCTCAGTGCCACGGCCTAGTTAACAGGATGGTGTTCAGTCATAGACTGGACATGATATATCAGAAATCTTTCCAACCTTATTGATTCTGTGGTGCTGGGATTCTGTGGAAACAAGCAGGGTTTCCTCCAGGAGCGCTCTGTTAGCTTATTAAGGACACTAATGAGTTTTATTTTGTTCATTCCAGTTTCGCAACCAGTATGACAATGATGTCACAGTTTGGAGCCCGCAGGTAAAACCTTTATACACTTGCTCACTGGGGTTTTAACTTGCTTTTTGATTTTCTCCACCTCACAGCAGTGGTATTACAGTCACAAAGGTTGTGCTCAGGTGCCTGAAGCTTCCTGCAGGCTGCTCCTGTCTCCTTTTGTAGACTGTAGGTGTCCAGAAAGCCCTCACTCAGCGCATCCCTGTCTGCTGGTGTATGAACCTGAGTGCTGCTTAGCTGGGCCTTGTCCCCTCCAGCTGCTTAAGGCAGTTGCTTTCTAAATGTACCTGTGAGGTACAAAAGAGATGCTGTCATCTTTGGGTGGTTGGGCAGGATGATCTTGTAAAGGTCCCTTCCAACACAAACCACTCCGTGACTCTATGATCCATTCACAGAGCTACAGTAAGTTGGTAAGTAAGGTACACAAAGCATGAAACAGTTTCAATCTCCCCAAAGTTAGGCTGTTGCTGGTCTTTCTCTCTTCTGTCCACTAGATAATATGGGAAAGAAATGATTTAGTTTATAATTGGGAGTTCAAGTGAGATTTGGATTTGAAATGTTACTACCTCTGAATCAGTTTCACACTTTGTATTGTTACTGAAAACATACACTATGTGTTCTGAAACTTACACAGCTTGTGTTGAAAGTAAATATTCTGGAATTTTAAAAGCCACTGTCAGCTGAGGTACTTAATATTGCTTCTTCTCTCACTCTGGATATTTTAAGACACTTAGAGAAAACCAGAGCCTTGGAATAAGACTCATTTATTCAGCAAAACTAGAGATTTATTTAAAATGCAAGTAGCAAATTGTATTAGTATAAAGCTAATGTATCAATAGTTTGTGGGTCTGTATTGCTACTGAAATTCTTCATCATCTACTACTATGGGATGGAGATACAGTGCAACAGAGAGTGTTCTATCCTTTCCATTCTCCATGAAGACAACCTTGAATATTTCCCTTTTTTCAGTAAATACCATGATAGGTGTAAGTGCCTTTGAGTTGTTTTAATCCTTCTTAATGATTGTGTTTCTCTGTTCTATATCACAAACTTTAATTTTTTTGTCTTATTTGTTACTTTAAAAATTACTTTTAAAACTAAAACTCTTGAGACTTTTAGCAGATATTCCAAAATATCAAAAGCACAAATTTTTATGTTTTCCTTAACTTGCCTTGAAAATATTAATAGTGTTGGATTTTTTCTGAAAAATACATTTAAAATTGCTACTATGCTGCAATTGCTGCTCCATCCAGTCTTGCAGGTGAGGCAGTGATGTGATGCCATAAGAGTTTTTGGCACTGTTAATGCAGGAGCAAATCATACTTTATTGGGGAAATGTTTTCAAATATGTTAAATATTTTCAAATAGTAAAGAAAAGGAAGTAGAAGATTTAAAAATTTTAAGTAGTTTCACATTTTTACAGTCTTGCATGTTGTTCCTGACAGCTGACAGATTCATGTTGGACAGGTTACTACAATTCAGTGCTGCTCTTGGGCAGGAAATATCCTATGTTATTGAAATTCCAGTTACAGCAGGGGATGAAATTTGACATTAGGGTCTCTCTAGTAGACTTAAATAAAAAACCTTATGCCAAAAACTCCCAAAAACCTATGGAAAGGTGGTGTTCTGTAGCTCATCCCTTGCACATTCACCATAACAGCTGCTGTGTTCCACTCCCTGCCAGCTGGTGGGATGCAGCTCCATGGTGTCCATGCTTGCAGGACAGGAGTGCCCATATTGGCTGTCTGACATGGGCTGGGGTGCTGAAAGTGGGAAAACCCTCAGTGCTTCTGTTACATGGACATTAAAGCTCCTGGCCACCTCTGCAGAGCTTTTAAGGACTTCATTTTCTTGGAGACCTCTACTCCTGTTTCAGACTTGGCTGCAGTTGGCCAATAACTTGTTCAGAAGTTATTGGGGAGTGGCTGGTGAGACACAACAATTGTGTAAGACTCATTCCTGCAGCAAAGCTGATTAAAAGTTAAGTGTCCAACTTCAGCTGGAAGTTCTGTCTGTCTTTGAATCACTTTTGATTTAACCTGTTGTGCAGTGTGTGTCCCCACTGTGGTGGGGAATCAAAGGTCTGAGAATGCAAAATTGGAAACTGATTCAGAGGATTAACTAGAGAGTGATTGATGAACCTTTGACTTGGTTTTGCAGGGCCGAATTCATCAGATAGAATATGCCATGGAAGCAGTGAAACAAGGCTCAGCTACTGTGGGGCTGAAGTCAAAGACACACGCTGTCCTGGTGGCCCTCAAGGTAACTTATGACCTCTGGAATCTGTGGGGACAGTAATGTTCATGGAAAAGTTTTGGTTTGGCAGATTAGTTTTGTGCAGTCTGTACTTAGACATGAAATGTAAATGCAATTGCAGATCCCCTTTGCTTGAGGACTGAAATACTTCCGGTACCTATGCAAAGCAGATCTTCACAAAATGGTGAAGGAAATGAGTAGAAGATTTTTTTCCTATAAATCTATTCCTTTCTTTTCCCAAAACTTGACTAAGTGTCTGTTCTTTCTTTTGTTCTGAGAGAACTGAAGTGGAATTAGATTTTTCTTGTCTCCTGTTGCAAGTCTATAAATTTAAATTTTTTTTTATTGTTTCATGAACATATTCAGTTCTTGCTGTAAATGTTAGCAGATTTCTCCACAGTGCTTGGCAGACTGTTCAGTTTGCTACATAGCTTTCTCCTTTTATGCATAGAGAGCACAGTCTGAGCTGGCAGCTCATCAGAAAAAAATCCTGTATGTTGACAACCATATTGGTATCTCCATTGCTGGACTCACTGCCGATGCAAGACTCTTGTGGTGAGTACCCTGCTTGTTGACATACACAGTGCTGCAATAATGAGGGAAAGTTCATTCAGACTATTGCAAATGACATTTTCTGCTTTGCTAAGGATTAGTCTTGAGTTGCTGCTTAATGTTGTATTATGCCAAAGACCTCAGCATGAAATTCTGGCAAGTTTTTAACTAGTTGGCAGAAATCTCATCTGTTTGGCTTAAAATTTTGCTCTTTGGTTTTGTTACAAGTAAAACAGTCCTGTCTGGTTTCCTCAGTGTGATAGGGTTTCCAAGCAGTCTGAGAAACTGCATCATTTCTTTTCCTCTGGCAGCTGCTTCTGTGCACACACATTTGAGAAAGTTATTAAACACATACAGTGCTGTTTGTGTGGGCTTCAGGGGGGCTTGCTTTTAGCAACTTTGATGAGAAGGGGTGGGAAGGATTTCTGAAATAAGTGTCAATTGCTGCAGTGTCACAAAGCAATGTTACCATTTAACCTTGCCATTTCTCCAGAGGATCCATCCGTTGCCTGCATGAACTTCTACTTTCTCTGCATTTGTATGGCTGAAATACCCAGTTCGTGCTTTACCAAACCTGTGGTCAACTTTCTCAATAACAATGATAGGTCATGTAGAAATGAAATCATGGAAAGCCTTTGACCCTTTTTCTCAATGAGCAGAGCTGAAACAAAAATGCTTACCTTACCAAAGCCTTGAGAAAAAACCTCATTGTATTTTTGATCTATGCACTGATTTGAATCTTAATTTTTTTTTTTTTCTATTTTTGCTCCCTAGCAATTTCATGCGTCAAGAGTGTTTGGATTCCAGATTTGTGTTTGATAGACCTCTCCCAGTTTCTCGCCTAGTGTCACTAATTGGAAGCAGTATCCTTTTTTTATACACTTCATGAAATGACTTTCATCTGTCACAGCTTAAAAGTTGAAAAAAGATTTTTGGACAATTCTTCTTTGTTCACACTGCATGTGTATACTTTTGGAGAACATTCCATAAAGATGCATTTTGGTCCATCTCTGCTTGGTTTAGGAGAACTCTTGGGTGATTATCATATAATTTTGAGGTTATTTCCTTAGCTTTGTTAAGAAACCCAGATTCCAACCCAGCGCTACGGCAGGAGGCCCTATGGAGTGGGACTGCTCATCGCAGGCTATGATGTGAGTAAGCTGCTCTGGCTGCACTGATCTGCAGGAAAATGTGCTCAGGGAACTTTATGCAACAAATAGATGTTGAGAGGGAAAGATGGAAGAGGCAGACTCATCAAAATTTCTGAATAAGGAAATATTTTTCTGTATCTTACCCTAAAACATAGTTCAGAAGTGTTAATTAATAGTTAATCCTACCTACACTTTCTGAGTATTTTAAGGTGCAAAGATGAGATTTGTTTATGTAAATATTTTGCAATTGATTTTGGATGCTTACAAACTATTATTTTTAAAACTTCCAGTAAGAAAATGGATGTGGAAATCACCACTGGCCTCTCTCTCACTTGTTTAGCAACAACATTTTGCTTAATGCAGCACACAGAGAATCTCTGTCCTCAAGATTGTTGACATGATGATGGTTGGAAGAAATTATGGTATTGCCTGAAATTTTGGATGGTGTGGTCTAGTCTACAGCAAGTTTTTACTTTTTGTAGATAAGACAGAATGTGTGTAAGATACCTGCTGCAAGCCATGAAGTAGGGAGCATACTTGAGCAGTGCAATTTGTAGAACAGAGAAAGAAATACTTTTTTGTGCCAGCCATCCTGTCCATTTAAAAGCTGCAGATGAGCAAAGTGGGAAAAAATAGGGTTTTGGTTTTTTTTTTAATTGTTGTTGTGGTTTTTTTAACAACAGTTTGGAAGGAATTGCATAAGAAGAGTGATATGATCAGCAATATAAAATATGTATCTGTGCATACCTGTAGGTGTGATGTACCATGAAGCAAAACTCTTTAGAAAATGTCATGATCCAGCAGTAGAGTTGGTGTGAATTTATATATTTGTTTAACATTCTGTGGGGGTTTTCTTCTCTCTTTGTAGGATATGGGTCCTCACATCTTCCAGACTTGTCCCTCTGCAAACTACTTTGACTGCAAAGCAATGTCCATTGGTGCTCGTTCACAGTCAGCACGAACTTACTTGGAGAGGCACATGACTGAGTTCACTGACTGTGAGTAATGGAACTCTCTCTGCCCACTGGTGTTCATCAGTTCTGCAGTTTACCTTCTGCTGCTACTCCATCCTTTTGCATTGAGTGAGATGAAGATAAATTTTGTGAGCCAAGTTTGGCACGACCGTAAATCTGCACAAAGACAGAATTTCAGAGAATATGATTGAGATTTTCATGTGGATGTTTATTACATCTAATGAAAAGAAAAGCTGTGCTCAGAAAAGCTGTGAAAAACATGAAAAGTTTCTGCTCTGTTTAACCCAGGGAAAATGTTTCCATAGCAGAGCAGGGTTGGTATGTCAGAGTAAGTATTTAGGTTCGGCATTTATTTTTGTATGGCATGATGATGAGGAACCACTGAATACCTGCTTGGGGGAAAAAAACATGAAATAAGGCAGGGGTCAAAAATGGATGTGCTAGACCTCAGATCTAGGGGAAGGCTGGTTTCTCAAGGAAAACTTTTTTAACCAGCTTTGCTCAGAAAGGAGAGGAAGTCTAGGAGTCAAGTTGACCTAAGCTGATTTTGGAGTTGTCAGCTAGGATTAGGAAGAAGGGCAATGAGTGTGTAGAGGTAACACCATAAAGTTTGTCAATGTCTTTCTGATTCCATTTTAAGGTAATCTAAATGAGCTAGTTAAACATGGACTTCGAGCCCTGAGAGAGACTCTTCCTGCTGAACAGGATCTGACCACCAAGGTGAGGTCTAGGTCTCCTTTGCCATTGTTACTTGGAAGTAACTGTGACAAAATTCTTGTGAAGTATGGCTGGCACTGAAGCTTGGAAGCTGAACACTGGTAGATAATATCTTCATTTCATGTCACTAGTTTATCTACTGTTCTGTGTTGATCTCAGATTTAAGTTTCTTCACAAAAACGATGCTTTCACTAAATAAGGCATGGTTTCCCTGGTGGCTTCACTCTATCTTAAGCTTTGATCAGTGTTTCAGATGCATTACCTGCAGCTGTACAATCCCAGCTTTGCATGGTAAGCACAGTAAGTAATTTACCTGGGCAGTGAGTGAAGGTATTGCACCAACAGTTTATAGAGCATCCAGCATCATAAGGCTGCACAAACTTTTGACAATTAATTGAGGACCTGTTGAAGAAGAAAATTGTAAGCATATCCAATTATCTACCATTTTCCGTGATTTTTTATTCTTAGCACACCATGTTTTTTAGACGTCTTAAAATACTGAAAATCAAAATGAAATAAGAATAGGCGGTTTTAAGAAATTGTGTATGTTGTTAAACAGGAAACAAAATGAAAGAAATTGAAACTCTTGAATGGCTTTACTTAAAAGATTTTGAAATGTGATAGCTTTTGTAAGTGAAAGCTGTAAAGCCAAAGTTAATTGCAGGAGAATGCTTCTCACTGCTTCCAACACTTTGCTTGACAGAATGTTTCAATTGGAATTGTGGGCAAGGACATGGAGTTTACCATCTATGATGATGATGATGTAGCACCATTCCTAGAAGGTCTTGAGGAGAGACCACAGAGAAAGGTGAGTGGTTCAGATATGAATAAATACGCTTAGTTGAAGGACAATAATTAGATATGATCTACTATGTTTAACATAAATTTAGATCTACTACTTTTGCAGAGTTTTAGGAAGGTGATTTTTAAAATATGTAGTTACTCTATGAACACTGTGTAATCTTAACTGGTAACTCAGATGCTTATTAAATCAATTTATACTGGATTTATGCCAGGCTATTCCAATATCATCTCCTTTCCTCATCTCTGATAAAGTATGAGTTTTCACTCTTTTACAGCAGAAATGGTTGCATATGTTTCTCACGCCCTTAGCAAGACTCCTCTGTAGTCTCCTAATTACCAACTGTGCTTAATTTGGATAACAGTAATTTGTGAGCTGCATTTACCACTCATGGTGCTCCAGTGGGGATAAAGCTGATTTGTCAAGTGTTGTCTTCTGCCTTCCTAAAATATTTCTTTTCCCTCTCTCGAAGCCGGTTCCGCCTGTTGAAGAAACCATGGAGAAGGCAGAGGAGCCCATGGAGCACTAGTTGGTGGATGAGTTCCTCTGTTAATGTAAAATTACCCAGGAACATTTATCCATTTGCTGGTAACTTTATCCTCACCTATATATGTTTTCTGACGCTACATTCTGAGGATTGCTCATAAAGAAAGAAACCAACCAACCCACCTACCCTTAAATGATAGACAGGAGGACATATCTGGGTGTAACTTGGACAAGAAGGGTATAATCATTTTCTAAATAGTACATGATACTGTTTTATAAAGAAAAGATGCTGTCTTTAACTCATAAGGACAAGTGGAAATAAATCACTTTCTCGGAGTCTGTTGTCAGTTTGGTTCTTTTTCAGTCTGGAAAAACAGCTGTTCACAAATAGCAGTGTCATATCAAGGTGCCATTTTGTGTTTGACCATTTGTTAGAGTGTTTGCTTACCATGTAGAACTGAGAGGATCTTAAAATGCCTATGAAACCATAAAATAGTCATGGAGCAAACGGGGAGCAGCATTTCCCCGTGTCAGTTTGTCCCAGCTGAAAAGGCATGTGTGGTTGTGAGGCTGAAGAAGCATGAAGCTGACAACCAATTGTGGTCAGGCTTTTGAGGGGGATTTACTCAACCCCAGCTCTTTTACAATGTCAGTGTTTCTTTGGAGCCATCAGCCAGCCTTGGGGCAGAACAGGGCTTTTAGCTATCTGAGGGCTGAGTTGGAGTAACAAAAAACCACCACAAGTTCCCATTAGAGGAACTTCTGAGCTGAGCTATGGAATCTGCATTGCTGCTGAGCCAACAGGTTCTGCAGGGCTTTGTCCCTTCAGCTTCGTCTGCACCTGGGGCTCTTTGGATTTAAGCTGAATGCCACAAAATTTGGGACTAACAGTGACTTCCTCAGGGCCATCTGCCAGGGAAGCCCAGGGAATTGGTGCTTCCTGGCTGGGATGCTGTAAGCAAGACTGAGTTCAGTCTTTTCTGTGTTGGATGATTCTAATATAATTATTCTCTCCAATGATTGCATTGAAAATCACAAGACACAACTTTCTGGGGTGGGCCCACATAGGACCTTGTAGCCTGCACAATGTACTTGAAAAAAAAAAGGCCTGGAACTTGCAGATTAATTAATAAATATTAATTAATTATTAATTATTTATTATTATTAATATTTATTAATTAATAAATTATTAAACAAAAAATGAATCCTGTTTTGAACAGTCTTTAAATACTGACTTGAATCCATACAAATAGTTCATTCATGGAAATAGCAAAGCAACAGTGCCAGGGCTGTGTATTTGGATTTTAAGTGCTAGAAAAAGCTGCTATTATTTTTCCTAAATTTATTTTTATTTTAGTTTTTCCCTATTAGTTTTCTATTTATTTCCTCCCTTATTTATTTTCCCCTTTACTCATTTTTGCCCTTCTTACTCATTTCCATTTTCCCCCTTAATTAATTTTTTACCATTATTTATGTTTTCCCCTTCTTTTATTTTACCTATTGTTTTTTTCCTTCCCCTTGCTTCCCCCTCCTTCTTTTTCCACTTCCCACTGGTTTTTTTCTCTCCCTTTGTTTTTCCCCCCGTTTTTTTTTCTCTCCGCCATTTTTCCTCCCTTTGCTTTTCCCTTATTTATTTATGCACCCTCTTCTTTATTCATTTCCCATAATCTATTTTCCAGCTCCTTAACTAATTTCCCCAATTACTTTTTTTGCCCCACCCATTGTTTTTTTCTCTCTTCCATTTTCCCTCCTTTTGCTTTTCCCTTATTTATTTATACACCCTCTTCTTTATGAATTTCCCATAATCTATTTTCCAGCTCCTTACTAATTCCCAATTACTTTTTTTTCCCCACCCATTTATTTTTCCCTTTACCATTTCCCAACCCCCTTTTACTGTCTTTTTTGTTTTGTTGTTGTTATTTATCTAATTGCTATCTATCTATATCGATCTATATCTATCTATCTATCTATCTATCTATATATCTTATCTCTATCTATATATCGATCTCTATATCTATATATCTGTATATATCTATATATCTTATATCTATCTGTATCTGTATCTATCTATGTGGGGAGGGGTGTTTAATCTTATTTTCGGTCGCTATTTTCCGCTGTTTTCCTGCATCCCGAGGGTCCCGGATCCCCCCGCGCGGGAAAACCCCGCCGTCCGCGCGGGTGTGACGTCACAAGCCCCGCCCCTTGCAGCCACGCCCCTTTCTGCGTGGCGGCACCGCCCCTTTCGCGCTGGCGGGAGGCGTGTCCCGCCGCGGCCGCCGTACGCGCGATGTGGCCGGGGCGGGCGCGGCTCCACGTCAGCCATCGCCGGAGCGGCAGCGCCGCGGGCTCAGCTCCGCACCGGGACCGGCCCGACCCCTCCGCCCGGTACGGAGCCGCACGGCCGGCCCTCGGAGCGGCGGCCTCGCGGGGCCGGGGGGAAGGGGCGGGAGCCGCTTCTCTGCTGGGCGCCGCAAGGCCCGAGGCCTCAGGGCCCCCATGTTGCCGGTGGCCCCGGCAGGGCCCCGGGGCGCGGGCGGCTCTGGGAGGGTTTGTGGCGCCCGGAGAGCTGCGGGGCTCGGGGCTCGCTCACGGGAATGGCAGGCGGACACGGGCATTGAGGGAAGCTTTGCCTCGTAGCTTAAAATGCCCGGGTTTGGAGTGGAAGTAGGAGCTGGGACACGAAGGGAGAAATAGCCCTCAGCCGGCAGGAAATTTGTGGGGATTTTTAGCAGACATTTTGCACACTCTGTGTTATAGCTGTGCGTCAGTAGAGCAGTGCATTCCCGAGGTTTGGGTTCATTGGGTGCCCCCGTTGCTCAGGCTCCCCGGGGATGTAGGTGGCGAGCAGGCGTGGCTTTGCCTTCCTGGGCTCTGTAAACTCTGTGACTTTCGATTCCCGTGGGGTCTGGTTGCGGTGCTCCATCCTTGGACGTGTTGCAACCAGGTTGGATGTGGCTCTGAGCAGCCTGGCTTGGAATGAATTCATCTTTAAAGCCTCTTCCGACCCCAACCCTTCAGTGACTCCCACAGGGGCCAGAGGTGTTACTGCTGGAGAGTTAAAGCAGCACCAGATCTGTGTCCGTGTGGGCTCTCAGGGTCTCTGATTTCAAGGAGGAAAACTGGGTGGTGGTTCTCCCTGCCAAATCTCCCAGCTCTGTGTTTCAGGAGAGTTGTTTTTCGTTGCTGCTTTTCAGAGCCCAAAGTGTGCTCACTTATCACACTTCAGAGACAGGTTTGGCCGTGATTTTGGAAATTTCTGCAGCTGAGGTCCCTGTATGAGTAAAGGAACCTGCCCTGCTTGCACAAGGATCTGCTTTATGGTCTGTGTGAGTTGTTCTTGTAGGTGAAGGTGCCGGCTGCAGGGCTTTGAGGCAGGAACTCTGGGTAACAGCACAGGGAATGTAAGCAGAAAAGCTGCTGCTGAGGCAAGAAAACAGTTGGGAAAGCCCTCTGAGATCATCAGATCCAACCTTTGACTGATCACCACCTTTGCCAACTGGAGCATGGCACTAAGGGCCACATCCAGTCATTCCCTGAGTGAGTGGTTTATGTAGATATCTGTAAGCAACAAAGTTGAGGGATCTAGGCCTTAAAATACAGAATTCATAGCAGGAAGAGGAGTGTTTCCTTAAAATCTTGTGTTGCAATTATTTTTTGGGGTGATTGTTGTGGTGCTGACTAATGTGAATTGTTTTCTTGTGTGTAGAAAGAGACAGCAGCCCAGCTCAGCACAACTTCCCTGCTCCCTGTTTAGAGTGCGCTTCTCTGGGTGCCCATTTGATGAGAAAAGAAAGTCTCAGACTTCCAGACAATTAGTATCAATAAAAGCTGATTTATTTTTGACACAATTTCTGTAGAAAGTGCAGAATTGCTCATGTAATAAACAGTAACAGTTTTCTTTGCTGTACTTGTCAGTGTGGTATCACAGCATTAGCCAAGCAAGCTCAGGCTTGAGCATTTTTCATTACCTAAGAAATAGAATAAAAAGGTTGATTTGATCCTAGATGTCTATTACATAAAGAATAAACAAACATGAGAATGAGGATTGATACAACAAATGGGTTGATTTGATCCTAGATATCTGTTACACAAGGAAAAAAACAAACATGAGAATGAGAATTGAGCTTAATAGCAGATTTCATTACCTGGACTGCCAGGCACACAGCAGCTTTGATAGATCTGTAGCCTTCTTGTCCTTTTTCACCATAAAATGACTTGGTTTCCTCATGAGTGTCTAGTGGAGACAGTAGAGTTGAGCTGACCTGATGATCCCTGGCAGGTAAAATGCTTCTCTCTCCATCTTTCTCTTCTCTCCCATCCTTGGTTTTTGCTCTCTTGGATCTCATGCTCATCTTCAAAGCCTCCTGCATAGACTGATTCAGCTTGTTAATTGAGTCCAGAACTTTATCTTTTCGTTTTTTCTTTCTTCTGTGAAGTTTTTCAGCTGATTTTGCAGCTTGGGTCATTCACCTGGTGGGGCACAGGAGTTACAGGGAAGATAGTGGGGATATACAGCTGGGATCAGGGAATGACTCCAGGAGGGAGAAGCTGCTGCATCCATTTGGCTTCAGTCAGGTGCCCTGACTGTGCCGAAAATATTGGAAAGATTTTGGCTTTTTTCTGTTGTCTCTGAAAAATGTCATTGTCTTTATCTTTGTGGTGCTCACAGGAATATTTTAGGGTAGCAGCAAAGCAAGAAGGCTTTTGCATGCAGCTTCTCAAGAAACCCAGCAATCCCTCCAAGCCATTAAGTCAGTTATAATAATGCTTTTGTGTTTGTTAATAAAGTCTTTTAACTTTGGGATGGTTTTGTTTGCTTGGTTTTTAGGTTGTCTGACATTGTGTGAAAATAATTCTTCCCTTGAGAGAGCTGCTGTAACCAAGAGCCATGACTGCTGCAGAGAACGTGTGTTACACGTTGATCAACGTCCCCATGGATTCAGAGCCACCTTCTGAAATCAGCTTAAAAAATGACCTAGGCAAGTATCGGCAGTGACCGAAGGATGCTCCATCTTACCTGAATTATTCTCTCATTGTGCCTTTCCTAAAGTATTGTTTGCATTTTGTAAGCTAAAACAAGTCAGTTTCATGTTTATTTTCTGTTGAGTTCTGGAAGATGTCTGTTCCTCTGTTTGATGTGTTTTGAGAAACTTCATGATATTATTTTATGTGTTTCAGTGTACTCCACGGTTTGTGAAAATATGAAATCTTTTTTTTTTTTTTTGAGAGTTTTAATACCTGCTTGGGCTAAGGCAGATTTGAGCAGAATTTTTTTGAATAAGCAACAAATTGTGTTGTCACTCATTCAGTGCACTGTGGGATCTGATATATGTGTGACACCAGGGCACATTGTAGTATCTTGGTACAAATGTAAGCATTAAAACAGCCTTGGGATTTGAACTCGTTCAATTCCAATATATTGATCTGCTGATTAGTCCATGAATTCCATGCTTGTTTTTAAATATCTCTTGCTTCCTCTTTATTCTTTAATAGAAGTAAAGGCATGGATTTTATTGATGTGCTGTATTTCACTCCTTCAGAGGAGTTTGTGTCTTCTGACACTGAGGATCGATATTCCTGTTAAAGTAGCTGTGACATGTCAGCCTTGCTCACTTCATTTCCTCCTCTAGAAAAAGGAGATGTCAAGTTGAAGACAGAGGCCTTGAAGAAGGTGATCATTATGATTCTGAATGGTGAGAAGCTGCCTGGGCTCCTGATGACCATCATACGTTTTGTGCTGCCTCTCCAAGACCATACCATCAAAAAGCTGCTGCTTGTCTTTTGGGAGATCGTGCCAAAGACCACTCCAGATGGCAGGCTCCTGCAGGAGATGATCCTTGTGTGTGATGCATACAGAAAGGTAAGCTCTTGGTTATTTCATTGCTTGTGTTCCTCTGCTGGATCTTTGTGCAAGGGGTGGTATTTTATGTTACTGAATAAATATAAACATTGTTTACACTCAGCATTTGCTTCCTATCAGCTGTGTCTCAGTGCTTCAAAGCTGGATAACTGCAGATAGGCAGCAGATCTACTACCAAGGAGTTTTGCATTCTTTTACTGGTACAGTTTAACAAAAATGTAGTGCTCTGTTTCCTTGTGAGGAGTAACATAGTTACCATCCTCCAGGAATCTTGGGACAAGCCATGAGTCATAAAAGGACACTATTGTGATATGTTTGGGAAACACCTTCATAAAGATATTAAGGAGCTTCAGATTTGGGAATGGGTTGGAAACAGATGAGCTAATATATACAAGAAATTTATATCCAATGTGCAAGAATGCCCACAGGCTGAGCTTTCACAGCCATGGTAATCAGAGAAAACAAATACAATCCAGACAAAAATCCTGCAGGCTTTGTAAGTTTTATTGCACATAAATACATATTTTTAAATATTGTGGGGCAGCAGTGCTTTAGGAAAGCAATAGGAGTATGTGATAGTCTGTGATACGTTGTGTAATTGGTTGTAATTAACTGGTGGGATGTCACTGGGGCAAAGTATGAAAAATCACACCCGATAGTCTTAACAAAATTACAAATACAAAAATGAGAGTGATTTCTGCTAGACAAAATAACATCCTTGTTATCAATCTTTACAGCAGCACAAGCAGTTCTCAGGCACACACAGCCTTTACCAGTGTATACAAGCACAGTTTTCTGATCAGTGACTGGATGAATTTCCAAGTGGCAAATACTCTGTTCAGTGTCTAGACACACATCCTGGGCATTAATATTAATTTCTTGAGAAATAATAAAAAAATAAATAATTTCTTGAGAAAACAGTGAGATGTCTTTGGGAATGTTGGGAACTTGTACCACAGGAGAGCTGAGTGTGGGAGAGGGTGGTAAGTCCATTCATCTGGAGAGTCTGGCATTTCAGATATGTCTCCTGTTGCTTTTAGGATCTCCAGCACCCCAACGAGTTTATCAGAGGCTCCACCCTGCGCTTTCTGTGCAAGCTGAAGGAGGCCGAGCTGCTGGAGCCCCTGATGCCGGCCATCCGCGCGTGCCTGGAGCACCGGCACAGCTACGTGCGCCGCAACGCCGTGCTGGCCATCTACACCATCTACAGGTACACACCAACCGGGCACAGCTGTGGAGAGCTCAGAGATTTATCACTCCCTAGACTGCTGTTCAGAACTTCTATGTTTGCTTGCCTTTTCTCCTCTGTTTAATGAGCATCCTTGTTCTACTCCGCTCCTAATTACGTTTTTTTCTTCTAAAGGAACTTTGAACACCTTATACCTGATGCTCCTGAACTGATCCATGATTTCTTGGTGAATGAGAAAGATGCAAGCTGCAAAAGAAATGCATTTATGATGCTAATTCATGCAGATCAGGTAAGGATACCTGCCCTCAAAGTAATTTGGTTTAATAATTGTAAATATCTGGGTAACTAGCCAGTAGTTTGTTGATAGTATAAACTACTTGTATTCATAAAAAACCCCATGTATGGTAGTGTTAATGCTTTTGTGGGATATTTGGTACTGATAATGTAGGTATTTAGTGCTCTCTTTATTTTAAAGGAGAACTACTCTATTTGGTGAAGGTGCTGAAAAATGTGAGCATAACCTCACTGAGAAGTAGTCCATTATCTGCTGTTCTAAAGCTTGTGTAGTTACATGAGAAAGGAATGGTAGTGTCTGTTTATTGTTTTGGATTACTTGTTCTACAGGCAATTGCCTTTTGTGCATAATTACCATTCGTTTGTCTCTCTTTTTGCCCTCTATAGACAGGATAGATTATTTTGCTCTTTAGGTCTACAGTGTTTTCCTAAATTGTTGAAGCATTGCATAAAGGCTGTTTTGTATTTTGATTTTTAGCATGTGTTTTTATTTAAAATTCAACTGAGTGAGCAAACTCTGAATAATATAAAATAATTTATTTTCTCTGTAGGATCGAGCTTTGGATTATTTGAGTACCTGTATTGACCAAGTGCAGACCTTTGGTGACATACTGCAGTTGGTTATTGTTGAACTAATTTACAAGGTAAAAGGGAAATGTTGTGGCACATTTAAAATAAATGCACATGTTGATTTACAGAATTATATTAGACTGTTTTTAAAAAGGGATAGAATATTGCTGGAAAAGGGATTTGGCTGACTTCTTGTTCATGTCAGGAAAATGTCATTGCTTAATAGAGCTCAATAAATCTTGTCTCTTGAAATGATAAAGAGCTCAAGTGTGCACTGTACAGAGCAATAAGTCTCACCAGATTTGCTGTGATGGGGACAGTATTATCAGAGTGCTCTTTGTGGGCATGAGCAGGCCATCTCTTACAGAGGCTATGAGAGGCTCTGCCCTTCCTTTTGATGGGAGATTTTAGGACTCTGTAACATTACTCAGAGTTGTTGAGAACAGCTTTTGAAATTAGATTTTTACAGCTGTGAATGACACTTCCTGTCACCAGAAAATGCTGTTAATTTTCTCCTCTCTGTGAGATAGTGGAGCAGGTGAGCTGTCGGATTGCTCTTTTCTTTGTGTGCCAACTGTGGATCATTCTTTTCTCGAGGTCTGTCACGCGAATCCGTCGGAGAGAGCTCGGTTCATTCGCTGCATCTACAACCTGCTGCAGTCCTCCAGTCCTGCAGTGAAGTATGAGGCTGCAGGTACTCTGGTTACACTCTCCAGTGCACCCACAGCAATCAAGGTATGAAAGGGCTGTTTTCAGCTCTTCAGTACCTTCTAATGCATGTTGATACTTAGGAGGGAAGGCTTTAGTAACGCTTCTCATGTGAAACACTGTCTTCAGGTATCTCTTAGAACTGGTCACAAAAAAAGACTGAGCAGACCTGGAGCTTGTGGATTACGTGTCACTTTGGTAGGGCATAATCTTGAATACTGTGCAGAGTGTTGGACCAACCTACAATCTACTTGGCCTAGTTAGCAAAGCAGACCACAGCTAAAGATTTCAGAGATTGGATGAAATTTTTTACTCATGAATGTCGCTCATTTAAGAGCAGGGTAGAAGCATAAAGCAGTGAAGATTCATGTTGATCACTGATTGACCTGGGATTCTTAGTTTTATATTTCTACAGCTGGTGGTTGATGACTTAGAAATTTAGAATTTGTGTGGAAATTTAAAAGATAGGTCATGCATAGATTTAGAGCATTGTAAATAGTACTTTCCAAAGGTCAGGGGAGAGTACGAAACCAGCATTCTTGGTTTGGCATACTCATTTTTGTGAAGTAGACATACTGTACATAAAAGCTGTCATTAAAACCTAATCTAGGTAGGCTAATACTGCCAACTCTTTTAAGTTGGTTTTCATGCCCTGTTGCATATTTCACAGCTGACCCAAATCATGTCAGATAACCTATCTTACATCTGTCTTTGATTTTGAAGTCAAGTGTGTGTACTGTAAGCTGATGCCATTGTGAGCCTTCATGTGTGATTTTTGTAACATAGTGAACAAAAATTTAAAAAATCTGTTTATCAGGTTAATTTCTGTGCCAGCTCTGAGTAGCTGCTTTAATAGTAAAATAGGAGTCTTTTCCTCAATTTCAAAATTTTCCAGTTTATCCTCTTCCTGACTTAAAAAAATGGTTTTGATCCTTTTAATTTTAGGCTGCTGCCCAATGCTACATAGATTTGATTATTAAAGAAAGTGATAATAATGTGAAACTGATTGTCTTGGATCGGTTGATTGAGTTGAAGGAGCATCCCTCCCATGAACGAGTGTTGCAGGTATGTCTCTTTTCCTGCAAGCCTTAGGAAAGAAAAGCCTTCAATAACAAATCTCCCAGCTTTTTGCAATGCATGGAAAAAAGAATTTCTGAAGTCTCAATTTCCTATTGGTATGTTTTTGAACATATATTGGATGGACTTCTATGTTTATGACTTGGCTGCTTTTATTGTCTGCATAAGAATTAACAATGACAAATGCTGTCCTGGTTGTAAGGTTTAATGGTGTAGCTGCATAGGATACTTCTGTGTAAATGTATTAAATGAACACTGAGAAGTTGTAATGCCTGCTGCTTGCTTGGCAGTACATCATATATTATGTATTCAGAAAGGCTTTGAAAATCATTGAGGACTGAAAATTAGACTTGTATGAAGAGGAAGCAATTTAAAATGGCAAAATCCTTGACTTTGTTATTGTTTCAGGATCTGGTTATGGACATTCTCAGAGTGTTGAGCACCCCAGATCTAGAAGTGCGCAAAAAGACCCTTCAGCTGGCTCTGGATCTTGTGTCTTCAAGAAATGTGGAGGAGGTAAATTATATGTGCTTTTGATTCATTACACTATTTTCTTTCTTTTGAAAAATGTCACTTTTTAAAAAATTTGATTTGATCTTTTCTGCAGCTTGTGATTGTTCTGAAGAAGGAAGTGATTAAAACTAATAATGTGACAGAGCATGAGGATACAGACAAGTACAGACAGCTCCTGGTTCGGACACTGCATTCCTGCAGTGTTCGCTTCCCAGACATGGCTGCCAATGTTATTCCAGTGGTATGCAAATATTTCATTGTGTTCTCATTACATGTGTTACACCTGTACCCAACACCTGCAGAATTGCTGGAGCTGAGGTGTTCCTAATAGCGGCCTCATAATGAACCTCACAAGAACCAATGCTATTTTTAGTTCCTAAAGAAACATAGGACTTTTGATGCTGTAATTTTTTGTTTTTCTGAGACTGTTAATATATTTTTGAAGAACATGAGCTGAAGAGGACCTTTAAAAGTGCAATAATTTGTATCACTAGAAAAACAGTTTGGTAATGTGATAATTGGTACATGTTTGCAATGTACTTAAGGTTGTTTGACTTCATGTTTTTTTCACTGGAGATACATAAGGAGTTTTATTTTTCTGAACATAGAAGGGAAGTATTATTGTACAAACTTCTCTGTGCTGATGTTCAATCTTTCGTGGCAGCTGATGGAGTTCCTTAGTGACAACAACGAAGCGGCGGCCGCCGATGTCCTGGAGTTTGTGCGGGAAGCGATCCAGAGATTTGAAAGCCTCAGACCTCTTATTGTTGAGAAGATGCTTGAAGTCTTTCATGCTATTAAATCTGTCAAGTGAGTCCAGAATATGATACCAAACAGACTTGGGAGCACCTATGGCTCACTTGCATTGAATGTATATTGTCATTAAATATGTACCAAAATCCACGTTACCCACACAGAGTGACTGTGAGCCTAGATATTTTGAGGTAGGAGATTTCTAGGTACAGCTTTCTTCTTGCCTGTTTGTGCAAGAGGTAAATTGGGCATTTGTTGCATTGAATAAATGCAAAATGAAATAAATTCAATTTCCATTTCTATAATGCACTTGATAATTGTAATTCCCCTTGCTAGGATGTAGTGTTGTTGATGAAGGTCAAACATAAAGTAACATATTTATTAAAACAGAATTCCTAAGGAATTTGCACTTGTAGTCAACTGGAAATACTGAACATTTATTAGAAAGCCCAATCTAACATAGACTGAGCTTTACAAATTATAAAGCTATTTTAGTACCTTTCAGGGCACTAAAAACTTTGCTTGCTGATGGATCTGTAACGGTTAAGTCATATGAGAACAACTCTGTGTCAGAAGAGCACTCTGTCATTCTCCTAATACACAGAAAATTCTGAATCCCATCTCCATTGTAATCTCATTAAGTGGGGGGAAGAAATCCTCTGAAGCTTTGCTATTCTTTTCCTAATCTTCATTCTTGTTCTGATTTTTCATTTTCTCCTGTATAATGGAAAAATTAGTTTGTCTCAGTTAAATGGAGAATTTAGAGCTGACTTTATTCACATGCAGTGGACTATTTCATTATGATCCCAATGAAATTTAATTTTGTGTATTTCAGGTTTAAAATAGAAATTAAAATGTAGCAGAGAATATATCTAATTTGATGTAGTTTTTCATGAGTTTACTGAGGCTTAAAAGATAATTGCTTTTGATTTAACCTGCTTTTGTCACTTGTATCCTTTTGAATTTGTCAAGACTAGCCTTTACTACCTGATAAATCACTTTAAATGACTTTCTTGGTGCTAGTTCCATTATATCACGAAAGCATGAGTTAAATTACTGTTCTTGTCTCAGGATTTATCGAGGAGCATTATGGATCCTTGGAGAATATTGCAGCACAAAGGAGGATATACAAAGTGTAATGACAGAGGTTCGCAGATCACTCGGAGAGGTGTGTATGTTTTGGGGTTTTTGTGTTTCCTGGCTCTTGGTGGTTTTTCCTGCCATTATGCAGTGGGTTTTCTAAGAAAAGGTATTTTAGAAAGATCAAGTAAGATGTAACAGTGTTTTGAGGACTTGTGTAATGGCATTTGCACAGAAAATCTTAAGCAAAAAGCAGTCAGGGTTTTGAATTCATTACTCGTTTTTTCCAAGTAGTATACTTGAGCTGAGAATAAGTGATATCTGTTACAAGAAAAGTTGAGAAATTCCTGATTTCAGAAAATTATGGCAGCTTTAAGATATGATTTAATTATATCCAGTAGCAAAGAAGAAGTGCTTTAAGTCTGGGTTGTTCTGAGAGAAAGATTTCCCTGCCAAAATCTAATTCATCAATGAGAGCTTTATTGCATGTGTAGGAAGCTTCTGTGTGGATTTCAATATCTGCTTATTTCCTCAAATTCTCCCCAAACTGATCCACTGTAGCTGACCTTTTGGTTATAAAAAACCTCAGAAATGCAGATAATTTTATTAAGACCTGTAGAACAAAAATATATCTTTTCTTTTAATTGTAACAGTTGCTTCTTGCTCATTTCTAGATCCCAATAGTAGAATCTGAAATCAAGAAAGAAGCTGGTGAGCTCAAACCTGAAGAAGAGGTGTCTGTGGGTCCAGCCCAAAAATTAGTGACAGAGATGGGCACTTATGCAACACAAAGTGCTCTTAGCAGTTCCCGACCTGCCAAAAAGGAGGAAGACAGGTATTTGTGATTTCATGCTTGGCCAGGAATGACTTGGTTAATTTTTATCTTTGTTTATTTGAGTGGTGTTATCTGTCATACAGAGTTCAGTTGTTGAGGGTGTTTCCTGTTTTAATCCTAGCTAGATAGAATAGGAAGTTGCCTGATTGCTTAGGATTTGTAATCAAAGCTTAGTATATAAATAAGTGCTTTATTAATTATGATGTCCTGAATTCTAGTTGATTTTTTTACATATGAAGTTCTCTCACAGTTTTAGTTGGATACAGAGATAGTGCCTTTAGATTAAAATATCTTCTTCCCTTTATATCACCTTGCCCTCCTACTCCTCTCTCTCCCTAGTCCACATGGAAATGACTGTGTGACTTGTGAAAATCTCTTTATCTAGAAGATTACATTGAGAAGGAAAAAACTCAGCCTTGTGAGGTGTTTCAAACTTGCTTTGCTTGTACAGTATGAAGGTTAAGGTATCAAAAGAAGTAGGCTGAAGATTGTCATCCAGAAGTAGTTTTCTGAGGATCATTTGTCTTTGCAGACCTCCCTTACGAGGATTCTTGCTGGATGGAGATTTCTTTGTTGCAGCTTCCCTTGCTACAACTTTAACCAAGATTGCTTTGCGTTATGTGTCCCTAGTTCAGGAAAAGAAGAAACAAAATGTGAGTCATCTCTTGTGTTTTCACATTTAAGGAACAGCTGCTTTTTGCCTCTTTTCTTTTAAAGAGATGCAAAATGGGTGAAGTCCAAAGTGAAGTGCCAGTTATGTGATTGGAAAATAATGATAGTTTGGATCACAAACAGGACCTGCTGCTTTCCAGCCAGATAGAAATCTAGACAGTCTCTAAATCATTCTGCATGGTTTCAGATAACAAATACTAAAAAACTAAGTAATCTTTTCAGAGATGTTATGGTTTGATTAATATGCACCTTTTCCTATATAAGTCAGAAGTCAACATTTCTTGAAAGCTGTGGCAAATGCAATAACCTTCTTCCATTCTCTTTGTGCTCCTTCTCAGTCCTTTAATGCTGAAGCAATGCTGCTGATGGCCACAATTCTACACTTGGGAAAGTCTTCTCTTCCCAAAAAGCCAATTACAGATGATGATGTGGATCGTATTTCGTTGTGTCTGAAAGTGTTGTCAGAATGTTCTCCTCTCATGAATGACATTTTCAACAAAGAGTGCAGGCAGTCCCTCTCTCACATGCTGTCAGCCAAGCTAGAAGAGGAGAAACTTTCCCAGAAGGTGAGCTGTTATCAGTGTGTAACCATAAACACTTGGAGTTTTTACAGGTGTTCACATCCAAGCAGGTCCCAGAAATGTCATCATTTGACTCTGTGTAGGTCAGCCATTATTTGACTGTTTTTCTGTGCTAAGGAATGGAATTCACTGTGAATTCTTGAATTGCTCTCTTCCTGCAGAAAGAATCTGAGAAGAGGAATGTGACAATTCAGCCAGATGATCCCATTTCCTTCATGCAGCTTACTGCTAAAAATGAAATGAGCTCAAAAGAAGACCAGTTCCAGCTTAGCCTTCTTGCAGCAATGGGAAACACACAGAGGAAAGAGGCTGCTGATCCTCTTGCTTCCAAACTTAATAAGGTAGTGGGAAATCAGTGCTTTAATTGTATACATGGGATCATTTTGGGAATTGCAGACTGGAACTGATGAACCAGACTGTGCTGCTTGATTGGGAAGACCCAGTTATATTCTGATGAGGAGAAAAAGAAAAGCACTTGTGCTTATAGTTGTTACCTTCTCAAATGGGGAGAGGAAGAACAAAAAGGAAACTTGGAGAGTGCTCAGCTGGTGGAATGTGGAGAAGAAATTATGGTTTGCTGTTTTGAAATCCCAATAAAGTTCACAGGGAAGGGAGCAAGGATGCCAGAAGTGATTTCTTTGGCTGCTGTATCCTATTGCCAAGTGCAGTGCATCCTTATTTCACTCTTTATGCCTTTTTTTCTGCAGAATAGCAGAACCTGCTGAGGAGGTTTAAAGAGAAGAAATCACTTGAGTAATTCATTAGTTAAGAGTTAAACCCCCAGACTTTGAAAGAATGGATGAATTCTTTTTGATGTTTAAAATTACCTTCTCATTTTAAGTCAGCATTTCTTTGTCCTGCTGATCATCTTAAGAATAAATAGCATTACAGTTCATATTTTAGGAACTTATTAGTTCAGAATTCATTTCATCTGGAGAGGGTTTATATGTGTGTAGAAATATATAGTGTGTATGCAGGGGGACACGTGAAGGAAGGCAGCTTGTTTTGGAGGCCCATATTAAATAATAATCAATTTAAGTGTACTTCATTCTTATTTTTTGTCATTGTTTGAATGATTGTGTGTTTTAAACTGCTTTCTGAGGAGGTGAATCCCTTGGCTTGTGTGACAGGTGACTCAGCTGACAGGTTTCTCAGACCCTGTGTATGCAGAAGCCTATGTCCATGTCAATCAGTATGACATCGTGCTGGATGTGCTCGTGGTCAACCAGACCAGTGACACCCTGCAGAACTGCACCCTGGAGCTGGCCACGCTGGGTAAGGAGGGCTGCATGCTGCAAGCAAAGCAGCTCTGAGCTTCTGGGAATTGGGCATTACCCTGCTCTAAGGAATTCCTGAAACACTTCCAAAGTGATGCCAGCTAGTCACATTTTGAATGCCTTTAGAGATATATTGGTTTAAATATTTGGTGGAAGTTTGTATGTACTGACAATGCAATCTGATGGTATAAACCATAGCCAGATTTTATCACTAAAAACATAATGTTCCATTTCCCCTTCTCCTTTTTTCCTGAGATATAGACAGGTTTTTTGATGTACTTATTTTTCATTGTGCTGCTACCATAGACAGGAAAATAAAAATAGGTCAAAATCCCAACTGGTATGGAGCAGAAAGCCATCTGCCCTAGGTGGTTTTTGCACTCAGCCTGAAGCACTTAAATACTGCCTTTACTCAACTGAAACCATTCCCTGTACCAACAGCTGTACCAGAGTCTTGCTTGGACAATACTGAGGCTTCATTAACTTCTCTTAGAGGAGTCACTGGAGCACATAATTCAAGAACAGTAACCAGTTTCTTATTAGTTGTCTTCTGCTTTGGCAGTCAGGAGCTGACATACATTTGCAATATGCTAGGAGAACTCATATTATGTACTTTTCACTATTGTAAACATGACTGGAGGGGCATAACCTTTCTCCTAAAATTTTGTAAATCATTTGATGAGACTAATGATGGGAATAAATCAAATGATTGCATTATTTAATAGGTTGTATTTTTTATTTGTCAGCTCAGTAAAGTGGAATTCTGTATTTCCCAGCTGGTGTACTGCAAAAGCTGACTTGAGGCATCACTCCCATGTGTGGAGTTCATGCTGTTCATGCTGTGTTCTCAAGTTGCAGTTTAATAGAATTAAGGAGTCTTTGCAATTGCTTGCTGAAGGATTAGTAAAAATGCATCCCTTAGTGTTTCCTTGGAGCAATTATATTCAGAATCAAGGGGATATTTTGACCTTTTTGTAAATAGCTTGATGCTTGTAGTGCTGGACATTGTACTTTGGATTTGAGGCACTTGACTATAGGGTTCGGCCTTATGATGATGTCAGTGTTTAAAATACAAGGCAGAATTAACCATCTCCTTGTTAAAAATTAATACTAAACTCCATCCAAAGCCCATTTAATTCAGTATTTGCATTTGTTTTCAGTGGGGTTTGGGTGAACACAGCAATATTTTAACTGAAATTTGTATGTAGTGTAATTTATCTTGCAATTAGAAAACTATAAAAAAATAACAAACAATTCCAGATCAATTAACATCTTTATGGTGATGTTTAGTCCAGCTCTATATATGCAAAAATCGAATGACAAGAAAATAAAAAGCTGTTGTTCAGAAACTAAGCTCATTGTATACTGCTAGTGTTCCCCTGATTTCATCTCCCAATTTCTTTACACAGGTGACTTGAAACTTGTGGAAAAACCATCTCCTCTGACACTTGCTCCACATGATTTTGCAAACATTAAAGCTAATGTCAAAGTCGCTTCTACAGAAAATGGAATCATTTTTGGTAATGTTGGTACGTAAACAATTTCAGTGTGCAAAATTAACATGAATGCATTGTATTTATAACTGCTTAATGAGCTCAAAAATAAAGCCCTTCATATTGAAAGAAGAAATTAAATTACAATGTAAGAATATTTTGTGATGATTTAAAAAAAAGCTGTATCACTGTTACTTAAAACCATTGTAGAATGTGCTGCCTTTAGGACAATTGTCAGCATGAGATTGAGCAAGGGTTGACTGTTGTTAACTGGCAGATGGTAGCTCAGCACCCTTACTAAGAGCAAATTCACTTTTTGGAACATTCAGAAATGGTTTTGTGTGTTCTCTTGCAGTGTACGATGTCTCTGGAGCAGCCAGCGACAGAAACTGTGTGGTTCTCAGTGACATTCACATTGACATCATGGATTACATCCAGCCTGCTTCCTGTACAGATGCTGAGTTCAGACAGATGTGGGCAGAATTTGAATGGGAAAACAAAGTTAGTTTTGGGGTTTTTTCCTATGTTACTTTGTTGATGAGGTACAATTCTGTCTCTTCTTCTGCAGCAGCTCATTACAACAGCATTGTCTATTGCCACATAAACCTCATTCAACATCCTCATTGGATGCTTGCCTCAAGTAGCTTATTCTCTTACAGCTATCTTATCAGTTTCACCAGCTTAGCAATGCAATAACTGGGGTTTTGGCTTGCAAAAGAGCTTGTGTGCATTGAGCTTTACCTCCTGTATGGAAGCTGTCCAAGCTGACTGGTGATTGCTGTGTATTTTGGCTCAAAGGTGAGATGGCAACAAGTTTAGTTTTATGCTGAGGCTGCAGAATTACTCATGCTGCTCAGCCTCTCCAGTTCTAATCACATTGTCTTGTGGGTTGCAAGGGACCTTTTAAAGGTTGTTTAGTCCAGCCCCCTGCTAGGGGGACAGGAACATCTTTCTTTCACCTTGCTACTTTGCACTACAGCTGTAGCATAAAGTTCTGGGTGCTGTGAAGGACCAGCAAGACAGTGGTTACACTTCATAGTAACTGAGGGTGCCCAAACCTAAAAAAAGGGTTTAAGGGAGATGATATCATATAAGAATGGAGTAGGAGCAGAATGGGATATACTTTACATGAACTGTAGCCTTGTGTGGTACATAGGTGTGCTCACTTGGGACTAGATTTAAATGTCTCAGGGGAACTTGTGCACATATATTGTAATAGATGGTATATGAAGCCATAGTAGTTTGTAAACTCCTCCTAAGACAGATGTTAAAAACAATTTAAACAAGGCACATAATAGGCAATGTGATAAAGCCAAGGCAGGCCAGAGAGCTTTGTTGCTAGAAGGGGAGGATGAAAGGAATCTTTATCACTGGTTAAAAGCAAACTTTGGACTAGGTGTTGCTTTTTCTTGTTCTGGCAATGTGTAAACTGTATTGAAACAAGGAGTGCACTGTTTGCTGTAGAGAATCTAGATGTTCAACAGAGTATCCTATTCACCCAATAGATTTTAGAAACCATGGTAATAGCATGAAATTTTCCATCTTAACAAGTGGAGGGCAGGAGGGGAAGACTTCCTGTGATGCCATCACATAGTGGGAAGTGCATACAGCTTACTGAGTGTGCTGTTCCTCAAGGAGTAATGTGGAAGTGATCTCCTTTATAGAGCCCTGAAGAAGAGATTTCAGGAGTATCTGAGGTGCTAATTAAAGTAATTGCCTTTTTTTTTTCCTTCTTGAAGGTAACAGTGAATACAAATATCATTGATTTAAATGAATACTTACAGCACATACTGAAGTCAACCAATATGAAATGCCTGACTCCAGAGAAGGTGAGCTGTTTCTTGGAGAGTTTTAGATAACTTTTTAGTTCCTGTGCTTTATTATTTAATTTGTTCGACATTTGTTGTTAATATTCTTCAAATAAATGAAATTAAATGAAACAAAATGAAATAGTACATTTACCTCAAAGCTTTTACTCTGAAATGAGTAGAAGCAGATAAATGTTACCAAAATTCTCTGTTGTCCCAAGGTGGAAAATCAGAATGTCCATTTTGATTCATAGTAGCTAAGATGTAGCATAGACTTGATGGGACCATCTGTTTACATAAAGGGTTTTTTTAGTAGCTCCATATTTCTTCCTTCTCTGACAAAATTTACCTTTCTTTTGCCAGTTTACCCTTTATATTGTAAAGCAAAACAAATATATAGAATAGCTACTTGCTGTTAAGATAGAGCAGGTATGATAGCTATTAGCTATTACATGTATAGTAACCAAATTAAGTATAGTAGCTATTTAGCTTCTTTGTCATCTTGCTATTGGTTAAAGCAAACCATAGAATGCCCTCCTGCCTTATCTTGATGAATTCTATAGACTGCATAATTCCCAGTATGAATTCTAGAAAAAGGCCACTGCTGTTTCCCTGTGCATGATTCCCACATGTTATAAAACATTGCAGGTGAAGAAACAAGTGTAAATATGATACATTGATAACTGCCTAGAGAACTTAGGCTGAACTAAACTGTATCCAGAGGATTTTGGTTTTTTAAGGGTTCCCATGTGCTTTCCACAGGCCCTTTCAGGCTACTGTGGCTTCATGGCAGCCAATCTTTACGCCCGCTCCATCTTCGGGGAGGACGCCCTGGCCAACGTGAGCATTGAGAAGCCGATCCACCTGGGCCCGGAGGCGCCTGTCACGGGCCACATACGCATCCGGGCCAAGAGTCAGGTATGGGGCTTGCCCCCCTCACCCTTTAGGGCAGTGTACCAAGCACTCCCAAACATTACAGACTTTTTACAGTTCTTTCTCCAGGTGTCTTGCCATAAAATTGGCCTTTGCGTCAAGATTTCCCAATTTTGTCCATAGTACTGCAAATAGGGTGTTATATTTTATTTGCTTTTAAATAATAAACCAAATATGCCCCAGGGTTACATGATGTTTTTCCTACCATATTGCACATTTCAGTGTCACACAACAAGGAAATTTTATGCATGTGATTACTAGTCACTGATTCTTTTGAAAAACAACAAAAGAAAATCCCAAGGTTTTTAGCAGGAGTTATTTCTGTAGATATGAGTCTGCTTTGGCATTTAGAGTTTCTACCTCCCAACTAAAAAAAAAGACTGGGATTTGGGATAAATAAAACAAAAACACCAATGTAAAATAGAAATATTTTAAACAGTGTACAGTAAAGGAGTACTTGAGAGTTTTCATATTCAAAGAAAACATTTCGTTTATGTGATGTCACTACAAAGATTTTGGTCTGGTTTAAATTAAAATTTCTGATATGTTACAGTGCCATTTTTACAGAAGACTGCACTCAATTACATATACCAGCATGGTTGCATCTTGAAATCATTGTGCTATTGAATATGTGGATTTATTCATGCAGTTTCTTTTGATGATTCTTCAGTTTTTGTGCAATATTACTCTGGCTCTGTGATGAAATAATTTTCCATAGCTGTGGTGCACTGAGTGTACTGGTATCATTCCTGGGACTTTCAGCAGTTTAATTTCAGTAACTGGACGGGCAGTTGTCATTTCTCCCCTGGTAGTCCAGGGTGGGAGGTCGAAAGCTTACAATATATTTTAGTCTTTTGCTTTTCATATGGATAACACATGTAACAGTTGCCAGCTCAGTCAAGTTTCATTGTCTCAATAATATATGTAGACCTAACCTTTACCTAGTGATAAGGAAGTGAGCACTATGAAATGTACAAAGAAGTATGCAGCTGGAAATTTCCATGCCACTGAATTAATAGATTTCTATATATGGAACTTCCATTTTAATATGGATGAGATAAAGTTCTTTTCAAGGGAAGTATTTGTGTCATGATTGTTGTTTTCCTTTTCCTTACAGGGAATGGCCCTGAGCCTTGGAGATAAGATCAATCTGTCTCAGAAGAAGACAAGTTTATAAATTTTACCTAATGTCTTTTCAGGTCTTTTACAGTTTAACCTTAGGTATGTGGCTTTTGGGATCCAGAACATCTTATATTCTTCAGTGTTCTGTAATTGTAGAAGCCAAGCTTTTGAGCTGAAAGCATTCCAGCAGATAATTTATAGGTTCTCCATGATTGATATTGGGCAAATTTTAAATCTCCAGGTTTTTTTTTTCTTTGTCCTGGAAGTCATGTTTTCTTTGTCTCTAATATATACTGATGCTCACAGTACAATAAACAAGTTATACCAGTACTGCTTTGTCTGTCAATTATAATCTCTGTATGATCTGATCAGTGTTGAATATCTGTCCAGGGCTACTTGGATACTCTGAGAAAGTTGCAGTCTGTAATAGCTTCAGTGTTTGCAATAATGACTAGGCCTGAATATGTGAATGTGTGATCATGATTCTTAAAATACTCTGGTATACCTAGGAGAAAATAAATTTGCCGACTAAATTAAAGGCTGCATATTCTAGATGGTAATGTAATAACTTGGCCCAGACAAGCTTGTAGTATCAAAAAAGAGACTGGCAAAATTCAGCTCTTTCCAGCAAGTTGTAGAACCTTAAACTTTGTTTCTGAAGTGCTTTCCCAGCAGTGTTATCCTGAGTAACATAACATTGCTGGTGGTGTTCTTATTTTTCAGTCACTGTGGAAAAGACAGCCAAGTGCAGCATTAAAGCTGTGGCAGCATAAGCAGTTTTTCAGTGAATGCAGCCTTTGGCCATGTGTGTGAGCTCAGGAAGGAAAGATTCAGACTCATTGTGAGCTAGCAATGAATTGAACTATGTTGAAAAGGAAGAGTTGTGAGTGAAGGTCAGGTCAGGATGTTGAAGTGATTTAACACCATTTGGCTTCTAAATCTTATGCAAATTAGCAGTGGATTAAAACATATAACCATAGAGTGAAAATACTGTCAGCTGTATCTATTCAGCATTAATTCTGAATTTATTAAATTGTTGCAAGCAATTGCTTCTACAGAAGAGTGTCCAGAGCCAGCAGTGCTCTTCCAGTTGGCTGAAAGTCCTGCTGCTGGATTTCCACAGCTGTGACCTGCTCCAGAAGGACAGAAGAAAATATTCCATGTAGCTGATGCCCAAAACATTTCAGGCCTCCGTGATGACAGTACCTTTTTCTCATTCTGAATAAGCACAAGGAGCACACATGGAAATTCTGAGATTAAATAGTTAGGGCTGCAGTATTTTATTTGGCTAAAGGATGGCCCTAGAAGTGCAATGCAAAACCTGAGCATGGTTTTGCTGAATGGCCTATTTATTTTTCATGTTTTGAAGTCCCTGTTTCATTCTGCCATTGTTTTGGTTTTTAGTGAAAGCTCTAGCTCGTGAATAACATGATAGCAGCAAGAGCTGAAGTTCTGAGTGTGCAGGATTGCCTTGATAATGTCCTTATGTCTGCATGAGCCCTCAGCAGCTGTATTCCTTTCTGGGGAGTTACTCCAGATTCACAAGGATGTAGTAGAGATAATCAAATTCTGGTCTTAACTGTTCAATACTTCATAATTTGGGGGTGAGAGTGCTGATGGGAGAAAAGCAATAGGAGTATGTTGTATGGGATCTCCTGGGAAATTCCGTGGATATCAGTGTGCTGCTCTGGGGTGGGTGTGGGGGATCTCTTCCTGCAGTCACTTAAAGCCAAACCAAGGTAAAAGAAAATCCTAGGAGTCCAATGGATGGCTTCATCTCTTCATGAAGACACTGTGAGTTGTAAGACACTAACAGAGACTGAATCATAGCTCTGGGCACTGACTGGTTTGGATGGGATGAATTTGCTGACCACAGCCAAGGAAAGGATGTTTTTGGAGAAGGAGAATGGCTTCCAGTGTGTGTTATCCAAGCCATGTTTCAGTTACAATCTGCTCTCATTGGAGAATAGAAAAACATCCTGGCACATGCAGACATCCATATTTCAAGTGGCTCTTAGTCAGCTGGGAGGGGAAAATAATTTTGTTTGGGATATTTTTTGCTGTCAGGATTTTATGGAAGGACATGGAAACATCTGTGCAGCAGAAGCTGCCATGACTTTAGGATTCATTTTCCACTTGCCATGCTTTCCAGTAGCTCTTCTGCAGAATCGGTTTTGTACAAACATTTTCCTTGGTGGCATGCATTTTTTCAGTAGCCTGAACACTAAAAATGGTAGATCTGTGTTTCATGTCTGTGCTTCAGAGATGAAATTCCCTTCTTTTATATATCCATCCTATTGTGTTCTGGCTAAGCTTTTGCTCAGCAGCTCAGATAACAAATTGCTTCTGGTCTTGTGCATACAAAGGAATATCATGCACAGAACATCATTCTTCAAGAGCCACTTGCAGCTTTTTCACTGCAGTAAAAGCTGGTGTACAGCTGTGGCTCTGAATTGGTCCAGACTTGGTATCAGAAGTTGCTGTACCCTGTTTTCTTCAAAGGACTGTGTATTGCATGTGCTAGGGTTAAGGGAGTGTTATTCCACTGCTCTGATTTCAGAAACTTCTGTAAGAATAGGAATAAATTACCAGGAGGAGTAAATGGAGCAAAAAAGCTTGCTGCTTTTCCATTAAAAGTTTTAGAAAGTCATTGCAGGATGCTGTGTTAGAATAGCAGGAAGCCAGTTTGTACTATGCCCCTGCTCCTGGTGTCCCTCCTGCCAGGAATCACAGCCAGGTTTATTTATTCAGTGCCTCGTGAGGATTGTATTTATGTTTTATTTTATGTATTTATTATTTAGATGCTAACATGAGAAGCAGGAATGTTTACCTGAGGACAGGCAGATGTTGGCAGCTCTTATTTGGGAGTCAGATAAGACTTGGGGCTCATCCTAAGAAAACATTAGTAGAGAGACTGGATTTATAGAAACTTTTTAGGTAGTGTAAAAAAATAAATTATAAATCAGGCCACAGAGGAGCTTAATTTGTACACTGACCTTCGGAAAGGTTTGTAAGTGGTTCTGCAAAGGCAGCTTTGTGCACCTCTGAGAAATGTGAAGCCTTGTGTGAGGTGTTTGCACTTTGTTGTGTGTTTTTTGGCACAAAGCTGCAGCTGAAACACTCAGTCACTTAATCCTAATTGAGCAGCACCCCAGCACCAATTTAAAGCATTTTATAAATTCGTCTACGTTTTCTTGTGTTGTTACACCAGAGGGTGCTGTCTTGCAACTGATAAGTTTTCGGAGGTGGGTTTTTTTTGTTGTTGTTGTTGTCGTCTTTTTTTTAAAGTGTTAAGGAAGAAAGTAAAGAATCTGGTGCAGGGGCGTGCTGCAAGTTTTGTCATATAAGCAGTAGAGAGTAATTTTGGCCCACTCTTGGGGTCACTTTCCATTGGTTTTTGTATATTTTTAGGTTGCCTAGCTAAGTGTAAGCAGTGTACACCAATTCACAGCTCAGATTACTAATACAGTACATCTGTTCAAACACTGCCTTGTCTCTAGAGATTTTACTTTTCTAAAGCACAGTGAGATGGATTTGGCTGTGCACAGCTGGCCTAGGGAGGATCTCCCATTTGAGAGACATGAAAATGAATTCACTAAGAAAGGGATGTAGGTGTAATATTAGAAATTCTAGCTGTAACTTTGCCTGTACACTTGTAATACTAACCTAGGCCATTTTCTGTTTGAGCAAAGTCATAAAGTATCCACTGTATTTCACTAGATATTTCTTTGGAATTTTTTTGGTATATATTCTGTAACTTGTGATTTTAACCTTTTCTAAATTCTTTGTATAATTTTTTTTATTTCATCAATGATCCACAATTGTTAATAGTAGAATGGAATTGCTACCAAAATGGTGATTTCTTTTGTTTTGAAAGATGAGCATAATTCTTTCAGCTATATATTGTAGGTATTTTATAATTTGATTATAAAGTACAAATATTTTATGTATATAAAACGTAGCCTTTTTATACTTGTCTAAACCAGTTACTTTAGACAGGTACAAGATCTGCAGTTTCTGTGGCTTGTAAGTGCCTATTTTGCTCGCTCTTTCACTGAAATTTCATTTAGGAGAAGCAGAACATACTGATCTTATTGTTATCCTGGCCCTAGCTCAGAAGCAGTGTTAGTGGGTCTCACTGTTCCTGCATCTTATTCACAGTGGTTTTCAGGTTTGATGATGTTTCAGGTCTTTCCTGTAATAGCTGATCAAAGTCTGCCACAGCAGATGGTCACACTGCGTCTTCTCACTAAAAATGTGGTCTCTTCTTTTTCTAAGGTCTCACAGTACCAGAAAAAGTTGTAAGAATTTTATCATGCTTCTGATTTTACTTACGTCCAAAGTTTGGAAATGAATTTCAAAAGCAGTGATGAGTTCTTAATCTGATCTTTCAGAATAACTTCTAATAATATTTAGACACAAGAATAAACAATTATTTCTGCTGTATTGTTCTTAAGCTATATGTAAATATTTTATTACTTTGTAGAAATTTCACTCAGATGGAATTCTCCATGTCTTTTTGTTTTTTCCTTCCTTGATTTTAAGTATTTTTCACTCACAATGATCTCTACATGATCTGTCCAAAACTATGATGTGTTGCATAGGCATCCCTACTTTTAATTGTTTTTCAAATGAGATTATGTCTTTTTTTTAATATCCATTGAATTCAGTGGTGCTAGTGGACCAGTTTCCTCTGAGCTATGACTGACAGAGATGAAAGGGTTGTTCATGTGCAGAAGCATGCACCATTTAGCAGGAGATTCTTTTTTGAGGCCAGGAATGGTGGGTGACAAGCCTATGTAAGCATGTCCCCTTCAAGTTTGGGAGGGTAGAATTTTCACCTCAGAGGTGTCCTAGCTTGTGGCAGAGCTCTGTGGGCAATGAAAGCCCGCTGGGATCATCTCTTTTAATAATTCAGTGCATGTTTTTAGGTGTGATCTGCTTTGCACATTCAGTAGTCTTTGGGATGGGCTCGAACTTGGTGCAGTTTTCTACCTGAAGTTGTGAGCCAGGCCACAAACCTGTGCCTCACTGGCACCGTGGCTGCCAGGACCTGCACAGTTAGGTCTGCCTGTGGGATGTGCACCTGACACCAGGACCTGGCAACAGCTTCATTCCTGCCCTAAACCAAGCCTAGACTTGCAGTACCAGAATGGCACAGGTCAGACCAGATCAAAGCTGATCTCCAGGTGGGTGTCTGAGCTTCAATTCAGCCATGAGCTAACCTCTGTCTTTCCTACCTCATGCAGAGAAGTAGCTGCCTGCTTGAGGCATTACCCCATGCTGTGAGACCTTCCAGGCTGTTCCTGTCTGTAGGAGGCTGTTCTACATCATCAGGCATCCTGTCAAGAGCCCAAATGCACAGTTCTCTGTACCAGATGGGAGTTATGCTCTGGGCTTCAGTCTGTTTGATCTTAAGCACCATCTCTGCTTGTTTACAGTACTCTAATATCTGAAAACTGCAACTTGAAATGTTCCACTCAAGTTCTTGTGTTTGGTGCCCAGATTTGATACCAACCTGGAAGGCAAGTGACCCAGTTTATTTGGTTTATGCAGCTGATGTTGCCACCATTTAGTGCTCGCTGTCTCCTTACAATTATGTCCACATTGACATGAATTATTGTTCTGAGGAGAAGGAGTGGAGTTTTGAAGTCTTGTCATCTCCAAGGATCCCCTCATCCATGCTTGAGCTTGAGGGAGAAGAGAAGGCAGCTTGAATCTGTAACTGATAGCACATGCAGCAAAGCACATATCAGAGCTGGCTTCAGACTGGCTGCAAGGTCCCACACCTGTGCCCAGGAAGAGTCCTGCTGACTGCACTGTCTCCTAAAACCCCTATAAATTTTCCATAAATATACCCCTATAAATAAACCTCTATAAAGTTTGTATAAATCCAGTCTTCCCAAGTTTACCAGGCTGCATTCAGGCTGCTGTTTACCTGCTCAGATAGATGGCACCTACCTGCTGGTAAAACCCTGCTGTAGGAGCATCCTTCTTTTCTGGCTCATCCAATTTTCTTTGTTATACTTTACTTATATAAATATTTCCATCATGGAAAGCAGATTCACCTTTTACTCAGGTTATCAAGAATTGCCTTGGATTCTTAAATGGGATTTTTTGAATGCCATATCAAACTTCCTTTTAAAGTTGAAAGAAAAGAAGCTATAAAACTTTAATGTGTTTGACCTGATAGTTTAGTGCTTGTGTTTTCAAGCATGTAACACTATGTTAATGCATCATTACTAAGAGAAGCAATTATTGCAGGGTTTGGATGCCTGATCCATAAGTAAGAACAGGTGTTTTTTTTCCTACGCCTGTTCTCACTTGCACTCTCAGATGTACAAGTTCAGCAGTGCTACTATATCCAGCCTTAATAAACAGGAATGTTACCTTAGAAACACCACAGAAACCTGCTCTTGCAGCAGGCAGGTGCTCAGAGCACATGAAGACATTTATCAGGTAATCAGTCAAACGTAATATTTATGTAAAATACAGATTGTGTGAGACTATGGAATGCATTTCTTAATTAAGTGAAAAATCAGGAATTGTGTGTGTTCCAACCAATTCCTCATGTGTTGCTGTAAAGCATGAAGATACAAGCCCTAACAAATACAAACTTTTATTTCTGGAAGCATAGTCCCTAACTTCCCAAGTAAAGCACATAAATATCAAACCTGTAAATCTTGCTTTACCTTTGCTCTTTTTTTTAAACAATGTATTTTTGCATTGCCATTTTTCTTGGAAATTATTGGAGTTTGTAACTGTGACAACCATGTTTTCAAAAGCTTGTAACTGGTTTTTGTAGCAGTATTTAATGGATGGTACCTGAGAGCAGGTCATTTTTTCTCATATCTCCAGGAAATGGCCTTAGGACCTGAGTTTCATGGCTGTGGGGATAGGCTGCCACCTTTGTGAAGTGTTCTGAGATCTGCTGGTGAAAAGTTCTGTACAAAAGCTCAGTTGTTGAAAATGTGGTGAACAGTCCCCATTTCTTCCTCATCACTAGATGGGCAGGTAGCTGAGCTTAGACAGATTTCAGAGCCAGCTCTGAGTACAGTGAGACAGAACTGGGAGCTGGATGGCTGTGAGCACCTTGCTCTGATCAGCTGCAGGCTGAAGAACAGAGGCTCTGCCAGCTCCATGATATAATTTACATTTTGCTGTAGTTTTGTGTGAAGACAGTAAGTTCTCAGTACAGCAAGACTAGTTTTTGACATCACAAAAGCTAATAAACAGTCAGGTAAGTGATGTGTTAAGGAAATAAATCACATGGGACTCCATTTCTTCGTGATGGAAAAAGCCCATTCTTTATTCACAGAACTCCTTTTATACAGTTTTACAGACCTCGTGTGTGACTCCAATTGGTCAGTAGCTTTCTTGCCAGTTTCTTTATTGGTTAGTAACAAGTTATTATCCTGTATTGATTGGTCACTCAATCCCCAGGGTGTATGTGCAGGAAAGGCTGTTTGTGAGAAATAGTTTTCCTTTTTCTATCTAACAGTGTAAAAACAGTTTATACAGGTGCTGGTTGTTTTTCACCCCGGAGTAGATTGTTGTGCTAACAAACTGCTCACACCAGGATTCCTTTTACATGGAAACTTGCAAAGCGCTAGCTTGACTTAGAAGAAATGACAGCCTAACAGAGCAGGCCTGATTTTATAAGGCTTTTCTTTATAATTTTTCTACTTTACTGCAGCAATGTGTTGTTTAGCAGTAACAGGACAAAGCTGCAGCAGAGAGAGCCTGGTGTGTTTCACCTTTCCCGTGAGCCAGGGAAAGGAAATGGATAGATAATTGGAAGCTGAGCTTCTCAGACTTGTCCTGCTGCTCCCATGCCACCACGAGTGAAAAGACTTCTGCAACACCTTGTTTGTTACAGTGAAATGATATTTTCTAGCTCTGTTTTCCAGTTTGTCTTTAACAGAGCCAGGCGCAGCCGCTGTTGGAGGCAAATACAATTGTCCTGTTGACATTTGTAGGCAGTACTTTGGAAGCTCCTCTTCTTGCTAGGCTGTTCCTGTTAAATCATGTGCACATCCCTGGATGCAGGGGGCCAAATCCACTTCTAGAGGGCTGCAACAAGTGTCTGTTTCAATGCCTTTGGGGAACCCCAACCTTCCTGCAGTACCTTTGGCACCATCTTGTCCCAGGGAACCCAGGTGTAGGAAGGGGCAGCAGGAGAGCAACCTTTAGAAAAGATGCCCTCAGCTTTCTCCCTTCTTTTAGGCCATAGGCCCCAAACAGCCATAGTTTGTCACATGTGTCCCATAACAGTGGTGTCCTGATGTCACAGGCCATCTTGCTGCCACTTTTTAGGGCTCTAAAAGCACAGGAACCCTGGCAGTGAGCCCACAGCTGGCTGAGTTAAAGCCCTCAGGCTCCAAGGGTGCCTGAAACCAAGAGGTCCAAGACCAAAACATGTGGCTGCCCTTCTTTGTGGGGAGGGACAGAAGACCCCTGGCTGCAGGAAGCACAGAGGAAGAAGGGACCAATTTAGATGGGGATCCCACCAGCCCCATGGACCATCTGGCTGATGGTGTGGAGCCCACAGAGGAGGGTGCACATCCAGCACAATTTCTCTGGCACCAATACACCATGCCAGGCCTCCCTTCTGTGCCACCTTGGCACTGGTGTCACAGGGGGCACCCATGCCAGCCTCTGGCCATCCTGCCAGCTCACCAGCCCATCTCCCAGCAGCAGCAGCAGCAATCCTTGTGCTCATTGCCAGGGTGGTGTGGGCTGTGCATTGCACTGGATGACTTTTAAAGGTCCCTTCCAACCCAAGCCATTCCATGATTCAGTGCTTCAGTATATTCCACCAGTCTGCAGTTGCCTCAGGTTGCAAAGAAACCAAGCAGATCAAGGCAAGCCTAGAGGCCCAGATCTTGGTGTTTTATCTTGGTGTTTTAAGGAGAATCTGCAAATTGGCACATACTTCACCAAGGAAAGACAGAAGGGCTTTGTATTCATAGAAAAAGGGAAGAGTAGTGGAGTTAGATCTTCCTCCAAAGAATCCTTAAATCCCCTGCTTGATTAGATTATGATAAACTTTTAAAGGGGATAATTTCCTCAGCTTTCTGTGATACTATTCTATATCTACCTTTGTGAAAAACGTTAGTAACCCCAAGTTGCTCAGGAATCCTTTAATGGCACTGTCCTCTGCCAGGAAGTGCCCAAATCTTACCAAAGCAAGGGAATACTTACTGTGCTGGCCTAAAATGTGTTATGTGTGATCACTGCAGTTTTTGGAATTATGGGTGGGGTTTTTTAACTTCATGTTTTGCAATATATGATGTATTTTTAAAGTGACCTAAAAATGCACTTGAATAATTAGGAGCTGGAAGTGCAATGACAACTGAAGAAATGTTGCTGTCCACTAAACTCCTGGCAGTGCTCATTCAGAAATGTTTCCGCCCAAAAACTCTGCTACTTGGAGGGTGTGAATGACACTGGAGCAGAGGTATGTTGTGGTGTGGGTCTGTATCACATGGAGCAGAGTTTTCCTGGGTGATGTAAGTGATGCAGGCATTACAACCACTTGTCTATTCATGTTTTTTGATGGCAGCCTTAAATGCAATAGAGCTCTAAAATTATAGATTATCACAGAAAGTTCAGTCATCTCAAAAGTATGTTGAACTGGTGCCAGTCACGTGGAGGAGTTCTATGGAATTATTTCAAAATCCTGCTGGATTGTGTAGATTGCCCAATGGAGAGATCCAATGCAATTTCTTTGACTGCTTGTATCTATTTGAAGTTCCTATGTCTAAAATTATTTCTAGTGCTTCTGACTGAGCAAAAGATGCTTGTCTCTCTGAAGTTCCACTAAGCCTTAATTTTCATAACTACTTTGAGAAATGGGTCTTGTCTTAGCTGTTTCCATGCAGAATTTGTGTGATGAAAACAGGATTTAAGCTTGGGAATAACTGACTGATGACCATCTCTGCCCTGCTGGGATGCAATCAAGTATCACCTCATGCACAGCCATGCTGCAATGTCAGTAACTGAGTGTGAATTCAAGTTTTGTCAGTGCTAGGTTTGGGGCTAGTACATCAGATCATTGAAAAGGCAGACAAGGAAGGTTGTCATTCCCTAGAAGTTGGTCTGAAGTGAAGAGGAAGTTTGCTGGCGTCCCAGTCACAGCCCGGTTAGAGCTTCTTGGAAGCATGAGCAAGATGGAATCTTGAACCCTGGAGCATGAGAGGTTTGGGGCTGGCAGAGGCTGGGCTGTTGCTCCCCACAGGGGCAGGACAAGGAGGACTGGACCTGAGGGCAATGGGATGGTTTTTCCTCTAGTGCATTCATTGCAAAATCCACAGGCAGGTGCCAACCATGCTTGGAGCAGCAGGTATTCCTGTCTGTCTCAGGGTCAGGCCTCAGCTGATATCCTTACAACAAACCTCTTGCACCTCTTGCAAATTTGCAGAAGCTTGTTTCTACATAAAAGCTTAGCAGCCCTCCTCCAAGGGGGTTAGGGATCTCTGCCAAGGACTGTGTTGTATTTTGAAACCCGGGTACTGTGTGCTTCCTTCCACAAATGCTCACAACTGTGCATAATGTAGCAATATGTAACTGAAACAAGGGTGCTCCTTGGTTCCCCTACACCAAAACCCACAGGGAGAGCACTTCCCCATTCACACACAGCCCCACATACTCTCAGAGCATCTGAAGCTTTTTAAAAGGGTCTGTTACTCTAAATTTCTTGAAAACTTCCTGAAAATTAAAAATCAATCAGTTTTTTCGATCTCTGTCAAATTGTAATCTTAGGGAAGTACTTTTTGTGCCGAAAGAGAAGGAGTGTGACAGGAGACAAATGCAGTCATTTACCCTGGCAGACTCATTCTCTGCCTGACCTCACTCCAATGGCATTTTGAAAGTGTGGGCGCATTATTTCGTTCAGGTGAATCACTCAAAATTACCGTTTGTCTGAAAGAGTTTATCAAAAACTAATGGGATTTTGCAGGATAAATGGCTTCACAATTCTTCATCTAGCAGATTGCTGAGAGATGAAATGAGTCTCTGAGGTATTTATTAACTTCTGTGGGCAGCTCTGAATATAAGAAAGGCAGAAACTTTTGTACAGGACGTCTTACACTCCTTGTTTATCAGTGAGGAGCTTCTAATGCACAATCAAAATGCCAATCATCTATTTGTCTGCTGCCTATAACACTCTTTGTAACATAAGACTCTTTTAATAAAGAATTCAAATTTTTCTAAGACTCAATTTTTAAAAATTAGAATTTTTAGAAAATTCTTTGGAATCCTATTTTCTGACCAATCAGTGTTTTCTACCAGCTCAGAACACTGGTGGATGCATAGCTCCTGAGAGGTGGGAGAAGGGTTTCTCATGGACTTGCCATGATGCTCACCCTTCTCAGAAATTTTATAAAGCTATTAGAATAGAGTGTCAAGTTTTCATACCAGATGTAATTGTACTCTAGAGGCAAGTAAACATTTAATCCTGAAGGATAGGAGTGTTGAGTAGGCAGGGTAGAGTTTGCCTGTATAGACTACTGCATTCTTTAATGATGCTGGAGCAGGCTAAAGCTTATTCTCTGCTTTTGTCTCTACATGCCACAGCATGAGCATGAATCAGAGTTGGTGCAGTGCAAATGTGATGTGCAATTGCAGTTTAATTTGTGCAAACTATGTCAGTGAGAGGGAACCCACCTTTCCCAAAAGGGACTCCTCACACTGGGCTTTAGCCAGGACACTTGTTAAATATAAGCCAACTGTAAAATTGTGATTTGAATCTTATGCAGATTGTCAGATAGGCTTTATGGAGAAAGGGATGGTATGTTTGTAATATGTGCTAGACATGTATTGACCATGGTTTGCTGTGCCATCAGCTATCACCACATAAGCTGAGCCACACAATAAGGGCTTCAACTGATTTTTGCCTTCCCTTTACCTCCTCTCAGGGATATTCTCAAACTGCAAGGAGCAAAGGATTGTGAGAAAAACAAGGGAAGATTGTGTGTTGGAAGGGAAATTTCTTCTAACATTCTGTAATTCTGTAATTTTCCATAATCAGCTGTGTAAGTGGTTTGCTTTTCATTTGGGGTTTTTTTCTAAGCACTTAACAAATAAAAATAAAAGCTTAGACAAAAAAAAAAAAAGCACATTATCACTGTGAGATTGTTTTAATTTTGATGGTCAACAGAAAGACTGTTCAGCAGTGTAAGGGAAAAGTAGATGGAAGCAGCCACTCTAAAATCAGATGATTTTTTACAGTAGTTTTTATCAGAATGTTTCATTTTTAATAGATATTAAGACCTCTTCACAGCATATTGTAAAGGCAAAATACTTTTTAAGTAGTTTTTTGCTGAACATTCTGCAAATGGGGAAAGTTGATTGTCACTAATGAAGTGTTTTATGGCTAAGACCATTGCTGGAGTAAAACTGTTGGCTACTCTTGCCTGCAGGTTCTACATCAAAATCCTATTTACATTCATTAAGTTTAGTTTCCTCTTTTCTTACTGCTCTTACTCATTACTGAATGATGTGGGTTCCTTTATTGCATCTTCTTCATCCTGGATCATTATAGGGTCACTAAATGTAATTTTCCCTGTGGGTTTATATTAGCCGTTCCTGCTCATTTCACAACATTGTAATTATGGAGAAACCAGAGGTTTCAAATTTCGAAAACAATTTGGCTTAATTTAGATTCAGTGTCAGCCGTAGGGGAAAATCCTTTCATGCACCTACTTTGTCGGGTTTGTTTTTTGCTTTGTTTTTAATGGGAAAGGACCTGGATTTACTGCTCCAATGCCTTATAGAAGGTGGGAATCTTGTGGCAGTGTCCTTTTTTGTCATAGCCAGTGGGTTTTGAGATATTACTGCATTTTGAATGAAATAATTCTTCTTTGACCAGGTGAGTGCAGCTGGGGCTCTGAGCAGGGTGCAGGAAGGCCATGGTCAGTTCCCCCAAGGGCTGTGCTGTGCACAGGGGCACTGCCTGTGCCGTGAAGGAAAGGGAAGCGCTGTTGCTCGAGGCCTCCTGCTCTGAGTTCCTCCTTTCCTCCTCTGAGGGGAGCCAGGTGCTGGCGCAGGGATGGCTGCTGCCCAAAGGAATTGTGGTTTTCTCTTGTTGGGAGCAACAGCAGCTTCAAAAAGACTGCAACTGACTCCTTTGATTTTTGCACTGACTGCTTCTTTTCTGATCATGCTGGCATGGAACTGGTTCCCCATCAAGGACAGCTAAGAGAGGCCTGTCCATGTTTTCCCTTTCTGAGTTTTCAGGGTGAGGGGTAGCACACCTTGCTTTGCACACTCGCTCTTGGTTACAGCATGTCCTTGTGCTGCTTGTATTCCTCTGATGTCCCAAGGAATGTACAGTTGTGCTCAGGAGGGAGGGCAGCCAGCAGATGCACATACTTTATCTGAGTCTGAGAGAGATAAGGAGAAGGGGAAATGCACATCTTTCAGTGGCCAGTGGCAGAAATGGTCCCAGGCAGGTCTAGCATTACACTGCTCTCACTTGTGTAGTTGGTGTTTAAACCCAAGGACGACAGGTACCCCGTGGTGCTTCTGACAGCAAACAAAGCAGGTACTGAGTGCAATCTGCACACAGTGCTGCTGTGGAAGCTCAGTTGTTTCTGCCTACAGGACATCCATTATTCCAGTCCTTAGGCTCATCAGGAAAAAGCTACAGTGCAAGTGCTGCAGTTGGAACAAATCCCTGAAGTGTCTGAGGGCCAGAAGCCCATTTCACCTCTACCCATGCATCAAATATGAACTCGTGTCTCCAGTGACTCAACTTTCTGCACCAGCGGCCTCCAGCCCTCTCTGTAATGCTCTTATTTCTGGATGGGTCACAGGGGATCCTCTCAGGCTTTTAATCTGTAGCTTATTGTTTAAAGATTTATTTGTTTTGCAAGACTACCGCCAGTGCTGATCACAGGCCAGCAACCATGGGAGGGAGCTGGGCAATTGGAAGAGTTTCCACTCTTTCCCCAGTGCTTATCTGTGATGAGGCTGCTTTGAAGGATTCAAGTCATTTGCAAACATCATCTTAAAACTGCAGGTGCTTAATTGTTTGCAGGGGAAATGTGTGAGAGAAAATGAGGTGTAGCCAGCAATCCCTTAATGGTACAGAATAGCCTTTTTGGTTTTTTTTGGGTTTTTTTGGGTTTTTTTTTGGTAAGAGTGTCTTGTTTCCATGGCTACCCTTTGTGGAGATTCCTGCTGTTGGGATCATCTTTAATTCTGCAAATACCAGAGGATGCCCAGCAGTGGGATGGCTTGGCCTCAGGAGGAGATGGGTGCAAGGATTTCCCCTGCACATACAAGCAGCACCTCCTCTGCTGGGCTGTGCTAAACCCTTCTCCCTCACTTTAAAGAAGACAATCTCACATTTCTTTCTGTGCCTTCTTCTCCCTCCAGCAGACTTTCGCACTTCAGGGACACACTGCCACAACAGGCAAATTAATTAAGCCAAGAAACCTTAAAGAAAACACTGATCTTTTTCCCTGCTGCCAATTCAGGATAGTAAAGCCAAGGGAGCCCTGGAATTCTTGCTCTGATCCCTCTGCTTAGTCAATGTTCAGTCTGTATCCTGCTAAAAAACAAAGAGAACACCAAGCCCCAACCAAAACAAAACAACCCCTGTCTCTTGGAACTGCTCCTAATTGCAAATAGAGATATTAATGTTGATGTTTCTGTCTCATACTTTTCCCATGGGTTTTTTTTTTTCTCCTTTTCTAGATTCTCCCTTCCCCATGCAGGCAACAACATGTTGATGGGATGAAGTGTTAGATTTTGGTTGTTAGTATAGCTGCACTTATATGCCACAGTCTCAGGAGTGTTGGGTTGGAGATGAAGTAGTTCTCTACACATTCACCTAAATACCTGTAATTATAGGAAAAAGCTTCTGGAAGCCTCATGGTGGTTTGATAACACTGGTAACTTCTAAAAGTTTGCTTGGGTGTTTCTGTGAGTTTCTAAGTGTGCCACATGTTGATCACTTGATTCCCTGTCTCTCTTCTGTGCTGAGATTTCATGTTCTTGTCAACGATGTGTGTCCAGAAGCAGTAGACTTCAAACCTATTCATGGGTATTTCTAACTCCTTGTTATCTCTCTCCCTTTGGAACTGATTGAATATGGCTCAGGCTGAGGCTTTCTCTCTTGTCACAAAAAGGAGCAAAGCTGCTTGCAGCCTTTCCTCCTAGTTATCTATTTCTGTAGCCATGAGGTACATGAGAAATCTCAGCTTCTATTTTCTTCAATTTTCCGCTAAATTTCCTTTGAAGGTTATCTTCCCTGGAGGCTTCAACTGATCCATTTTCTTTTCATTTCCTTCTCTTTTTTATTTTTTATTTTTTTGGCACTGTGTAAGATGTTCATGTAAAGAAGAAAGGAGAGGAGAAGAAAGTATACCTTTCTGCTGGCATAAAAACTCTTCAGTTCTTACTGTGCTTCTGGGCTCTCTGCTTGGAGATCCTAAATACAGCTATGCACCTCTTCTGTGCTCTGAAAGGGAATGCAGCTGTGAAGGATGCTATTTGAAGTAATTTTCCTTATGGACTTTGAATCAGACCCTTTGTAGGAGATCTGATATCCATATATATATTCATGTAGTCATAGCTCTTTGCGTTATTGATTTAAATTCAGTTTTAATTATTCCTTACTTTTCTAATTCATCTGGAGCCAGTGCAGCTAAACCACATTTATCATATTTTGTGGAGGGTAGTTCCTCTCCTTTTGTAGAGGGTAGTTCCTGCTCCATCAAGCAGGCTGGCTTTGCTCTAGGGTGGGAAATCCCAACACTCCTGCTCAAGCTCTGTGCCAGAACCAAGCAATTGGGTGAGGAGCAGAGCCATGCTGGTGGTGGGAGCTGAAATGGAGAGTGCCTGGGTGCTTGTGGTGTCCCAGACCCAAGGCACTGAAGATGGGTTGTGTTTGCACTGTTCTCTCTCCTGATGGAGCTCATCCTCATCTACAGAATTCATTGATGGCATCTTTTCCTGAGCACACTCTGCCTCAGCTTCTACTTTTGCCTTCAACACTCAATGTAAAATTTTCAAGCAAATTAATCTTTTGGCAATTTAACCCCACTTTCTAAGCAGCTCTTCTGGACTTTTGACTATTTTCTGACTGTACCTGAGTGAGTCTGAGAGTTTGGTGAGTATTTAGAAAGCATTTATTTACACATTTCCCAGCATGTAAATAACCAAATGGATGGGTAAGTCACAGTCTGTACCTCAGCACTAATTTGGGGAGATTATTGCATTTCTCCAATTCAGAACCTCTCTTGCCCAAAAATCAACCTTAGACATACTGAGAGCTGTTTGTGTTACAGGAAGATGTGATGCAGTGCATTTCAGACCAGCCCTGCCCCTGTCACAGGCTGTCTGAGGGGGCTGCAGGATGGCTGGCACCACAAAGTCTCCTCAGATTCTGGGCACTCTTTGCTAGAACCTCTGTCTGATTTAAGCCTGCACTTTGTGTTGACACCAAGTTTCCCTTGCAGGATGAAGGGTTTGGCCTGTGGATTTCTCAGTTGAAAAGCACAACCATAAAATTCCATGAGAAAAGCAAGTTTTTTGTTCACAGCGGAGCTAATGTAGCTTTCCTATATATACTTGTGCCTTCCTCACATGCTCATATCCACACTGCTTTTCCTTCTGCTTTTATAAGAATTTCTAGTTCTCTTTCTGTGTTTCTCTGGACAAGCAGTAGCATTTTGGCTAATGTAGAGTATGGAGGGGTTGGCTGGTAGGTCAGTATTTATGTCCTTGTTGGTCTGCCTGTTCTTTCATAGTACCCATTTTCCTCTCTATGTGACTCTTTGCTCGGGTTTCTGTCCTCCAGCCAGCTGATTTGCATGAAGAAAAAAAAATAATCTCAAGTGGTATGTCAAATTTGGCTGGAATTGGTATTAAGAGGAGTATCAGTTTGCTGGTTATGCTGAAAAACTTCAGTGTGCTCCTTTTTGGCTCCAAGTCATCTTATGTTTTATTGAAATTTTTGCCCATGAGCCTTAAAAGATACCAATAATTGAGCTTTCATCCTCAATTTTTTTTTCCTGTGGAATTTTATTTATTCATAGGGGAGCAATCTGATAGCCTATATAGCATGTAGACCATTGGCTATATGGCTTTAGCAGAAGGTCATTGTGCAGAAGATTAATAAAGGTATTTGACTGTGTTGCATTTCCTCTTTATTCATTGTATGAGCAGCGTTGATGTGTGCAGTACACTGATACAGATTGTACTCTTTCATCCAACTACACACAGTCCTATTCTCCCTATGTTTTGCCTTTAAAGTGAACCACTTGTGGTGGTGAATGATGTGATTTATTTTATTAATGGTATCTTTGCTGCAGTCTGTAGCATTGAGTCTCTTTGTCCCCATGCAGTCTTTTTTATGACAATGAGAATATATGACTTGGTGTTTGTTTCAGTAACAAGGACACAACTGTATTTTGCTTGTACTTATTTTTTCAGTCTCAAATTCTTTGTCCATTCCCAAAATAGACAAAATGGGCTGAAGCATATGCAAAGACCCTAATTTTAAACTTAGAATTATCTATTTGAATACTATTTTTAACTGGAGAAAACAGCTCAAGAAAACCAATGCATTCCTTAAGCATATCCTTAGACATTGAAATCAGTCTAAGATTTTGGGGCAAGTTCAGTAACCCCAGCCTGTTAATTTTCCAAAGTTAGCTGGAACTGCAGATCACTGTGCTTCTGCACACGAAGAGAGAGCCCAGGGCCCTGCAGAGGTTTTGCTGGGATGGCAAATCCTTGTTGTCTCCAGCTGCAGGAAGGAGTGAGGATGCAATAGTATAGGCTGGACGTTGTCCAGAGTATCAGGAAACACTTTCCAGAAGAAAGTGCTTTTCTTGAGCCCTCGTCACCAGGGCTGCCCTTTGGAGCCCTGTGTGAGAAGTGGCAACCCTGCCTGAGTAATTCCTCCCAAACCTCATCCTGCAGCTCTGGCTCAGTGCTGGGTCCAGCCCAGCTCTCATCAGCACCGTTTCCTGCCCTCCTTGGTGCCACTTGGAGACCTTCCACTGCAAATATTGATCCAGCTTACACTGCTTGGCTTGTGAGATCTGAGGAGATGACAGCATCTGGCCTTCTGGCTGCAGGCTATTACAAGTGATTAAATGTGAATCAGATCCTCCACCTGCCTGAGAGGTACCACGTTTGGATTCTTTTCCACCCCCTGCCCACGCAGTTTTTAGCCCAAAGAATCCAAAGACCTGGGTAGGGAAACGTGCTGCTGGAGGGATCAGGCTGGAAAACACACTGGTTTGTGATTCTGTCTCAAACACATCAGCTTTTTCTGTTCATTATATGCCTACAGTAATGCCTTGGGTGAGTGGCAATGTTTGGAGGTCTTTTGGCTCCAGCTGTGTCACTGCCTGTTCAGCTCAGAGTCGTGATTCACAGGTCTGCATTCTTTGCACTGAAACAGACATCAGAGATGCAAAAGGTCTGTTGGGTCATCCAGCACGCCCTTTGGTGACTCTGCCTTTCAGGATGTAAGAGCAGTTTCTGTTCTGCTAAGGAGAAAAAAGGAAGCAGGATTACACAGTGTCTCTGCAGGTCTGGATTGCTGTGTGAACCCAGGTCTTTGGTCCTTTGTGCTTGTGGGGAGCTTTAGGTCCTTAGAGTTTCAAAAAGTCAGTATTGTTTCCTTTTTTTTTTTTTTTTGCCTGATCATACAGCAAAGGCAGAAAAAAAAGGCACAGTGTATTGGGTAATCAAAGGGGAAAAACTTTCTAAATGGTGGGGTTTGGGGATTTGTGCCACCTGTTCTTTTCTGTCACTTAGGGATGAATACAGCACATGTGTATCTTCCCTGGCTTATTTGTCCTGACATTTCTTTTCTTGCTGCACTTAAAAGCATTGTTAGAATTTATATGACTCTAATAAGCCTATCCAGGGTCTTCTTGATTGTCTCACTGAAGAGAAACTGGTGAAAGAGGTGCTGCTGGGAGCAGATCCTGTCCATTGGAGAGGCCAGTAGTCCTCCTTCGGCCCTAAAGCCAAGACTCACTCCTTGCTCTTACAGCTCTTACACTCTCCTTTGCTCACCAAGGTGCTTTTCATTATTACCCTGCTGTGCTTGGTCAGGGTGAGCTCCCCTCTGTCTCCATGCCCCTGCTTGGCATTATGTGTGTGCCTGAGTGTCCAAGAACAAAGGCAGGACTCACAAAAACCTCCTGCCATGCTCAGGTTTCCAGCTAGGCTTGCATTTCTGCTTGGCTTTGTGTGCTGTATTTTGGAGATTATTTCAAGTAATTTTTGGAGATTATTTCAAGCTCTCAAAGAGGAGTTTACTGATTTCCTAAAGCCATTAAACTAATAAGGTCAGTGTTTGAATCCCATTGATTTAGTGAGGTATAAATATCCCCACCAAGACTCAAACTAGATTATTACCTGTGTTTCAGCAAGACCTGGATGGAAGTTTGTCTTACTGGGCTCCATAAATGCATGGTGTAAGTCAACTTGAATGTGGAAGAATTCACTGTTTGAGGAGGCACTGCAAAAAAAGGCTAAACAAACCAAAACCAGTAAAAGTAGGAGAATCAAAGCAGCACACAAATCAAGCTGGAAGTCTGACTTGGAAACCAATCTTTCCCAGGTGTGCCTAAGGCCCAAGAACTCCCCAGAACTCCCCAGGTACTCTGTTGCATAATTTTAAAAGCATTGAACCAGTAACAAAAAGCTGATGGCTTTAAGTCCATCGTGCAGGATTCCCATTTCATTTCATATTGAGGAGACTTACTGGATGAAAGGTGAAGTTATCAAATCTAACACAGGAGCCTTTCTTCTCAGTGGAGAAGGGAGTTGCTGCCAGCTTGTTTGGATAACAGCAGCAAGCCAAGCCTGTGCCCTGGAGTGTGCTTTAACCCTCAGCAGCTCTGAATTCTCCAGCTGGATCATGGCAGGCATGGTGGGAGTGCAGGTTTGCAAGAACTTCTCACCAGCCCTGGTGTGGTGGTGGCAGCCTGGACTTTCGCTTCCTCTGTGAGAAGCACACCAAAGAAACAGGTGCAAAATAATTGCAAGTTACAAGTTGGGGTTAATTTGTGTTCCATTTGCTGGATTGCAGGACAAAAAGGACAACAGTGAAGAGCCTTCCTCATTTTCTTAAATGGGTCTTATAAGTCCTTTGAAATTGAGCTACTTAGGGGAAAAAATCTCCTCAGAATCTCACTGCTCAGGAGAGGCAACTGTGATTTCAAACTGCCTCTGTCCTCTCCCAGACTCCAAAAGAATCTCCAAAATGATGCTCTCAGGCAGAGGAGTGCTTGTAGCTCCCTCTGGCACAGGCTGCTCTGAGCTGGGGTTGCTCTCTGCAGTGTCCCAGTGGGATGTGGGGCTGCAGGCAGGACAGGGGGCAGTGGGGATGTGGCTGCCAGCGAGGAGGATAACAAAATAGTGACTTTTGTCCCCTGTCTGTTGCAGCTCTGCATCCCCCTTCCCATACTGCAGGGACCCTTTAACCCCACCCTATTTCTGTTGAGCAAGTGATGTGTAAAAAATGAGGGAGGGGTTGGTTTGGGTTTTAGTCAACAGAGTTTTGTGTTTTATTTATGTTTGAGGGAGTAAAAAATTCATGTCCAATTGCTCAGGGTGGGAGATCTTGCCAATATTGTTCTGGTCATGCCTCAAGGCTGTTTGGGAATTCAGTTAATGAAGTCCATGCTAACAGCTAAAGAGCCATACCTAAGAAATGCTTTTAAGGGTTTTTATAAATCTATGGATCTTTCTTAATGTTTTAGGTTTTGCTTTAATAAAATAAGTGATTTTTAACAGCAATCTTTCCCCACATGTTCATGACCTGAGTTTGTAGTTTAGGGGCCCAACAGTGATTGGAGGACGAGACATTTCTCAGAGAGGTGAGTGCCCACATTTAGTGGTGACTCTTCTAAAGGCTGCACTTGCTCTGCTGTAGGACCCATTCAGATGAGAAATTATTATGTTTCCCAGCTCAGATTCTTTTGTTTTGTTTTATTTGCATTTTCCTTATCTGTGCCCCTAAAGCCATCCTAGGATGTTGTGAGGAGTCACAAAATGTTCCTCATTCTCAGGATGAGCAGGTCCCTGAGCAGGTCCTATCCAGGGATACCTCTTACCTGGCTTATTTCAGCTTAATTTTCACAGAAAATTCAGGGTTCTCAGCAGCTCAAACCCCCATGGTTTTACTTCATCTGCTTGATTACATCTAAAATAAGTAAAATAATATGAACCTAAAAATAGATAAAATTATTTTTACTGGAAAACGTTTGCATTGGAGTTGTTAGTCTGTTCATTGATGTCTGTCTCTGAAAGGGCAGATGAATCTCACATTTCCAAGAAGGCTATAAATGCAGAGCAGCACAGTCTCATTTACTAATATTATGAAGGTAATTTGGCTGTAAATTCAATCGTACATCTATCTAAACCATCAAGTAAAAAGTCACCATGCTGGGAGACTGAGTTCCCAGCAAACATCTGAGCAGGAACACAAGTCTCTATCCTTCTCTTCTCTTCCTGTAAATCACAAAAATTGTATCCTCTTGAAGCTCTAAAATTAGAAAAACTTTGTAGATTTGGTACCTAATGTTGTTTAAAGACACCTTTATATATATCCTTTTAATTTCTCTCTGTTTTGTGATTTCTGTGTGTTTAAGGATTACAGAATTTTGCTGCAGGTAAATGCAGGAAAGCATCTTCTCCAGTATTAATTAAAAAAAAACAAACAAACTAGAGAGAGAAAACCATTTGATAGTCTGCCTGGTGCTTTTCCAATAATTGTGTGATAATACACTATTCTAGATATCTTGAGCAACCCATCAGGCCTTTCAGCACTGAGCAGGCCACTAATGGATGCAGAGTCAGTCCCCACTAAAATACAATTATCTTTACTGGAAATGGTGAGCCTGTGACAGTGTTCTCTAGTGCTGGGCGGCAGGGATCTACCTGGGGTGGGATTTGGTGAGACACACAATTTATTGTCACTGGCTTACAAGATGTTCCAGGAATTTCTTCTGATTCTCTGAACTTTCCCTCACGCCACCTGGCTTTGACTCAGAGCCCAGACTGCAAAATGTAGTTTGGTTTATGAGATAAGGTTTTCAATTTCAGCTTTAACAGAATTAAGTATTGACTTGACATTTTTACAGATTCTGACTCGTGGGATGAGCTGACTGATTAAAATGAGGACAAGCCATCTACCAGAGTGTGAAAAACAATGATGAATACTGAAGAAATAATGACTGATGGTAATTAGGGAAGATTATATCATGTCTGTAGCTCTGTAAGATCTCATACTGAATGATCTGCAAAAGTTAGAAGATCCTTCCATTAAAAAAGCAGAAAATTCCAATGAACTTCTTAAATGTGGTTGACTTGAGAGTTTATTTAGTGCAGGTCTCATTACATCAGGTGAGTATTTAGCAGAGGTGTAAAGTATTAGTTCCCACTTTTCTCCTCCAGTGAAGAGGCAAGGACAAGGCTCACTTGCATGTCTGTTCAAAATTTGAACTCTACTCTGCTTTTCTCATAACCTTTAATATTACTTTCCATTATCTAACTTTTGAGTGACAGCTGAACAGAATAAACCAGAAATGACGAAAAGGTTCTATAACAAAATGTATTGAGGGGAACCTTGTCACAACTTTTAGAAGATGGAGACTGAGCAAATAAGGAGCTGCATCCTCAAAGTCCTGGCTTCCTGTTTATTTGCTTTTTTTGTTGCCTATTTTCTTGCCTGCCCCTCTCACTCTTTCCTCTTTAGCCTCTCCACTGTGTCAGAACCAACTCCTAGACTGTGAGCTTCTGCACTGAAACTGTCTGACTGAGCACAGGATTTGTCTACATTTTTGAGTTCATTAGAAGAAGTGTAATTTATTAGAAGTGGCGTAATTTTTGTTAATTATCTCTATGTAGTATTCAGAAATAGACTCTTAGTTTCTGTCTGATATTCCTAGGCAGTACCTGAACTCAAACAGTAATCTGGCAGTCATATGGAAGCTGTCAGCAGATGACCTTGACAGCTAACTTTTTAGAACCAGATTTATCATCTCTTATTCCTCTCTGTAAAATTTGTCATGATCTATCCATAGCCCCAGTCTACCCCTAGTTATGCTCTGGAACCATGGGGAGGCAGCATGAGGAAATATTGTAAAATCTCTCCAATAACAGCAGATGGAGGGAAAAAACCTGCTTTGCTCCCAAAGGCAAAATATCTGGGCACAGAGACAAGTATCATTTATAGCAAGAGCTGGTAATATTTTAATTTTTTTTATTAATTTGCTTCCCTCTGGAAAAAGCTTCTTGCTTGTAATGATCTATTTTAGTGAAACTGGGAAAGCTGTGAAGTGGTTCAATATTGAAATGGATACTTCTAGACTTCCTTCTCTCCTTCATATTCTTCCATTTCCTTTGCTCCAGTCTCTTGGCTTTATTCCCAGTATGTACATGATAGGAATGATCTGATATTGTATATTGGAATATTTTGATGTTCAGAGGTTTTCAGCTCTGTTTTTATTCATGTTCACTAGCTTCCCACTCTCTGTTGTTTGGGGTTTTTTAAACTTAAAATTAGTTTAACCTTTGATACTATTTCTCACCTTCCAATACCTTCCTCCATTGCTCTCCTCCTTTAATTTGGCCCTTAACCATGCTTTTAATGATGTCCTGAGCTTTTAAATCCCGTTCTTTCTTTCTCTGTTTGACAGTGCCTAAGGGAAGGTTCTAAGGTAAGGATTATGTGTGATTAACAGTGTCCAAGGAGAAGCCTCAAGCCACTCCCATGCTTTTCTGATGCACAAACCTTTTCCTTCTCTTTACCTAGGGGAAACAACAACTGTCAGATGATGTTCTCAGCACACCTACCAGCTATTCACCTTAACCTGTGGGACAATGGGGTTTCATTTTGTCCTCTTAGAGGTGATGAGCATCCGGAGAACTCAGTGCAAAATCCTGGTATGAGGGGCAAGTAGACAATTCTGACAGAGGGGTCTAACCTTGATTACTGTCATCTCCTTCTTTTGTGCCTGGCATGTGCTACAGCTCTTGGAAATTCTCAGCAATTGCTCCTTTCCTTGCTGTTACTGCTATTTCTGCTTTTACAAATGCATCAAACACAGCTTGAGGGCACATTTAATAGATACTGTATTAGCCTGATCCATGACCTCTGATTTAAGACATTTATGATCTAAAAAGCCTTCCATGAACTGTAATTCTGTCTCCAACGTGCTTGAACAAAATCTTGAGTTTAGCACATTGTAGCTGAAGAAAGGAGATGATGGCAAAGAGTTTGAGTTGGGGGTTTGAGTTGGAAGAGTTGCTCAGGAAAGCTTTATGGAAAGAAAGAGGGAAATGGCAGCAATGACGGAAGTGAGATTGTGTCAGTCACTGAAGCTGGGAAACACGAACACAAGGGAAAGAGACCAGCAAAGGAATTCCTTGAAAGAAGGGACTCCAAGACAGTGTGAATGGAAAGATGATTTACTATTAGGGATCCACTGTGACCAGCCTAGGGCAAGGCAAGGAATTGCTGTGAGGGGTTTGGGAGCCCATGGAGGGAGTTTAGAAACAATCCTATTGAGTGGGGATCAAGCTTTCCTACTGGGGGAGTTCTCTGGTGAGGTTTGAACTGAGGAAATGAGTGGTGGTGAAGCAACACTTCAGATGCTGTGACTGCTGAGAGAATAATGAGCACTGAGAAAAACTGGAATAAGAAGTAGGTGGAGAGATAAATAGAACCTATTTACTAGGGGTTTGTGATGGGGTGAATGTGAGCTGCTTTTTATTGGATAAATCACTGTCACAGCAACTTCTCTGTAAGTGAATCTACTGTTTATCCCTGATGTGTACACCAGTGGAGTCATGGCTGGCTGTTTCAAGGCTGGCTGCTCCAAGTGGAAGTCAAGGGCTGGTGTTGCAAACCAGGCTGCAGCTCAGCTTTCATGTTTGCTCAGCATCATCATATGTCTGGTGGGTTTATTTGCTTTTCTCATTCTACTAATTTTTGTTTCAGCTACTGAGGGGGATGAAGGGGAGAGCATTATTTGTGTTGTTGCTGGTATTTCTTATATGTGTTATTTAAGGAAGGTTAAAGTTCACTAGTAACTAGTGCAAACTGCCTTCTGGGCAGGTGTCTGGAGCTGAAAAATTCAGGAAGATTTGCTCCCTAAGGATGTATGGATTGAATTGCAGCCCTTGTGCTTCATTTCTTCTAAGCTTGGCTTTTAAAAATATAAAAAACCAACATAAATATTGGTTGCTGGATCACAGATTACCTCCTGTCTTAAGTACCTATATTTATAAATATTATTTTATTAGTAGTAAGGAATTAAATCCAAACATTCCATTGCAGCAGTGGAGTGTGAAGAAAGCTTCTGAAAGCTGGAACACCTCAGCCATGGCAATAAGCCTCTGTGGCAGCATCAGGGAAGGTCCTGGGGACTCTGTCCCAGCTCACGTGCCATTTCCATGACTAAGATAAGGCCAGTGACCCTGCTGCCTTGCAGAGATCTGCCTGTGCCCTGTGGCTCTCCCTCCTGGAGAACAAGGCCATCTCCGTGTAAAGGTGAAATGGAATTGCCTCAGTTTATGAGTTATGAAGAACTAACGTGTTTGGTGTGCACTCAGAGATTGCCTGCAGATAAACACTAGGGCACTTAAAAAGCAGATCTATTTCCTGTTTCTTCATGTAGCCTCCATAGTGGCTGCACAGCCCTTTTTTTCTGTCATGCTTGATAGCTACAACTCTTATGAACTCTGCATAACTCTTAAAAACCTCACCAATTTCAGCCAGTGTTGCATTAATCCCTTAAAAAGGGATAGATAAGATGGCACTCTTGGGGTGAATTGCTGAGTGCTTTGCTTACCTCACCATGCATACTTCAAGCTCAGGAACCCTGCAGTGAGATCAAATCAAATTCATCTTAATCTCAATCTACTGGGCCAGGGAATTATACAAATACATCTTTATCATCCAGTGGGGAATAAACAGGGAAACTGTAGCCCCTTACTCTGTTTTGTTTCTACAACTGACTTCCTATATCTGTGTATTTTTCTCTCAATATGGTAGTTGGATGGTTAGAGAACCCAAGAGCTTGTTGGTAGTCACACTTGTGCCCTCATATATTTCTCTGAAATGCATTTCAGTATCCAGTGTTTTAATTGTCTAACTAGGGATTCACTGCCTTAATTTTTATTTCTGAGAAAGCCAGAGTGACGTATAAAAGTATATGCTGAATGCATTGAGATTTTACAAAGGTTTTATGAAATTATTACAAACCTACTTTAAAATACTTACTAAGTCCCTAATATGTAAGTGCTGAACTAAAACTACAACAACAAGAAGCCACTTCTGGCATTTCTAGGGAAAAATAAACCACATTAACCGAAGAAATTACTATGTTCACAGAATCACAGAATGGATCTCTGAATGGACCACAGGGGGATCATCTCATCCAACCTCTCTGTTCCAACAGGGTCATGCCATGGCACAGGACTGTGTCCAGATGGTTCTGGAGTATCTCCCTTGAGGGACACTCCCCACCCTCTCTGTGCAGCCTGGTAAGTGCTCGGTCACTGCTCAGTGAAGAGGCTCTCCCTCGTGTTCAGGTGAAATTCCTGAGCATCAGTTTCTGCTAAGGGGTGTGCAGTCTGCTGTACTTCCCACAGGGTCTTGTTAGTCACTCAGGAAAAGTAAACTGCACCTGATGAAGTTCACCCTGGTGTTCCAAGGATGAGAGCTCCAGTCAAGCTCACTCTTACAGAAAGAATAAATGATCTGTTGAAACAATTAAACTGCAAAATGCCACGCCGTGCTATTTTGGCAGTGATCTGAATCATGACACACCTTCCCCCATTTGTGTGGGAGAGATCTCAAGTGGAATGCAAGATTAATTATTGTGTGACGGCTGGGTTTTCTTCCCCCAGAGATTACCTCTTTGCATGGCTGTGAGCTGCTGGTGGCAGCTGCTGTCCCTGTCCCCAGCAAAAGCTTGTCCCTGTGTCACAGAATAGAGTCAGAGACCACTGTACAGCTTCACCTGGGCAGGAAACAGGGCTTGTTTCTATGCATGCTGCACTTCTAAACTGTTCTTGTCTGACAGTCCCCATGTGACCTGCTGTGCTTGCACAGAGACCAATTTGATTTCAGAAAGGCTCTGTGCAGTCACTGCAGCCTGTCTTGATGTTATCAGCTGAGAGATGGGAGCCAGATCTTAATTCTCACTGTTAAGGGGTGTCGAAAATACACAGCAGGAGCCTTTATGTTATGTGTATATTACTTAGACCTGCCTGTTATCCCTAGGGCAGCTTTTTTATATATTGAGACACAAAAATAATACAATCGTGCTGCTTTGGATGTAATGTCTATAACTGTGGGCAGTCCATTCCCACATGGCCAGAAAAAGTGGTCCTTTCACTGTGCCTCTCATTAAATACAGACTGACATGAAAGCAAGAAGTGGTGAGGATGAATCCATGCTCAGACATAGCATCACACTAAAAGGTCAAAACCAAAACTGAGATTTTGTCAATATTAGACATTTTTTTCTGGGGAAAAAAAAGGACTATCTTTTACTTCCTACACTGAAAAGCATTTACACTTCATTATGATTATCTATGAAGATTCTCCAATACGAAGGCAAGTGCCAAAAGAAGAATCAAAAAGCCCGTAGGGCATGGATGAATGACAGGTTTGTTTTTGTGACTTCCTACAATGAAATGAGAAATTATTTTACTTTTCTGAGAGTGGGAATCGCAAAGAAATTTGGTCAAACATGTAGTGTGAAATCTTGCTTTCAACAAAGCAAGAAGCATTTTCAGCAAATTCGAAGGCATGGCTTAATGAAAGTATTTGGAAGCCAAAGCCTTTTAATAATTTTGGCCCTAAGTGTAAAAAATCTTAATGCCAGTACTAATATGAATTTCTATCAGGTAAATCCAAAGAAAATGAAAATCTGAACAATGAACAGACCAGACCTTCTGGCTGCATCATCAAACAGCTTCTGGTGATGGGATTCTGTCGAGGAGCAAGCTGGGTTTGCTCCCTCCTGCCTTGGGCCCTGTCCTGCCATGCAGGAGGCTCCTTGGCCACAGCCAGACAAGGATCCTCACTGCTGTGGGCTGTGGCTGAAGGCACACACTCATCTGCTCCCAGCCCCTGTGGGGACAGCTAACCTGGCAGTCCTTGGCTTGGCTGTGCTGTGGCCTGGTGTGGTGCCAAGCTGTGATCAGGACTCTGCTGCTCTCTCTGATCCCAGGGCTGTACCACCACCGTGTCCTTGGTCTGTAATTCCCTCACAGCAGCACTGTGGAGCAATTGTCACGGGGTACAAATTGCATTTTCTGCCAGGATAGTTCCTTGCTCCACTGGTTGTGTTCCCAAGAAGTGCCAGGTGGGCCTGTTCAGGGAGCAGAAGGGAGGATGATGGATAATGTCTGTTGTGTCCTCCTCCCTTCAGAGTGCTCTTTAGGTGTGGGCTGAAGGGCACAAAATGGCAGCAGGCTCTGTACACATGGTGACCTTTTGGGAGGCTCCTCTCCACACCATGGAGAGGCTTAAAGCCACCTGGGCTGCAGGTGGCTTTTTGTGAGCTTCAGCAGGCACAGCCACTCCATGAGTAGAGTGGTTGGCCAAAAGCCTTGGTAAAAGGGGAAATGGCCAGTTTCTCTAGAGACAAAAAAGATAGAAAATGGGACAGGATAGAAGGGCTTGTGCCACTGTGGACAGGAGGGAGGAAGGATTTACTTGGTGAAAGGTGCTTTTTTTGTCCTGTGTGATCCAACCAGCTGGTTCCTTTCCTTGCCTTTCTAGCCCTCATCAGCTCTTCCTCCCCCATCCATACGAGCTGCTTGCACAGCCTTATTCCTTCTGCCCTTCTCTCCACTGCCTCCCAGGAAGCAGACAGCAAGCAAATCTCTCCTCATCCTCCCCCCTTTGCTGAGCTGCCTGGCACAGCCACTTGTCAGCCATGCTTCTCTCCAGCGAAACACGTAGCCCTCAGCCCGTGATGTTTCCTGAGGGTTGTGGAGGCAGCAGTCAGAGCTGCATGCCAGAATGCTCAAAAGGTCAAAAGAGACACAGAGGGCCAGCACAGACACAGTCAGAGAAGCCATGCTTCCTCAGAAGCACAGATTGAGGTGGCCTGGGGAGGGAGGGTAAAGCAGGCACACCTAAACCTTTCCTCTGGAAAATGAATGGGATGGAAAAGTCATTGAACTCCGCCCTACCCTGCTCAGCTGCCCCTGCTAATGGAGGCATGGTCAGACACAGAGGGTCCTCTGGCTTCTCCACCTACCCACAGACTGCAGAGGATGAGCATAAAGCTGCTGAAGAAGCAGTCCTTGCTCGGTCCAGATGGAAAGGCTCATGCAGTTCCTTGCAGAAGCTGTGTAGGACACAACAGCCATCAGGGCTGCACTGTTTGTGCAGCCTGTGCAGTTTGCACATTTGTGTCTAGTCTGTCAATCAGGACCTGCCATATTGTAGTCAACGAAAAAAGCACATTCCATTTATTCACAGTATTTCATAGCACGTGGCTAAACTAGCCCTGTTCCCTCTGTTGTGCCAGCATGGCTTCACCACCAGCAGCACAGAGGGCTCGCAGCCTCTTCCACTCCATGCTGTGAATGATCCTGCTTGGGAAGAAGGTTTGGACGTCTTTGAACCTGATGGTGGAGGAGAGGGAAACACAGATGCCACAAGGCCTCCTGGGGCAGGCTGCCAGGATATCTGCAAATGTGTGTGGGTTGGTCCATCAGCAGGCTCACCGCTGACTGGCAGTCCTCGAGGGTTATGGAGTTGGAGCTGCTCTGGGGTGGGGTCTGAATGGGATAATGGGATTGTTGTGAAGGGGAACCTGTGGAGAGAAGTGTCTTGGATGCTTCAGTGAGTCCTCTGGTTTGGATGATGGCTGCAGGATTTAGAGGGTGGCTGACGAGGGCCACGAAGAGCTTGAGAAACTCAATGCCTTCCCCCAAGCAAAGGCTGTTCAGACAGAGCCAGCTCACTCTGCCTTGGCCACCACATGAGCCTCTCATTCTGCCTGTGGCCCAGCTCAGCACTAGGAGAAGGCCTGGACAGCAGCTCCATGGGGTCACCTAGAATAGGACAAGGAATGTTAACAGGAGCATGGTCAGAAGAAAAAGGTGTGCAAGAATTCTTGTCTCCCGATCCACTCCTGTTTCACCACATTCCTTGTTAGCAGGCAGTGCTCAGGCAAGAACTTCAGTGTTTTTATTTGCCGGGAGCCAAGTAGGCAAATGTTTCCTTGCATCTTCTGAGCTGTCCTGAAGTGCAAATCTTACACACTAGACTTGATGCCAGACCCAGGAAAACTGCAGGTCACTTTCTGCACTTCCCCACCCGGCTCCCGCCAATGTGATAATGTGAGAAAAAGCTGCTGGTTTCCCTGTAACCAGGGAAGACGGGCTGACATTGGGGTTGGGTATCTTGCCAGCTCTCTTGTCACCACGGAAGGTGTTATTTAACATTGTCTCTGCTGATTTTCGTTTTCACCACTTTCCTTTTTGTCCTTTGTGCTTTTTGAGATGTCACTCGTTAAACTCAGGCCGTAGTCTTGACAATGATTTTGGAGAATGTCCACGCAAAAGTTCTGTCTGGGGAGCCAAGAAATTATTTAGTTGGGTCAGAGTTAACTGGAATATTTCTCATTAGCATTGATTTACTACAAAGTAGTAAAGGCAAGTGGTGTTTTAAGAACATGAGTGAGTTTGGTGAGTGGTGAATGCCCACACTTCAGTGAGCTCCCAAGTGTAAGCTGCTCAATGTGACTGTTTATTCTATGTAATAGAAAGATATATTTATGTTTAATGGCAAATTTATTTATTATTATTATAGTTTTTTCCATTATGATTTTGTGTGACTACTACTATTTTTAAATATCTTTTAAATATACTTTCCTTTAGTAGGAGTTTTGACAGTGAGCCAAAGCACCTTAAAGATTTTGCTTTTCTGCATTAAGACTTTTAAAGATGGGAGCTGGAGTTGCTAGGAACAGAAAATCCTAGAGATGTGTTTGTTCAGTTTTTCTGAAAGAAATTATTTGGCAAGTAGAACATTTGTCTTGCACGATGTTTATCAGAGAAGACAGAATTTAAAAAAATTGTACATTGAAAAAATAGCGTCTGATTACATACAACATGTTCTGCCAGATATTCTGAGACAGCACCAGAAGGCACCACATTTCAAGTGGCAACAATATGTCATGAAAATATCTGAAAAGTCTCCTTCTCAGTGAAATGTCTGTTTACCATGCACTTCTTATCAAGCTGGCTTGTTTACTTTTACCTGAATTTCCCCATTTTTCCATCGTTAGGTAAATTTTCTGTTTTTCAGATAGATTCATATTTTCAGTGAATAGGAGTATAAGAAAGCAGAATATCTGTTTTAAAATATATATTTAAAGGTAATTCATTCCTACAGCAGATATGTTGATCTCGTTGATTCTTATTGACTTCAGTCTCTTGTCCTCATGTACATAAATAAAGACAACAAAAACAAAATAGGTTTCAACAGCTTCTTCACCTGTGATGCTCCTGGTGATGGATTAATAGGCTGATTTAGGAGAAGATACAGAGTTTCTGGAGCAGCAATAAGTAAAGGGCTTGTGTTGTTCATACCCCAAGAAGGCTCACTTGACTGATGTAGTCTTTCTGGGTGTCCTCAGGCATATTCCCTGGCATGTTTGTGCTTGAATGCCCTGTCTGCAATGGGATAATAATGTTTCTTCTGTCTGTCTAGATGGTAATTTCCTTGTGACAGGAGCTGGATCTTACAACATGTTGGTGCAGAATCCACTGGTGCGATCCACTGGTACTGCTTCTTTAAATGAATGGTAAGTAACAACTTGGACAAATATGAAAATTAAATGTTAAATTCCTCAGCTGACATCTCAGTACAACCTAACTTCACATATTTGAACAAGCACTTTTTTTCTGCTTGGCAGAAAAAAGGCTCACAGGTCAAAACATGAGGGGTTTGGCAAAATCTCCCAGTATCACCTTTGAACCAAGAGCTCAAGTGCCTCTGAAGCTGGACAGAAGATATTGTGAATGTGGGGCGTTTTGCTATGTGTGTAGGGTTTCCTTGAGGTATGCAGATTGGGGCAGGAGGAAAAGGAGTGGAAGAGGAATTGCTCCAACTCTGCAACAGGCAATTCCTCTCCTCCAGCAATTATTCTTCCATTCCTGTGTCCCCATACCCAAGCTGGGGCAAGCCAGGAGACAGCAATCTCACTTGTGCAGTGTGTGCCTGTTGAGTTTTGGAAAAACATCCCTCCAGGTCCTTGAGCTGGCATTCAGCAGTGTCTCACAACACCTTGTACCCTGAGAAAGGCTCCCTGGCCTGCTGATGGCATGAATGGCATGGAAAGGGTGTTGACTTCATTGTTCATCATGTGTTGAGATGTACAGGGGGTTTGATGAGCCCACTACACTGCAGGACTCAGTGGCAGAATCTTAGAAAAATGCTGGCAGAGGAGATCAGTGGGGAGAGAGTTTGCCATCAAGGAATAGGAGGAAAATACAGCAAGAATGGTAGACAGGAGGAAAAGATAGATTTTACAAGATTTTTACATTGGTATTTCAATTCTCATACTCTAATAAAATGAACTACTGAACCTTCCCCTGTTCACCCACAGTAACCCTTACATGATGAAATGACAGTGCTGAGGGAAATGGTTGTAGGCTGAGAAAACAGTGTTTCCCTAAGCGATAGCTGTGATTTCAGCTAGCTGTGACATTTGAAAACACAGCCAGACTAACCTGTTCTTTATTCCCTAGCAGCAGAGATGCCCTGTGATGTCCCACAGGCTGCTGTGATCACCAGCTCCCAAATAGTTGACCCAAATAATAAGGGCAGCCTCAACTGTTGGGGCATCTTGGAGGGTACGAAGAAATGTGGCACTTTGGTGATAGGATGGATAAAAAAGAGAGTGGAGATGGGAAAAGTGTTACTGCGCCTGAGTGGGTCGCTGCTGGTGAGAGAGAGACGGTGAATCTTGTTGCTTGATCAGAAGGCTGGATTTATTGATATATGATATAAAATACATTATGACTATACTAAATAGAATAAAGAGAGAAGTTGCAGATGCTTGCTAAGCTAAGAATAGAAAAGAAAGAAATCCCAAACAAAGTTGTGTCCAGGGACTCAGTTCCCTAGCTTGCACTGATGATTGGCCCTTAATTATAAACATACAAACATGAGCCAATCAAGGTGTCCCTGTTGCATTCCACAGCAGCTGATAACAATTGTTTACATTCTTCTTCTGGGGCCCTCAGCTTCCCAGAAAATGCAGAAATCTGAAAGAAAGGATTTCTGTGAAAAAATGTCTGCGACATCTCACCTTTCTAAATTGTATAAAATAAAAGAAAAATGCTGATGTGGAATGAACAGGAAATTTCTTCACCTGTAAAATATACAATACTAACAAATCACTAAAAACAATCCTACAATCTAAGAAAATGCAAAAAACAATGCAAAGAGAATTCAAGTCCATGCAGCTGAGTTTCAGGAACAGTCCATCAGCTGAAGTTGTTTCTTTTGGACATCTGAGAGTCCTTTTCGGTCCTGAAAACAAACTTGCTGCAAAAAGAATCCTATCAATAGTTATCAAAAAACCCATTGACAGTCCTACAACAATTTCAAACAATTTCAAACAATTTGAACAACTTTGGAACGTCCTTTTCTGACCCTTCAATGCTTCAGTGCTTCAGAGCTGCTGCCCGCTATTTTCAATCTTTTTTATTTAATTTAAAATTTTTTTTATTTTTTTTTTTTTTTTTTTTTTTTTTTTTTTTTTTTTTTTTGATCGAGAAGCAAAAGAGCAGCAGCCGAGCAGAGCAGTGCCAGAGAAGTAAAGGCCCTGGGGGCCCTGGCCCATGCTGGACCAGGAACCCCAAAACTGGCTCACAAAGGGGGACCAGGGCCTGTCGGATAGACCACAACCCCCAGAAACATCAGGAGGCCAAATGCTGGCCCTGGCCCAGAAACTTTCTCAGCCCAATGGCCCAGGCCAAACCCATGACAGAGGCTCTGCATTCCCGCAGGCCTGAACCCTGCTGCCAGCACAGTGGCAGCACGGGTAGTGAGATGCTTCCTTTCCCCAAAACCACTGAGGCATGCCAGCAGTGAGGAAATAGAAGCCTTCCCCAGCAATCCCATCTGGGGTCTGGAGATGTTTGTTTCCCACAGCAAACCAGCTATGGTCTCCTCCAGCTGTGCCATCTTCCCCTGCACTGCATCGGGTTTGTCTCTCATCCGCCCCGTGGCATCACCATCCCCATCCCCTCCGGGCTGGGGATCAGAGGCAGGGCTCTCGGGATGCACCTGCCCCCCCATGCCACTAGGACGCAGGAGAGGCGGCAGCCTCCATGGGACAGCAACCGAAACACCACCCCCCAAACCACCGAGCTTGAAAGCCGGCAGCCGGGCTGCCGCAAGAGTCAGCTGGCGGGCAGCCCCCGCTCCACCGAAGGAGAGACCCCCGGCCGGGGCAGCTGCGGGGGCAGCCGGTCCGGGACGGTCCGGGCTCGAACCAGCCGCCGGTGCCATGGCAGTCTCTGACGCCGACACGGAGGACAGAGCCTCCGACAACGCCAGAGCCGCTGGAGCGGCCAGTCCGAGCGGCGAGGGGGGGGCCGGAACTGGGGAGGGAACCGCGCTGAGAGTGGGATCAGCCGCGGGCTGCTCGGAGGGTCCCGCAGGTTCAGCGCCGTTTTCAGCCCCATCCTGAACAGGAACTGTCTCGCCTTGAGGCGGCGGGGATGCGCGGGAACACGCTGTTGCTGCGTCCCTTGGCTCTGAAAGCGGCGGCAGGCACGGCACAGGCAGCAGCGGAGCCGGGAGAAGCGGCGGAGCATCGCTGTTGCTTAGCAACAGCTCAAGCACAGGAAGTGCTGTCTCTTCTGCCTTCTCCGACGCTGAGCCGGAAGCTGGAGACGCATCCTCGTCGTTGCCTAGCAACAGCTCAGGGGGCGGGGAGGCCGGTGAAACCGCGGGCGGGACAGCCTGGAGAGGCGGAGACGGGATCTCCTGGAGAGGCGGAGCTGGCAGGACCGGAGAAACCTCAGAGACCGGTGCCGCCCCCATGTCTGAAGGCGGAGTCTGAGAGGCCGGCGCTGGCTTGAGCGGCCACTCCCATCCCCCCGGAGAGAGAGAAGGGGGGGAAGGAGAAAACTCCATCTGAGCATGCTCCGGAGCAAGAGTGAAAAAAACTTCTTCGCCCAGCGAAGTTTCAGCCCCCCCCGCCGCGAAGCAGGGCGGGGGGAAAAGCCCAAAGTCATCCTCCACCGGGGACGGTGGAAAGGGACCCTGCCCATAACAGTTAGAAATCCATTGAAAGGTAGCTGCTCTGCGTTTCAGCACTGGAAAAAGCTTTATAAATGCTGGGTAGATAGAAGGCAGGACATGTCCCTGGCTCCAGACGAACTGGAAAATGGAGTCCATGCACTCCCAGACAAAAGCATCTAAAGCGTACAGGACATCAGTAAAGAACCCAAAAAGCTTTGCCCATCTAAAGAATTTATAGAGATCTGTTTCTGACAAAAAGCAACCATCTTCTCTAGACCAATGGTTCCAGAGGGCTATAAGTTTCTCCTCTGAAGGGGAGAATTGAATCTCTTCTGGCAAGGCATGTGTCTGCCATACAAACAGCCACAGACTACGAAGGGCTGGTTCATCAGGGATAGAAAAGCCCACAGTACCTTTTGAAAGAGTCCAGCTTGCTCTGGCCAGCTCCACAGGTCTGCTGCTCTTTTCCATCATCTTTCCTGAAGGTTTTCCAGAAGAAGGTTCTCTTTGTGGTCACTTCAAAGCAACCATCAAATGCTACACATACAGGATTTTTACCCAGTGCAGCAATTTTGCTCCTCTGGTCTTATCAAATTAATTTTTGCTCTGACACGAGGGGTCACCAGATGTTACTGCGCCTGAGTGGGTCGCTGCTGGTGAGAGAGAGACGGTGAATCTTGTTGCTTGATCAGAAGGCTGGATTTATTGATATATGATATAAAATACATTATGACTATACTAAATAGAATAAAGAGAGAAGTTGCAGATGCTTGCTAAGCTAAGAATAGAAAAGAAAGAAATCCCAAACAAAGTTGTGTCCAGGGACTCAGTTCCCTAGCTTGCACTGATGATTGGCCCTTAATTATAAACATACAAACATGAGCCAATCAAGGTGTCCCTGTTGCATTCCACAGCAGCTGATAACAATTGTTTACATTCTTCTTCTGGGGCCCTCAGCTTCCCAGAAAATGCAGAAATCTGAAAGAAAGGATTTCTGTGAAAAAATGTCTGCGACAGAAAAGTATTTCTTTTAAAGAAATTCATGTCCCCAGGCAGCTTTTAGTCCTAGAAAGAGTAATGCTTATATATTTGTGAACCTCTCTCCAGACAGGACCTTGCTGTACAACCCCTCTGCTAACAACAGCACTGCTTCAAGACATCTCTGGGTGCAGAATCCTTCCTGCCTATTTTTAGCACTGGAATTTTAAAAGATGATGTAATTGTTTTGAAGAACTGCTCTTCTTGTGGGGCCTAGATGGTGATGCCACATTGCATGGGTTTTTGGTCATTTCAGACACCAGCAGGGAATCAGAACGTGACAGCTTGAAGAGCCAAACATTGGACAACCAGCAGCAGAGGGGTTATCACCCTCAGGCCAGTGCTGATGGTTCAAGGAAGAGCCCACAATTCTTACCAATGAAGAGAGAGCCTTTCACCGTGCTGTGATGTACATGCTTTGCACAGGTAAGTGTACACTGGAGAGGCAGGGTTGGCAAACTAGCCTGGGCACCAAAGTCATGGATCCACACATCGATGTGCTTATTTAAATATACTTGCAGTATCTCTGTCCTATCCAGTAATCTCAGTTTTTTTAAACCACTCCGAAGTACTGACTCTTTTAAATCTCATAATTTCCTAGCCTCAGACATCTGGTAAACTCCATCTGTGCTGTGGAACCATGCTATTTCAAGGTCATGCATTTCAGTAAATGATTCCTAGTGCATTTTGCTCCTCTGTGGATTATTTAGAGTTCTCAGAACTAACCAGACAGATCTCTGCATCCAGCTGAGGTACAGGAATACTGGGACAACGAATTCTGGAAAAATTGCATCCCAGCATTAATCAGTGGGAATGGGTCATGAAGGGTGAAGGGAAATAGAACCAAGGCTGGAAGTGAGTGGCCTTACAAAATGTGAGTTTAGAGGAAATAGCAGAGTAGGCAGTTTGCTAAATAAATGCCATGAAGCACAAGCACACATCACCTCGGTGCAAAAGGAGGATGGGAATTTCAGTCAGACCAGTGCCTCAATCATTAGCTCTCCTTTGATCTCAGCATAAGGAGGAAATATGCAGAAAATGAAATGTAGGTCATCATACTAAAGAGTTATACTCAAATGGAAATACAAGCCTTTATCGTGGATATTACTCTGTAAGATAGCCAGAGAAATAAAATACAAGGAAGGAAATTTCTGAAAGTATATGTATAAAAAGAGGGAGCTCAGGCTCAAGTGATGTAAAATACCAAGAAGCAAGGAAAAGCACAAAAAAAAGGGAAAGTATTTTTCCTTTTTTTTTTTTTTTTCTAATACATTCAGCTGCAATCAAATAACAAATTCTTGTCTATGGGCAGAACAATATGTGCATTGTTTCTGAATTGCATTCTCTTTTTTTAGAACTTTTCTTTAATTCTTGTGGTTATTCCCAAGTATTGTTTTCTTCCCTAGCATGCAGAAAATGTAGGACATGTGCTTTCTTGTTTCATAATCTAGGTTATTACTAAAATATTTAATAATACTAGATTGTGTGACATCTTCTGCATGGTTGTGTGATGCTACCCTCAATTTTGTCAATGAACCACTGGAAATCACTGGGTCCAACTGTCCCACCTGTCCTGCTCCAGCTTTACTGCTGCCATCCAGCATAACACAGGGGTTATGTAATAACCTAATTGTAAGCACAGAGAATCATAAAACCATAGAATAGCCTGGATTGGAAGGGACCTTAAAGATAATCTTGTTCCAACCCCCTGCCATGGGCAAGGACAGCTTCCATGGGACCAGACTGCTCAGAGCCCCATCCAAACTGGCTTTGAACACTTCCAGGGATGTGGAAGTGGATGGTGTTCCACCATCTACCCTGGGCAACCTGTGCCAGGGCCCCACCACCCTCACAGCAAAAAATTTCTTCCAAATATTCTATCCAAACCTGCTCTCTTTCAGTTTGAAGCCATTGCCCCTGTCTGTCACTAACATGCTTGTGTAAAATCCCTCTCCATCTTTCTTGTCAGCTCCCTTTAGATATTAGAAGGTACAATTAGGTCACCCTGGAGCCTTCTGTTCTCCAGGCTGAACAAAGTGAATCATTAAAGACAGAATCAAGGTATAGCATGCATACTGCCTCCTCCTGCTCAAATGCCTGTTAGTGGACCACAGGAGAACAATATTTTGATTGACACAATTTATTCCTGGAGAAGGACATATTTGTTGTCAGTTGCCTCCTTGTTTTCTTAGATGTGTTCAAAAATAATTTAATTATTTGTTTTAACACTTTTTCTTCCAGAAAATGAGATTAGAGTAGACAATTTTCTACACTTCCTTTTCTGCTCATCTTCTCACCCACTTTCTATATAGTTGTAAGGGTAACCACCCATTCCTCTGAGAGTGCTAACCATGTACCTTACAACAAATGTTGTCAGACTCAGATGATTTAGTCCAACCTATCCCATTTCTCGTCCTTTCTTTCTCTAATCAATCTTAACTATCTCCTAGGTGGATCTAGAGCAGTACTGGTGGGGGAGCTTTGGTGAGAAGTGGAAATGTGGCTTTCTTGGCTGCACTATCTTGCCAACTCCAAACAAGCAATAGAAGCCAACTATTGAGAGGTGCCCACAAACGTTCAGGTTTTTGCAAGGTGAGCAGCAGAGAGATCTTGGGACAGCTGATAACAGCTGCTTCTCCATTTTGGGGTAGCAGGATCATGAATGATGGAAAGGTGTATGAAAATGTGGCTGTTCCCAAGGCTGAGATTCAGAGGCAGGTTTGGATAGCTCTCTGTTTCCTACACAAGAACCGTGTTTTTATTATGCTGCCTCTTGTAGCTCTGTGGAATCATCATAAATCATGAGCATAAGGGGATAAGAAGTTTCTTATATCCTGTAGGAGGGGAACAGAAACCAGCAGTGTTTAGCAGTTTTGGTGGTGAAGGAAAAAGCCAGTTTCTGAGTCAGGTGGGGGCAGAGGTTCTGACCATACTGTGGTGGGACATGGAGTGGCTGTGTGCATTAATTAAGGTCACCATGACCACCTGTTTGTCGTGTGAGGGACTGAAGGCACCAGCTCCATGGCACAACATGGACACGGCCACTCTGCTCCAGAGGGAATGCCACCTGCTCTGAGCACACTTCTGTGTCACAGCCAGTGTTTGTACCCCTACTTACTGCCTTCATCTTGAGAGAGACCAGGAAAGGTACACACACCTTTCCCACAGGGTAAGGGTCTCCTTTCAAGCAGTAATCTGGAAGTGATTTGTGGAGAAATTTCCTCGTGGGATCACTTTCTCATTTTTAAGGTCTACGGGGAAAGTCTAAAAGGTGTTAATTTAGGTTTCCTTCCCGCCTCTTTTTTATCCTAGTAAAATAATTAAATAAATAGATAAACCAATACATGTATAAAAATACATAAATACATATTATCTAATATACCTGGAATCCCATATATGAAATCAGTCAAGATTGGATTGCTTGGTTTGGTAGAGGATTGACTGAATGCCCAGGTGTGCAGAACCTGAGCTGCTCACTAAAGAGATGATGCTGGTGCATTCTCTAAAAAAACCCCCATAAATTTCCCCTCATTTTAATTGCTCAAGGCAGTTATGTAAATGTTAGGAAAAACATATAGCATCACAAACTTAAACAATCTTGTCTAAAAATCCTATTCCTACACAGTTTATTTTACTTTTTTCTCATGGGATATTATTTCTCTGTAATTATTACTGGGTATAAACACATGTGAATTGCTAATGTAATCATAATAACTAATAAAAATTGACAAGCCCACCTTAAACATTACAGCAAAAAACCCAAAACCAAACAAACAAAGAAAAAAATCAGGACTTTTGTCTGTAGATCAGTTTCAATCCTCAAAGAAAATGACACATTTTGAAGTGTTTACTACAGACTACTTTACTGGAATAGGTAGATGTAAAAATAGATCAAGATTTATAAAAAGCTGTAGTTACTTGGCTGAAAATAGTTTTACTTTTTACTCAGATAGAATGAATAAGTGTGTCTGAGGAGAAACAGCTTATTTTTCTCCCAGTTTCTGGGTGCTCATTGCTCATTAAATAGCTCATGGTTTTTGTATAGACAGGAAGAATTACCAGATGTTTTCTTCTGAATTAGGTCTTACTTTCCTATTCCAAGCAAAACCAAATTTTTAATATATTTTTTCCCCAAAGCTTTTTGTTTTATGGCTTTGAGAAAGCCAGTTTCCTCAAATATTCTTATGGTCAGCAGTGGAGTCCTTGGTGGGAATTGCAGCACATGGATGTCCTTTAGGTGAAACTATCCACACATAGGAGGGGTGATGTTTAAGGCCAGTTTGAGCAAGGTCAATAAACAAGTGATAGCTACATATACAACACTAAATCCATGGAATAACTCAGAGTTAAAGTTACCTGCCACTCTGACTCATGTCCCAAAGATTTTTGTAACTTTTTTCTGTGCTAAGCCTGAGAAGAAGTTTTCTTCTAATTAAGCTTTTACATTCTTGCAGAGCGCTTTTTAGCTTTCAATATGTCACTTACTGCATGCACGTCTTCTAACCTTCCAAACCCACTTCTTTGCAAGGCTGCCAATGTAAAATAAAGTTCTGGATCTTTCCCTCAAGCACTTCCTGAAGTCTTTTTTTTTCTCTCCTGTCATTATATAAAGCACTATGGTGATCTTTCTTTTAAGCTTGCCATCTGGATGTCATTCCTGATTTTGTCTCTTTTTAAATATGCATATTCAGGCTAGACCTGAAATGACGCAGCTTCTTTCTATGCAACGCCTCTAAAAGCTGTACTTTCTTTCCCAGCTGCTTCATCAAAACTTTGGTCATGGCTCCACCGTCTCAACCCTTGGTATTTCGAGTTCTTCCTCTCTGTTGTGAAATCCCACATTTACTACCTCCCCAGGGATATGAAAGCTGGTGCTGTGAAATTTATTTTCCTGACTGCGTGGAGGATTCCAAACCCTTTTTGCATCATCGTGCCCTGCTGCCTCCTGTCAGTCCCAGATTTCTTGTCTTCACCTGCTGGGTAAAGTGCATCACCACCAGCCAAGTCTTTCCCAGGTTAGCTGATCTTGAAGTGAATCCTGGAGTGTGTATTTCCCTCATCTCCCTCCCTTTATTCTCATGTATACCCCTTGTCTTCTGAAAGCAGGGCTCACAGCAAGGGCTGCTCCTGGGGGACGACAAGGTGTAGAGAGTGGCACTTCCAGAGCTGGGTCTGCCCTGGCTGCCCTGGTTTTAGACTGTCTCTGTACTGGATATTCTCTCCTTTTACCTATATTTATACAGCAAAGAGTAAACAATTCTTATTGACATCTTTGGGTGCAGTTACAAAACTACAAAGCCCAGCGCTGTTCATCAATTGCAGTCCATCTCCTGTTTCTCTGTGATCACTGCTTTGTGCTTTGAAAGAATATAGCTCTATTTATAAAGCTACATTTCAAAATTCACAAATGCAAAGGATTTAACAGTATTGTTTTTGCAATAGAATCTTTTGATCATAACAGATGATTGTATTATTTTAACCCATTGTCATATCTGTCAGTGTTATTTAAAGAACAAGATTTTCTTGCAGAATTCACGAGATTGGATAGCTATATCAGTGACAATACTGATATTGTTTTCAGAATACTAAATTTGTTTGAAATTGTGTTTAATGAAACTGAAACCTAAAAAATAAGGGATGATAAAAATGTTTGGCTTTCTGTGTAACTTTGAACCAAGAACTCAGATATCCTATTTCAATAGTTTGCATAGAGATTAGCATGCTCTTAAAACTCACTAAAAATGTGCTTTTCATGTCATTGCCCTTCCTGGCAATGGAGTTTAGTGGTTACTGTGCTAATGGCCAACTGGGAGATTGTAGCTGTATTTTGATTTAAAAAAACACCCCATACTTGATAAATTAGCTGCAGCTTCACTTCCTCACAATCTGTACGTGTGATTTTTCTTAGCCTAGAGAATGTAATTAAGAATTAGGAGACTTGTCCTGCTGGATTAATTCTCTCACGGGTCCCTGATCCTGGCAGTGGCCAGTAATTGATTTGTAGGTGAGAGAACCCCAGAACCAGGGCACGTGGGAGGAAAGTGGGTTCTTTGTTCAGCGAACCTGCCTCCAGGGCTGCCAGGGCTTTGAGGGCTTCCCCAGTCAAATCTGGTCCCTGGTCGCTGTGCTTAGAGGCTGCTTTATGCTGCTCCCTGCTCTGTGACTTTGTCTAACCTTTTGTCGCTCACTTGCAGTTTCGTTTTCCACAGCCCCTTGTGGCAGAGATTTCCACAGTGCCATTGATTGTGTCTGTGGAAAACAGTGTCCTTTTTTATCCTCTTTTGTTTGCTTAAACTTGTTTCTTCCTACTATCACTGGGCGTCCCTCAGTTCTCCTATTTCGAGGCTTTCTCTGCTCAACTTCCCCACGCTGCTTAGGAATTTACAGACTTCTGCTTTATCTCCCTCTCACTTATCTTTTTTCCAAACTGGAAAATATTAGGCTACGTATTCTTTCCTGTGTGAGTCGTTCCTTATTTTTGATTGGCATGGGCAATAAGGAAACGGATGTGAAAAAGCAGCTTATCGCTGCAGGAGAATACCGAAGCGACTGAGCCTGAGCGCCGGCATTCCTCTTCCAAAATACCCTTGTGAGTCCCGGGAACAAAGTATCTCCTTCTCACAGAGTTACACCATCAACTCACAAAGTAGCAGTTTGTTTCTTGTGTGTCGGACACTCTTCTCCCTGAGACAGAACGGGTGTTGAAGGATGTTGTTCTTGGTTTCGAAGTTTTGGGGGTTTCAGCAGAGGAATTCAGTTAAAGAATTGGAAAGCTCAGCACGACAAATTGGGTAATAGTGGAATTAAGATTAGGCTGCAGCATGGATTTGCCCCCATGTGTATATATGATATCATGTTAGCTCCTAATTAGCTCCACAAGCTGTAATTTCTCTGCGGATCTCTGTCAGTGCTGTGCTGGGTCTGTGGAGGGAAGGAGGCTCAATCCCACCTGTGGGATCCTCCCATCTTTTGGTGCAGAGCTGAAATGGATGTTGAACGTTCAAAGTCGGGGTTTCTTGGCTGAAAAAGGCTGCATGGATTGCTGTTCCTGCCTCCCCACACAGCTCCTGAACAGGGCAGGTCCCTTCAGCGAGGATTCCATGCGTGGCCACTACTTCTGGAGGATTGTTTGTAGGGAGGAGGAGCGTGTCCACCTTGCTGATGTGATTGTGCCATTCAGGAACACGACAACAGCTCTGTGTTGGCAAAAGGATGCACGTGTGTACCGGCATGCAAGATTAGACATTCCCGGAGTTGTTGCTTTATATCTTCACAAAGAGGGGAGAGGAAGTGAAGAAGGAATTCCCTGAAAAGCAAAACTTGTGCTTTGTTGTATGATGACCATCTGCCGAGTGCTGGGTGTGCAGAAACGCCCTGGGCAGTAAGATATTACCCAAAGGGGAGGGACAGCACTGGAAGATCACAGCAGCCTGTCCCCAGCAGAGGCAGTGGAGATGCCCAGGGTGAATTCACAACGCACTGACCAAGTACAGACAGGGATGAAAATGGTGCTGTGACATCCAGCGTGACACTCGGAGGAGAGGGTGGACTTTATCTGAATGGCTTAAATGAGTGAGAAACCCGTTCACGTGCCTGCTCACAAGGAAACCTGATAAGAGTGGCGAAGGGCTTTAGCCACTATGACTTTCTCCCATTTTTCCATCTTGGTGGGAAGCGACATTAGCGACCCTCTGGCTTGAAACCTCCCCGCGCCTTGGCTCTACATCTGTGCTCAGGGTGACCAGCACGTCCCTCCATCCCGTGGGCATCCAGCGCCTCATTAATGTTGATGAGCCACTCAGACGGGCGCCCCACCGCAGCCCACGGGGACATCGCTAATTACCTCCGCGGCGCGCTGTCTGCCGGGGGGCGGAGGGGACACCGGGGGCCGCCGCCACCCGCGCCACACAAACACCGCGGCGTGCCGGTGCCGCCGGGCGGGCACCTCATGCATATGCATCAGCTCATTAGCATGGGGGTGCGCGGGCCCCGCCCCCTGCGGCCGTGTGTACGGCGGCTCCCCGCTGGCCCCGCCCTCTATGCATATCCCACCCTCATTAGCATGCAGATAAGAGAAGCCCCGCCCCCTCATTAGCATGGCGTTGCGCGGCCCCGCCCCCGGCGGCCATTAGTGCCGCGGCGCCCTGGCTGCGGGGGCGGGCGGTGCTGCGCGCTCCGCTCGGCGCTGCCTCACCGCACGGCGGGGCGGGCGCTGCTTCTGCTGCCGCTCGGCGGGGCCTGCAGCTGCTCAGCCCCGGCGGCACGAGGAGGAGCGGCAGGAGAGCGCCGGAGAGAGAGAGGCAGGCGTCGGAGCCCGCGGCGGCGCTGCCGCGATCGCCCCGCTCGGCTCCCCCATGGCCGCGGGCTGCAGGGACGGCCCGGGGCAGGAGAAGTACCGGCTGGTGGTGGTGGGCGGCGGCGGCGTGGGCAAGTCGGCGCTCACCATCCAGTTCATCCAGGTGAGGGGCCGCGGCGCCGGGGGAAGCGCCGCTGCCGCCGGGGCCTGGGCGCTGCCCGGCGCGGGGGGGCCGGGGCCGGAGCCGGCGCGGCGGGCGGCAGCTCCCGGCGGCGCCGCGGGATGCTGCCGGCGGGGCAGCGGGAAGCCCGGGGCGGGGAGCCGGCGGCGTTGTGACCTTGGGGGGCTGGGGGCCGCTGCGAGCCCCCGGGAAGGTTCTGGAGGGCGGGCGGGAAGGGGCGGCCGCCGGGCGCCGCCGCCGGGTGGGGTTGGCCGGCCGGGCGCGCTGGGCTCCGGGGCGCCGCGGCGCTGGGGACCGGCGGCTCCGGGGTCGCGGGCGGGGTCCGGCCCCGCGCTCCGCCCGGGAAGCGGCAGGCGCGGCCGGGGAGCGGTGACACTCGTCGTCCGGCTCCGAAATAGCTGCCCCGGGCTGAGCATCTCGGGCCGGGCCGGCCAGCGGCCGGGGAGCTCCCGCCGCTCCCCCCGGAGCAGCGGTGTTTGCGGCGGGGCACGCCGTGAGAGCGGGACCGGCCAGCGCCCACCAACCCTCGGAGCGCCTGCTGTTCAACTTGCAGACAATTGAACTTTCTCGTCTATTCGCTTTCAGTAAAAACCACGCCAGAATAGCGATACAAAGGGTGCGCGTCAGTGTTAGGAGGAAGATCCTTCTTAGTGTTTCGCCACGAATTCAGCCGTACCTCCTTTACTTATTTTCAGCCCCTGCCCTGTTGCTGTTCGCATTTCTACCTCTGTTTATGGTGGTAGGAGGAGACAACTCCTTGTGTTCTGGTTGCTGCTGTTGCTGACGGCAGAGCAGCAAATCTGGAGGGCATGGCTTCTTGTTTGTTTTCTTTTATTCCACTGTGGAGAGCCGGTCATGCTCTGCCTGCCCCTAAGATGGGCTGCTGGACAGCGGGGCAGATTTGTCTTTGAATGCTTGGGGCAGTGATGTTCTCCACTAATATTTTGTTAGAACAAAATAGGCGTTGGGTGTTCTGATAGCAAATAGACCATTTTTTTATTTCAGTCGGGTTTTTCATTCACATATGCATCCATGTGTTCATTAGCTCAGCTACTCTCTTAAGAGTTTAAGCTCTGAAGCATAGCCTAAGTAACTACACAGAAAACAGCACTTGGAATTTTTGGGTGAGTGCTGGATGCCAGAATGCTTATAAGATCCAGTATTGTACAGAACATTAAAACCCTTTGGGACAATTAGTTCTTTGGAACTAGTTTAGTTTGACTGGTGTTTTTTGAGATGTATTGTATTGTACACGTGTCTTTTGTCAGATGTGTAGATGGCTGGTCAGTTTCTGGTAAAACACTGGCTGGTGAGTCTGAAGGTGATGGGGCTGGAATAACTGCAGTGCTCGCAGTGTGTGGATTGAATTCCTCATTGCTTGCCTGTGGAGATAATTAAACCTGGGTTTTCTGCAGATGGTTTGGGGTGCCATTCAGTGCTGCTGTAGGTGGTGTTGCCTGTGTCTCGCTGTGGCAGTCTGTGCAGCTGGATGTGGCTTCAGTTCTGAGATGCTGCTGTCTTGGGAAATGTTGCTGAAGGGATTTCTGGATTGAGGCGGCATTGAGGGCTTTGGGATAACTTTACTTTAGCAACAAAAAAGCTGTAATTTATACTAAAAATGTAAGGAGGAAAAAAAGGGGAAGTTCACACTTAATGCATTTGTATAGCCATCTTTTTTAAGAGCAATAAGTACTGCTGAGAACTGGCTAGCTTCAATATTTGAGTACTTGTAGAAATTAATTCTTTAACCTAACAGTTTGAGCTTTTGTTAAGTATAGATATAAATTTTGACACTTGTCTTTCAGCAAATGTCTGCAAAAGAGGAACCCGTGTCTGTTTTGCCACGTATAAGGATCTTTTCAAATTAACAGCAGAAAAATAAATAGTTCACTTTGAAGGAGTGTTGACGCAGCAGCACTGTAGTGTTAAGCTGACACATTGAGGGTGAATTCTTCAAAACAACTTATTGTCAGTTTGCATTAAGTTATCTCCATCTTCTTGCCCTCTCGGCAGCTTTATCCTGAGATAAAATCTTGCCACTGCAAAGTGAAGTTTAGCAGAAAATTCAGCCTTAAAAAAGCCCAAACAACCCAAAACAAAACCGAAGAAAAGTAGCTGGGAAATAAAGACCTGGGCAGTACTTCAGGTACCTTAGGGGAGAGTTTTGTGTTGTTTCTGTGCTTGCTGTGTGGTTTTGGACAATAAGAGATGAGGCTTGCTGTACTATTTATATCCCACAGCGTCTTCCTGAGCTCTTAAAGCTGTGATGTTAGCAAGTGTGTGCTTTGCCATGCAGGCACCTGGGTAGTTTCTGTACAGCAAGTGGATTGCCAAATACGTTGTTTGTCTTTTAAGGCTGCACAGAAACTGCTCCAAGTTGTTTTAAAATTGATTACAAGCAAGTCACGTGCTTCATTTTTGGAATTTCTTAGGATTAAGTGACAAACGTGTAGTGGCCTTCACTAAAACGTGGATCGCTACTAGCTTTTGCTGCATGACAGATCCTGATGTCAGTGGAGGATTTAAATTCTTTTTTGCTTCTTTATTGCTTGTGTTTAAAATAAGGCTGTCACCAACTGAGGCTTAAAAAGGAAAGCTTTTTCCTTCTTACTGCTAGCAAATATTTCTACACTTGGTGTTGCTTTCCTTTTTAATTTTCACTAAATCAGTACTCAAGTGCAGCCTTTACTTCGGTGCTGATTGTTTTCCAGTAAATCAGACTTTTGTGGTAATAGGATATCATGAGGAAGCATGTGCTGCAATTTACCTTGTGTCTTTGAAAGACAACAGGGGATTCATACTTGAAAATGGGAAAACACTTCCTTGATTTCAGATAAAACAAAGGGAAACATGAGAAAGTGAGGATGTAAGAAGAACCAGTTAATCTTCTTTCTCTTGCCAGCTTTCTGGGATGCCTGCACAGCTCATCCTCCCCTGCCTTGTTTAGATGATGGTGGGAAAGCCGAGAGCATTCATTCCTGCAGGAGCAGCAGTGGCTGAGGTTATGGCAGTGCAGAGTGCTCCTGTGCTTGCTGTCCTGTGTGTCAGAGTATAATTCCTGCTGATTGTTGTTGTGCCTCAGCCTGGCCTGAAACAGCAAGGTGTTCGTAAGGAGGCTGAGTGAGCAAACCCATCCCATACAAGGGAAGCTGTCTGGTGTCCTGAGTTCAGCCCTGCTGTGCTAATTAGGGCAGTGCAGGAGCAAGTGAGGTGTAACTGGCCACTTGTGTACAACTGCCTGGGCTCACCTCTCAGACATTCACCTGACACCCTGGAGTAGCTTTAGAGTACAAATCAGCAGATCAAAGCTTTCAGTGGTTCATGAGTAGCCTGTTCCTCAAAATTCTTCCTCTAGGGAGGTGCACACAGCTCGATATTGCTGTTGGTGGGTCAGGATTTCATCCTGGAAATACCAGATCATTTCCTTTAAATCAGGATATGATAGATGAATTTACTGCTGTCGAGCCTGTGCACTGGTAAGACAGGAAGTGAAGATGTTTTAATTGTGGAGGAGAGTTAATGGGATGTTGCAGCTATAAACTCTAGGAAAGCAGCAGTGAATGGTAGTTCAGCGTTACACCGCAGCATTTTGTAAAAAGCTAAGTGGTGGAACTAAGCATTCCTTCTGTTATTGAAAACATACACAAACAATCCATCATGCTCACATCCCAAGAGGCAGCAAACTTTTAAAATGCATTGCAGCCAGTTAACTGGCCTCTTAGCAGGCTGAGGTATTTGGGAGTATGAGCTGTGCAGAGCACACAGCTGTTGCCACAATAGCTTTTCTCCAGCTGTCGTGCAGAGGTCTGTCACAAAATACCCCACATTCCCTTGTAACTCAGCCCTTTGTAATATTCAGGTTTCCTTGCTCAAAGGGAATACAGCCTAGCAACTACCTAATCACCCTCTGATTTTTTTTTTTATCTTGCAGTTGCCATTTACTTCATGCTTTTTTTTTCCTTTTTTTTTTGTGAAACTGAACAAATATTGCTAGTTTTAGCAGTATGCAGCAAGAAAGCCGCTAATATTTTATTTTCTCAAGTCTGCTGTGCAAAATACTGTCTATTTTTTATCAGAATTGTCAAATTTTTGTCCTGGTGTTTTTTCCTCTTTGTACAACGATGGCTTTTGTTTTGCGACAATGACATGTATAGCTTTGCATACTGAGTAGGCTTTGGTGATTTGTATGAGTGTATCAGTTAATAAATGTCACTAGATCCTTGAGATGATATTGAATGGATTTAGTTCAGTGTGGTTGAGTTGAGCTTAGTTTGTCAGTCAGCTTAATGATACCTGTGATAAGGCATGAACATGTTTGAAACTGCTAAAACACTTAACACGATACAAAATCTGTGTAGGGCTTCAGTGTTTGGGGCTTTTTTTGTTTGTTTACTGATTTCATGCTGTATTTACAAGCTCAAATCTTACTGCCAAGTTTATAAAAGAAAATACTTTTCCTACTGCCCTTAAAGTGCCTGTAACAAATTCTGATTGGAGCTGAGCTTACTGTTCCACTCACTAGTGAGTAAAGTGAGCTGGATGTAGATTTTTGACTCTTGAATTTTAATACCAGACACTTTTTCTGAAAGCAGACCTATGACTTGCAGATAGATGGGTGAGCAGTTGTTCAGGCTTTTTTCCCCCTTTTTTCTTTCCTCTTCCAAGCTGCTACTTTCACAGGACTGTTCCCATTAACTAGCAATAAACCCAAAGGTGGGTTATCTCAAAGTGTCTTTTATCTCTGAAATAGCTGTTGGGCAACAAAACAGCTTGTTCTGAATTTTATGCTCTACATATGAATTCCAAGCTCCAAAATAGAGTAGTAAAGTAGATTGAAAAGCAACAACTGAACGTGCAGCTGGTGTTGGAGCCAGCGTGCTGGGTGTTTGACAGACCCTGATGTCTTGGTGCCCCATTTCCCTGGGCTGCACTTGGGATGTGCAAATCCCTCCACAGTTTCTGGGTATTCTGACTAACCCTCGGTGACCATCAGAAAATGCTCTTGGAGTAAGCACTCAGGCAAATTAAGGGAATGGGATGCCACGGATTCCAGGCTGCAGATTCACGCAGGGCTACGCTGGGACTGGTATGCTCACACTGAGATAAAGCCTGGGGCCTCCTTGCACTAACTCAAGGTGACAAAATACAGTTCAGGAGCAACTGATTGTCGACATCTGTTGAGGTTAAAGGTGGGAAATAAAAATCCTAATCAAAACAAAGGACTTGTGATGCAGTCACCTGGAATAATAAGGGCTGCTTGTTGCCCCTCTTGTGAAACTCGAACCGCTCGGCTCCTTGCTTCCTGCAGCACTGCTACCAAGCCAAAGTCTGGGCTTGCTCTGCTTACAGATCTACAGCCTGGGAATGCAGGAGGTGACTTAGGCTTGCCTTGCAGGCAAGCAGGAAGCCTCAGGCTGCATGTGAGTGTTGCAGTGTAGCCAGCAGTGGCATAACAAATCCTGTTACCCGCGCTCATGCCTCGTACTAGTGCACACACAGGGTAGAGCTGAGCTGGGTTCAAAAGCTGCCACAAATTCGGAGCAGTGCTTAAGTTCTGAGGTACTCACCATTCTGGTTTTGAGTGATTTACAGATTTTTTTTTTCCCGAGTGACATTCCTTTGGGATAACCTAACCCACGTGGCAGTCGAGAGCACCTTTCTGTGCGCTAGCTCCTAGCAGCGGTTGCTTGTACAGCGAGTAAATATTGACGTACCTTTTGGTTATCAGCTCGTCTTCTACTGCCCCTTGCACAAGGAGTCCTGGCACAGGTTCCCAGGTCTCTCTCTGCCTGGCATGCCCTTTGCACTCCCAGGGATGAATAGGCAGCCGCTGGCCTCTCGCCCTGAGCCTCCTTCCCGTACTCAAGGGAGAGGCTCCTGCCTCTGGTTTTGGCTGGAGCTCTGAATTCCAGTGCTCAGTAGTGGTGCCGGAGGGTGGCTCTTATAAGTAGGGCCCTTATATTCCAAGAGTTTGGAAGGGCCTAAATGGCTGATGTTTGTATACCTTGTGCAACCTGTTCGCACTTACCGAAAGCATTCCCGGCGCTGCAAACGTTGTGACTGAACTCCTTGAAGTGTCCAAAGATAAATACCAGCTTCGTGAAGTGGAATGTAGCAGACTTCTGGCTGGCTGGTGGGAAGCTGGGTTTGCTGCAGACCTTCCCAAATTAGTCAGTCTGCAGGTCTAGACTGGTGTGACACAAGCAGAGAGCTTCTCCCTTTGTTCCAACAGTTCAGGTGGCGTAACTGCACCGGTTTGGTAGTCTTGTCTTCAATTATAGTCAAAAGGCACTGTTAAAGGAAAATGGAACCAGGGAAATGCACCACTTCTTGTTCTAGTTCAAGAAGTATGTAAAACCAACATCAAAACAGAAATCATGCCTGTAATTGGACTTTTAATTTTTTTTAAACCTGTTACTCTGCATAGGACATGTCCAAAGATTTCTGGGTGCAGCTTTGAACAACCAAGACAAACTCTTACTGTGAGAAGTAGGAGGGAACCAGTTTGAAAAATTTAATTGCAAATAATGCACTTAGGGGATGTTGGCCTCAAAGTGCAAAGCCGTACAAAGTTGCTGGAGATCTGTTTTGAAATTCTGAGAGACAGCAGTGGTAGTCTGCTACTACAGATTTCTAGTTTGATCCCAGGTGAATTATTTCTGTCTGGACAGTGAGTGAGACTCTTTCTGTTCACCTTGAACTGTATCCTTCTTTATGAAGACATGTTCTGACTGTGAACAACTTTTTTTCTTGTCTCTTTTTTATCTTTTTTTTTGCTATTTTGTATGCTCTGTCTTATGGCTCAAGTGTGGTTGCAGCTTGGGTTTGAGATAGGGACGTAATGAGATCAGGTAACACAAAAGAAAATATTTCTTTCCTCTTTTTATAACTTAATTACTTAAAGTAGATGGCAGACAAGGGATGTTTGCTTAATATGCTTGCTTTGTTTTTTCTTATTTTTTTTTCACCATGCATATACTTAAGCTGGTCACATCCCAGTGTGTGAAGTTCATGATACACAGTGGTGCTTCTGGATGGAGCTTTGAGGTTGAAATTACTTTTTTTGTAGATTGCTTGCTTTTACTAGGTTGTTTTTAAGAGGGCTGGCTGGGCTGCCGTGCCTGGACTGTTCTTGGTTAAGCTAAAGAAGGTCACATATTCACGTTTGAAGTGCTTGATCTTGAGACTAATCAAGCATTGTGTGCAAGGGCTGTTGCAGTGAGGTCAGGGATTCTGATCTGCTGCTGGAATGGGAAAGGCTGGAGAACTGGGACTCTATGCAGAGCCTCAAACCTGACTGAGTGAGGGCTGCTGGTGTGCACTTCTCTAGTTGCATGGGGAAATGCCATAAACTCTGCTTACAGAGGGAGATCCTGTTGGATGATGGAGTTCATGGTGAATCTTTGTGACACACAAATGTGCTCGTGCTAAATCTCACAAAGGACTAAAGAGGAGAAGGTGCCTCTGGAAGAGGCTTGTGTGGAGCTCCCCAGGAGTGCATTGGCAAGTGAGGGCTGCATATGTGACCACGAGGGCTGTGCTGGTGCAGGTGGGGATCTGGAGGGCCTTGAGAGCGAGGACAAGTTGATTGTTTGCTTTTAGAAGGGACTGACAGTGGGGAGGCACAAGGCTGGGGAAATGTTTTTGTTCTTCAAGCCTGAAGAAACAGGGCTTTGCTGTAACTGAAAGTTTAATTTGATAAGCTAGCACTACTACAAGTAAGGGGAAATGTTGAGAAGGTCCCCTTGCTGCCACAGCAGTTTGCCATTACAGCTATTTACTCCCTCCAGTGCACCGAAACTCCGCAAGCCATCGGAGTTAAAAATAACCAGGGAATGTTTTTACCCAGGATCAGTTACCCTGTCTGGTTCACTGTGCAGCTCTGCAAACAACTTCATCTGGCAGTGGAGCTCTTTTAAGCAGGCCTGCACCAGGTTCTCGGTTGTGAGCAGAAAGTGAAGTGTAGTTTTCGGTGAATCCAGATAGGAATGAGTTCAGGAGATAGGAATGTATGCAGAAGGGCACTATTAAAGATAGCATAAAGTGCTGGCTGTGGGACCTGCGTGCTTTAATAATTAACTAGATGTTAGCACTGACACATAAAAATGGTGCAGTTGAAGAAAAATATTAGCGTAACACTCACAAGCAAAGTGCTCCACAAAGATCTTTATTCAGGGGGCCTATGAGGAGTGTTATTTCTCAGCAGATCAGCTGTGGGTACACAGATTAATTACTATCAAATGTGTCACTTTCCTCAAGTCTTCTGAGCCAGAAAATAAACTTGAGCTTCCACACAATTTACCAGCAGATTATTCTTCCGCTCTTGTTCAGGGTATTCTGTAACTGTAGTGATACACTGTTGAGTCACCGGTTATATTTGCTAGGAAAAAAAATTTTTAAATCACTCTTGCTAGCATTTTGAGTTTTCCTGACAAAACTAACAGGCTTAGCTCATATTGCAGAGCATCTTCAGTATTCCTCATTTAAGCAGACAAAAATCTATAAACCTGCAAGCAAATCTGAGTGTTTTGCTTGATATGTGGTAAGTAGACCATGAAATGATAGGATGCCAGTGATAAATCTGTGTGAAAAATCTGGCATCTTTGGGTACAAAAATGATCTACTAAATTTCTTCTGTTATTAGACTTGTTCTATGCAGGGAAAATAAGTGGGATTACAGTAATATGCACTGCTTGAGGTAGGGAGGTACTTAACTGTATGTCCATAATATTTCTGTGTTTCTGCTTCCTTTTAAGAAGGTGCTTTATGACCATGTAAAAAGGAACCTGTCTATAATATACTTGTACAAGTGCTGCCAGCTCTACTAAAGAAGCATACAGTGCTTGCCTCTAGCAGCTCACACTAACAAGCCTTCATTAGCAAAACCCAGTAAAAATGGGGATGTATTTAAATGCATTCTGGCTTTGCATGACCCAATATTACTGAGAATGCAATAATGAGTATATTTTAACTTTGCTTTGCAATTTCAGCTGCTGCTTAGGATTTTTTTCCCAGCAGCTTGTGTTTGAAGTCCTCCAGAAACAGAGCATCTTTGCCTTTGCATCCTTTCTCCTGCCCCTTCTCAGACCCCAAACTCTGTTACCTGAATCTTGGCCATGTCCTGAGAGATTTCCAAGGTGCACCCATATGTGCTGTATCACTTTGATTTCCCATACTTTGATTTTTCCCTAAACTGATGTTGTTCCCCCTCCTTGTGAAGCAGGTTTGCCTCCTGATGGGAATTCTCAAAGCATCATGGATGGAGGTGATGTCCTCCTGTGCTCAGCGGCACTCCTGCAGCAAATTCTGAAGCCTTTTTTCTGATGGGTGTATGCCATGGTAAACACTTTCCAGACCCTCTAATTTGAAAGTGAACCTGTGAGGCCAAGATCCTTCTTAGCACATCAGCAAAGTTAACCAACTGTGCCTTGTCTTACCATCTGAGAGTATTTAAAGGAGAACTTTTAAACTGTGGAGATAATCTTCTTTCTGTCTCTGTAGGGGCCATAAGAGGGATGTTTGTGGTGGGGATTTTTTTGTTTCTGGAAATAAATTGTTCTGTCTGTGGCATCCAGTGGACCAACCACTCTGAATGTCCTGCCTTGCTGCTTTTATTGCTGGCTCTTAGCAGGTTGTCATCAAGCCACAGTGCTGGTGTCTACTTAGCTTTGGTTTGGAGTCTTGTGCTTCCAGCTCTTTTGAGTCATTTTAACTGCTTCTCCAGCTGTTGGGACAATACTCTTTTATGTTGTACAAGTGATACTACCAACTGAAGGAGTGCTAAACCTAAAAGCTCTTGTCTGGTTTGATTGCTGCAGTAACTGCATGTCTAAGCTGCATGCCATACCTGGAATACAGGAGGTTTAATTCTCTGGGGGTATTCCAGAATCATCAAGAAATTATCAGAAGGGAATCAGGCTGCTCAGTGTAACTTCTTGAGCATGATTTTAGCATTAAATTTTACATGAAAACCAGACCTTCTGCTGTAATGTAATTTAAGATGCTCCTGCTTCTGGCAATTACGTGGTTTGTAACTTGCTCTGTCATACCGTGTCAGCCCTGGGGTGATGCTGTAGAAAGGCTCACAAACATCCAGGTAGAATTGGAAAAATTATTTGTGCTCATGGGGACCAACAGAGCCATGGTGAGACCCTGGTGCAGGCAGGGTGGGTGGGACAGGCAGCTGCTTGTGCAGCAGATGAACCACAGGAGATGATGTGGCTCTGCCTTGTGCAATGGGGGGAAGCTGAGCCGTTCTGGGGTGCAGGCTGACACTTGGGGCAGCTGTTCCTCTTGCCGAGGGTGCAAGGAAGGGTTGTGAAATGCCCCCTGTGTGTAATCCTGATGAGCAAGTCTTGCTTTCAGAAAAGAGGGTGTCCAGCTGAAGCCTCTCAGAGGTCAGGCTGTGTCAGAGCAGCTAATGGAGCAGGAGGTTTGGTTTCCTTCAGGTTCAGCTTGTAGCGTCAGGGCAGCTCTTCGGATTTTGAGGTGTGGTCTCCTGGCTGATGCAGCTGCTGAGGGAGCCTGCACATCTCTGAGAGTGCCTGGCAGTGGGTTTGCTCTCTTTGATCTGTCCTGAGAACATTGCTTAGTGCAAGGAGATGTTTTAAACACAGTGCTTCACTTTCATCAAGGATGTTTAAAACCTGAGGCATTTCTGAATTCCTGTATCTGTGACCTAAATCTACTAACTATAGAAAATGTTTTGTCTCATATGGAGTTTCTGCTTTGTTTCTATCTTGCTGGAGCAGTACACCCAAATCTATTGCTGCAGACATCTCAGCTTCTTTGAATTTAAAAAAGACACTTGAAAGACCAGCTTTTGAAGTAGCTAAAGAAATGTTTTTCTTTAGCTGTCTAGAAGTTTTTGCACCCATTAGAATGGATATAGTGTCTATCCAGTAAATGGCAGATTTGACAAATTATTTTTGTCAAACTATTTTTAGTCATGTATATCCTACAAAAGTTGACAAAATTCATTAGCATTTGTAAATTTGAAACTGCCCAGTGCCTCTGCTGGTGGGAAAAGAGCCTCAGATCTGGAGTAGTTGACTTCCTTGTCCCATTATCTGCCTTCTGCCCAGTAGGTTACATTCCACACATTTTTAATAGTGGCTTCCCCTCCTCCTTAGCTGCTTTGACTTGTTTTGTGGGAGGGCTTGAATATTTCAGCTGACACGCCAGAGGTTTTCTCCCAAAAAAGGAAATTGATAATAAAATTGTTTACTTAGAGCAGATTTTGAAAATAATCGAGTCTGTCCTGATCTGGGTGTCTGCTGAAATTGTGGCCTGGGGTTTTAAAATCCAATTGAATTGGGAATTTTGCTCAAGATTTGAGGTTTTTGTTTGTTTGTTGGGGGTTTTTTTTGTTGTTGTTTAAGAGCTAAAATTGCACCTTGAAATTCTATCTTCTGTGCATTTCTTCAGTTTACAAATACTCTGAAGAAAAGAAACAAAAGCCCTGCATCTCTTGAGCTGATCTCCTGAAAAAGATACTGGATGCCTGCCTGCATGAGGGAAGGTGGTGATCTGGAAGATTTTGTTCAGGGTGATTTCAGAAGATGAATAATTTAAACTGCAGCCACTTGCTTCAGACTAGATAATTGAGGCTGGGTTTTCTAACAGCTTATGTTCAAACTTTAAAAATTCCCTGCAGCTCGTGTACTTTAGGTAGCTGTTTTGTACTTGAGTTAATCCCATGCCAGTTGAGTAGCATGAGAAATTTAAAAGTATCTCAGCTTCTCCCCTGTGCTAGGAGTTATAAGCTGCTGCTGTGGCTGCCCAGCACTATTCACCTGGTTATTTATTATCTCTTTAACTTCTTCCTTGAATGGATTGTCTCCCCTCAATCCAGAAAACACATGATAGATACAGGGAAAGGACTCATGCTGCTTGATTCTCCTGGACAAAACCCCATGTTCTGTTCCTGCTGACTGAACATTTCCAAGTTGGAGCACTGACTTTTGTCAGCTTCCAGGCCATGCTTTGAAGTGTGAGCTGCTGCAGAGGAACGGCTGCCACTGCCATTCCCAGGAAGATTTCCCCAGATTTGTTTTTATGTCTTCAGGATCTGACGGTCATTTCCTAAACCTGAAGCGTGTAGGCTGTCAGTGCCAAAACTTACTTGAAGAGGTCTTTGTTGTAACTCTGCTTTCCTGGTTAAAAAAAAAAAAAAAAAAAACCAAACCAAAACAAATATATATAAATATATATGTATGTATATAGGAAACACAACAATGCATTAGTGGGCTTTGATTCTGTCCCACATGTTTGTAACACATACAGTCCCTCCAGGCAGCTTTGAGTTTTGGTCATTATGAAAGGTTGAGTTTAACACATGCACAGGAAATGAGTCTTCTAAGACTTATGACTTAAATTAAAATACTTTCTAATGCTGGAAGAAAGCTCAAAAGAGAAACTACTTGCCTTTAATTGGTAGCATCCAGCGTGTCTTTGTAAATAACATCAGCTTTGCAGCCTGTTAAAGGCTGGCAGAACTGTGTGGTGCTAATGCTGTGATCAGAGGGACCTTCACACTCTGCTACATCCAAGTTAAGCATCAAGTAGATAAGGTCTCCTGAAGGGTTTCTGGACTGCCTGTCCAGAGGCTTCACCTATGATTAGTGGAAATCTGAATAGTCCATTGTTCTGAGTGTGATGAAGTTGAAAAACCTGTTTCTAATCTATAAAAATTGAGAGAAACTAATGTGCTTTCCTGTGGTTTCTGGTGCAGAAGGCTGTCTGGCTGTGCATTCCACGCTCTGTTTTCTCTTCACTGAATGCCTTAACCACAAGATCTCTACTTGGTAGAATATGGGAGCGGAAATAGCAGTAGGGTTTAAAAAAAAAAAAAGCCAAGAAAAAAACCCTTCTGATCAAACCCAGTGCATTCTAAAGCTGCTTTCTGTAAGTAAACAAATTGAAGGTCTTTGCATACTGTTCACACAGTTTTAGGTGGCATTTGCTGTACTGCTCCCTCTTTATACCTTTAAATGAAACATTTGCAGGAGTTCTTTGCTCAAGAAACCCATCAAATAATGATGCTCTCTACTTATTTGACACTTCATTATGTGTGCCTGTCAGACCAGGAGAGAATGTTGCACATTGCAATTTGCATTCAGATGTTGCTCTGTAGATCAATTTCCTAATGAAAACAAGTGGCTTTAGGTGATGGAGTGTGTTCTTGCCTTCAGGGCAGGATGTTTTAAGCTGTCCTCCCTACTAGATGTATGGTAAAGCCACTTTTGCACGTGCTGTAAATGTGTTTGTAGCAGGTTAGCGGAGGTTAGAGTTAGTAAAAGTACTCATGTAGTGAGTCTGGTTGGTTTGCTATAGTCCCTTTCTTCTGTACATGTTCTGAACTGGGCTTGGGTAATTTACTTCTTGTTAGCTACTCATTTCCTGTCAGTGTGAACTTGCTTGCAGAGGGAACAACTTGAATTTTGTTTGTTTTTGTTTGTGGATTTTATAATTGCTGCATTTCATGCTACAGAAGCTCTTGGGTTGCCTTCTTTCTTTGCATGGGGTAGCAAGGCCTTTTTGTGCTGTCCCTTCTGCACTTGGGAATCAGCCTCTGCAGGACTACTGGCTCCAGAAATAAAGTGAGGAATGGAGGGGTTGCTTTGCAGAGGACTAAACAGCAAGTGAGAGCAGCAGAGTTACATTTCAGGAGTACTGACTCCCCTCCTGGAAAGTCTTATAGGTCCTGTCAAGTTGAAAGACTGTAAACTAACATTGTGTGGCCGATTATGGCATGTGAGTATCATTTGGCATGTTGAGATGATAAACAGAAAGGATCTTCCTTGGAAGTTGGTCCTAGACTGTGGACAAATCTAATCCTTTCTGTGCTGTTTGTGGAATCCATAAAAGTATCCTCTTTTCTGAGCTTGCTATATGCCTAAAGCATATTGGTCTAACACGGTTTTCAAAGGCAAAATATTTTGGTAATAAACAAATTAGAGTTACTTTTTGGCAGCAGCTGTTCACAGTGTCTGTCCTGAAGAAGGGAGCTTGCTTCACTGAAGATTTGTTACAAGTTAGTAACATAAAATCAGAGGGAGAGATAGCAGCTGCTAGTGGAACCAGCTTGTCTGAAGTGGAGAAATACAACTAGCATGATTAAAGTATTTTTCATCAGCCCTTGTCCTCCTTCCCTTTGATCATCCTTGTAGGTGGCTTAGACAATGTGTTTACTAATTCTTTTTATGAGCTATATTCATCTGAAGTGCACCTCTGTTTTCCAGATTATAATACTTTTCTCCTAATAACTAATGTCTTTAAAAATAATACATAATAAAATAATATTCTCCTACAACTAATGTCTGTAAAATAATAATGTGTAGAGAAGTCAGCCTGTATCTTCTAATGCAAATGAAGTAAAAATCATGTGGTCTGGCTGCCCCGTGCAGGCTGGCTTGTAAGTTTAGAAAACAAGTTTATTTGAGCATTTATGTAAATTCTTTGTAGGAATGAGTGCACACAAGGCAGAAGGGAAATCACCTTGCTGGAAACCCCCGGAGCAGAGCTTGACTATATGCTGTTATTGAACTGAAGTATCTGAATTTAAACCCTTAGTTTTTAAGTTCACACCTTCAACATTCTAAAAATCCCAAAGTCTGCCAGTCTTCATGAGGTGGTGATGATAAACTGGTCAGTGTGAATATGCTGTAGGAGAAAAATTAATTCTTTGCATTTTTAGTGGTGTGCCTTCCTTATTTTCCCTTAAATCTTGAAAGCCTGCTAAAATACTAGATTGTTTTATTCAGAACTGGAGTAGCAGGAGAGGGAGAGAAGAATTTATTCTATTCAAGTGCAGTTTGTTTGAAGAGTTATTTTTGAAGGTTTGTGTGGACCTACACAGGTGACTCCAGAGATTTAGCTCTTGGGAAATGGTGATAGAAAACTGGGCTCAAATCTGTTTAGATAAGCACATAAAGTTACAGTTTTGCAGAAGGATGAGAAAAATGGTTTGTTTACCTGAATGGAGCTGAGCTGTATTGTGTGTAATCTGATGGTGCTTCTGTCCTCTTCTAGTTGGGAGGGAGCAAAAAAAGCAAAGCTTGTGCACAGAGCAAGATCTCTCAGCCAAAGGTCTTTCCTTTCTGTTGATGGTTTGTCTGCTAAACCTTGGGCTTCCATTCTAGAGATACCATCTTGTCAGGATTTGTGTACCTGCAGCATAGGTAGTGCCCCAGAGTTTTTAATATGAGGTGAAGTGCAAGGAAAGGATGCAGAAAGTTTCTGGATCCAGTGGAGGTTTGCATGCTCTTGATGGTCTCATGTTCTGTAGATGCTTTTAATAGTTTTTACAGAGTTTGCTGCTGTACTGTAGGAAGAGCATTTTGATGTTAAAGCCCTAATCTGCTTGCCCAATTACTTAAGGAAAGCTGTGTTTACAAGCTTTAGATGACAGAACCAAGAGTGGGAAATGACTGTCTGAGGGTCCAGGTGTGGCTGGGTCGGTGTATGGAGCACTTGTGCTTCCAACAAGGAATTACAATGCCATTGTTTCATGAGAAAGTTTCAGCCTGAGCATCCAACTCTGGAAGGAAATTGGGAACTGTTTCCCTTCAGCAGTTCGTGTGCTTCTGAATGGGAAGTGTTTGCTCTTAATTTGATCTTTAAATTCCTCTTCCCCTTGGAGGAACTTCACTCACAAATGGGTAGAGAACTATTTTGGAACCCGCTCTAATGTACTGCTAAGTAGGATGTTGGAGAAGAAAATACTAAACAGATTTTCAGTGATCCTAAGGTCTGTGTGACTCTAGAAAATGCTTGTAGCTCAAGCTGTGAATTTCTGAAATAAGGCTGGATTGCTTGTAGAGGTGGTGTTTGATACAAATCATGGTTTTTTATCTGTTACTGAAAATCAGCTCCAGCATGGGGAGTGATGGTGCTCGTTGTGAAATTGCTCCAATCTTTCATTTGCCTTCTTTACTGCTACCATAAATGGCCATGGTGTAAAAACATTAGTTGACTGTGTGTGGTGTCTGAGTGTGTAGCACCTCAGCTGAATGTTTGCTTGCAGTTTCTTGATGTGGTTCATCATAGATGTGGCTTTTTGACACGTGAAAGTCGGTGTTTGCAAGTAAAACTAGTTTGTGGCACGAAGTAGATCTTAACATCAGAGCAGGTCTCCTAACATGCATCTTGAGTGTGCTGTGTCTCTGGGTTTTAGTGGAATGAGAATGGTCCCTTACAGCAGATGTTTGGTTTTTTTGCTTTAGTTGTAAAAGCATGTGGTTTAGGGTTAATTATATTCTCACAGGGGTAGAACAATCCTTGCTTTTAAGATATACATGCTCTAAAAGTGCAAAAGCCAGGATTAACCTCCAGCTGGGTGGGTCCTCCAGATCAAAAAGTCATATATTCATCTAACAATCACAGAATCAGGCTGGAAAAGACCTCTGAGGTTATCAGGTCCAACCTTTGACTGATCACCACCATATTACCTAGACCATGGCACAAAGTGCCTTATCCAGTCTTTTCTTGAACATTCTTAACATCAGTGCCATAGATATTAATTAATGTTAGTTATCCCTGTATTTTTCTATTCCATGCAGTGTCTGTGATAGTTTAAAGTGAAAAATAAACTCCCTCTGAGATTTCTGTGTGTTTCCCTGCCCTGTGAGTGGGGTGATGCTGACTAAGAGTGGTACTACACCCGCAGGTGCACAGGCGAAGGGGAAGAAACACTGTGGTTGGTTTTAGTACAACCACATGTTTTGCTGGTAAATAAGGTTTTTTTTTTTAGATGGAAATCATTGCTTGCTGAAATTTGTAGACTGACTACTAAGGGCAAAAGCATTTTAAATAAAATTTAAGGACATAAATGTGTATCCATTTGACAGTTCTTTGACACCTGAAGTTGCTGAGGCTGAGAATTCTGGCACTGCTTAAGAGCATTTTAATTGTGCTTATGGGGGCTTTAGGATTTCTTCCTTTACCCTGTAGTTCCACTAACAAGCTAATTTAGCAAGACAGTGCTTATAACCAGTTCTGTGCTATGAAATTGTACTCATGTCAGGATCAGCAATGGTAAAACCACTCTGTAGTTTCTGGTTAGGGGAATTTGACTGTGTGCACATTTCCCTGTATGTGAGTTGGGACAATATTGCTCACATTGTGCTTTTAAAGTCTTGACTAATTGGGAGGATAATGCTACTCAAGCGCTTTCCTCTGTCAAGCTCCCCAGTGAATATTCCAGTTGTGAATGGTTTGGCTTCGTGTCTGCCGTGCTGCTGGGGTGGGCCTGTGTGTGCAGCTTCCTTGGTGGAACAGAAGGGTGGCCATCCATGCATCCATGCATCTTCTGCCAGGAAAGCGTCCTCTGCCCAGACAGCATCTCCCTCTTGCTTTTCTGTGGTTCTGATGTTGATGGGACTTCATGCACACTGTAAAATAATAACTCAGGAAAAATAGGTACTGCCCTGTTTGATACTCTTCAGCTGAGTATAAGCGAGTGTGGATCTGAAGGAGGGGCACAGACAATGTTAGGGCTGTGCATAAGCTTTGTGTGTCACTGTGCAAATGTGCTGATTTAAAAGTGATCTCACTGAGTAACCTTGTGCCACCGAGGTGCAGGGTCTGGAGATGCTGCAGGACAGCATGTTTGGGCTGACTTGTGGGATGCCGATGCAAAACATGGAGTGGAGGCCTAAATTCTGTCTTCCCAACCATGAGTCTGCTGGTTTGGGTTTCCTCGTTGGTTTTATTTATATTTAGGATAAAACTCTCTCTTTTACCTCTTGTGTTTCTTCTAAGAACTCCAGCTGTCTGCCTGTAATGTAGCAGTTCCAGTAGACATGGCTTTGGTTCTGAAGAGTCAGAAATGAAGTGCTACACAGCCTGTTGTAAACAATGCTCGTGTGCTGTACTGTGCCCCAGCCACTTGATGAGAAAACCAGGCTGAATTACGCTGTTGTCAGATGGGAAGGAGTATAACCTTTGATCTTGAAATCTGCTGCTGCTGGTGCTGAGAGAGACTATGAAGACATTCCTCAAGGACATTAAGATTAAACTTCTCTGTGAGCACTGATTAGGCTGGAAAGGAAAGCGTTGTACTCCCCTGGTATCTGTGATGGGAAATACTCTGCATTGCTGTTTTCCAAAGTGGTTTGTGCAGCTGAAACTTTGTTTCAGTTACACCAGTCTGCACTGCCGGCTCTTGCCCACCCTGTATTTGATTTCTAAGCTTTTGTTCTTCCAGAAACCTGGAATTTTGAGGATAGTGATATTAATTTGAATTATTATTTCTGAAGCAGTAGTGCCCACGTCTGTGAGACCAGCCTCTGTTTACCACACTTGTGCTTTCTGCCAGGCATCACACCTCATCCTGATCTCAGGTCAGCCTTTGTGACTGCAATATCTGTGCTGGGATCTCCCTGCTCTCATGGGGTAGGATTTCTGCATCTTGCCCCGAAGGTGGAGTGGCTTACCACATTGCTTTGCTGAGTTCAGTTTACAATGGCTAAATCTGGGTTCTTTTCCTTCCCATCAGTCAGAATCAGACCTGTTGAACGCTGTGCCCAAGCAGTGGGACAAAACAAGGGCTTTAGTGCCAGGAAGGTCTGAACACTCTGTCCCTGGTGAGAAAAGGCTTACGCAGCCTGCCCCACCTTGGAAGAGATCCCCTTCCTTCCTTTCCACTCTCACAATCAGGTGCATTAACCTGACACCTTAGGTTAGAGCCACAATAAAAATACCCTTAAGATTTTTGTTGTTTGGCTCTAAATCCCAAACCGAGGTTGTAAGCACTTCTCCTTGATGTGTCTGGGTTAAAAATCAGACGGTGAAATTTGAATCTCTTGAAAAACTTCACTTGGCAGAGGGAGCATGAGGGTTGTGGAGCTTTTTGCTGGTTTGGGAGTGAGTGGTGTGAAGTGCTTTGTTCTGCCTCCTGGTCCCCGTGGGAGCCCGTGTGCTGGCCTGGCTCAGAGCAGCCAAATCTGCAAGCACAGATCACATGGAAAAAAACACCTATTGACCAGTGCAAGTTCTCCTTCTCTCTGAGGTTTTGCTGCTTAGTCACAAACTTCTGAGAAGTGCTCTCAGGTGGGGGAAAGCACGTTTTCATCTTAAAATACAGTGTGATTGACTGATATGGGTGTGCAAAAAACCCCTGGCTACTGAGCTGCTGGGCCTGCAGCATGGGACCACTGGGCCTTGGGTTAATCAGCCTGGCTGTCATACCCTGCCACTGTGATGTGCGGAAAACTTTAGAAATTGATGTGTTAAAAGTGTAAATTTAGTATGGTTTTGCTGTTGGAGTTTTTAGCATTAATTTCTTGTCAATGGCTTGCCACCTGCAAGCTGTTCAGGCACCCTTTTCTAAAGGAAAGTTACCCAGTGTGTTTTTGTTTTAATTAATTTTGCAGCACATCTTACCATTATAATATATGCACCATGCAGCCTCTGATGCTTGCACTCCTGAATGAGTAACACACTTTGAAGGAGTCCATTATTTCATGGGTAGGCAACCAGTTATTTCATTATCATTTAAAATTGTCATACTCCAGGATAACTGCTATGTGTTCTACTGAGCTGGGTGAGGATCTGGGGGGAAGGTTAGTAATTATTAGCCTTGCTAATGAAAATAGATGGCTAAATAACACTTAGCTGTAATTTCAGCATTCCTGACATTTCTGGTTATGACACTTTCCAAACTTAAAGATAATAGTAATTGTCTGTAGTCTGCAAAATTAGTCTAGACAGTCTAATCTAAGGCCAAAAGGTTGGAGTTGAATAAATATGTAATTTGGGCAAATAAAGCTGTTAGAGCTATGCTTATCTTGAAGCAATAGTTCTTATTAGATAGAAGTGCTATTTTATAGCTTTTCCCTAAATAATTAGCTTTTAATGATCAGTCAACAAATCTTTGAAAAATAAAGCACTCCAGGCTTTGCTAATGAATCTGAGTGTTAATGTGTTGGATATTGTCCAAGCTGGTGTTCAAAAATTCCATGGAATTTACTGGTAATAGAAAAAAGCCCTACAGGACAGGAACTAGTGCATTGCTATCAATGTCTACAATGATCTGGCAGTGTAAATAAAATGTGTTACTGGGTCTGAAAGAGTCATTTCAAGGTTTTTGTTTCCCAGTAGAACAAGTGGTATGATCAGAACTTCTGGAAGCTTTCATTCTTTGGGTTCAGTCCCTGTTTGGCCTTTACATATTTGAGCAAATTGTGTATTAATAAAGTAATTGAATATATTGAAGTTGGGTCAAAAGGTGTCTCTTGGGTATATTATGTGAACTTTATTGAGGTGCCTTTATTGTGGTTTACATGGCTAGTATTTATTTGGATGAGGGATTTTTATAATTTTTATGTGGCAATTTGAACTTTCTGATCTCTGGATCATCCTGAAGGCAGCAGGGAATTACAGTGGAATGTCAGGACTGGGGATGATAAAACCTCCCTCTTTCACTAGGATGTTGCTGTAGTTTAATTGTAGAATGAAATTCTATCTTATAAATATTTAATCCTAGCTTGACTCATTCTAGAAAACTGTAGGCTCTGGGATTAGTGGGTTAGTCAACCTGATTGTATCTCCATGTTAAACAAATGCTTTAAGAGGAAGAATGTGGAGAATTTACCTTCCTCAGGCTTTCTACCTGACTCTTTCTGATGAATGGAGTCAGAATAAAAAAGGTGTTCACTTCAGAAAATTCTGATTTTAGCTTGCTGTGGAGTCCCAGGGATCAAACATTTTCAGGTACTTAAAATGTGAAATAGGGATTAGAGTTGCTGGAGTGCAGCTTTTTTTCACTGGCTTGTTAGGCAAGAAAAACTTCTTACTTTAATTAATTTAATTAATGTAATTGTCTGGCTCCAAATGTCCATAACCTAAGCTAGACAATCTGAGAAGTCCAAGTTGATCAGAGTTATGAAGTGGCTTCTTTGTGAATAGACTGGAAATGCCCTAAACATGGGTCTCCTTGGAGCCACTAGGCTGAAGTCTGTTGCTCACTGTGGTACAGTTACATCTAAATTACAGAAGTGAAGAGAGATTTTAATTGACTAAGTCTCCTCCAGTTACTTAGTTTCTAAACCAAAATCTCTTAATTACACTGTCTATCTTGAGGTTGATTTGATAATGATTTCTTGTGTACAGGGAAAAAGTAATCTATGACTTGCCTCACCAGGGGATTTTTGAAGCAGCCTTACTTTTTCTCTTGCAGCTGTAGGCTGGTTATACACAGTCCTAAAATCAGATACGTACTTTAAAAAAAATCACTGCTTTCTTGAGAAAAACCTTGAGTTCATAGTGAAGAGCTTGTGTGAGCTGCTAGTTTGAAAGCTATCTAAACATGATAAAACTTTCTAGATGAAAAGATGGTGTGTTGTGAATGTTTTTAACATTCTTTGAATTGCACATGGTTAAGATGAGGAAGATGAAGTACCTGGTGGGTTCATAGTTCCTGCACATATTTACTGAGAAACAAAAATGAAGTGAAATTAAATCAAGACTCAACTAAGCTTGCAGCATAGAATGTGCTTTACAGTCAGACGTGTTTCAACTTGAGAAATTGCAGAGCTGCCTTCAAAGAACTCTGGAGGTGCTTACTGGCATTAAAGGGCATTAACTGAAGGCATTACAAAGAAGTCTGCTCAGACAGTGAAAGTGCACCTCCTCTGATCTTGAGCAACGAAAACTGCCCCCCAAGAAGTACCAGAGAGGCCAAAGTTTAGTGCACATATTGCCTAAACCGGGTGTCTGAGTGAGTGTGTTTAGTGTGGTTTGGTTTTTGAGAATTATAAACTGGAGGGAAATGCTCACAGGGTGCTGAGCTGTTCATACCAAGTTGCTGTCCCATGGGGAGAGCTGTAAGCTGGGAACTGAAAGGAGACCTAAGCACAGTGCAGATTCAGTTTGAGTTTAAAAGGTGGAAGCTGTCTTTAAAAAGTATCAATTTGCTGTTTTTTAAGGAAGTTAGTATTTTAAAAGATGTTCACGTGCACTGCAAAACATATATGAAAAGAAAACCCACTCTCATCAGTATTCACATGGTGTTCATGTAGCCAGCTTCCATAATTTGAATCATATAATCCTTTAGATTGGAAAAGGCATTTAAGGCCCTCAAGTTGAGACTGTCCTGGCATCTGATGCTGTGTTTAAGCTTGGCAGTGTGTTAGTAAAAGGGCACCTGACTTTTCAGAAAAATAGTTTTAATGATTATTCTTGAATTATTAATTCAAGAATGAATATTCTGGGATATTATTAAAGAAATTTTCTTGCAATTGAAATAATACAGTTCTATGATTTGAACATGCTGTGAAAGGCTGTCTTAGTCAAAGTGGCAAAGACACTTTCTTTTCCCCAAGCAAATCTACTATAGCTGGGTTTATTTTTTTTTCCACTGGATCTTGTAATTATCTCTTTAGCAGTTACACTCTCCAGATTTCTACCTGTAAATCCACGCTATTTTGCCAGCCATGCCTTAGGTGCCAGGGAGAAAAGAAGGGTGGGGTTGGAGAAAGTAAAGCTGCTTTATTTTAAGTAGCAGTTAGGGGAAGGGCAAAAATTAGCAGACAGTTTTTTAGGCATGTTGAAATGTGTAAGAGCTGATGGATTGTTCCCTTTCAGTGCACAAAATTCAGTTTGATTTCAGTCTTTCGTATCCCTGAGTGTTGGTCCAGTACTTGACTGCAGAATAAGTTGATGCTCCAGAACCAATCTGGCTTTTAAATCTGTCACACAAGCCAGTCCTGCTTAACTGGGGATGAAATCTGAAATTTCCTAGCATACAGCTATCTGGAGAAATATCATTGGAAATGAGTGTGCTAATGGATACAAAATCCAAGTGTTCATTTTGGAAATGCAAAAATTAAAGGTGCACAGACAGATTTATGTGTTCACATTCAAACTGAAGATACTTTACCTTGCATACCCCTTCCCCCTTGCCCTCCCATCCCAGCTCATCTTTCCCCACACCTGTGAGGGATGCAAAACCAGTTTTGTTATTAGGTATTCTGGGTAGTGAGCAGAACAAAGCCCATACAGAAGAGAGCCATGTTATATTTAGCTATGTGCCTAAAATATGCCCATGCACTGAACAGAGTTTTCTTAGCAGTTTTCTTTTTCTGGTGTGCTCACTCAGTGTCCATGGAGGGAGAGGGACAGAAGAGTCTGTGGTGTGTAATAGGACTGACACTTTTAGTGTTTCCAGGCTAAGCACAGCTTTTGACAATCCTTGCATTGCACAAAAAATTTAAGGAGAAGACTTACCTCTACTTAACCAAGTCAGGTGTTTATTTCTGTCTCCTACTCTCTTCTGTCCTCCAGTTCTATCTTGGCAGGGGAGTAATCTAATGGATGTACTCTGAGGCTGCCATGGCTTGTACAAAAACTTTGCATTTTCCATTATTATTTTCTTCTTTAGTAGAATTGTTAATGTTTCATTAAGCATGTACTTAATCATAGTTTGGTATTATATATATGTGTGTTGTTATTTTTTCAGGAACAAATAAAAATTTTCAGCTTGTGTATGAATTTCCAAAGGGCTTAGCTTGTACATGTCTCATGTCATCTTTCTTTCACTATAGCTTCCTTCAGCTGAATCCTCTTCTGTCTTTGTAGCTTCATGAAGTGTTTCACATCACTGGGTAATGGCAGTAATTGAAGTTACAAATGACATCTGTTTCCCTGGACAGCCATAACAATGCTGACATACACATTAGGGCACTGGGAAGTAGTGCAAATTGAGGGAAGCATCATTGATTACTTGCAAGCACTGACTATCTTTTAATTTATATTTCTTGGAAGAAAGGAATGGGTGCTCTTACTGTTGGTATAATTAAAAGAAAGAACCTCTTAAAGATTTGTAGGAATATGGGATGATTGGATGATGACACACTTAGCCTTCTGTAGCATGAGGCAGTTCTCTAATCATTGTTTCTTTAGTCTGGCCTTTATCAGGATAAGGCTAGACCTTTGGTCTCCTATTCTCCCAACATTCAACAGCAAAATATTTGCCCTCATTCTGTAAATTATGCCAGCAAAGCCTGCTGAGTGCAGTTTGTGTTTGAAGTGCCGCTGGGTTGCTGTGGGTCTCTCCTGCAGTCCTTTTCTGGTACTGGTTTTAGCACTGCACAAAACCTTTGCAGAGGTGGCAAAGCTGTCATCAACCCCAACAGCATCCTCCTCCTGCTTTTCCAGCACCAACCAGTTCACCCTCTCTGGAAATAGTGGGCCCTAGTGAAGCACCTGCTCTTGGGGAGGTGTGTGTTTGCTGTTGGAACAAGCTTGTCAGAGACTCTCTGATTAGTGGTGTGCTTTTAGTTTGTTTGGGTTTTCTGTGACCCAAGTGCTTGGGGCTCTGTGAAATGCTAAATTCGTGTGTTTTGCTCTGTCTGTTCCTTTATTCTGGAATGCAGTCTGGGTTTATGTTTGCTTCTAGAAGTCAGGGTTTTTTTACTGCATGTTTTCCTTGTTTTCTAGCCAGCCAACTCACATGGTCTAAAGGAGTGACTTCTCCTTTGTGCTGTGAAAGGAGGTTCTTTAAATCCCTTGAGGTGCTCAGGCCCTGGGCTGCTGCTTTGCCTGATTGCCCCTTCTGCTGGGCAGGTTAGCCCTGGATCAGGGCAGCATGGTGCTTGGGCAAGGTGACAGGTTACTGTCACCCATCCTCTAGCAATTGCCTGTGGTGACATAGCACCTGTCTGCTTCCTCCTCCTCCAGAGACAGGAACATAGATTAGAACTCCTAGAAATGGTCTCTCACTTCCTTTGCCAGCTGGAGGAGGGCACAGTGACTGGGGTCACTTTAGTACAGACTTGGCTTCTCTGCCACTCTTAGGTAGAAGAGTTTTTGGCAGAGGCTATAAGATGTCATGGGTGGAAGGACAATGGAAGTTGCAAACTGAGCTATGCAATCAGTCATTTAGATCTTAATTCATGGTCTGGGAAGACTTTTATGGTGTAGTCAAGTACCTCAAAGAGAAAGGTATCCACTTTTGGCCATGGCAGTGGAGCTCTGGTCTTAACCTGTGGCACTGGCTTTCTCTATGGCTTGGAACAAGTGCTGGAAATACTCATTTAAATGAAGAGAGCTTAGGTGTCTGTCTTTCTGGATTAAATATTTCTGCTGTGATCAGTGTGGTGTGTGATGGGGCTGTAGCTGGTACTGCTACATACGACTGTGTTTTATATGCCCATGGTGAAGACCTGGCAGTGCAGGGAGTGAACTGGGCTTCACAATGGTCGAGTGGCTCAAGAGCAGGCATATTCTTGGTAAAATGCAGGGGAAATGAGGTAAAACCTAGAGAAGAGATGATATTGTAAAAGGCAGGCAAAGGAGAGACTGCCAGAAGAAATCCTCTGTCAAGGAGCACAGCACAGGAATGTCTTGGGATCTTACATTTCAGGTATTTGGTAATTTATTCAAGTCTAAAGTTGAAGCTTTGGTGTTGGTAGATGCTACACATATTTGTTTTAAGTCCTAGCATAAAAATGATAGCTAGGGAGGATTTTTGGGCTGTTTGCAATGCTCAAATTGCAGATGCTTATTTAAATCCAGAGCTGGTCTGTAACTGTAGCTGGAGGGTGGAAACCCTTCTATTTCCTTGCCTTTGCTGGGTTTGAACCAAAAACTTAAAACATGTGGAAAAAATTTAAATAAGCAACCAGTGGCTCTTTGACATATTATGTGTATGTTTAGTAAATACAGATGGAGATTATAGAGACAGCAAGGGTGAATATATATTTTGGCATGTACCTCTCCTTTAGCTCACTCATAGTGGTGGTGTGCTCTCACTGTGCTGGGCTGCCTTTCATTGCATGCCCTTCCAGCCTGGTGTAAAGACAAAGGGAGGAATGTTCTGCAGCTTAGGGAGGCAGCTTCCTGTCAACAGCATCCTACTTCTCCCCCACCCTAAAACATCAAGTGCCAAAGAAAGTTATCTCCTTACTTTTCATTTTGTGCACTGTTTATTACTTTATGAAAAGTGGCATAAGAGCCATGAATTTGCATTGAGGTTTTCCATCAAAGGTGTCTTTACTTAGTAATTTTTATAAATTTATGGGGTGGGACTCCAAGCTTGTCAGCTAATGGAGGAATTTCTCTATGTGTACTAAAGGGAACAAATTAATGGAGGAAGAGGATAAACTTAAGAGCAGGTTTTCATATCTTACCAAAAGACTTGAGTGATTGAAACACTGATTTAGGGATTGCTATTGTCTTAAGCAAAGACTGCTGGAGCAGTATTCTGTGTAGTGTCACTGTTTCCATGCACTGTGAGTAGAAACTCCTGTGAAGGTCAGGAGATCGTTTGAAATGCATTTTAGGATGACAAATGTGTACATAAGAAGGGATTTTAGTGGTGGGTTCCCCAGCTCTAAGTGATGTAGGTAGTGTGGGATTGGGGATTTTTATGTTCTTTTGGTTTTTCCCCCTTTACAAAAGTTCTTGGCAGCAGGCTTTCCCATCTCTGGGCTTGATTGCCTCAGCAGTCACAGAACGAGAAAACCTAGAAAACCTGTTGCATAATATTCTGGGTGAATTGAATGGTTGATGAGAGTACTGGGCTCAGCTTCTTGCTTTCCTTCTAGGAGATGGGTGGAAAGAGCTTTGATTTTGCAGGTGATTAAGGGAGTGGTGTAACAGGAGCGCGTGTTCAAGTTACTATCTCCTTAAAAGAAATTTAACTGCTGCTAATTATTTCCTGCAGGCAGTGGCCAGCTGCAGTGGAGCCAGCTGAATGAGTTGTGGCTCCTTGGATTTGTCAGAGGAGCTCAATGAGTCCTAGAGGAGCGGATCCGACACCCTGGGCTGTGTGGGGCCACCCTAGAGAGCCATGCCCCGTGTTCCATGCCAGCTCCCATCCCAGCTCCTGCTCTGCTTCTGGGGCTGCTGTGGCCTGGCTGGGTGGCTGCCCTGAGGTGTCAGGGCTTGCACTGACAGCTCTCATAAACACCCAGCACTGGCAGGCCTGGCTATTCCAGCACTCTGCGTGTGCTGGCTCCTCTGATTTCTCTGGGCTTGGCATCACTTTGAAGCCAGTAGGCTGTCAGTGGTTTGTGTCTGCTGCGATTGGGCTCCTGTTGGGCTTTTAGGCAGTTCTGCCGCAAACTCCTTGACCTCAGCAAAGTTATTTGTGCTGGTGTAGGGTCTTGGGCTTGCTGGGTGAGCAGGCACCTTGCCCAGACAGCATTCAGGAGTGAAGGGATGGCCTCATGGAATGTTTCAGCATATCTGCCATCCCTTAATTCTTTAAACACTGCCTGAGCAGCAGCAGGAGGGTCCATTCCTGCTCAAATTGATAAATACTGTGTCTGCTACATCTATGTTTTGTAAATCAACCAAAGCTGAATAAAGCCTGTGAGCTGTGGTGGTTGTGTGTCCTGCTGCACATGGTCCCAGTGCAATTTGGGAAGGAAGGCTCCCTCAAAACCAGCAGCTGTTTGAGGCACATAAGCCTTGCCCAGTGCCTGGAGCTAAACCACAGCACTAATTGCTTTGCAAAGCTCTCCCATAGTGGCTGTGACAGCAGATTTGGCTGTGCCAGCTCCATGGGAGGGAAGAAAATACTTGTAAGAGCAATTGTTACATGGGGGATCTGTGGAATCTGCTCGCTCTGAATTTGACATGTGGCTGATGCTGGATCAGGATGACTTAATCTTGTTTCCCTTTTTGAGGGAGGAACCATGTTCCATGTCTCTGTACCTAATCTTGCACTCTTGCTTTGTATATAGTCAGGTTTTTTTAATTAAATTTAAAAAAAACCAAACTAAAAAGGGTGGAGGGAATCACAGAAATGCCCTGCAGATTACAGAACATGTTGTAGTTGTTGGCCCTTGGACAGATAATGAGGAAAATAAGAAGAATCCATCTGAGATCATTATGGCTTTCTTTTTCTGAACTCTCTTGGTGAAAAATACTGCCCTTGCTGGATATAAACTTGCTGCTTTAGGTGTTCTAACACTGATTCATTAGAGCAAAATAAATTGATTCCAAAATCTCCCTTTTAAATAAAAGCTGCTATCCTTTACCATTTTGTAGATGTAAAGGTTCAAACAGTAACTTTGAATTCTGCAGGATGGAGGAATAAAAGCTGAAGCTGGAGTAATTTCAGAGTGCTTTATTTTCCATGGTTTAGTCACCTAATGCTTTTTATAAATATCCTGTTCTGTTTCCTTAGTGAAACATAGGACTTAAATTCCCTTCCTTGTGATCATCCCTTTAAAGTCAGATTCTGTAAATGATTTTATTTATATATTTGTATGTTCACCTAAGTTTCTCATCCATCCTTTAAGGTTTGTTAAGGGCCACAGAAGAATTGAGACCTTATTTACAGTTTGTGTAAATTCATTCCTCAAAGTCTCTTCCTAAGCTCCTGGATAACAGGTTTTGAGTCATGGATAGAGGCAAAAGGAATGATAGAGTACACTTCTGAAGGCTGAATTTTCTCACCTTTAAATCTTTAAGGGAAGCATGGTAAAGGGATGAGTTGAGCCTCTTGTTCAGAGGTGAGTGTTCTGCTGCCTATAGATGGGCACTTTGGCTGTGTGTTGCATTTAGGATCCCATTTTTGGAATTTTTTAGTGGTAGAGGGTTTGTTGGAGGGTTTTTTTGTTGTTTTGCTTGGTGTGGGTGGGGTTGCAGCAGGGTGACTGTTTAGCCTGGGTGCATCAGTGCAGAGCAGCTGTGGCTGCTGTGTAGGTGTATCCTGAGAGGACACTGCTGTCTGCTTGAAATGCAAAGGAGCTGCTCAGGGTCTCCGCTCTGGGGGCAGCAGATTTTTAGTGTGCTGCCGGCTCTAAAGGAACAGATCAACAGCAACCTTTACAAACACCTCCTGCAGCCAGCTGCATGATGGCTGTGGTATATGAGCACAGGTTATACACAGCACCCACAGCTGGGCATGTGCTTCTCCCAGCAAGGAGAAGCACATGAGCTCTGCTGGAGAACCCCTGTCCTGAATGCTGCTGAACCAGGGGCCTGGCCATGTCCCAGTGCTGGGTGCAGCCAGGACAGTGTCCTGTAGGCTGTCCTTGTGAGCAGCTCCTCACCTGGGCTGGACAAGGGCAAATACAGCCACATAAATGATCTGCAAGGAACAGGGTTAACTGTGTTCTGCACTGACAGTGGTGTGTCTGGTGAAGGTTAGTTGGGCTAGTGCTGTGATTTTGTGATTTCAGTTCTTTTTTTTTCCTCCTCTTTTTTTTTCTTTTCCCAACTGTGACATCTGTTAACTTGATTTCACTAAGTTGAGAAGAGCAGAGTCTTTAAGTTTGTGTGGTTGGAAAGGTGCTTCAGCAAAGTTCCTTTCTTTTTTTTTTTTTTCATCCTAGGAGCCAATATGTAGTTTCAAAATGTTCCTAATTCCTTCCTGGTTTACAGAACTCAATAATGTACACATGGTACACCTGCAGTTCTGCACAAATTGTGCACTGAGTGCCTGCTGGGGACATAGATGGGAAGGAATTTGATCAGGGTTTAGATTTGTTATGCTAATGTGATTCCATCAGTTTTAGGTGAAGTTAACTTTACTATGACTGCATGCAAGCTAAAACTTCATCCTTTGAATTCTAAACTTGCCTTCTGATAGTGTTGTTAACCCAGTATTCAGTACCAGATCACCCAGTCTCTAGAGAACTGTACCAGAATGTGCTTTGCTCTACAGTGTGGGTGATGAGCCACAGCCTGGCAGTATCTGGTGGGGCCTTGTGCTTAGGCCATGGGTGGCACAGGCATTTCATGGCTAATTCTGCTTTCAGGGGTTGTCTGTCTGGGGGCTGTGAGTGCTTAAAGTCATTAAAACCAGGAGAAAAATCCTGATAATAAGGATGTTCCACCAAACTTCTTTCAGCTAACAAAGTGCTACTTGTGCTGTGAGGAACTGTTGCTAGACATTGTTCTAGAACTGCTGGAGAATTGTAGAAACAGCTGAGAAAGTCCTGGCACTTCCTAGAAGTCTCTGGCTCTGGGATGGGGAGAGGAAGTCCTGTAAACTTGAGAATGTCAAAGAACTTCTAAACCCTACCAGAAGTTCAGGGACATTACAAGAGACCTTAGAAGTCCAAAGAAAGTGAAAATTTCTAAGGATTTCTGAGAAATCGTAGGAGTTACCAGTAATGTCTAGAAAATGTTGGAGAGGCTGTAGGAATCCAGTAACTCAGTGACCCTGCTAGTAATCCCTACAATTTATGAGCATTTACTAGGAATAGGAAAGCCATTCCTGGATATCTTTGGATGAAGAACCAAATGGCTGTACATGGATAAACACACTCACTTTCCTCATGCTGCCAAGTGTCCAGTTTTAGCATCTCCCTCAGTGAGTGTCCTGTGCTTGTCTAAGCCACAAACCTGTTTTCTTCTCTGCAGTCCTACTTTGTTACGGATTATGACCCAACCATTGAGGACTCCTACACCAAGCAATGCGTGATCGACGACAGAGCCGCGCGCTTGGACAGTAAGTAGCCCACCCACAGTGCCCACAAAACTAGGATTGGGAATTGGTTCTATTCCCAGGAGTTACCTGGGTGACATGGAAAACACACCTCTGTGCTGCCTCTCCCAAGTGCAGTAGAAATGCTTTGCTTTAAAAATTTCAGTTCTTGCATGTTGGTGGTTTCTTTATGAATAAACCAACAACCCTCATCCTCACGTATCTCTGAGCATTTTCCATCTGTTTCAGATGGTCAGGAATTAGCAGAAGTCCTGAGGTCTTTTGTTGTTCAGTTTGTTTGGTAGGTCTTGAATTGTTCAGTCAGTGCAAAAACTTGTTGGGAATATTGGAAAAATATCTAGTAGTATCTGCCAAAAGTGGTTTCTGCTTGGCTATGATGCACAGGACAGACTCTCACAATATCTTATCAGGGATAATTTTTTTTTTCAGTCTGTCAGAACATGAAATGTAATAATCCATATTTTTGCTTGTGTTCAGTTCTGGATACAGCAGGACAAGAAGAATTCGGAGCCATGCGTGAGCAGTACATGAGGACAGGGGAAGGTTTTCTGCTTGTTTTCTCAGTCACAGATAGAGGAAGGTAAGCCTGAGGTCAAGTAATTAAAACAAACAAGTTTTAATTATTCTTAAATTGCACATGATCCTTAACTGAAATAATCTCAAACAAAACATTAAGTATGTGTTCACTCTTAGGTGCAAGGTGTGATGGTCTTTCAGCACTGAAGAACAATTTTGAACCAATGATTTTGTGAAAGTGTCTTATTTGTTTCAATAGATGACTTGAAAGCATAAAAAAAAAAAAAAGGACAGCTCTGTTCAAGAACTTTATTACAGTCCAGAATACCTTTTTCCTGGGAGTGTCTGGTATTCAGTCAGTTCTTAGGAATATCCATTTGCCATGTGCAGCATCAAGTAGCTGGCTCTGGGTTTCTGAGTGGGTTTAGGGTATGTGCCTGCACTCTTTTGCAGGCAGAGCTCCCTCTGCTTTCCCCATGCATTGACTGAATAGCTGCAGAATGCAGATGAAACATCTTCTTAGAAGCTGATGGAGAGCTATGCTTAGTGACATAAATCCCTTCTGGCACCTGGTTCTTTTCAATGTGACTTTTTTACTGGTGATCATCTTGCTTTTAAACTTTAGCTGGCAAATTAGGTGTAAATACCTTCAGGCTCTATGTCTGGAAGGCCACAAAGGGTTTGTGATTATCTGCAAATGTCTGTGCTGAAGGTCCTTATGTAGTGATGTGGCTTTAACAGTGTTTACAGTCATTTATTTATTCATTCTCTAAAAGTCCTTGCTTAGGCCAGAATTAGCTTGTTTAGTATACCATCCTGGAAGAAGTTTTCTGCTCTGCTCACCTTTCTTTAAACACTGCTGGAATATTCCTTATGCTTGAAAAGCATCAGTACCTGGTTTAACTTAGTTGGTAACTGGAAAGCTTTCTGCTCATTTAGCCCTGCCATTTTTCTGTCCTTGACAAAACAAGGCTTTCCAGCTTTGATAGCTTCCCCAAAATTCTTATAAGTAGCTCTGGAGGTTGCCAGCTGATATTGATCACCAGGGTCTCTATGCTGTGGTTTGAATATTCTAGATGGAGCAGAACTCCAGGGTCAGTATTTGTAGAATGGACTGTGGTTGCTTGACTCTCTGCAGCACGCTGGCCCTGGGTCCCTGTGGATTGAGACACAGTCAGTGTTTTGCTCACCCTGCAGCCCCACCTCAGCCCAGTGCAGAGGACACTGCTCACTTGGGGATTTTTTTGGTTTGAGTGTTGGATGGTTCTCTAACTGGTCATGCTGTGACTCTGGAGTGCCTGCAGCTGTCTGTGCTTGTGTGTCATGGCAGGGCAAGTCCCAGTATGTGACTCATAATTTCTGAACTTTTTCAGAACCTGAGAATCTGTGAATTAGTGCACTGATGCTCTGCTTGTGTTCTTTCACAGCTTTGAAGAAATCTATAAGTTTCAGCGACAGATTCTTAGAGTGAAAGATCGCGATGAGTTTCCAATGATTCTCGTTGGTAATAAAGCAGATCTGGACCACCAAAGACAGGTAATTCATTTGCTCTTAGTTACTGCTCCCTTTCTTCCAGAAAATTCAGTTTTCCCCCAAAATTAAACTTCCTTCCAGAATGGGAACAAACAAATCAAAAGAGTCCTATCATGCAAACTAATTTCAATGCAAGACACTCCACTCAGTTTCTGTACTTGAAGAACCTTAGGAGCATGATGGCATTCCATACCCAGCACATCTTCTGTCTGACTCAGTGGGGTTATGTGGAGACCAAGTCTATTCACAGAGCTGAGAGCTTGCTGTCATGACTTGATTACTCAGGCATGAACGTGTCTAATTCCTCAGTTCTGTTACTCACACTGCACTGTGCCAGCAGAGTGCATTCCAGCACTAACTCCAGCCATCCTTAGCCTTCAGTGCTCTTGCTTTTACCTTTCACTGCTGTTATGTATAAATTAGTGGTTAGTCACTGTTTTCTCTTTGTCTACTCTCTTCTGCAGAAGTGACTTAAAGCTTTAAAAGTTGGAAGTACAGCAACACAATTTCTGTTAAATTTATGTACCTTAAAGTTTTGAAACCAATAGTTTTCAACCTCACCTCTAGTCACAAGACTACTTAAAATACTTAGTTTAGAATTATTTAAAGGACTTTCAAATATATTTTTCCTTGTTGCTGTTGATTTTTAATGAATCAAACTAATTTGGGCTGAAATGAAAATAACCTTACTGTAGCAGCAGGAAAGGAACAGATGTCAAACTTGTATTTTCTTCAGCAACTAATTTGAGAAGCTTAATATTTTCTCTTGAGACAGTAAGAGGGCATTGAAAGCTTGGTGGCAACGCATGATTTTCTGAGAATAAAGTAAAAATTGCTGTAATTGTTCTAAGAGTTTCACAAGGAAAAAACCCCATGGCTTAAAGAGCTCAGTGAGTTAGTTTGTGCAATGCTGTATTGCAATTACAGTACAAAAAAAGTTCCTGTTGAATATGGTCCCTTGGCTGTCACAGCCTCTTCATCCCAGAAGCTGTGTAGAAAGATCATGACTAAATTAAAAGCTATGCTGAAAGATGCTGCATTGAAAGAAGTTTTCACAGAAGTAGCTCACAAATTCCTCTGAAGTAACTTTGAGTGCTCACACATTCGCAGAACAGTCTGTCCCTGAGACAGGGACATTTCATTCCCTGTCATTCTTCACTTACCATCATGCCCCCATCAAAATCCCTAGATTTAACCTTGCAGGTCCTGGAACATCTGTACTTCATCTCCTGCACAAATGTTGGCATTGAAATTATGGAGGTGAAACTCAACTATTCTGCTAATTGTAACTGCTGAAGGACAAACCCCCAGATGCTTTGGGAGGGAAATACCATCGTGGCTCTCAGCCCCAGCTCTCAGGATCCCTGCAATTGTAGTTGGTAACCCTGGACATCCATTTCTAGCAACAGCTGTGAACTTTGCTCTCTCCTCCACCCTCCTCGTGTAATTGCACTGCCTCTGTTTCTCCCTTAAAGGCAGAGAGGTGCCTGTCTCCTGTTCTGCTGCTCCCTCTGCCCTGTTCCAAGCTGCTTTTTCAGGTGGAGATGGGCTGGAACACATTCAAGCTCAAAGCAGCTTTTTCTGAATTGCCTAACTTTGCAATTTTGCTGCTTATATCAATATATGGCTCCAAAATTTCCTTTTGCTTTTTATGGCTATATTAATTACCTTAATTGATTAGATGCTGATGGGCATTATTTTTTGTTGCTCTCACTCACCATCTATATACCAATTGGTGGACTTGTCACTGCCATCACAAGCTGGGGCTTAGGCAGATATAGCTGAGAAAACTTTTCTGGGTTTGCTTAAACAGCTACTACATGTTCTTAACTCTTCCCTGCCCCTTCCCCATCACATGGTGTGTTTCACTTGGGCTTCAGTCAGTGTGAAGGAATGGTTGTGGGATGCTGAGCTGACATAATTGGACCCCACAAGGGAGAGGCTCCCCTCCCACTTGACTTCACATTCCCATTCTTTCCCAGATTTCACTTGAAGCACTTTTAGAGTTGAATCATCTCTCTGGATGGGGAGGAGCAGGAATGGCTTCCTGGGAGCTGTGTGAGCTAAATGAGCTTGCAGCAAGATTTGAGTGCCAGTGCTGGTAGCATGGGAAGGGGTGGGACTGTGGCTTGGGGCAGAGCAGGGAGGAGCTGGGCTGGGGGAGCAGTGAGACCTCGCCCTTGGGCAGCAGCCAGCAGGGAGATGTTATCAGCTGGGTGTTGCACTCTGAGGGGCACCAGCCTGCTCATCTGCCTGAAAACTTGTCAGCTAGTCCTGCCACCAGCTAAACCAACCAGTCCAAAAGTGAGGAAAAACTTCAGCCTGACAAGCAAGGTCATCCTGCTGTGGCTGCAGGTTTCCTGGCAGGGAGCTGTGCTGGGAGCAGTGGGGTCAAAGGAGAGAGTGCTCCCTCACCTTGGCTGGGAGTGCTGCTCAGTGGGGAGTGTGGGGCAGCCCCAGGCTGTAACTTGTGGGCAGAAGTGTGATAAGGGCAAGTCCTCTGCATTTTTACACTTTGCCTGCTGATGTGTCAGGCCCCACCAAAAACCTGCTAGGCCACGCTTATCTTTTACTTATGTGGGTCTTTCTCTCTTGTTTAATCCCAACTGTACAATTTTCATTAAGGTAACATTTTTAGAAAGTCAGGAAGCTGGGTATCAGTTTTTAGAGCAAAACTGCTTGTACTGGGTATCTGCCTGCTTTTTCCTAAAGGCAGGAGGCAGACCAGTGAAACACATGCAATCTCTGAAAGACTTAAACGCAGTTAAAGTAATTTAGTGTGTGTTTGGATCAGCAGATAATACTCAACAACAAATCTTCCCAGAACCCAAAGGAGTTAAACATGTGGAAGAGTTCTGGTTGTCTCAAGGGTCTGGCCACACCTTTATCCAAGTAAATATGTGTTGAGGTTGAGCAGAGTACAGAGTACTGTCGTTGTGACACCATAAATCTGCAGGCTAATGATGCATAGCTAATCATGCTCGTGTGGTGGCAACTGTTTCTCAGGAAATACATGAACTGGGTTGTACAGCAGAAGTGCACAAACAATGGTATGATCTTGATGAATTGTTGGGGCTCACTAAAGGTGTGGTGTAAATTAGTGGGGCTTTATAAACCAGAGACCAGCTCACAAGTGGTTTTGGGAGGGACGTGAAAGAGCAAGTTTGAAATAGCAATTTGTCATGGTAATAATTGTGTAGAGAAATAGAGTTAAGCAGCTTTCTTGTGATTTTCATCTCTCAATCTCCATGTGTTACATTGACAAAGAAAAGTGAGTCTTTAGAGGACAAGGAAGCATTAATCTTTAGAATGTATGATAAGCAGCGAGGCTGCCAGTGTTTCCAAATTCCCCAGTCGCAAATTGCTGACTCTGAAACCAGAATTGAAGCACCATCTCTTCACTGCTCTTTCCTAAAGTAAATGCTGTGTAGCAGTCTTTCTGTTAAATGGGTTAATTCCTTAGAACTCAACACTGGATGTTTCTACTGTAAGATAATTCAGTAGAGCACCAGATGTTTTAATAATAACCACTAGTGGTGGAGGAGTAGACTTGTCAGTGCAGGATATGTCTGACTTTCTGTAGATCACTGCTAGCTTAAACTGGGTCAAGTCTGATCATTCCCCAGATGGCAGGATTTCAAGGAAAATCCAAGTTGCAACAGGAAAGTGCTTGGGTTTCATTAAATGCTAGTTCTTGCTTTTGCATCATGACTGAACTAACACAATGACCTAGAGCTGAGATCACCTCTGTTATCTTTTAAGCAAGAAGAAAGAGAGATCCATCTGACTTAACTCTTAACCTTCTCTTTCTTGTATGAAAGTGTGACAATAACTTCTTGCAGTGGTAGATGTTGGGACTGTGTCCAGGGACAGCTCTGTGCCCACAGACAGACTGTACCTTGGACTGGAGAGTGTGGACAAACTGGAGTTAGGGGACAGTGAATTATCCCTGTAGGACAATTGGGATGACAGATGCACTCCTCAGGAATGATGGAAGTCTTGGCAGAAATGGACAGTGTTTTTGTGCTGGGAGCTCTGTAGGGTGACCATAGAATTGTAGAAATGGATTCCTCTCAAACTTGAGGAAGCGTTTAATTGTTACCTGTGTGGTGTGTCCCTTAGTCTTGTGTAAGTGTCCAGGCAGAATACAGGTGCAGTGTTAGGTTCGGCAGCCTTGTAGAGTTGCTTTAGGTGGAGGAAAGCATGGAAACTTCAGAAATTAATGTATTTCTGACAGATACCAGACAGAACAGTGAAGAGAGGAGGACCTATGTTCACAGGATTATTGTGCAGATACTCAAATGGAAACTGTTTCAGAAGAAGAATGTTAGCTTAGGGAGGTGGGGAATAAACTTTTCCATGTTTGACTGGCTCACATCTTCTGTAATGAGTTTTCATTTGAGAAACTTTTACTAACTGTCAGAACAGGGAGAATGAGTGATATCCAGAAACAAACAGTGAAATATCCTATAGCAAAAGGATGAGCGTTATGGGTGGTTCTCATTTGCATTCAGCCTTAAGCTCAGTAAAACTGCAGAAACAACACACACAGATGTACACACAATCACTGCCATCAAATCTGTGGTTCTCTTTAGTTCTGTCAAAATGACATCCAGTCTTCTTTGAAGAAAAAGGATTTAGTTTTTATTTTGGTGGTGATGTTAAATAAGCTGTCCCATCACACTTCCTGGAAAACTTGTTGTGTTACAGGGTTGTCGTACTCAAGAAGGGACAACAAAAATAGAAAAATTCATGTTTTTATTTACAAGTATTTCTATGTTTGTACTTATATTTCCCTCAGCTTTGAAGATGGAGCTGGTATGTTCTGGCCTCTAATTAACATCTTGGGCACTGCACACGTTTCCATAGTGTTTCCAAGCTAAATATTGTTTTAAACTGACTTTTGAGGTCACCAGAATTTACCACCAGTGACTTGACAATATACTTGTGAGTCTGGAAAAAAATTATTTTGGAATTTAACAGTTACAGATATTCTAGTAAATACAACAAGAACTTCAGTGTATTTATAGTGTTTTAGATGCAGGATATTGTGGAAGTGTAGCTTAACTTCATTACAGTGTTAGTTTGACTTGTACCTGTAAAGTTCTTTAGGTACAATACTGAAGAAATTCTTTAAACGCGTTTAAAGATTGAGTTCAGCTTCTCCTCAGAATTAAACATTCCTTGCCAATTATTTATTTTTGTTGAACTTCAGCCTCTCACTTTCTGGGGCTGCAGTAAACTATGCAGGGATGAAGAAAAGTAAAAAGAGTTAGTTTTGCTAGAACTGTTATAGATATAACTTATTAGTCTGAGGTAGAGATGTACAGAAGGCTCTGGAAGCACTGGTGCAAACTTCAGGAGATTCCACAGTCATTGAAGTGCCAGATATTGTGCCAAATATTTGTCCAAGTGCAGCCTTCATAAGCTTTGCAATTGTAATATTTCAACATCAGAGGTCAGAGTGGAGAGCTGAAGTGGAATTCTAGCTTCCCCAGTTCTTGCTGGGGGAGCAGGAGTTCTCATTATTTTTCAGTTTTCAAACAGCAGTAGAGGACTGCAGTTCCAGTTCTCCCTGAGTGCCCTGCAGCTAAAAAGGCAGCTCCAGTGGTTGATCTTGGGGCTGAGTTGGTCCTGAGGGTTTCTTTTTTGGCTTCAGCTGGTGGTGATAACACTGAAATGAGTGCAGAGTTGCTGTGAGTGTTTGAGATCAGCAGATGCATCCTGAATTACTCCAGCTAATGGCACAGGGTGCTGGGAGCATTTTGTAGAGCTTCACAAGGGTTTAGTGGGAGCAGCCCTGATTTCAGCAGGAGATGTGTGGATATGGTGCCAGTGGGATGCTAAGGACAGAGAAATCAAACATGTGGAGATGCCATGCATGGAGACTCTTAAACCACTGTGAAGCTGTTAAGAAGCTATTTTGCAAGCTGAAAAGTACTTTTAGACCATGCAGTGTGGTCATGCTGCCACTACTTTTCTATTCCCATCTATTTCCATTTCTGTGCAGCTGCTTAATCTAATGAATACTCTGAGTTCCTTTTCAGAACTAATTTTAAAATAAACCCTCCTTTTTTTTGTTCTTGTATCAGTCCTCTACGTGCTGGTTTAATGTTTTTCTGTGACAGCAGTGTAATCTTTGACATTTCTTCATGAGCCATTGTCTTGGCAAGATCTGTTGTACTTCCTTTTGTCACTGAGAGCTGCCCTTTCCTCCCTGGCCCTGGGGGTGACCTTCCCTTTGGAGTCTTGCGCCACTCAGGGTGGCCTCTGTTCTCTGACCTCACTGCTTTCCACCTCATCCAAAAATACACTGTGGTCTCCTTTGGTTTTGCCTTGTGCCTGACTTATTCCTCCTTCCTAGAATGGTCCACTGCCTTCCTGCCTTCTGCCTCATCACTTTAAATTTGTACCAACTTTTCACGATGCTCATTGTTTCCTGTTCATCTCCTTTTCCACTGTTGTCTCAAGGAGTCGTTATGTAACCAAGGTTTCTTTAGTATTTCTGAATTGCCTGAAGGCCTCATGGATTTTTATAACTCTGATAATCTAAGCTATGTTTAAAATTGGCTGTTCTGCTATGTCATTAATAGATCTTTTTTTTAATGACTTTAAAAAAAAGACTTAGAAGTTAAAGCAGTTGTTTTAAGAGTAGTCTGATTTTTGTTTTTTTGTTTCTCTAGATTTAGCTGGGGCAATGCAAAAGTGAATTTAGTAATAATATTCAGAATTCTGTTAGTAATCCAGCAGATGCTGACTGAAGCACTTGCTTTGAGGAGGAGCAAGGGACTAATATCTGCCTGGGGAGGAAAACTTGGTCTTATGCAGAACTGGAGGCACCCGGAGTGAGGGGGATTTCTTGGAAAGTCAGTCTTTGTCTATTGCAGAAACTTCCTTTAAAAGAAGTCTGTTTCCCAGCTGTATAACATGGGCAAGGTGAGAACTGTGCTGTGCCCAAATAACCATTATTTTTTGAGGGAGCTGGATCCTTAGCATGCAGATGCAGAGTGTACTGGCACAAAGCTGCTTGCAGAACCCTAGTGCTTAATGACTGCTGTCTGTTGCAGGTGACACTCGAGGAAGGCCAGCAGCTGGCACGGCAACTGAAAGTAATGTACATGGAAGCCTCAGCAAAAATCAGAATGAATGTAGACCAAGCTTTTCATGAACTTGTCAGAGTTATAAGGTATGGTAATTGAGACCTGATAATTCATGTCCATGTATTAATGGATAGCTGCAGCAAAGGTGTTGAAATGCAGTGGGAAATTGCTGGGAGGATTCTGCCTGCTGTTACCTTCGAGCTTTAGCCAATCATCTCCATTATAAAACACTCGGGTGCATTAGAAAAAATTCTTACATTAATTTAATACATATTTGAATGATAATTTTGTTGTCTTAATCTTTGGGTTTTATTGGTCACCCAGTCAGTAAATATGATAAACTGGGACTGAGTTTATCTGAGACTGGCCTTCTGTAAAAAATTTGGTTTCTTAAAAAAACAACCCCAGAAGGTGAACTCAAAAACTGTCACTTACTTTTGCAGTAATTTGAATGTAAAAAGGAAGGGCATTCCCTATGAAAGTATAAAAAGAAAGTGTGGAATACAGTAGTTGTGTTTATTTACCTGAAAATTATTCTATGAATTTAATTTGAAATATCTGTTTCCAGGAAATTTCAGGAACAAGAGTGCCCTCCTTCACCAGAGCCAACACGGAAAGAAAAAGACAAGAAAGGCTGCCATTGTGTTATTTTCTGAGAATCCCAAGAACCAAGCTATCAACTGCCAGATCATATTTTTCCTTTCCATCATTTTACATCACTTCTGGTATTGGTCTAGCCTTATATGTGCATGTCCTAAAAGTGGTCACCAGAATAGCCTTAGTCCAAGAAGCTGGCAGAATAGTTCTTGAAGAAGACTCGGTCATCCTGGGGCAGACTTCAAACCAAAACACTAAGGCTGCTTCTCTAATACCACAGTTCCTTCCTTCTGTCCCTTCAGAGCTTGCACCTTGTGGAGTTTTATTCGCAAAGGAGATGAAACAAAACCGTGTAGGACGAGGTGTTGAAGTCATGCATAAGTTGTCTCTTGTGAATTAATTTATTTTTACTTCTGACATTTCATTAGCTATTACAGAGACCTATATTGGGGTATAGAGAATACTTTTTAAAAAAGGGGTGGATTGGCTTTTTTTTTTGTTTGTTTGTTTCTGCCCTCAGTTAAATTAGACTTGAGTATTCAGCTAGCCTTAAGAAACCTACACTGAATTTCATTGAGAGCAAAAATTTTCATCTCTCATTTATGCTGCAGTTTTATTTCGGTGGCCAAAACATTCTACTGTATTTATTTTTTGAATCCAGAACAGCTACAGGATGATTACTACTACTATTAGGATATGGCCAAATACCTGAGCTCATTCTGGATTGAGGCATTTCAGCTTATTAAGAAATTTCACATTATGTTTGAAAACAAATTGTGTCTTCCTTTGTATTTCTGGGTAAGGGATTAAGGAAAACTAAAATTGTAGCTGTTTTTGTTTCATGTGATATAAAAATGAATTTGATCTTTCCATTGTCAGAGATGATTAAATGTTTTTGCTATATACTTTTATACATTATTTTCTTATCAAACTAGTTAACAAGTATTTTTATATGTTTGTAAGCAAATATGCTTTCACAGCATAACTTGTGTATATGTAAAGATGAGTATTTAATTCTCACAGTTCACTTTTAACTGACAAAATGTGGGATTTGCCAAACTGTGGTAAATTTCTCCTTACTCTCCCGGTTATACCCAAGAATGGCCAATTATGTGCCTGCCCAGCACACCTATAGAGTAAAATCTAGTGTTGTGTTTTAATGAATTTCAGTATCCCTTACTAAAGACTGACCATTATGTGAATTATTAAACTGTAAGACTTTTAACTGATTGTTTAGTTAAACTGTGGATGGTTGTTTAATTTTGAGTTCTGTGGATTGTGTTTAAACAATTCAAGAGTATGGTCCCTGATATTGAAATACTGAGTGGTATTGCACAGTTGTCACCTTAACTGAATGTGTCCAACAGTTCTTTGAAACTTGATTATTAAGCAAACCCTTGTATAACTTCAGGTGCTAGAATTAAAGATGATCTAACCATTTTCGGGGGGTAAACACACTGCCTCTTTCTGAATCTCTTCCAAAAGCTGCATTTTTTGGGGGATAGGGGGGAAAAGGGAGTGATGGAACCGGGCTGGGGAAGAGCAACACATACCTGCAACAGCATTTGCCTCAAGCTTGGAAGGAAAGAAACTTTACTTTCAAGAAACATTTCAGCTTAAGCCATGCCAGATGACAAAAGCTGATGTTTGCTTTGGCTTGAAATGTGTAGTCAGTGGTCCAGTAAACAATCCTTGTGTTTTCAGGCTGTGCTCACTGTCAGGTGCTCTGCCATAAATCTGGAAGTGTCTCCTGAGAAAACAGGGCTGAAACAAGTTCCAGGTACCTTTACAGCAGCAAGGCATTAAACCTTGGATTCAAGCTCCTGCCAGGCACTGCAGAGGAGTTTAAGTTTTTTTTTAAAATGTAATTTAGATTAGCTTGTGTAATGCAGTTTTGAGAGAGTGGGGAGCTTCCCCTCCCTGCTGGATTTATTGGTTGATGAAAGGCTGCTTAGGAGGAGTGTGTGGAAGATTCAAACAAGGAGTTACAGTGGAAACACATTTGGGAGATGCATTGCATTTTTCAAGTCAAATGTAAGAAATTACAGCCTGTAGCAAACACCACGTGTTTTCTTAACTATGTAAAGCTCTCTGGAGGTAAATCACTGAATATGTGACTTTAGAATGAGTTAAGACAACAGATTACAGCATGTGTGCTGAGACTGAACTTGTTCAGTGAGCATATCTTTAGATTTTATAACTTTTTTTCTTTATTTTTTAATCTTTCACTCATGGTAGAATGGCTTTAAAAAGTGGAGTTAGAAAAAGAAGTTTTTTTAACATGCAGCTCCTCATAGCTGATAGAGAAGGTGGTAGAGCTCCACCTGGAGATATGGATAACTTTGAGGAGGTTGATGCTAAAGAACCTACACCTGCTAAGCCACGCTGTAAACATGGTGAACCTTACAAACAAAATAAACAACCCTGGCACCACCAGCAGCTGCTGTGCAAAGTTTATTAACTAAGACATGTGCATGTGCTTTTTAAGGCTTCTGTTGGAGAGAATGTGCAGACAAATCTGTGTGCTGTTATCATCTCTTTTCAAGACTGTGGCACTTTAAGGAGATGTTAAATGGAGGCATTTGGATCCTACTCTTCAGACATGAAGTAAATCTTTAGAAAGGCAGTAGGGATTTTTGGTCTGTAATGGTGATCTAGGTGGTTGTGAGTTCAAAACAGCTGAAGGTATTTCAGTGATTTGCTTTTCTAATTGTTGTAGCTGAAAGTAGTGGTGAAAAATGATGCTTCTGGCCCTGGTGTGCTGCTTGAAACAATAGAATAGGGGCCTTGTCAGTCTTTTTAAAAGTAATAGCCCTGATCCATACGCCTTGGATTGGTTGTGAATTTACAGCATTGCCACCTTGCTGTAGGATAGGGTTTAGCTGACAGTCCAAGAGAGATTCTTACTTTTCCTGGCAGAAGAAATGCTTTAACATTTGTCACTTTACTCCAGTTCAAGGCTGCATCCATAAATCTATTAAACTTGCAGTTCAGGAATCTAGAGAGTTTGAAATGTACCTAGCAATGATCTCCTGTTCTTCCTAGAGCCCAGGGTAGGGTCTGGATCTGTGTTTCAAAGCACAAAGTAGCAGCTCTTTCTGGCCTCTCACACTGCTGAACCTGCTGCTCTGCTGGATGAGGAGTGGGGTTGCTGTGCTCATGGGCAAAAGCCTTTCTATGCATAGGAGCATGAGATGAGCTGTTGTGAAAGGGTTAATAAAACAAAACACATTTGGAAGGTGTTAACTCCCACTAATGCCAAGGAAAACTCTGACTTTAATGCATGGCCTTGTGGTTAGTCATCATTGATAAAGTTCAAGTCTGAATTATAACAAAAATATTGGCTGAGGTTCTTCTGACATCATTTATGTGACACGATTTCACCCGTGGTGCTGTGTAGTCGCTGACTGGCCTTGCCACATCTTGTTACAAGACCTTGATGAACTTATTCCAAACAGGAGGCTTTTGAAGGCAGTCACCACAAGCCCAGCACTGCCAAAAATTATCTGCACTTATTCTTCAGAAGTTCATTGCTGGGAAAGGTCAGGCTGAACAGAATGCATTTGCACTTGATTTAGGTGCAGATTTTGACGTTGGTTACCCTCACATACCAGAACCATGATAAAAGAAACACTCAAACAGAATTTAAGAAAAGAACCGAGCTGGAAATAGGGGGTATGGGAGTGTTGCCTTCATTACTGCACTGACCACAGCAGGGCAGCAGCCTGCCAAAACACGAAGGCTTGAAATTGTCAAGATGGGCTCTTGCTCAGGGCATGCTGGATGGGAAATGCACTGTTTATCGCTTTGTAAGTGTGGCTTTTTCTGCCTTCTTACCTGGGTCTGTTGTAAAGTCAAGTTAAAATTGCAGGCTCTAAGCAAATTCTGGGTTTTGCATGGTGGCAAGTAGAAATCTTAATCCCAAAGTTGTGTACACACGTTGGAAGGCCAGAAAGCTTTGGAAAATTCTTGATACTTAAATATCCTTGTAGAGCTCTGACCATGGGAACACTTGGATGCAACAGGTCAGGTGCAGAAATGAGGATGGGGGTAGTTAGAGTAGCCTTTAGCTGGGAAGATAAAAAGCTTTAAATGAGAAACCACAGATGTGGAAAAGGCAAGGGATTAAACCACAAGGAAAACTTAATGTTTGGGGACAACATTGTGAATATGTGCTCGTCTTGCTTTCTGTTCTAGACTTTGCTGTTTCTTGCTTGCTATTCTGGAATTTAAGATTTGATTTATTAAGGGTTTGAGAGACTCTTACTTATTTATAGTGACCTTAGCACTCTTAAATTACTGCATTTAAAAAAAATGCATCTGACATTGTAGAGGGAGAAATTAGCAAGCAAAGTGCAAACACCAAAAATTACAAGCAGAGACAGTGATTAAAGCTCATCATTCCCTATCTCTTAGTGCAAAGCGTGGATTAGGGTGTGCTAGATGCAGTTTTCACATCATTTAAACTGAACAGAAGAGCAGTGGAGCACAATGACAGCTCTGAACGCCCTGGGATCTCCTTCAGCCCACCACGAGATGGCACCAGGGGCAGCCCTGCTGCAGCTGGAAGTGCTGCTCTCCCGGGATCCCACACACAGCCCAAGTGCCTGCTCCTACAGACAGGGTAGGAATGCAAAGCTGTTGATCTGTAGTTAAAAGGGACCGTGTGTCAGGGCTATTTCAGAGTAATTATTTTCCTTGCATTCTGTAAAATCCGGATGGTCAGTAGCTGGGGAAAAACAGTGGGTTTATAAATAGTGGTTCTGAAGAAATTGGTTTGAAAAGCAGGAAGGATGCTTCCAAGTCTAAAACATTAGATGTGTGTTAATTGTACAAACATTGTACAAATTCTTAATTTCTTAATAGTTTGCCAGCTTTTATAGTTGCCAGCTGTGTGGGGAATATCAGAGACAAGGCAAAAATGAGTGATATTTGTGTATCGTTAGTAACAATAATAACAATGAACATACGATTTGCAATCAGAAAGTTATGTATAAACACTTCATGTTCAGCTAAATAATGCATCCATGATTACTGAAACGAAATTTTGTTTGTAGGGTATCTGGGAAGAAATCTGTCACTGCCTGGCTCTAAGGTTTGGGCTCTTCCATTGCTGCCAGGAGCTGCTTTGTGATGATTTCTTTCCAGCAGTATTACTTGTAATGAATGTCCTTGAAGGGCTGTGGAAATAGAAAATACACACCTGTTTCTCACTTGTAGCACCAGAGCAACCCCTTAGAATTCCTTTTTTACATCTTGATATTGCTAGGACTGAACGTGACATATTCCAGACCATTCCCCTCTGTCTTTCAGGAGTTAGGTGCTGGACAAGGAAGATGGGGAGCTGTTGCTGGGTGATTTGGTGACAGTAGACTCAGTACCCAGATGCCTTTTGACTAACCTGATTTCCAAGGTCTATGTGAGGAGGTAGAATGAGGAGAGAAGAGGCAGGAGCAGTGGGTAACGATCAAGGCAGGGGTTATTTTGGAGGACTTGACCCACACAAATGCACAGGGACCTGATGGAGCCCATCCAAGATGGAGAGAGAACCTGCTGATGCCCTCTGGGACATCTTTCATGACCATCTTTAATGGAAATTCCATTGGGAACTAATGGAAATCCAGGGAAATTCCTGGTGGCTGGAGGAAAGCAAGTGTTGCCCCCGTCTTCAAGCAAGGCCTGGGAAACAATGTAGAGCACTGCAGGGAGTCATCCTTGCTTCTGTGCATAGGAAGTCATGCAATGAGTCCTCCTGGAACAATTTTTTGGGCAGATAAAAGAAGTGGTTTGGAATGGTCTGTATAAATGTATGGATTTACTGGAGTCAGCCCCACCTGCCCACCAGGATTGCCCTCTGTGATGAAGTGACTGAACCTGTGGATGAGGAGAGAGCAGTGTATGCCATTACCTCAGCTCAGCAAGCCTTTCAGCACTGTTCCCACCCTGTTTTGATACCAGGGTTCAGGGTGTTGTGGGCTGGGTAAAGCACTGACTGATGGACTGGGCTCAGAGGGAGTGGAGGCCCTCAGTGTGTGCCAGGCAGAGTCTGGTGACAAGGAAAAGGCTGCAGGCTCTCACCTGGCATCCTGAACATTTTTCCAGTGATCTGAAGAAGCCAACTCGTTGCACTCTTCACATGTTTGCAAGTGCCACCATGCTGAGGAGAGCCAGCTGGTGAACTTGGGCATGGGGCTGCTGGAGGAACACGTCAAGGGAACCCATGGAATTTTTTAAGGACAAAGGCAAAGATCTTTTTAAAATCAGAAGCTTTCTTTAAAGCAGCTTAGAACTCCAGCAGAGCTCTGTGGCTTACCTGGGGGTCAGGTTTGTGCTTGTGCATGCCAGAAGGTTGCACTGGACCATGGTGGCTGCCCAGAGCATGCCAGGCTTGCATTGCTGGCTCCAGCTCATCAGAGATCCAGAAAGAGGAGCAGTGGCTTGTGCAGCTGATGTGTTTTAGGGGGTTAATCAGATACCTCTGTTATATTTTAGAATGTGTGAAATGCTGCTTCCCATTTCAGAGGAGTTGATTGTTGAGAGGGATGCCAAGGAGACAAATGGTGAAGTCTCGCAGCTCAGGCTCAGATGTTTTAAGTGAACCATGAAATAGGTATTGTACCTTGTGTGCAGAAGGACAAGGGGCTTTGGTCTTTAATTATGAGCTGCTGCCTATGAATGAAGAATAAATACATGACAAGGCTTTTGCAGTTTGGTTTCCAACTGATCACCTGCCAGAAGATTCTGCTACTTTAATATCCATACATGGATCCTCTGAAATAATGCCCTGCACAAGAGCAGACCTCTACTGTGGTTTTATGGTCTAGTGAAGGACTTTGTAATTCAAAACTCCTCTCAGCCTGAGCAGCATCAAGTGACTTTTTTTCCATATCTGGAAATTACATTATTAATTTCAGAACAACATTAAAAGCCTGGCAAGCGTAACTGTTGTGTTCCAGGGTGAAATCTGTCACTGTTTTTCACAAACCTGAGATGTGAAAGGGTTGATGGCTGCAGGGAGATTTGTTGATGCTTTTTTGCCTGCTCTACTGAAAATGACAGTGTTTTTTGCCCTTTCAAATGTGGTCACCACCTAATTTTTGGCTTGTGTCCCTACACTGAGGTGACAAAATTCCCACTTTGCAGTAGAGGGCACAGCCTGATGCGTGTGGGGCATGTGTCTGGATTTCAAAACCACTTTTTGATATTTTCATGTTCTGTTTACCTAAAGTAATCCAAATTTCTCTTGACATTTAAACAATGATCATGTATTTTGTAAGCTTTAAAAATTAATTTTTAAAAGAGTAAATTATGAGATTTTTAATTTGTTTCGCTATTTCTGCCCCCCCCCCCCCCCCCCCCCCCTTCTTCCTGATTCTGATTTATAAAGCCCAAGGAGCCTTTTTTAATGCTCCTGGTAGTGAATTCTTTCTCTAGCAAAATGCCTTATGGAAGAAGGTATAATTCTTTACTGTGAGGGTGTTGAGGCACTGGAACAGGTTGCCCAGAGAAGCTGTGGATGCCTCTTCCCTGAAGTGTTCAAAGCCAGGCTGGCCTTGAGCAGCCTGGTCTAGTGGGAGGTGTCACTGCCTATGGCAGGGGGTTGGAATGAGATGCTCTTTGATTTCCCTTCCAACCTAGACCATCCCATGGTTTAACATCTCTGTGTTAGAAGCCAGTGTCAGTCCTTGTTCAGGACAGGGCTGCCTGGCTGGCTACTTAGCCACTGTCTGTGGTAGCTGCAGAAATCTGGGAATGTCAGTATGTGTTTGAGAAGACAACCAAACAAGGCATCAACAGTTTCCTTATGGATGCTGGAGCCAGCAGGAACCAAGGAGGAACAGGAATGAGAACAACACAGGTAGTGCAGGGCAGGGATTTAAAACACCTTTACTAACACCTTGTTCTGTACTGGGGCTGATGCCATTGCTCCTGTAGCATAAGTTGGAAAAAACCCCAACTATTGTCATTTTGTTGGACCTGAATTTCAGTTTGTGAAGCTCAGGACTTCTTTCATGGATAGGAGGATGCTAGTCCAGAGGGATGAATGCAATATAAAAATCCCCAGCAGATGGGGACTGGAATTTCCCAAAGAGTGGCACTGCCAGCTGGCTCCTGAGGGCCTTCAGGGCTGACACAAGCTGCTGCAGCCTTGAGGGAAGCACTGGGGGGCTGCTGGTGTCCCAGAGAAGGGGAATGTGGTGGGTTGGAGCATCCTAGTCCAGAGCTGCTTTGTGCCTTCTTTAACACAAGGGAAACTCCACATTGTCAGAGCAATTTTTATATTTCAGCTTTTTATTCTTCTTGATTAACAAAGCAATACCTGACAGAAGGCCACTATACTCCTCCATTGGCACAGTCTCGTGTTTTATGTCCCACCATTTCTGTACATGTGGGAAATCAGGATATATTTCAGAGAGGAGTAGAGGATGAAAAGAGCTAATGAATTAGTAAGAGATTGCCTTAGCAGTTCACAGTGTACAGATGGATGAAACCACCACACTGTCCTTGCAGCAATATGGTCCATGAGGGAGACTGAGCCTGCTACAAAAATACAGATCAGCACCCACGCTGCTGTGGACTTCCTCTGCTTTAGTAATTATAGTATTTTCTATAGAGCAAGTATAGCATACACATCATATATATATATATATATATATGTAGTAAATACAGTATTTTCTTGCTCTTAAAAAGAAGAAGTTGAGCTCCCATGAATACAGAGCCAGTTTCTTACACTTGTGAATACTGGGACTTTAAAACCACCATGGATGGCACGGTCAGGTTTCTAAACACTTGCAGGCAGAAGATTTCCAGAGGGTTGGGTCATCCTGTGGCTGTGTAGGAACGGGGGCATTGCAGTGTGGAGGCTGCAGGGCCAGTGTGGGTGTCTCCCAGGCTGTCTTGGTTGCTGCTAGGAAAGCTGTGCTGCTTCAGGTTCCTTTCTGCAAGACGTAAATTGTCATGCTGGCTTCTTTGCAAAATGCCTGGAGCCTGACGAATGAAGTTGTTTATTGTATCAGGAGCAGCATAAAATCATAATGGCTCTTGGAGGGAATTTTTAGAAGCTGCATTATGCTTTGAAAGGAAGATGAAATACAGCATTATGCCAGATGCTCTTAAGGATGTAAATACCCTCTTTTCAGGCAAAATCGTTAAGCCCAACTTTCATAAGCTTTACTTTGGCAGGGTAATGTGAGGGAAAGTGGAAAAGCAGACAGGCACGTTCCTCCTTCCTGAGTTCCCTGCATAAAGCATTATGTCATCCAAGGCACTGGCTTATGGAGTCCCAGCAGGGATGCTGGGTGTCCTGGAGTCACCACTGCCTGTCCCATTGCTGTGTGTTTCTCCTCAGTTTAACAAGCTGCTCCACAAGCCTTTTGTGCTGTTGTCTTCTTTTTTTAAATTTTAAAATTTTGTAGTGCCTTTTTCACAGGCATCTTATGCTTCTTGTAAGGCAGCAGAGCTCCTGTGGGGGGATGCAGGCTCTGCAGTGTTGTTCCTGTGTCCATGGGCCCAAATTTTCTCCTAAGCAAGGTCCAGGTGTTTGTTCTGCAGGGGAGTGCACTGTCCAGGTGTGAGAAGGTTTGTAACTGGTTTTCCTGGAGCAGTCTTAGAATCTGTCTAGTTACCCAATAAGAACTGGCATGTTTTGTTCAAGCCAGCCTGACTCCTCTGGAGCTGCCGTGCAGGCTGGGCTGCTCTAGCCTACTGGTGTCCCCAAATGCCACCCTGGCACTGCCCCCAGCTGGAGGCAGCGGGTGTCTCACATCATGGGACAGTGGCATTCTCAAAAATCCCCTTACAATGGTGCTTAGGAGACCAAACATCCCCTGTCCTCGCTCCCCCTATCTCCTCCTCACCTGCAGAACGCCGTTTGAAGCCGGGCAGCCTCTCGGGAGGACAAAGGAGGAACTTTTTTGTCGAAGCAGCGGGGCAGGGACATGAATGGGCGACCCTGTGGCAGGGCAGCAGAGCCGGGAGCATCCTCACCTCCAGGCAGCAGCCCGAGGGCTTGGAGAAATCCCTGCTTGCGTCAGCACTAATTAGCGCCGCTGAAGGACTGCTAATCTCATTGAGCCACTGTTTGGCGTGGTGGGGGCAGCGCCCGTCCTGTAGATACAATATATAGATGCCTAATCGCAGAGTGGGCATGCCCAAAAAGCACACTTAAAACCCAGAGTGTTTCTGGAATATCTAATCTGGAGTTTAGGTTGCGTTCTTGACTCTGCACTGTTAAACCTGTTAGGCTCCATGCGGTGACTCAGCAGGTACTTTGGCATTTGTCTGCAGGGAAATGCAGCAACAGCCTGTTTGCTGCAGCCCTGCTGCTGGTTTAATTTCTGTGGTATTTCAACAGCTCAAGCCAGCATTCCAGAGGACATTTATTTGGGTGATAAAGTCATTTGTTCAGTATTCTGAACAAACACCTGAAACAAGGAAGATGTTGTATCTTTTCAGTGCTCAGTTCCAGTCTTTCTCCCAGCTGGCACTGGGATGGGGATTCTGTGGGGCAGCTCCTCAATGCTTTAAAGAAGAACTGAAATGTTATTTCTGCTGCAGCATTGATATGCTGTAACCCAGAAGCCCAGTCCCTTGCTCCCCCTGAATTAAACATGCTTGCTTTGAGATGTCCCTGCATCTGCAGTGGTCAGAGGGAATCTCTGGAAGCAGGGAGCAGACATGACTCATTTTGGATGTGTGTGGATGCGGCCGTGCTCAAACACATGGTGACACATGCCCTGAGGCACCGGGAGCAGAGAGAATGACAAGAAAACCATTTCTCTCTGACTCAATTCCAGCATGGATCTGAATGACAAGGAAACCATTTCTCTCTGATTGAATTCCAGCATGGATCTCATTTGTGTCACTGCCCCTTGCACAGGCTCATGACTGCCCCAGCTTTGCCATCCAAACCTTTCTGGAAAGTTCAGCTTTGAAGTGCTATGGTCAGCAATGCAGGCTGTGGGGTCAGGGGCAGGAGCAGAGCTGGGACACTCACAGAGCAGTCACTGTCCAGCAGCAGGACCCGGAGCTGCTCACAATCCATCACAGGCAAAGGCTTCACTGTCAATCACGTTTGAGTCAGTTTCACCGTCAGTTTGTTTTGAGTTAGTGAAACAAGAAATTAACACACTCCTGAGCAGATGGGTTGGGAGATGGCATTCAGGGAGCTGTCACCCAGGTGCAGGAAGCAGGGAGACACCTGTGTCCCAGGAGGCTAAGGCTGCTGCCCAGAGTATTTTCTGAGGACTCTCAAGCTGTTGTTTACCTGCAGCAGAGCAGTGGTGACCACACTTGGCTCTACTCTGGAGCACCTCTTCTGCAAGGATGTGTGAAGGGGTCCCCTGAGGCAGGCACAGGCAAGTTCTCCAAGCACTACTCTGCCAAAATTTGGGGGAGGGTTGGTTTTGATGTGTTACCTGTGTAGAGAGGCTGTGCTTGCCCTGAGGTTTAGAAGGGTGAGCCCCAAATCTTTGCATCCCACCTGCCTCAGCATGCTGGGCCAAGACAGCTCTGGCTGTATGGCTGTGTTTGCACTGTCAGGATGAACCACTGTGGCTGACATTCTCCTGCTCAGTGCTTTGGTCCAGGATGAGTGAGAAGGAGCCTGAGGTGCCAGTGAGTTACACTTTGAATGAGACATGTGCAGAGAAGAGCAGCCAGCCTGTGCTCCTTGCTTTTGTTGATGTGCCTTGAGGGGTTTGTTTCTGACAGAGGCTTCTCTGGGCTGCAGGGGCTCATCAGGATGATTTTCAGCTGCTCCCATGTGGAAAATGTTGGCCTGAGTAATGCCACAGACAAGCAAATGGTTTCATTCTGCCCATTTCCAAATGTCTCACTTTGAGCAGAGCAGGTAGGTGGAGGAATGGGCTGTGAGTAACTCTGCTTTCCAGATGGTCCAATTCATCCAGGTCACTCCATGTGGATTATGAAAGAGATAAATGGGAATGCACTGTCTATACATCATATCAACAACAGGGTATATGCAGTTACAAGGAGCAGGACTCAGGTCTGGGCACTTTAATTGCCATTCCAAGAAACCCTGTTTGATGTTTTCCCTGTTTGAAAGAAGTATGGCCAAATACCACCCATATTCAGGAAGGGTCTGATTTGGGTTAAAAATGGTACATGGAAAAAACTCTTGGGGTTGTTCTGCCTGTCCTGATGCAAAGGGATTGAGGGGTTGGTCTATTCACCCTTTGAAAATAAAGACTGGGAATTTAAAGAGTGATGGCAGATATTAATTTATTTGAACTAAAGGAACTGAATGGTGCAAGATCAATTGGCTGACTGATGTCCATGAATGCCTTTGAGCTAGGAATGGGAAGTCTCTGTCAGTGGGGTGCAACTCCAGGACTTTCAGCTGCTTTCTGGAGCTCTAGGAGCTCTTCACTAACAGCCTCTGAACCTTCAGCATGAAACTCTCATCAGATACAGTGGTTTGTGAGATGAGTGACTGGGTCTGATTCACCCAAGTCCCTTCCAGTCCTTATTTATATATCCTTGGGATTCTTACACATTTCTTATGAGACTTACACATAGGAGCAGGGCTGGGCACCTGGCTGGCCAAGCAGCGATAGAAGGAGCCAGAAGGTATTAGCACAGGCCAAAGAGCTGGAACTATCTAGGAATGGTTTGAGAGCAGTCCCCCAGCTCTCTGTGTGTCTGTAGCTATCCTGCATTGCCCTGGGGCTGACTGTGCTGACACCTGGCACTGCTTCTGGAAGCTTCTCCCTTGGCCTAGGGGTGGTCAGGCCTTGTGGGCAGCCCCATGTGCTGTGGTGTTGCAGGAGATGGGGTCACGATCCTGCTGTCTCTGACACTGCACACGCAGCCAAGCCTCAATCATGGGACTTTGGGAAGCAGACCTGGTTCCCAACACTGGGCAGGTGTGGGCACCTGGGAGCACCACAGGCCCTGTGCTGCCTTCAGCTGGCAGAGGTGACAAAGAGAGTGCTCGGCACAGGCCCTGGCACTGGACAGCGCCATCCCCACCAGGGATGTGTGTGCAGGAGCTGTGAGGGATGGTTCGGCTTTCGCTCCCAGCTCAGGAAGAGCCACCTCGAGGCTGGAGGGCTGTCACATCCCTGCCCTGGGTGAACTGGGACCATGCACTGTGCCAAGCCAGTGACTGGAACTGGGAGTGCAAGGCGTTTTCCTGCACTCCGGGTGCCCCCTGCCCACCCCCTGCCATCCGCAGCGGGCGGTGAGCGGCGAGGCCGCGGCCCTGAGGGGACGGGCGGCCCTGAGGACGGGCGCTCCCGGCCCCATGGCGGGCAGCCATGGCAGCCGTGCGCCGCCTGGCACAGCACGCCGGCCAGACCCGGGCCCGGCGCTGGGTGGGAGGCGGCTGATGTCAGCGCAATGGGCCCGTATCTGTGGCAACCGCGATAAATAAATAAATAAGGCTCGTGTGCCGGAGCAGGAGGCGCACAAGCCGCGGCGCTCCTCAGCACAGCCCCGCCGAACATCCCTTAAGCGGCTTTAGCGGCCGCGCTCCCGCTTGTTACCTGCGCGTCTCCGAGCCCGCCGCTGTCTCCGAGCGTCCGACCCCGCCGCGGGGACCCCGGGAGCCTCCCCTCCTCTTCATCCCTCCCTCCCTCCTCCTCCTCCTCCCTCCCCGGCACCGGCAGTGGTTCGCTCCGAGCAGCAGAGCTCGATGCGAAGCCGCTGCGGGGCGGTGAATCCCGGCGGCGCCGCGCAGGGCCGGAGGCGGCTGCCCCCGGCGGCGGGGCGGGTCCGGCCGCAGGCAGGTGTGTGAGCGCCCGGCCCTGCCCTGCCCTGCCCGCAGAGCCCGGCCATGCCGGCAGCGCTGTAGCCCAGCGGAGATGGACGGTGTCAGCAGCAACAGGAACATGTCTTACAGTAGATGGAGTTACAACAGGTATCGTCTGTCTTGTTCTGGTTTGCTGTTTTCTTGTTTTTATTATTATTTCTTTTCTTTTCCCCTTCCTGATATTGTAAAACCATCACGCTGTTTATACAAACCGAGATGGGGAGCCTTCTTCAGGGAAGCAAAACCCTTTAGTGATGCTGCTTTTCCAGTCTTGGGACACCGTGTGTTCCCAGTAACTCCGGCAGCGGTGTTTGATGATATTTAGCGGGTGTTTTTCTGGGAACCTGGGCGGGAGTTTCACCTGGGGTGGGTGGCCAGGCTGGGGGTGCTCCCAGCCCTGAATGCGAATGTTCCCCTCTGAGCAGGGTCTGAGATGCACTGATCACCTCAGCAGTCACCCAGACTTCCGAAAGGTGGTCTGTAGGAACTGCTGCTCAAAGATTTTAACAAATATAAACTAAAGCTTGGGAAATGGAGATGTCAGGGAGCCAGGATTTGGCTAAGGAGTGATGTTTTGGAGTAAGCACTGTGTGCAGCCCGGGTACCACAGAGCTGAGCGAGCTGAATTTGGGAATATTTCAAATTCCAATTTGAAATATTCCCACTGTGTTTCAAACCAGCATGCATGCTTTTCCTCTTCCTGGAAACAGAAATTTATTGCAGCATTAGTTTTGTTTTATGTGAATCACGGCTGTGACTGACAGGTTCTTCAAGCCTGGATCAAGAAAAAAGAAAAAGGTACAAACTTCATACTCTTTTCGTGGTGTTTGTTTGTGGGGTTTTTTTGTTGTTGTTTTTTCTGTTTAAATGTTACACCTGAAATGCTACGCATAAGCAGTGTTAGCATCTCACTGAATCACCACCACAAGCCACCACGATATTCTGGAGAAATAGCCCTTGGAAGTGGTTTTCAGGGGTTAACCAGGTATTCAGCATTGCCCACGCTCCCTGGATGCGTGGGTATGTATGTTTTATATGTGCATCCAGAGAGTTTCACTCATTTTTGGTGCATTCCCACTGCCTCAGCAGTAAAAATACAGATATTGTGGTGCCAATGGAACAATATTTTCTTTAAAAAGGAGGTGTATGTGTTTATGTGTATGTAAAACTGAGTTATACAACAAGCTGTGGTTTTATGTGTGCATTGTCCCATGGCAGAGGATTCTTTCCATATGATGGCACATCCTTAAAGAGCAGCAGTGAGACCTGAAGAGCTCAGTCTGTCCCATGCAGCCCAAGTTTACAGCAGCCTCAATATTCTTACCCTACAGTAAACAACCCAAACATTTCACAGAAACTCCTCTTGGAGGTTTTCTCCTGGTGCTATCACATTGTGATCTAACCTTATCTATTACTTGCAATCTGTCTCTCCAGTTTTCAGTCTTCCTGACCCTGACCAGAGAAGTCACTGATGAGCGTTTATCAGCCTTCACCTGGGAACGTTCTGCACTTGTGTGTTCATCCTGCTTGGCTCTCCTACATAATCTTGGGGCATAAATACAATATTTCAGTGCCCAGGCTGGTTTTTTGGTGGCCAGTTCTCAGATTTGGGGGGTTTTTCCTAATAAATCTAACTATGTACTGTACAGATATATACACACACATATTTCAATGCTGTGAGGATGAGGAGTCCTTTGAGGAATCACAGCTTTTACTCAGTCGTCTTCTGAAAACCAGTGCAGAATTGTACTCTCAGGCTGAGCCTGCCCTTCCATACCCATCTTGTACCCAGGTTCCTGGCAGGAGGAGGAGCTAACTCTCTTTTATCCCAAACCCTGGTGACTGATGTTTGCTTTCGGATCATGCCCTAGCTTTGGTCTCGCTCACCAGTGGCCACAGGAGTCCCAGTGGCTCTCAGGGTGGCAGCTCTGTGGCAGAGACGTGGGACAGCCCTGTGAACAGCCAAGCAACTTTGTGAAGGCCAATGTCTTTTTCTTGGGGAAAAAGAACACCCAGGTACTCCTCTTGTGTTGGCATCCATGAATCAGCATTGTAGGAATAGAGGGACAGGGCCAAAGGAGCAGGTGCTGCCTCCCATAAACACAATTGCAGCCATGATTAAAAAAGAAGCCAGGTATCATCTATTAAATTAAACTGATTAAACAAAGGGTTTGGCCTTTGGACTCCATAAGATGCATGCAGGGATTTTTCCCCATGGAAATGAGAGCAGTTGATGTGTCCCTTGTGTGTGCAGCTGGCAGGTATTTTTCTAACGGGGTTTATTTGACATTTGTTGTGTATCTCAGCATTTGGCCCTGTGATTGTGGTATTCCCTTAGGCTTGCTTGCATATCCACAGGTTGTTCCTGCAGATAATTTGTGCAACCCAGAGCAAATCCAATCCCTTGGAAACCCGGGGTGAGGGAGGCCTGTTGAGCACAGCTCCCCTCAGCTGCTCTCCTAACCAAGGGGAAGCTTCCCCCATTCCCCACTTCAGCCTATACCAGTGTGTGTGTGTGAGAAAGAAGCAGGTACAATTGGAAAAGGCTCTTAATGATCACATTGGCATCTCCACAGCTGGCTCCAAAAAGCTGGCCTTGTCTTCTGCACATCTTTGCCTTCCTCCCATTTTAGTGCTGTTGTAATTCCCTGGTCATTGTGAGCACTACCAGCTGAAAGCACAGGACAGGCAGCAATTTAAACAAATCTGGGGATATTTTGATGATCCTAGAAACACTCAGGAGCTCTGGGTTCAGATGGCTAACTTCTAGAGTAAAAAAACCTTCTCTTTCATCTTCTGCTGTTTATTGGACAGTTTATATTCAGTTTCTGTTTGGCTTCTTCTCCTCTTGAGCATCACGCTACCTGCTCATTGTGCCTGTGGCCCCTGGGTGTGCAGAAATGCTCATCTTCCAGGACACAGTGAAACTTGTTCTCCTCCAAGCTTCCAGTGTTCAGTGCTGGTGCAGGTTTTGGTAGCTGGGCTGGTGCCCATCAGCACTCTTGCTGCCTCCCCCCAGCTTTCTTTGGGAACCCTACAGGTTCTTGCTCTTGGAGATGCTTGAAACCTCCTTGTGTTGGTGCTATCTACAAGTGGAGGTTTTACCCAGTGCTTCTCATCATTTCCAGGTGGAAATGAAAGCTCAGAGAGAACAGACATTAATAAAATGGGGAACAGTCTTTGGCTGGTATGAGGATCCATTCTCATGAGCAGGAACACCTGAGTCCTTCCTAGCACTCACAGCAGCTGGTGACCAGATTGTCAAATGCTGAAACCTCAATAGCACAACCCAAATTTGACCACTGGAGGTCAAAATGGTGCTCATGAAGGCTTGAGGGAGCTCTGATACCATTCATGTAGTTGAATTCAATTGAAGGCACAGTTTTGTGCAGTGTGCAGAATTCAGTCAATCCATGGACACAGAAGATCTGTTTGAAATCAAATATATGGGCAAGTACTGCAGAATGGAAGTTTGCAGTCCACATTTGGAAAAACTGCAAGGACTCAGTGGTTCTCCATGATCTTGCAAGGTTTTTTCATGAATCACTGGACTGTGCTTAGCTCTCATGGCTAGTCCAGAAGGATTTCTTCAGGAGCAGCAGAAGTTTTGCAGAAGGAATGGGTAACCTTCACACCATACCTATGCATAAACAAAGACTTTTTTTACAACAAAACCAACTAATCAACAAGCCACAGGAAAATACCAAATGTGAAGTCATCCCTCCTTTCTCTCATCTCTTCCTGACACCAACACATCCATAGTTTTTCCACCTTTTTCTCTTTCTGTTTTGTCTCCAGACTTACTTTCTATTTCTTCCTTGGAGGACTTCAGTGCAGTCATCCTGACCTCAGTAATTACCACACTATGAGTGATGGAGGTTTTATCTACCAGCATTTGGAAGTATATTTTGGGAAACTTGCTCTCAGGATGTTTCAACTGTTGGAGACAGCTTGAAACTTTTTTCCATTGATCTGTATTTTTGTTCTATTCTGGATATCAGTGTTGTTTTTTACTTCCTTTTGAAGCTGCTATTTCTGGTTTTGCGTTTTTTTAGCCTATGTTAAAAAGCTGTGACAGTGCATCTGGGTCATGGAGTTGGAGGGTTTCTATCTTAGATCTTTGTTTTTGAAGGTTTTTAGACTCCTCTGTCTTGATTTTTCTGGGACGTGCTTTCATCAATGAGTAAATAGGGCTGTCCTCCAAACTTCATCCAAAGAAGTTCTTAGAGAAACTTAACTTTCTTTTTCCTTCTCTCCTTTGAAGCAGCATCTGTGAAATCCTGAAGCATGTACAGGTTTGCTGCAGTGAGTGCACTTTAACCCCAAAGAGCAGCTCCTCTCTATTTGCAGCCAAGCCACCCTTCTCTCCTCTGCCTTCTTGTGTCTTCAGGTGTTTCCTCCTGGGTGAGGTTCCTTTAAAGCTGTAATCACTGGACAAACAATCTGGGAGGGCAGACAAGAAGAGAAAGTTGTTCTGCAGGTCAAAAGGAGAGGTAGAATCAGCCAGCCCTCAAGTGGAGCCAGAATAAAACATTCCTGTAACAGATACAGAAATGCTTACAATGTATCAGTGTTGTGCATTTAGTTTTCTGGAATTAGGTTCTTTGCTTTTCTTTCATAATAAAGCATCTTAATTTCAATGACATAGGAGAAGCTAGAGTTTGGGAGTGATGTTTCTTGCCTTAAACCAAGGCACTAGGAATGATCTGAGGTGAGTTCATGTGCATCCTCTTATGCTTAAGGGTGAATGTTTTGTGTTGGTTGGCAGCACATCCTTGGAGTGTGTGAATCCTCCAGAGACTTGTGACAGCCTTGCAGAGAGGTGTGAGAGAGGAAACTTCAGCTCCTGCTTCCCTGAAGAAGAAATTGTAAAGCTTCTTAAACAAAAGTAGCCTGAGAATATAATTTAAACCTACTTGGCTCATGTATAGCATGACAATCCTAACAAATATAAGAATTTCTTCACTGAAAGAGTTGCAAGCACTGGAACAGGCTGGCCAGGGAGCTGGCTGAGTCTCTGTCCCTGGAGATATTTAAAAGCCAGGTTGATGTGACACCTGGGGACATGGTTTAGTGGTGGACTTGGCAGTGCTGGTTTAATGGTTGGCTTTGATCTCCATGGTCATTTCCAACAAAAGTGATTCTGTGGTTAGTGCTTGGAACAGTAAAGATCACAGCCAGCAGCTCTTAGTGAGAGTGAAGGGTAAAATTTTAAAGGAAAGTCAGTGCTACATCTGGTTTTTGGTTTATCTGTAGTAATGTTATATATCCAGGTAACATAAGCTAGGAATTTTCAGTAAGAAGGAGAAAATCACTTGAGTCTTAGCTTGCAATAAAAATTGACACAGAATATACACATCTTTTGTCAGTACAGTTATAGACCTCTGTTAAAGTTCCAAGGTCCCTGCAACGCTTTGTGCTTAAATCCTGCCTTCAGGTGTCTCTTGAACGATAAAGATAACTCAAGCATTTCTTCAGGATAGAAGGAGGGATAGGAAACCAACAAAACTGTCTGTGAAGAGTGATGTACCACAAGAAATGGCATGTGATGTACCACAAGAAATGCTGCTCTGGGTCTGTTATTAACACTTTTCTCCTTCCTTGCTCTTTGGTCTCATCGCACGCTCCCTGTGAATGCCTTTTGTTACCATGTCTAAAAGACACATCAAGTGCCTCATCCCTGGTGCTGGAGCATGGAATTGTCACTCTCTGCTGTGCCTGCATCCATGCACAGTGCAGGGGAGATAGAGCACTGCAGCTCTGAGCTATCAGACACTCTTTGTGCTCTCACTGCAGCTCTCAGCCTTAGATTATATCCGAGAGAAAAATCAACCACGTCGCTCGTGATCTGCATTATCATAGAAAGAAAACCGTTTCTCTCTCCAGTATGTAATTTGTGTGAATGCCACTACTAATGGAAGTCTGAGGAATAATGTTCATGGCTGAGCACCAACAGAGATGGTTTTGCCCTTCAGAAATGAGTCAGGACAGAAGGGCCATCCCAGCTGTTGACACAGTGGGATGTCCACTGAGATGACCAGGCTGAGTTCAGCCAGCAGCCGCCTGTGTTTGTAGAAGAGGGATGTTAGCCAGTGCTTGGATGTATCTGAAATGCTTGAATGCTGAGGTCAAGAGCAGGGGAAGATTCCAGGAGCTTGTATGAAAACAAAGATGCTCCCAGAGGAGTACAGGTCTTTGAAGAGCTAATTGTCAACAAATCAGCTCAAAATGAATTTCGAAAGTAATTTTTAATTTGTAATTTGTCTCTAGAAGTATACTACATAGGTGATTAGGCAGGTAAGTCACCTTGCTTGAAAAAAAACAGTATTATTTCTTTATTTTTATGAGCTTGCTGTGTTTTGTGTTTGATTCCTTTTATCCTACTGGTGCTGTGGTGTGTTAGGGTCCTATTACTGTGACAAACTGCCACGCTGTGTCAAACATCCAATTACTTACTTACCTGTCTGGTAAGTGTGCCAGCTCAAATTCCTGCACCAATTTGTGGGTCCTTAGGGAGACAAGATCATGCCTAGGTGTAATTCCAGAGGCAGTGCTCTTCTGTTTTGGAAACAGTCCAGTTTGCTTTGAAGTTTCACTGTTTCACCCACCCCCAGCACCCTCCTCCTCCACGCTGTGCATTTCTGCTGCCTGGGAACACAAAGGGCTGTTGGGAGGGTGGAACAGTTCCTCATGGCTCCTCCAGGCACAGATATCATTGATACTAACGTTGAACTATTCATCTGTTGTTGAGGAATTGTGTGCAAGCTCACCTAGATTCACTCTTGTCTTTGCAGAGTTTGATGGCAATCCTTTAAAACATATTTCTCAAAGTGAAACTTTTCCAACTTGAAAATCCTGCTTGAAAATCCTGTTCAAACATCTCCTGCTGAGACTTCTGGAGTATCAAAGCCAATTCCTTACCGTGGCTTTTCTAGATGTGCTCTCCCAGGTTGTTTTGCAGAGCTGTAACCTAAAATCCTGCTGGAAGCCAAGGAATTTGCTGGTTGGTGAAAGATGCTCCCAGAGAGCTTTCTGAGGAAGGCTGTGTAAGGGAGAGGTCTGGAGGGATTTGGCAGGAGCTGTCAGTCAGAGAGTCAGTCCAGGAGAGGCTGGCTCCACACAGACTGTTTTGCCTGGTTGCAGGATGCTGTGGTTTCTAAGAATTTAACTCCATTCTTTGAATTTTGTTCTTTTTTAACACAGTGCTGTTGAAGTACAGCTAAATGGGCTTTCCCAAACTGGTTTCTGCTTAGTTTATCCCTCCATCATATTTATTTTCGTCTTAGGTAGGAATAAATAAAAGTGCTCTGCTTTTTAGTATAATTTGGCTGGTCTTAGGAAGAATAATGAAACTTGGGCTTTGTAACGAGATCTGGTAGAATGGAGTTAACATCTGGATTGTGAAACAGTGCACTCAGACTAGAAAAGATTTTTTTGGTAGGAAGGTGTAGATGAATCAGAAGCAAGAAATGAAGAGAGGGGCCAGTAGGGAAACTGGGAGCTGTTCATTATTAAACATTGTAGAGCAGGTGAGCTGATTTTTATGTACATGTGAGGCAGTGCTGTAACCAAGAATGATATATGTGGTCAGTGCATTTGGTTGGGTTTATTTAGGTGGGTCTAAGTGAATCTCAGAGGAGCTCAATTGCACGGAGCAGATTTCTGGAGGGGGGAAAAAGCAGCTTTCTAAATAATGAATAGTTTATAGCCTTGTCTTACTAGCAACAAGTGAGCAAAGGGTGAATACTGAGAGGGAGCTGGGAATCAGTGGGATTGGAGCAGGACTCCAGTGTGTTGGGTAAACAGAAGATTTGAAGGTATTGACAGTAACTTTCTTTCCATGGCATTCTGTGCTTCAGCATGTCTAAAATCAGACACTGATGGCTAAATGTCCTCTTCTCTTGGAAGCTTGCTGTGGTTCTCCCCAGCTGTGTTCTTCAGTGTGCACAGATACCCTGCCACATCTTCCCAGTAACTGCATTACCCACATCACCACCACCTCAAATTTCACTCTCTTTTCACCTTCACAATATGCTATATACACCTTTGTTTCTCTCTGGCATGCTTCATTTTTCTTCTCGCCTTCCTAGAAATCCCTTGCATGTATTTACTTAGCAAGGATTTTGAGATTCAGTGTGGGTCACTCATGCAAGGAGCAGAGGAGCCAGCCTGGGCTGTGAACCCTGTCTGAGGCCAAAGCCCACTAAGTCCCTCCTTACAACCCTTCTGTTCTTCTGCTAATCACACTAAGAGGATTACCTCCAGGGGTATGGGATGCTGGATACTACAGCCAAAGATGTTCATATCAGACTCTGGGCTATTTTCATTCATCCTTTTGCAAATGTAAAATGATTCCTGAAGCAATGGGTGTACTGAGATCCAAGGAAATTGTGCTTGGAATGCAGGTGTATGAATAGCAGGGAAAGGAGCTTTGAACTAAAAAATAAGAACTAGTTTAAAATCAGAGCTGAGAATTAATGTTCCAGACTTGTTGAAAACCAGAGATTTTGATTCCACTCTCCACTTGTATTTGGTAATTGTATTACACAGATGTTGCTCTCTCTTAAGAAAATTAATGAGCAACCACAGAATAATATACTGGGGTTTTTTTGATGTCTGAATTATAGCTCAGGTGAAGGTGCACTCCTCCCATCAGCTCTGGCTGCAGGTGAGCTGCTCTTTGCAAGAGAGCTGAGGCTAAGCCACAGCTATTTATGTTCGTAATTTTCGGAGCTCCTGGGGCTGAGCTTCAGACTGGCTACAGGGATTATTAAATATATCATCTCAAATATGGCATCATTAAGTGCAAATATACTGCTTTTTGCCTGTGAGACTGGGAAAGGGAGGTGGTGATATTTTCCTGATATTTACTGTCTCCCCTGGGCATGAGGTCTTGGCTGCCAATAAGGCAAAAGGCCCTGCTGCCTGCAGCCCCAGTCTTTGCTCCTGGGGAAGTGAAGCCAGGATTTGTCCACCAGGCATCCTCCTGGCCAGGCTGGGACTGCAGGCATCTCAAATGTGCCTGGGAGGGAAACTGAAGCTCAGATTTGGTGATCTAACTCTGTTTTGTTCACTGTCATGTCTTTATGATACATTATATGCATTTGATTCATTCACTGGGCAATCAGCATGGACTAATAGCTTGTTTTAAAATGTAGTTCAAGTGAAATACCTGCAGAAGCAGAAGTATTTGTTTTGCTTATCCCTTGCAGTGAGGTTTTCCTGTTGTCTTGGATGAGCTGTAGGCTTGTTAGCATAAAGCAAAGAGATGCTGAGTTAAGAGTCCAAAGAAACCTTGCTCTAAGGGTGGGAGACAAGGATGTGTTCCCATCTCAGTACACAAAAATGCACTTGTTTAGGTGCAGGTTTCATTGTTAATTAACAAGGGTGAGTGCTCTGCAGTGCTTCTCTGCCATCCCATGTGGAGCATTCCCAGCCAGCCTGGGGAAGCTGTGCTGTGGGAGCAGCCCTGGATTGTGGGAGCAGGGTGAGGCTGAGTGCAGTTCCTACTATGCTAAACTCTCTTGATAGAGGAAAATATGCATATATCTTTGACTCAAATTGATTTTTTTGGCGTTGATGATTATCTTCCTGCTAAAAATCTCTTTTTGCTTTCACCTTGCCCCTACTGACCTGTGGGATCATCTCCATGCTATGAAGTATGTGAAATCCCTTTCCTGTGGTTCTTATGAAAAGAGCAACATTGCAAAGAATATTGATTTGCATCTTATCCTTTACCTTCCTGCTGGTTATTTGGTCCAGACTTTGTCTCAAAGAGAAGCTGCTGATATTTTTATGCATATATTCTTCTGATGTACTGTGCAGCATAAAAGTGCTTGTGCCTCCAGTAGCAGTGTGATGCTCCAGCAGTGGTGTGAGGCTCTGAGTGTATTTGAAATTCTGGCTTCTTTACCAACAACTCCTTTTTTTCTTACAGTTGCAATGCCCAAGTTTATCTTTTTGATGGCATCTCAGTCATAGTGCAGCTGTACAAAAATTCTGAATTCTATGTACAGTAAATGAAGTATGAATGTTTCAACGTCAATGCTGGAAATATAGAATCTTTTTTTTTTTAATTAAATTTCTCTTCACCACTCTTGTGTAGGTAGTTGGCAAGTCAGGGTAGATGACTTGGATAAGAATAGGTACGGAGAGAGGGAGTAATAAAACAGATTATTTAGCAGAGAACAATACTAGAGCCCTTTAATGAGCCTCTTCTGAAATATCTCAGATTGAGTCTTTAAATATGGTGCAGAAATTATGCAAAAAGTTTTCTAATGATCCCTGAATTGTGTCCACAAGTACTGTCAGCTTTTTTCATGCAAAAGTTACCAGAGGTCTATAAGTTATAACTTGTGTACCATTATAACTTAGGCACTGTCAAGTTTTTCTGTGCATAAAGTACAGCAGATTTATAAGTTATAACTTTTATTTTCTTTGAGGGGAGACAAATGAAAACCCCGTCCTTGTGCAATGAACTATTCAAATATGTGCTCAGATCCTGATGCCTGTGATATGGGGACAGTCATCTTAAGTGTTTGTTAGTCTGACTTAAAATTCACCTTTGCCTGGATGCTGTGCATGAGGCTTTGCTAAATGAAAGAAAAAGCACAGGTACCAGGGAAAGGTCTCACTGCAGAGGTGCTGATTGTTTAAATTTGAGTTCAGCTTTGCTCTGGTTACAGCCTTGTGGGCTGACATTTAACTACAGCCTCGTGCTCTCTGCCCTGGCCCCAGATGGGCTTATGAGTACTCCAGTCTATGGATGTAAGAAAGAAAAATAATCTGTAATGGAAGACACAGAACATGGCTGAGGAAACAAGAAGGGTTACCCATCATGTCCTAGGGAATTGGATTGCTGGCATCAACCAGCCACCCTCCACCTTTTGCTCAGCCATGTGTAGGAAGGATGTTCCTTATTGGATGTGGAAGGGGGAAAGTCTCTAGAATTAGATGTGAACTTCACTCCATGACACTCCCTGAGAGCTGCCAGGGTTCTCCTTGCTCTGCCATCTTGTTTGTTCTGTGACTGGGCACTTCACCTTTCTTTGCTGCTTTTCAAATACCCTCTGGACATTCTAGGAGACTTTTAGAGCCACTAGATGAGGTTTTTATTAACCAAATCCATATTCTCATCCCTTGGTCTGGAAAGGTGTTGGTGCAGGAAATGCAGGAAGTTTAGAAAGATGTTTTGCTTACTTTCAGCTCTTTCAACTCCTCTCCTTTATATTATTTTTTTTTTCTGCTACTTTACTGTCTTGTCTCTTCTTCCCAGTTTTACTGCAATTACATCCCTGGTGATTGCCCATAATAAAAAACACAAATGGGTATTTTTTGATTCACTTGAGCAGTGGACAAGGCTAGAGAAAATGAGGGAGGATCTTCACAGCTTTTCACTTCCCTTAGCTGTTTCCTGAAGGATGCAACTGCCTGCTGTATTAAATCTGTGCTGTCTCGATAGTGCATTATCTGAGCATTGGCCAGAGAAATAGGAGCTGCTATTTTGAGGTATTTAATCACATTCTGAAATGTTATTACTGTGTGCTGGTTGTGCAGTGAGAGCACAGCTTTGCAGAGCTGAGCCTTGCATGTGCAGTGGCAGGTGAGCAGCCAGGCACCCCTGCAGCACAGGAGAGCCCAGCTGAGCAGATGGAGAGGAGCCCTGCTGAGAAGGACTTGGGGATAACAATGGGTGAGAGGCTGGACATGACCCTGCAATGTGTAAATGTTCACTTGCACCCCAGAAATTCCCCAGATCCTGGGCTGCATCCAGAGCCCCGTGGGCACCAGAGTGAGGGAGGGGGTTCTGTCCCTCTGCCCTGCTCTGGTGAGACCCCACCTGCAGAGTTGCCTCCAGCTCAGATCCCAGCATAGGAAGGACATGGAGCTGTTTGGGTAAGTCCAGAGGAGGCCACCAAGATGACCAGAGGCATGGAACACCTCTTCTGTCAGAAAAGGCTGAGAAAATTTGGCTTGTTCAGTCTAGAAAAGAGAAGGCTTTGAGTGATCTCACTGTAGCCCTCCAGTGCCCGAAGGGAGTCTGTAACAGAGATGGAGAGGGACTTCTCACAAAGCCATGTAGTGACAGCACACTGGGGATGGCTTAAAAATGAGAGAGTTCTTTTATATTGGATATTTGCAGGAACATTTTTACTGTGAGGGTGCTGAGGCACTGGCAGAGGTTGCCCAAAGGAGTTGTGGATGCCCCATCCCTGAAAGTGCTCAAAGTCAGGTTGGATGGGACTCTGAGCAACCTGATCTAGAGGAAAATGTTCCTGGCTGTTGGCAGGAGGGTCAGAACGAGATGATCTTTAAGGTCCCTTCCAACCCAACCCATTCTATTTTTTCTGTGATTCCCCATATAGGAAATGATGTGGGCAGAGGTGCTGATGTCCTGCCTTTCCTCTCCCCACTCTCAAAATACCTGTTAGCAAAGGGGCAGAGGGAATGGGGAATCTTCCTCCCAAACATGCATCCAGTTCCTACTCGTGAGTTCAGCTCTGCTAAGCTCATGTAGCCCCCCTGCCTCAAATCCTGCACTTGAATTCCCTTTTCCCCTCTACCTGCCTAAATATGTCATATTCACCTGCCTTGCTCAGTGTTGCAAGACATAATTCCTTCCCATTTTTAATTAAATCAATCCCAAAGCTCTAATTAATGGAATAAACACACCTTTCTATTTGTTGGCTTAAGACACCCATCAGTGATTTAAGCCACCAAATTCAAATTCAAATATTCATCAGAATCCTGAAACCCCAAATTTCAGGTCCCAAATTCCCAAATTTGAGCTCTGGAATTTTTCACCAAGGATGCCCCAAAATCCCAAATTTGAGCTCTGGAACCCTGAATTTTGGATTCTGATCCCTCAAATTTTGGGGTTCTGACCCCTCCAGTCCCCCAAAATTTCTGCTCCCTCAATTTGGTGTCCACACCTCCCCATGTTCTCAAATTTAGTGTCTTGAATGCCTGATTTAGGGTCCAAAACTGGGTGGTTTTTTAGGGCCCTGGACCTCCCAAATCCCCTAAAATTTGAGGTCCTGACCTCAGATTTTGCGATTCTGATCCCTCCAATTTTCTGCCATTCCCAGAGCCCCCCCAGTTTGGTATCGCAGCCCCTCCAACCCCCAATTCAGGAGTCCAAAGCCCCACAAATCCTAAATTTGAGCTCTTGAACCCTGAATTTTCAGATCCTAGCATCCCAGATTTTGGGGTTCTGACAGTAGTGTTGGTGGGGAGGGCAGGCAGCTCCTGGGACATGTCGCAGCCATTGCTGGGGCTGCTCAGCACTCTTTGAGGCAGAGCAGCCTGCAGATTTAGGAAACATGTCTACAAAAACTATCCTTCACCCTCCAGCTGCTGTGAAGCTGTGAGGAGTACAGTCTTGGGCAGTTTTCCTGCACATTATCCCCATTTTGGGTTTTTTTTTGGGCAAGCCCCCGAGTGGCTGTTTCATTCCCAAGAATAAGTGTTCCCAAGAAGTGTTACTCCAAAGTGCTCAGTCACTCAGCACTGAGCCCCTGTGGCAAAAAATAGCTTTATGTAGATTGCAGGAGGTACTGAGAGGAAGCTGAATCCCCTGGGGCTCCTGTAGGAGGGGTAATGAAAAGGCTTTTTTGTCCAACTATGTCATACTCATGCAATCATGCTGAAGCGCAGAGGTGCACTGCTCCTGCTTCTCAGAGGCCTCCAGATGCATTGTTTGTCTCCAAAAAACAAGATAGCTGGAAATCATGGTGATAAATGACAGAGCAGGCTTTCCTCCCTCCCTGCAGGTCAGCCTTTCCAAAGAAGAATAAGGAGGCTGCTAACATGGGGCTGGGATTTCTTCCTGAAACCTGCCAGATCCAGAAACTTTTTTTTTTCCCCTCACTCAGTGCATTTTTTCCCAATAATAGAAACTGTCACCTGTAATTGAGACTATCACATTGAAAAGTGAGAATGGTGCAGAAGTGCACGTAATTTAACTTATTCTGAGCCTGCTCATCCCCCTTGCTAGAACAGACAGCATTTTTAGTAACCCTATCCAGTCCTTTCCAGCCAGCTGTAGGTTTTCCTATAAAATCAAGGCAAATCTCCACCACTTAAACTGCAAGACAGAGGAAGGTATGGTGGACACTAGGCTGCCTCCTTCAGTCTGAGCTATGCCTGTGAGCCTTAGTGGTCACGGAGATTTGCCTTTTTTTTTTTTTATTTTTAAAGCACAGAGCCGCAACAGTGCAGGTGGATGATGCTACATCTTAGTGTGCCATAGTGGCCCCAGCACAAACCTCGTTTTTTTTAAACATGTTTTTTAAAATGTTGTTACATAGCTTAGGGTTTGTGTCCAGTGGATTGCAGGTGGGATTTGGATAAGCAATTTAATACACCTGTTACTGTGTGTAACTGCATCAGATTTGGCTGACTGATGTTGGCAAAATGCCATTCTTTTCTACACCATGCACTAAAGAGCTGGATGGATAAAACAGCTAAAACAACAATTTTACATGGGTTTATTACCACTCTGGTATCTATGACCCAATAGAGGTTTTTTATTAGCCCTCCACAGTGTGCAGATTTAATAGAGTACCATTTTCTTTGTTGAGGTTTCAGTGTATTTCAGATTTCCAAGAAATGGCCCTTGAACTCCAGTTCAGCACTGGCTGCATTAAAGTTGTTTGTTACTAAGTCATTGTGAAGGAGTGGAGGATAACTCACATTCATCTTGTAAACCCTTTTGATTTTGCAAATGCAAAAGGCAGAAAACTTGAAGTAGACAGAAGGAGCATGACATTGTAGTCAAGGCTTGGTGGCATTAACAAACATGCCACTTTTATCATCACAAAATCATTGAGATGCTTCTGAAATATTTTTTCAGCTCCTAGTCTCTCCTGTGTGGAATGTGAAATGGTTTCTGTTATTTTTATGATCTTTTGTGATCTTTTATCATAAATATGTTTGTCAAGTCACCTAGAGCTGTTTGCCAGATATACACAATAATGCTTTCTTTGGTATTTAACAGCAAACTGATGAGATGCTCATTGTTTTACTGTCACTAATTAGGTAATTGCTCCATCTGGGAGATATGTTGCTTATTTTTCAGATGCTTGATTTTTCAGGTGAGTTGACTTTAAATCCAGGTCACTTGAGTTGACTTTTTTAAACCATGGTTGAGTTAACAAGTGTGCAAGTATTGGTCCTATTTTTTATGACAAATTTCCCATCCTGTTATGATTGACCTGTGATTTAGGCAGAGCAGCAGTCTGCTAAACAAATCCAGGTATGTTTTTCAAATTCTAACTGTGGCATATTTTGAGTGAACTTAGTTGATCAAGCTTCTTAATTCTTGATATAAAAAGAACATGCAGGATTAAAAAAAAAAAGTTAACAAGAGATCTAGTATTTTAAAGGTGTAGGAAATTGGCAACACTTTGGCTGAAGGCTGAAAAAAATCCCCATTTTTTTAGAGAAACACTGAAATCCTTCTGTCTCCTGAAAATACTGCATGCAGCTCTTCATGTGTTATTCCTGATGTCATTCTCCTGTGTCATTCCTGATCCTTTGATAAAGAAAAGGTGAGCCTGATACTTGCACACACAGGTTGGAAAGGAGAAATATGAAAATAGGCACAAGTCCTTGTGAGAATTGAAACATAGCAGTACAAGTGATGTGGCTGATGCTGTGCTTGGTGGCCTGTGGATCCTGAGGTTGGTAGATGAGATATCTTGCTATGTTCTATAAAATAGACAGAAAAATTATTCATTAAGGACCCCCCAACTCCTTGTAAGGGAATGGCTGAGCCCTGACAGCCCTGCTGGTCAACTTGTAATGGACTTTGGGGCAATTAAAAGTGACTTAATCTGGACCTTTACACCCAAGTAATGATGAGCAATAAGAAAAATTGTGGCAAGTGAAGCTAAACTAGAATGTGACAGCATTCCTAATTCCATAAGAAAATGTTTCACCAAGCAGCCTCTTGCTCACATTAAAAACACAGAGGCTTTAGCATCAGAAGCTTCAGTGAGTTTGTGCAGTCCCTCAGGAAATAAGGAAATTTCAATCCATTGGAACAGGATAGATCTATATGAAAGCAGAGCCATGCTGGAATTTAGCAAAATTTGTCAGAGTCTGTGAGAGAGGAGAATAAACAAAAAGCCTTCACCCCAGCTCCAACCCAAATCATCCACATCCTTAAAACAGTTAAAATACACTTTAAAATGCAGAGAGATGGTCAAGCAAAATAAATGGGGATTTTATTTAATTATGGTTGCACTGCTTGAAATACATTGGGGAAATGAATAATTAATATCTCGTAAGACTGGCTAAATTTGGAGGGGAAAAAGTTCAAATATTTTCAAGGGCCTATAAATTAGTTTAAATAAAGCATGACTACATACTACTGTGATTTTCCTTCCTCTCCCCACTCATCTTTCAATACATTTTAGGCATGTATTTTCTTAAAGTGCAAATATTCTAAAAGAAAACACAGTGGAAAAAATGTTTAAAATTGGAAAGAAACACAAGTGCCTTGCTCCATCAGGAAATGGAGAGCAAATTCTGCATGAGCAACACAGTGAACTTCCTCCCACGTTGCATCAGTGATATCCCCCAAAAGATGGTGACAGTGTAAACAGAGGATGCTGTGTGCAAACCATGGAGGGGCTGCTCATAATCATGTTTTATGGATTCTATCAGGCTGAGACAGGATTATTTCTTTTGCCAAATTCTTAAAAATCTTTCTCTGTGTGGAGTAACTGTACTCAGCTTTTTGAGGTGGGCAAGTGCAAAGTCACTTTGGCTTTCCACATACCCTAGTCGATGATTTTACCCTTTTACCTGGCATTTTTTTTGGGGTGTGGCCTTCCATGTCAGCTGGCTTGTTGTGCTGTTCAGCACGTCCCAGGTATGACCAGAGATTGTTGCCCTGACAATTCACTGCTGCTGAATCAGACTTGTTGTCTTGGCAACTGCCTTCAGCTGGAAAACCATGAGTTAAAAACCAGAATTTTAACAGTGTGAGCTCTCCAAGGGTGGCCACATCAGCACTCAGGGCTCTCCTAAACCTTAATTTTTGCAGGTGTGCTCTGCAAGGATGCAGTAACAGAACCTGAGGGGGAATATGGCATCAAGAAGGGCTGAGAGATGATTTCCTGCAGTGGAGAGCTGCTGCCTCCTCCACAGCCAGGGAGGGGGTGGATCTGACTCCAGGGCAGGGACTCCAGATCCCCTTGGGAGGATGCAGAAGGTGGAGTGGGAACATCAGGTGCCCTCTTGTGCCCTGCAGATGTCTGGCATTTCACTCAATGATATAAAATGTCAAACCCCTTCCCATCTGTTAAAATTTGTGTACTGGGCAGAGCAGCCTTTTATAAGGTCCAGCACAGACAAGGGAGGTGGTGTGCCAGCAGCTGGGCCTGACCCATGACTGTGCTGTCATACTCTTGAGGATTATAAAAAAGAGGGAGAGCAAATTTTGACATGGGCTGGTAGTGATGGGAGAAGAGGGAAGGGTTTTAAACTAAAAGAGGAGAGACTTAGATTAGATATCAGGAAGAAATTCTTAGCTGTGAGGGTGCTGAAGCTCTGGCACAGGTTGCCCAAAGAAGTTTAGGCTGCCCCAGCCCTGGAAGTGTTCAAGGACAGGTTGAATGGGGCTCTGAGTAAAATTGTCTGCCCAGGCCAGGGGCTTGGAACTAGATGATTTGAAGATCCCTCCTAACCCAGGCTTTTCTAGGATTGCCAGCAGAATTCTCAAAAAGAAGAGAGAGACAATGCAGTTTCTGGCTTTTCAGTGTGGATTAAGGCAGTGTCCTGCCCCTGGACAATGCTGATGGCATGTTCCAGTCTCAGTATAAGGGAAGAGGACAGAGGACACAAAGAGATTTCCTTGTTCTTCTTTGGTACACACATATTCAAAAAAAGGTTACAAATAGCCTAGCTGCTCCTAGCACAGTTGCTCATTCAGAATCACATGAAATTAGCTCTGACATGAAAGTTTCATTGCAGGTGCTTTTGAGTGCACAGCTGGGCAGCTGTGAAATAGCATCAGCCAGGAGTACTGGAAAACTCAGTGAATGTGGGTGTGTTCATACTGACCTTTGGCAATTCTGGCTTTACACTATGTACCAATGTGTGAACTGATGAATAATGATTTCAGGAATTCCTGTAAGTGATAGAAAAATATCACTTCCCTCTCCTGAGTCTGTGGCTGTTCTGAGGGTGTCTTTTTCTAGACTTGAGCTCTACCTGTGAGGGATCAGCTGTGGGAGCTGCAGAGGGTCTGTATGAGGGAATTCATGGGATGATGATGGTATAAACCAGAGGTGCTGGGGCAGAGAATGCAGGTGAATCCAGCAGGGTAAGGAGTGAGATACAGGAAAATGGATGAGCAAGAGCTAAAAAATCACATCCAGCATCCTCTTGTAGAGGTTTAAACACAGCTTCCTCCCTGGGACTGCTCCATCTCCAGGGCCTCAGCTCTTCTGCCACTTGTAAGCATCAATGGAAATAAAGAAAATGTCTTTTTATAAGAACCTGCACTGCTCCTGAGTGAAACTTCTAAGCTTCCCTGATGCTTTGTCCCAGTAAATATGAAGTGATCTCTCCAAATTTATGCAAGATGTCTGTCTTCTGTATTTGTGTTGAAAATCTGTGTGGCCAGACAGACACTGTAGTATGAGCCTGAAAAGAGAGTCATAAAAATGGAGGAAAAGATGGTCTTTGGGAATAGAATAATTAAATTATAGGACAGTTTGGGTTGAAAGGGACCTTTAAAGCCTAGCTCATCTTGTTCAAGCCTCCTGCAATGAGCAGTCTTGAACTAGATCAGGTTGCTCAGAGCCCTGTCCAACCTGGCCTTGAATGTTTCCAGGGATGTGGCAAATAAAATGTGACCACATCTAACCCCTGTAACAAATATTTTGGTGTAGACAGATGAGGTTTATTCTGTATAAACCTGTAGAAATTATTACCTGAGACCTCTGAGGCAGAACCGGTTTTGCTGCTGTGCTTCTACCAGAGCCATCAACAATCTTGGCAGTTCGGGTTTCCTGCTGAAATTGAAATGTTTTGTGGGAATTGATTAATTACTGCTAATAATCTTGACAGAATGCTGTCAAAACATGTTGTTTTGATTTCTATGGAATATAGGAAACAAGTCAAAGTGAATCACTGCTGCTTGAAACAGCACGTTTTGGCATTTTAAATTTAGTGTTCTCAATTCTTCATTAGAATGAGTTCTTAGCAAAACAAACTTGAAAATTCTGTGATAACAAATTTTTGCCATTTGATTCCATCTCATACTTGTCTTTCCTTCTCAGCTTGTATTTTAAGCAAATATATCCAAGGCATATAAAAGAAAATTTTAAATGGAGATTATTGATATGTGTAAAACCTTTATATGAATGTCCAATTAGCTCCAGACTTAAAGCCTTAAAACATATTGGATATTTTAATTGATGCTGAAGTTCAAAACAGTATGTTTATCACATTTGGGGGGGGAAATAATCATCCTTTTCTGGTCTCTTCTACTGAAATTTTGGAGGGCATTCCTAGGCATGTGGTATGCCTGAGATGCTGAGAAAGATTTTGATTCGGCTTTTCAAAGACAGCAGATTAATTTTTCTCTAGGAAAAGATGTACAAAATACCTTCTCAAATGTGTTGCTGATTTCTTTATCAGGAAGATGTAGCCTGTTGTGGCACAGTACCCCATCCCAGCTGTAGTTCCCTGATGTACTATAAGAGATTTAATGGGATCTGAAAGGAAAACAAAGTGGGTCTCCTTTTTTCTACACTTCAATGTTAATTTTGTAATGAAATAGGTGCAGAGGAGTGATGTAATTAATATTGGAAGAGATGAGGGAGAATGGTAAAATCTAATTGTGGCTGGGAATGTGTGAGTGAAGTGCAGGGAACAGCTCAGGACCTGCACCCACAGGGGTCTGCCACTTTTCAGACAAACCCAGGCAGCACCAGCTTGCAAGTTTTAAAAGTTTGGTTCCTTTGTTGAGCTCAGAAGGTTCAGGCTCCCCTTGCTATTTTAGAAATTTCTTTCCCTGTTGCACTCCTGTGATAAATAGTCCCCTGGCTGGAGTACCTGTGCTCAGAGCCAGATTTCAGCAAAGCCCTGGAAAGGTAACACAGGGGTCTGTCTGTCAGAATCTTCCATGTTCCACAATAAAAGATATTTCACTTTTTGGAACAGTGTATGCACTATGCATCAACAAATACTGGATTTGTCAAAACAGAAAGTGCAAAAGGAAATGGTTTGGCTCATTTCACAGAGCTGAAGTCTGTGGAAGGAGATTGTTTATTCCTCTGGGCATGAGGAAGCATTTTGTGCTGATTTACTTTAGACTTCTGAACAAAAATGACAGAACCACCTGGGTATCACTTTTTCTTAAAAAAAATCTCCATGAGAAATGAGAATAATTTATGGCAGCATTTAATTGTAACTATAAACAAGATTTATTCAGCAGCTTTACAGCCATTTGCCTTTTTAAGACATTTTTGTATCTGTAAACATCTCAATCTGTTTCTGTGACCCGTAAAGCTCACACAGCATTTCCAGACTTCCCATGAAGGGCAGCTGAAGAGGCCAAGCACAAAGATATTTAAAATATCACTGTGGCTCATAGAAAAAATCTGCAGGCATTGTGGCAGGGCAGGTATGTTGTCAACATGCTCCCTGATGCTTTGCATGCAGACAAATGAATCCAAACTCATTTTCTGCTGCCATTAAATGGGTGAGGGGAGCTGTTTTGGCCCACTTTAACAAATACTCTGGCATTCTGCATGCTGTACTAAGGATTAGGATAATGTTTGTCGTTGTAATCATAGCAGCCATTATTATTTACATTCTGGAATTGATTTTCCCAGTTTCACTTCATTGCTTGACAGCTTTATTTACTTTCTACTTCTCTGTGTTGTTTTCTAGAGACATAATGAGAATTGTGATTTTCTGGGTTAGTGTCAGTGTGAATTATTCTAAAGGAAATTTAGGTGCAGAAACATAGCTTGTTGGATATTGTAGTCTATCAACTAAGTCAAGTTGCAAGGTGGGATGCAGGAAATTTGCTGTACATAGAGTGGGAGAAGGAAATATTCTAAAATCCAGTCTACATTTTAGGACAACTCTAATTTGTGTTTTCTGCACATATCTAATGCAAGACTGTTTTAGAAACCAGTGTATTTACATGGAATGTAATCTGCATTCCCTTTAAAATTAACATGTTAGCATTTCTATTAATAGGGGAGAAAATGAGATCCCATATTGAAATATATCAAATATTTAATATCCATATTTTAAATCTCCTTATGCCTTCAAACTCTCCTGCAGTGCTCCAGCTGCAGAAAAACTCACTTATTGTTCCAATGGAAGTAAACAGCACTTGTCATTATAGGCAGACTGTGCTGCCAGAGAGTTTTTAGCTGGAGCATTTGCCACTTTTCCTAGCAAAGTTTGGTTTCATGACAGAGTCAAGAGGTGGCTGGGGCAAGCACTCAGGCAGCTTGGTGCCCACCAGTTCATGGCAGACCCCTATCTGTAAAGCCCATGAAAACCACAATCCTGGGAGGGAGGGAGGGAGGAAGGAAGGAAGGAAGGAAGGTTAAAAATTATCACTCTTGTCAGCTGTAGTGAGTCCAGACCCTGGCATCTGGAAGAGGGTGTAAGGGGCTACTTGTTTTATTTGGGATTCTGGGCAGTTATTCTGAATATTAGAAAAAAAAACCCAAACCCATCTTTGTGTCTAAGGCTGTTAAGAACAGCATTTTGTTCAAACTTCAGCTCAAGCAATTGAAAGGGGATTTTCCCCCTCATTGTTTTCCCTTGGTATTTTCAGAAAGCATAATTATTGTACATAAATACTTTCTCTCAAAGGATTTGTGGGGTTTGCCAAGGTCTGTTTGCTTCTCTTATTTGGGGAAGGGGGGGAAAAGAAAGAGAGAGAGCCCTACGTATGATGAGCTTTTCCTCTCCTCCCGGTTTAGTGTGTCCTTAAGCCTCAAACTGTTTGTAGTACAGGAACTAGGAGTCAGAGCAAACCAAGCTGGTGGAAGACATGATCAAAACAAGGAAAAGGAAGTGGGTTTTCACACAGCAGGCAGCAGACAGGGAGCTGCTTGCCAGAGAAAGCTGTGGATGTGAAAGTTTGTCATATGGATCTGGGAAATGCCCTGAACTGAAAATACTTGAAGGCTGAAAAGTGTCACTTTTTTTTTAATGTTTTTAATTTTTTTTTTAATTATTATTTCAAGACATATATTTGCCTTATTAATTTTTTTTTCTCTGTGTGTCCACATTTGCTTGTGCTGCAGAGAGGATGCTGAGCATTTCACACTCTGCACTGCTAGTGTTTCCATGGCTTTTATGGAAACAGAATAACACCCCAGAGGTAGCAGCATGCCAGCATGTGCTGATGTAATCCCTCTGAGATGAAAGGAGCTCTTTAAGTAAACACGAAGTCATGCTCTAACCTAGCACTTGTGATGAGACAGTGAAATGATTTACAGGCCAATAAATGTGAATAACTCCCAGCTAGCAGTTCTCCTGCAGTTTTCCACACTTCAAGCAAACCAGCATTGTTCTCTGTAGCTCATAAATTCTCACTGAAGTAATAATTGAAAGTGGTAAGGCTCTTACCTGGAAATCTCTGTGTGTACAAACAAAAGCTGCTTATTTTCCAGACATAAAGAAAGAATAGCTATTCAATCTGTCAAGTTGGGGAATAAACACAAACAGCATGGACAGAGAGGGATTCTGTAGTGCTGGATAACCCCTTCTAGATCCTTGTGGGCTTTTTGCATGCCTCTGTGTCCTCCTTCACTTCCACCTGACTGTTCCAGTGTCAGCAAGAAATGGTCATGATCTGGAAATAGCACTTGTCCCATGGACAACTTTTCCCTCTCTGCCCCCTTGGTTTGCAGTCTGGCCTCAGACCAGAAGGATGCTCACTCACTTTGCTGTTCAGGGCAATTCCAGTGGAATTTGATAGCCCTGTATTTGGAGAGAAAGCTCCAAAAGCACTGCTCAGAGTCCAGCAGGGTGAAATCTGCAAGGCTCTGCTCCCATTCATGGTTATTTCCCACTCATCCAAATACTTGTCATCTTAAACCTCTGTGATTAACTACATGTGCCATATATAGACAAAATGAGTTTATTATTACATGGAGCCTGGCTTTGCTTTCCTGTCTCTTCCATAAAAACAGGGATGAGTGCAAGCAGGCCATAAACAGGAGCTGTTCCCTCATCTTGAGCTCACATTGTGGCTGAAAATACCCAGACACCTCTTTGCTCTGCTTTTGGTTTGAGTTATTAGTGGTATTTAATCAAGAGGTCTGTTTGTCTGACAAAGTATGAACAAATGATGCACAAATTACTTTTCCAAAAAAAATTAGGGAATATATCACAGCCTGACTGGATAGGCAGGAGGGCTCCTGGTTCCTGTCAGGTGTTTCTCTTAAAGGACTGATTGTGGAGGAGGACCAAATTCTGCTGTCTTCCCAGGGGTAGGTGAGATTTATGGCATGTTATTCCTGCTTCTCTGGAGTAGAAGGATGCAACCTGAGGAGATTAATTGCTAGTTAAGGTATTGAATATTGAAGTATAAAGCAGAATAAATTAATACAGTGCACAGAAGGAGTATGAGAGGTGGAAGAGAAGCAGCTCAAAAAAGTTAGAATACTTGGCAACTTTTCTGGAGGCTGATACATGGGGAACATCTCACTTTATCCATCACAGGGTGGCAACCGAGCCCCGAAAATGCAAGAAGGTGAATTGCCTTCTCTGTGCTCAAAAGCCAAGAGGAAATTAGTATTGTATTTCCCCTTCTGTTGCACTGTAATTGGAGTTCTTCAAAATGCTTCTTTTGCTTGGTGGGCAGGAAAATACCAGGAAATGTCTAATAATAACAGGACTTCTATACCAAGCTTTTCCAAGGCTGGATAGAGACGCACTAGTTTTATCTATGCTTTTGTTATTTGATATGATAACTTTTGTAGGGACAAGAGATCTCAGCTGTGGAGTCAGGTTCTGTTGCCCTCCATGCTTTAAGAACAGCCACACACAAAGGTTTCTGTAACAGATGGGTGCTCTAGGAAGAGAGGAACAAAAAATAGGAATTGCAAAGTCATGTGAACATAGTCTGCATATTTGCACATCCTTCTGCCTCTGTGAGAACACACAAAAAAATCTGCATTTACGTCTTTTGTCAGGGTCATGGCACAACCCTTGGATCAGAGGCCAGCAAATTAATGAACTTGTGAATCACAGCCTGTGGGTCTTTCCCTTCTTGTCCCTGCTACAGGAGGGCAGAAGGCTGAACCCAATAAATAAATAAATGTGCTCTTTGGTGCTCACTGCAGCTGTCACAGGACAGGTCATGTCCCACAGGTGCACAGTGATGTGATGTGATGTGCTGCTGCAGAATCCCTGCCAGCATTTAGCTCATGTGCCTCTCTCAGGAATAATAAGGAATTAAAAGCTGTGACACCAGTAGGGTTGTGGGTCTAAAAATCTGGTCTTTAGCATGTGAGGACATTTTCCTTTTGCTGCAAAAGGGTAATTTTTGGAAGGCCACCCACTCTTGAAAAGTTGTCTGCTTTTGCTTTTATATTTCAACACTAATTTTTCTTCAGTGTTTATTTGCTCGTTTCAAACACTACCTATACCTCAAATGCACCAAAAATTTGAGTAAATTACTGGAAAAATACCGTGACATTGATCAAATTAATGATGTATTAGTGCTGTAATTGGGTGCATTCAGGTATAGCTGGAAAGAAATTGAATACCTCCTATGCTATTAGTGTAAGAGCCTACTCTCTTGGCATTACAAACAAATCTAAGTCCCAAACTGTCTTTACCACCCTTTAATGCTGTTATTGATTTAGTTCCTAGAGACTGGATTATTTTTATTTTGAGCATGGAGAGGGGGATTTGTTTCTTAAAATTTCACTGTTTTTGAAATTAAAATATTGGACAGATGTCATTATGTCAGCAGAGACAGATGAGAGTTATTTTGAAGAATACACAATAAAAATTAGGCTTTTTAAATAGAAGGATGTAGGAGCTTAAATAAACACATAAACATGTTCAGGGGCAGAGCAACACTCTGCTGTGCTCTGTTAGGGACAGGGTGGTGCTTGTGTTTACAGGTGGATTGGTGGTTACTGTTTGTCACTGGGGAAATTTAACTCATTTTGTCCACAGAAATTCGTGTATGTGCCACTTCATTTGCATTAAGCTTTGCACACAACCATGGAAATGACCTTTTTTATTTGCTAGTCAACTTAAGTAAACCTAAGGTGGCAAAACACCTGCTCTACTCTAGCTTGATAGCAATGAGAATTTCACAAATTCAACACTGAAGTTCTCCCAGTGCTTTTCCCTTGGTTACAAAACACATGCATTTGGGCATGTGCTAGTAGAGAGAAGCAGGATTAGCTGGAGCATTGCTGTTCATGTTCAGGGCAGCAAATCAGGGACTAAAACTTATGAAATACAGCTGGTGTCACCAGGCATTTGATGGAAGGAGGCTGCAATGCAAAGATGTAGGACCAGCTCACCACAGCAAACAAATGGGGTTCTTTGCCTTGGTAGACCTTGAAGTACAGGATTTAGGATATTCCTAAAGCAGGGTCAAAGGAGATAAAATGCCCAAATGTTACTGATATTGGTGAAGCAAACAACAATTAGGTTTCTGGTGTATTTCTTCCCTGATTTCATTGTTTTCTAGACGAAAGGCAATGTGTAGCAGCTGAGTACCTGTCTCTTCATGTCCTTCTGAAGCAACACAGATGTTTATTGTAGGGCTGCTCTGCAGCCAAATGCTCTTAGGGCTGACCATGCTTTGTCATGCTCCTTAAATTAATCCCAGCTGAACTGGTCAAGGCCAATACTATTTCTTGGAAGCAGCTGAATGGGTGAGTCCTTCTTCAGCTGAAGAGAAAGAAGAAAACATGCATCTGCCCTGCAAGTAAACATTTATTTCAGCTTGAACCTTGGGATAGTAATCTTTTGTTTGAGCTGTGGCCTGACCTCAGTCACTCTGTGTCACTGATCAGATGGGCATCAGTACTTAACAAATATAACTTATATAGCTGACAAGTGTTTATGGAAAAACAGGGAAAGGAGACTTTAATAAGAAAATGTGTCAAAGTAGCTCTTTTACCTGTATCTATGAGGGTGCTGTGATGTCAAGGAATATATTTAATGCTCAGGTTGGTGTGGAAGCTACAATGCAAGTTGTGAATTGAGCTACCTGCCCTGAATGTGTCCCTCAAAAATGAGAGGGGGATTGGCTGGGGGGATGAACAGTTTTGTAGAACAACTCATATTTTTGGAATAGCTGTGATGTTGGGCTATATCCTCTTTCAGAAATTGTGTGCAATTTCTTAGGGAACACAGACTTAAGAAATATTGTCTTATACCACACTATTGATTGGAAAAAATACCTAAGCATCAAAAGATGTTGAAGAAAACATATGATTTTGCCAGACAAGATATTGCTGTACGAGGATGTTCCAGGTTTTCATGAACTTATTGCTTTCATCTTTTAGAAACTGATTTATCTAAAGATCTCTCCCCTCTCCCTTGTCTTGATTTCTCTTTTCTCAGTGAAGCTATTTTTATTTCACTGTGAAATAAACTTGTTCAGATGTGTATTTTTATCAAAGACTGATGTTGGTAAATAAGCACAGGCAGCTTCAAGCAATTTCTATTTCTGGTTATCTAACAGGTATTACTAATTGAGGTAGAAAAGTACTGCTAAGAGGGAAGTACTTCAGATGTAAAGAGTGTTTGCAGCTTATATCAGAGATTTGGTAACTTCTGCTCTGTGTATTTCAGTGCTTTCTATCTCTTGAGCTGTATGAAGCACAGAAAATTCCTCTAGCTGTTAAATGTTGCAATGCTGATGCTTATGAATCAGCAGTGGGTTTTTGTGCTGTGCACTCATGTGGCAAAAAGCCTGTAGTGAGGTCTGCAAGAGCTGAACTTGTGATTAATGGCTCTTGCAGCTTGAGCAGGGCTGTGGATGACATTACAACAGCATGGTAATGCTGCATGCTGGTCCTGTAGTGTGCTGCAAACCAGCAGAACAAACAGCATTTTCTCATCCAGTGTTGGAAGCACTGGAAAAGCATGGCTATTTGTAAGATCATCTGCTTTTCTGGAAAAGCAGCCCTTAGCAGGAGGGTGGAAGGCTGGGAATACATGCTATGGTGTGGTGCTTTGCATCCCTGAGGCAGGAAAGGAGTTTCAGGAAAAGCTGGCACATCTTGATTTTTTTTTCATATACTTTCTTGACTTTTGTGACTTTGAAGATCCAATTATAAATATATGCAACATTTCAGAGTGTTTTTATAGCTGCTCATCTGAGAAACATCTGTCCTTTTAGGCATTCTTATGTTCTAGCCTGTGGTCATGATCAAGTGGCACTTTGCAGAGCATGATGGTGACTCAGAAATTTCCTTTTGAAGGTTTCAACCTTCTGTTACCTGCCTAGCAGTGAGGCTGTGGGAGCATCAAGAAGAATTTATCCTCCTGTACCTGGTGGTGCAGAAAGGGGAACTGGAGGTGGCTGCTGCCTTGTACAGGTTTCTATTTGGATGGAGAGGAGGGATGCAGGAGAAGGTGTCAGCAGCTGATGGGGAAACGAGAATGGGTGTTTTGTATCTCTGAGTTCTTCTGGCAATAGAATTACAGTGGATTGCACAGAAGGGCAAGGCAGGAGTGGGAGTGAAGGCAACAGGGAGAGGATGATAAATAGCTGAAGACAGGAAAGAAAAACAGAGATGTTGAGACAAACAGGGAGAGATAAAATTAAAAGTTTATTTGCAGCTATCCCCTGGTATCTTCCTGGTTGTGTGGTGGGGGTTTGTTTTGCTTTGTTTCTCCCCTGCAGAAGCTGAGTTGGCTTTGCTTCCTGTCTGCTCAGAGGTGTCCCATGCTCCCACACATCCCCAGGCACAGACCCTGTCCTGCCCTTGCCCAGAGCAGCAGCCCTTGTTTGACTCCTGCTGGAGTGGCACCCCTGGCTGCCAAACTGCAACTGGGAATTAGTATCACAATCAAAAAAGAGAAAAGCTATGTGGGAGTTTGTCACTTTAAAACATTGAAATGTTACTTAAAATCCTTATAACAGAGGAATCCATTGCAGGAAATGGTCAAATCAGTCTTCAGCTCTGTGTATCTCCTGTAGTTTGGCTATAATTTTTTTAATAGTCAGTCTAAAGTGAAAACCTTTCCAATCCATGTATCCATTCTTTGTTTGTATTCTTAGAACCAAACCCTGTAAACATAATACTTTTGCTGATGTTTGCTGATCTCTTCTCTTACAAAATCAAATTCTCTAATTATTTCTTCAGCCATCAGAGTCAATTTTTAGCATCTGAAATAATATTGTCTCTTTCAATATTACTAGGTCAAGAGAGAAGTTATTCCTTTTATCTTGTCTCTTTGATTTGGGATATAAATGTAAACTAGGTTGTCAGGATTTTTTTCCAGATTATAAAATCTTTGGCTCTGATGAATCAAAAATACAGTTGTAATGTTGTGTCTGTCCCAAAGGATTTAAAATTATACATTTATACATTCAGGTCAGATTTGAGTACTTAGTGAAACTATTTTTATTTTCTGTAAACACCAGTGGTGTTTTTCTTTGAATAGAACTGCAGCTTCAATGCACTTGCAGCAATTTGTCCCCTAGTCCATTTGGGCTAACAGGGTAACCTAAAGTTGTCTTTTTTTTCTCTCAAATTGAGCTATAGGTAGAGTGTGAATGTGAGCCTAGAGCTGTGTGGGACACTCCAGATTGCTTTCATACACAGCATCCTTGAGCCTGGCTTGACGCTTTTCTCCTTTTGGTCTAGCTGCCTTACACTTGCTGTAGCTAAATTTAAATTCTGCCCTGTTTCTCAGGGTCTCCATAAGGATTTAAGACATTGCAGATGGTTAAAAAAACCCCACAAATGACACCTTACAGTTCACAGCAATTTTCTGTGTGAACTGAGTCAAGATGAAGGAGAATGCTCTCCCAAACACATGGGGAGGCCACTTCATCCAAGCTCCACATGGACACACACAAAGGAAGCCAAAGCATACATATGGGAGGGAAACAAACTTCATTCCTGGTGGAAGCAACGTGGTTTTGTTGGTGAATGGGACTTAGTGTGACCAGGCACTTTTTACTACCTCTGTAGGACATTGGGAGCTTTAATGTTGGAAAGACTGAAAGGTTTAATACATAAAATGTTAATGATAGAACGGGAGCAGGTGTTTTTTTCTCTCTTGGTAATTCATAATTAATGCTTACAAGGCTGGAGAATGTAGGGGGTTTTGTTTGGGTTTTTTTCCTCTCTTTTGAACTTGGGGAATTTCAGGGCACAGTAAACAATGGGTCTTCCATTCCACTGAACAAAGTGTTCTGGGCTCTCAAGCTGCAGCTTTTAGCCCAGCTAAAATTCTGCTGGAGTGATGGATGCTGCAACCACCATTCAGCTGGCAGCCTGGTGTGTCTCCATGCTTAATTAGTCAGGGAAATCAGCTCCAAAGGCAGCAGTTGCCTTGACAGAAGCACTGAGAGAGGCTGGTTGTCAAGTGTTGGGGTTTTCATGCAGTAAATGTTTGGCTCCCAGGGGGTGACAGTTGGCTGGAGCCTGGAGTAGAGGAGGTAGAAGGGAGTGTGAGCACTTAGCCAAGAGGTGTGGGAAATCCTCAGAGTAAGGAGCAAACAGAATTTGGCTCTGGTTGGCTGGCACAAGCCTCCCAACCTCAGAGCAGGATTTCAAGAGAGTATTGGAGATGGACATGTTGCACTCTGGCCTGGTGTTCTGTGCAGCTGAGTGCTTTCCTTACTCCAGCACACAAACTAGCTGTGAGATAACACTGGAATTGCATCAGATGATGATTTTTAATATTCCCAGTGCACTCTTGGGCCAGACACCAGCTGGGTCTGGTAGTTTGGCTTCATAGGGATTGGGTCCAGATGGTGAATCATTTAGAGATGGCCATATCCTGTGCCCACCTACTCCTTGGCTGCTCTTCAGGAAAGACTGGTCTGACGCAGCCTCAGCCAGCTGAATATTGGCTCTGAGCACAAGAAACTGTGCTGACAGTGTGCTCTCCTTGCAGATAAGGCAAACAGTGTTCTGGGCTGCACTGGCACTGGGAGGAATGTCCCCAAGCAGACCAGGGGAGGTGTTGATCTCCACCTGTGTGGCCCTGGCCCAATCCAGCTCTAAGGAGGTGATCCCTCAGTAGCTGCCTCTGGCAGCAGGCTCTCTGCTTTTATGTGCCTTGCAGTGGTCCGTGCTGCTCATTCTGGGCTGGAGAAGCATGAGATTGCTTTGCAGGGTACATAAAGGGCTCTGTTTTCTGGCTAGCTGTTGTCTTTTGATCTTCATTCCTTACCTGTCTCCATTTCAGGTCTTCCATAGAGACTTTGAGCAAGTCCCAGAGGGCTCAAGCTCATCTGGTGTAAATTGTTGCACCAGCATTTTGGTTTAAAAAACCAAACCCCATTTTAAAAAAAAACACCTTCCCCATTGCAGTCCCTGTGTGGAGTCCTTGCTGCTGGATATGAGGTGGCAGGAGGCACATCTGCAGCATAAGCAAGGCAAGAGATTTAGCAACCCCACTAATTAAAGCAACTCTTCCAATGATGTCTGTCTAAATTGCACTTTTGGGTAATTAACTCTTTATTGTTATTATACTTTTTCCAAAGCATCTCCTCAAATAGAGAACTTCCTTCTGCCCATGTTTTTCAAGACTAATATTCTCATGGATCAGCAGAAACAGTTTTCATCCATGTTCTAACAGAAAATCTCCTGTTATTAATCACATTTGGGATTTTTTTGGGTGGGGAACCTGTTGTTGCCAGCTTTTGGACTGGTCTCCAGCAGTATCTTCATACACCAGAGCATGGCTATTTGTGAGATCATCTTGCCTGTGAGCTGTTGTGAGTGGCTCTGAAGAGACAAGTGGGTTATGCCTGAACTAAAAAAGCTTCTGTCTTTTGGGTTCTTTGCCTTGATCCTTGATTTTTATCAGGTCCTAGTCCCAGGTGTCCCTTTCCATCAGGGTTTTGCACTGGAAGCACATTCCCACTGCTTGCTTGCTTCCAGCAGCTCACAGCCACACTCTTAAGAGCAATTAAGATGATGCAGCCTTGAGCAAAGGCCTTTTTAGCTAAGGCAAGCTCCTAAATTCTTCAGGACCTCAAGGCAATTTTGCTAATTGGTGCTAGAAACACTCCAGTGAAGGCAGAGAGCCTGACACCTTCTGCCAGAAAATATCTGAATAGCACCACACGTGAAAACACCCAAAGGGCTGTGTAGCCCAGCACACTGTTTTGAAACAAGGAAAATGGCTTGTGGCAATGCTAGACTGGAGCTAAGAAAAGCTGTGAAACTGTCAAGGCAACAAAAGATGGTCAGGCAATGGACTTCCCTGAGTGCTGCCTTGTGAGGGCTGCTGGAAGTGACAGCTATAAAGCCACGCTGTTTGGTGGCAGCTTGAGTAAATTTTGTTTGCTGCTCAGGCAAAAAGGTGGCCTTGTCACAGTTATAAAAGTTGACACAAGCAGTTCACAGGGAGTCAGCAGGACAAGTGCAAACAGAGTTAACAGCAGAACATACCCAGAGTAGCAGGGGAGGCAATTTCTTTAGACAATATTTGATAGGGTGACCCCTCGTGCAGGGAGCAGGAACAGCCTGCAGACAGACACCAGGTTTGCAAACAGACTTTGGTAACTACAAAAGCATAAATTTTCAACACTTTGGTTCTGCTTAATCAGCTCCTGGAGAAAACCATTCTGTGTCTCTTGTTCCCAAAACTAACTGTTTAAATGTTCATTGCTTGCAGTAGGAGCTGCCTGAAAGTAAGGCTTTGAAATGAAATTAATTCTTTCTTATCTCTTTTGTATAAATTTGACTTATAATCCTGTGGTTTGTACACGGATGTTGTACACCACAGCCTGTCAATGTTGTCACCCTTTGCAGGGCAAGCCTTTTAAGCACAAATGAAAACCCTCACTGTAAAGAAATCAACTTCCCCACAGAACTTCTCAACTTTAGATTGACTGTGGCTTAGAGGGGTTCACAAGAACAGTCTAATAACAATCTTTTTTTCCTCCCAGTATCCAATAATTTTTGCAACATTCTGTCTTGTAGAAATGCAGAACTCCCATAAAAACTGCTTTCCTACAGAACCAGGGGAAAAAAGCTTTCTTAATACAATGTACTGTGTTACGTTTTAGAGCACTCATGATTTTAATTTCCTTTTCTGCCATTTAATGAAAATTCAGGAATGGGACAGTATTAGTTTGACAGGTATATTTCTCTGTACGGTGTCCTCCTAAGGCATGTAAAAGGCAAAGAATTTTCCAGAATGCTGGAGTAAAGTAATTACTTTTCATTGAAAATTCACTTTTATTTCTAATTATTGAGACCCTTCTGGTGTTTGTTTTCAGCTCATAATCTGAAGTCCAGAAGCCAATCTAGTTCCATCTCTAGGCCTTTGTTTATCACTAAGATGCAAGACTGGATAATGGCAGTTAAGAACCTTTATTAGAGGGGGGTGTACAGAAATTTCTGGGAGGCAGCTACACCCTAATGTGCCCAAAGACAAATTTCCCTTTGCTGTAAGAATGAAGGAAGATGCTTCAGTAATCCCTGCTGTCAGCCCAGCCTCTAAAAGGGGACAAATATCGCCATCTTGAGGTTACTGCTCTGTATGGAATGGTATGGAAAGGAGAGAAATACACAGCTATTGCTAATTTAAAATAAAGCACCTTATATTCTGCTTAAAAGGCTCTGATGGAACACAAAAATAAAGTTGCTGCAATAGAGAAAACCTGATTTCTCTGTTGCTGTTCCCTCTTTATATAAAGAAAAAAACATTGGTGAATAGCATTTGTCAGGCTGTCAGAATCCTATTGAAATAGTAAGTGTTCTTTTGTTAAATAAAAGGAGAAAAAGCCCAGGTGATATATTAGACATATTTCTTAATTTTAAGACAGCCTAACTACCACTTGTACCTTCATCTAAAAATGCTGCATTCATTTTTGGAGGTAAAGCACCACAATAGGTTCAGGTTCCTAGCAGTTGCTATCATGTAATTTTGTGTGTTTTGACTGTACAAGATGATTCTCTTTTGAGAGTTGTAACTGTGTGTAAATCTACTATTCCTAGAGCCAAACACACAAAAAATGATGACTCTACTTTTTATCACCCTGACGCTGATCTATTACACACACATAGGGGTGCTTTGCTGAAGGCCTGAGCTGCCAGAACAGAGCAATGTAGTCTGAAATATATTCCCAATTCTTTCAGTTATTGATTTAAATGATCCAAGATCTAGGTGAGCAAATGGAAAATAAATGTTACACTCCAGCACTTAAATTGCTTGTAATTTCAGCACAATGTGTGTGGGGTTGGAGTCCAACAGGATTTCACAATACTTCAAAGGCAAGCTTGCAGTGCTTGCTCCCTGATGAAACTAAAAGATCACCTGGGAGTGATTTTACAGCTCTTTCTTACATTCTTGACCTGGTTGCTGGCTTTCTGATTAACTCTGAACTTGTTGCTGAGTGCCTGTGTTTGACCTTCTTTGCCCATAAAAAAGATGATTTGCTGCCTGAAATGCATAAAGGAGAGGAGATAGGCAGCATGTGCTGAATACAGAAACTGGTCAATTTTACAGTGGAATAGCTTCTCTCCTTCCCTGTGCTCTGCATTCCTCACAACTGATAACTACTGTGATTTTTAATTTTTTTTTTTTATATGGGGAATGGTTTCTTCAATATCCTATTTAGTGCCATCATTTCTGCTTGAAAAAGAAAGGAGGGGGTGGAGGAGGGAAGATACTACTCCAAATAGAAGCCTTAGAAGTCCTGATTTCTGAAGGTTTAGGACTGTTTCAGGTCACAGTAGAGGTCTGACTAGTCCACTAATTTTTTCTGACAGCCTCTAGGAGAAGATGCAAAGAGAACAGTGTGAGAAGCAGCCAAGAATGTTTCACCACCCATTTTTTCCACTCAGGCTATCAAGTCTGCTGATGAAAGAGCAAAGCAGACGTATTCGTGTATTTATATTCTCACACACAAGACTCTGGTTATAGAAATAGCTCAGCCATGCCAAGAATCAATGTCATGGCATGGAATTTAAAGAAAAACACTGGTGCTCTCTGGCAGGTGACTGTAAGTGTGAATGTCATCTTCAAACAAGCAGTGCTGGCTGGGTTGTGGCACCAGCTGGGTCTGGGGTGCACTGGGAGCTCCCTGTGTGTTCTGGGTTAACCCAGCAGGCAGCTAAATGAAACAGCTACTCACAGTGCATAGAGGAGACAATTTGGGGAAAACAGGTACAACTTATGAGTTGAGATAGAGTTTGGTAGGACAGAAAAGGAAGGGCAAATAATAATAATAAATGAATGCATAAAGAAGTGCATGATGCAATTGCATGTTGCCCACTGGCCAATGCCCAGCCAGACCCTGAGCATCAGGCCCTGTTCAACTCCCCTCAGATTTATTGTTCAGCCATATGCTGTGGAATATCCTTTTGGCCAGTATAGACCAGCTGTCCCAGCTGTGCCCCTTCCCATCTCCTTGTGCCCCCAGCTTCCTTGCTGGCAGAAGCTGAAAAGTCCTTGCTTGGTGTAAGCTCTGTTTGGCAACAACTGAACCATCAGTGGTTATCAACATTATTCTCATCCTATACCCAAAAGGCAGCCTGTACCAGCTATTGGGAAGAAAATTAGCCCCCACAAAATCAGGACAGCATGGTCCATTCTGAAACTCTCTTTATCTCGAAGTGTGTGAAGGGGAGCCCTGGAAGAGTTCAAAAGCTGCATGGATGTGGCACTTGGATATGGCTCAGTGCTGAGCACAGTGGTGTTGGGTTAATGGCTGGACTCAGTTTATCTTGGAGGCCTTTTCCATCCTCAGTGATGCTTTGATTTTTTGTGAGTGCCTGGAAAGTGAATGGGGCAGCTTCTGAGTGAAGGCTCTTTCTTTTGAGCTTGCCATCCCAGATATGACCAAGTTTCTGTGGCTGTTTGTCTCAGGAGATGCACATTCAAGATTAGAGCCATGCCTGTGAAGATGTGACTCAGTTCTCTCCTATAGCCCCTGCTTTTTTGCTCCTAGGAATCAGAGTGAAGCAGAACTGGCTCATGGTAATGAAATAACACAAATCCGTTGTAATGTGTACGAAACTAAACTAAAAGGATCAGGCCCTTTGGTTTCTGTGTTCTTGCTTTCTGTCCTGTCAGGGCAAACTCTGATCCCTCTACTGTTCTAGGATGTTGCTCTCTAGATGGCAAATATTCTTATTTAGTGCTAAGCTGCTGGGTCTGAGAATTTATGTATCAACAGTAAGGATGTTTAAACAAAAAAAAACAGCCCTGAGTTTAAAAATTAATTTTGATTCTTTATTTTGTTCCTAGATTTTTTAGCACTTTAGAGGTGCTGGTTTTCAAACTTTCCTCCATAAGCCTGGTGGCAGAATGCTCTATAGGAAAGTGGATCTTCTTAACCAGAAGCCCTTCTTTAAGGAAAAAGGTTAAACATCCTAAGAATCTGGATGAATATGTTGTTGCCCAAGCTTGTAATTTTTAAGGGCTTCCTCTTTTCCCTTTAAAGGAAATGACACATACTCCTCAGAACAACTCTGCGCTACTTAGAGCTGACTCTGCTCTTAGATGTGTTTGTCCATGTTCTTGGCTGTCCTGCTTGGAGACTGCAGGAGCTTAAGGGGCAGTGCTGAGGGTCAGAGGGATTGGCCCGAGGCCGTGCTCTGTTCCAGCCCTGCCTGCTGCCTGGATCATGTCCTGTTGATGCTTGCTCCGGGCTCAGGGAGGAGCACTGAGGATGCACCAGTGGTGCCCTGAGCAAAGCTGTGCTGTTCCTTGTTCTGAGACTCCTGCTCCAGCTTCCTGGCAAACCAGGTGGTGCAGAGCTCTGCCTTTGTGGTGAGATTTCCAGCCCAGAGGTGTTTTCCTCCTGCAGAAAGGTAGCTGGAATTCCAGCTCCTCCTGGCCCCCTGAGAGCATCAGCTGTGCACAGAGGGGGAGGGAGGGAGGGAGCTGAGTGTGCAGGGCTGTTGGAACTCGCTCCAAGCCACTCACTTTGCATTTTCTCCTTTTCTTGCCAAATTATAGATCAAAGTACAGGCCTGAATATGCATGTTAGGAGAGAGCACTCAGATAACTTCTCCTTAATTATGTTACAGCCCGTTACTGCATTAAGACATAATTGTCAATTTCATTAGAGTTAATTGTTGCAATTTTAATGTCACTATCAAAGTGAAGTATCCTGGCTGCAAGAAGCAGCACATCATCTTCTTTTGTGTAATGGCCCACGTGTTACTACAAGCCTGAGATCAAGGCTTGGCCATATTTCTGAAAGACAGATTTGAATTTAACAACAAACTGTCTGGGGATGCTCTGTGTCTCTCCACGCAGGAGGTCAGAACAGCTCTCCAGGGCCAACCTGTCTGATTGCGGTGAAGCTGAGATACCTGTGGTTCTTTTTGTGCTGCTGTTCTTTTGTTTGTTTGTTTGTTTTTTCCTTTAAAGGGCAGCTGCTCAGCTGTGCTAATGTGTTATTAAGCAGTTAGGCAAGCAGCTCCCAGATCTTTCCATGGATATTGAATTGCCAATTGGATATTGATACTGGATTTTGTGTTCCCAGCAGATGCATTGGGGCTGCTTTGTTTTTGGATAGTACCTCATGGGAGCAGGAGATGCACTCCCTGAAGTGGCTTCCACCAAAAGCTGCCTCTGGCTCATTGTATGAAATATACAATAATTTGATACTTTTGATCAGTGCAAGATCAAAACCAAGCCATGGTAGAAATGAAAGCACATGTTATTTAGACAGGTCAGCTTATTATATTATATAACCTTATAATTATTTGTAGCATTGTTGACCCTCTACAAAAGACAGAATAATTAGATGATATCTTTGTTAAGGAATAGTGTACTGCTACTTCAGCTCCTGAATAGAAAGGAAAAGATGAAAAATATGATTTAGGAGGTACTTAAAATTATATAGCAAAGGTGCTCCTAGGGGTACCTGTGATAAAATGGTCACTCAAGGCTAAAATTAACTGTTTTATCTCAATAAAGACCAGGATTTGCTCTTCTAATGGCTTTTAGTGCCCATTTCCTTCTCAACTGGGCAAAGAGACAGTATAGTGGGATGGAAAATCCATCCAACGGAAAGAATGAGCCAGATGTTCCTGGGAAGGTGTAGGGAGGCTTGTAACTTATTTTCCTTTTATTTTTTTCCTCGTTGACTACTTTGGGCATGCACCACTGAGGTGTTCCCCCTCTGGTGAGGTCCTGGGAAGGATGCCTGTGTGAGAGGGAAGGAGCAGGTGGCCCATCTGCATCCACAGAGGAGCGTTTCCTGGGCTTTAGCGGGCACAGAGCCGGCAAGATTTCCTGCACCAATGTTTGCATCTCTGTCAATTTTGGATTTATTCAGGCACAGATTTTCCTTGAAATAACTAGTCTAAAGACAACAGCTAAACATAGAGAAAAACATAGAATATTGCCAAGGAAATGCAGTTCCTGTGGGTGGGATACCACTGGCTAACTGGCAAGCCTTCCTTCCTGCAGGCCTGGGTGCTTGCTGCACTGCTTCCTTCAAATCAAACCAAGTGCCAAACTAAGGTTGGGGATTTTTAATGTTGTTTCTTTCTCAAAAGGCTGAATTCAGATAGCACAGCTTGGCAGAGGGAGGAGGCGGCCTTTCAGAGGGAGCCCTGGCTTGTAGCTAGCCAAACTCCTGATGTCTGGGCAGCCCCAGCAGTCAGTGAAGTGCAGCAGAGCGAGGCAGTGTCTTGAGCCCGGGCAGGGTGTCTCAAAAGCTCAGTGCAGTTACAGGAGGCCAAGTTGCCTCCTCTTGGGAAGTGGAGAACTCTGTGGGTGCCTTCTAGGTTAGGAATCAGCACTGCAATAACAAATCACCTCTGCAATTGGCAGCAATCGCCCCAGACAGCCCTGCCCTAAGCAGCCCCTGCAGCACCTATTTGCCTTCTGCAGTTCCTTCCCATCAGGGTGTCACTCAGCCTGAGTCTGCTCTGCCAGCAGCTACACCATGCCTGGGGATGCCAGCACAAGGAGCAAAGTGGCATTTTGAGAGAGATGTCATTTCTTTTTCAACACTGCAAAACATCCACACATCTGTCACAAACATGTCTTCCTTCCCGGCACTCCGGCATCTCTGCATCAGTCACACACAGAGTTCAGCTCAGCACTTTATCAGCAATGAATCAAGTTAATTTTATTGTTCATATGCCAGTTTTACTTGGGAACTCCAGAACCACCTTCCTTTCACCCCTTTCCATCAGGCTGGGGCTTTTATTTTAAGCTTATCCTAGAGAAAAGAGCTGGAGAAAACACAAGTGGGGAAATAGTGCTGAAGCATCTCCGAAAGATCAAGCTGGCTTGCAGACAAACTGAATGTCCATGTCCTGAAGGCAGTCTGCTGTCAGATCACAGAGTTGGAGGTAGAACTCTTGAAGCTCTGTGGAGCTGGTTCTCTCCACATCCTTCCACAAGTCTTTTTTTTTTTTTTTTTTTTTTTTGAAACTCAGCCTGGCGTGTTTGGTTTGTATTAGGAGATGCTGATCCCTCACAGGAGAAAAGTGACTTGCCTGGTGAGCTGTCACACCAGTAGCAAACCAAGCAATCTTCATCCTGTTCATTCTGGAAATTTTGTTGACCCTAGTTAAACACTAGTTACCCAGAGCAATTCCATTGTTATGGTACTTATGAATAACTTCACTTAAAAAGAGATGAAGAATACATGGTGCACACGGTCACTGTCAAGATCATCAACTTACTGGTTTGCCCAGATATTGCTGCCAGTGTTTTCCATCCAACCCTTATGGCACCTTTAGAAATATTGAGAAAAAATTTATTTCCTTTGTTGGATATTTATATGTGTGCTTTGGCTACTTGTGTATGACTGCTGAGATAGAAATCAGCCATATCCCTTCTGGAGAAAATTCATTCTTCTTCTGTCACAGTCACCTAGAATGCTGGTTTCTAGAAGTTGGATTGCACTTGTCATTCTGACAGTGCTGCTATTTTATCAACAAGAGAAAGTGAAAACAGGGATTAGTGAAGCTCACACATGGTTTATCAGATAATTCAGTGTATTCATGTTAGCTTCAGAGAACTATGGAGGATAAGACCAGGGACTTTTATGCCTTAAGCCTTTGCAAACTTGAGTTTCTTTGGAGCACTCATTCTGATTGGAGAACTCATCTATGTGCTGGTGGCTGTCTGTCATGGGCAATGTGTCCTTATTAAGCTTGTTAAGCAGACCAATAGGGCAGCTCCAAAGGCCTCAGGAAGTTACTTCTCCCCTCCATCAGCTTTTGGACTCCATCTCATATGGAAGGACCCAATTCCTGCTCTTACAACCCCTGAGACTGAAGTGTCAAGCCTGATGGCAAACAGTGGCACTCCTAAATCATGAAAACTTCTGCCTCTTGATGTTGGAAGAGGGATAACAAAGAGATTCAGCCCTATTTCTCTGATAAGAAGTGGGCATGTTCCATGCCCCAGAGATAGGAAGGAGATGCACCAACAGAAGGCAGATTTTTCTTGCTTTTTGTAGAGTCTGCTGCCTGAAAAAAAAACAAACCCAGAATTGTTTGTATCTCTGAAAATCTTTTCCTGCCAGAGCAGCAGAGGACATGGAAACTGGCCAGAGAGTTCAGACCAGATTGCACTGAGGTTTATTACTGGAACAATGGTCCAGCTGGACTAAAGAGATGGGCAGGCTGTCTTCTTGGAGAAAAAAAAACCCCAAAGGACCACTCCAAAACCCCTCGATCATTTTATCGCCACTATTTTAATTGGCATATCTGAGTGATGGCCAGAGTGTGAAAATAGCATACTCAGAATTTGCTACTTTTGTAGTAATACATCTGTTGCCAAACTGCCAGTCAAATCCTGTTAGCTCCAAAGAAAAGTGTGGAGACAGCTTTTCTGCAATTGAGGTTCCATTATCCATCACCTGAATATGCTACCCAAACAATGAAGCATCCTTCAGATGTCCTGAATCCTTTTGTAGGTATATTTTGCTTTTGACTAAATCATCATAAAAAAATTCTAGTCGTCACTGCTAGGAAAACATAATTCTTTTTAACTTAGAGAATAGGATGCAGCACTCTCACCATCTCAGAATATCTTTAGAGATATAGAAAATGCTTTATGCCAGGTTATTTACTGCACCATTTAATGAACTGTCTGAGGGAGAAACAGAAATATTGATTGTGGGGCTTGATGTTATGTAAGGGAGTACAGGTGGAAAGCTGATGGTTTGGGAGGGGGTAGTTATTTGTCAGGGGTCTGGAGTGCAAATATGTAGAAATTTCTGAATTAGGTCTCGCATCTCATTGTCCTCATTGTACAGTGGCCAAGTGGACTGAGCCATTCTGGTGTTCTGAAATGTGATATAGGAGGAAATGACCTTCTACTCAGGACCCAGACACAATTAATGCATGGCTATGGCTAAATTCTTGTTGCAAATAAACCTGATGCTTGATCCCATTTGATTAAATACCATTCCCAGATTTAAATTCTTCTGAAGGATGATCACTCAGACTTCCTTCAATTTCCCTTTCCAGTTGGTCTGGAAGTAAAATGCTGCTTTTGAAAAATCTGTGTGATTTAGTTCCCTCATGTTAATTTAAAAACACTTAAAGAATGTTTTTTAATTTCGATGTCGGAGGGTGGACAGACTTAATTTGAGGACTTTAATTTACTCCTGCCTAAGCAGCTTGCTGGCTAATTCAAATGCTGAATGCACAATTTAATTCAATAATGACTTCTCTCAGATGAGTGCTGAAGCATGTTATGTTGTAAAAGTCTTAATCTTTTAAAACATAACATGCCTTAAGCTTTTCTAATTTAACAATGAACAATCTATGTTTGAGGGTTACAATAACTTCATCTGGACTTCAGATGGGGATATGTGAGACAGGAAGGTTGTCACAAAAATATCTTTATCAACAGAAGAGAAGTGAGATTCCACCAAGCTAGGAGAAAGGAAGGTGTATTGTGGGAATAAAGAACTTTACACATTGGTTCAGAGAGCAGCACATGAGAAGGAAGACAGAATCTCCTCAGACAGTCTGGAACTGGAAGCACTGTGTTAGAGAGACAAGTTCAAGGATCAAGTGTGGTTGTTAAGAAGTAAAGAAGATGATTTTGCTAATGTCAGTTCAAATTTGGTGACCAAAGCTAATGAGAATTCTAAAATTACTAGGAAAAGAGAAAGAGGGGAAATGAGATAAAGTTTATAGTACCCTGTTTCTGTTCTGTTACCCACTTGCACAAACTGGAAAGCAGCAGAAGTTTATTATTCTCTTGCATATTCTATTTATAAAGTCAGAAAATGTGGATAAAAGTCTTGGCTGAATTCAAAAGATCTATTTTCATTCCATTTCTGTGCATCTGTTCAAAGTTGTCTATCTTTTCAAGTGCACTAAAAATTGTTTTCTATAAATATTTTTCATTGTTTCTGGTGGCAGCTGTTAGCATTTTCTTGCGCACAACCTTAACAAAGGAATCCCAAAGCAATCCTAAATAAGACAAGTTATTGCATGTGTGAGTAGAAAGCAGCTGTTAACACTAGTCTGGGTGAAGATGCTACAGTGATGGAGAGGTGATTAAAATCCAGACATGTTGTTTGGCTTGTGTCAAAAATTGTGTGGCCAGCAGGAGCAGGGCAGGGATTGTCACCAGTACTGGGCATGGTGAGGCCACAACTCGAGTGCTGTGTCCAGTTCTGGGCCCCTCAGTTCAGAAGGGACATTGAGGTGTTGGAGCAAGTCCAGAGAAGGGAAAATGGGGCTGGTGGGGAGTCTGGAGCACAGGTCCTGTGAGGAGCAGCTGAGGGAGCTGGAGGTGTTCAGCCTTGAGAAAAGGACGCTCAGGGGGGACCTCCTCGCTCTCCACAGCTCCCCCCAGGTGGGGAGTGGTCAAGAATGAATGGCCTCAAGATGCACCAGGGGAGATTCTGGTTGGACACCAGGAGGAGTTTCTTCATGGAAAGAGTTGTTAAGCACTGGAATGGGCTGCTCAGGGAGGTGGTGGAGTCACCCTCCCTGGAGATGTTTAATAAACTACTGAAAGTGGCATTTGGTGCTGTGGTTTGTTGACAGCTGGTGATTGTTCAGAGGTTGGACTTTATCACCTTGGAGGTGTTTTCCAACCCAAATGTTTCTGTGATTCTGTTTTTGAACACTGTGACTTGGCTTTAAACGCTGTGATCAGTTTGAGTAGGCCCATGTTAAGAATTCTTTCAGTTTATTCTAACAATTAAGAAAACTTGGAGAGGTCTGGTTGGGCTGATTTAGATTGCAATGTAGTTAAAGCAGTCAGTGACATAGCTGAATTCTTGTATGCCAGACCACAAACTCTGTAGACTGTCAGCACTGAAATACTGGGTTGGGAAATCCTTTTCTGGGACATTCTGATACAGTCCACTTGGAGAAAACTGAGCTGTTTTTTAAATAATTTTCTTCATCTAAGACTATAACATAAAATGGTGCTGCATGGCAGGTCAGGAAAAACCCCAATCCCCATCTTTTTTACTTCATTTATAAAGCTCGAAGCAACATCTGAAAATGTAGACTGTAGATGCTTGGAGAGTAGGATAAAAATAGGAATTTAGATTGGAAGTTGTTATTTCTGATTCAACTTCTTTTTCTATAGATTATTGAAAAGGAAATGTGAAATGCATACTAATTTGCTATTCTTAGCTTTTATTTTTGAGTTTTGTTCTTGCATGCAATTGTTTTGAACAGACAAACTATAATCCTCCTCCTGAAAATTGTAACTGCAGAGAATTATAACGCTTAGTTTTATCTCAAAGAATATCCAAAATTACAGATCAGTATCAGCTGAATTATAACCAAAGGTTGTAGACACTTATTTTCAGTATTGTAAATTGAGAAAATTAGCATCCTGAAAAAAAAGTTTAATTACCTTATCTATGGAGAAACATTTAAAAGAAGGTATGTGAGGAAAATCCCAGGAGGTTTCTGCTGAGAAACAAATCAGAACTAGTTATCATTAGAAACCAGTAATAGGCAGTAGCACTGTGTAGGAATAAAAGCAAAATTCACCCTCAAAAGCCTGTGTCTGGCTTTTCAAGATGCCTGATGCTGTCTTCTTTCCTTTAGTATGCTATTTCCAAAATCTTCTAAGCCTTTGGAATTAAAAGCCATACTTTGGCTGATAGCCATGTTTTTCAAAATAATGCATGTTTCTGAAGAGTATCAATATTATGTGGCCAGTAGCACTTTACCATAAGATTATCTAGATGAGGCTCTTGCCACTTTAAACTGAAAAAGCACGAGAACAGCTTGGCAAAGTGATTCCTGATTTATGTATGCATGTCAGCACTTCACAAGTACTAAAATATAGCATTTGCTGATCTGCATGCTGATGCCCGAGCTGGAAGATATCAATTTAACTGCCACTGCTTTATTGGCTGCTGGGTCAAGCTTCTCAATACATTTTATAAAAGTGAAACTGTTTTATCAGTCTGCTCCTTTTTTTTATTCACCATATGGAAACTAACATGATTGTTCTCTTCAGCACAGTGTCACTGTGTGCATGAGCATTGCCTGAAACACCACACACCTGAATTTTGCAGCTGACTTGGCTCATCTTTGTGTCTAATTTTGTGCCCTTAACCAGCAGTCCTGCTGTTCAGAGTCATGACTGGGCAGGTCACTACTCCAGCTGTGTGGATACCTTGTCATGGATTACTCAGAAACACAGAGTGAGGTTTTCTTGCTCTGTTGCTCCCTTTGGAACTCTGAATACTCCACAAGGAGGTGCTTTGCAGCAGTTGTGCAGCACAGGTTGGGTGTGTAATGCAAGGGAGCTCCTGTTTGCTGCTTTTCCAGGAGAAGCCTCCAGATTTAAGTACTCTGCTGATTTCATTCAAGCACTAGAAATGCTTTCATCTCTTTGGCATCCAGCCTGTTTTTCTCTGCTGTGCCACCTGATGGTGCTTCATCAGGCAAAGGGCTGAGCTGAAAGGATGTGAAGAAGGTGCAATTAAACTGTGCCACAAAAGAGTATGTTCATTGGGCTGAAACCAAGGCAGAGATTTCAAAATAAAATATCACCTGGGAGCTGGGGTGTTGCAAGAGTTGGTATACCTTTATTTCTGAGGGAATGCACAGCATCGTGGTTGCCAAAATAGTTTGAGTTTCAAACTCCAGAGTTCAGCTGAGCAGCTCACGTGGTTCGAGGCTTTAAAAATGTATGATAGAACAAACTCTACTGGGTGTTCCTTATTTAGAGCTAATTAGGCTACCTTGACCTGCAACGAAATTAGACTAAGAGTTGCTGGGAACAGAGAAAGTATTTTTGTTTCAGTTTTTGTCCTGGAGGGACAGTTTTTGCATGGCACCCTTCCATAACATTGATCTTGTTGAATATATTATATTTATCATGCATTTATCATTCTGATTTACTAATTAGATTACTGTAGCTCTAAAAGGTAATCAGGCTGCTTGATTATTCACTTTTTATAGCCACAGTAGAGTTTGAGAGGAAGAAACAAAACCCTCAAGCAATCTGTAAAATCTTCTGGGCAGCCCACTTTTTCTCCTGCTCCTATTCCTCTTTGCAGTGCTGGCAGTGATGAATGGGGAGCAGAGAAATTTTTGAATCTGGGTATTTTTGAAAGCTTGGTACTCTCTATACCCCTCATCTGGATTGCTTAGTGTGGCAAAAATAAAAAATACTGGGCTTAAACTAGACAAGTTTTAAAATGGAATCTTTGTACAGGTCAATGAAAAAAATTGGAGTGCAATGCAAAGGAGAAATATTTGCTGACACATTTATAAAATGCAAAAAACCAACCCACTAGTAACAATGTTGGAGACTGTATACATACATTTGTAGTGATTCATTCTCATGGCTAGTTGACCCATCTTTAAGATATGAAATTAATAACTTTTTGGCTTGGCAGAAGATGTGAAAATATTTGGATTTGTATGTTTTGGGTTCATTGCTTTGGTTTTTTGTTTTGTTCGGGGTTTTTTCCCATTTGTCCTTGCTTGGTTTTGTTTTCCAATTACACTGACAGAGGACAAATTCTCCACTTTGCTTCATTGTGTCTTTTCTAAAAAATCCAAATCCATTGTGGCACGGATTTGCCACAAATTTATAATTTTTTAGCTGTCTTTCACTATTTTTGGAGGCGCATAATATCATCATGATAAACATTAAATTATTTTTTCTTAATCAAATTTTTAGAGACAGAGATCAGAAACAGGTTCTAGTGTTTTTAAAATCAAACATTTTTATTTTGCCATGAGGGCTTCCCTTTCAATATCTTTTCCAGTTTGCTGTGTGCTTTTGGAAACAGGAGAGCTAAGACTGAGCATGGTATTTGAAATATGCGTGCAACATATATGGGGTTATTGAGGTAATGGTGTTTGTACTTTCTATTCTATTTATTTTCTTTTAAATTCAAATCATCTACTGACTCCCTCTTTCACAAAGTTTCTTTGAGACTTCACTAATTTATAATCATCCAAGACTACTTGTTGGTGTAAGCAATGGATTATTTTTCCAAGTTGAATTCCCATTCTAGGGCTCTCATTCCTGCCTTTTGTGGGCTGTTCTGAAACCCGAGAGACTGCTATATCTTATCTTGTGCTCACCTGAGATTTATTCTGTGTCCAATGGATTTAAAAGCATGGCTATGAATTTATTTATTCCTGAAAGTGTTAGTTAATCCATAAAATTAGCATTACTTTACTTGAATTACATAAAGTGACTGTTTTTAAGCAAAAACAATTAAGTATTTTTGTAATGCTAATGCAAGCAGCAGAAACTCCTAATGAGTTTTTCACAGGAAGGTAACTGACCAGGAATGAAATTCTTGGCTTGGTGAAGGAAACAGTGATGTTTCCACTGGTTTCAGGGATGTGTTCCCTGTGAGCTGCTGAGTAATTTCAAAATACTGAAAGGGTTTCTGAACTATGTGACTGTCTTCAAATGTACCTTTTGAACACACAAAAGACAAAATGCCCAAATTTGTCTGTCTCCCCCGTGGGCCTGTAGTGAGGCCACTGACAAAGCCCAAGTGAAGTGGTCACACTGCTCCCCCCTCTCTGTAAACTCAGTTCCCAAAAACCCAATAGCTGAGCATTGTCAGACTGAGCCGAACTGCAGTGATGGGGTGATATTTATTTAGGGCAGCTCTTGGCACCCTGTCAATTTATATGTTCTCCTACTTAAGGATTTGCTCTTCAGTAGAAAGCGGCTCATTAGAACACTATGGGGAAGATTTTGTGTTCTTCTTTGAAACATGTTGAACATTTTGAATAAAAGAGTAATTATAGTTGTTAGAGTCGGTAGAACAATGTGAAGTCATTTTACTCAGAATGATATGCAAGCACTTGTCAGCTTGCCATTCAGAGGAACCTCTTAAAATGCCACAGTAGTTACTTTCTAATTGCATAAATATTAAGTCACTGGAACACAATTAAAACAATCATATTCAGGGAAGGATTCTTGTATTTGGGTTTTGACCACAAAATCTGTGGCAGAAAATCTACGTGTTTCTAGAAAAGCACTAAAATAGCATTCTATTTAAGACAGATTTCTTTCTTAAATGGCTGTTAAAAAAAAAAATCTCATGCCAATCACCCTCTCCAGTTCTGCTATAATAGTGTACTGTCCATACTAGTGCTTGACAGTAACCTATTTTAAAAAGTGGGTAAAATAGAAAAGAAAATCCTTATGTCAATGCATCCATTGTAGGAATGTCCACAATGTGTAGGAAAAGCTGTATTTTGTTCCAGTGGGTTGGGGGTTCTCTGTTTGCAGTTTGCCACCTGTGATGGATCCCTGCACCACACTGAGCCAGCACTGGGAAGCCCCAGGGTACTGAGCCATGTTGAATGCATTGTGCTATTAGATTCTAAAATGCTTAAATACCAAAATCACTGCTGGTCCTCATTTTCACAAGTCAGGTATTTCTGTGTGGTGTTATCCCACTGATTGTTGCTGAGGGCACATAGTACAGGAGGACAGATTTTTAATCCCCATTATGTCTGTGTAAATCCAGCCAAAGTTTATTGAATTCAGTGGACTTCCTGGTGAGATTTTCTCTTGTACAACAGGGCAGAATTTGGGTTAGGTTCTCATTTCCTGCAGGCTTCTGTGCTGCTCCATGCTGGCTGTAAAAAAGGCACTGCACAGCTCAGACAGTGCATCCCAAAGGCAGAAGTGCTCCTTGACATTTGAGCTCCAGCTCATTGAGGTTTTGCTGCCTTTCTACTCTCCAGTTTCTGCAGGCTGACTGCATTCATCAGGATGCTGTATTATAAAAATAGACTGGTTACTAACACATCCATAAGTCACTTCATTTAGGAACAATACATGGACTTTTTTGGTAGGGATTTTGGGTGAGTGGATAGAATTGCATGAGAAAACCCCAGGGCTGTTTTGGTAGAGTATCAGCTTGGCTTTCAGCCAGACCCTTGTGAGACTGGAGATGTAAGTAAAGCTGCTGAGCTTCTTTTTCTGTGAAATATACTTGAGGTTGTTGGCTCTTGGAGGATGTTTGCCAAAGCCCACTACCTTTGGATGAACCCTTGCCAAACCCACCCTGTTCTCAGCTACACGACATCACGTGCAGTCTTTTCCCCAGTGAAAAAGGAAAATGTGCAGTTCAGACATCCAGAAACCTTTCAGCAGACTGTCAAGGCATTGCTGTCATCAAAAGTTAAACCAGCTCCATATCCAGAGGGAATGTACCCTGAGAATGAGGTAGTTATTATGTTTAGTACATTATTGTTTTTATCGTGAATGGTAGACCGAAGTTACTGGTCTCTGTTTGTGCCCAGATGTGAGAGTACTTTTTGGGGGACAGGGTAATCAGTGGGTAGCACAGATAGGTTTGCATGCAGGTGTTAAATATTATTTCTTACAACATACACACCTCCCAATAAACGTTGACTGCAGGAATGAGGAGGTTCTTTGTGAAAACACGTTGAAAAACTGAAGAATGTCTTCCCATTAGAGAGCCTACAGCAAATTACCTGACACTCAGGCTGTTAATTAAGAGTCTGAAGCAAGGCACTATGTTTAAAATACTAGTCATGATATTACTAACCTATTTTTTCACACAAAAAGCTCGAGGATTTCTCCTATTCACTGAATAGATGAATGACAAATCATGCAGTTTGAGGTTTACACTCATGCTTTTTTTGCTGTTAATTAGAAAGCCACATCACACTTCATGATAATTTTCATAAAATTCCCTGAAATTCAGCTTTAACGATTTAAACTAGGGCTTAGTTTAAGTTTGTGCTTTTTGGGTCTCTGCAGGAATGTTGGGACTGATGGGAAGGGATATGAGAGCTCAATGACCAAAAGAAATAGAAAAAGTGGCTGTGGAAGCAAGAAAATTATTCATTAAAGAACAAAGCAGGGTCAGCTTATCAGGAAGGTCAGAAAAGTGCCCTTTGAGGGATTTGTTTGGCAATGGTATGAAGACAAGTCCTTGTGAAGAATGCTGAAACCTAAGTGTAGAATGTTTGTGCAACACAGCAATTTCTTACATCAAAAGTGAAAATGGTGCTTTTATCTTGAATAAATTTGTTTTATTCAAGATAAAAGCACCATTTTGAATGTTTTGATTAATCAAATTTTTTCTTTACTTCACTGGCACAGTATCTTTCTACATGGTAAAACTTGACTGTGTTACACGAAACAGCAGGTGTGGCAGGGCATTGGGAATATTCAACTCTACAAAAGCAAGGAAGATCTATAGTTTTAAACTGTAAGAGTTCTGTGGGGAAAACAGTGTGGCAAGTGTTTCTGGTTCTGGAAAGTATGTGAGACTCCACCATTTTATTTATTTTTTAAATGGAGAATGAAATGGGCAATCTCACAGGTGTAGTCTGTGATTGTATGTAGGGACAAAAAGTGTATCCTGCCACCAACAGTTCACTCAGTGGTAGATGTATGTATTTAATGCATTGCTTTATCTGCCTCAGGGGAAAGAATATAATAAACCTCAAGAATATAATAAACCTCATGTCTTTAAAAAGAACATGCCTTTGTATTTAGCCCACAGACAATCCCCTGAGGTCTGACTTCATCAGAGGCTTTCAGCAGCTGGAACATTAATCAGGGCAGGAATGAACCCAGAGCAGAACATAAGCAAATGGGGAGAGTCTGAAATATTCAGGGTGTAGTTGGGAAAACAAGATCAATGCTGATGTCTGTGGCACTGTTAGCTTCCCTCAGTCTGTCTCTCTCTTTTTCATGTTTTTTGTTCTCATGGCTTCACTTTAGGTCAGAGAATTCTTTAAAAAAAGAATCAAAACCTTGGCCAAGTTTATAAAGGCTTTATTTGAATTATTCCTTTAAACAAAATATTGTGCTTTAGATTATTAAGGTTCATGGCCATTCTTTCTTCTCTAGCCTGTGGAAAATTGTGCTGCCTACACTTATTGACCTGTCTGAAAGCGGCATCAGCTCTTTTGGGATCATGACAAGTAAATTCAGAAAGCCCTGAACAAGGATGAAATAGTCTGGTATTGAACATGATATTCCACATTGTATCTTTGCCACCAAGCTCCTTTTCCACTTGGTCTGAAGTGATAAAACTGTAATTTGGATAAAACACAGCTGGTGAATTGATTCCCAGTCCTAGCTGTGGATCCAAGGCACAGCATCACAGTGGGCCCTTGAGTCCCTGAACTGCAGCAGCAGCAGCTGCTAAAGGAGGCACAAATTCTTCCCTCTGAGCTTGTATGGACATTCCTTTCTCTAGTGCATTCAGTATTGTTGTTCCTCCTGCATATTTACAGCTTCCCTTAAATCCAGGTTACATAAAGCACTGCGTACCTCATTAAATGCAGCAGGACCAACCTGGTCCTGAGCGTATAAAATGCGCACACAAGGAGTAAAAACTTGCTCAAGGTCAGTGTGAGCCTGTGGCAGAGCCAAGAGGAGAATTCAGGTGTCCTGATGCACAATGCGGTGCTTTTCCACTAGGATGCAACATCATTGCTGTGCAGATAATGCAGTGAGAAAATTAAAGAGAAAAGATGAATCACCTCTTTTTCAGCATTAGATGAATAGCAAGGTACTGCAACAAGGCAGTGAGGCAGTTGCCCATGCTTTAGGTGTGTGTGTTACTGCTGGTGCTTTTAAAATACACAAGAGAAAGGGCCATGCAGACTTTTCTTGAAGCTCACATGAATATTTTATTTTAATGTCAAGTGCACGTTTTGATCTGTTACAATTCAGCAGCCAGCAGCCACTTGCTGATCTTGTCCTTCATACCTTGTCAAAGACTGATGGTAATACCTTTTACCACAGTATTGCAGTGGGATCACACTATCACAGTATTCCTGGATGATATTATGGGATCTCAATAAGAACATGGTCTTCCTTTCACTTTTTTTAAAGAGAACAAAATTCAACAAGAGAAACTTTATAGCAGTGATGACATTTAGCCAACATTTTCTAGGCCTGTGTCCTCATCAACTTGGCATGCCTCAATTTGAGCAGAAATTGCTCTTCATTAATGGGATTGTTTGAGGTTAACTAAGACAGACCACGGTATTTGAAAATGACACTGTGGCAGCTGGGTCACCTGAGGATGTCTCTGTCTTTGACCATGTGTCTGTCACAAAGAGACACATGAGGCCACGTTGTATGTGCCCCTTATAGTTTAGTTTCAAAAGTTTGTGTCCTGAAATGGTATATGACTCACCTGTATCTGCAATGCTTGCCCTTGTGACCAGAGGATTTTATTATTTTAATGTCCTTCTAACAGAGCTGCCAGCAATTCTTCTTTGGAGTTCCTCATTTGTCCGAAATTCAGCTGTCTGCTTCCTTGCTGAAATCAGCAACTGTGCCTGTTGTGCTGTTACACGGACAGATTGCCTTTAAGCTGCCCCGTTGTTTTTTGAAGACCTTAATGGATATGCCTCTTGGTTTTGTTTATTTTTCTCTGAGCCTTTTGCTTTGAGATTTGCCTTCTAGCGATGTCAGGAGAGTTAAGAACCTAAAGCTGTATTTTGTCTTCTGTAGCTTCTAGGAAATTCATTTCCCTTCAACACAAATGTTGCTGTATTCTCTCTGCTCTCTGCCTTACACTCTCCTGCATCTTTTGATGTACATGAAGTTTTAATGTAAAACTTGTGCTTTATTCACACTTCTCTTTGACAGACAGGTGTTTTAAAAACAGTCATTACACTTCCTAATGGTAGAGTAGGCCAGAATAGTCCTTCAGGCCAAGAGTATGAAGTAACCAGAACTGTTAGTTTAGAAAATGGGCCATGAGAGTCAATTTTGACCCAAGTTTACAAGAGGCAGAGTGCAAATGTGTTACTAGATGTGGATGTTATCTTCAGAACCTGGAACTTCTGGAAGCATTCTACTCTTAGAACAACTTACTGTAATTTTAGAACATGTAGCTCTTTAGGAGAAACAAAATTCTTCTGTAGTATTTTGGTTGACTGATTTGGTAACAATCTCAGGGCCTGGTTTAAAGGGGACTCAGAAATTTCTTATCCTAGAGCAGGCAAGAATTCTGATTCAATTATCCTTGATTGTTCAGTAGCTGTGCAGGTGACAGGCACAGTCATTACCACCTTTCAAGTTTTCTCACCATGTAACCATGTCAAGTGAGTACCAGAAGTGCCCACTGCCTTTCAGGCTTCCTTAGTCTCCTGCAGTTCCACTCAGCTCCTGCAGGCTTCTCCTGAAGCTTGGAAGTGCCTCAGGCTTCCAATACTGAGACTGTGCTATCGAGATAAGGAATGAGAGTAGAACAGCATTTGAACAGCCAAATGACTTCCAAGTTTAAAACAGGAGTGTTGAATGTCAAGATTGGCAACCCTTGGGAATTTGGAGGTGAACCTCTGACCTGCATTGCCTTTGGGGAGGTTGGCACCATCACATTGGTTTAGCTAAACCCTACCAGTCCAATGCCTGCTAGTGCCTGTGTTCTACAGAGCAGGAGCCCAGCTCACTTCTAATTAAAAATCAGGATTTAATCAGAGTGCAGATGAGCCAGAACAGTCTTCTTACTTCCTTTCTACCTTTAGTGCATTTCTCTCTCATATACTCTCATGGGATCTGTTCAGAGGTGAAGCAGGTGGGTGGCAATCGTGGGAGCCCAGATGTGCATTTTATTTGTAACTATTTCCAAGTCACCAAAGTTTTGTTTATTGCTTAATAGTTCTACTGCAGGAGTGCCTCCACTTGGTTTTCTCTTTAGGAAGGGGAGAATCAAACTGCTTGGTGAACAGCTGAAGGATGCTTTCTTTGTCAGTGCAACTGTACGCACTGAGAGGACCAGAGCAGATTGAGAAGTGACCATATTTTGCACATGTTACCTATTTCTTTGAGCTGTGAGTAACCTCCTGAGGGGTGACACACTTACAAAAGTAGCTCTCCATCTTTTTTGCCACAAGCACTGTCTTGCTGAAAATAGAATCCTCAGGAAAAGCAGAAGACAGTGACTGCAACTGCTCGGAGCCTCCTCACACCATCCACAGAAAATACAAAACCCACAGCGTATGCTCAGCTGCTGGTACCAGCTGTCACATTCATTATAGTAATTGCTGCCATTAGTGTGCTATTAATATTTCTCTTACAAAATTGTTCAAGAAATCAAGTGAAAATGCAAAGTCTGCTCTGTCTGCAACCATTTGTGTTCTTTGTGGGTCAAATCTCACCAGCCACAACTCCTAGCAGTGCTGTCCTCCAAGGAAACAGTTCTTAGGAGGAACTTCATTTCCCTGAGTTGCTGGTGCAACTTTCATTTTGGGCTGCAGAAGAGAGGCAGCACAAAATGTACATTTGGAAGGGCACAGGGATAGCTGCTGCGGGATCTGCTTGTCTGTTGCAGCTAGTCTGTCACCTTGCAACAAGCAGCAGGGAGATTTCTGGGACTGTTCTGCCCTTGGTGTAGCTTTATACAACTTGAAGACCCTGGAGCTGGCAGCAAATGTAGCCTTTTACCAAAAGGGCCATGGCCAGGTCTGAATAGGTGGCTTAGCCTCCAAGGTGGAGAGCATGCCAAACCACCTTCAGATGTGGATCTGAGGTAACGTCATTCTGATCATTGTGATGTGCTCCTATTTAGCTCCTCAATATCAACATATTCCTAGTAGGGCTTTGTTGTGGATCAGGATTTGTTGTGGATCAGGATTTGGCCCTTTTTTTGGTGGGATTTTATCTTCCCTATCTCTGATCATTCTCATTTCTTTGGGGAAATTCTCATCTATGGAAGTGCCATTGAGTCAGCACCTTTCAGCTCATGAGTGCTAGCACTTGACAAAAAGTAGCTGAAAAAAAAGTGTTCATTTCAATTTTCTTTTTTGATATGAAATATTACAATGGAGAAAATTGTTGACCTAAATGACATGTTCATCTGAACGATGAATGTAGCTGAGAAAAGACTAGTTAATTTTTCTAGTTCACTTCACAAGAAAATGCAGAGTACTGGAGAAAGTTGCTATATTGGTGGTTTGTGGTCTGCGCCACTTTCCACTGCTGTGGAAAAAAAGATTTGATCAGAAGTATATTAGCGGTGAATATTAATTACTTTGAGATCAGTTAATGACTCAATTAGTTAATCAATAACTCAATCAGGTAATGAATTGTCCGCTGTGGAATGCATGTGCTAATGCTGCATCCATGTGGCTATAACATGGCTAGTTCATGGTCACTCTGCATTTGGGTGCACTTGTGCTCTCTTAAGCCTGTCCATTTACAGGGAAAATACTTCCAGCACTCCATGTTGTACAAAAAATGTGAAACGCAGAATCCTAAAGATAAAATCCAAGAGGCAGATCAAAACAGCCTCAGTTTATTGGGGAACAATAAAGTTTCCAAAGCCAGTGCTGCAGCATAGGAGAAGCATGGCACAGCTCAAGGATGCAGGGGCTGCTTGGTGCAGCTGCCATTTTCACAGTGCTGCTTCCAAGCACTAAGAAGCAGTAAGTGTGATTTTATTTCTTTTAACTTCTAAGGATGATTGGACCCTGCTTAAACAGTGTGGTTACTCCTGCATGGATAGGTGTCCATCCTTTATTTGGCAGGGATACTGTCTCTCCGAGGCGTGTGAAAGTGCCTTTCCCACGTTCTTTTCATTCCCTTCTCCTCTCTGCCTGGAGGGCAGAGGAAAGGAAAGGAAAGCTGGTTCTGGGAGTTACCTTCTTCATTATTCTGGATTTCCCCTCCATCCTCGCCCAGAGTCGGCTTGTTCACCCTCCGGGCTCAGTGAGAGGGAACTTGTTTGCCCATCAGATAACCCAACTCTCACAGGAATTTCAAGCACCCTCAGAAGTGGAGGAAGGCTGTACTCAAAGAGACCTCTAATCTAGGACTAGACCTGAGTACATAATTTGTCCCAGCCAAAAAGCAATCACCTCAAGGAGAAGCAAAATATAAAATTTGATGGATTCGAAATGAAAGCAGTTTATTCCAGAAGTGTCATACATAGCCCGGATTGAAGCAACAAGGTTTGAGGGAGACCCTGGTTGAGTTTTAGCAGCTCATCATTAGTACTGCATCTGTCATGTTTTATGATGACTTAGTATTACAGAAATAAGGGACCAAGCTCTCAGCTGATGTAAATCTTCACTGCTCACTCCAACTCAGTGAAGTTCTGCTGGTCCCTTTGGAAATCTGGAGTTTTATTTGCAGTTTTATTGTTAGACACAGTATTTTCCCTGCTTGCAGAGGCTTTGCAGTATGTATTTCAACTAATATAGACAATGTTGATAAATTCATCTGAATGCAGAATCTTCTCTGCACATTAATAACATTAATTTAATCTCACCAAAGGAGGAGTACCTCACCTTGCATTGCTAATGCAATTAAAAATACTGAAGAGATCTTGGTACAGTATTAGCTGTTAGCACTGCAGTTCTTCCATCAAAAATGTAGCATGATGTTTATGCTGCTGCAGAAAATTCAGTTCTACTAATTCCCAAGTTACATCCTTTCCATGTGAGAATGCCCATCAATTTGTCTTTGATCATCAATTTGATGATTTCTGCTTCCTACTAATATCTATGTGCAGTGTCTTAGATCCGAGAAGTTGAACTGATCTGTTCATTTGCAAAATGACATTTGATGTGACCTCTGTTTCATTTCTGTCATTATATTTTCATCCCACTTCTTCCTACAGTTCATTGATCTGAGCCAGGATTGTAGAGCTTGATTTTCAGGGCACTCTGCTTCTGAGATGAGAGGGGACAGGGACATTGTCAGTCACCCCTAGCTGGGAGTAAAAGGAGGAAAAACTCAGCAACATTCACAAATTTGGCCTAAAGGAGAGACCTGAACATATAATGGTGTGCCCTGGCAGCCTGTCTTCAAATAGATCATGCCGGTCTTAAATCCAAATCCTGTGTGCCAGCATCTTAGACAAAGAAATTGAAAAGCTTTAGGCTTTAAATCTGATTTAAATTTAAACCATAATTGATTTTTTTTCCTCATTTTGATTTTTATGAACAGATGGACCATAGCTAGCAGTTGCCCTTGAGGAGTCTTTAAAAATGTAGTTCTGTGAACTGTTTCCCTGAAGATTGATACAGCTGCTATTTCTTCACCTATCTCTGAATCATCCTCAATTACTATATGTCTTTATAAAATAATTATAGGTTTTATCCAGGAACTGAGCTTGGCTCTGTACTTTTCATAAAACACTTATGCAGAGTTGGTTAGCAAAAGAGATGATTTAACCCAAGTTTTCAATTGCTTAGCTTTGAATTTTATTCTCTTATTCAATGTTTTGCTATTATGTAGAAGCTATATTTTCTTGAAGCTGAAATGAAAAGGGTTTTGGCTCCTCTATCCATCTCTTTACACTTACTAATTTGTCTGTCAGAGTAAATCACACACAGAATGAACTTTGGAGAGTTATTAGTTCAGATGAAGCTATTCACACTCAAACGAATAAATAAATTATGATCTTACCCTGCAATGTCTCTTCTTGTGCAAACGTCAGTCCACTCTTCCCCTTTCCCTCTTCATGTATAATGGGGAAATGCTTTGTAGAAAAAGATCAGCTGTAGAAAAATGCAATCTGAGAATGAACACAATGAAAGTGCTTGGCATGAGCTGTGGATGACAAGGTGATGGAAGCTGGGGGGTAGCCATGTGAAAATGTCGTACAAAGGTGCAAACTCAGTTCACAATTTCATCTAGTCCTTGCCCCTCTGTACCTCCAGATACATCTTTGACAGTGTCCTGGGCAGTGATAGAGGGGAGGGCAGCAGGTGAAGCCTCTGACACAGTCAGTGTCCAGGCAAGACAGCTGCTCACACATTAAGGCTGGCAGGTCTCTCTCTCCCTGCAGGCGCCCTAGGACATTAGGGCTAGAAAGCATTTTGCTAAGAAAATGTTTTGTTCCCTCTGCACCTTCCATTTTTTTGCTGCCCTTAAGGACATCTTTTACTCTTGGCAGAGATTGGGCTAAAGCACCAATCTTTCTTCTGGAGAAATGTGAGGAGTTTGGGAGCCATATAGCTTCCATGAGCCTTTACAGAATGGCACAGTGGGGATTGTTCTTATTTCAAGGTGAGTTACAGATTATCAGAAGTGTTGTCAGTAAAGGAGATTTTCAGCTTAATAGAAGTTGTATCTCCATCTTTGTTTTCTGTATTATTTTGATGCACATAACCTGTAATTTACACGCACTGTTAAGGAGGATTGCATGTGCTAATCTTTTGCCTGGAGGAATTTTCAGTGTGTATCTCACTGAAATGAAGAATGGAAGGAGTCTAATCCCTAGCTTGTTTTCAGTCCATTGTGCCCAGTGGCTGCTGCTGGAATTTTGCAGGGCTTCTTATTGGAAGTTGCCACTTCCATCTGTGTACAGATGTGTACAGAATAACCTCTGGATTCTGGTGTTTCCAGTATCTGCAGTCCATCAAGAGTGAGTGCTCAAAAGGGACATTAGTGATTTAGGCCTTCCTAAAAACCTCACAGAATTTACTTAAGAACAATGGCCTACAAGTTCATCTTAGCATAAGTGATCCAGTATATTTTCCATGTTTGCTTTTTGTTTGTTTATTTGTTTTGCACAGCTCCTCCTCCAGATAATGGCACTGCAAGGGTAGACAAACACATTTGGGGGCTGTCCTGCATCACGCTTTGGCTGCCTTGTGTGTTTATGCTGTAAACATTGCACAAAGGAAGAGAGACCTAAGGGTGAGGTGCCTTGTTCAAAATCACATAATCAGGTCCTGGACTCATTCAGCTGAAATTCAATCTCATATGCTCCTGCAATTGCAGTTTGCTGCCTCCTTTGATGCTTGGCTTTGATGCCTGGAGTTCTCTTACTCTTCAGGGACTACAGGTGTTCATAACACTACCTTTGTTCATTAATATTTTCTTTTAAATAAAAGGGAGATGGATTGCTTCAGAGATGCAGCTGATCACAAGATATGAAATGTAACTCGAGCACCTTTAGAAAGAAATATGTGATGTTGAAAACTTGGCATTTTTCAAGACAAATATATTGAATCAATTCTGCTCTTGAGATTGCAATTGAGACAGAGGCACATCTCCCTCTGTACCTGCTTAGAATTCATTTCATGTCAGTGGGGAATGAAAATAAGTTATGTTCAGGGCCTCAAACCATTGATTGGTAGGTGTTAAAAGAGCCCAGGCTTTCCATTTTAAGTTTGGTCAGAATGTGCCTGTGTCGTGTAAGCAGGCAGGAGTGCTCATACCACTCAATATTTTTCACAGCTGCTATTCTGCAGGAGTAAAGTACACTCATCTCAGGGTAGGGGATATGTGCACAGAGGCACTCTCTGTTTTACTGACACCCTAAAATCTCACTGGTGGACAGAGAAGTTTTGTTAAGCAGGATGCCAATATGAAAACCTAAAACATTTCCAGTACTGTTTTTCTTATTTTCACAAGCCAAAGGTTTCATTTAGAGGAAAATCGCATTTGCTGAATCTTCCAAATATTTGAATTCATTAACAATTTTCTCTAAATGTCCAGAGTTAATTACAAAAAATTAAAAATTGTATAAGGGAAAAATGGCACTTACTGATATTAGGAGAACATGGTATAATATATTTTGAGCTGAGGTTTTCCTCCTCTCAGAACCTCTACCCTGATCATGTCAGGCCGACCATAGGCTATATTTGCAAAAATAATTCCACCAATTCCAGTGGAAATTCTGGGAAATGTCTATTTATTGGCAATTATTTCCTTACAAAACCTAATTTTCATCTGAGTCTGCCCTACAGTGTCTTATTTCAATGTTATAATGCATTTAGGTCAGTTGAAATGCCTGCACACAATGTGAGTAGCAAAGGGAAAGCCAGGAACTCTTCAAGTGTTTTTTGACAGCTGGGGCAAACAGCAGGGAAACACGTGGTACTCTGTGGGGCTGGGAACTTTCAGCAGAAGTTAGCACCAAAATATATTTTTTTACAAACTGTTTTGTTTTTAGATGACAATCTGAAGTGAAATCTGCTGTTCAGAAAAATATGCAGTATGTTTCCTTTCAAGGGCTGCTCATTTACTGTATGACTGGCACGTGCTGTGCAACAAAATTCATTGCCATAAAGCAGTAAGAAATCAGAAAATAAGAAAAGAAAGTATCAATACCCACCAGCTGCTTCTGTCTACTTCAGGTGCCACATTGCTTTGCAAAAGTAGTCTGTGACACTTTTCTAACTGAATTACTTACTCCAAGATTCTGTATGTGGTATTCTTGGAGACTTTTTGTTGTTGTAGGGTTGTTGTGGGCTTTTCCCCCCAGCCTGCTGATATATGGACCTTTTGTGTGTAGTTTCTGTATTTAGTCCATTAACTCCCACCCTGTCTTTTAGATTGGGTCTCCTGTTTTCTGTGTTGATACAATTTCCCTCTCTGCTTTATTCTCTCCTTTTCCTCAACAATTAGCCTATTACACCTTCTTACACCTTCATGAACTTTTTCAATGTTTTCTGGATTGGCTGAGTTTCTTTCTGTTTCTCCTTCATTTAACTTCCTCCACTGAGTCTTGCTTTTGCTTTAGCATTTCTGTATACAGGAAGGCTCTTCTTGTTGAGCTGGGTCTGGTAGAGAGTTAAATAGGAAAACAAGCCAAGAGGCACATGAGGGAATTTCTCCAGGTCTGTGTGTCTCAGTACATCTCTCTCATAGTTGAGTACAATGCAGCACTGGCTGCAAACAGACTGTTCCATTACCACTCTCCTCATGTAAAGGAAGACAGCGTGGACAAGGATCAATAAATAGCAAATGTCAGAATGAGGAAACTGCTCAGCATTTCCTGAGGAAGAGGCTGTGCTTTGGGCACAGTGGGTTCTCAAGGACACTGTTAAATTGGAACTTCATGAGAGGGAGCAGAATCACACAGCAGGTATAGCGGGAGATATATATATATATAGATATATATGAATGAATATATCAGGTATAGCCAGTGCCATCCACTATGTACAACTGCTTCATTATGGCTGCTAGAGGTACAACATGTACATACATTGTATGTATATAGAACACAGCTAAATATACTACAGTTTTCTGGGAAAAGGGCCATCAGTGATTTTTGAACAGTTTCTTAGTAAATGCAGAAAATCTGGTGGCTTCTGTAATGCCTTCTTCCCCCCAGCTCTTTGCTGTTCCTTCTTGTTCCTCTTCCAGTCCAAGAGTGCTAACCTTGAGAGGTTAAATATGCTGTGCAGAGACCAAGAAATCCCTTCCTAAAGACCTAAAGAATCCTGAAGATTCTTAATTCTTTAGATCCAAGAAAATGGGAGAGAGCTGTGAAAGGAAGAAATGCAAACTGAGACACTCCTACACCAGTCATACAGGAATGGGAATGATGGGTGGTACCAGCAGGAAGGCAGTCAAAGGTTCTGATGTCCTGAGCTCTCATGCCCTTTACCTTTGTCCTTTCCTCAGCTCTCTCACTAAATCCAGCCTTGTGGCTAAGCTTACATAATTGTTATGATTTTTTAAAGTGAATACATCAGATCTTTTCCCAATTCAGATCATCTCCCTGGTTTCTTATTCTCCATAGCATGTCTCTGTGCATTCACTGAAGGAGAGTTGCATTGTTCTCAGAGTCTCCTTTTGATTTAGTCATAAATAATACATTTTGTGTGAAGCTGGAATCATCCCTGCTTTCAGGCAGGGATAATTTGTAACTTGCTGCACCTGAAGGGGGGTTGAAGGGCATGGCTGCCATCATGTTACCAATGTTACGACCCAGGCTGGAATAACAGCGTTTGGTGCATGAATGAAACAGGCACATGAACACAGTGGGAAGGATGGAAGGAAAAATGCAGTATCCATGCAGGGAAAGTGTAGCAGGATTTTTCTTGGAAGAAGAACAGGGAACTGTTAAAGAAGGTGCAAAGAAATCCCAAAGAGTCAAAGCAGCAATTCTTTACTTGGATATTAAATAAAATAAAATATCCGTAAATATCTATCCACAATAATTTTGGATAAAGTGGATGTTGTCTGAAAGGTTGAGAGGCCAAAAAAAAGATGGGTTTATGGAAATTAAAATGAAGAAATATATGTCACACAGTCATCTCCTTGTATAATAATCTGCACAGGCTCAGATAATTTTGTATCCATGTAATTTTTTTCGGGTTTACTAGAAAGATATAAACTATTTGCTTGACCTTTGGTTTTAATTCTAATCCCAAAATTACATAAGAAATGTTGCTTTAGGCTACCTTCTGCTATGGAGGAGAAGTCTCTTTGAAGAATTTAATTTTTTAAAGTGGAAGTCTTATTTTAATGCATCTTTGGCCAAATACTCTGGCATTCTCCAGTGGAAATGGGGACTGCCCAGCAAAGAGCAGTTAAACTTTGACAGCCACACTGTTTATTTCAGTAACCACTGAAATAAAGCATTTTATAAAAACATGCTGAAACACAGAAAGGGAAGGGCTTTTTAGGCTGGACCACATTATTGAACACAGTGTCTCACATTTAGCTTCTGCTGAGCTATTTGGCCACTGCTTCAGTCATTTATCGAGGTAAAGTGAAAAACTGTGTGCTGAAATCAATAACATTAATAGCGTTTGCAAACAGAAATTCTCAGCCAGCAGTTTAAGTTAATTTAGTGTATCTGTGCATTTGAAATTATTACCAGTTCCATTAGATTTGTAATTTAGGGAAACACTGAGTAAGCAACGAGCTTTCATCCTGTCCTTGTTCTGGTGACCGTGGAGGGCTCGGGAGGCGCCTGGCACACACTCCCCAAAAACTGATTTGTATGCACTGGGGATGGGCATTCTGGGGAATCAACTGATCATCCCCAGCCCATCCACAGGCTTTCTGTACAGCTGCAGCCAAACCAAATCATCAGCTCTTGCCTCAGTGTGTCACCTCTAACGTGAATGTGGCATTTTATGGCGTTGCAAAGATGATGTAAAGCACTCATATTACAAATAGTGTCACAGATTGGCCAGAAGTGCAGATGATTGCAGTAAGCCAACTTCATAAGTTGCATAAAATCTGAAGGAAAATCAGGTGTTTCCATGGCAAGATCAAATATATTTAGTCCATTCTACTAGAAAGACTGCAGAAGGACAATAATTTAAATACTTATTTCTGGTCCTTTTGAAAAGTTTTACCAGCTAGATCATTTTAAAGACAGAAAATAAAAATAACTTGTTAGTATTTAATCTTAAATATAATCTGAAGACTTTGAAGACTGTAGAATGTTTTCTTGCCATAAAAACGCTCAGCTATTCTAAAGCTGGTTTCCAATTTTCCAGCTGCTTTGATTCCAAACAAAACCATTCAAATCTTTTTGCTCTGTACAGTGAATTCAACCTCATTTTAATTTGATTGCAGCTCTGTGCTAAAATGTAACGGAACGTTAATTCTCTTAAAATCTGAGGCTTTTTTTTTTTTAAAGAAACTGACTTCTTTGAGTAATCATGTTTGATGGAAGAAATCTAGAGGGTATAAAATGAGAAGGTCATTATCATGATGCTCCATCCGAACACCTATGGCAAAGCACTTCTGGTTCTACTTACAAGTTCTGCTGGGAGCATTTCAATTTTCTGGCTCATTGTCAGGTGAAGTTAACAGCTTTTAAGGGCAGATAAGTCATATCTGAGTTTGAACTATCAGTGAAATGGAAACATCCCAGAAATTAGGCAGGATTTTGTTTGCTTTTTTGTTTCACTCTCCCACAGCTAAATATGAACATTTAGAACTAAACTCTCAGCTGGGTAGACAGTTTTAGATGTATAATTTCAATGTTAGGGTGCTTTGTTTTTTCTTTTTTAAAATAAAAACTGGAAGTAATTCCTATGTATACATTCACAGACTAGTTATGAAGGATGTGCTTAGCTTTAGGTTAATCTTGGGGTTTTGCAGTACTAAGTACAGATGCTTCCTCACCATGCTGCAAAGGGAGGAGTGTTTAATATGAAGAAACAGTCTGAGATGTATCCCTTTAGCAGGATAAGCCATGCTACCATTTGCTAACAGCTTGCAAGAATTTCAGCCTGGCTCTGCCAGTCTGAGTTGGAAGATCCTACTTTTGTCCTGGAAGGACACCTCAGGGTCCTCTACACTTGGGACAAAGGGAGATGCAATATTTTCCCTCTTGCTGGCTGAGTGTAAAATGACCTCCAGAAGTGAGATTCTTCCATTGCCATATATCCTGTGATTCCATGAAAACAAAACAAAAATGAATATGATTCTTGACTTTTGGAAGGCAAAAACCCACCCCAAATGACACAATTTTCATGGACAGTAAACCTGCATTTGGTTTCCTATGAATTTAGACCTGTCTTATAGGGAAGAGACATGTACTTTGGGCAGGAGGATTTTGTTAAAATATGTCTTTTTTGTTTCATATTATAAGTGCCTTGATTGATATGCAAATAATCTAAATGGTTCAGAAAAGTCCAAAGAACATAAGTGCTAGAAATGAGAGCAAAATTACAGTGCAAAATTTGGTGTAATCATAAATAAAGGAAAAATAAACATTTTAAAGCAAAACTTTCATGAAATAGTATGCTGAAATGGCATAGAATTATCCAATTTTGTATTTAAGCACTGTCATAGAAAATTCATCCTTCATGAACAATCACTTTAGGTATCAGGATGTAAGAATTGTGTTAGAGGGCAGTCAAGCAGGGAGTCTGAAGGGAATATGAAATACAATCCACTTCTAGTGGCCCCACTGGATTTATGTAATTGTTCAATGGGACAACAATTCCAAAGATGACAGGAGTTTTGATTATGATGATACCAGATTCTCACTCAAGTTTCAATGACTGCAAGTACACCACTGACATAGTTTGGTTTCCTTTCAGTAACAGGATTTTTTACTTACACTGGAAAACAAGAACACTGGATGTACCCAGTGCGAGACTTTGAGAGAGATGTTGAGTGTGTTACAGGATGTGGTATCAGACTGAATTAAAACTTCTTTAGAAGGTGTTGAAAACAGGCCACCATTGTTGAAATCAGACCACCCACACAAGGACAGTGACATATGAGGTTTGATTTCTAGTGCTGGCAAAGGGAGCTTAACAGCTTTCCCTCCTCAAAAGTTAGCATTTTCTCATACTTTCCTATTCTATAAGAATGTGTAGATGTAGGTGTCAGCTTGATGTTTACTGTTCAAGAAACTGGTATTAGACAGGATCTCCTGGAGCTAGGCAAGTTCAAACTGAAGTGACTAAAGTGAAGAATTACCCTAGGTGGCAAGGGAACTCTGTTCTGTTATTGCAGAATAGATTTTATTTCAGGGTGTTACTGATAAGTATTTATACTTCACAGCCTCACAACAAAGAAGCAGGAATGAACTTATTGGAATGAGAATAGATGAAATACAATAAGAAAAGGTGAGCTTTTATGGAGAGATGGAGAAGATCAACCATGTAAACACTGCAATTAGTCTTTCATGTACCAATCTGCTTCCTCCCCAGAGTTTCATCTCCAAATTGTTCACCTTTACAAAAAAATTTTATTCTTACTATTATTATTATTATATTTGACATTAGGGTATCAAAAATAATGCCTTTTTATTTTTTTCTTGCGAGGGGAACAAGATCTAACCTGGGATTCTTTCTGTTAAAGGCACAAATGACAGTGAACTTGGTGTAAGCCTCATCCAAAGACCACAGCAACAGACAGAATTGCCTCTGTCATGTCTTTGGTGTTACTGAAGTTTTTAAGGCCAAAATTACTACTCAGGGCTATGGTTTTTTTCATTTTTGAGAGGGTTTTCTTATTTTTTGATTTGGGAAAATGTTAACACCCTTACTATAATCCCAAGAGTTTATTCTGAATCTGACTCAATGCATTTCATTGGTTGGGAAGAATTATACTGACCCTTATAAATATCAGCTTCACAAAACCTTCAGCTTTTGCATCTGGTCCTGGTTAGTTCCACAGCTTGATTTTCAAACAAGCAAACAAAATATCCTAGATATTCTCACAACTGATCTGAACTTTATACAGAAAAATCCATGAACATTTTTAGGAACTCTCAGTTTGTAAGGAGTACAGATAAATTTTATCTGGTGTGGTTTAACTTCAAATATGATCACTTGATACATTGGAATGGAAAAATCTAAACACAACCACTTCTGTAGGCATGCCAGCACAAACACATCCTTCATTATTCCTTGTCAGTTGGAGCTTAAAATTAGAAAATTTCAAGCCAATAAATGAAAGCTCAGAATCTTTACACATTTATGCCAAATCTGTTCTGTTTGTGTTACTACCAGATTAAAAAGGCTGGATAGAAGTGTTTCTGCAGTGTGCTTGAGCTGACCCAGAGGCAGCAAACTGGCAGCTCATGCCCTTTTAAGAGACCTCAAAATTAAAGATTGTTTTAGTCTCTTATGTGTCTCTTGAAAGGGTTGGGAAGTGTGAGTTAGGATGTGTGTTACACCCCAGCACAAACTGAGGACAGGTTACTGAGTTCATTGCCACACTTTCCCTTTGCTAAAATCAGCCTTTGTCCAGGTCAGCTGAAAAGGCAAACAAGGCAGGAATTTAACTCAATACATAACCTGAGTCTATTGTAGCAGCTCTGAGGGGTAGCAAACCTAAGGCACAGGACGTGCAGACCTTTCTCTCTGCAGCACACAAGCTCTGAACAGTGCCGTGCTCAGCAGTGCAGATGTAACAGTGGGCCTAGAAAGAAATACAAAAGACTTTGTATTTGATAAAAACCACTCTATAAAAGATACTCTATGCTCTTTTTCAAATCAGTATATGCATTTGCTACTTTTTTTTTAATGGGCTAAACAATAAAAGAAAATAATTTCCCCATCATGGGAAAAATAGACTTAAAAGAAATGAGTCTGTGCATTTAGGAAAGAGCTTACATCAGTTTCTTATTTTACTGTTTTTTTAGGTTCTCCAGGCTTCCTTTCAACAGTGTTTCTGCTTTGATGTCTTGCTCTCTACCCAGATTGCCAGAAGGCTTTCTGTTGCAAATGCAGGTGTTTTCAACTGTTAGATACAGTTGTGTTGTATTATTCATCACCTCGATATAAAAATGTATTAGTGGGACACTTATTTTACACAGAGGACAAAACAGGGATAATTGGAAAGATGGCAGACTGTATATAGAGGAAGATGTTGCTTAGTGAGACATGTTTGGCAGTGGAGGAGACAGGTTTGCATCTGCCTTGCTGCTGTTTCATGGATCAGTCCTTGAACCTTTAAAGCACAGCTTTTCTAACAGGCTGCCTTGCCCATCAGGCTGGCATCTCAAACTAATTAAACATGGCTTTTGAGAAGTACAGCTCTATTCACAGAGAGCACCTAGAAATCATCATGGTATGTCAGGGTTATTTGTTACATGCTGGTGCTTTTTCCTGGTTTTTGTTGTTTTAGTGCTTGGTAAAGACCTGTGTGTGTGAGGCCAGGACTTCCCTGAGCTGCTGGGAATTACCAGAGATGCCAGTGAATGGATCTGCATGTCAAGGGCAATCTCGAGGCTTGTTACACAGTAAAATGAACACCTCAGTCCTGCTCCTGACAAGGATTTCTCTGTAACACTTGCCCTGTCATTCAGAGATAGCTCTGTGTGCCACACAGACAAAGCAGAGGGACATCCAGAGAAGGCTGGCGAGCCATGACCCTGCTCAGAGTTAGAGAAGTGCAATAACCCTGCTCATAACATTGTCAGCTGCAGAGGATTGGTATTCACCTTTCACTCCTCTCAGCTTCTTCAGAAATGGAGGCAGAATTTCTCACTCATTGCTGGTGAGAAAGAACCAAACCTGGACAGTGAAACCATATAAAACATATTTACCAGAGATGGTAAAGGGATGAAGGAGAATTAGGTGGGGAAGGATGAGGAAAAGGGCTGGGGGCATAAGTAAACTATTCAAAAGCAGATAAAATGCCAGAAAACTGTTTTCCCTTTCTTCCCATAAAATATTTCTTATCTTTCTTCTCCTCTGCCAGCTTTCCCTGGATGGACATTATGCTTGGTGCATGTCCATCTTTCAGGGCACCCTGGCAGTCTCTCATTTTGAGCGCCTGGTAGCTCTGTATGCTTTCTGTCTGTGAATCCAAACATGATCTTGGGCTGTTCAATGGGCAGTAAGGCACTTTCGTGTTTTGTATCACTCCAAAGTTCAGAGGCATCTTTTTGATGTGCGTGCATTTGCTCATCTACCAACCTTTACACTTGCGGCTTTTTGAAAATAGATATTCTAATCATCAGTCCTGAGAACTTTTGTCTCTGAACACAGGGAGCTCTTCTGTTGTCTTTCATCTCTTCCGAAGAAGCCTCGGTGCTTAAAAAGCAGGCAGCTTAGCACCAGGAGCTGGGAATCTCTCCTCAGCCGCCTCCTCATGCTAATAGCACTGCCAGGTGGTGGTGAAGCTGTTGTTTCACAGCTCCAGGTTGTGCCTGACTGCAATGGAGGGAGGTCTGTCAAATCCAAAGCAGCACAACATTTTATTTGTATGGATAGGAGAGAATTCTTCCTTAAAAGCAGATCTTGTTTGGACTTCTGGAACAGGTTTAAATTCTGGTTTCTGGATTTGAAATAGCCTCTGACAGCTCATGAGAGTGAGGAACATGATAACGTTTGTGTTGCTAGCTAAGCATGCCATCTTCTGTTGACTCTGCTGGCTTCCTGGCCCTGGCCACGATCTTTGGTAGTGAATCTAACCCTAGAGTTAAGTTGAGTGAAAAAGTATCTCCTTCAATCTGTTTCTAATTTTCCAAGCTATAATAGTCTCCTTGCTTTTTATGCTATAAACCCAAAATGAGGGTTCTTTTTCTGGTCTACTCTACCATTTCACATACCTCTAAACTCCCCATCTCTATTTTCTTAGATGAAGCTTTTCTTTTTTCTTTTCCTTTTTTTTTTTTTTTTTGACTCTCTGCTCAGATGAGCATCTTTCCAGAGCCTTAATCATTCATCTTTCCTTTTAATTCTACAGTCCTTGTGATGGGATAACCTGTACTGTGGCCTTCTTCCAGATGAGTTCACACATCAGGCAGAAGAGCAGTGTTGCAATTTGGGTACGGCTTAGCAGGTCAGAGCTTCACATCTTTGACACTAAGGTGCCTCTCACTATCTAAGCCTATCCAAGGTACAGTAAGTGCCACATTTAACTCTTTGGTTGTTTATTTCCCAACACCTGTTTTGGGAGAAAAGATGACTTCAGTTAACTTGTAAGTTGTCTTTAAATATCTCCCCCATATGCAGTACAAACATTACCTACAATAGAAGTTGTGAGATACTAGGGTCCAGACTGGCATTATTCAAAACAAATAGAGTTAGTATTTTTCATAAATCCCTATTTTTCACTAATTTTTTTGCTCAGGTCATGTTTCTTCCATGCAGTCAGTAACTGTTTCTATAAGCTTATAATCTGACACGGGATTTACAAGGTTTAAAAGGCTTTACTTCTGCTGTGGCTGTAGTGCTGGAGCAGAGCTGGTCGTACTGTGCTGAAAGGATGGGGTGGCCTGTACTACACCCATCCGTGCAGCAAAAGGTGGGTTCCCCAGGGCGCTGGGACTGTGCTCTGCTCCCGCCAGCCTCAGCTTCCCACCATGGTTTTCCCAGGAGAGCTGCCGGCGCTCTCGGCCGTGCCAGGGCCAGCAGGGGCGGCTGCGACCACCAGATCCCAAAAGCTCTCATCACCGCAAGGCATCCGCCCGCTGTTGGCAAACCGAAACCACGGATTCTGCCTTAAGGGCCGCGGTAAGCTCTTACTAACAGCCCCCAGGCCGTGCTTCCCCGACCATTTTGGGCTGAATTGCTGCAGTTCATACATTTTGGCGGTGGGCCGGGCTGAGAGGAGCCTGCGCGCCGGCTGCGCTCTCCTCGCACCTCTCCACGCCCGGGTCAGCCGAGAGCCGCCCGGCCAGCGCCGGACTCATGGCTCGGTCTCTGCCGCTGCCAGGGCTCGCCGTGCCGAGCCGAGCCGAGCGCAGCCCGTGCTCGTTCCCCGCGGCTGACGGGGCAGGGGCGGGCCCGGCGCGGAGGGCGGCTCGGCTCGGCTCGGCTCGGGGCGGCAGCGGGACCCGCCTCGCCCGGGCGATGCCTGAGCGCGGCGGCGGCGGCAGCGGGGGGGTGGGCGGGTAGCGGCAGCGGGGACGCGGCGCTGCTGCCCTGCCTTTCCCTGCCCGCCGCTGGCCCTTCCCCCGCCCCTCCCCGCTCCGGTGCGCGACTCAGCCGCCGCTCCGGGCAGGGAGGAAGGGCTGGGAGCCGCCTCCCGCTGCCCCCGGCCGCCCCCTCCCCATGCAGCCCGGCCCGCCGCTGGGAGCCCTCCCCGGGGGGATGTTTCTGCGGCCGCTGCCGGGATAACCGGCGCGCCGCCCGCCCCCGCCCCGGACGGAGGATGCTGCCCGCGCCGTGGCGGGTTCCGACTCGGACAGCAGCGGCCGCGTCCGCCTCCTCGGCTCCGGGCAGCGTCGCCGGGGAGAGATGAGTTCGCGGCACCAGGCGGACTGGATCCCTTACAGGTAGGGGGAGACCCCGGTGGGTGGGGCGGAGGCACCGGGGCTGCCCCTGGGCAGGAGCCGCTGCCCCTCGGGGGGTCCCCGCCGGAGCCCGCGGCTCGGTGCACGGTCGCGGGGCCGGGGCGGCCGGACCCTCCCGGGGCGCGGCGGGGCGGCGGTGGGTCCCGCGGGGGGGAGCGGATCGCGGGTCGGCCCGGGCGGGCGCTCCCCGGAGGGGCACCCGGTCCCGCCTCCCAACTTCGGGCCGGTGCCGCTGCGCGAAGTTCGGGGCCGCTCTCGGGGCGAGCTGTCAGCCCCGCGGGGAGCGGGCGGAGCGCGGAGCTGTCCTGCCCTGCGGCCCCGGCGGGCGGGCGGAGCGCTGCGCCCTCGGTGCCGGCTGCCGCCCTCGGGCTCGGCCGCGCTGCCCCCGCCGGCGGCGGCTCCGGGAGCGCGGCTGCGGGCGGGCGATGCGCGGGGCGGCCGCGGCCGGCGGTGCCGCCATGGCGGGGAGCGGGATCGCCATGGCAGCGCCCGGCCCGCCGCTGCCATTGGCTCCGCCGTTGCCATAAGCTACGGGAGCCGCGGCGCGGCGGCGGCCCGGGAGCCCCGTGCGTCAGCGGAGCGGCCCCGGTGCGCGGAGCCCGCGGAGCCCCTGCACCGCCAGCACCCGCAGCCCGGCCGGGGAGCGGGAACACCCGCGGCTGGAACGAGGGAATAGTTGGTATCAGACTTGCCGGACCGAGGGGAAACCGAGCCAAATATTTCCCTGCGAGCGGGATGGGCTATTCTAGTAATAGACCCCTTTCCGAGCCTGCTATCCAGAGTACATTAACATTGTGGGCTAGTTAGTTTGTTTTTGTTTTTAGTTTTCGTTAAAGTGTCTTTTTCAAGCTGAATTTTTACAAACGGATATCACGCGGGGTTTAACAAGGCGCTCTGAAAACGACAGAAAGCGTGTTTGTTTCATTTGTTTGGTTGTAAGTGAAACAAGGTAGATACAGTAACGTAGGAAACGAGGACAGAGGCTTATGGTGCGCCAGGGGAGGTTTAGGTTGGACACGAGGAAAAAGTTCTTCACAAAAAGGATGATTGGGTATTGGAATGAGCTGCCCGGGGCGGGGGTGGTGGAATCACCGTCCCTGGAGGTGTTTAAGGAACGACTGGATGTGGCACTCAGTGCCATGGTCTGGTTAAAACGATAGTATTCAGTCATATGTTGGACTTGATGATTTCAGCGGTCTTTTCCAACCTAGTTGATTCTGTGATAAACCTTTTATTTTTGTTGTCGGTAGAGACTTGTGAAATTAAAAATATGCACAGAGTGCATTTTTAAAGAAAGACAGCTGCTTAAGCAGGTTGGTTTAGTTTGCCACACACTCAATGACAGTGTTTGTATCAGAGGCATGCCTGCCACAACAAATGCAACGTGAGCACAAATGCATCACTCCTTAATACAGAGGGAAAAAAACCCCCCAAGATAGCTGCACAAGTGGAAATCTGCTATTTTGGTATGTGCACATCATAGTTCAAATCAGTAGAAGAATTAGAAAGAAAGAAACATGATTACAATGAATCTGAGAATATTGCCACTCTCTCAGCAATAGCACTTTCAGCCCATGCGTTTTGAAAAGATGTAAGGAATTGGCAATAAGCCTTCAAAAATGACTAGTGGATGCATTCTGATGCAATTTGAAGCCTTGTAATGAGGACAGAAATACCAGAGGAACAGCTGTTCATGGCTCATCCCAGCAGCAGTGGAAGAGTTTTTCTGTTCTCTCACTGTACACAAGGCTCTGCAGAGGCCAATGCCAAAACTTTGCTGAGGGGTTTCATAGCAGGGGCCCCAAAGAAGGAAATAAAACATCTCTATTTCTGCTCAGTGCAGCACAAACAGAGGGAGGCAAAGCAGCAAATCTCAGAGAAACACAAATTTAATGATACTCATGTCTTTTCTAACATAATGTTATTCTTGAATGTTAATGATGTGTTTATGGTCAGAAACTGCTGAAGACTGCTTAAAACCAAATGGCAACCAAACCACGGTTCTGCTCTGACGTGTCTTTATGTAGGCTTCTAACAGTGTTCTCTCAAGAAGCTGGCTTATTTCTCAGTCTTCAGAGGTAATTCTTGAACTAGAGGTATATTGTTGCAAATCTTATTGGACTTGTGTGTGTAAAGCATCCTCCAGGATCCCCTAAACATACTTGCCTGGGAAGCAGTGGTTTGTGAATGAATATGTGACTGAGTTTACACATGAAAGCACTGTGTGAGTAAATTAGGTCAAAGTACCATTTCGAGGGAGTGAAATATGCAAGGAGGAGGAGAGACCTGATGTGCACCCCTTGGAACAGATCATCTTCTCTCTGGGAGCAAAATGACCCGTGCTTATCTGCCCTCTTGCTTCACATTCCTGTTTACTGTGGTGAGTTCAGGGGTTGCTGACTCTCAGAGCCCCGAGGAAGGTTCAGCACCTTCTTTATGGTCTGGGTGGCATGTGACAGCCAAGGGTGTCACTGCTGCTCATGTGGGGGACAGAGCATAGGCTGCTGGGCACGCTGAAGTCTGGAAGGATGTATCCTTCTAGCAGTGGAACATATGTGCAGCTATATACCTGAATTAACTCAAGCAGAGAAGGATTGTATCTCTGCTAGTAAAATGTCATAATTTTCCTTTGAAGTGAAATGAGCCAGAGGGAGTCAGTTCCACGTGTGTCATGTACAATTCAGTAAGCAATCCACCTGCATGTCCACAACTCACAAACTTACACTTCCCCTTTTAAGGTGCTGAGAACATTTTGAGTGAGTTAACAAAAAATAGTAGGCAATTTTTTCAGTGTCAGTGCTAGTTCGTGCTGAGATAAATAAAAGGTTCATATTATTTGTGAGTTTGTGATTTCAGTGTTTTGTCCTTATCTCTTCTCATCCTCTCTTAAGTATTCTGCTTTTGAGATAATGATAGTCATAAGATGAGATTTCAGTTCACTAACATTATGAAAAATAGTTAGGAAGCTGTTTTTAAAAAGTAAATATATTGCATTTATTTTTATGGAACACATATCATAGAAATTTAAGCACATGATTAAGCACTTACTGAAGCTACACATCAGGTACAATGAGCTAGGAATTCTTTAAATTGTACTCATTTTTAACAATGTCTCTGCTCTTTTATAATAAAGAGTCAAAATAGTTTAGATGCAATTAAAAAAATAATCATTTGCAGTCCATGTAGCTGCCCTCAGCCCAAAAGTAATTTGCAATGGAAGTTAAGAGTAAGATGTAGCTTCTTGAAGAATTATGTTCTCAAGCACAGTAGTGTTTTCCTTTGGTATCCTTCAGCATTGTATTTTCCAGCAGAAAATACAATGCAGAAGTGTCTGGGAATCATTACAAATTCACAGGAGTTCTGGTTTTTTATTCAAAAGTGTGTTTTTGTTTCATATCTTTTTCTTGAACTCATTTTTAATTTATAGCATTTCTTAAATATAACATACTCATTTTTATTTTATGCTGGTGTGTCTTATGAATGTCTGTGAATAAATGAAGACATTCCTCATACTATAAAACTGCAGTCAAATAAAACTGCTGCTCAGTAGGATGAAAGTATCAGTAAACTCAGTTACAGTAAGACCCCTGTCTCTATTATTATTATTTGTTCTTATGTTTTCAGCTGCTTCTTTAACAATAAATCTTGATCCTGTAACTTTAAACGCAGCATTTACACAACCAGCTAACCTGTTCCATGAGAAATATCTAAACACCACCAGCTGAACAGCCCAATCCACAGAGGAATCAATTTAATGCAAGTCCCCAGGGTTCTCTGTGAAGTGTCTGTGTGATGCTTGGTTTGTGTGGATAAACCTGCCATGGCCAGAGGGGACCCCATGAACTGTGCCCTGAGGAGGGCTGGCACTTGGCACTGAAGGCACTGAAGAGAGCAGATGACACAGCCTGCCTTTGCACTGGCATAATATGTCTTGATATGTACATGATGGTGGTAATAATGCACATTATTTTTGTTTGTGACAGGATTTATTATGCTCAATTTTTGTAGCTTTCATGAATTTGTTCTGAAGTTTTAAGGCTGTGCTTAGATATTGCAGCTATAAACAGTCACAAGTTATTTACTTGCACAGGGGAGGATTACAGTTGGAAGAAAATTGTGGAGCACAGCTGGGTTGTAAATTCATGAATCATCGCAATTAGGGCAGATAAGAAGATTTCTGAAAGTGTGATGTGTAAACAAGTCCTGGAAACAAGAAGAGCCTTGAACACCAAGGTATCCCACACTTGTTTCTGACCACGTTGTTGAGGCAGTGGGATGTTAGAAACCCTGAAGTTTTGGCATTGTGAGGGCAGCAGTGCAGGGGGGGGCTCACCTTGCTGCAAGGTGCATCTGTGACCGAGAGCATCCCACTGCAGGCAGGCTCTCTCCCAGCCTCCTGCCGTGGGGAATGGCATGGATAATTCACAAGAGCTGCTTTTTTTAGGAAAAGAGTTCAAAGACTGTGTCTGTCCTCTTCTCTGAAACAGGCTGTCTTGTCTCAGGCTATTCAGTGTATAAAATTAGCCTGGTCATGTGCTTTTAAAACATTTAAGTTAGAGCTCTCCCTTAATGGAATTCTGTGCTCTTGCATGGAGTGCTCCTGCAGAGATCAAAGGTGGTTTGCCCAGCATCAGTGTGAGGGAGATGGCAGAGGCAATTGCTACCCCAAAGCTGGTAGCCTAAATCAGCCAGGCAGAAAGGAGAGGTGAGGAAAATAAGTATCCCAGACCCTGGAAGTTGGGGGGTGTTGGTTTAAATGAAAATGGGACAAGGCTCAAGGGAGATGAGCTGCAGAGCCGGGTGTGAAACCTCGCTGTGTTGTGCTCTGCAGTGTGCCAGAGGTGGATTTAGAAAGGGGCTGAAGGGACTTTGCCACCCCTTGCATGGGCATTGTGACAGTGAGTGATGCACCAGTTGTCCCTGAGCTCTGCCACCCCCCACCACCTTTGTGGTATCAGCAGCCAGATTGAGATGAAAACTGATTTTTTCACAGGCCAGTAGGGTTCTGGTAGCAACAATCATTTGCAGGTTCCTGGCAGTGACAATCATTTACAAGCCATCTGTGCCAGATTTGGATCACAGCCGGGAAGTGGATATGAAATGTAATGTCTCTCCTCTTGCACTTCCCTGAGTTGGACAGTTTTGATTCTCATGCCTGAGGGTGTTTGGACATTCCCTGGAGTGGCATCTATTTAGACATGCAAGCAGCAGTTTTTCTGGAAGGTGGTACTTTTTATTTAGTAACTAAAAATTGCCATTCTAGAGAGCTGGATTCTTTTCACACTTCCTCCTCATTTTTCTTCCTCTCACACTAATGACTTATTTTCTAATTCATGCTTTTCTGTTCTTTCAACTGATGAACAGATTTCTTTTTGCCATTTTTCCCTACATCATGCTCTTCTTGCCTCTTTTTCTGTTCTCTTTCCTACTTCGAGATTATTCACAAAAATAGAATTCTGTCTTGCCAGCTGTATGGTGCCTGCAGAAGATACCCTTCTCTGTAAACATTTGCTATTTAATTTTTATTTTATTGTTTGTAGCTTTTAAAGAAATCCATCCCAACTTCTCGTTGTGTTACTTAAGTACTTAGTACATCTGTGATTTTTAAAAGCTGAAATTATTTATTTTGCAGATTATTGAGAATTAATTTCAGTGTTTGCAGTGGTGTATTCAAAGATTAATGCCTTAAGCGTGGATATTAAAAATGGTGTTTATTTTGTATCTCACTTGCTGCTGAACATTTTGTTCCTGTAGTATGTGAAGGCCAGTCACTGGGACTAGGAGATGCCCTTCTTGGTGACAGGTCTGTGTCATGCACAGGGGGTGGCAGGGATGGAAGAACTGTTTTCCCACAGTTTTGCAATTTCTTTTATCTTGATGTAATATCAGGGTGATGATGATACCAGCAAGTTCTGAACATTCTCAGCTAGAATGTAACACCTCTTTGGGCCCTGCTGTCATTTACATAATGCAGGTATACATCAAGGCAGCCTTCAGGCTGGAAAATTTTCTGTTTAGGAGGCAGGCACAAGAGAGGGGCACAAAATGCAAATGGAAAGCTCGGGGTTTTTGTTGCTTTCATTTTTGAAGCAAGCATATGATCATTATCTTCTTTGGACTATCTGTTCTTAAGAAAATGGGAAGTTAGGGGATATTGACTTAGAGAAGGAAATGTGCTCTCAGGGAAGGGTGTATTGAGTATACAAAGGCAACAGTGGGAGAAGGTGGAAAGACTGGAATAATCATTTTGGATGAGTACACATCATAGAAGATGAAACTTTTTTTCCTGACATAGTTATTTTATGCCAGGTTGTTTCATCTACCACTTGATGGCAATGTAATTTTTGTAGTTTATGTAGCTTTTGTAGCTTTGTGACACTTTAAAAGCTCAGTTTGCTCCATAATTTAATTACTTTTTAGATGGTTTTGTATTTTATTCTTTTGTGTTAATAAGAAGTGAAATGATATCTTTCCCTTCCCTTTCAGTGATTACAGCAGAAGTAGGTTTCATGCTTTTGTATTGCTAATAACTTGAGGGACTACATATTTATCTATTTTTTATCCTTAAAGAGAAATGGTGACCCAGTTGAAAACACTTCCTCCTTCAAGGTAATGCTGTAGGCCCTAGAGAGCAGAGGAGAGTAACTGCTTCTGCCAGGACAAGAGCTCTGCAGCTTTGGGTGCTGATTTGGTGCATTGAGACCAGCATCCTTCCCCCTGAAAGCAGGGATGCTGTAGAGACTGAGGCTGCCCTCTACCATGCGTGCAGTTGTGTGGTTGCTTGCAGGGAGCTGTCACAAAGAGGTGGCACCAGAGCCTTTCTAGTGACTTTAAAGGAGGTTGGATTGGTGCCATCCCCTTCTCTGAGCTCATGTTTTAGCTGAGCAAATAAGGGCAAGCAGTGTGTAATGCATGAATATGCTGATGTGCTTGTGAGTGACACGCTTATCTTTGTTTCTGACAAAGCAAGTGCCCCAGTCATTCTTTCATGAAGTTGAGTTCTAGCTTGGATTCTCAGATGTTTATGAAAATTAAGTCTTGAATTGCAAATTTCAGTGGAAATCTCGTGATCCCTGTTGTGATGCATGTTAACACAAGCCTGTGAGTATCATAATTCATGATTATTGTTACTCATTTGACACAGGTAATGAAACCACAGCATGAAGTTTTTAATGGTAATTTCAATTCCAATCACAGTTCTAACTACCGGCAGATGAGATATTACAAGATGAAGAAATTCCTTGATTAGCTGCAAATGATGACTAAGATGGAAATTGTATTTGCAAGTGAAATACAAGTACATTGGCATTTGATCTACAGTTAGGAAAGGGATCTGAAGAGTTCTGTCTTTCAAATTTGGTATCAGTTGGAAAGCAAAATGAAGTTAAAGGCTAGGTATTTGCATTAGTTATTCCTGTGCCACAGCAAGAAGCATAAGGAAAACAGGTCTGTTTTTTTTCAGAGCAGGCTGTTGCTAGCCCATATTACTACAGCAGCATTTTCACTTGGCTGCAGTGACAGCAGCAAAACCAAATCACATTGCATCATGTAGCAATTCTCACTTCTGAAAATTTGAGGAAATTATTGAATGCACTGTGGAAATTAAAGAGTAGATAACTTGTCCAGACAATGACTGTTTGGATGAGGTTGAGTGGAAACCAAAAGACTAAGACACATACTGTACCCTAGAATTCATCCCACTGTTTTTGGCAGATATAAATCCCAAAACTCAAGCCAGGAGTGTGAATTTCCATTAAACAGTGTTTTGCATACCTAGGGATTGCTTCAAGTTTTCTGTGCTGAAACTTAAGCTCAGTTGTACGGGTGAATAATGCCTCTTTTGGGAGACTGCATCTGTAGAGCAAGGTTAAATAACTTTAAAGGTGTCTCTACACACCATTGAGTCAGACCTTGATAATTGATTCTTCCAGGTTACTGAGTCTTAAATCACTCCACTGGCTATTGCTGCAGATTTAAAAAGTAAAGTGTAATGTTTTAGAGAAACTTTTAGTGCTTGCCCTGGAATAACATTGACATTGTTTTATTGTCTGTCCTTAAGGCAGAGCTCATGTGCCTCTGTGTGTGGCATACTGTTACATCTCTGCAATCATAGAATCATTTGGTCAGAAAAGATCTCCAAGATCATCAAGTCCAACCATTTACCCCACATTGCCAAGTTCACCACTAACCCATGTCCCTATGGGCCACATCTACACAGCTTTTAAATACCACCATGGATGGTGACACCACCACTTCCCTGGACAGCCTGTTCCAATGCTTGACAAATGTTTCAGTGAAGAAATTTTTCTTCATATCCCATCTAAATCTGGATGTTTACTCTTATCCTATTGCTAATTACTTGGGAGAAGATGCCAACCCCCACCTGGCTACAGCCTCCTTTCAGGTAATTGTGGAGAGCAGTAAGGTCCCCCCGAGCCTCTTCCAGGCTGAACACCCCCAGCTCCCTCAGCTGCTCCTCACAGGACTTGTGCTCCAGACCCTTCCCCAGCTCTGTTTCCCTTCTCTGGACTCTCTCCAGCCCCTCAATGTCTGTCTTGCAGTGAGGGGCCCAGAATTGGACACAGCACTCAAGGTGTGCCCTCACCAGGGCCCAGCACAGGGGACAATCCCTGCCCTGCTCCTGCTGGGCACACCATTGCTGATCCAGGCCATGATGCCACTGGCCGCCTTGGCCACCTGGACACACTCTGATCTAGCGCTCCTTGCTGTTAAAGAGCACCCCCAGGTCCTTTTGCACCGAGCAGTTTTCCAGCCACTCCTCCCCCACCTGCAGCACTGCCTGGGGTTGTTGTGACCCCAGGACAGGACCCAGCACTTGGCCTTGCTGAACCTCCTGCAGCTGTCCTCAGCCCATTGATCCAGCCTGTCCAGATCCCTCTGCTGAGCCTTCCTGCCCTCCAGCAGATCAACCTTCCCACCCAGCTTGGTGTCACCTGTGAACTGACTGAGGGAGCCCTCAATCCCCTTTTCCAGATCACTGGTAATGGGCCACATCAGTAATGCACAAGTGATTCACTCCTTCCAGCAATGGTGCAGTTCAGTCTGGCAGGAGCTGGGGACTGCCACATTTAAATTGTTCCCAGTACATGTGTTAGATTGTTCACAGCTAGGAGTTGTTTACAGCTGGGAATCTGCCACAGCACAGTTCACAATGGGCATAAACCTTTTAATGTAGAATTCATTATCTGATCTGAAACAAGGATATTCATTTTTGGCTATTAAAATAGGACCAGCCACCTATGAGCCACCTAATCTAGGCTTTGGCTTTTCAGAACACTAAGATAATTCTTGGATCTACCAGATATATTAATTAAGAAATACTTTATTAATACCCAGAGAAACTTGGCCATGGTATCAGAACACAAAGATCATGACATTGCTAGAAGTCTGAGGCATCCTGGAAGATGCCTTTGAAATGTTGCTTATTTCAAATAATGATATACTGTAGTATTCTGGCAGTATTGATGCAGCTTGAAAAATTCTTAATTGCCTCCTTGAGGCTTGAATATCATTCTCAGATTTTGAAGATCAAGAAAAACCTGCACAGGAGAAATTTAATTGAAATTAAAAGTCCTTCCTAACTTCCTTCCTTCCTTTCCTCTGTCCTTCCTTTCCCCACTTTTTCCTTCCTGTTACTGTTCCCGAGCACCTACTGGTTTTTATTAATTTAATGTTTTTTTGCCCTAGGATTTGCAAGATGTAGGTTGTTCTGAGTAGTGTTGGAAGGAAAAAAGTTCTCTTATCCCGTGCACCTTGAGTCAGAGTGATTTCCAGATAATTCTGTTGGAAAAAATGTGAAGATATCTTTGCATAAGATGGAAAGTGAGATAAGCAAGTTCAGGTGTTCAAGTCTCTGCTCTTTGTTTCATTCTTTAGAAAGGTATTTCTAATACCTCAGTTGAGTGTCTGGATTTTCAGGTCATTTGTTGGTGTGTGCTGGGCCTGTCTCCCCAAAATTTTGTTCTGAAACTGTGGAGGTAATTAAGTTTATAAACTTTGGATTTGATAAATTAGCATTCTTTTACAAAGACTTCTGGTAAAAGAATCCAGTGGACTCTAGACTTAGAAGAAAATATTTTAAAGCTCAGGAAATTAATTTTCCTTACAATAGCTGTAGTTTCTGAAAGCTGTCCTTTCATTGATATGGTATCAAATAGTGTAAGCTATAACCAAATTGAAGGAGATAGGAAGGCAACTGGGAGCTCACTGGGAATGACTATCATGTTTATTGCTTGTTGTATTCTGTTAAAATAGAAAGGTTATGAAACAGGAGGTTTAAAACCACGCAGAATAGCTGTATTTTATCTTTAGGCTGGTATAGGCCTTTCAAAGGATGGGATAATGTGAACCTGTCTATGGCTGGATTTTTAGGAATGCTCAGATTCTGTTGAAAATACTTAATGTGGTGGAATGAGAAGGGAGGAGGAGGAGGACTATTGTGCTGCCTATTCAAAATGACAAACAGCATGTAACAGTCTAATTTTTATGTGTTCTTTGGCAAAAACAACTCCTTTTCTTCTGAAAAAGCTTATTCTGAAAAAAAAAAAAATGTAAGATACATTAGAGACACAGAGATTTTCACTGCATTGTGTGATGGACTGTAAATATGCCCAGTTGACATTATGAAACATCCTCAAAGTCAGTCTCTGTGTGTTGGGGTGAAAATTCAGCCCAAAGGGTTTTAGTTTACAGCCAGCTCTGCAATATTGCATTTGCTGTGGTCTTGGATGAACAATGCCAAACATGAGCACAAATTGCAATAAAGAGGGAACAGAAGGTTATTGTTCTGTATGGTTTTCTTTTCACTTTGCACTTGATGACATCTGTCTTGCTGCTAATTTTTCATGACATGGCTATGATACTGTTTCTGTTTTTTGTTTTCATGCCATTAGAATAGGTCTACAACTAACAGTGATCGAATCATTATTAATAAATCTCTGAGTTATTTACTTTGGGAAGTGAAGGCATCTGTTTTCTTTTTACATCGTTGAATGCCTGCCTCTGTTTCCTAATGATACTCAATACTTAAGGACACTTGTTTTCCTTGTTTCTGTGGTTCTTTCCTTTTTTGTGTGTGCCCTCTGTACCTGGCTGATGTTGGTTTTGGGAGAGCAGTTGATGTGCTGCTGGGAGAGTGCCTGGACATAGTGTGGCTTGTGCTAAATTTGTCAGTCAGTGGCAGTATTTTGTATAATCTTCCAGCTCTTCTTAAATTAAATCTTTTAATAATCACAAAACAGATAAATATTTGAGCAGGATTCCAAGTCTCTGCTGCTATCCAAGAACTGTCAGCAGCAGTCTTTCTAAAGTAGATTCCAAACTCAGGAGGAGGTCCTTCTGTCACCAGGTGGGAGAGGGGAGAGCAGAAGAGTTTCCTGGGCAGCAGCCTGCTTTGCCAGCACACAGAGCTGCAGAAGGGTGGGTGAGCAGTCTCTGGTCACTGCTGTGGGCTGGCAGCCTGGACAGACACCTGTGCACTGCCCAGTCTGACACTAGTGAAGATAAGAGATTGTGCAATGGTAGTGTGCAACGCCATCCCACAATGGTGAACACATTTGGAGGCTCTCATGCAGGAAGCTGTTCCTGTCTTATAAATTTCTAGCTTGTGCCAGCCAGCTTTCCTTCCATAATTCTGCTGAACCTCCTCACCCTGTTCCAGTTTTGGTAGGTCCTGAGTGGGCAAGAAAATGGAGCCCCCTGAGTTTGACAGAATGAAGCTGAGTGACATTCCGTGGATGCTCCTTCAGGCTGAAATGGCTCACCTTGTATCCTGCAATAAACACAAACTCATGGGTTGTGCGCTGAAGGATTAGAGCTATGAAAAATGTGCAAATAACAGTGATCACATGCTGCATCAATTAGACCTTCTGTGCAGTGGGCAATTAGTGTTTCATAAAGAAAGCAGAAGCTACACAGTCATATGTATTTATCAGAGAGGAGAAGAAAACATCTGCTGGTGTATGTTTTGATTAGACCCAAAGGGGAATCTCAACTTCACTCCTTTTTAATGGTCCAATAGCTAAAATCATTCTTTCTGCCTTACTTAAATGCATTTGGAAATAGCTTCCCAGAGTGCCTGAAGTGGTTTAATTACATCTGATATGGTTAGAAGAGGTCTCCAGCTTTGTGTGACAGCTTCTCTAGCAGAGAGGACGCATGCTCGCTGATTACACCTTTGGTTGTCTCCTTTGCCTGGCTTGCTCCTGGTGATTTACAGCGTGGCTGTGGCTCAAGAGCTCAGTGGGACAGGTCCCTTGGTGTGCTGGATGCACCTTGACATTGTGCTGGAGTGCACTGCCAGGCTTGTGTCTCGCTGCCTTGTGTCCTGCTTGGTGTGGAACTCCGTGAGAAGTTGCAAAGACAGAAATGTATTACCCCTGTGTGACTGATAGGGACCCTGCACATACAGAAACGTGGGTTTTCCAGGATGAAAACTCAGCAGCAAGGTTGGGGAAGGAATTACATTTGCTTTATCTTCCACCCTTCCTTCCCCCAAATATGATTCTCTTTTTTATTTCACTTCTATTGTTCTTTGTCAAATCCCAAGTGGGATAGTGAGAACTATGCATTAAAAAAACTTGCCCAGTCAATTTTCTTCACAATATGTTGATGGTGGAAGGAATCTTCTTGTATATATCTGTAAGAAATGGTCCTAGGATCCATATGAAGACTAGGATCTCTGCATGTTAGACAGCAGAATTCCTATAGCTGTCCTTTATAATGTTCCCTATGTGGATTCCCATTGCTCTAGTCATGTTATGGAGCTGAACCCCAAAACATTCTCTTACAGACAGACTGTTTAAAGCCTTTGCCTCTATCCAGCCACCAGCTTCATTATGAAATATGTTGCATTTAGAAATATTAACAGTCTTTCATTTTAGTTGAAATTAATCAGCTGAAGAAATTATTATAGGTATTATGAATGCATAAATCTTTCTTCATTACAAAACCAGGCAGAACCCCCTCATTATATGAATTGTCAGTGAAGGAATTTGAAGTTTGAGTGCTCTGGTCTAGTTTTATTTTACAGGACCCACAGAAATGAGAATTCTTCCTGAAACTTCCAGAGGTTCCCTGCCTTCTACAAAATGTGACATTAACATAGGTGTTTCATGAGAGATAGATAACTTTAATCCTTCTCTGAGAAAGACCCAAATATTTTAAATTTAATTTTAGTTGTATGGTATGAGCTGCTTCCTGTTCTAGGAAATTAGCAACCAAGCTGACAATCACATATTTCTGCTCACATTTTACCCTTTTATACTGAAAATATTTCATAGGAGGGAAATAGCAGGCTTACAGGTGTGTCCAGAGATAAGGCTGCACATCAGTCCCCAGTGGAGATTCCTTTTGCTGTAGTTGTTGCTAACAGGCATTCTACCAGGTGAAGTGGAATAATTAAAATGGCAACTTCAGCCAGGTATTAAAAAGATGAAAAAGGTGGTGGAAGCCCTTTCCTGTAATGGTTTGCTATGGATGTCACAGCACCTGGACAGCTCTTTGTTCAATGAAAATGTGTTACATCTTATTCTGCCAGCCTTTGCTTTGCAAGTTAAACACAAGACAGCCTCCTGGCAAGTAGGCTTGTATGTTTTTGCTGTGCCTTTCATATCCACAAAAGGTGTTGGTAAACTTTTCAGTGCAGTTTGTCAACACAACCTTTCTTTAGCAGTTAATCTGATCTACTTCAGCTGTGATCTGCTTAGTTACGTTTTTAAATGGCACACGGCAGCAAATTAGATTAGGCTTGTTTTCTTTGTTGAAAAATGGAAAGCACAAAATCCAAGACCTGTAATATCTTGAATTACCTCAGGACCTGTTTCTGTCACGCTTAAACAAATCTGCTACAAGGGCATGGCTGCATCAGTAGTGGCTCTCTAAAGCTGTGCTGGTTTAGAAATCAGAAATTGAAGTGCATTTAAACAGATTTGTTTTTTATTTTATGATCAAAACATTTGGGCTGAGAAACAATTTGTACTTTTTCTGAATACATGAAGAGTGGCATTTGCTAAATTCTACATTCTGGTTATTATTTCTATCTTGAAGCTTCTTTATTAAGTTGTAACCACATAGGAGGCAATCATTGTCACAATATAATTGAATATTAGAGATTCGTGTAAGTTCCAGATCTTGAATACACAAGTTGGAGTTCAAAGTGATACTATAGTTCATCTTCCTTTAAAAAACAAAGAAGAGAATAACACAAAATCACCCCCAAAAGTATCCAAACCCAGTGATACCCAAGTATGCTCAAACATTTAAATTATGTTTTAAGGAGGAGAATTTGTCTGTTCTATGCAGTGTGAGAGTCAGTTGGTTTTTCCTATGTTATTTCTTATCCCTGTCTTTGTGTGGGTTGATAACATGCCTGAATCTTAGAGAAAGAAGAAGAAGAAAAAGACAAGGAAAACAGATTTTGTGTTAATTGGTAAGTGAACTGCAGTATCTGTATCTAGCATGAAAGCAGCCATTGGAATTGCAGATTTGGCTATCCATTTTGTTTCTAGGAGCTGACAAATGTACAATTTGCAATCCTCTGTAATTATGAGCTGATTCTAGAGTACTGTAATTTCTACCAGTATCTAGAAGTATATAATTTGAGCATAAATTTTTGGTAGAGAATGTGCAGGGATTAGTGACACAACCTTAATGAGAATTACACAGCTTAATTCCTTGGATATGATGCTGGTATTGTGTCCTTTATCTATTTTGAGAGGTCATGTTAAACTGAAAATCTGTAGCAGTACATGAACAGCAAAGGATATTTGTGGCTTTGTGTGAGAGCTGTCCATCAGTTTATAGAACATGGTACCCCTTTTGCTTAGCCACTGGCATGTGATGAAGGAAAAAATGGATGCTTAACTTATGTAAAAACAGTTTAAAAAATAGTAGATTGAATAGATGCTGAAGTATTTTTGATCTAGTTCTTTTGGATATTTTGTTACAGTCACAAATGACAGCTGGTTGCCAGTTTAAGAAAAACAAATACTTGGAACTGACACAGCTTTTTAAATCTAATTATTTTATGTGTGCTTTGTTTCAAAGACTAGGTTATTCTTTTTGCATGTAATATATTTGTGCAAATCTTAGGAGTTTTCAAAACAGCAATAAAAAGCATCTTAGTGTCTTTTTTTGTTTTTTTTTTTATTCCTTCTTGGTTACTGTTTGGTGGCACTGTGAATATTTGACAAGCAGTTTAGAAAGCAAAGATAAAAATGAATAATTGTTTTATCAGCCATTTATTCTGCAGTTTAACATTCTGTGTGCTATAAGCTTTTATTGTGCAAATACTTAGCCATTTGAGCAGGTCTAGATGGCAATATTTATGTCCAGCATTAATAAGTTATGTTAGTTCAGGATCAGAACCCTAAAAATTAGGTGGTGTGCATATATCAGACCCTATTTGCAGACAGATTCAAATGAAGTGAAAATCATTTTCCAGAGTCTGAAATGCCTTGCCTGAGGGACTGACTTTGCTCTCAAGCTGTATCACCCAGACTATTCATGTGACAGCCTTTTAAAGCCCAGTAATTTGAAAAAGGTAGTTGCAGTTAGAAATATGAATTAGTTGGGTCATGATCATTAGCTGTTAATTTTTCAGTAATTTGGTAACTGTGTCAGCTATAAGCTGCATACTGCAGAGGAGATTTTCAGCTGGAGATCCAAGATTTTTGGGGACACAGATTCCACGTTCTCTGAAGCTGTGAGTCTGGGTGCTAGCTTGACTCCTCTGCCACAGCCTTTCTCATAATTCTCATTTCTTGCTGGCAGCACACATTTTTGCATGTTGTATACATCTCATAGAGCAAAATTGTGTGTCTTGAAAGGAATTGCTCTATCAATTAACTGCCCAACACTGAAAGAATCCAGAATTTGAGTCATACCAGTTAATGATGATAATTTTCCAGACTGTATTAAAAAAAAAGGTAGTAGTTTTCCAGTTTTTCTTTTATGTGTATATCTATGCATATATAGTTAAACATGAGGAAATAATGTTTCGTCTGGTTCCTGTTGAGACATCAAGCTGGATAGAGCAGATGATGTATCACTTTTCTCAAGTTATCTCACTTCTTAATAATGAAATGCTTTTAAAATATTTTTCCATTTATACATCACTGTAGCAAGGCATTTCACTTAGCTTTTTGCAGCACCACACAATGTACTATGAAGTGTTTTCACTTAGCTTTTTGTAGCACCACACAATGTACTGTGAAGTGTTGAGAGAATAATCCTGAGTAATTATTAGACTAAGTGATAATTTCATTGGAGGCAGTTAAAGAGAACCAGATGAAGATGATTGTCAGATGTAACAAAAATTGTCACAGAGTAGTCAAAAAGAAGTATAGTTGGGATTTTGATAATTCATAATGAAAATGGAACTAAAAATGCTGCAACAACATATACCTGACCTGTTTTAAATTTCACTAATTTATTTGAAATACTTAAAGCTGATGTGCTGAGCTAGGTGTATAAATTCAAATCAGTGAGCATAGTTAATGTTTATGAAAAACAAAGATGATTGCATTTTGTGCAATGTACATATCTTAGTATGCTACAAAAAGAGGTGTGTTGCATAAGCATACTGAGACTTACTTGATGTGACACTTCCAAGTACTTGTAAATGTAGTGAGATCATTTTGCTATTAAAAGGGCTATTTTCTTCAATTTGAAACAGAAAAAGCATGCCAGCATATTTGGGGTTAAATACAGTATAGCTAGAGTATGTAAATATGGGTTGAATGGGAGAAGTTAGGTTTTTCCCCGAGTGCATCAAAAAGTAAGAAGTTTTTTTTCCTATTACAACCTATGGCATGTGATTCTGTATAGTATCATCCCATGTTATGTGTTTCCCCTCCTGTTTATTTTCTCTCTCTAGTTATTTTTACCAGAGAAAGCAAACTCCCTTGGCTGGGAGTTACACACAGATGTGGAGAAAAAACATTTAATGTAACAAAAGGAAAGAAAAGCTGAAATGTGTTCAATGATGTTGGAAGGGGCCTTTAAAGGACACATTGGAAAACAGAGCTAGAAAATTGGCTTTCCCTGTACACAGACAAGGTGGGTTCACAGCTGCAGCAAACTCTGACTGTGTTGTAAAGTTTTTCTGCTGCTTCTTAGGTCTTGAGAATAGATTCCATTTACCACACTTGGTTGCACACAGAAGCAAAGGAAAGGGATTAGCTTAGTTTTGAAATGGAGAACAATGCTCTTCAGGTTGTTTACTCACAGGATCATCTTCACACAAGGAACTGATAAATTGGAAGATTAAATATGTAGCTTGTTTTGAAATTATCTTTGAATGCCATAGACATCACCAGGATTGAATACTTATGTCTCACTAAAGGGGAGGAAAATCACCATCCCAGCCTTATTATTACTATGGTTTTCTAAGATTTATTAAAATCTGAGAAAGAGTCTCTTTCTGTGCAGGCACTGTGTATGCACACTGTGAAAATAATCCTCTGTCTTCAGGAGTTTATAATTAAAAATCCCAGCCTGGAGGGATTTATACATATGCATCTTTTTATGCACGTGAAGTTACTGGCAACATTCTCATGAGATTGAATTCATGGTTTTGGGGATTCAGGGCCCAGGAATGAGGATCAGGCTGTATGGAATACCTCATCTGCATACACTGCTGTTAGAAGCAATGACTTAGTTTTCATTGTAGGGAACAAAATAGAGGCCAAATGGTGTTTGCTACTTTTGACAGCCATCAACATCTTGCCAGTTTTGAAATCCCTATCCATGTACTTGGGCACCAGGATCTGACAAACTCATTTTCTTCTGAAAATACTGTCCAGAATTGTCAATATTTGCTACTAGTGTAGATGGTAATACAGAGAAAGAACTCAAACCAAAATGAAAAATCTGCTTTCCTCAGTTCCAGCAAAAGAGTACTAGGTTGGATTATAAAGATAGTATGTGTGGGGTGGAAAAGTGACAAAATATTTTGTTTCACGGTTAGTATTTATAATGAAATGACATGTCTTCCCTTAGAAACTGTATTCCATAGAAACTGTAAAACCACCTGTAAAAAGGAAAAGGGAGCCTAGCTGTTTCAATTCACTAGCATCTATCAGAGTTACAATTCTTGCTGCATTTTTGTTCAGTTTTGATTGTTAGAGCAGCAAAGGTAAACTGGGTAATCTCTTTCACCTTCATGTTTTCAGTAAATGGGTAGCTTAATTTTACTATTGCTTTAAAAACCCAGTAAATACAACTCCATCTTTTTCCTAAACACATGCACAGGCAGTGGGATCCATTAATACTTTGCTGCATTAGTGAATTACCTCAAATCTAATCCATTTCAGCAGCAACATGTTTGATCTACATATTCATGCCTGTGTTTGCATGCCTGCTGCAGGGAGAAACATTGCTGAACACCTGCAGCAGTGACCCTATCGTTGGCATCAGTGTTTTGTTTGTTAAACACTTCACCATTAGGCTATTCTCTTAAAGGCCAGCATTGTTTCTGGGTTAATTACTGTACCTGTGAGGCTTCATTCTTGCTTCACAAAGGTGTTTCCAAGAGGGGTTAAGACTTGTTTGTTACTCTCATTTTACAGGTGTCTTGGAAGGTTTCACTGTTGGATGTACAATAGGGTGAGTGGCTGCCAACTGGACAGAGCCATGTTCCATAGAACAGGTAGAGGACAGGGAGGGAAGGGAGCCAGCAGTTATCTTGTGCAGGTTTTCTCTTCATCACAGTGGCTCACAGTGTTTTCCACATCAAAAAAGCAGAGGTCTGATCTGGGTGACACCTTTTACCTGGTCAGCAGTAATGGGATGGGAGAATCATTGTGGTCCAGGCAGGGAACTCTTGTTCTGCAGTGTATGTATGTGTAAGTGCTGTCTCCTTATCCAGACAATACTTTTCCCTAGTTTCTGCTTGTTTAATGTACTGTTTGTTGTGGTTGGGTGCTTTGTACATTAAGGGGGTTGGTTTGTTTGTGCATATATTTTAGTTTTAAGTTTGTGCATATATCTCAGTTTTAACAGCTGAGCTTGGCTGGGTTTGGGTACTAAGAGAGAAACCTGGCTGCTCGGGCTGGATCTTTCCAGTGCTGGCAGCGATGTGTTTTCGATAAAGGCACTTCCTGAAAGTCATGTCATTTGTCATCTGGATCCATCTGCATTGCAGGTACTGTATCTCCAGGTCACAGTGGGGGATTTTTTTCCTTCACAATTTGCTCCTGTTCATGTACTTCTCGTCAAGCTACTTTAAATACAATTTTAGCATAGATCACCCAAAGGCTATTGTGTTTTACTGCTCCATCTTTCATGTTTATTAAATTCACCTGTCTCTTTTGGGACATAGATTCCTTCTCTTATGTTTTGTTCAGAGTTTGTGTGTGTTGAGGGAGGGCGAGAAATAACCCAGCTCTTGCAGTAGGTGATGTTTTCATTACCTGCATTTTACTGCCATATGCTATCTTGTTCAGTTCTGTGTAATTGCAGAGAATGAATCTGTACAAATATTAGTTCAACTGATCTTTCCAGGGCAGTAGTGGCAGCCCTGTAGTTCAGTTATTTAAAACATGCAATGTGCTGTAGGGAATAGTTTTGCTTTTCATCTCACCAGATCTTTTCCTGGCTGCTTATCATCCTCACTGAAAGCTGTCAGCCTAGGCATTTCAGGTCCTAAACTGTAGTTTCTTTTTTTTCTGTGACTGCAGTTTTATTCTGATTTTACTCAAAGCTGGATCTCATTACTTCAAAGCATATCTGAAATATCTGCAGAACTCCTGTTTTTCCCTTCAGCACTGAGAGTCTATTGGGTTATTTGCTCAGTGAATGGTCAGTGTTAGTTTTAATATGTCCTGTAATACATCTGCATCTAAAAATGTATTTTACCTGACACCGACCCAGCTGCAGGACCTTGCTCTTGGCCTTGTTTAACTTCATGAGGTTCATACAGCCCCAGCCTGTCAGGGTCCCTAAGGATGGCATCCCTTCCCTCCAGCGTGTCACACACCACACAGCTTGGTGGTGTTGGCAGATTTACTGAGGGTGTCCTTGATCCCACTGTCCATGTCAGAACAGCTCCACTAGTCCCAGTACTGACCCTGGGAATGTCACTGCAGGCTGGTCTCCACTTGGACACCAAACCATTGACCATGACTCCTTGACATTCACCATGAGTGGGACCATCAAGCCAATTCCTCATCTGTGAGGGCTCTATCTATTAAATCCATGCCACTGCAGTTTAGAGGCAAGGGTGTTGTGCAAGACTGTGTCAAATGCTTTGCAAAAGTTCAGGTAGATGACATCTGTGCCTCTTCCCTCATCCACCAGTGCTGTAGCCCTGTCACAGCAGGCCACCAGATATTTTAGGCATGATCTGCTCTTACTGTTGCCATGTTTGTTGTCACCAACCATCTCATTTTCCATGTGCCTGAGTTCAATAGGAACTTCCCTGGACCGCCACATCTCCTCAAGTATGATGGGTGGTGGCTTAGCTCCTCCTTCTGACAGTTCTCTCAGGACTGAGGATGCATCTCATCAGGTGCCGTGGACTCCTGCACCTCCAGCTGCCTGAGATGGTCTCAAACCCGGCTTTCTCCTATGGAGAGCAGTCCTTCATTCCCCTGGCCCCTGCATTTCCCTTCTGCACTCAGGCTGTGTGGCTGGAGCACTTGCTAGTGAAGTCTGAGTCAAAGAAGTCTCCGAGTACCTCAGCCCTCTCCATGTCCCAGGTAACCAGGTCTCCCATTTCCTTCTGGAGAGGGCACATGTTTTCCCTCATCTTCTTTACTCAGCAGTGTACTTACAGAAGCTTGTGTTGCTGTCCTTGACATCTCTGGCCAGATTTAAGTCTATCAGGGCTTTAGCTTTCCCAACCTGATCTCTGGCAATTGTGTGGCCATGCTGAGGATTTGGCTGGAGTTAATCTTAACAATTATCTACATGGAATTAAGGAAAAAAATATGAATGTGTTCCTGTTGTTACATTTGCTCTCAGTTAATCTGCAGAACTGTTGCCAGACATAATGAGTGTCATAAATCTTAATGTACAAAGGACATTTAGATAAACCTTACTGGAGCAAATAGTACCAACAACCTTTCAGGAAGGTCTCATTAATTTGCTGATTTTTAAAATAGTTTGCCATCCAGGTTTTGAGAAGAAAATAATGCGTTTGGTTCTGTAATTATTTGTGTAACTGCAAATGCAGTCTGCTATCAGCCATCTGCCCTGCAGGCATTACTTTCAGTGCCATTTGGATCATCAGCACAGTGTATGATTCTCTGCATCTTCTGTTGTGTGGCTGGCTTGGTGCTGATACTTCTTTCACAAATCTGTTTCATGTTTCTGCCTTTTTTTCCTTATCCTTTTCCTTATTATTTTCAGTCTTTTTAGAAGTCTTCTGCACAGGCAGAAGAGGTGATGCCGTACTCCTGGACTGGCATGCTTTTATTTATTATGTGAGAGTCACAGTGAAATACTTTATTCCTCTGAAGCTTTGTCTAAAGAAATGCAATTTCCATTACTGCAGGAGTTCCTGGTATCTGTAGTTTCCTGGTCAGTTCAGTGACTGAGAGGTGGCCTGTAAGGGTAGGTTGTTGCCCTCTCTGCCCTCTGAACGTGGCATAGGAGGAATCCAAGTGCTGTTGTTGCTTATCTTTGCAGTAGAAGGGCACAATAATATTCAGTGTCCTTGGGTTGCTCCTCAATATCCAGACTTCTGCTGGTTTAGGTGACCCAGCAAAGCAGTCACTCATTTTACTGTAAAGAGAGGGCTGCAGGTTTTCCTGTAAATCAGATGACTGAGCAGCTGCTTTAGGGTCAGAAAGCCTTGATGATTCCTAGCATGAGGAGAGCCCTTTCAGAGTGCTTTATCTCATTTGTAAGTCTTTGATTAGCCTATGTGCCTGATACAATAATGTTCTCCCAAGTGGCTTCTGGTGTGCTCAGTTTGTGGGCCAGCAGGTCTTGTTTTATGTGGGGACTTGCAGGTGTGGGGATTTGCAGGTGTTGGCATTTCTGCTGACTTCACTGCTTGGGAGTTGGTTGAATTTCCCTTGTTTGAAGACCCTAAATGTGTGCCATGCCCCCCAGAGCATGAGTTCAGCCTGCAGGTCCCTAACCCCATTAATGGCATTTACAGCAGCATTTCATCAGTGCTGCAGGAAAGCTCATTCTTAAGGACTTAACAGTAACATTATTGAGAGCAGTTGGGCTTTATGGAACTGCAGAGACTTTACAGAGATTAAGAGAAGTGTAATTGGGTGAATATGACAGATGGTATCCAGTCAGCCAAGTGCTATCTCTTTACAGGAATTTTATTTCCTGTTTTTGGAGACTGTAATATTCAAATGGCACATTACACCCATTCTTGTTCTTTTGAGTCTGTTGTGCTCTTAAGGATCCCATAACCTGTTTGTCTTGACACAGCAACATAGCAGCTTTCTGCACAGCAGGAGTGCATGGAAAAGATCTCAGTGATCTGGAAGATTAGTCTGGTATGGTGTATTTTTTTTCTTTCTATCTGGTTTGATAATCGATTGTTTTTTGAATTGAAGTTCACAATATGGCAGAAGAAACTCAAGATGAAAATACCCCCTCTAATTTTCCATTTGCTTCTGGTTCAGTGTTCTAAACGGGAGGAACAATTTCTTATCTAATTCTTCATCTGTTATAATGTGAACTGTTTGTTTCAGGAATTTTCTCTGCCTATGTATATTCATTTTGCTTGTGCAAAGGTCTGTGATTTCACACACAGTTTTTGGGTGCTGCTGTTAGTAATATATTATAAAGCAACAAAAAGAGGAAATACAAGGGTGACACTTTTCAAACAGCATGTTAAAGTTTAGTGGTCGTATGAGTCTGCTTGTTTGACCAGCTGCATGTTTCGGTGCTGGACTGTAAAGATGTGCTAGGTGAGATTTTGGACCTTTGTCCTGGTAAAAAAAGTTATTTTCATAGAAAATGTTCTCTAATGAAGCAGTGTCAGGAAGGAACAAAAGCATTGCCTTGTTCATCAGGCAGAAGCAATAGAGCTGCTTTACTGTGGCAGACTTTTTCTTTAAAAAAAACCCTTAAATAAAAGCAGTGACTACATGCATCTTGGACATTCTAATTAGAAACATTTCTTCTTGATTGTTTTTTCTTGCAATGGCTTCTTGAAATACAAGCAGTTTGCATTTTCAAAGAGCAAAGGCGAAGTACGTGCTGTAAAAATAGTTATTTGAATTAAGTCTTCTCAGATTTTACTTTAACTGAAATCACCTCATGTGGAATTACAGTAAAAATTTAGCAAGATATTGACTTATAGAATCTTCTGCCTTCATCTCATCTCAGTAAAGTGTGGAGCTTTCTGTAATCATGAAGTTCCATCCTTAAAGCCCAATTGGTCTTGGGTTGCTCATGAAATTTTTTTTAAGGAACAGACATTATTAAAAGCTTAGAATACTAAAATTCGTTCACATGTTTTCATCTTTGTTATGACATGCAGTACTTTAGTAAGCCTGGCTTACTATAAATTGAATTCAGTGTTGAAACTGTTTCTGCAAAATAGATTTTGTGTCTTAAAAGGGTGGTATGAAAAAATAATACTTTGACTAAAATGTGATTTTACTTTTAATGTTTTACCCTTTAAAAAACAGGAGTTGAGATGTTTGACTCAAATGCCTTTATTGAAATTTTAAAATAATGCTATCTAAAATAATACTTAAATCTCTGTGGGCCTTGGTCCAAGCAACTGATAGGAATCTTTACAATAGGCTTGACTTCATAAACCCAGCACTAGTAACTTCTAAATGGACAGACTGTTCAGGTTCTGTATAGAAGGATGGTTTTTTCCTGAATCTGCTAGGAAATATATCCAAGCTCTGAATTTGGACTAGACTATTACTGCAGAGCTGAAAGGCTGTTTACAATATTATGTATAGTGTAAAATTGCTTTTTGTTTTAAGTGGGTCAGAGCTATAGCCAAAATGCCAGGCAGATGCATGATCCTTGATCTAATAGCAGCAAAAATTAATCTTACTGGATCTTCAGGATACTTCAGTGTGCTGAGCAGATTGCTAATATGTATGCATGCTCTTCAATAATTCAATTTTCATGAATTATAAAGTTATATTTCTTTATTAAATCTGACTGAGTTTCATGGTGCTCCTGGGATTTTCTAGCATCACATCAAACATGTAGGCAGAATTGTTCTAACAGCCTCTCTCCCTCTCTCTCTGAGATTATTTCCTGCCATCTTTCAGTCACAGTTTTTCTGCTGTATTGGGCCTTTAGTTTCTGACCATCCCAGTTATTTGGACCAGAGTGCAATGAAAAGACTGGGCAGGACAGGCTGGGTCCTCACCATGTGTACAACCCTTCCAGAGGGATGAGCAATTGATTCCTGCTCTTTTGAGGAAGGGCAAAGGCTGTGCTTCTGCTCACACACTTTTGTGTTTTCCAAAGAAATAAAAGGCAGAAATCCAGAGCTGGATTTCAGCTCTTGGACCCTGGAGCATCCGAGAGAATGCCAGGTGCTGTGGTGAGATGATCTGCTAAATCTTTCTGCAAGGACTCAGTGAAGGGTGAGAAGAAGGGTCAGTGGCACTTACACACTTCATCTCAGAGTCCTCTGCAGATGTTTTTCAAGGGAGCAAGAGTGAGGGCCTGATGGAATTGCTATGGAAACAGAGCTTATATTATTTATTTATTTACTTACTTATTTATGCATGCATGTATTTAAACCCTGACTTCCCTTAATGGCATATTTTGGAAGGCACCCAGTTTCAGGAGACTTTGTTCATTGGAAATTGGGGAATGTGAAATGTTGGCTGCTGGTCAGCAGCTCCAAGGTCCAGCAGTTCTGCAGAGAACTCTGACAAAGTACAGTCTGAAAGTGCTCTGTTGTTGTAGCAGAATATATAGGCTAAATTGAACCCTTTTTGTATTTGGAGTTGCATAAGTGTTATTAGACATGAAGAAAGGACAGAATGCAGCTTTGCAGTGATACTGGAACTGAGTAACTGTTAAAATAGATAGAGTTGGTGGTAATAATGCCTTTTTTAACATTATCCTGTGAAGGATTCAGAAGAGTGGTGGGGGCAAGGCATTCTCATACCAGTCCAGCATCCTTGGTGTCAGTGAAGAAAGCTGGAATTCAGTTTTGTTTGTTGAATGTTAAATGCGAGGTTTGTCATTTATGCATGCCTAAAAAAGGTTGTGGAAAACTACTCAGAACTTTATTAAATATGAAGTGGATAAGAACAGAGCTGGAAGCCCCAGATGACATTGTCATCTGGTTTTCAAGGTATGCTGCTCTCAGTCTCAGCTTTGATTGCATATATTCAGAAGCTTTAAAAAAAAGTCTTGCAGTAAGAAGGACAATGTGGAGAGGTGTTTTAGCATTGCAACATCAATAGTTTTTGGATGGAGTTTTATATTTTTTTGGCAGCCCTCTGGTGTATCTGATAGCTGCTTTGCATTCCTGGAATGCTAAATGCAAATCTGTTTGGTGTTATTTAAACTGCCATGTTTACCATGCTACAGCTGGGCATTAAGAGACATACAGGAGCTGTGCCTGAACCTGAATTTGCCTTGTTGTGGCTTCCCATGCAGGCACAGGACATTTTCCTGCCCCCATATTCCCTGCAGTGTATCATGCCAGGACATGGATGCTGGGATGGTGTATGCATTGCTGTCTATGCAGTTCTAGGGGTCTCTGTTAGCATCATTGCATGGTTTTGGCTTTTTCTCAGGCATTGTCTGAAATGAGGAGGATTTGTTCAGGCCATCGAGCCTGAAACTTTACACTAAAGCATCTTTTACTCAATTTTTTGTCCGAAAATCTCCGTTAGGGTAGTTCTGCTTTTTGGCAGTGCAGCTAATACTGCTGCAGCCATAGTGAAACACTCTTCTGCAAACCTGATATTGTATACCATGGAGGAATGTGTGTCTTCCTTTTATAACTTCTGCAATTTATAAAATGAAGTATGCTTGGTGTAAAGCAGAACATTGTTATGACTGTGAGGGGTTTTTTTCTTTAATCTTTTTTGTGGAGTATGGGCAATGCATTACTTCTACAGGAGATGGTAATTTCATACCTGAGGTACTTGAACAGCACAGTTTCAATCTGTGGAACATCAGCCTTTTGTAGCATATAACCTAATAAAAATTGTAAAAGCCTGATTCCACCAGAAATGCTTAATTATAGGTCTTTGATAATGCTGGCATAGGAAAGGGGGCATTATGCATGCCTTTATTAGCTGTTCTAACTCTACTAGTGTTACTGTCTCCTAAAGACTGTGAATTAATACATGAGATTCACATTTTAATGCAATTTCCATTGCAGTACTGTTGGTTTGTATGTAGGTCAGAATCCAGGTTTGTTTGTCCTGGATCTTTTTTTTTTTTGCTCTTTTTGATTGTTAAGAGTGAGATAAGAGAAGAGGCTAACATTTTATAAAAGTGTATTGTAGGATAAAATTAATTTTCCTTGTAAGAAGCTATTGTTTTTGTTCTATAACACTATTTTCCCTGTAGATGACCTATTACTGTTTAAAAGATTCAATTATCTATGTTCAATGTTTAACTGTAGTGTCCTTACAATAGAGACCTTTGTTCTCCAGAAAAATAAAGCCTAGTCAGTAGTTTGCTAAAGTACTTTGCAAAAATAGCTTTTTGATTTCAATGCCATTCTTTAATATCTAATTAATGAAAATGATTGAATGCACAGGAGCATTCAATGCTCCCAACAAGCAACAATTAGCAGAGAGAAATATGGCACTGAGCAATGCTGTTCATCTTGCCTACCTCTAAATGTTGAAGTGTGTGGCAGTAAGTGTGACTTCTCAGGAATAAATATCCAGGAATATTCAGGAATACATTATGGTTTTCAGTGTGCAAAAGATTAGGTGGTTAATTTTCCTACCATAATTTTAAATACTACTGAGTTGCTAAGCAGTTCACTTACACTCCTCCCTTTTTCTAGACTTTATATGTAATTTTTCAATTTCAGTGCCCTATGCATTGATGTTTTGCATTAGAAGAGAGTGGAAAAGAAACCAAGCTGTAGACAGTGGATTTTTGCATTTCTTTCTGAGCTGCCTGATTATATATTTTTGTTGAAGTTTGTGTGAGCCAGAGGTTTGCAATTTTTTGTGGACTGTATTTAAATCCTCTGAAGTCAAGTCTTTTCAGTTAGGGCAGGCACACTTTTTTGTATGGATAAGTCCTGTGAGAGTTTCCTCCACTGGGTGCTGTTAGGTGTTGTTTTGAGTCATAAATTTGTTCCAATTATGTACTCTTTGTCTTTGCAGTGTTCTGGATGATGAGGGGAGCAGCCTGCGTCAGCAGAAGCTTGACAGACAGGTAAGATTTTGGAGGAGGACCTTGCTCCCTAAAGTCTGAATCCTGGAGTAGTGAAAACACTGATAATTCACAGAAAATTGCATCCTCTGATAGGGTGATACAGAAGAGAGATCTGTGGAGGCTGAAGTTAACTCACAAGTCTTCCATTAAAATTTGTCTTCTGCCTGTGGTTTGAGTGATTTCCGCTGCCTTGGACTTGTTTTAAGCTGTTGTACAATGTATTTATTACCCCCCGATGGAGCAGTCACACCAGCCAACAGAGGTTAACCACAAAGTTTTTTTTCAGTGGATTTAGCTCTTGTGGCTGTAACCTAGTGGCCCTGTGTGCTATGTTGCCTGTTTTCTGACTGCATTCCTACATGCCTTGTGCAAGGGAGTCAGAATATGAAATCTGAGGGAATTGTGTCATCACATTTTAATGGGAGTTGAGGTTTCTGATTTTACTTTGATTTCTGTGGTCCCCTTCTCAAAAAATGTTGTCATTTTTATAGTTAAACCTTGTGAGAAATTTTATCCTTTTCTATTGCCACTATTTCATCAGCTTGCATGTCTAACAGCATCTCATTTTCAAATTCAAGTACTATTTATGCCATAATCCTGTGCTTAATTCTGATTGTGGTGGAGTCATGTTGAGGTGTTAACACAATTTAGGGAGCTGAAAGAGTTCACTCTCCATTTTTATTCCTCAGTTTTATTGCATCTCCTTCCTAGAAGCTAAAATATCAGTGTACAGAAGCAAGAAAAAGGTAAGGTAATAGATGAATAAAATTAACAGTTTAGTTCTCTGAGGTGGTGGAATAGGGCTCAAATAAGGTCCCTATGGTGCCACTGGATGCCAAAGGTCTTTGTTTTCACCAGGTCTAGCTGAGAAATTTAAGTGTTTAATTAAAGTTCCTCTATTATAGCTGTTAAATTAGGCTTGTGTCCAGTATTATCACTCAATTCTAGTTTGCAATTACCTGCTTTTAATTTACAGAAACTGAAATTGGCATCTCTGCCTCGTGCCCTTGCTTACCCTCCCATTGCTTCACAGCCAGTATTCTCACACTGTTGTTTTCCCAAGGGTTATTTCCAAGCAAGCTCTGACAGCTGGTGGGCTGCTCAGAAAGATGTATTTTAATTATTTGCTGTTTTCAGCAGAAGGTGTTTCAGCAGTGGGCTGGTTGTGGTGGTTTTTTGGAAAGGTTTCCTGTATCCCGACGTCCCAATCTCCTGCCTGCCAAATGCCGCCGCTGTAGAGCTGGGGAAGGGGTAAAGCTGACCATGGTTTTCCAGGGTAGGATGCTGCTGTTTGGAGGGCAGTAACAGATGCTTTTCTCTGTCTTTTCTCCAGAGAGCACTGCTGGAACAGAAGCAGAAAAAGAAGCGCCAGGAGCCACTGATGGTTCAGTCCAATGTGGACAGCCGGGCAAGGACGCGCAGGATGAAACATTCGGAGGAGCAGGCCCCGCTGGTTGAATCCTATCTCAACAGCAACAGCAGCACCATATATCATGGTACAGAATGCCACCTCCTGCAGCTGTATTTGCTCAGAGTCCTCATGTCGTGCTCATTTTATGCTCAGGAGAACAAATGCTCTCGTTTTGCATGTTTTAGTATAACATTGATATCCTTCACTTGGGATAAAACCATCAGAATTTGCAATTGTAGCCTAACAGGAGGGAGCAAGGTACCTAGCTGCCATTTCAGTGCTGAACTGGGAAAGAGACAGCTTGTCCCTTCTGCCATGGCTATTTAAGTGTCTTCAGACTTGGTTCCTAAGTAGAGCTGATGGGTTCCACTCTGAATGTTCCTCTGCACGTAATTTTGCTTAAACCTAACAGAGGCAATGACAAATGTGAAACCTATTAACTAAGTTCAGCTAGGACTGAATATAGTAATTTTAAAGATTCTATGTTTCTCCAAAGTCCATTAAAACAGGTAGAGAAGAACATTTCAAACTCATACAATGTCTCCATTTTCTCATTAAAGATTACAGGATCCAGTAGGAATAGAGTCACTTAAGGCATCACACCCATAGGGGAAAAAAATTATAATGTAATTTCTTTTCAAAGACATTAATAATCAGAAATAAATCCTAAGGAAACCAGGCATTATTTACTTCTGTCCTCACATTGCCCATGCTTTTTGGCCCTCTAAAATGGTATGTGTGTACTTTTCCTCAGGATTTCCTAAAGGGAAGCTTGGGTAATCCTTGTCCAAAATTTGACTCTTGTAGATATCATTCCAGGTTGGTAACACCTCCCAGATCTATAGAGAGCAGTAATTTTCCAGTTTTCTTGTTTTGCAGATCATTAAGTTGAATGTAATTCATAAGGGAATTCATAAGCTTCAATAGCAAAAGGCTTCCTTCCCTGACTATTGATGAGTTTGTGGGACAGGAGCTGAATCAGTATCTACTGATATTGATTGGGAATGCAGCTGGCTGATTTCTGGCTGGCAATGGTGTTAGGTGGGAGAGTACTTTGGTTTTGGGGTTTACACATTAAATCTTAATATGCTTTTGTGAATCTAACTCTGTTAAAGAACCAAAACCAACCAGTATCCTACTCTTATATAAACAAAAATTTAACCCAGCATTCAGTTCAAATTTCTGTCAGTTTTACTCATGTGCTGGACTATTTGTCTCCCTGTTGTTTTGTTTTCACTTGGTGGTTTTGTTTTCCATAAGAACAAGGTGGGTATTTAGTATACAATAACAAATTCTGCTCTGAGAAGTGCAGGTTTCAGAGTCTTTCCTCCTGGTTAGCAATTGGTGGAATTTTTTAGCTGATTACAGCTACAGAATTTACTGTTAGAATCTGGAAATTACATTGTTTAAATGTTGAGATTTTGGTAATAATGGGCCTTTTAAATCTTTTTTCTATAAGCAAATAGGATACCATAAGTGGTTTCAGATGGAGAATTATTTTTTCAACTTAGTATTATTTTAATTACTTTTTTCTATTAAATATTAAATAGTAACATTTCTCTTTGCTGCCTGTTTCTCAGGGTCTGGGATGTAATTTTTAAAGATTAAACTGAATGGCTTTCTAGTCTAAATCAAAATATTTGATTTAGCACAAACATTTAGTGTGTTTATTTTTTAATCAGACAAAATAGAAATTTTCTCTTTTTCCTCTTACACTCAAGAGTTTATCAAAGGTACAAAGCTATTCTGAGAAATAATATAGCAGAGAGATAGTGCTGTTTACTAAACCCCTTATATTGCCAGTTGATCAAGGTTTTAATTTTCACAAATCTGAGAAAAAGATATTATCATCACATAATTGGTAACAAATTTCATATATGTACTAACTGAGTTAAATTGCACACCAATTTGCACCAGAGTGGATTTTCTGAAGTGAGATTAACTGTGCTCTTAAGGTAAAAGTGACCCTTCCTGTCATGCTATACCACACCATTCATTGAAATACTTAGATTTATTCTCCCTAAATCAGTTTGTTCTAAATTTGTCTCTCAAACCCTTTTAATATTTCACAAGGTTTCAGAGAAGCAAAGAAATATAATGTTTCTCATATTCAGCATGACATTTGTTAATCCCTTGGGACAGCTCTCCTTGCAATAAACCATGCAGTTTGCCAGAGCCAGCTTAAAAGAATTTAATTACTTAGTAGGGTGTTTTATTGCCTTGTAAAATCCTTTGTTAGGCACGTTGCTTTTGAAAATATTACAAGAACTCTCGAAGTGTCCTTTTTTGGTGTGGCCTTCTCTGGGAATGTGCTTAATGTCTTCCCCAGTTTGCAGGGAACATTTTGGGGTTTGATGACCATTTTTAACTGTGGCATTGAGCTTCAGGGCTGGCAGGTTTTTTTTTCCCCTTCAATGAAAACATTTGTATGTGGCAGTGTCGGATGCATGAGACAGCTGGGCTGTTTCTAAAGAACTATTCTGCTCTTTTCCGTTCATTTGTGGCTGTTATGGGCATGCTGATTCCAAATTGAGAATGGCTCTTTGATGGGACTTGATGCTCTACTGAATGAACTACACTGCTTGGATGAGCATGTTTGTGAAATCAATTCCTGTGCTAGTAAATGCTACAGAAAGAGCACTTCTTTCCACCTATCATCCTGCTCTACTCTCTCTTTTAGCTTGCACTGGTTCTGTGTAGCACAAAAGTACTTGTTGATTTCAACAAATAATTGGGTGCCTGTGTGGAGATATCTCTATGGTACTTTGAGCAAAGTAGGTCAGAGATAGCATCTCAGCAATTCTCAGATGCTGGGAAATTCTCCTTCATACACTGCCACTGCTTATTCTGATGCCATTAACTGTGCTGGGAAATTCTCCTTCATGCACTGCCATTGCTTATTGTGATGCCATTAACTGTGCTGGGAAATTCTCCTTCATGCACTGCCATTGCTTATTCTGATGCCATTATCTGTGCTGCAATGGTTCCCTCATGGGCAACTCTACTCTGCAGTAAAAACTCATTTAATTCCAGAATAATTATCAGAGCTTGGAGTAGAAAGTCAGTAATTCTTGTTCTGGAATAGAGCATCAGCCTGGTGAGCTACTTGTGGGTAGGTAGAGTAGAACACCCTATTTTGCTAGTTAAGCTAACTGTGGATTGCCAGAAATGCCATAATTTTTTTTCTTAGATGACTTAAAGGCAGAGAAATGACACATTGGTAGGACAAAATGGTATTTATGTTCCTTGCCAAGAGTGCTAGCAATTTCTCTGGGTACCATGAGTCTTTTAAGGAGATGTGTGCTCTTCCAGTGAGGAGGTGGCTCTGCAGAATCCACCATGCACGAGTCTCCACACAGAACATTTCTTCTCATCTGTCCCATATTTCACCTACAGATAAAAGTCTTCAGCTATTGTACCTTGTAAATGACTTGAATGTAGTGTATATTTTTTAAACCTTTTTGTTGTTGGCATAATGCCTAATTAACTAATAACAACAAAAGTTCCCTGCAGGAACTGAGATGAATTAGGCTGAAAAGACCAACATGAGATAAAATCTCCTTGGCACTCAGGTCTATAAGGGATTGGTTTGATCTGGAGTCCCAGCCAGTGGTCACACAGTCATCAGCACCTGCAGGTCAGGTAGGTAGAGTTAGGCCCCACATTTATCTGCCTGCCTTTTCAAGCAGTAGGTATCGTTCCACTGACTTCCATGATGTTGTTCTATGGCTCTATTTACAATAAATCTTCTCTCTCTCAGTACCAAATGCAGCTCAATTGCTATTTCATCATTATAAACAGTCACGTAAGAACCGATAACAACTTTTTGTATTGCTATTAAATTTAAATTCTAAATAAAAGACAACAAAGGCATTCATTCACCAGAAGAAATTTAATCCTTCTTTGTAGGAGAGATCACTTACATTGTCTTCTCCTCATGTGTTCTGGTTTATTTTCAATTCAGTGTCCTTCATAAGGACATATTGCTTCATGTTTGTTTAAAGTTTTTTTTTTTAAATTTTACTTGCTGTTCTGAAATATGTCACAGTTACATCTGCTTTCTTGTTTTCATGTATTTCTACTCAGTTTTGTGAAGTTTGTTGAAAACCTGAACAAACATTTTAGCCTCATTTGACATTGCAAAATTCTGCTACAAATACAGTTCTTTTCAATCTGGATTGCAAATACTGAGCATTCCTGGAGCCAAATAACATGCAGAGATACACTAATTACTGCAACAATTTAATTACATTATTTAATTACATTTAATGCAAATGCTGAAAGCCCATTTTTACAGAGATTTTACTTCTGTGAAAATGGTGAATTTCCACTTGGGAGTGATTTTTCTTTTCACAGCACCGAGGAAGGCAGAGATTTGACTGAGTGCCAGATATGCTTTCATTAATATTGCCATACTTTGTTGCAGCTGTGGTGTTTTTATATAAGACTTGAAATTAAAAATGTTTTCAATTAGATACTCTCAGAGTAATTTCCATTGCAACTTCCAGTTTAGTGATTTAGATTAACCATGTGTAAAAAGGCAGAATGATTTTTTTTTACTTTTCTCCTCTGGCATTTGGCAGCACATCTAGGTGTAATGGCTGTGTGGTGTGTTAAACAGACCTCTGATGACAATTCATAGCTTTGGTTGTTAAATTTGACGTGTCATTCTGCTATTTACCATGAATGATGAGAGAGAGTTTTTTGATGAGCATCCTTAGCTGTCAGCTTTAAAAGATGACATCAGTTAAGTATTAATTTAAAAAATCATATATTTGCCTGTTCATCAGAAGAGTGTCTCTCCATCCCTGTTTTCCACTGACCTTGGAATGAGCAGGTATTAGTTTATTTTTTGAAGATAGCAAGGAATGTTCTTTGCAAAGGGCTGTTAATATTGAGAGATCAGGCAGCACTCCAAACATCATGTGGGCAAAACACTTAACTTCCAATAAGCAGATATTCTGAAATCTTTATTTCAGCAGCAGTCTCTTCACCCTAATCTTTAAAGCATCTGTTTGATTTGTCAGCAGTTCTTACTGCACCAGTGCACTTCCAAAATAAACAAACTAACCCAGCAGCAAGGAGCAGAGGGCAGTGGGTAGCGAGTGTTCCACAGGTCTTTTTGTGGTTTTTGGTATTGAACTCTTTGAGAAGAAAGTTTAGAGGAAATGGCCTGAGAAACTCCCTTCTCTTTCCTTTAATGTCCCACTTGTAGTGTATTTACTTTCAGTTACTAGTGGATATTTAGCTGTTTTCTGTCCTGGGCAGCATCTCAGGAGCCAGGAGGGAGGGTGCCCCCAGCACAGGAACTGCCCTGGCAGGCAGAGCCCCATCCCAAAGGCTGCAGACAGGGCAGGCAGAGCTGCCAGCAGCATTCCCTGCAGCCCCAGACATGGAGAGGGATTGGCCAGGGCCCTGCAGGGCACCAGGCAGGGTGGGAAAGAGATGCTGCAGTGCACACATCTCCGTGGGGCTGGTGAGCTGCCTGCAGTGCCAGGATGCTCCCAGGAGTCAGGCTGGGAAGCAGCACCTCCAGCACAGCCCTGGGCTCAGCTGGAACAAAGCCCATGGGCAGGGTGTGGGTGGAACCCCCCAGGGAGGCTGGTCGGGGCAATTAAAGCCTAGTCGTGCCCTCAGGGCTCCAGCATCACAAAGTAATTATGTAATTTATCACTGTCTTTCATCTTCCTGGCATGGGTTTTCCATAGATCATTTTAGCTTTCCTTATTAGTTGTCTGCTTTCCCAAAGTCTAGTTCATTGCTATCAACTCTCCATTTCACATGCTGCCTTTGCCTTCCCCCTCCCAGGATTAGGCAGCAGGTATGTGGGGATTTAGAAGAATTTTTTATTTAATTCCTTCCCTCATTCTCTCTGAGGAACTCTTAGACCAATGAGCTTTTAATAATGTCCTTAAGCAGCACCAAGTTCCCAAATACATTGATTCCTTTATTGGAGCACTAAAAAACCCATCCCATTGCACTTCTGAGCATTTTCAGCTTTGCAGCATCAGTCTGATCATCACATCACTGTTGGAGGCATAAACTGCAAGGAGCCTTAGGGAATTTACTGTCAATAAGGTTTTGGGCATCTGGAATCTGACTGTAAGTTATTAGCTGAAGGAGTAATGCCTTTGATTGTAAGCATTTTGAGGCAGGAGTCAAATCTTTGCATGTGATTAACCAGTAACTAACACACCAAAGTCCTTGTCCTTATTCAGATTCTTGTATTTAACTATTTGTGTGGTCTAGGTAAAACTAATAGAAATATTTAATAGCACTGTAAATGGGTTTGCCCATCTTCAGAATATTTCTGATGGACTCTAGTGTCTTTTAAATGATTGTAGAAATTCTTGACCAGTGCAGAATCTAAGTTGATTAAATAAACTAAGAATGAACAACAGCCCAAATAAGCAGCTAGAATGACTAAGGCTAGAACTTCACAAAGAAAAGCAACAAGCCATTCTTACAGTGAAACACAAGAGCTTCTCGGGCAACAGTAAGAAAAAGACATCCAATTCCCATTGAGTTGTCAAGGTACACCCTGACTGAACTGTAGTTCATCTTTCTTTGCATGGTACTTGTTCTGGTTTTCACTTTTATTGTTGAGAGGATGTTGGTAAATAGAATGAATATTTGCCTTATACTTGCCTCACATACCTCATTGTCTGGTTCAGCCTCTTTCTACTTAAAGTGTTTTCCAGACAGACTGCACAATTTTAGAATTGTTTTTTCTTTTTGTGATTTTTCATTTACTTCATTCTTTGCATAGTGTACTGTTCAAAAGCACCCTTTTTTTTTAGCACATGGCATTTTTATGTGATAGAGGTTGGTAAGTTATGATTCATAGATTTTTTTTTCCTTCTCTAAGATCATAAGAGTGTACAAGCACTCATATCAAGAAATATGGTCATACAAATGGCAAAAAGAAATCTGCATTTTCATTCATGCTGCTTTGAAACTTATTTCCTGTGTGAACTTCTCATCATAAAGGCCAGATGGAAAGACATGTTTTACATTTTTATCCACTCATATAAATATGTGTGGGTAATTTACAGAGCTGAAAAAGAACTTGGGTTGTCTGCATCATAGTTTACTCACATGCTTACAAACTGCATCCTTTTGTCTGGCTGTGCATTGTAGCTTTATCCCTGTAACCTGGAGTGTTGTCTATCACAGAACTGGTTCATGGAAAGGTTTCTTTTTTCCCTTTTTCTGAATTAGGACATTGGTGGTTCAAGGCAAAGCTGGGACACTGCCCTTGTCTGCCTTGAAAAAGCGCTTCCATACTCACCTGTATTATGTTAACAGACTGTTTGTTCCTCTGTCTTTTCATCTCAGATCCTGAATTAATATTGCAATCTGTGCTCCCTTCTGTCTCCTGAAAAATACTTTTTTAATACTCTATTGAGGTTAGTAGTCAGTACTTGATTTAATGAACATGGATGAATAATACTGAAATTAAAGTCACATAGTTGTTTTATTTGTAAGCATGGCATTTATCTCAAAACCATTTCTTTTACAATTTACTAAGTTCACACTAGAGTTAAATACCAGGTCTGAGAGTCCAGTGGATTTTTCTGTTTGGAATGCTGACTCACTACAGTACTTGCTCCTCCATTTTTTCTTGTCTGAATGCAAATTCTATTACAAACAAATAATTCTTATGGAAAAGGAAGATCTCTGGGTTTTTTTAAGTGAAGATGTTAATAATCTGGGGTGGGCATATGAAGTATCAGGATAGATTTTCAAATCTAGTCTCTCCTACTGTTTCAGATAACGTCAGTAGGGATTTTTAAAACTGCCTAAATGGGTGGCTGTACTGAAATTAAAGCATTTTTGAGTGACAATCTCTGAAATTTCATCCCCATATAGCTGCATTTAAGGTTCTTAATTTATTTATCCTCTGGTGCTGCCTATCACTGTTTTTAACTTTTTGATGTCCAGCAAAGGATGTAATCATATGGTTGTATCAATGAATATTATTTAGGGAGCCAGTTTATCTCCTTTTCCTTATTCAGGCTTTCTTGCAGGGAGCTGGAAATTGTTTTATGGGCTATCTAGAGCCAGTGGAGAACGTAGGCTAGAGTTAACCTCAAGGTTTCCATCCTGCTGAGAAGGGAAATTGTTGTCAGTCTGTTAGATAATGATCCAAAGATGCAGCAGAGGGCAGAGGGGAGGACATTTGATCCCCTGACAATGTGGCTGTGGATAAACACTGCTCTCTGACTTGCTTCATCTCCACAAAGGCAGCCTGGAAGGAATGCTGCTTGGAGAAGTTCAAAGCTGCACATGCTAATGACCAGCTGCAGAGTGAGTACACAGCCCTTGGAAATGGTCCTTCTTCCAGCTCTCCAGGGCAGGAGAGAGCACTGGAAACAGAAAACAGGATTTTTCACTTTGCTCCACATCCAAGCCTGCTGGACCAGCTGAGCAGGGGAGGCTCACAGAACTGTCCCTTTGGGTTTGCAGGCTGCAAGGATCCAAATCCTGGCTGGCCTGTTGACAGGAGCTTGCTGAAATGCAAGGCTGTGCCCTGAACTGAATTTGTACAGAAAGCAAACTTTGGTATCTTCACTTTTGGTATCTGCAGACAACACCAGAAAACACATGAGTGAGTGTGTGAGCCTTAGCTGAGGTCTGCTATTTGCCAAATAGCTAAAAGCTAAGAATGAGGTGGTTTTGTGGTGGGGATGGCATGCTGGGATTACATTTGGATTTATTATAGAGGTAGTACTTTAAATGTAATGGTAATGCTCAGAAATGTATCCTTTGGAAACAGGACATTCTGTGCCAATTCCTTTCATGAGCCCAGGCACAGTATCATTACCTTTATGATTTGAATCTTATTTTGCAGCCTCCATTACTTGTGTCTGAAAGGCCCATTTACCACAGACAGCAGCCAAGGTCTCAGAATGGCTCCTGGGCTGAAATCCTGCTCTCTGCCTCACAGAGTAAAGCAATGGAAATATTCTTTTCTCTGTCCTTTGGAGCTCCCTCACTGAACTTACAATCAGATGCCTCTTGTTTGAAGTTTTGAGGCAAAAGTAACTCAAAAAACATCATGGCTTTACTGGTAAAATGAAAGAATGGCTGGCAAGGTAGAGAAGATAAGTCATGAACTTTGCAATTAATAATGTCAGAAAACTTCATCCTTTGCTAATTGATAATTGCTTTGGACCAAGTAAATGGTGCTTCTTTTGAGTGAATGAATACATCCAGATTTAAAATGATTTAGAGAACTGCCTGGCCATTTAATATAGGTCATTTGTAAAGTACTGAATTTAATTATAACATGGATTACCATCTTCCAAACAATTAAAAGAACACAGCTTAGTTTTTAGAGAGAGACTGAGGTAAAAATATAGCATAAATGCTGGGTTGGCAAATCACCCCTGTTTAAAGACTGTGGGGAGCTGACTCTGGTTCCCTGCACAGTCTGAGGCTGCCATGCCCATGGAGGTAGGACCCAGTGAACTGTGTCTTTCATGTGCCATTTTCCCTGTGCACTCACTCCTTTGATTCTGCCCTACTCATTTCCACTGCTCCTTTCCACTCAGCAGAGGGATTGCAGTCCTCTGATTAGTGTTGGACAAAGGCAGACATGAAAAATTGGGTGGTGACAGGCTGTTTCTTTGGACTTCAAGTCTCTGCTGTAATAATTTAATGTATATTCTCTGTGGAAGGGAGCCCTTCCTCTGCACAATGAGAGAAGGAGCGTGTGTTTGAGTGCCTCAGGTGCCTGCTGTGTTGTGAATGCAATGCTACTCATAACAGATTGCTGTGCTGGGGAGGGTAGCAGCGGGTTTGGGAGCTGCAGTCTACACAGACATGACTAAATCTGTTTCATCTTTCTCCTCTGAGAATCTCCCTGGCGTTTCTATTTCTGTTCGTGCGCTTGAAGGATTTGCTGAAGAGGAAAGTTGCTTCACAGACCAGAAGCTTAGGGAGAATTTTCCCCTTCAGAGAGAGAAAAGTGTCAGTCCACACGTCATTGAGAATCATTTAGTCTTTGGGGAGTTTAAGAAGTTTGTCTGGATGTTTAAAAAGTAATTTTAGGGGAACCAGTTCCTTCCCATAATGGTCCTTAGTGGACTTTTTTAATCCTTTCAAAGAAAGTATTTTAGTTTGGGGAAAATAAAAGGGTGGGAAACCATGGCCACCACATAAAGCCAATGGGCTTAGCACTTAGCAGTGACCAGCAACCCCCAAAAACTCTTGGTGCCCACTTAAAGTATGGGGTGTGAGGTTTGTGAAGTTTCTTTATGCCTTTCAGGAAGGCAATTGTGATATTTATCTAACTTCAAGGTTTGGTCTAGCCAGAGGAAAGAGTTATGGTGTGTGTTGCTTTCAGAGACTCAAATATTACCCTCAAAGTGTGTCATGCTTTTAGGAAAATGATAAAGCCTCCTTTTACTTTGAAAACAAGGAGCACTGCATGAATTATGGTGACACAATTTATGCCATGCATGTTTTGTAGAGAGTCCTTCCAAGGAATTAATTAATTTGTGTATGCTACAAAGTAGGAAGAGTTTTTAAATTCAGCTTGGGTATAGTTTCACCATAAAATGCATGGCCAATCCACTCATCATGCTGTGTTACAGGACTGTGCAAGATGTGCTTTGAAAGTAACCTTCACATGATTCCCTGTTAGAGAGTTGGGATGTAGCTTTAAGCATGGATGCTACAAAGTCAAAATAAAATTTTTCTGCCTTCGTGCTGCAACTGTTGATGATCATTCTGGCAGAGCTTGACTGTGAGGAAAAATGCTTCCTACAGTAGCTCAGTAACACAATAATATTCTGATGTCACTTCTGGACTGGAAGTTAGGAGCTGATATATTATTGTGAGGAAGAAAAATGTAAGGGAATATATCTAAGCTAACTTAACACTTTCAGATTTTTACTGTAGCTTTGCAAATTCTGGTTTACTTGACTCTCCTCACTGCATGAATTGTCTGAAATACCAAACTCTGCTATGTTTGCTTTCTCTTTTATGCCTTTGCAAAGTTCTCAATTCATTCTCTCGTCTCTCTCTGTTTCTCTCTTCTCTCTCTGTTTATTTTCTTTTTTGCTGGGGTACCTGAATCTCTGAAGCAGTGCAGGAGGCTGAACAGGAAGATGTAAAGGTGGTAGTGGACGCCCAAGCTCCGAAACCAACTAAAAAAGCCAAGGCAGCAGCTGCGAGCTGTCAGAGTAGCAGCACCAGAAAGGAGAAAAAAGGGAAGCACAAAGGTTAGCTGCATGCAGCTGCATGTCAGACGTTAAATTCTTTATTTTGCTGTCCATTCTCTCTCTTGTTTTTTGCATAATTTATTTGAAAATCTGAAAATTGTCTAAAAATAATTTAATGAAATTTTTCTGAGGTTGGAAAGTGTATGTGACTTGGTCGTGTCTGGGCACATACAGCCTTGGAGTCAAAAAATTTGTAAATGGAGTCTTTTCCAGAGGAGAGTGTTCAAATTGCAGAGGAGGAAGAAAGTTCTGAAGGAAAGATGATGGTGTTTTTCTGCAGTGGTAAAAAGAAGAGAATCATCTTATAAGAGTGTGCTTTTTTAGATGAGCTGAAACTAATCTTGTTTGGAGAAGCAGTCTTAAATTGCAGCTGCTTCTGTCCAGACTCTGAGTGAGGTTTAAACTATACAAATTAGAGTTTAAGGGGACATTTTGAAAATCAGTTCAACAAAACTGAGATAACATCCTCAAAGGGATTTTTCAAGTTATTACTTCAGTGTTACTTTGTCCCACCTGGCTGACAAATGGGAAGTGTTGGTGTGAAAAATTTTCTGCAATGACTTTGTGTACGATGAGGTAGACGAAAAAAATGCACTATTGGTAATGACAAAAGGGTAGGTAGAAATGACATTGCCACTCTTAGATTTACAATTTGAGTTAGGTGCAAGAAGTAATGAGCTACTTTATTGGTAATTAAATATATATATATGTGTGTTTACACACACAGAAAAAGAGAGGCTGTTGTACCACATACAGTTACTTTTTATGTGGTACTGAATGACTAATGAAATGAAATAATTTTCCAATAAATTGCAGTTCTTGAATAACGCCACTGTAACACTGTCCTGCCTGGGCTGTACTGTATTCCTGTCTTGTGCATGTCCAACAGTTTCTCCACTGTTGCTTCAGTGAGAAAGTAGTGTATATCCTTGACAAGTCTCTGTAAAGATAGCAGTGACTAATAAGGTTAATTATTGAGGTCAATGTATTGGGGCTTATCTGTAGGGATTTTGCAGGACTTGAGCCTACCTTAGTCAAATCCTTTGCGTATTGCAGCGTAATTCTTGAGATCAGAATCTTCAACATCTCTCTGTAGCTCTGACTGCAAGGGAAGCTCCAGGTTATACAGGCTTTAGAGCCTGGCCCTGAGCTAAAGGCTGTTCATGTATTTGAGAAAAGATGCTGTGTGTCAAAGGTAAAATTAACTCAGTGTAAAAATTATTGGCAAAATAAATGAACAGAAAGCGAACGTTTCCCAGTTTAATGTAAAAAGTAATGACATTCCAGCGTGGTAATACAAATGCCAAGTTTTATTTTGAGGTACATCTTGCTAAAGAGTAAAAATTCTTTTGCTGGTTTAAAAGAAAACCTGAAAGGGAGCATTATGTGAGCCAATACTTAAATCATGGTTATGGCATAGCCTTGAGGCTCTGTTTTATCTCATATAATACCTCTTTTGACATGCCTGTGTCTGTACTGTGTTCAGAACCGAAGATATTGTGCTGCACAGTTCTTTTATTATCCCACAGCAGGTAACGCCTAGTATTTTTCTCACATGCCAGTTATAATTTTACTCATCTTCTCAAAAGTCCCCCAAGCAGGCAAACGTTAGCCTATGTTAATAAAAGCAAGTTGTGTCAGTGAAAGTGAAGTCACCTTGTGTAGACTGAGAACTTTGGCATGCTGACACTGCTCCTTGTGTTGGGAACTAATATTTTTAGCCCAACAAACCTCAGCCTCTGCTGCAATTGTTACTGCTCATCCTGCTCTGCTATGGGAGCTTTTCCCTGGCCTTCAACATTTGCCCATCAGTTCCAAGTTTTCAGAGAGTGGAGGTGTTATTCATCAATTATATGTCAATTATAGCAAAGAAAATGCTGAGTATCTCCTCTCCTGAAGTTCATGTTGATGATTAGAAGCAAACAAAAGCCAGACAAAGTACATTCAGAGCTTACACATAGCTCCTCATCCACCTCATCTACTTTTTCTGCACGCTGGGATTTAGCTGTTCATTCATGTATAATTTTACCCTTGGAATAATATCTGGTTTACCTTTGACAGTGTTGTAAACTTGGGAGGGTTTATCCAGTCTTCCATCCTTATCGAAGGTGCAAAATATTTTTTATTGGATGTAAAAGTAAAACCAAATGCATCCTTAAAATTCCAGAGGGATTTTGCTGATAAATCCACTACAGACATAGCTAATTTTGAATTTAGGAATGAAGAAAATGCAAGTGGTAACAGAACCCTATAGTAGAATTTGTATTAATTTTCAGTTACTTTTAAAAATAGATGTGAATATTAAGGAAAGATTTTTTATAACAGTGTTGAATGGATTTGCTAATAACTTCAGATCTGACTATAAAAATGGATGAAGGGGAAGTGGTTTTATGCCATGTTTTAGCACAAGGGATTTTGTTGGGGGAGTTCATTGGTAATTAGAGTAAATCTTGGGAAATTTTAGATTGTGCTTTTAGCTTTGCCATCACTTCAGGTTTGTCTCCACTCTGAGTGTAACCTTTGTATGTCCTGTAAATGAGCAGGATGAATGCTGAGGGGTAAGTGCACTTAACCTGCTAAAATAGCATTTTAGAGGTTTTTGTTAGTATTTAGCTATAGTGGGCCTTCCCTTTCTAAGCATAGCCCAGCTCTTTGTGTTTAAAGATAAAAGAGCACTTAGAGCAGATCCTATGAATAAGAAGCTAATTCAGAGCAAAAATTGTTGAATTATACATGAGTAGCTGTTGAAGCTGTAGTGTAATGAGTGCACTCTGGTTTTAGATGTGTAATGCTTTTTTAAGTGGCTTGAAGAGTGATGAAGCTGTGATCAGAACAATGTGCTGAAGACAAACGTGAGAGAAATATCAGGTTTAATGAGGTTACACTGGCAGAGGAAAAGGAATGTAGCTAACTGCTCATGTCAGTGCACTTTGTAATTCTCTGATGGGTAACATGGTATTCAGCAATTTTTTCTAAATCTGTGATTATTACTGGTATTTCTTAATGGCAGTATGCACTGTGCACTGTGCCTATTTTTAAAAAGAACCATAATTTTTGTGGGACAGAGCCTGGAACTGCAGTAAATTGATGACATTTTGTAGTAGCTTAGCTCATTAAACTGGTATTTCTGAAAGCTTCAGTCTCACAGTTTATTGCTTGGCAAAATATTCAGTATTGGAAAAAAAACCCCAGATGTAACAAATGCATATGTAAAATGGTTGTCTTTCAAATGGAGATGGTGGATCAAATTTTAGTTTGATTTGTGGCAGATTGGGGTGATTCAGGATGACAGTGAACCCAGTGTACAGCATCACTGGGTGGTTCAACAGAAAAATCATGCAAATTAGTGAAAATATTTGCATCAGGAACCTATGAAAAGTATGCACCCTACAAAAATTACAAAACCAGAGCATGTTTAGCTATCAAAGATCTTGATGAGTCTTTAAAAAAGGAGATTCATGAAAGTATTACAGGTACATAGTGGTGTCATTGCTTTGTTTGGAAAGGTTTACAAAGAAGTTAATAAATATACAGAATAAAGTGAATTTTTTGGCTGTGTGCTGTGAATGGGGCAAATCAGGAAGAAAAAATGGAACTTTAAAAAACCCCAGAAAAGCATGAGAAGCCAGGAGTCAATACAAAGTGAAATCTGATATGAAAATTCAGGACTCATTCTGTGAAAAGTTATTGGTGGTTGGTTGGGTTTGGTTTTTCTTCCCAAAACTCTTGCACTTAGACTATTAAGTACATTCTAAGAAAATTCTAGGAGATTCTGCTCTGAACTGCCATGGACAACATAAATGAAGATTTCTTTCTCATCAGCAAGACCAGAAACTGGATGTGTTTAAAATACCAAAATAAACAATAATTTCACAGCAATTTTACCTTCAATGTAAATGGTACATTGTGTATTTCCTGCTGACTTTCTGGGAGCCAGGAAGCTGAGGAGCAGCTCTGACACACAGAGCTTTTCCTGCCAGGGTGGCTATTCCATGTTTTGATTTGGTTGGCTTCTCCCATGTTTCCTCTCTCTCTTTCACGCCTGTCTGAGTGTTTTGATTTGTGCATCCTGTCCCCTTTTCCTATGTAACAAGCAGCTACATTAACACTGGCTGGCTCAGAAAGCAGCAGCAGTTGTTGGGAAGGAGCATCATTTCTCACTGCAGCACTTCCTTTCTGATGGGGGGAGGGAAGCTCATGTAAAGTAGATTTATCTCAGCTTCTCTGGGCACTAAATAAAAAGGGTAGGAGGAGAAACAAGTGAATTCCTGTAATTTCTAGATCTGACAAACCTTTCAGGCTGTGCTTTGGCAACACATAAATTTAATTGTGAAGAAGTAATTTTGACCTTCTAAGGGTAAAGATTTATGAATGTATGGTTCCTGGTTACTGTTTTAGATTGCATCAAAGTAAGTATGGAGCTTAGTGCTCAAGTATTTGCTTTTATTGTCCTGATTTGGTGCTAGCAATAGTCCAGTGGGGGTTTGGACTAAATCACCTCTAGATATCTTTCAAAAAAGAATTTCTGTTTACTCCCTTTCCCTCTGAACAAACCCCTTTGTAATTTTGCAGTTGCTTGAACCCCTGTCAGTGGATGCACAGCCCCTAGGAGAACAGGAATATAATGGGAAGTGGCTTAGAAAGTATTGACAGCAGGGTTTGCTTTAAGCCAGTTTCTCTAAAGGGTGGAAACTATTTGTTCTGGTGTCAGATCTCCCTGGGATTCCCTGTCCTTGACCTCAGGGCAGGCCATCCTTTGAAGGGCTGTGCTGCCATCCCCCAGCTGGAGGGAGAGCTGCTCTGCAGAGGTCTTGGATAGCATTTGCACCCACAGCCTTGGGATGTGGATGTGACTCCTTTGTCAGAGCAGTAACTGAGCTCAGTAAATGTGTGTTCTCTTCCAGAGGCCTCTGCCTGACCTTGGTCCATTCTCCAGGTCTGAACTGCAAAGGGCAGATCATTTTATTAATCATATTCTTAGTCTGTGAGCTTCATCCATCAAACTTGTGCCTTAAATGCTCTATGAAAAGAGAACAAGAACTTCCCTGTCCTGCAGCTCCTCATTTTTAAAGCAGGGACAGAATTACTTGTTTGCTATGTTCCTTCCCTGATACATAATCATTTTTCCATCCAAGAGTTTAGATTACCAGCTTTTAACAGATTGGTGCTGCCTATTTATAAATATTGTCTAGAAGATTTAGGTCTAAGAGAACACAGGCATTGATGAATAGTAGTTTGCAGGCTATAAATGCTGGCAATGTTCTTTTATTGATGCTTTTCTTTTTTTCCCCAGTATTGCTTTGTTTTCATTTCTGGTACCTCTGGTTTCCATCTAAGACATGATCATGCTAAAGTGTACCAAAAGGCCTTTTCTGAAGGGACTGGTATTCTGAGGGTTGTTCCAATCTTCTTTCCTCTCTGCCCTCCTTCACATTTGCCTCTAAAAAATTCCCCTTTTTTCTTAGCAGGTATTCAAGGCCATCTCTGTCAGACTTTTTCTCTACCTGATTTTTGGGATGCACTGTAAAAAAGTGCTGACCATAGCAATAAAAACTCTTTTGGCACAACCCACTCAGCTTCTTTGCCTCTTTTGGCCATGTCCTTAAGCACAGAAACTAGAGATGAGTGGTTTGTTTTATTACACAGAGAACCAATCTTCTAGGGAGTGGATGAAAAGCAGTCAGTGAGGCAAAGAGGGGGAGAGATGCCCCTTGAATATCATGGTTACACAAGCTTGGAGGTGTTTTCAGATGTTTTCAGACTTTTGGTTGGTGGTGGCAAAGCTGTCTTTTGAGCCATGGCTTACAAAGATGCACTTATACCTCATGATATAGAAAAATGTGTATGTATGCCTCCATTTAATCCCATTTTACACATGCATGTGTAGCTACAAAGATTATGCACACAAAGTATTAACTAGCTAAAGCTGCATTTGCACCTACAGTGTTCTAATGCAGCAGAGGCTTTTTTTTTCCTCTTTTTTTCTTTTTTTTTAAATCCTCTCTGTCTTGCTACATATTTCATTCCCTTAAATGTGCTCACCAGTGGAACCATTCCTAATGCTTAATAACACACTCTACCAGTGATGCACTCTTCAGAACACTGAAATTGATTTTTCTTCTCTAAAACTGTAACCTGCCAGTGCAGCCTTTGTCCTGACTCCTAATAATACACGATGTTCCTGACAGCATGGGATGTGAGTGCAGATGTTCTGCAGGCACTGGGGAAAAAGCAGCCTCAGTGCAATCTCCAGTGCTGCTGAAGGCATTTCATTTGCTGCAGATCAATATCTGCTTTGAAGAGGAATAATTAAGGTGTTTTGTTCCTTCTCAAAAGCGCTCTCAAAATTAGGTTTGTATCATCCAGTGCTTAATAAGGGGCTAGGTATGATATGCATGAAGCATCTTGTTAAACTCATGCATGCTTAACACTTTTGAAATTCAGAGTATTGAGGTAGGAACCTATCTTTAGGGAGCAACTGTAATGATAATGGTCAATATTGTAAAGCTGTTAAAAATACCACAGAGGATCTGAGCAGCTACCTGTCTGTTCTAGAGCACCTTTGCAGTGGTGCTTCTCCTAGGGTAAATTTTAAGAAAAAATGCAGTTCCTTCACTGCCCTATTATACCTGCAGCACAGAAGATGATGCTGTTTATTCTGTATCATGCAGAACTACTTCTGAAATTGTCATCCTAGCAAGGTCACAGAGACATTTCCATGGACTTTATCTAGCCCTTCAAGGCTGGATGGACGGATTATATTTGCTGTTAGTTGTTGTTGTTAGCTTTGCTTCAAGTAAATCAGGATTTGCAGGCTTGGTGCAGAAATTGCCAGGGTCTGTGTAATGCAGATGAAGCAATAACTCCTTGTGGTCTTGAACTCTGTGGGTTTAACACCTCTGCAGTGTCAGACTGCATCTCTGTCAGACTGTTGGGTGGCTGCACAGCCAGTGCTGTTCCTGGGGATATGAACCACTCTTCTTCCCACTTGTGCTTCGTATTGCAGTGGCACTGACAGCAGATATTGCAAAGTACAGTTCGGCGTGCTAAATGTATAATCCAGCTGTCTTTTAATGCAACTTGACAGCTGCTGGCAAAGCAGGATGAAATGGTATTCTTGGAGATTTCTGCTACAGATCACAGTCCAAAAAAAAAAAAAAATCCCAATCCCTGCAGCTCCTTCTCACAGGGTTTATTCAGCTCTGTTTGGTGTGAGAAGCACCATATTCCTCTACTGAATTAGCTTTTTGTAGTGCTTGCTGACTCTCCTCAATGTTGCTTGCTTATTAACAAAATTTCACAACAGCAGCAGTGTACAGCTCATGCTATTTATTATATCTATGAAATGAAAATATCTATATCATGAAAATATTACCACTTTTATAGACACAGAAGTGCATTTTTATATGCTGATTAAGTAACATATTCCAGCTCTGTGTCTTCACTGAGAGCTGAAGTACATTTGCAGTCTGATGTTTTACCTCACTGTCCTGAAGAAAAAAAATGAAGCTGGTTTGTGGTAAGAGCACCCCCCCTTCTTGTTTTCTTTTCCTCTCTTTGGAGGTGATTTACAGCCATAAGGAGGTAAATAAGTTCTTTCTGGCTGTGGTCAGGAGTCACAGGATCACAGCATGGGAGGCTGGAGGTGCCTCTGGGCACTGTGTGGTCCCTCATCCCTGCTTTCAGCAGGTTGCTCAGGACCTGGTGCCTGGTTGGGATTTAAGCATCTCAAGAGGATGGAGTTTCCAGGGAATATGTAATATCTTCCTTATGGTTTTGCTTTGATGCATTAACTGTATTGCAATTTTCCTAACTCAGAAGGTGTATTTAGGCTTGTTAACATGCTGCCCCTCTGTTGGATACACTGCCAGATCTACTTTTTTTTTTTTGAAGCTTTAAAGTATTTCATGACAGCAGTGGTGTTTATATAGGGATATGGCATAACCCAGGACTCAGGTTCATCTGTTTCTGGATCACTTGTGTGCCATTATTAAAATTTTATCTGATTTCTTTGTCAGTTCCCTCCAGTGTTTTTCTTTTCTGCTTAGTTTTCAGTGTTTCTGGTGAATGGGGCGGGTGTGCTTCGGAGTGAGGAGGGCACCAGTGAAATCCTGATCCTCTCCTGGAGATTCTCCAGTGCAGTATGTGGGAAGTAAAGTGTTTGCCTTGGAGGCTAGCTTAGTCTTGTTTAAGTCTAGAAATATTATTGAATGTGAACATCCAATTTGTGGCTCCTAGAAAAGCTGCTGGTTTTGTGAGTGAGCAATTCTCTTTGCAGTAATCTCTGGACACAAAGACAACTAAGGCTTTTGCTGCTGTCTCACAGGGATTGATGGCCCAGCTGCTTTTCAAGATGATGTTCAGAAGATAGGAAGTCAAGTGCAGATTCTCACTGTTGGACAGTCTAGCCATGATGAAGATGATGGTGACAAAGTGGCTACTGGCCAACCACAGCAAAGCAAGCAAGATCTTAGAACAGCAATGCAGAAGAAAGGTAAGTAGCTAAAGCTTCCTTCATGTTCTCACTGTTTGCTTGATGGACATTGACTCAATTTATTATTCTCACTGTCAGCCCTAGCCTAAGCACAGTTTGTTAGTTCTGGATGTGTTCTCCTCAGAGCCTGTTAGGTTCTGTTCTGTTTCCTTAAAAAATACAAAACCCCAAACCTAAAAAAATATAAAACAATGAAGCTCTCTCTTGTCCCAGGGAGCAAGAGCTTTGCAGGCTCTCAGGGATGACTTCCCCATCTGCAGTGCAGTGCCATTATTAAGGTGCAGGCAGATGCCAATGCTCACATCCATCTGCTCACAGTTTTATACTGTACAACTGTGGAAATCACTTACTTGATGGTTAAAAACCAGGATGAAATAGCAAAATTCAAGCTAGAATATTAATTTCAGTGGTGCAGTCAGTTACACACTGTTCATGTTTTTGTAGTGTCAGTTCAGGCTTGCAGAGGTGAAAAGTGCACCACATTCTGCAGCATTTCCCACGCAGAGTCCTCAAATGTTCTGGAATTTCTTTTTCTTTTTCCAGAGGCATGCATGCTTTGGGAGATAGACTGTGTATGTACACATTCATGCATCTGCCTCTTCCTTCCTGCACTGTTATCTCCCCTCAGACACCAACCGTAGGAAGGAAAAAATAAAAATCCCCAAACCCTCACAAAGCCTTTTCTGAAGACATTTGCTTTGGAGTTGTTCTTCTTCAGTGTACAGCTTTTGAAGCAAAGATGGCTCAAGCCAAGAGTGCTCTGATGCTTTAAGAATAACCTCTTTGTGTATAAAGAGCAAAATGTAAGTGCAAACTTGACTCGAGTAGAATGGACTATTCATACCTAAATGCTGCCTCTTGTCTGCAGAGCAGTTCTCACTAGGATTCATTTTTTCTGGGACGTTACCCTGCAGATGTGAGCAGCTCCAACTGAAATGGGCAGATTTTCTCCAAGTGTGCTATTTCCTGGGCATTTGAGTTGCAGGGGTTGTTGGGCATGACTAACAAGTTCTGATCTGTGTGGTGATTGTGTTGCCTTAGACCATGGCTCAGAATATTTAATCATCAGGCACACTACTAAACTAAAGCTGATTGACTTAAAAAGTACCCACAGACTTTGTAAATTAGGTCACAGCACTCAGATTTTTACTCTGGGGGACACTTCTCATTTTGATGGCTTTTTGCCAGGTTATCATATATTTTTATTCTCCCCAAAATTGTGTTTCTTTTTAATAGAAACACAGAGTGGAAATTTTTTGGTTTGCTTCTGTATATTCTCAAATAGATGATACAATCTTTTTTACCTGATCTGAGTATACTCCTGCTCAGAACAGACACTGTTCAGAGTGAACCACTAGTGTGTTTCAAGTTGAGGAGAGGGGGTAACTTTTATTTAAATGTGAATACTGAGGTTCATTCATTTATATTAACAGCAGAGCTATGCTGGGTGAAACACAAAGACAGGTATTAAAATAATGCCAGCAGCATCTCTGTAAGTTATTTTTATTATGTGTGTATTGTTTGCTGCTTGATACCAGCAGAGGATGCTTGTTTTGAGAAAGTTTTGAGTATCCCACCATTCATGTGTTACTTTATACAGAGATAAAGCTCTTCATGTGGCTTCCCACTGCTACTTCACTGCTTGTGGCGTGTCCTTACTGGCATGTCACCTGAAAAGTGTTCAGAGTTGCTGTCTCCCATCAGGGCTTCTCTTGCATGGAATAGGAGCAGAAGGAGAAGTGCACAAAGATAAGGCACTGCAGAAAGGGACCTGGGGCCCCTTGTCCATGACAAGTTGAACATGAGCCAGCAGTGCCCTGGCAGCCAGGAGGCACAGCTCTGTCCTGGGGACATCAGGCACAGCATCACAGCCAGGCAAGGGAGGGGATTGTCCTGCTGTGCTCTGAGCTGGGACAGCCTCACCTCCAGTGCTGGGGGCAGTTCTGAGAGCCACAGCATAGAAAAAACATGGAACTGTCAGAGAGTGTCCAGAGGAGGCCATGAGGGTGGTGAATGTCTGGAGAGGAAGCTGTTTGAGGAATGTCTGAGGGCACGTGGTCTGTTCAGCCGGGAGGACACTGAGGAGAGGCCTCATTGTGGGCTTCAGCATCCTCATGAGGGGAAGAGGAGGGGCAGGCACTGATCTCTTCTCTGTGCTGACAGTGACAGGACCTGAGGGAATGGCCTGAAGTTGTGTCAGAGGAGGTTTGGGTTGGATATCAGGAAAAGGTTCTTCACCCAGAGGGTGCTTGGGCACTGGAACAGCTCCCCAGGGCAGGGCTCACAGCACCAAGCCCAACAGAATTCCAGAAGCATTTGGACAGTTCTCTGGTACACATGGTGTGACTCTCGGGGTGTCCTGTGCAAGGCCAGGAGCTGGACTCCATGATCCTGGAGGTTCTCTTCCAACTCAGCTTATTGTGTGATTCTATGAAATGCTAACTGGTCTCATGGCAAAAGCTGAATCCCATTGGATTTGCATAGCCCTAGTTTGTGCCTGTTCTGCTCTTTGGCCCTGACCTGGTGGAGAGAAACTTCTCTTAGCACGTGTCTCTCCTTCCCCAGTGAGTCAAGCTCTGTAACAAGACAAGAGGTTATAGGCTACCAAGTGTGAAAAGAATATGCCACTTGCAAGAAAATGCCAAATGTTTTATTTGATTTCTCCATCTGTTGGAAATTGCCATCCTAGAATAATTTTCCTCCTGTAGGAAATATTCATCCTTTTAATTTCCAAAGTGTTAATCTGTAGTGTTCCTCCCTGGCAAATGAGTCACTAGGACAGAGTCAGACTTCCATAAGTTTTAACACTGAATAACTAACTTGTAGTCCTCACACTTACCAGTTTCCAATATGTCTCTGTAAAGGGCATGGAATGAGCAATTGGGTCTTAGTTCTTCTTTGCCACCTGAAGTTTGGAGATTTAGAGAGGGGATCAGTTTCATTTCTGGATTCCAGAACAGGAGCTCCCTGAAGCATTTTTCCCTGCAGGTTGTGAGCGCAAATGTTTCTAAGGCTGGCACAGAATTTTCCCCACTAAAGTATTGGTGGTGAAATAGTGAGCACAGGTGTGGAAATAAACCAGTTCTGTCTGTGGATATGAATTATGGCTTTATTGTGCAGCTGCCAGCTGAGGAGATGGACTGTGTCCATTACCCATGCATAGAGCCTAGAACATGATTGTCCTTATTAAGAAATAATGCTTGTGATTAATGAGGGTGTGATTAGTAATGAATGAATTCTACAGGCTTTGAAAATATCTGTTGACCTGTGAACTCAGGCCTCCCTTGCATAACCAGGTCCTATTGAAAGGTTTTGCTGTCGTGCTCTGTGGTGTATGTCAGCACTGGGGGAGCTGAAGAAATGGATAATGAGAGCTTCACAGGGCAGCTGAATGAAATGCAAGCATTGCTTATGCTCCTGGTTTACTTTTATACCCTCACTCTTACTACTCTGGTGGTGTTTCACTCCTCAGTGTGCATCTGGATAATCTAAAGGGACATGCACTGAAGTTACTGGAAGCAGCAATAAAAGCAAAAAGTATTTTAATGCCTTTTTTGCTGTCTTTTTCTTCACCTGTTCCAAAATTTGAACTGAAGTAAACCATTACTGAGTCTATGTCTGCTTTTTATATTTCTGTACATCAGTTTGGTTTCCTGTCTGCTTGTTACAGACCAAATTAATATTTTAGAAGACTAAACTACAATAAAATAAAATCTTTATGCATATCCCTGGAGCTCCCAGAAAAACAGTTCAGAGAGCCTGATTTCATCTTTTGATGATGAGGACACAGCAGGCACAGGGACTGAAGTAGAATTTGGGCCATCTAAATATGAATTTGAATACTTCTTTCAGTGTTACTGACTCAATATTGTGTAGAATCTGTGTGTATCGCTTATGTCGGTCAGGTTTGAGGGTTTTTATTTTGCTGGAGTTCCAAAGTAGGCCCAAGCCCCACCATGCAGTGCTCATCACGCACAGAAGCATAACTGCTCAGCATGAATGATGTTTGCTGAAGCCTCAGCTCTGTGACCCAGGGCTTTTTCACTTTATTCAAGGTACTGAAAGCGAAGATCACAGCAGGCATAAGCAGGTAGAAGGTGAATTTGATGGTGCCGTGCAGAAATTGTGAGTCCAAGCAGCAGCTTTGTGGCCCTGTCCCAGAAGCCTTTAGCCCTGTGTGGAGTCCTCTTGCCAGGTTACGCTTGTTCACTCAATGAAGGGTTTGCAGAATCAAACCCTTGGATTTTTTCCTTTCCCAGATCCCCATGCAAATACATCCTGGTCCTCTTCCACCTCCCAATCCAGTCTTGTCGCCCTGGATCATGTTCCTGGTGAGTACAGAAGGAAAAAGTTAATTATGTCCATGCTGCTTGGCTCTGGAAATCTGCATTTCATTTATCCTTCTAAATCGGACTTACCCATAATGGGAGTTCTGGACCAAGTGATGTTTTTTTTTTGGTTTTTTTAAAGGATAGAATATAGCCTGTAATATATAGAATTTAGAGAGCTTGAACTTGGATATGGGGTGGCTTCATCTGCATGATACTCTTTGAAAAACTAGGCCTGGCAAATGCCCCACCATTGATGCTTTTTGCTGCTAAGTTCTATTTGATGTTCAAAGTTGTGTTTCCCTTTGAAATGTCTGAGGTTTTGAATTCCTGTAAAGTCAAATTTTCAAATGCTGTAAGGCAGTTCCTTTGGCCTGGGCTGATACTATTCTTTACATGAAATAAGATGCAGGAGAATATTCCTTGATGTGAATGTTTCTTCTTGGTCTGGTCTAAGATGTGCTCTTCAGCAGATCACACAGCTAAAAGTGTGCTGTGAAAGGGCTTGTATTTTAATTGTGAGGGTCTCCAAGTGGCTCTGCCAGGTTGTCCTCTCAGCTCCAATTTCAGCTTTATGATTTTGTGTTGTGTTTGAAGTGCTTGATTGGATGCAGATGATCTGAATTTAGTTCTTGACCAGATATTTGCTCCTGTATCACTGGGTACCTTGATCCTGTCTGTGGAATGATGTTTCCTGTCTCTTTTACTTGAATGTTTGGGCTTCTCAGGAGAGCTGCTGTCTGATCCATGTGTTCATGCTCTGCCTCACACAGTGAACCACTCTCACACACCCCCTCACTCACCTGTGAGCCTCAGGGTGCAGCAGTCTGATAAGTGGTGTTTTACAGTAGGTTATGGGCAGCTTTAATCCATCACTATTTCACATAAGTGTGCTGTCTTCTCCTCAGGCATTTCAAGTAGCATGAATTTTGATGAGGAAGAAGATGAGGAGGATGAAGACAGCTCCAGTTCTTCACAGTTAAACAGTAACACCCGGCCTGGTTCTGCCACGAGCAAGAAATCCAATAAGGTAAGGGGAGAGTGCTGAAGAAGGAGTGTGCAAGCTGCTATGAGCTGCATGATTTCAGGCTGCACTCAGGACAGGCCTGGCTCTCTTGTTCTGTGTTTAATATGCACTAGAGTCTCTCCAAGGCGATTTACTGTGATACCTCTCAGGCTTTGCAAGAGCAAGCAATGAAAATAATGACTTGGAGAAAAGAATGGCAAATATTGCCTGAACTTGAATGAAGAGAGAGGGAAACAGTAAATATTAACCTTTCTACCTCCTGCAGGTGCTCAGAGGGATCTTTTGTTTCCATTGACTTTTTCTGGGCATTTTCCCACCCTGTTCTCTCTGCTACATAAAATAAGACTTTAGCTGGTTCAAATATTCTAAATCACAAGCTCTTGCTAAACCAGTTGATGATGCCCTGCTCTTTTATACACTGCACTGACTTTCCATCTTGTGTTAGATCTCTCTGGAGCTTAAACTCTTGCTCCCTATCCCATTCCTTCCTTCCTTCCTTCCATCAAAGGCCACCCCTGTCCTTTCTGACAGAAGGAGTGTGGTGGGATGGGAACGTGTGAGCCAGGGTTTGCTCTGCAAGCCCTGTACAGAATTCTGTCTGTGCAGCCACCCTGTTCTGCTCCACCACGTGGGTCTGTACACAGAGCACCAGCAAGACAATATGACCCTTGGTTTGACTTTTTAAAAGTGCACCTTCTATCAAATGCCGTTCCTTTGTGCTTATAACCTTGTTGTAAATGGAAATTAAAAAGCCCTGAATTTTGCTTGTTGTTTTAGGAAGCAGCCTCAGCCCCCAGTCCTTCCACAAATGAGCCTCTCATAGATGTGGATGACCTGGAGGAGTTTGCTGTCAGACCTGCCCCACAGGGCGTCACTGTCAAGTGCAGGATCACAAGAGACAAGAAGGGAATGGACCGAGGGATGTACCCTACTTATTACCTCCACTTGGAAAGGGAGCATGGTAAAAAGGTCATAACATAACTTGAATGGCATACCAGTTGCATCTGAATATTAAAAAACAAAATTAATAAAAATCTGGAGGAGTCTTACAAAGAAAATGTAATCTTATATTTTGAATACATTTTTGCTTTCTCTAGATTGACCCTACAGGCTTTCCAAAGCCAAACAACATTACCACTTTCTTCCACTGCCTTTCTTCATATGTGTAATTATTGCCTTAAATAATCCATGCATGGCACCTTTATGTGACTGCCAGCAGTTGGGGCTCTCTGCATTCTGTGGCCTGAAAAGCATCTACTTTCAATTCAGCTGGAAGAGCCAGTGCAAACTAGAATGAAACATTTAATAAAATAGATCAGATTTAATTATTTAAACCATGAATAATGGAATGAATGGTTGAGAAGTCATTTTCCCTTACCAGATATTTTTTCCTGGTTTTGCTAAATCCCAGGAGATCTTCTGCTACTTTGCTAGTGATGCTTGAAGACAGAAAAATTGCTTATGGTTTGCTTCTATCAAAGCAGGAAGTGGTGTGTGCTAACCCCTTTAGCAATCTAGAATGTGTTTTTTTGCATTGCTTAGGTGTTTCTGTTGGCTGGAAGGAAACGAAAGAAGAGTAAAACCTCTAATTACCTCATCTCTATAGACCCAACTGACCTGTCTCGGGGTGGAGAGAGTTTTATTGGAAAACTGAGGTAAACACTGATAAGTCTAGGATATAAAAATAAAGATAATTTCTTTATATAATGCAAAGTTCGTTTCATATTAAGAAGCCTGTAATTCACTATGTCTTCTTAGTTAGAGGCTTGACTACATCATGTGATCGTGGTCTTAAAGATCACCAGTATCCAAGGCATGTTTTCAAAAATGTCACAAGTACTTACAGGATCACATTTTATTAAAAGTCAGCAGGACTGAAGCTCTTAAGTGCTCAAAGACCAAATTCTCAAGGGTGTACCGGCACAACTTATCTTAATGGGATTTTCAGAAGTGCATGAGTACATTGTGTCTAGCCTCTATTGATATAAATACTTTGGAATGCACTGTTACACAGTCTGAAAATCCCTTTGGTTTTGCCTGTTCCTCAAGATCCAAATTAGTTATTTACAGGTAGTGGAATTATTCAGAACCGCGTGTTCCTTTTCTGTCTGTCCCCACGTTGTACAGCCAGTCTGCTGTTGATCCCTCCATGGAGCCTCTGGGTGTATGTTCACATCATCTGTGCCTGCACTGTATTGGGCACTCCTTTCCATTGCAATAGGAAAGATTTGATCTCACTAATGGCTTTATAAAAGTCACTCCCTATATTCTAACAGAGTTTGGTAGTCAGGTAAGAAAGCAGATGGTTTTTTAGCCAGTAAGAGTATTTTAAAAACCAAGCAGACCCACAAAATAACCCCATCCCAGTGCTTCCTTACAGCTTTCTTGTATTTCCTAATTGGCAAGATGTTATCAGAAATCTCCAGCATGAAGATAAGGGACCTTTAGTATACACTTCTCTGCTGTACCTTTACATTTTTGTCATTTTGGCCTTTCATCCAGGAATTGCCATGTAGCTGGGATTAGAAATAACAACTCTGTACCCAATATTTGCCTTTCTTCTGGGGCCACAGTGCAGTAAAGGATAGATGTCTTGGACAGCATTGCTGACAAATGGTGATTGGATTTTCCATTTTTTTTGGTAGATCAAATCTTATGGGAACTAAGTTTACAGTTTATGACAATGGAGTAAATCCAATGAAAACAACATCCAGCCTGGAGGCGAGTACCCTGCGTCAGGAGCTAGCTGCTATTTGTTATGTAAGTACTGCTCACAGGCACAGCGTGCAGGAGGGGCAGCTCACTTTCTGAGGCAGCACACTGAATTTCCTTCTCACTTATGATTATGTAAATCAGCATTCAGAGTTTGATGTAACCAGGCAGCTGATCTCCACCAGAGAAACCGGGAGGCTCAGTGCAAAGCAGAGGTGAAAATTGTTGTGCACTGGACAGGGCTGCCCAGTTCTCACCTTTGGTGAGAAGGGGATGTTGGAGCTCTTACATAACCCTCTGGAAAGGGTAGGATCACAGCCTGCTGGTACCACCTGAGGGAACCTCCTGAACTGGGAAGAGCTGTGCACATGGCATTACTGCTCTACAGTATGATTGTTTGTTATGGTGTTTTGGAGGAGGCCTCCGTGATCCAAACCATTGGTAGCTGACAGCTAGGTCTGCAGCAGCTGAGATTGGGATAAAAACTCATAAAACTCCTTTTTACCAGGAAAAAACCCAAATAAAATCCAAAATTTGATTGAATGAGAGAAGCCAGGCTCTTACAGGGGAGTAAGTAGCATTTGTCTGGAGCAATGCAGGCAATCAAGACTTAAAACACATTTGCTGGATGAATAACCTTTTTGGAGAGAGTGTTGTTTCTGTCCAGAAATATTTGGGCCCAAGAAACCCTTCCAGTGAAAACTGGTGTGTACACTGCTACAGAAAGTTGTCTGGTTTCACAAATCAACAGCTTAGATAAAAATATCCAAGAATGACTTTTCTGAAGAGTTCCTGCCCAGATCTAATCAAGGATGCCTGGAAATCTGTAAGGCTGAGGTCCACCACATATGCCATGCATGCACAGAATGTGTTCCCAGAAGGGTGAGCTTTGGGCTGTGGGGAGCAAGGCATCTGGAAGATTTCCATGAGCAAGGAAGCTGAGAGCCATCCCTTCCTTGCAAAGTGCTGGGAGCTCTGAAGGAGGGCAGTATTAGCTGCCAGCACATTCTCTTCCTGCTGCTTAGGATGCAGTTTTAATGTGGCAGATGAGCAGATACATATCCATCCCTTCCTGTTGGGTTTGAAATTCTGAGAATTTCCAAAAATTCAGCTTGCAGGATTTAAAATGAGACTCCAGGGTTTGAGGTCACTTTGAAGTCTCAGTAGAAGCCTAGCAGAACATACATGTTTAATAAAGGTAGTTTTACTGGTTTATATAGGATGGCATTCCCTGGAGCCAGGCAACTAATCTGGTGCAAACTGAAAAGGCAAAAAGAAAACCAAAGCTAATTTAAAAATGTTACATATTGAGAAATGTAGGCATTGCTTAAGTCAACAACAAACAATACTTGAATGATGAACAATACCAAATAAAAAGCTGTTGTGGTCAGCAGAGGTAATTAGAAGTGTGGGTGTTGGAAAGAACCAAACCATAGCCACTGTTTGGAGAATGGGGCTGAGATAAGCTGCTTTTGTGTCTGTAATCAGCAGTTTGAAACGGGTACATTTGTGTAAGAAAATCACTTGTTCCATTGATGTTTTGGTACTAATGGAGAAAGGCAGCAGGCTTGCAGGTGTGCTGTGACCAGAGGACAAAAGGAGATTGGAATTGTATTTCATTTCAAACTAGCCAGGTTTGCTGAAGTGAGATTATTGTTCCTGGCTGCAGCAGAACCAGAGCAGAGAGTGCCAGGAAGAGCAGAGCTGAAACACCCTTGTCCTAAGGCAGTCTTTTAATTCCTGCCCTGAGATTTCCCCTGCAGCAAAAGCTATAAAAACAATACTTTGAAAGCACCACTCTGCCTCTCACTGTCCCTCAGCTCATCTGAGCAAGTACCCATGTGGAGACCAAGCTGTACCCAACTTACTGAGCATGACCTGCTTCATCATCTCAGCAGGTGTAATTTATATAGGCAGAAAGTGGTGCTGCATCTGTGCCTGACTGTGGGATAAATGTGGTGAGGGCTCTCTTTGGGAGCTCACCTTAAGATGGGTTTGAAGCCACAGGAACAGAGCTGGGCAGGGTCAGAGTTTCCTTGGGTGCTGTTGACCACTTTTACTGCCCTTGTGTTGGCAGCCCAGCCTATTAATAAACCTGCAGCAGCACCTAATGGCTGATTGCAGAATCGTTGGCAAAATTTATCCAGGAGCAGTGAGGAGCAGCTGTGCCCCTGGTAGCAGGGTTTTCTGTGAGGATTTTCAGGATTTTCTGATCCATAGGATCTCTCAGTTCACTTTGTGTAAGATTCCAGGCAGTGAGCTCAGCTGATAGATGCTCTGAGGTGTTGTTGAGGTTTCAGTACAGCAGCAAGACTCTGTGTTCCTACTCAGGCCTCAATCACTTGCATTGTGCTCCTCCAGTGCTGTGAGTTGAGCCTTCCTTGGAATGGTAATTTCTACAGAAAATATTAAGGACAGGGCACAGCTGTGTGAAACAAGCCCAGGAAGGGAAGTGGCTGCAAGAAAATGGGGGTGATAAAATTATAAAATCATGAATCTCCTGGGAGCTGCTATTCCAGAATATCCCTATTCACCTTGCTGCTTTTATCACAGCAGCTATTGCCACTAAAGCAACGTGCTTACATAATTATTTGAAAGTATGCAATATTCTAGAGGCAGTCCTGGGGAGAGGCTCTTGCAGCCCAGTTTATTGTGAGGCTGACTGGATGGGCTAAGGCAGAGAGTGCAGCAATCCTGGGCTAAGTCCTGAGCTGATCAAAATCATTGGTGTCCTGGTTGAGTCAATAGGCTCTGCCAGTGAACAATATTTGTGTTCCTGTGTAAGCCAAGACTGTCAGTGGCATTAAAATGGTGTGAAATCAGAATTTGGTTTGTGTTCCTCTAATAATACCCTTTGTAGTCTGAAATTTCCACACACAAAAGAGTGGAGGAGGGAAATAAAAGAGAAGCAGGGAGTGAGGCAGGAGGTGAGGTAATTTTAATAATTTTCCTCACATATTCCATGTTTATATCATTTCAGTTTGGCACTGTGAGTTTAGCAAAAGGGTAGCATTTGCCAGCACAGTGTGTGATAATTGGTGATGGTGGTAATGTGCAACTAGTAACCATTCTCTTATCATGTGCCAGAGGTTTCAATTTCAGTGTTTCTGAGTAAGCCCAAAGAATTTAGTCCTGTTTTTTTCCTCTGCTGGCTGGGAGGGAAGTGATTCAGCACTATTATTTAATTTTACCTTCAACAATGTCTTCAACCAGTCAGCATCTAAATTAATTATGTATAGCAGAACTGCAGCTTGAGGAGAAGAAAAGCTTGTAAGGCATAGCAGAGAAGCCCAAAATTGTCAGTACTTAGTGGAAAATAAGCATAAGCATGAATCTTTTCTTAGAACTTGTCCTCTGCTGAGCTGAGTCTCTCCTACTTATAAAATCTGCTGGCAGTCATATCAGTTTTCATCTTGCCATGATGCAGAACCAACTGAACTGATAACACGTTTTACTCTGCCAAAGGAGGGGACATAAATGATTCAGAAAAGAGGCAGAATCTTCCCATTAATGTGTAGAGTTAGGAAGATACATGAATATGCCTGGATTGCTTCAGGAGCATGCAGTAAAATAATCCAGTAGAATTTCTCTTGCATGCATGCAAATCTTTAATGAGTTGTGGAAAATCTCCAGATGATTTGCTGGAACAGGCAAAGTTATTCCAAAGGTCTGATGATGGCAAAGCTGCAGGTATTTTAGGTGGGTATTTTTAGATGTTTCCAGTGGGTTGAGATGCATGGATTTTTGCTTGCAAAAGTAGAGGTGTTTTAATAAGTTTAGTGTTCCATGAAATCAGGACATTTTAATTAAAAATGCAAAAGCAGAGACAGCTGAATTTGTCACTTCTAAATGTCCCAGGGGTAAAGCCACAGCAGCTGCAGCCTTGGGGTGTCTGGTTCTTGGCATCCTGTGGTATGTTGCTGGGAACATTGGGAATGTTCTTCCTGAGATTCCTTAGTGCATCTCCAAAGCCCTTCATTTCAGTTTGGCAGATGGAGAAAAAAATACATGTGACTGAAAAAAAGCAATCACAAAACACGAGGAGATGGACTTCAAGGGGTCACTGTTTCATTCACTGGGTTAATGCTAAAATCAGGTTTTACTGGAAAATATTGCTCTTTACTTTTCCTGGTTCTCTTGAGAAAAGCTGGTCAGGAAAGCATCGGATCACTTTTAATGGAAGAATTTGTATTTCCTGTGGGTTTATTTTTGCTGGCCATGTGGTTTCTTTACTTTCCCTGTCTTCATAGCTAGAAAATTTGCCTTCATGCTAATGTGTTTGGTTTTTTTACCGTGGTCATCTCTAAGCAAACTTTGAAAATCACAGCACTGCTATCAGATGTTCTAACTAGCATTTTGTTTGCTTTTGTGCTGGCTCTGGAATAAATTGAGCTGATCCCATAAATTTAATTTTGTCTCACATCAAAATGGGTGACTGTGTTTTATGATTTTTAAATTGAAACTACTTTATTTTGGGATCTAGCAGTAGCCAAGCAATCTGGTTAATTCATATCCTTTCTTAACAAAGGGATTTAAAAAAAATTACATTAAGGTTGCTGGCAGCCAGTGTTAGGAGTGTTTTTGGAAACCTCTCTATTTCCATTTTTCCTGTTGTCAGAGCTTCTAAGACAAAGCTAGTGTGTTTGGCAGTGCCAGTGAAGGTGGGAGTTTCAAGATGTTTTTTGAATTGACTAACAAACAAGTTCCCTGGGCTGACACAGTGTCTCTCTGCTGAAAAAAAATAACTTTAAAAATAAAGAGCATGATGAAATCTTTTCTAAACATTTTTAGGAAACAAATGTCCTGGGGTTTAAAGGACCTCGTAAAATGAGCGTGATCATACCAGGAATGAATATGGATCATGAAAGAGTTTCCATCAGACCACGAAATGTAAGTCTTACCAGCAGCCAGCACTAAAAATTACTTGAATTCTTTTTCAGGTAGAGTTGGGGTTTTTTATTTGCACTTCTGAAGGTCTAGAAGTTAATCAAATGGTATTCAAACAACTGCAGAATAATGGGATGTGAGACTGCTTCTGTGACTCACAAAAGCTCTACAAATAAAGTATATTGATAACAAAAGGTACAACTAACATTTATCAAACTGTGGAAAGAACTCAAATACACATTTGCATTTAGATCCTCACAGTTCTCAGTTTCATTCATTGAAGTTGTTTTGAGGGTCGAGGGTTTAGTCTTTGGGCCAGGATTGATGAATTTTTTCTTCCCTGTTAATGTATTTTTTGTCACGTGAGCGTGTTAAGCTGAAGCGTGTGTCTGTGGTGTGTGCAGGAACATGAGACTCTTCTTGCAAGGTGGCAGAACAAAAACACAGAGAGTGTCATTGAGCTGCACAACAAAACCCCAGTCTGGAATGATGACACCCAGTCCTATGTTCTGAATTTCCACGGTCGAGTCACCCAGGCCTCGGTGAAGAACTTCCAAATTATCCATGATAATGATCGTAAGTAGAGCTCTCTATGGCCTTTCAGTGTAGGAGCAGCACTGTGTGCAGTCTGGGAGGGATTCTGCCCTCACAGTTGCCATCTGAGCAGGTTTAATTGAGATCTGTGTAAGAGGCTTCAACAGTCTATACAGAAGCCATCGTCTCCCTGTTCTTGCAGAAAGCACTTTTTATATGTGTCTTTTTTTTTGACACTAACAAGTCTTGCAACCCTTTATCACTCAAGCTGTCCCTGCTTCTCGCTCTGCTATCAGCACACCCACTTGCATGAATAAGTGCTGCGAAGTTTGATGAGTGAGCATGTTTGGGTGGTATTTCGTTGCTCTGGGACAGAGGGTAGGGTTGGATGCCTGTTTATTTAGTGAGGGCTGCAAACAACAGTAAAGCCTTTTGCCTTTCCTGACCTTTCTGGCAGCTGACTACATCGTGATGCAGTTTGGCCGCGTGGCTGAGGACGTGTTCACCATGGACTACAACTACCCAATGTGTGCACTACAAGCCTTTTCCATTGCCCTTTCCAGTTTTGACAGCAAGCTGGCTTGTGAGTAAAGGGGCGTGGGTGAGCATCCTCTCGAAGGAAGCAGTTTGCCATGTGATTCCCAATTCCTGCTGGTGTCGCTTATGGTCCATACTAAAAAGGTCAGGGAAAAATACAGTTGTGGAGGACCACTGTGTTGCTGAAGAGAAAGTTAAAGGAATCTTCTAAAAATTCAGGACATTCAGGAAATTGTATTTTCCTTTTTTTTTCTTTCCTGTCATATTTTTCTGGAAGTGACATCAAGTTTTTGTAAATAGGAGTTGTCTCTCACGTCCCTGGCTGTGTTATGGATGTGTGCCATGATGTACTGTACCGTGGCTCCAGTAGCACCATGACAGTGGTGTCTTTTTTAAAAATCCAGAAAGGGAGTGAGCACTCCAAAAGTTTCTTTTTACATTTAAGAATCATTCTGAGGCTGCAATCGTACCTCAAGGTTGCATTCCTGCATCAACTAATCAGAGCTTCACACCATCCGGCATAAGAGAAAGATGAGGAAAAAAAAAGATGCACTTTTTTTTTTTTTTTTTTTTTTGATTGTGCAAGGATCTCATGTAGTATAAAGCCTGAAAGTTGAAAACCTCTACTGGACTGAACTTGATGCATTGCTATTGTACATGTAGTAGGGCATGATGAATTTTAATTGCAGTAGGAGAAAATGGAGAAGTGGAAAGCACAAAATAATGTTGCACAAGTCACTTGAATTCTAAGCTGTCATTATGTTTTAACATCTACATGCTTTTTAATTTGTTTCAAATGGAAATGTATTTGCAGTACTGAAAGGGAAAAGGAAAACATCTCGATGCCAAGAAAGCATAACTTATGTTGAATTTGGCATTTCATGGGCTGGGAATTTATATCCTTGTATTGCTGTGGTAATTCAAACACATATTTTGTATGAAGTGATATAAACAATTGGATAAAGGCGTTCTGCAGAGAGTCTTATTATTTTGAACAGGCTGCGTAAAGCTGAGGAAGGTAAATGGAAATATTTTATTAAATTTGTCTGGCCTTCTGAGCTTTTACAATTTGTTGATCGCATTTTTTGAACTTTGAGCAACAACCACTTTTCATATTTATTTCCCCTTGTAAGAATGCTTGAAATCGATTGAAACTGTGTATGTTGTTCTCTGATGTAAACGTGCCAGCTACTGAGCTAAATCCTTCTAGGCAAATCTAGTGTATGCTGCATACAAATGAGACACTGGCAGGACACAGAATAGCTTAAAATAGTGCAGATTTTGCATCTCCATTTTTCTGATCTATCTGGAATAAACAAACAAATACCATTTCAAAACAAAACACAAGCAAAGAACAAGCCATGGTTATCTTCTCTCCTGAACATTTCAAAAGGCAGGAGCTGCAGCTCTTGAAAGCACATTGTAAAAATAATGGTCGCACATCTTTAAAAATAATGGTCTTGCTGCCATTTTCTGTGCAATGTTGTCCAGAGTGGCACACAGAGTAATAGAATTTATATGTTCACCAGAAGGGTGTGGAAATGTGAGTAAAGTAGTAGCTTTGTTTTATACTGCATGTATTCAGGCCCTCCTTTTTATTCCTTATAAACTCTTGCACTGCACAACCAGAGATTATGTAATGTAAAAATGAGATCAAATCTGATTGTCTCATAGTTGACAGGCCCTTTTTGACTGCAGGGGACAGGCCATAAAGCTCTCCTTAAGGTCGTGCCATTTGGACTGAATAATTTCAACTAACAAAAGAAATATTCACCTTTGCCTTCAGCTCTCCTTCCCAGTATACAGACAAAGGAATTTCAGATAAGAGATGAAAATAAATAATTACCAGCATTTTTTCTAATCTTTTAAACAATCTATGGGAAGAAAGTCTGATGGCTTTAAACAGTGTTTTGTTGATAGACTCAGCATGTCAAATATTCTCTTTAATTAACAGGAAGCTCTCTTTTTTTTCCCCCTCATCTTTTTGCAAGGAGCCTTTCCATGCAATGGTATAAAATGGAAAGACACCTTTTGTTTGAGAGAAAGGAGCATTGGTTCCCTCCATGAATGATCCAAGTGCTGAGTCATGAGCTGCAGGGTGATGCTTTGCCTTTGCACATGGGTGCTTTGTTTGTGTCTGTAGCTGGTGGTTTCCCACAGTTTCACATCCCCATCTGTCATCTCACTTTGGATTTAACAGAGAAAGCCCTTAGGCCTTTGCTTACCTCATCTCAGCCTTTAAAAACCAGCTCCAGTGACCACCAGAATTTTTTGTTTGGGCTTCTGCAAAACCAGTCAGGGATTCCCAGTGCTGTTATTTCGATGTGATGTGGATCTGAAGAACTCTGCAGCATGGGAATGGCTGAATCTGCATGGCTGGAATTCTGTGCCTTGCCAGTCACACTTTAGAGCCTGAGAAGGTGGCACCTGACACAGTTTTCTGCCTCTGTCCCTGCACAAGACTGTGTCAAAGGAGCTGAGTGTCTCGTGGTGCAGGCACACAATCTGCTGGCTGTAGTGGTGGAGCTGCTTTGGGAAGGGTTATTTTTAACCCAGATCATAACAATGGTCTGACTCACACCGTGACCCCCCAGGGAATTGGCACGAAAGGAAACTCATGTGCAGTGAACTCCTGCACAAGGGTGGGAATGAGGGGCTGGGGAAAGGCTGCAAGTTCAGCTTCTTGGGACAGTTCTGCTGCCAGCACATTGTGTAACTTCACTCTCACTGCATGTTCTTCCCAGCCAGGTATTTTTTTTTAACCTGTAACCATGCCAGGAGGAAAGTGGTGACTCAAATTCCCATCATCTCAACAGAGTCTGACAGGGCCATCAGCCAACAGGCTGCTGAGGGAAAAGCTCCCCACAATAAATGGAGGTCACTAGAGGGGGATGTTAACCTGGGACTAGGAATGAGGAACTCTCATTAAATCTGGTTCAGCTGGAGTAGGAATTGCTCCTAATGCCCTTTGCCCAAACCCTAATTCCTCACTATTGTTGGGCATGGTGCAGGGTTTGATTCACTTGGCCTTCACCATCTGCTCTGGAAGCAGTTTCAACCATTAATTTTGAATCTATGTAATTTCTGATGGATAATTTTTGCTGGATATTTGCTGGTAAAGGTCACATGCAAGGTGATGCCACAAGCTTTCCAGCTCATCTCTAAATTTTGTCCTCCTAACTTGGAAAAGTCAAACCAAGTTCTGTCATACCTGAAATTACATTTTCCTCACGAAGTTACATTTTCTTCTCCATCAGTTATAAAATCTTGGCACTAGTGAGTATTTTCAGAGACAGATGCACACTGAAGTAACCAAGGAGTAATTAGTGGTGCACTCCTGTTAGTAACTTCTGCTGGGCCTGCAATCAGTGTGCAGCAGGACATAACCTTGTTTATTCAGTGTGACAAAGAATAGAATGGCCCCGAGCTGTGTATTTCCTTCACACAGTCTTAGTGAATGTTTGGATATGGTAGATTTAGTGTTATTTAAAATTCCAATATTGATGATTTTTTGCATCTGCTGTTGATTTTGGCAGAGTTGTAAACAAACTCCTTGCCTGAATTGCTTATGGACAAATGCTGCATGCTTTAATGAGAGTTCTTAATCTAACTTGTCACTCTGTTTACATCAAACAGTTTCTTCCTGGCCCTTTATCTAATTTTCTTCATCTCTGATGTTCTGTTCCTTCTCATTCTCTTTACAATTCCTTTATCTGCTCTTCAAGGATGTGCAGCTCAGAAGTGTTTGACAATATTGCTCAGTGATCTCTCCAGAGATGAATAATGCCTTTGGTGCTCATTCAGTGATGCTCCTACAATAGAAGCCTTATCAGAAGGGTGAATTTGGCCCTTTGGCTTTTCAGTAGAGTAAATTAACACATTAAAAGGTAGCAGATAAAAAAGCTTGCCTAAAATATAATCAGAATTTTTCTCAGTAAACATTCAGTTTCCAAAGCATTGGTTGCAAATCAATGAGCAGAGCTGTCCACAAGCCTCAAGGCAGGCTGTTACATTCCCTTTGTAGTGCTGCCTTATTTTTCCTTTTTTTTTTTATTTTTTTTCCAAAAGGTTGGAAGTGATTTTGTGAGCTGAATTGTGTTGGTGGCCTAAAATAGTTTAATTTTTAGAAGCTAGGCATCTCTCTGTTCTTTTTGTAGGATAATATATGGCACATAAATCAGTAATGTCATAGGCTCTTGTTATAAATTCTGCAGTTAAGAAATCAGTGAGAATGGTTTTGTAATAATTACTGGGCAAATCTGTTGCTATTCAAGTTGCCTTACAATAGTGCTGGAGTTCCCAGCTGGCTGTCCTCATGAGGTCCTAGCACTGAAGGAGCTGGAGTGAAAAGGGCTCTGTAATAAAATCTGGTGGCTGCACAATTGAAAAATATCATTGTGGAGTCAAATGACACCAGAGTTTTATCAGTCATGGGAAACCAAGGCCATCAATTCAAACTTTCTGAGGTTTTGCTCCCTTGTGGTGAACAAAGGAGGGGCTTTAAACAGGCAGAGACACCAGTGAGTTCTCTAAAAGTATTGGGCATTAGACCTACTTTTCTGCTGTTAAAATCTTACCCCTACCTGGGTGATGCCCTGTAAAAGAAATCAGAAAATCAGTCCAGTCCGTACTATGGAAAATCATTCTCAGTTCTTGTGTCATAGCTTTTTACAAATTTTATTATTAATTAATTTGTGATTTCACATAAGGATAAAACAAGGATGGGGAAAGAAGAGTTTTTGCCCTGAAGGGATGATGAGTCTAGAAAAATATTTTGTCTTTGTTTATTGTAGTAGGACAAGACATGGGGTTGCCTGGTGTTCTGGGCAGAGGAGGTTTCTCCTAATGTATTGCAGGTGTCAGATTTTGGGTTTGATCCTGTGACACTCCAACCATTTGCCCCATTCTATCCCATTGCTCTCCTAAAACATCGTTTGTGAGATTTTTTTTCCTGCTTTTACAGAAGCCTGTGCTCACCAATCAGATATCTTTGCTTGGCAAAGGACAGCACAGCAGTCACCTTTATTAGAATTATGGGCTGATGACTCGGATTTCTCAAAAGGCCTCCTTTTGATTACTAGAGTAAAGTAGTTTTAAACATATAAATCTTGCAGTAGAGTTAATCTAACTGTAGGTGCAGGCTTCTCTTGTATGTGCTACTTAATGGAATCAGGTTCCTGTTGTTCCTCATGTACAAAAAGTACCTTCCAGGGTTCTGCTCTGTAAGTGTTTGAAATTAATTATGTAGTTATTCTTCAGTTCTTTTTGTTGCTCGCCAAGGAACTAAGAAAAGAATTTGCACAACTATCGCACTGCTTTGGTGTTTTGCTATGAACTATAGCTCAGTAGCTGATACTCACAAATGCCTGTATATTGGATGAAAATGCATTAAAACTTATTTTGTATGTTGTATTTTATTTAACTGCCTATCCATTTTCAATTACCCTTTTTTCAGTAAGGGTATGTTTATCTGTACCTTTACTGAGAAGATTTGAATTGAGTGGCTTTCCTGAAACTCTTTAATGGAACCACTACTCTGGTTTGCTGAAAGGCTCTAGGAAGAGGACACTGTTCAAAAAATTATGTGTACATTTTTGAGAAGAAACCTTCCCTATTGGATTATACAAAAACACTGGAAGCTTATCATGGTTTTATTTAAGTCTGCAGTGGCAGTTTGAAAATTACTCTGACAAAAGCTTGGTAAGCACATGGACTGTAACAAAGTCCTGCTTGAGAGTCAGAACCTCACAAGTACCTGGAATACTCATGATCTATTCTGTGCTTGGCTACAGGCCAAAAAAAGTCCTGAAGAGTCAAAATCTGTGTTAAAGTCAACACAGTCTTTAGGCTGACTCAGCACAGGCCTGGGGATTGGGTCACCTGGGCTTTAACCCCAACAGTGTCTGACTTTGTGCAAATCTTGGAACCTCTTTGTGCCTCAGTTCCACTGAGTTGAATGGAACTCCTGGGTTTTGGCCTGGCTGTGTCCATCTCTGTTCTGCTGGGAGGATTTCCAGGAGTGCTTTGAGGCTGCTGGGTGACAGGTGGTGTTGGCATGCTCAGAACTCAATTTAATGCTCCCTGAACAACCAAAATATGAAGTTTTCTGCTGCCTGTGTAGAAACCATGTAACTAACCAATCTCTTAGGATCAAATCTTGATGCTGTTGAATTCCTGTCAATGATTTAAGTGAGGCTTCAATTTTTTTTACCTTGTGTTATTTTTGGTCCCTAAAAGTGCAGAAAAAACCAGTAAGGACAAACCATCTGATACACTATTCCTTCTGACAGTGTGTGTTGTTGGTTGTGTTTTACTTCCCAGCATCTGTTGTTTTAAAACTATTATTCCTGAGCACATTACAGAGGTTCACTTAATGCAATCACCTATTTATGCTTTTGTGTAGGAAACTGAGACACTTGGCAGTTGTGCTGCAAATTGCCTTTTTGTATTTTTGTTTGCTTTTTTCCTTTCCCTTGGATGTGACTCAGTTGTTCAGAACTATTGTTACTGCCCACTTTGACTCTGTCATGCACATCTGATTTAAAAACAATGAGCCTCACGATTTGTGACTACCTTTACACCCAGCTGGGATGTTTACAGTGTTTCTCACATTTCACCCTGCATCTGTGGCTTCTCACTGAGGCTGTCCCAATTGGCACAATGCCATTAGAAGTGTCAGTAATTTATGAAGTGTAAGAGTAATTCTCAAAGTAACAGAATGTAGTTTATAAACATTTTTATAAATTTTAACATTAAAATCTAGCTAACTTTAATGCCTACAGTTTGGATGAAATTGCAAGGAGATTATTTGCAAAGATAATTTGCAAAATTATTTAAAATTTTCTTTCCTTAAGCTTGGTTTGCAGCTTGAGCTTGCATTTAGGAGATATAGGAAGCTTTAGGAAGCTTCTGATCCTGCAGCTCCATGCAGATTGCCAGACTGTGACTGCAGCAAGCTGTCAGTGTGGTGAGGACGTACTAAGTGATGAGAATTCCAAAGTCCTGGCAAGAGTGCACTTCTTAATTCTCTTAGGCACTCTTGGACATCACATAGGAATAATGTACCTTTCCTATATTGACTTACTTACCAAATAACAGCAGGAATATTTTCACTCCCTTTGAATTTTTTTGTTTTTTAAGGCCTACTATCTAGGTAAGTGTAATCTTAACATTTATTCTTGATGTGCTGGAAAATTACACCATGTGATCACTTATTTTGCCAGTGCAGAAAATCTCACTGGTACAAAACCAGACTGTGTTGGGTGGGCTTTGGCCGCTGCTCATGGAATCAGAAAGGTTGGAAAAGATCTCCAAGGTGATCAAGTCCAGCCTTTGATGTTCAGTGGTCAGACAAGTTTATGGGGCCTGGCAGCTCGTAGCAGGAGGTCTTCATTCCAGTCTGGGTCAGCAGAAGATAATCCAGTATTACCATCCTGTTCTCTTCCCTAGGGAGAATCTCCCAGCCTTCTAGAAGTAGAACTTTGTTGATCCTGATGTGTCTTTAAATATTACAGCATTTTTTAGCTATTTTTAAAACGTTTCCAAATATGTGGTTTAAGCTTAAATAAAACAGTCTTTCAAGTAGTTAGAGGTGTACCAAGTGGGCTTGGTTGAGAGGCAGCTGCTTTTCCAGCAATCCCCTCAGCTGTTGTATGAGCAGAGCTTGATAGTCCTGCTGGAAAAAACATAACAGCTATTATATTATCTATATTATATATCTGTCTATTCCTTGGGTTTTGCCCAATGATGCTGCTGGTTTGTGCACCACGACATTTCTTTCTGAAGGGCAGAATTTTCAGTACTAAACGCAAATAGAGCCATGTTTTCTGGTAAAGGCTCTGCCTCATTTCCTGCTGCCTTACATGTGGTTTGGTATTTGTTACTAAAAATATAAACTTCTCATCCAGGAAAAAAACCAGGATTTCTAGACAAAATCAGTGACACTTAGTGCTGTATGCCTGGATTGGCAGAAGGCTTTTTTTGCCAACCAGAAATGTTATTATTCCTTACTGTTCCAGCTGTTGCCATGGGTGAGCACTAGGAGACAGAGGGTCTCCATTTTAAACTTCATTCTGAAGACTAAACTGTTTCATTCTAGAATACTGGAAAATCAAACCATGTTAATTACAGAGTTTTCATCAGGCAATTAATTTGCACTGAAATCGAGTTTTATGCTGACTAATTTATGAGAATTACCTCAAACAAGCATGGGAACACTGAACAAAAGTCAGGAACTGACAAGTTGCTTAGCAAAATATTTAAATCAAGTCCACTGAGTTTTCATAAGTAAAAAAACCCCAAAACAAATGAGGCTCTATTTCATTCCTGATTGTATTTAGTTGGGGATTCAGTGTTTTGTAATGTGGGCTGAAGAGAAATTCTGTGTACTGTTAATTCTAACTTCTGCTTTAAAGTGGGGCTGCAGCAGTGATGTGTACTCTTACAAGATTTCTAACAGTGTCACCTCAAAAAGCTGATTGTGGAATATAGCTCTAACTGAGGAATTTTCAAGAGTTTCTGAGTCCAGAGATACTATCACAAGGTTTTTGTTTGTTTTCTTTTCTTTCCAAAAAACCCCTAACCTGTTTTCAAAAGCACCATTTATTCTGTCTTTTGGACTACATTGCACAAGTCCATGGGGTTGAATTCCTATTTGGTATCACTTCAAACACTTTCTTGCAGGTGGTAGATGCTTTTCAGCTTCTTGGTAATCTGTGTTACTGGAATTCCTTCTTTTGCTTTAAGTTCCCTGATTTATTTTTTTTCCCACCCCATCTATAACCTTCTCTTCTTTCAAACATGTGCAGGTTTTTCCATATGGGGACACTCCAGAGCACTAAGTCAGTGCAAGCTCTATAAAGTCAATACCTGTGAATTAAAGTGTGTTAAATCCCTGTGTATATGTTCTCATTTTGAAGTAGGGTGGCCTTCAGTGTTGGTTGCATAATTTTCCATCTGGGTATTCATCAAGTTGGGCAGTTCAAGGTCGTTGGGGAATTTTAAAGTGCTGAACAGGTTTCAGACCAAGCCCTGGTGAACATGTGAAGGGATTCACCCCTCTGCACTCTCAGGGTGGCACTTTGGACTTACTGTACCACATCTTTTGGCTTCTTGAGCTGTACCTCAAAGCTCAGCACCTGCACCGTAGTGGCCCCATTTCCCAAGTCCTGTTTTCCTACTGCAGCAGTTTTTAGCACTCTCTGATTTATTGCCACCTGTATGATGAATTTAGGCTTCCTGACAACACTGTGCTTTCTGCTTGGGATTTTGTGGCTGCCAGGATGCTTTACTAGTGTAGCAGAGCTTGACTCTGGGAGCGTGATGTAAATGATGCCTGTAGAACTAGGTTTATTTTCAGTGCCCATCAGAGGGTACGCTTGTTTCTCAGAAAATAATCTTCCTTTCTCTTTTTCCTTCTTCATTTCTGTCTGCCTGGAACTGGAGGATGAGAGCCCCTCTTAGCATTCATGCAAGCCCTGTCAGAAAAGCACACAGAGCGGGTCTCTCACGGCGCCATGCAGCTCTCACAGCTCGCTGTCACCCTGCCCTGTCACACTGCATGTCTGTCCCCGTGTGCTGTCCCCCACCCTGTGTGTCTGTCACCAGCCTGAGGACATGGCTGCAGAGACATGCATGGAAGCTTAGCAGAGAAAATGCTGAACCGGAGCCATTAAATCACAGCTCTCCCAATCCTGAAGAAAGAGCTCCTCCTGAAGGCAAAAATCGGGACCTGAGGCTCTTTCAGTCACTTGAACTCTCCTTGTGTTCACATTGCATTTCAGAAGAGAAATTTTTGTTATACTTGCACTGTTTTGAGCCCTAAGCCCAGAAAAAGGCAGCACAGAGTCCAAGGAGTGCAGTTGCAGGGAAGCACAGCAAAGTGCAGACGAGCTCCATGTGCAGATGGAGGGAGTCCAGCATGCAGGCTGGGCAGGGGGATGTGCTGGCAATGGCAGGAGGCTTATCTTCTGCCAGAGGATGGATGGGCACACTGCTTGGCACTGCTTGGAGGGAGTCATGGATTTCAGTGATAGACTGATGGTCACTGCTTATGCTGTGTAGTATTGGTAAGAGCTCTATCCATACTGTTTGTGTCTCATCTAAACTGCTCGATTTCTGTACAGATTTCTTCATGATGTCATTTTCACCCATTTATATCCATGTTCTAATCCCAAGCCTGCTGGTGTAACCAATGCTCCTTTCTAACTTCTGTTGTGTCTCCGTGATGCCACACTTGTGTGTCCCTGCCAGAGTCCTCATGTCTTCTTGTCTTTGTTTAAATGTGAGCTTAACTGGATCACAAAAATTGGGCATTACTGGCATGAACACTTCAGGAAATTGGATTTGGAAGGGAGGCCAAAGTTTGCTCTTAGATACATCCCATGAAGAGTTGTTGACACTCAAAGGAGGGATCTAGAATATCTGTTGGTGAAAAATGTTCACCTTTTCCATTAAATGTGCTGCCGAATTCCGTGATGTCAAATGCTGCACAGAGCATTTAGAAAAACAAAACCTTGCCCACGATTTAAGGGTGGAACTGAACCTGCACAAGAACTAGCAAATCACAGGGAGTTTCCCTAAGAAACAAAGTCTACAAGGAACAAACTTCTTACAGTGGCTTACTGAAAAACACGTATGAAAAAGACAAATATTGGAACTTTAACAATTTTTTATTATCTTAAGAGTGTAAACATCTTTTCTGATGATTGGGAATAAGTTTATTTCAAATTAAAATCCTGTGCTCAGTGACAGGAAAATCAGGTCCTCTATGCAAACTATAAGGGGACAACCATACTTGCCCAGCAGGATTGTCAGTTTCAAGTGTGGGATGGGTTTAGTTTATGACTTTCCCAACGTTTTCTAGGTTTAGATGTGCAAAAATTTGTGCATAATATGGATCCATAAATATGGATACAGCCTTAAGAAAACTCCTTTGCTGATATCTTTCCCCTCTGTTCACAGTGACAGCATAAACCATGTTATTAATTTGCCTGGGGGTTAATCATTGCAAAATATCTCTAAAAGAGTCACTTATTTGAAACCACTTCTAAAATCATTTTGAGCAAGTGATTTTTTTTTCCTGCTGAAAAGATTACAAAAAGTTGTTCTCATGCTTTCCATGTGAGTGTCTATTACAGAGAGCCATCTGCTTTTCCTTTGAGCAGACTTTTCAGCAGGATTCATCCACACTGTAAGCCAATCTCTACCCCATGATCACAAGACTGGGGCTTTTGTTTCTCCTTTTTGAACAAATTCTTACACTCAAGAGCAGGGAAACAAAACAAAAAATGTCTGTGGAGGATGTTTTCTAATTTGCTGCACCTCTGGAAGTATCTCAGACAGTACATACTCTAGAGGTGGTTCATTTCTGAGAGTTCCTAGTAGCCACTGAGCTGATTTGGCACTTTCCAACACTGTCTTCATCCAACTAATGACAGTCTGAAAGATCCAGTGTTTGGGAGCAGCTGTAGAAATACTCATTTTAGAATATGTTGAGATTATATCTGCCTGTAAAGAAAAATAACCTTTGTTTCTGACTTGTTTACTTAAACTTCAAGAAGTAGAAAATGTGCTACATGAATGTTTCTGTCCCTAGAAAATGATGAAGCAGATTAATTATTTTTATTTAATTTTTTTAAAATTCCCACAGTAAGCATTTTCTGATTCATCTCTTTGCCTTTCTTAAATAAACTGATATTATACAGTAGAATTTGAATATGTCATGGTCTGTATTTTCTTTACATTATATGGGGTTTTAAAGAATGGAATATATAAAATTTGACAAAAAATGACCTAATCATGACAACTAACATTTAACCAGACATGTTTTTTCACCATAGGTGTAACATGTCAGGCATGTTTGCACACAAGACTGCCTTGGCCTGTTTTGAGTAGCCAGGCAACTCCCTTTTTGTTCAGACTTTAGAGAGTTTTAGATAAACCTGCAAGAATGGGCTTTTGCAAATTATTTTTTTTTAAAAGAAACTCTTTGGTATTCTGGAGTAAATGTATTTATTTACCAGTATGTAAATGGCTGATTTTAGTGTTTGTGAATACAGAACACTGTGCAGAAATATTGAAATATTAAACTTACTTTGTTTGAAACAACAATGTCTTTCCCTCCCCAAGGTCAGAAACACCTCAATAAATTACTTCCACTGGATATGGAGTTATTTAACATAAGGAGTTTCCAGTGCCATTTAAACTGTATTTTTACAATTTCCTCTGTCAGGAACAATATAATTTGGGTAACCTTGCACTTGGGCAGGTGTTTGATCCCAGCAGAGAGGAGAAGTGGCCTCTGAGCACTATCTAAGCCATCACGAGGAGCTCCTGATCAACACAGATCCACTTTCCTGTGGTGATGGCAGCTGGTGAGCCAGACCCATAATTCAGGGGTACAGCCACTCTGGGGGCTGGGCTGGTGGGGTGGCATGAAGCAGGGCTGGGTGGTGACTCTGTGGGGCACAGGCCCTTCCCGTGGGCTGCCCCAGCTGTAGTGGGTGGCATTGCCATGGGCACTCCCCCCACACCCCATCCTAGCACCAATGTGAGCAGCTCTGTGGGGGCAGCCCCAGGCTGGCACCCACCTTGATGGGCACCCAGCATCTGGCTTGGAGCTGGTGCAGAGCAGGGGAATCCAATTTATTTTATTAAGCAGAGTGTCCCAGAGGCCCATGGTGGGTGTGCAGATGCAGTGGGATGCCTGCCTTGGGCTCCTGTCTGCCTCAGAATGTCCCAGTTCTGGTGACACCCAGGGAGCACTTGCCAGGCTGTGACAACCCAGGGAAAGGGTGTCAGCCTCACGCTGGGCTGTGCCTGTATCGACAGCAGAGCTCCAGCACATCATCTACATTTTCCTTGGAAATACTGGGGAATGATGTAAGGGCTTGGCTGAACGCTGGGGTGAGGCTGACACTAGACCAGGTTGGTGAAAGCCCCCGCCAACCTGATCTAGAATGTTGACAAGGTTGGGGCATCCACACTTTCACTGGGCACCTGCTCCCCCACCACCCCACCCTCGTGACCAGAGGCAGCTCCCTCAGCCTCCCCTTGTGTGCTGTGGGACTCCTCACCATCTCCAAGGCCTGGGCTGGGCCTGTACCCCACACACCAGTACCTTTCCAGGGCTGTGGAGACCAAGAGGGGACAGAGGAATCCATAGGCACTAACCAAATCCCAAAAAAGAGAGGAAGAAAGAAATTTTCCTGTTATTTTTTTGGTTTATTGGTTTGGTTTTTTAAAATTTATTATTTCCCAACATTGAAAAGAACTTCCCATGAAGCAGCTAGAAGGGACCTCCATGTGAAGGCCAACACTTCTTCCTGACATCTGTTGCTTCTCCAAAGAAACAGCTGTCTACGTTCTTGGCTTGGTCTGCTAATATTCTTCATGCAAGGCTGACTTCACTCATCCATCAGGGATTGTTGTTGCCCTCAGACTGAAGAAACCCCACCTCCAGACTCCAGGAACCTCAGTGGCCCTCTTGGGGATAACTCCTGTCACCCCAGCACAGTAGCCTGGTGAAAGCCAAGTCAATTCATGTCTTTCCCTGAGGAGCTCCAGGAAGGGTTGGGTAGGGGAGGAGAAGGAAGGGCTCATATAATGCATAGCAATCAACAAATGAGGGTTGATGCCAGGACATGAATAGGTGAGCTAGTAGGACAGGCCCTGTGTGGAGGCTGGGACTCTGTAATATTCCCTAGCATGTTTGCAAAGAAGAAATTCTTAGGGCTCCATGCTTTTATTATGATAACTTTACTCTTTAAAAAAATTGTCTCAAACTGTTGATGTCATAGCCTAAAAACCTCAGGATGTAAGGTGGTACCAGCAAAGCAGGATGTGGGCATGGAACTGGACAGTTTCCAAAAAACACCTCCTACTTAAGGGGTCATGGGAGCACAGGTGCTGTCACCAAAGTACCAAATAAGGAGGAAGGACAGGATTTTCATCCTTGTCTTGTTGCTTATTTTTCAGTCAGGCAGGTGCGGACTTTGAGCCGCCAGAACTCCTGGAGGCAGGCGCTGCGCGTCGTTCTTCGCGCGTTGGCAACGGCTCTCATGGTGCAAGGGCTGATGCTCCTCCTTCTCCTCCTTCCCCTCCTCCTCCTGCACCGTCGATTGTTGCCATTTTTCAGGCCCAGGGAAAGCGAGTCCCCCTTTGGGTGCTGCCGGCCGCGTCTCTGTGCTGTCCCTCGCAGGGGTGGGCCCGGCTCACTGCTCCAGCGGCTCCCCGGCAGCCCGCTGTCCCTGGGCCGCACCCCGTCCCCTCCTGGGCACAGAGCCAAGCTCTGCATGGCCATCACCAGGGAACTGAGGGCGCTGGCACTCATGGCAGACAGGGGATTTTGTTCCTCCTCTTCCTCCTCTTCCACGGCCTCCTCCTGGCACATGCCTTCCTCTTCAGCCATCATTGTAAGTCCCTTACAAAGCTGGTCTGCCACCTGCCTCGCTCTTCTGGCTTTTCATTCTTCCAGACATTCATCAAGGGCCACTCAGAGCTGGGTGGATGGGGGTCTGCTGCAGAGGGCCCTGCTTCTGTAGTGCCAGAGCACTCAGGGGACAGGTGACATCACAAACAGCCTCTGTGACTGGGCCATGACTGTGGTGTGGGTTGGGTTATGGTGGGCCTGAAAAGTGCCCAGGTATGGGAGAAGCAGGTCATGAGAGCTGAGGGAACCTTTCCTGGTGCCCATCCCACCTGCCATGCTGCTTGTGCAAGAAAAGCTGTCCCTTGGGCACAGGGGCCTCCTGCCACCTCTCCTCAGGAGCCCTTGTCTCCAGCACCCTCCTCACCCCATACTTGGAGCAGCCTCAACATGACCCTGGCAACAGCATTCCAAGAGCATGAAAACCCCACAGGTTTCTAGGAAGAAGGAAAAGCCTACCTGCTACCTTTAGTCAGGGTCCCCCTCATGCTGTTCTCTCCTTTACAGACCAACCTTAACACTGCTTTTTTGGTTTTAATCTTTAGGGATGTTTTTAGTGCTCTCACACATTGTGGTCCACTTCCTGCAATCATCTGGGAATTTCATCACGGCTAAGGCAAAGTTAAAGCACAACTCACAGAGCTTTAGTCTTGCTAACACAAATAACACAACATGGATTAGGCTACCGTTCCAACAACATGGAATAAATGGGAGAGGTGCTATAGAGTAGCAGAGGAGCTTGGTGGACAGCAGTTTGTCAAGAGTAGAAAGCAAGGCCAGAGTTGAGAGAGTCATGTGTGTGACTATGATCTGCTCTTCTGAACAGTTAACACTGAGCTAAGAGAAAGAAGATATATTTTGTCCTTCAGCATCCCAGTAAACTCATGTATATATAAGGATTTGATTAACTCTCCTAACTGGTATCACACAGATGGTTTTGAAAAAGTCAGAAGAGACATTTGGTTAACTCTGAGATGACAAAGGGCAAAACCCAAGACAACTCCTTCAGAATTGAAAAGGAGGGAGTCACAAATATCTGCTCCAAAATACAAGGCTTCAAAAATCAAGGGCAAAGCATTGTTGGACTGTTGGCAGCATCATGGTAACCCATGACGAGTGCATGAAAGAGGGCATTGGCTTCCAGTTCAGGCAGATGATGTGACTGGTACCATGAGAATGCAATAGGTACAAGGAGATGAACACAGAGAAGTCCTCAGTGGGAACAAAACCCACATGGATTAATTACAGTTCATGACCTCCAGCTTTACCATCCAGATGGTTGTCCCTATCAATCAAGTACTTTGGTGTTGCGCTTTCTCAGCATGCCTGTCTGCTCTGAATCACTGGGCTTTTGCTTTTCCAGCGCAGCATTTTCATTTTCTGACTCCACGGACAGGTCCTCTTGGCTTGTTTCTTCTACTTCACTGCAGCTCTCAGAGTGGAATCCAGCATTCTCTGCTATGACAGCAGGATCATCATCACAGCAGCAGCAGCACTCCCCAGTGCCCTGGCTGGGAGGAAGGTCACTCTTCTCCTCCTCCTCAGTGAGAGTTATATCATCCTTTTTCTGCATTAAACCCTGACCACCCGTTCCTGTGGTGAGATCACTTAGCAGGGTTTCATCATAAGGATACTCCTCATCTTCCATGCCCTCCATTCTTTCTGCCAGCTCTTCTGGGGAGGGCTGGCTCAGGTCAGGGTAATCTACGAGGATTGTGTCCGGCTTGCGCTTGAAGCAATCGGAATTCTCGTACACAGGATAGGTCTCTTCTGGATAACCTTAGGAATAAAGGGATATGCAGCTTGGAGTATTACAGCATTTAAAAGGAGTCCTGACCTCAGTGGTGGATGCAAAGTTGGCCAGGACAGTCGTTTTTCCTACTGCCATGTACACATCACAGTATGAAATCCATGGCAAGAGCATGCAAAGTGTGTCTTCTTGGGAGATGATGAAAAAAAATTCACTTACTTTTAGGGAGCCAGGATATCAGTCCTGACTTTCAGAAGTGAAACCTGAGCTTTGCTGGAAGCTGTGGGGGCTAACAGGTAAAAATGGTGTATCTTAGATCTTTGAATGGATCCTTCTTTTTTTTCTGCCTACAGATTGGCTGATGCATGGTTTGAACACTTGCTATCAACAGCATTACTGGGAAAGTTGAAAAAACGGATATATCAATGACTTTGTACATTTCATTTTAGAAATAACATTGTAAACTTGACTTTATGAGCAAAGCTCAAGGCCACTGTTTATGCTTTAAGTTTTGGATAATTTTTGAAGCTTTTTAAAAAGCAAGAAATTAAGTCTGCATTTAAAATTATGATACAGAGCGGCTCAACTAAGATGTCTTGAAAACACATTTATGTACCAGGTAAACACCAAGGAATAGAAAGGACATTAAAATAAATAGTTTTTAAAAGACTTCTTGGAGTTGACTTATACAACACTGGAGCTAACAAAAAATGACTAATCAAAAGTAAAAACTGTAAATTATCTAAAAAATGCAGATCTGATTTCCAAGGGTCTTATGATTGTCATGAAATCCAGCTCAGCACAGAAAAGGAAAGATATAAACCTAGAGCAGCCAAGCCCTAGGAGCAGATGGAATATATGTGAATATTCATATGCCACTTTGGGCAGCACATAGTGCAGTGTTTACACTAAAAGAAATATTGGATACCTCAAAATCTAATTTTTTCTGTTATGGTTGGGGACAGAAAAGCCAAGCAACCTCTTGCAAAGTTTTGAACACTGGCTTCTGGAAAAAGAAGGATAAAGTTAACCAAAACTTGGAAAGGGTCTGGAACTGTGAGTAATCTTTATCCAATTTTTTTTGTAAGGGTAGTGGTAAGAAAGGTTCTTACTTACCTTCCCAATCCGCCATGTAAGGAGCTTCCTCAGCTTCCTTCTCAGGAGAGATGTCATCTATGAATTTTCCTTCTTTCATAACTCTAGTAATTTCTCTGAGTTGTTGAAGTAACATTTTTTCCTGGTCTGTTGTAACATTTTGAGTCCTGCTACAAAATATTAGACATCAGAATTTAGTCCATTGTTATTGAAAGCTATGAGAAGAGGTTGAACCAAACTGTTTGGTCCATGCCAGCAGCACAGTCTGGAGAAACCTGTTGAGGAGTGTCATCCTTCCTCACCATCAGCATGTGCTCAGCTGGGTATAGTTTATCCCTTTATCCAAAAAGCCTCCAATCTAAACAGGTAAAGGAAGGCAGGTAAAGCCAATGTGAGAGCAAGATAAAAGTGACACACAAAAAAGTGTTATGATACAAAAGACACTACAGAAATTTCTTGCCTGTGAAAGTGTGTTAGGTGAGAATTAGGGTGCAGTGCCTTGTATTAAATATTTTAAGGAAATTAAATTCTGAATCTGTGCTACATGTGTAGCTTGTGAGGCTGATCAAAATTTCTCAGAGTGATTAGTCTCAAGACTCTAAAATCTCTCATTATGACCATTAAATGTGCAAGTTGGACAAATCATCATGTCATTATAGAAAGTCAACAATGCAGCCTGGTGGGGAGGTGGGGGGCAGAAACAGGAAGGAAGATTTAAGAATGGAAAGAAGGTATTACAAAAGTGTCACTTGCCCTTTAGAATTACAGGGACTGAGATTTTTATCAGATGGAAAGCAAACTTTTGACTGGTTCTCCACTGCTGGATCTAGTAATTATTACTGCTTAGGTAATACAACTACTACTGTAAAAAAAATGCTTCCAACAGATAAGATCATGTAGTCCTTACATGTTATTTTCTCTGCAAAGAAACAAGGCTTCTAAAAATCTGATGGACAAAAAGGTGGTATTTGGAGGAGGGTGCTCTGCAGTCTGCTAACTCAGTAGGCCAGAATGAGAAAGGCACTGGCTGCCACCAGGGGTGAAAATGGTTCTGACCACTGGTGCTTGTTTCATCTTGAGTTTAAAATTATAATATCTTCAAGTTTAAGTCATTCTTGAGCAGTAATGCCAGTTCAAGCCACTCCTCTGGAGCTCTTTTGGATCTGTGTAGGAGTAAGGAGCTGCTGCCCCCAGTTACTTGTAAGGGTGGCCCTTGGCATGCACAGAATGCTGAACTGCAGGTGGGATGTGAGGTCAGACAGATGATCTCTGGTGATCCCTGGTCTGAAGAGCAGACAGACAGACAGATAATCTCCAAAAGCAGATTCAATGAGTAGGCTGCTCAGTGAAGCATAGGGAAAAGATGGGAAGAGAGGAGCTGGAGGCAGATTTTGGCTTTAGGTGATGTAAGCCTCATTTTAGTTATCAGAATTCTAATAAACTTGCAATGTCCTTCTTCAGGTTTTCCTCTTACCAGCTGCTGGGAGTGGAGCAGCACTCCAAGAGGTACTTTGTGCCACTCTGCCTAAATGGGAGTGATGGTGACACAATGGCTCTTCCACTAAGGGCAGCAAAGTCACACTGGTTCAAAGTAAGATCAGCATCCTGCTGCTGGTTGGTGTGATGATGGTGGAAGTGATGATCCTGGGCTGGATATTGTACACAGCTGTAACTGAACTTAGCTCAGGAGCTGGTTTGATCAGCACCTACCTAGATTAAACTGCTTCCCTGAGATCACTTTTCTGCATTTCCACCAAGGAGCACTTTGCCCCACAGTTTGAAAAGCTGATATCCCAACACTATACATAGGTTACACTGATTTCCCCCAGGCTGTGGTGGCAATCTGTTCCACAAACAACTGAATGTGTGAGACAGCACCTCCCCAAAAGCCTGGCTTATGCAGATGTGGAATCTGAGATGTGAATTAAGAGGCCCTCCAAAAGAAGTGGCTTCACCAGCCTTTGACCAAAGCTGTGACAGAATTGCTGAACTAATCCTCCTTTAACAGACAAAACTGTACCCAATTTGAATATATATCACTTGGCTGAAGACAGAGAGGCCTATCTCTTTAGCACATTGGGCAGATAAGCTGGCTCAGATAACAGGATCAGTCAATGCAGCTGCATCACTGTGGCATTTCATACAGGAAAATTCCCAATATGTGGGATACCCTCATTAGAACATACTCCTGTCTTATTGCAACACAAGGGTTCTGTATTTCAGAATATTCCTCCTCCAAATACCTTGCTTAAAAGGCAGATTTCCCTGCAGACAGGGAGAAACTAAAACCCATGTGTTATTTTGACTTCATTGAAGGCCTCTGGGAAGACTTACTGTAGGTTGCTGGCAGTGTGTAAGACATCTGGCTGCCTGCACATGGGAGATTTACCAGGCTATAATGCACTTAGGAATACTCAGAGGATAACAGATGCAGAAGGTTTACAGTTCAAGAAAAGGTCATTATTTTTGCTGTCAGTATTTGTAGCTCCAACACAAGTATTATTTTTCATAATGGCAATACTTACACTTTGTGGAGTCCCAAAGAGCTCACTAACAGGTAAAGAAAAGGCTTCTTATTCTTACTGTGAGATTAAAACATTTCCTAAAGAGCCATAATGACTGCAGAGAAAATAATCTAAATAATCTAAAATGGCATCTCAGACATGTTAACTGGTATTTTTTTTTTTTTAGCTTCATGATCTTAAGGTAATCACTATCAAAATGCAGCTACATCCCAAAAAATGGCATCCCACTGAGCCTCTCACTCTTCCATATCACCTTTGCTCAGTTTATCATAACAAAGAAGTTTTTCCAGTAGACAGCCTGGTAAACAAGACTTTAAAAACAGGTAGGAGATCTGCATTATTTCTCTTACCTAACTATCAGAAACAGAAATTTTTGGTTACATTGCTGAGGACCTGGCCAGGCAGTTCTTCTTTCCTCTTGCTTTCTTTACCTTGCTTCTCATTTTTCTTACAACATGCTAGGCCTTATTAAAAGTACCTGTACTTGTACTTTTTGATAGTTTTGCATTTCTGGAAGGTTGTTTTCTACTTAACAGTGTAGTAATTCCAATTGGTTTGCTGATTTGGAAGAAAGTCCTCTCAGTTGGTTTGGAGGTTGGCCTTCAATTCATTAAAAAAAAAAAGCAAATCCAAGTTTCTGGCTGTTGCTTTCTACAACACAGGCTGGCTGTTGCTTTGCCATATCTGGTATAAAGGGCCATGGTCTCACCTGGGGTTTTTCAGCATTAGTTGAAACTTGATACCAGTTATTTCTGTCTCTGACTTTTCTCAGTAAAGGTTTCTGTTTAACTACAGATCAATAGATAAAGCTCAAGTCATTTTTACTCTCTTATTCTTTCCTTTTTATTTAAATCCATCAATATCCAGATTGAAAAGCCTAGCTCAGTACTCTAACTACACTTTCTAACCATAGGTTTTATTTTAATAGATTTATCCAATATTAGTGAAATTAATGAGTAGATTAAGAAAGCTTTAAACTGTTTGAAAACAGCTATTTGCTCCATCAAGAGGTGCCTTTCCCCTCGTCTTCAAGGAGGCAACATACAAAATTCTTCATTAAATTCAGATTCTCATTTCCCCTGAGACCTTTAGACCCATCTATATAAATAGTCTGGTTGAACAAAGAAGGGAAGTTCTACTAAATAGAGGCTTTGGGCCAATAACACAGAGCAGAACAAATACTGGATCAGACCCTAAACCGATTTTCTCAGCAAAAAAAAGATTCCATCCTGAGAATCAGCACAATATCTGGGCAGTTCCTAAGCCTATTTCTGTCAGCTCAGAGGAACGTGTAGAGCATTGTGTCAGCTCTCCAGCACAGGGATGAGTGCAGCCAAAGCAGGATCCTTCTGTTGCACTGACAAAACCAGGGCACTTTAGGGGCTCTCCCCCTGGGACCTGGCTGAACATGGGCAGGTTGGGCACCTTGTCTGCCTGAGACTGCACAGGGCACAGCCCAAAGTGGGCAAAACTGCACTCAAAGACAAGTGGTTTGAGCCACAAATGAACAAAATGTGCATGTTCAGCACAGAATTCCTACAGGATGGGTTAAAACAGGCCTTGGCTGATCCAAAGTTAACATGATTTACAACCAGAACAGCTCTCATTTTTTGCAAACCTCACCTTCATAGTTATGGTATTTCAGTTTTCATACTGCAGTTAAGCAGTGTCCTATTGATCTATTCTTTTTACTCCTTATGAAAAACATAGACTTGTTTCCAGTGTTTCTTTGTAACATAGACTGGTGATATCAGATTTCTAGGAAACATTAATAAACATAATAAAATTTTGAATGCTGATTTTACAACCCTTTGTCTTTTATATTTAGAAGCAAATGCATGAATTTAGAGTGGAACTAAGTTATGTAATCAGATTATTATACAATTCTGCCTTAAAGAAAAATGTTATGGTTATTCTAAAAGGAATTTACATAGATTATAACAGCATTTCAATTCAGGAAAATAATCCACAGAACTGGAAAAGAATAATTCAGGATATTATTTTGGTCACATTAAACAGGATGTTTTATGTACTTTAAATGTAGATGGTTTATCTTCTTTTTACATATATCTGTAATTTTCTTCGAAATAACACACTGTACAAAGGGGGGAGATAGGGATAATTGCTTTTCTAGTTAAGGAAATGAAGTTGGAAAAAATTATTTATTTTATATATAGGTACTGAAAATATAAAAACTGCAGAACAAGAATTGGGATGTGTAAAATCAAACTTCTATAATTTGAAGTAGCAATAAAAATGCTGTTTTAATATAGATAATGAAAGAAAGTTGAATTTCTAATCAGAGTGGAAGCTCTCCTTAAAATACTCTAATTTGAAACACACCTGTCATAGGTAGGTCCTACTCTGTTGATTAATTTTTCCATTGCTTCTTCTGTCTCTCTCAGTCTTTCCTGAAGTTGAGTGAGCTCGTAGTCAGCTGTAAAACAAAACAAAAAAAGTCCCTAGGAGCCTTGAAAATGTATCCCTGTCCCATTATCACAGGTAGCAAATGCTATCCAAACCAAACTGCCTTTTAGGAAACTAAAACAGCTTAGAAAGTTCTACCTACCCTTCCTGGCCTAAGAAGGTGAAGAATATTACCAATATTACACCCATTTAAGCAGCACAAAGGCACAGTGGAGCTTCAACATAGTAGGAATGGAGAAATCCATCAACAAACATCCTGCTTTTACAAAGACCTCTATCCTGCACAGATTGCCATGACTTAATGCAACACTGATGTAATTATTTTGCATGTCTGAGACTTAAAAGAAGAGGAAGGGGAATTGGCAGAGAGAAAGGAAGTTACTTCCTCCAAGTCACTCTGTAAGTGGTGACTCAGACTTCAGGTTCCTAATCCAGCGACCTGTCCCCTGCTCTGCTACAGCTTGCTATGAATGCTTTAGGAATATAAATGAAGAGCTCTAGAAAAAAGGCAGAATAATTTTCACTGTTAGTTCTTTGGGATATAATGATGTCAAAGTAAACTTACTGCAAAGTTACTTTCTCTCACCAAGCATCAGAGAAAAAAATATAATTACCACTGCTAATATATTGCCCAAAAATTGCCAGGCACAATCTACAGCACTGAGTACATTAGGTATTCTTAATATGTGCATTAATGTCAAGAAAATTAGAGCTATGTTAAGAAAATTGCCTTCCTGCTACCACTTTCTATAAAGCCTTAAGTACTTTTCTTTCCTATTACAGTTTAGCCAGCTAAACACAACACATTTAAATGCTGTAATGATAACTACTCTTCAAATCCTCAGTAGTAAACTTACTAATTTATCTAATAAGTGCCTACAAATACTTGAATCTATCTCACCAATGTTTAGGAAAGATCAAATTAACATTTCAGAATACTGTTTTCTCTCTTTATTGCACGCATGAAAACTCTGCGCTGCAAAAAAGGGACAAATTAGGGAAGTGCCTGATGATGGCTAAGAATTCACCAATTCAAAAAAAATAAACTAGCTTTCATGGTATCTTTCTATGCTCTTACTAGACTGTTAGGGATTATACAATAATTATAGCTGGACATCCTATTATCCATTTTTAATCATTAGTGACACAGCTTTTCAGCAAATCCGTGCAGTTAATTCAGCAAACCTCATGAAAAGCCATTTCTTCCAGAGGGGCTTGGGATCAGGCTGCTATCACAGCTTCATGGGCTGAATGGGATTAGAAAGTGACAGTGCAGTAATTCTTTTGAACTCTTGCTCATTCCAACACAGAAGATCCTGGATCGGTTTTGGGGGGTTTTTTTGTTGTTTTTTTTTTTTGCTTTACAGTGCACCCAGAACTCAAAGAACCCTGTTGGACCATTAGAGAGTCAACAGCTACACAGCTCCAGCTCAGAGCCATACTCACTGATTTTCCTCTTCATGTTCCCAGGTGTAGCAGGGGGGCATTTCCGCTCTGCAGGAGTAGTTCTTCCCTTGGAAGCCAGCTGATGAGGACAAGAACATGGCCCTTCTATGAGTCACAACAATAGCAATAGATAAGCCCCAGAGGCAATGGAAAAAAATACAGAAAACTGAAATAGGCCAGAAGGCAGCCAGGAAAAAGCACACCCACCAGCAAAACCATTGAATATGCCTGGAAGGTTTTGCCAGCTGAAAATTCTTATCAGACTCTTGGAACAAATAACAACATGTGACATATAAAGTATATATAACGTGTAGCCACATACAACGGGGAAAATAATACTACATGTATATTCAAAATTAATCTAACTTTACTCTAGATGTGCACATTTTCCAGGAGGAAAAAAAATCCCTAAGAAATTTTAATAGGTCAGAAGCCAATGCAGGATCAGAGAAATCCTTCCCCGCATTCTTAGCTACAGTCTTTGCAATAGTAAAATCCACGGGATGTTCCAATCTTTAGACCACCAGCCAAAGGTCCAGCATAAGCATTTTTTTGAGCACAGCTGAAATGGAACAAGGTGCTGAAATGAGTGTATAAATTTTTTTCCCAAGTTTTTTATTTCCCAATACTTCCCCAAATATTTCCCCAAAAACTTTTCAATTTATGTTGCCTTACCTTAAATAAAATGTACAGAATATATAAGAAGATGCCAAATCCATATATAGGGATAATCTGTCCCACAAGGCCTCTTCCACTTCCACCAGTGCTTCCACTGCCACCTCCACCTGCCTTGGCCTTGGCAACTGCTTCAGTGAGGTGAGACCTTGGGAAATGAGGGACAGCTCGGCCGTCGGGAGTGCCGTGGGAATGCATCCTCGGGGGAAAGCGACTGAGCTTCCCTGCAAAAAACCACACAATGGTCATTTCCCTTCTCTTGCTTTCTACCCTTTTACACATTGCATGAACCTGCAGCAGGTGCAAGTGACCTATTTTCTCTGCTTGTTAATTCACCAGCACAGAAGAATAAGTAACTTGTTGGACTAAGTCTGTAATCTCAGCCCTCAGTCTCTTGTGATGTGCAGTGCTGGGAGTTAGGTTTTACTTAAAGCCATTTACTCCTAGCAATTTTTCTCCTACACAATTAGGAGTAGAACCACACAATTAAAATCTCCTGATTTTAAGCAAAGAAAGAGCTGGCAGGGCAATTAACAAAGCAGGAATTTTAATAGGTATATTCTTGTCCGAATACCCAACAGATCAGCATCTCCAGCAGGAAAAAATGCCAGGTTCCTACTTCTTTCTCTCCTCAACATATCAGTTTTCCACTGTGAGCCTGATCTTTCAATACTGCCTAAAGGCATTTAATGTATAAATGTATTAATGTCCAAACCATTATCCACCTAACACCCTGACACACGACTGCAGTGTTTGCTCAGCATAGATTTTTGGTTATTGCCATAAGAAATAGTATTTTACCTGATTTTACCAAGCGAGTAATGAAAGATTAAGAAAAGTGTTTTTACCTCAAGCTGTTCTCCTTAAAAAGGTCTAAGGTAAAGCAGTGTGAGACAGGAGATTGAATATAGCCTGGGACATATTATCTTTGGCATTTTAGAGGGAAATGAATTTAGAGGTTTCTAACCTTTCTAGGCAGAGCTAATTTAACACAAGACAGGAGAGCAAGCATAAATGGATGTACAGATACCAGAGTGAGACTGCAGAGAGCCTGAAATGGTGCTGCAAATGATTTCACGCAACTGAAGGGCACAAGAACCTCAATAAATTTAAGCTCATGCATTATTCCACTTTCTTGCTGCCATCAATTCAACAGTTTTGCTGTGAAATTCACTATTTTACTCCTCTGTGTAGCTGATATCCTGCTTTCCAGCCTGGATGTGCACCTGCACTCCCTTCTACTGACTGGTGTTGGGCTGAGTTACTCAGCTCCTCTGCCATGGAATCTGGTGGTAGGAGGGGTGGATGGAGGCATGGATGGGGATTGCCAGGCTGGGCTGCAGCTCAGTCCCTGATCCCAGCTGGAAAACTCCCCCTCCCTGGCACACATGGCCTGGACACTGCTGCCTGGTGCTGGGACAGGCTGCCTGTGCTTGCAGAAAGAGAATGAAAAGCAGGTTTGAAGTGCTGCTGTAATAACTGACTTTACTTCTGCGAGTATGCAGCTGCAAGTGCTTTTATGAGACACAAGAGAAAAATTTAATTAACATTTGGTCTTGCTAGGAAACACCATCACAGGCAGCTAAATTCCTGAGCACAGAAAATTGCAATAAACACTTACTAGGCAGTGGTATCAATAATTCATGAAGTTTCACTATTAAAAACACATTTTTCTTGTAGATGATAGCACACATTCCATGAGTTCTTTAGTGTAACTGCCAGGGTACCCTACCACTGACCAAGGCCACCCTCAGATTAGCTTAATTTCGAGGAAGCTGTTATCAGGCACCTAAATTTTAGTGAATTATTCAAAGTCTGTGATGGAAAGCATAGCATCTTATTTACAAGAAAGTGCCCCTGCTCCAGCAGCAATGCCCTGCAGCAGTAGGTCACTGTGGAAACGAGTGTGATGTCGTGCAGAGAGCAGCAGCACCAAGGTGGGGATGAAGCAGCAGGGTAGGTAAACACTTATAAAATATCTTACACTTATGCAAATATTGTTTATTTTTAAAAAAGAGAGATATTAAGAAAGCAGAAAATAATTGACAGAGATGAAACTGTATTTACAGCAGATAGCTTTCTAAATTATCCACAAGGCCTCATTTGTGCTTTAAAAGATTCAATTCAATTCAATATATTCAGGCCAAGAGGACAGACACTAGACATTTCATTAGCAAGATAATTTTAAAAGGGAATTTCATGACTCCTGTTTCTAAACCTACCCTATTGATTTTACACTTCTATAATTATTTCCTTAATAAACAAATACTATCTTCTATAGTTTTTTACTGTGAAGAACCCATGCAAATTACTCAGGAAACTGAGGGCACAGGCAACTTGAAAGCAGCATATGCACAAGGCTCTTGAATGCACAGTATATAAATGGAAAATAGAACAATATGGGTGCCACTGTGACCTGAACAAGATTCCACACTTGCAGGGATGAAACACACCACTTTCAAATGGAGACAACAGCATACAGGAACAATAACATCAAGAAAATCAAGTGACACCTGATGAGCACAGAGGGCATGTCTTGTGTCCTTGTTTGCTGCCCTACCCAGCTGCCAGTGGGGCTGGTGTGTAGTTCAACAGGACATTTTCCTGTTCTGGGAATGCTGTGGGAAGAGCACTAACTCTGGTTAGCTTTGAAGGATGCCAAAGTGCTGCTCTGCTTCTGAAATATTTCTCAACTCCCCTGTGACAGCCCGAGCAGACTCATTGCTGTGTGGTAACTCCCACCAAGCACACCCCACCTGGCTTTGCAATCTTTTTACCTAGGACTTATCCTACACATTTAATAATGCTGTCAGCTTTAATGCTTCAAATCAACTTTGCAAACCAGCCACAGGTTAAGCTGTTTTGTTTAACCCAGTCCCTTCAGGAGCTTGAAGTCCAAAAATGAAATTATGGCCCAGAAACATTTGTGATGTTTAAAAGGCTGTAGTTTCTGAATGTAGTCCTTAATGGTATTTTCACATGAGAATGACTGTGGGGTTTTTAATTTTAACAACATTAACACTCAACTGAAAAGCAGCAAATCTTAAAAACTGTATTTACAACACAATGAATAGAGCGACCAACCAGATGATGATACTCAGATCATTCAAGCATCTTTTTTCTCATGAAGGCTGTCATGTGTTCTACTTAAAGGGTTTTAGGAATTGCTACAGGGCCCAACTCAACTATTTATAAAGTCATTTAGACTTATGTTACTGTACTATTCAGCAACTCTTAGTGTAGGTAATATGTGTCTCTGCCACATCATTTTCTTCAGGCAGGCAACTGATGTGTGCATTGCACAAATTCAAGTTGAGCAGGGGGGTTACCTGAACTGTCATATATTGTTTTTGTAAAGCTGATGCCACTTGATTGTAAGAAAGCAGAGTCTGCTGCTGTCAGGGAGTTGTAAGGTTTATCTGAAACTCCCAGCTCAGAGAGTGGCTTTGCAAAATGTGTGGCATTTATTTATGAACACTAGACTTAAAATATACTTTTAAAACTACTAGTATGTCTCCCTTTTGCTCCTCTTTAACAAAAGATAAACATTCTAATGCCTGTCTAGGAATGTAATACAAACACAGTAAGTTCTTTAAGTAAGCTGTTATATATGTGAAATTATAACTGTGAAAAAGAACAACATTCCTGTCTGGAAGATAACATTAACTTCTATAGTCCAATTCTCACCATTTTCCTAAAAGAGACCTCTGAAAACGACTTTATTAGAGAAAGTTCCATTCCCATGCCTAAAGCCTGTTTTGATAAAAAGCCTTCTGGTAACATTGAGTTCTAACAAACTGTACTAAATTTTAAGCATGTTTTATTCAGAGACATTTTGCCCCCAAGACTACCATAAGCACTTTATTAACTTCAAGAATGACATGATTACCTCAAGCCCCTGAAACTCCTGCCAGGTAACTGCAGTTATCAGTGCACTGAGGAGGACAACTAATGACAGAGATATGAATTAAGTGGTTCAATCAAGATTTATTCTTCCAATAAAAAAATAACTTCAGGTGAAATACAATTTGGTCTGCAGAGCAGGTGTAATGAAATCCTTGCCATCAAGTTGAAAACGCGGGCTATAAACTCTCATCTGAAACTGACCAGCTGAGGTGAGTTATTGCACCCTCAGCCAAAGGCAGGTGCTGGGCTGCAACAGGGGAACAAACCTGTGCTGTCCTGTGATCTCTGCAGCAATGATGGGGGGTATTTACAATATTGAGGATGCAGAGAGTATTTATGTTACTTAATTTAATAATTTAACTGCAGCTGCAGGTGGTTAAGCCAACCCATCACAGCACTGCTCAGAAACAGCTGTGCTAGAATGGGTACAAACATCATTCAACACATGGCACTGAAAATAACTGGGGGGCACTGAAAATAATTGGAGGGCACTGAAAATCATTGAGGACAAGTTTGTTGTCAGGATTTTTAAAGCTATTTTCTGTCAGATCAACCTGCAGCCAAAGGAAGGAGCACCACATTTACTGATAACTGCTTGACTGCACTGCCGTGGAATAATGGAGTGTAAAATTCCATCATCTGGTACCACTGTGGGATCTGTTGGAAGATGTGCAGGGGCAAAGTCAATGGGGAGCCAGGTTCCACCTCCCAGAGCATCTGCTCCCACCCCTGCTTCAGGCAGGTGACTGCACAGTCCTCACTTGGGCCTCTATGGGTTTTTCCAGCCTGCAATGGAGCTACACACCTGCAGATCTACAGTGCTGACCAACCTACTTTCAAGTTCTCAAAAATCAAAAATAAACGTGGTAACCATGAAAGGGCTGTTGTGGCATGGAAATCCTGTATTTGGCTTCAAGGTAACACTGTTTTAGCAGTAGCTTCAGCCTGAAGGTCCTTAGAAAACCCTGAAATGGAAAACTAAATAAAATCCATGTCACTGACGAGTGCAGACATGGAAGAACCAGGCTGTTGGAAGGATGCAGAAGACAGTGAGTGAGCATGAGTCCCTGTGGGACAGCACCCTGAAGAACTGTAAATTCTCTGTGCTCCCACCAGCCTCACCTCTGACTTGCAGGCAGCCCTGGGCAAAACTCCTTCTCTGCCAAGACCAGGGGTTATGGTACCAGCTTCTCTTGTGAAGTGCCTTGGACAAAAATAACCTCTACAGTACAAGGCAATGGGCATGAAAAGGACGGGAGATGTTTGTATGATCCCATTCCTTGAGAACTTAAAGGGAGGACACGGAGTGGGAGAGCAGGCACGGGGACACAGCCTGGGGGGCCACATGGACAGGACATGAGCCTAAAATAAATCCATCACACGGCGCCACAGCACTATGAGGACCTGGTGCATGAAAACTAAAGTTTAAAACACTGGCATAGGAAACCGAACAATGAAGACGATTAAAATGAATTTTTATTTCGTATGCAACAACAAAAGCATTCCATACACAAAATAACAAAAAAATGAAGGGATGTATTGCAATGAAAAAAAAAACAAAACAAACGGAAAAAGTGGAATGAATATGTCGCTTTTCGGGAAGCTTTAATACCCCGCACATAAATAAAACAAATTTAGAAGTTTCTAAACTACTTAGAAAAACAAGAAAGTAGATTACAGCGGTCACCACGAGTGACTCCTCCGGCACTGCAAGCGTCGCTAAGGGATGAGCACGGGGGAGAGACGCGCCAAGAGCGAACCACGCTACGTTTCCATAGCGGGCGGCGGAGCTCCCTGCGGGCAGCCGCGGCCCCTCACGGAGCCCCCACAGCCCGCCCGCCCCGGGCTCACCCCCAGCGGGACCGCGGCGTCCCGGCGGGGGATTGGGGGACAAGGAGGGGCGGCGGCGAGGAGCGGCCTCTTACCCTCGGGCGGCGCGGCGCCGGGCTCCGGCCTGCCGCCGGCCCGGGGCAGGAGGGTGCGCGGCAGGAGCAGGGAGACGCAGAGCACCAGGCAGGACACGGCGGCCACCCGGCAGCACGTCCAGGCCGCCATGGCGGAGCGCGGCGCAGGCGCGCGCAGGCGCCGCGCGGGAGCCTGAGGGGAGCGCGGGGGGAGCGCGGGAGAAGGCGCTGGAAACGTGCGGGAATGGCAGGGAATGGAAACGTGTGGGGATGGCAGGGAATGGAAACGTGTGGGGATGGCAGGGAATGGGCTGGGCTGCGGCCCTGGGAACGTGTGGGGATTGCAGGGAATGGGCTGGCCTGTGGCCTCGACGACACCCCTGAGCCTCTGACCGCGGCGGAGGGAACACGGAGCTCCCCTTCTTCTCCTTCAGTGCCTGAAGGGAGCCTGCAGGAAGGATGGAGAGCGGTGTTCTACGTGTAGTGACAGGACCCAGGGGGAATGGCTTCAAACTGAAAGAGAGTAGGCTTAGATTAGATATGAAAGATGCGTGATGTCTTTAAAAACAATTTGATGGGTGTTAATGTCTTTAAGACTCGTTTCAATGTCTCTACTGACTTTGGGCAGCGGGTTTGCTGCAGAGTGCAGACCCGACATATGCAGGGGAAGGCACAAGCCTCAACTTCAAAACTTTGGGGCAAAACAGCATGTTCAAGGGGGAATATGTGGTAGGCGGTTCGGGAAGGCTGTGCCTTCCTAGTACCTCAGCCAGTGGGAAAAGGAAGAGGGGAACACGCAGCAAGGAATTAGAATAAAAGGAGGCTGATCCTTCCAAAATGGAGAGGAAGAAAACCCTGTAGGTGTGCCCCAGTGGATTGTCTCCCTTTATTCAAATAAAGCTATCTAATTCTCAAATTCTAGGACAAAAACCTCTGGTGTTTGTGCATTTTCCTCGAAACAAATGCTCTCAAGTAACCCCAGCACGAACTCAAATGACCTCAAGAAACCCCAACTGACCTCAACAAACCCCGGATTCCGGCCAGAGTCCGGACTGGAGTTGGCAAAAAGAAAAACCCATGCCGGATTATGGCCGGAGTCTGGAATGGAGTCGGAAAATTAGAAAACCCGGACCGGATTCCAGTCGGAGTCCAGATTCAGTCAGAGTCCAGATTCTGGCCAGAGTCCGGAATGGAGTCAGAAAATTGGAAAACCCGGACTGGATTCCAACCAGATTCTGGAATAGAGGCAGCAAATTGGAAAATCTAGACTGGATTCCAGCCAGGATCCAGAATAAAGTGGGCATAAAAGGAAAACCTGGACCGGATTATGTCCAGAGTCTGGAATGGAGTTGGCAAATTGGAAAACCTGGATGAGATTCCAGCCGGGGTCCAGAATGGAGTTGGCAAAAAGGAAAACCCATTCCAGACTCTGGCCAGGGTCTGGAGTCAGCAACAGTTTTGTTTGTTGTTTTTTTTCCCCAGGGTGTTTATAGCATCATGGTCTTCAAGATCTCTACCAACCCAGACCGCTCTGTGGTTGTTCCTTACCTCCCATAACCATTTCCCAGGCTCTGGTCCTTGCTTGCTTGTAGCACTTGAACTTTCTGGGGGGAAAAAAAAGATCTCCCCTGTGCTGTGTTTTTCCCTGCTCTGCAGTGTCACAGCTGGTCTCTGATGGAGGCAGTGATGGGGTAGGTGGGCACAGGGTGCACAAGGCTTGGAGCATCCACGGGAGTGTGGTTCCCATTCTCCCTGGTCTGAGACAGGGCCAGGACCTTTCCTGTGGCAGGACTGCTGGAAGAATTAGGGCAGCTAGGCTGCAAGTGTAAGAAGGGAGTTTGGGTAAAAACACTGCTTGAGGCCATGGCTAACCTGGATTGTTATCCAGGTTTGTTTCCTTGTGCATTTGTTTCCTTCCTTTGTGCATATGGGACAGATGTAGAAAAGTTCAGACCATATTTAAGCTTAAATCAATTTACTTCAACTATCTTAAACAACAAAAATCAGAAATGTGCATATATGTTCAAAAGAGGGTGTGAAATATACCTCTTGTCAGTGCATTTGTTTAGGGTGCTGCTGTGCAAAGTCATCCTGAAACCAGCTCCCTATTGCACTAACAATAAAAGATCAAAGAGGGAAGTTCAGTGTTTGTACTTGTTCATTTTCACCGACTTAAGCAAAAAACTGTCAGTCATGTCAAATTAAATTATATGGTTTTGTATTTCCATTATATTTATATTACACTGTATTACTGCAGTTGAATTAGACTATTTTCCATGGGGTCTGGGCTGTGACTACTGAATTTAACTCACTTTACGCAAGAGCTACCCTTAATTAGACTTGAGCTGAGAGCAGAATTGCTTTGACTAACGCTGCAGACCACTATGGCAGCAGAACACCACAGGCTCTTAAATTACTTCAAAAGATATATGAGCAGCTGGAACTGGATGGACAATTCCAGAAATCCTTCTTAGTGAGCACCTTCACCCTGGGAAGACAGCAGTCCTTGGTCAGACCCCATCAGCCTGGCTGGACTATGTCCTTTCTGCACCTTCACCCATCCCTCATTCACCAGGTTTCAGGCTTCCCACAGTAGGATTGCTGGGAGTCCCTGCGCTGTTCCTGGAAATGAGAATTGTGGGAGCTGTTGTTTTGGTGTCTGTGCCTCTTTCCTAAACTTGTCGGCAACTCCTGATGCCTCCAGAGGCCAAGTTAACAAGTGAGGGCATCAAAAGGTGCGTTGCCTTGATCAGAAATGTGTCATCAGTTCACTAACAACAAACAATTCCCTCATTCCACCATGAAAAATACATTGTTGTTCTCTAGAAGTTTACAATATTCAGAAACAACACTTATGTAGCAAAATACCCTTCAGCCAGTAAAATAGATATTCAGCAGGTACCAACAGAAATTTCCAAAAAATTATTTTGAACTTCTGGACAGGAATGTCAGAAAGTAATTTAATTTTATTCCTATTTATTTAATCCTCTTGTTTTCCCACCTACCTGTCTCTCTGCTATGACATGCTTACTGACTTTTCCAGTTTCTCCTTATTACGGGACAAAGCTTTAGAGGCAATTTAGCCAGTATGAATCAGAGGTGGGTTTTTTTCCTTGTTTTTATGCTTTTTCCTTAAGGATGTTCTTGGGCTATTTTATTTTGCAAGACAGCTCAAAACCCAGCAAATGAGACTGGGAGTTGTGGAAATTGTAAATGTTCATGCTGCTCCTCGCTGGCAATATGAGCAATAAAGCAACCATTCCTTTGCACAAGTATTTGTAACTTATTGTAAAATTTACCTTTTGTAGAGGAAGGGTCATCTTCAGAAGGCAGAACATTTTCCACATGTGTAGGTAAGGATCTACATGAGCCACAGGGATACCAAACTTTGGATTGTGTAAAGCAATATTCAACTGTTCTGAAAAATAGGAAAAGCATGAATGCTCAAGAATGATGGCTGATAATTCAGTGAAGAGAAAATTAATGTGAAAGAACTTGAATGAATCATTTAAAACCTGTCTTTTTATCTTTTGGTTTTTTTTTTTGGTCTGCTCATTCTTGACTGGCCACGTATAAATTGCTATAAAAATGAACAATCTCTGATATAAATGTAAATCAGGAAGAAATTTCTTAACTTAATCAAACTAACAAATGACACAAGAGCTTCCTCATTTGTCTAGGTTTTGTCAAAAGCTGTGCTACCACATCTTCTCACCTAAATTAGGGGCATGCCTATGTGCATGCTGCAAGCATTCTCACTGCAGAGTATCTTAGCAGTCAAGAGCCAAACGCTGCAGTAGTAGGCAAATGCTAACACCAGTGAGAAGCTCAGGAGCTTGTTTTGTGAGGAAGAATGTAATTCCTTGGCAATTCCCAGAGCTGTTGATTAGCTGCAGAGCAGGCAGAAATCGCTGGCTGGGCTGTGCAGGCAGAGCTCTCTGGGAAGGTCTCAGTGGTCTGCAGCAGGAACTTTGTGCGCAGCACAGGAGCTGGCACAGCAGCAAAAATGGGTCACATCCTCCGTGCCTTCTGGGGGCAGCCTGCAACAACAATGTGGTTTCTTCTCTTCTGTGCGTGAGCAAACCTATCTGGCGCCTCTTCAAGTCTTCCTCTTGCTGAGAGCTGGAGGATTTGCCCCTAAATGAGCAGTGTGGACTGGCAGCCCCTACATGAGCAGTGTGGACTCAGCGGTGAGTTGTTCAGGTAGATCCGGCAGCAGATGGGATTGCTTGCACAGTGTGGTCAAGAACACATCCTGGCACCTTTCTTGGTGTTACTGATCAATGCTCTGATGAATTCTGTGGCCATTCTGTCACAAAAATAATAAAAAAAAAAAGAATTAAAAAAGCATTCTGCTCCAATTAATTAAACAAACTGATATGAATTCCGCGCTAAAATCACACTTTGCATATCCATAATCTCTGCGCTACATTTTATGTATACTTTACCCTTGGGTAAAAATTTGTGAGCATATAAATGCTTTCTCATATAATCTTACTAAAGCACGCTCTTCCCTATAAATATTCATACCACTGCCAAAACATTTGCAAGCTTTCCCCAAAGGTGAAATATGTGTAATGTACTTTGCCTTCTGGGTATAAATATTATCCAATACATTTTGGTTAATATGAATACACTAATTATTCTTGTAACCCTTTTTAAAAGGGTCATCCTCATGATGTGAATTTTTTAAAAATGTAATTACAGTAATTGGATACTTAATCTAATTAAAATTGGCTTTATCTTTAATGGGAATTTTTCTAAAGAGGCAGAATGACAATTGACTTTCTGATAATCACTGTTTTCTTTCAGCTGGAGGATGCATTTGGTACAGTAGGAACCAGAGAACATGGCCTTTTTACCACATGCCAACCACCTTTAGGGCCAGTTAAACTACAATTTTATCCATTACCAGGGAAAACTTACACTTTACTTAGAAATAAAAGTTCTCAATGCTGAATTGATTTCATTGTGGCTCAGGTAGAGATAATTTAGGGAGCGTTTATGGTGCTGATTATGATGCAAGGCGTGCCTTAGAGAAGATGTTGCACAGGGGGAGGTGCCAGCTTCCCAAAGCCTGGCTCTGTTCAGGTATGTAGGCACAGTCATGTACAATGAGCTCCTCTGTCTTTGGGAGGTGCACCTGCATGGACACCAGCATGCATGGGGTGCATGTAAATTCTCACTGACATCAGCAGAACTCCGGACAATTTGGAATATCTCCTGGGATTATAATTCAGATCAACATTTCTAATGTGCTCTCTCTTACAGGCACTTTCCATGCAGAGTGACAGGCAGGACTGCCACTGTTCAAAGAACAGGGAAAATTATTTTGAGTCCACACTGCATCCTTTACTGTGGGAAGCCAAGGAGAACAAGTCAGGAGTTGTATAGGAAAGAGTGGAGAAGTGGGTTCACGTTGCTGCCTTCAGACACCTGTGACATAAATATTTATGTCTGCTATAAAGCTGCTGCACCTTTCAGGGCCTTTCCTTTACTGGAAGCCAGGCAAGAGAGAAAGGCATTCAAGGAAAATCAATCAACAGTTTTGTGGGCTCAGCTTGCCAGTGGTGTGTTCATATAACTAAAGACAGACATACATTTCATAGAGGAATAAATCATAATCATCTACATCTACAAAGTATTTTCTAAAGAAAGTTTAGGGAAAAAAGATAGATTACATAGAACGGGCCAAATCATGACCTAGTGCAAGGAGACACCCCTGATTCTGATATACCTGTATTTGACTGTCCTCAGTGTCTGCTAGGGGATGATCTGATTGCCAGAAGAGCCTTTTGGGTTTTGTCCCTGCAGCCTGGTCTGTGCCACAGTGAGACCAGACCCCCTGCAGGATTGCTGTGGCAGTTCTGATAGGAAATCTGTGCCTGTGTCTGTAAATGCTCTCTGTGCCTCCCCCATGGGTCTGGCTGCTGTGCCTGGGGAGTCACCTGGAGCTCACAGACCAGAAGCACCAGCATCACATTTCCACAGGAAGCTGTTCTGTGTGCCCAGACATTTTCCTTGGAAGCTGTTCTGTGTGCCCAGACATTTTCCTTGGGAAGCCATTCTGTGTGCCCAGAGAGCTCCTGCTGAGCTCAGCCCTATTGCACACCCCTCAGGCAGGCAATCAGCTAATAAGCAATGAGAGCAGGCTGTAATACTGTGCTACTTCTTGGGTCAGGGTGAATAAATATGTGTCTACTTCTGCTGAGCGTGTGAGGTAGCAGTGGCTGCAGAGCTGCTGAAGGAAAAGAGTGTGGAGGTGATGCTATGATTGAAACACTGTGTTTCAGCAACAACCTGTACCTGGAACACATGATAGCAAGGAGACTTCTAAGAGAACCACCTATGTACTGTGAAAGAATCATAAATTTTGGAGTTAAACTAGCACTGATTAAAAGAAGCATTTCAATTAAGAAACAGGTACCAGGAAAAGTTGATCATAAAATGAGTGCGTAAGTTCAAAACAGCATCAGAAGTACCAAGGAAGCCTCAAGTTTTATCTCAGAACTGCAAGTAGGCTCAAAGGCTTAGTTTTCAGCTTATGAAAAACATTTGCCATATGCAAAAATGTTGATGCTGAAAATACTGAAAAGCATGTCATTCCCCATCAGTCTGTTTTATCAAAGTGATATCTTTGTGCAAGCTGGACATTGGATAAAGAAATAAAGATATTATCAGCTAGCCTTCACTAAGCTTGAAGATTCCTAGTTGAAATTTAACGTGGAGGAAATGTTGAACTTTCCAGTGCATCTTTAGTGGCAAAACCCCAGTGCCCTGGCAGGTAAGTGGTCCTGTACCTGAGACACACAGACATGGTGGCGTGGGGAGGTTCTGCTGCTGTTACAGAAAGTGCAATTTTAGGCCTGGCAGTCCTGCAGAAATGCTGTGGGAGGGGAGGACAGGGAGCATTTTGGTGGCCAGCAGTGTGAACTGCCATTTTTCCAGACCTGAAGAACCTTCTGGTTGGTGCTTTTGTTTTGAGGCCATTATTAGCTACTCAGTACAAAAGAGCTGAAAGCACAACAACTCACTAGAAAAATCTGAGCTCTTCAGAAATAAATTTTTTGGAGTGCCATAAGAATTCCTGTCCCTATTTCCAAGGCCAGTTCAAGCTACACTTGCAGTAGCTTGTGGCTGAGGAATCTTGGCAGATGCCCATCTGAATACTTAGAAAAACTGAAGCAATGTGGATTCACAATCTGTCTTGGGTAAAATCTCTGCACTGCTGATGTGGTCTCCAGATAGGCTTATTGTGAAACTAATATCAAACATTGCTCTAAGCATGAGAGAAAATTATTGCTGGCTGAAGGGAATAGATGTGTCCAGGGAGGGAAAAGAGTCTGTTGCCTTGCTTCTCTCTGCAGACATGCAAATGTTCCTCATCTATCAGTGGTGTAGTTGCAGGAAGAGACTGCCAAGGAACCAACTTGACATCCATTTATCCTACAAAACCACAGGAAAAGTTTTTTTGCCTAAAAGAAAACTGCTCTTGTCTAAGAGAAATATCTATGACAAAGTGTGATGTAAAAATCTTACAGAGGAGATCAGGTGTTTCCAATAAAAGGAAGGCCAGACATGACTTTTGCTTTGACCATAGTCAAAAAAGTGGTTGCCACTTTCCAAAATCCTGCTATCCATGGGAATATTTCAGAGAGCAATTCAACACTATGCACAGTGAGAAATGAGCAGGCTGGGTAGGCTGAGTGCTAGCAACTTCCTTTACAGCAGCTTTGATATCCTACATGCATCACAGGCAGAAAAAACCATATCAGAACCCACAGGATTAGTGAAAGGCTGTGCAATTTTTGGATGTCTCTGAGGTCGGCATCCCTGCAGCACACAGAGTGTGGTGGGAGCAGGAGCTGTGCAGCTGGAGCTGTGTGTGGCTGGCTGACAGAGCAGCCTATGTACCTGTATTCCAGCACTGTGGAGAAGGGAATGAGCCCTGCTGGATGTGGGTAATAAAACATGAATAGTTCCCACACAACTTCTGCCCAGCAGAGAGACAGCAATTGGAAGTGAAATTTGAGTAAAAAAATCCACTTGGTTTTGATTGAAAATATGAAAATATCCTGAAAACAAGGCATGGAAAACCATAACATTTGAATAAGAAAACTAACCCAGCACCTTGCAATATGGGAAGTGTGCTTGGAGGTGGGGGAAATCTTTCAGCACAGTCAGAACCACTGCTTAGTAAGTTAGTAGGATGTTCAATGCTAATTATCACAGGGTGGCTCAGAAAAGGCCAAGAAAGCAGACACAAATCTACAATGCCGTCTCCTTTCAGATGAAAGCTGCAATAGAAACCTCTTTACTGCTAAAATCCTGTGGTCAGAAAGCAGCTGTTCCTGGGTAACTGAGTGCTGGGGGCATTAATAAAGGATTAATCCTGCAAAATTCCTTGGTGGATGACCCATTTTGTGTTTAGGGTTATGCTTTGTAAAGAAACACCAAGCTGCTGGAGCACTTGGTCATTCCCATCATCTTTTTTTGCTAGGAATAGGCCACAACACTCCACACACCACATCCATTCTTGTTCCTCAGCAAAATCCTCTGATAACAAAGAGCCATGCAGCCATTTCTGCACCAAAACCAGGCATCCCAGCAACACCTAAAGCCTCCAATTTAAGAGCTTGTTGGCTTTTATAATTGACCTCTCTCTTGCTCTTGAAAAGTTTCTTTCAAGGTGAAAAATTTGGGAGAACCATTTCAGTTTTTCCAGGAGATGGCAGTGCCACTACAGAAAATAGCTGAGTGGTTGAGCTGCTAAGGTGACTGTTCTGTAATTTGCCAGTTTAAAACTCATATATAACAAGTTTTGATTTTTTTTCAAAAGTAGATGATCAGATAATTATACTTCAATGACTGTCAAAAGCAATAATGATAGCACTCATTACAAGTTTAAAGTGTGTCTGAATTCCCAAGGGCTCACAACAAGCATTAATTCATCTGAATGGAAACAGGAGACATAATTGGGCAGTAACTCATTTCTATCACATATAGTATATGCTATAATTAATTTTCACCTCACGTTTTCACAGTGGATGTTGAATTGGCCTCCTTACACCCATCTCCTCTGGCTGGGGCAAGTGCAGGTGTTGCAGGAGTTGCAGCATCAGGCACGTAGGCAGCAAACTTTGGGTTCAATCTGAGGAAATGCGATAGCACATCTGGCAGCACCCGGCAAATCTGAAGTAAAAAGCAGGTGAATAAATGTATTGAAAATTAATAAGGAACAGAGCACTGCACCAGATGCAGTGGTATGCTAAGTACATTGCTAAATAGATTGCAATATGCTAACTAAACTGTCTAAAATATATTCTTGCTTTCATGAACTCTGTGAGCTGATGCCTTTAATTTTCAGGTTTAGCTTGATTTCTGATTATTTTTGTCACATCATATTTCAAGGATTTTGTGTTATGATTACCTGTGATTTACTAAAAATAACAGATCAATGAAAAGATGCAGAACTTACTGTGCTTCTCTTTCCATTCACTTATTATATTTTTTATAAGTCTTTCATTACAAAAAAAAAGGGCCTCTATTCACACTAGAAAGGCTACCTACCAGTTCAGTGAGAAGAAGGCAAGCAAAGAGTTATTCTACACCCTGCTAACATATTCATATAAAACTCATCCAATTTTGTTAAGACCTTTTGTGGAGAATCAAAAGTTAGCTAAGATTGTATTGTAATTCCTCTTTCCTGACCTGAAAGTCACACAGCTGGATTCAAGTAGGCCAGAAATATGTGCTTTATAGAAGCACCTTGTGGCTGGGGCCTTTTTTGAAGCTCTGAAAGTTGATGCTGCTGACCCTGCCCCCCGTACCAACGACCGAGTCTCCAGTAGGACCTCACGGCAGAAGACAATTTGTCACAACTGTCAGACAGCTGGCAGAAGGAAAGATCCTCCTTGTTTCATCCATGTCAGCCCCTACGTTTCCCTTGTAGCAGGGCAAGAGTTGCACACTGCTCATTAGACCCCAGAGATTGCGCTTCTGTGGGACACATCGAAATTTAAATACCCTGGAGGAAAATAATTTGCTGCTTGATCCAACAGCACCTTTTGAAGTCGGTATAAAAATGTTCATTAGCATCAATGAGATTCAGATTAGATCCCTGTTTCATAGTCAGCAGTAATATAACATAATTGGCTGCTCAACATCATATTTTGCAAATCATAGGAATTCGTGGAAAGCCATGTCAACAGCAGTCTCATTTGTTAGAGCAGCAGCAGCAGCAGCACATCCAAGCTTTTTACAGCCTGACAGGCACAAATGTTCTATCATTTGCATCCCTCCCAGGTGGTGCTGAACTAGGTCCCAACCTGTGTGGGAGCACCACTTCACTGGTGGGTGCTGGTAGGAAGGACTGGTAATTTGTGATAATGGACATAACTAAGATACAGGAAGAAAATTAAGGCATGGCATAGTAACATTTTATATGTGTAAATTTTAGATCTCGTTGTTAATGATGGTGGTGAAGTAATGATGGTGGTGAAGTAATGATGGTAGTGGTACTTAGCATTACATACATGACAAAAACATCAGGAAATTAATGTACATGGCAGCTAATCTCTCCATTATTTATCCCTTTAAATTTACTGCTTGGTCTTTACAAAAATAAACCCCACATAAACAAGGTATTTAAATGATGATTTTTTAAATATAACATTCCACTTATTAAACTCTACATCAGATGAGTAGGACAGGGTGACACTAAGAGCTAATCAAACAGGACCTCAGGTCCTACAGCTGATAACTCTCATGTTAGGGAAAAGGAAATTATCACTCATCCTGATTTCTGACCAAGCAGTGCTTCCACCAACCTCATGAAGATCATGGCATGACTCTGCACTGGTGGGCAAAAGGATGGCTGGGCAGGGCTTGAAAACTGCCCTTTGGTAGAGCCACCTTGATTTTATATCCACTCAGGATTTATTTCAGCTCTTTCAATTCAGCATTTAGCACAAGCAATGCCAGCACAGGTGTCAGACCGTGTTATTCAGAGGTGTTACTCTGTACATGTGAACAACAAGATGCACCAAACAGGCCAGGTCATTGTGGAGTGTGGGGCACCAAAACCAGCAGAAGGAGCACAGCAGGTTGCTGTCATGTATGAGAAACAGCCAAGTGTGTCAGAGGTAAGACATTTCTCATGCACACGCCTGATAGCATGCAAATGTCTGTAAAACTCCAACCAGATCCTAGAAGAACATACCCCTCCAAAAAAATCTGATGGAGCTGGAAGCAAACTAGGTGAATAAGACTGAGAGCATGTTCATAGTCATCTGTTGTCACCAAGGTAATCTTCAGGAGTAAAACCCTATGCCTTTGAAGGCACGTGCACCTCCCACACCAGCTTAAATGCAACTTGTTCTGGGGTGTGATTCAATGCCATCCTTCTCATGCTAGAAATACATGTGCAGCCCAACTCCATGCAGCACATCCGTCCCTCTGCAGCCCCAGGTAGGGTTAGTCACCAAAGGACAGGCAGATCAAAGAGCAGAACATTTACCAGGCTCTCAGGGGACTTGTTATTTCTGGGACAGTTACTCTCTCAGCGTCTTTACTGAAGTCATTCAACCTCTCTTGTCTTTAATTTTTGCTTGGTTGGAATCTTCCAGTTGCTACCAGGACTTCAGCTGTAGTCCCCATTTTATGTTAAAAGCTCAGTTGAAGCCTCTGGGCACACCACTATTGCTACTACTGGCAGATGGCTCCCACAAGTGAGGAAAAGAAGAATGCCACGAGTATGGCTTGGTTTACAAAGTCCCATTCTCAGAAACTGAAGAAACACCCTCAAAGACAGGCACTGGGGCTACAAACACGCCAGGATGAAGGAACATTTAAGGGCTTGGCAAAGAGGGTAGAAGTGATAGGTTGTGAATTTTCAGCAATTGGCTGAGAAAACATTCAAGTTTAAATAATCTCTGGATGTGCAGCTGTAGAGACAGTGAATACAGAGTTCCCACTAAAAATCTCTCAAGAGATCTTGCAAGATTAAATAAAATTAGCCCAAAACCCCAAATTCTGTGTGCAAATCAGGCATCAGGCCCTGAAATGAAAGAGCCCCTGAAGTGCACAAGGCCAGCCCAGCCATGTGGGCTGGCACTCACCCCACGGGTGTCTCCCTGCCTGGCCCCACAGCAGCTCCTCTTGCCTGCTCCCTCCAGCTCTGCTCCCAGCCCACTCTGAAGCTCATGGCTCTGCTGACACACACAGTTACACATTGAAAAGGGCCTGGAAAAAGGGCAGTTGGTTGATTCCTCAAGGACCAAGGCTGGATGTGCCTGATACAAGTGCCACTGAAAACCTGGAGGGCCTGGCACCTGCCTTTGGGGTTTGTGAGGGGCTGTTGGGCTGGTGCTGCGGCTCACACAGCAGTGACAAATGATGACAGCATGGAAAAATATAGGGAAAATAAATCCAAGAAAGTGAAAAAATCCCAGAGTCATTAATGGGTGTGAGCTGATGGTGCAGGTTTGCCTTTTCCCCATTACACCCTTAGGTTGTGCAGCAGACTATGACATTGTTGCCTGTGATACAACTCTGGCAGCAAAGCTCTTCTGATGGCAGACAGATCTCTGGTGGAACTGCTGCTGAGCCGGGGACAGCAGATCTGTGAGCCACAGCTCTGCAGTGTGCCCAGCTCATCTAACACACTGGCCAAAATTTTTATGCCAGTCATTACCGCTTGCATTTGGCAAACCCCGGCATTGCCAAGTACCTGCACCTGCAAATAATTCCCTGGGAATTGCTGGCTGCTGGTACAGCTTGGAGCTCAGCAGCCTCTCTGCTGGTCCATTAACTCCAGGAGATGTTTATTATGAAGCAAGAACTTATTCAACCAAATCTCACAACAAATAGAAAGCATAAGAGAAATATTAGGTCAGCACTTGGTAAAACAGTAAAGAATATGCTGTTTACCAGGGTAGGTCTCAGTGCTGTTTAAGTGGTTGCACAGCTACAAGGCACTGCTTTAAGCAGACTTTTTCTCTCTGAGCCGCAAGAATGCTTCTGTGGGAGTTGCTCACCTGTGCTTCAGTCACTGGAAATGCAAAGCTAGGTCTCTTAAACCTTACCAAACCCCAGAGTGATTCAGGCTAAGGAGTCCTGTGTGCTTGAGGACATTCAGGCGCCTCAATCTGTCTGTCTGTCCATCTGGGGTGTGGGATGCAGTGCCAGGCACAGATCCATCCTGCTGCACTGGCACACAGTCCAAGATGTGCTGCAGCCTCTCCAGGAGTGCATCCATACACATCCATCTTCAGTCAGGGACAGTTTATAGATCGAACGGACGGTAATGGGAGGACGGTAATTTAAGTCAGAGTAGTTAATTGCACGTAAGGATTCCTACCATCCTCTCAGTTTCCTAATTGCTAATATACTTAACACTGATTTTATCAATAGTCCATGATATATAAAATTACTTCATATCAGCTCATTAGTTAATTAATTATAGGAAGGACACACACATCAAAGCCAAATGTAGACTGAGGACCCAAACTTCTCCTTGAGCACAAGGAGCAGCTCTAGTGCAGTGGTGCCAATTCCCTCCGGTCTGTGTGTTTTTTCCAGACACTTATTCACAGCAATGCAGTTTTGCAAAGGACAGGTAAGGAGGAGATGTGGCCACCACGCCAGGACCAGCCTGTCATCTCAGCTTTTTGGGACTTTACCTTTAGGCACAAAGAAGCTCCTGGGTAAACCACAGCTCAGAGCTGCAGCCAGCAGATCAATGGCTTTGAGAAAGTACAGAATTAAAATATATATATATAGATATGTACCATTTTTGAACCTCCTCCAAATAGCTGAATGAGTATGCTAAGAAACAGGATATAAAGTTAATTTTTCTATGAGAGTATCTCACTAAGCAAACAGAGAAAAATATTTATTATAATTAGACAAGCACTCTAAACTGTGTCCAGTGACTGCCTTCTCTGTGGCTGGTTTTGGTGAGAGTGAAATACTGTACATTTTTCCTACATTACACAAGAATTGGGTGAACTGAATGTTTCTGATTGACCAACCCAACAAACAAAGCCATTTCAAGCCACCACATTCTACATCTTAAATAAGTCTACAAAGGGACAGGCAGCTATTAAACTGATGTGCAACAATGCTCAAAGTGATGGTCTGTCCACAACCTGGAGGTCATCCCATTCCTTTATGAGTAAGGATAGACAGGATTGTTCAGTAATTTGTGGGGTTTTGCCTTTTTATTTCCTGGTCAAAGTGGAGCAGGAAATGGAGGAAGGCTCCTGCTCCAATAAAGAGTTTTTATCGCACAGCAGTCTTCTCTTTTATTGTCCAGCAAGTCAAAATTTTACTAATTCTCTATTTTAAACATCATTGACAGAGCAAAATGATCGCACTTTCTTCCCAACACTGGCAAATGAATGGTTTCAATTTCCTCATCTAGGATCTCTCCCCTTTTATGGGGCTGGAGACCCCTCTGTCCAACCTACTCTCACTCTTCTTCCCTTCAGCTTCTGCATGCAATATATATGTACATAAAGAAAGTGTGATCAGCCAACTAAAGTGAACAATATGAATTTTAGATTTGCAGCCTTTCAATTTATTATTTACAGAGAAAACCAGACTCCAGTGTTTGCTTCATGCTGATTATCCTTCTGGGGATTAAAAAAAAAAAAAGTTGATTTTTCTTTTACCCTAATTTCCACATTGCTTCCGTGCACACAGTCTGTACACCCCCTTACATGATTTTTTTTTCCTCCTGTTGAAGACCAGATTGAGGACTTTTTGCTTTTTGGAGCCACAGGCTCTTTACGAGTGCCTCGTTTGTCCCATTTCTCACCCCAGCCTGCAGTTACCCCTCTGGTTTCATGTGCTGATTTATTGCTAAAGACTGTATTTTCCATTAGGGGAGAAGAAGGGAGGGAGTACCAAACAAACTCCAGTGGCAGCATTCAAAGTGTAATGCTTCTTATCACAAATAATTTAAAAAATGCAAGAACCCCAATTTGCAGCTAGGAGGCCCACTTGAGGGATCAGTTAAAATTTACTCCTTTATACGCATGCCAACTTTGACTTCAAAAAGACTTTATTCCCAAGGATAAACAACCCAATATTTGTGTAATATAATTAAGTGAAGGCATCTTTAAATGTCATACCAGCTTGTGCCATGCTTTAAATTGTTATGCATCAACAGAATTTAACGAGATGGCCAAGGATCCTGCTTCCTGCGTGAATGCGATAAGCCACAAATACTGTATAGCTCTTTAATAGATTGCCAAAATAAAGCATTTTGTATGCAAATTATTCATGGAGTGGCAAAGCTAATATAGCGCCAAAATTACGCCCACTGGTCCCCTGCAATTAGTAGTTAAGTTGAAGTATCTTCAAACTGCAGAATTTCTTTCAGTGTCTCCCAATACTTGAAACATCTTTTCATTTCTGAAAATAGGAAATAACAGCTTTTATTTCCTCTTTAAGGTTTAGGGTATGTGTGCTATAGCAGAGAAGTGGCAAGAGGGATCTAATCAGAATAATTACACATAGGCTACCCAGGAAATAAATATGAAAGTCCGGTGACTTGCAAGGAAGTTGAAGGAGAAAGGAAAAATTTGATTTCCCCCTCCCCAGCCCATACCCCTGAAATGAAGTCTGTGAGCACTGTGAAGTGGGTCTCAAAAAGCTAAGGGAAAAACCAGAGCAGGACTGAAGAGAAATTACAAGCATTTACTGATAGCTGGGAGTGGATTTTGGTGTGCCTCCAGGAACAGCACCTTCCCATCTCCTCATGGAATATCCCTGTTCAAAATACTCCTGCATTCTCCTGGAAGAGAAAACTTCCTTGGGGTGCACCAGGCACAAGAGCCGCCACCACGAGGCCCATACCTGTAAACCATTTAAGCTGTAGCTTCACTGGCAAGAAATCACCTGAAATGTTCTTTTCCAGTAGGTTCAGGGCTAAGCCAGCCATAACCAGGAGTTTCTATTTTCAGGTTAAGTACACAAATAACCGACAGCCACATCACCTGGGAAATACTTGCAAAACTCTAAATTTTTTTCTGTGAAGTAATAATGTTCTGCCTTGAATATTGGTTACAGGAATCCTTTGTCAGAAACAGAAAAAAAGGAATAAACAGGATTTCCCAGTGTCCACATTTCCAGTGAAAAATCTCTTTCCCTCTTTTTCTGCTCTCTAAGACAGACGTAGGGCTGGTGAGGGACCCATGGCGAGGGGGGAAAGCAGCATTGCTCCTTCATGGACAAGTTTTTTGAGAAACCTTAAACTGCAAAGTATCCAGGCTGCATTTACCATCTTTGGTCACTTGCAGCAGCGTGTGGAAATGCAGCTTGGTGGAGAAGTGGAGGGGCAGGTAGGTCCTGTAGATCAAGTCCCCATTCTGCAGAGGGAACTCCAGCTGTATTTTCCATTTACAACCTAATCATCAGAGTAGTGAGGTACATGCCAGGGGCCTGGGATGGTGATTTAAGGAGCCTGTGTCAAACTGCTTGGACCTAGATGGCCTTTCCATGCTAACCTGGAGGATTTACTGCCAGCTAAACAACAAATGTAATTTCACTCGCAAACTGTTCCATGAAATGTTGTGGAATACCATAAACAACCGTGTTCAGTCCAGTGAACTCCAAAAGCTGTAATCTACAGCACTCCCATCACCTGGGGGGCAGCGGGGACACCCAAAGCCACTGGACCCACTTCCATATTTTGATATTAAGAGAGGGAAAGGACAGCAGGCCTTACAGCAGAAAACTGCAGTCCCTTGGAAAAATAAATAAAAGCAGCCACCACCACCACCACTCACAACATAGATCTTGCATTTTGTCATTTTTTATAGCGAGGCAGGTTTAAATGTGTCCTTTTTTATGGCCATGTGGGTTTTAATGTCCGCCCCGCCGAGGGGAGCGCTCCCAGAGCGTCTCTACCGGAGAGGATTTGGCAGAAGGCACGGGGAGAACACTGCCCCAGCACTTCCACGTGTGCCTGGCCAGCAGCACCCCCGTGCCATGGGCAGCCCTTGCCAGATGCTATTGGTCAGGGTCCCACTCTGACAACTTGTCATCGATTCCGCCGGAAAAAAAAAAAAAAAAATTTAAAAAATGGCAACCAATGAAAATCAATCTTCTGATGCTCCGCTGCCTTAAATACCACTAGAGCAAACAAACAGCCCTAAACAATACAGCAGAACCCATATATCAATTACCCTAAATGCTCAAGCATTTTTACTTCACAGGCTGCAACATCCGAGTGTGGTACCCGCGCCCGCTGCGCCGGGATGATAATGGTGCCGCATTGTTCCCGGGCGTCTGGCGGCCTGATAAGGGCTGCCTGTGCTTAGATGATAATGAAAGTGGGCAGGCTTAACATTGTGATTGGAAAATTTCTTGGGTCTCAGAAAAAGGTTCTATTAAGCCCACTGACCCCAATTGAATATTAATTAGCTAATTAACAGATTTATTGTTCCACGCAATTTCTGGAGAGGCGATTTTTTTTCAAGTGCCATTATTTTTTTAAATTATTTTTTGCATTGTGTATAATTGAATCTTTGCAGCTGCCAGCATCTTCTGCATGATTTGGCAAAAAAAAGAAAGAAAAAGCACTTATAGCTTTCCCTTTTTTTTCGAGACCCAAATGTTTCCAATCGCTTTAGCGAGTGTTTGGGGGTGGGGGAGGGAGGGAGGGGGAAAGACACAGCTGATTTATGTTACATTCTACAGATTTATTTATTCTTAAAAGCTTAACTTAAAAATGTCCACACTTTTTTTTTTTTTCTATTGTGATTCACTGGTCTGTCTCAGCCTGAGGTTACCACACAGTGCACTGTTATTCCCAAGGAAGACACTGAGGTCCATACCCTGCCTTTCATACACATCCTTTTAGGCATCAAACATCTTTCCTCTGCTCTTACCTGTTTGCTCCTGCTCTTTTCTGCCATGCATGTGCTTTCTGCCCAGCTGGAGAGGGCAGGGGGCTTGGGCCAGCCTGGCTCTGCCCTTCCTATGGGAGGGCCCCTTCCATGGACCACGTGGCTCCACTTTTTTTGCAAAGTATTTTCCTAAATACTAAATTATTGGTGAAGAGGGGAGAGGTGATGTTTTAACATATGGATGATTTCTGACCATTTCAAAGAAGTTTATTTGGCACAGACTGCTCCAAGAGCTTCACATGGAAGTGAGCAGGGGCCCACAATGATCTGTCACATTAATCTGTTTGTTGGGGTGTTGCAAATTTCTTACAAATAATTTACTGCATCATATCTTTTTCTAAAGGAGAAAGATGTCTTTTAAATAAACCCATGCTATTTTTGCTGTTCAAAGACACTAACATAAGCACTTTTTAAAGTTTCAGTATTAAAAATCCAGATATTCTTATAATGTTACAAGCTGTAGTAGAAAATGTCAACAGAGAACAGCATTATCCTGTTAAAAGTAGAAAAGACAGGAATAATCTTGCATTAGAGAATAGAGAACTCAATTTATATGGTGCAAGAGGGTGTACAGATCTCTGCAGTCCACATGCCTGGACTTTGGGCTATTTCTGATGCCCAAACACAGGATTTGCATAATCTGCTGTAGCAAATGGTTCAAAACCTGGACCTGGATCTTCTAACAGTGTCTTCTTTTAGGGCCTTCTATGACCATTGTGTAAGACCACCAAGACAACTCCATGTTATGGTTAAAAACTGTAACAAGTGATACCTGATGGGACATGTGAAAGACCCTCAGGCACTTACAGAAATTAAACAACATTTGCCTTGTGCCCCATGGACGGAATACAATACAAGAGAGACAAGTTTATACCTGCCACAGCTACAGGGGGATGCAAGGATGGTGAAAGCTCACAGATAGAAACCAAGGAGGAATTTTCTCGGACTGATGATTTTTCTTTCTTCTAAATAAAGCTGCCGGTGTTCAATGTAATAATTGATTCGTAGCTTTTAAGCAGTTCATGTTTCTACAGCTCACAGTCATGTTTGGAAACCTGTAGAACAAGTCCTTGATAACTCAAGACACTTTTTTGTATCCACAGAAATGCTGCCAGATTAAATGAGATAAAATACACCCAGTGTCTTGACTTGTGCAGGTGACACCAGCGCAGATTATAGACTGTACTTGCACAGCAGCATAAAACCCAGCTTCTTGTTTCTGAGGGGGGAATTGACACTTTCACTCAATGTCCAGAACTAAGTTGTATGCCCACAAAACAGCAAGCCAGCAGAGGCAGCTCTGGGCCCTGCCTAAATTTGGATGCAGCCATCAGTTCACCCAGTGATGGGGAGAAGTGCAGGTGTTGGGATGAGATAACTGAACTGAAATATCAAATCACAGAATCATGGAATTATTAGGGTTGGGAGAGACCCCTGGAGATCATCCCCCTTGCCAAGGCAGGGTTGCAGGAGGAACACCTTCAGTTGGGTTTGAATGTCTCCAGAGAAGGAGACTCCATGATCTCCCTGGGCAGCCATCCCAGTGCTCTGCCACCCTCAGGGTAAAGAAGTTGTTCCTCATGTTGAGGTGGAACTTCTTTTGTTTCAGTTTATGGCCATTGCTCCTCATCCTGTCCCTGGGCACTGAAAAGTGTCAGGCACCATGCTCTTAGCCCACCTTTGTGATATTTTATGCACTTAGGAGATCCCCTCTCAGCCTTCTCTCCTTCAAACTAAACAGGCCCACAGTCTCCTCACTGGAGAGACGCTCCAGGCCCCTCATCACCTTTGTGGCCGCTGCTAGACCCTCTCCATGGCTCCCTGTCTCTCTTGTGCAGAGAGCCCAGAGCAGGACACAGCACTGCAGCGGGGCTGGCTGGAAGGGCAGGATCAGCTCCCTCAGCCTGCTGGCCTGCTCTTCCCAGGGTCCCACTGGCCCTGCTGACAACGAGGACACACTGCTGCCTCATGGACAGCTCATCACCACCAAGACTCCCAGGTCCTTCTCTGCAGAGCTGCCCCCCAGCAGGTCACCCCCAACACATGGGGAGCCATTCCTCCCCAGGTCAGGACCCTGTTGAACCTCATCAGGCTTCCCTCTGGCCAAGTGGAATCACAACATTTTCATGAAGTGCAGCTGACATAAACTTCTTTCTATTCAGATTTCTCTGCCTTTTTCACAGCCATACCCAATCCTGAAGGATGTTAGTGAGGGGGGTGGTGTTTAAACCACACGATCATTTACTTAAAAATGATGAAATACTACTGGGGCTCCAAATAAAAATACCACAAAATGGGATTTCTAGTTAAGCATAAAAACACAAGGAACGGGGAAAGAGAAACATAAAGCTTGCACTGGGCTTATGGAAATGTGTGAACTGTGCCAGCAAAGAGCCTGGACAAGACTCATCAAAAGGTTGGTTGATACTATTTCATATTGACTTTGACCTTCTACTCTAATGTAATTACTAGGAACAATTTAAATAACTTTCCTTTTTTTTTTTTTTTGTTCCCAGAGGAAAAAAAAAACATTTTCCATTGCTTAAAACTGGAAAACAAAATGTTTGATTGAGGTCATCTTGACATCCATTAGTGTGATAAATGAAGTGGAATTCAAGGCTGCTCCATTATCAAGGTTCGTTTTCGTTGTTCAGATCTGGTTTCCCCCTCCCCTCTCCCTTCTTTTTTTTTTTTTTTTTAAAAACAACATGGCCTCAGACTCAAGGCTGATTACAATAATTACATTTTCTCCCCATAATAGTACAAATGATTCAAGGAGTTATTCAGAATGTTTCAATGTCAGCACTTAGATAAATGCTCCTTCTTTCCCAGGGATTGCATTTTTTATGCAGAATGTTAGTTAGCAGCAGCAGTAACGCTGCAGTTGTCAGAAAACCATGAATTTACGTGCCCAGTAACTATATTCACAATTGTTTTGTACTCGGCCTGGCAACGAGGCTGAATGGGACACCAGATAATTTATAACTGCTCCCCAACACAAGAAGAACAATTATATTGTGTGCAGTATAAAATGGCCATTATTTAGCTCAATTTTTAAAAATTATTTGAACAAAATGCCCATCCTTTGCAGGGCTATTTTCTTCTTGGATCTAATTAGATACCCGAGGAATACAGGATGTATAAATTTTAGCCAGCAAATATATTTATGGAATTTTAATTCGCTTCTTGTATACCTCTGCCATAAACTTTGTAAGCCTTCCTTGGGAGGTTTTTAATCTTAAAAAAAAAAAAAGCAAAAAGACCCAAGAGCTGTACAAAAGGTAGCTGCTGTTTTTCTGATGAGCAGCAAGACGCTGGCTGTACATTTCTCCTCTTGCACCATAAAATTACTGCTGTTTTATGAGAACAAGTTTGTTTCTGCAGGCCTGACAGATTGCCACTCCTGGTGGGGAGGAGCTGGGCAGAGATTTGGAGGAGCCTCAAGCAGGTTGGGATCCATGGGATTTCCATTTCAGCACTTGAGCTGAAGTTTCCATCCCCAGCCTTCACCCCCTGCCCCGAGCCTCCCCTTGGCTTTCACAATGAGCAGGTCAGACTGCTGTGGAAGGAACCTCTCAGGCAAAATTATCCACATAGCTGTTCTGACATCTCACAGAAGAGGAAACAACCCCCAAAACAGTTCCTAAGATCCTGACTGCAAAGATCAAAACTCCCTTTTTCACGTGGAGAAGACATGGTAATGGCTGCGAGTTACTCCTGGGGGTGTTCCAGATAGACACAAGAGGAAATTTTTTCCCAATGAGCACAATCAGCCTTTGGAATAATCTCCACAGGGAAATAAATGGTAGACTCTCAGACACTTCTAAGATTCAGCTGGGCCTTTTATTCCAGGTCCTGCTTTTGCCAAGAAAGATTGGACCAGATGATGCTTGAGGTCCCCTATTCTATGATGCCATGAGTGTGTGACTGCTCATCTTCCTCTGAAGGTGGCAGGGGCAGGGAGGTTCCACAGTACTCAAAATACCTGGCTCTGGTACCCGCTCTGCTTTTCCTTTGCAAAACATGGAAATTTTGGTCTAGATGGTAAAATTGATTTCCATTCACAAGGATGGCACTTCTCCTTACTCTGCTCTAGAGTATTTCAGGGATGAACAAAATGCATGATGAGGAGGGATCGGAGGAAAGTCAGGGTTAGCCAGTCTCTGTATAATTTGTACCTAAACAGGAATTCAGGTAGTGAATGAACAGACAGAAAGCTCAGGTTTGTTAATAAACTGGGCCCAGTTTAAGGCATCATCGAAACTTAAATTTTACCAGTTTTGAAAGGAAATTATCCATGCTATTACCATGACGGTCATTCAATCAAAGTCTAAAATCAGGCTTTCTCCTGAATGAAACCTTAAAACATCTGACATATATTAATCTAATCCAGCTGTCTGGGAGTTGATGTCACCCTTCACTGTAGAGCCAGGTCACAAAACATTGCATTAACCCCTGCCTTGGGAAGGAGATCTTTCATGGAGCTGCCTCTGCATCCATCTAACTAAAGCAAATCCAGTCATATGTCTTGCAATGGAAAAAAAATAGGAGAGAGCAGGAAGGCAGCAGGCAGGGGAAGGGCTGCAGTGGTGTCCTGCCAGTATTCCAGCTGCCACAGCTCCCACCTGCCCTTCCCTTCACGGAGTCCAAGGGTACGGATGCAGGAGAGAGCTGGGATGAGAGGCTGTGCTGAGTGCAATTAATTTATATCTCCATTTAAATAAAACCCTCTCACAGATGCAGCTTGGGAGGAGGCAGCGCCACTTGGCAAACAAAATTGTATTAAGTGCACTCCACTAGAAATGTTTATACTTTGTCCCTGAGAAATGTTTATGCTGGAGTACAGTATTTAACTTATCAATTTGAAAGTGAATGACGAGGAGAGGAGTACAGAGGTTTTCTTCTTTCAGAAGCATTTGTTAAGTGCCTTTCATTCATGGCAGCTCCAAAGTCAGGGTAAATCATCTTTGCCTGGAGGAGTCTGCAGTGACCAGAGCCTGTGGGGACACTCCAGCAAATGCACACACACAAAAAATGAATGAAGGTTTGGGGAAGTGTCTTCCTTTCTGATTAAATTCCTTTCTTCTCACTCTCTCCTGGTGCTGACCTGCCTCAGGAGCCCAAAATTATGTTAGAGCAACTGGACCAGGACTTAAAAGAGAAAACTGTACCCATAAGCATGAATTTCTCCCCATGGGGCAAACCAGTGTCTCCAAGTTTTGATCAGGGGCCAGCAGGCAGCTGGTTCCATCACCAGTGTGGCTGCAATACTCTGCCTTTTTCTAGGGAACCTGCTTTCAATACTCTGCCTTTTTCCAGGGAACCTGCCTGCAATACTCTGCCTTTTTCCAGGGAACCTGCCTCTTAACACCTGGGTGCATGAGGAGTGTGCACACTAGGAAGTGCTTGAGCCCACTCGCCTGTTTGCTGCTGCACTGGAGAGCCTGTAGGCTTCCCAACATGAATGCTTTTCAGAGTCCTAAAGGAATTCTGGAAAGGCAATGCAGTGGTGCAGGAGATACAGTTTTCTGTAGAAAAAAAAAAAAAATCCCAATTAAATGTTGTGTTCTGCAGAAGGACAATGCAGAAGTTTTGCGTGTTGGGCATCTTCAGGAGTCTCAAAACCAGGATTATCTTATCCGCTGGCAGCTGCTTCTCCCACCACACCCCAAAAACACCACAAAAGACTGCGCTGCCAGCCCCAGTTGCTTTTGCTTGGCGCAATGTGGGAAAGATCAACTAGAGTGGGGGGAAATAAAGGTAAAAAAAAACGAGCAGGAGGGGAAGGAAGATTGCTCACTCTAACCACCATCCATAACATCACATTTGATCTTAACATGAGGCTCCCAGGGAGGCAAAGAGGCAGTGGAGGTCTGAATCCAGGAATAACAACGTGCACTTAATAGTTCTCACTGCATGATGGAGTGTATGACACTGACACGTTACCAATGCATCTTCAGGGGTTAATGAGGGAAAACCTGCCTGGAGCCGACAGCCCAGGACCTGCCAAATGGGAACAGGTCCTTTCTGTGAGGAGAAGAGACTCAAAAGAGGGAAATCAGGCACAGAACAAACCACCTGGTGCAACTACATGCTATTTCAGTGGCCAGCAATAAAGAGCAAAGGGAGGGGAACCAGGTGCTGGAGGGCAGGCAATGAGGGGAGTTCAGCAGCTCATGGACAAGGAGTAGGAAGAGAAGAAGAGCCACAAGTCCTCATGGCAGTCTCAGCACTGAGCATAACATCCAACAGGCTCTTCATTGTGTCCCTAATGTATCTGTCTCTGACATTTTTTCCCTCCTCCAAAGATTTGCTCTAGAGTATATGTGACCTGGGTACCTAAATCAGCTCAGAATCAGCAGCACTGTGATGATAATAATAATAATAATAATAATAATAATAATAATAACAATAATAATACTTTTAAAAAGCCTTCATGCAGAGTAGGAGAAGTAACCAAAACCTCTGAGAAACCCAGAAAACACTGCACCTCTTGGGTGTGAGCATTAAATGAAGTTTAAAAGCTTGCTGCCCTCTCCAGCCCATGGATCAAGACCAGACGTGGTGGTGGAAGATTGAAGGAGAATAATTTGCAAGGGAGGGGTGTAATTTATCAAATTCTGGGAAACTCATCACTTTGCTTTGGATGGGAACGACTGGAAAAAATAGCTGGTAGTGATTTAACAGGTTTTAAGAGGCACTTGCTCCAAAAGTGCTTTGTATTATGCAGAAACAGAAAATAATTATAATTTTAAACTTATTTTGCCTTCCCTATGGTTCATTTGGTTTCCTCTCACCAAATGAATGAGATAAACAAAAAAGAAAAGCTCTCTGAGAAAAGCAACATGCGTGCCTGCTGAGGGGTACAGAGCTGCTGCCTTTGGGACATCTTGGTCTAAAGGTTGCACTTTTCCCCCCAGAGCTTATTTTAGGAAAGTTACACTTCGTTGTTAAGAATAGCATTCTTCATCAACAGTTAGAAGCACACATGGGTAGCCTTGAACTTCAGGAAAAGTTGTCTCATGCTAATGGCACCTGTTCTCAGGGATGAGAAATCCTGACCAAAAGATCACGTGTCAAATCCTGCAATTATTTCTGACTGTGACACACAATGAGCTATGGATGTGACATCAAATCTCACGTCAGCGCATTGGAGGGGCTTCACTGGCAGCCCTCGGGGCTTTCCAGAGCAGGGAATCCCCCACACACCTCAAGGTCCATCCTGTTCCTAGCCATGGCTGCCTGTGGCACGATCTGACCCAGCTTGGTCCAGCCTCATTGCTTGTTTGGGGCTTTGTCTAACACAACACCAAGACACCAAGTGCCCAAAGCAGGCGGCATGTGGCCGAGGTCAGGGTGCCTGGGGCTCTCCCCAGCGGTTCCCAGTCCATTTGTGGTTTCTCCCCAATGGTTCCCACATGGCAATTGGCTTCCTATCAGCCACCCTATGGCTGAACAAAGCCAGCACCCTACCCACAAAATGCCCCAGACCCCACAGACAGGCCTGTCTCTGAGGGACCAGCACATCTCCTAAATGTAGGAGGGATGTGAGGCTGGGCAGCAGACACTGCTCTGTGTCCTCAGCTTTCCTGGCAAGCATCAGTGCCACTGCTCTCCCTTCAGGAGAGCATAGAGCACTGCCCAGCCGGCCCCAAGGAGGGAAAGCTGCTCCTTTACAAACCCTGCCTGCCCTGGATCTGGGTCCCTCCTGTTACCCAGAGCCGAGATTTATATGCAGGAGACGGGGGAAGCGCAAGCACACGGGCTGGAGCAACTGGATACCCTCAGATTTATACTCCATTTGGGATGATAATGAGGTGGTTAATACAGAAATACAAGACAGCAATAAACCACTGACTTTTATAGATCTCAGTGTGAATCTGAATCATCATTTGGTGAGCAGGAGATGGGTGATATACAGCAGCCTGTCCCGCCTCGCTCCCTGGGAGTGCAGCAGCACCAGGGAGCACCGAGGCTGATAAATCCTGCCTGCCTCTGCAGGAACAGTGGCCATGGGATGGGATTTGCTAATGGGATATGGACCAACTAATCTCAATTAGAGGCATGTTCTTGTTGCACTGAGATCCCTTTTCCTCTACTCAAGTTGTGCTCATTTTTAAACCCTTCATTGGAAACGCACGCTGGCAGCTGAACGCAGATTGTGTTGCTTGCTTTAATAAAGGAACTAAAAATTACTTGGTTTCTGATGGGCAAAGAACATTAACTACCACTAAAGGATCTACTTTCATGTCACAAAGTCATCTAAACTTCCATCAACCTGCTTATAACTTCGAGAAAAAAAATCACAAAACTACGGCACGTGTGTTGTAAACGCCTCAAAGTTCACAGGAGCTAAAACCCCAATAATGTAAACAGCAACGTGACAAATTAATGGCTTGAAAGGCCCCTTTACCTTACAATGTGACACCTCCTTGCAGCTGCCCCCAGAGCACAGACACTGGAGGCTGGACCAATGCTGTGGGCAGATGCACAGCCCTGGGGGCTCAGTGGTGCTGCTGCAGGGCTCCTCTTGCAACTGTGCCCTTGGCTGCTCCTGCTGACCCTGCTTCTTGCTTGGGATTTTCTTCTGTCATGGACCAGGAAAGTCAAAAAACCTTATAGAAATAGCTTCCAAAGTAAACCAGGGACTTTAGGGTATGTGGCTTTAACAGCCTGACTGCTGAGAGCAGACACTGTCAGCAGCTCCCAGCAGCAGGGCTATAAACAACACCAGCAGCTTCCCAAAGTGTTTCTCTTGGTGCATGCATGCACTTTCCTGTGAGACAGACTTGGAAGCTGAAGTGATATTTCATTAAGGGAGCTGGAGCTAATCCTTCCCATCCCTATTCTTCTCAGAGCACAGGCAGGGCTGGGCAGCAAGGTTTCTGCTACCTCCACACCCCAAATCTAGCAGAAATGGAATATAGGAGGATTTTATTTATATATGAAGGAAGAAAAAAAAAAGGATAAAATGTTAGAGGAGATGCTCCAGAAATGCTGAAATAGAAATGAAGGACTGAAGTAATCTACCCCCACTTTATATAGTGGCATAGATATATAAAAAACTGGGCTTTATTATTATTATCATTATTTTTATTGAGAATCCTTTTTCTTCGCAAGAAAATTGTTTATGTAGAATGTGCCAAGAAGCTTCAATTTTTGTTTATATATCCATATATATGAGTGGTGGTAATTTGAAGCCCTCCAAACAATCACTTGTAAATTACAGCCTTTCTAAGCAGCAATATATATCCACAAATCAGTCCCAGGACACTGAAGCTATATATGAAAAGGTCAATTTATGTTACTCCAGGCAAGGAAAAAAAATTGCTCGGTTTTATATAAAAAGAAAATCTCTTATTAACATGTACAGTTAATTGGATAATAAAAAAAAAGAAGACCTGGGCTGACTAGAAAGTTGATCTAGTGAACTCCTGAGCAGTGTAATTCACCAGGGCAGTGATCCCACTGCAGGTGCAGCTCTACCTGCTGCACAGCCCAGGTGTGGCTCCTGTGCCCCACACACACACTGGGAATGCTCCTGTGGCACTGGAGGTGTCTGCACCACAGCAGTGATGTGCTCTGCAAGGAATTCCTGAAAAACTCAGGGCAGAGCCAACAATCTGAGAGGAGGCAGGCTTGGAGCAGAACACTGTAGGACCAGATACCCAATCCCAAATTCCTCCTCTGCAGCAGGCAGCCCTGGAGCCTCCTCCTGTGTCAGACCATCTCCAGCCACGGGAAAGGGGCACTGGTTTGAGCTTTTGCTAATGGGGATAAAACCTGAGCTTGTTTTATTTTTGTAGGGTAGGCAGCCATAACCACATAATCATGTGCTGCCCATCACACCTTGCTGCTGAGAAAGCCCCTGCCAAGTCACCCCCTTGGGATTTGGGACATGGATGGGCAGGGTTAACTCTGGCCAGATGAGCCCTGCCAGTGGTCTGTGTGCAAGGAGAGACAGCAAAGGTTCAGAGCATGGTGTGTTTGTACCTGCAGCCTTCTCACAACCTTTATCTCCTGCTGTAAATGCAATGTTTGGGGACAGCTGAAGGGGGAAGGTTACCCCAGTGCTGCTTGATCCTGTTATCAGCCATAAGTTGAGTTTCCAGGACCCTCAGCCTCACCACTTGTTGTTGCAGACATCTTTTCATGAAAAATCCTTTCCTTAGGATTTTTCCTCCTGAGAAGCTGAGAGGCCTCAGGAACAAAATGTAAACAATGATTATCTGCTGCTGTGGAATGCAACAGGTGCATCTGTGATTGGCTCATGTTGGTTTGTTTGTAATTAATGGCCAATCACAGTTCAGACTCTCTGTGCAAGACAGAAGCTTTGTTATCATTTTTTCTGATGCTATTCTTAGCTTAGCCAGCCTTCTGATGAGATCTTTTTCTTCTATTCTTTTAGTATATTTTTAATGTAATAAATATAATAAAATAATAAATCAAGCCTTCTGAAACATGGAGTCAGATCCTCGTCTCTTCCCCAATTCAAGAACCCCGTGAACACCGTCACAACTTGCAACAGCAGAGTCTAGATCATACACACACTGTGTAAAATATGCTTTTCCTCAAAGCAAGACTTTAGGAGGAGCCTCTCACAAAGCCAGCAAATGACATCAACCAAAGGTTCCATTCATCAAGTGGCTTCTTAAGTGGCAGGAGTACTTTATAAGGCCAAAGCATCTATTTGCTGCACCTTTCCCTTCCATAAATTACACTCATGGCTTCCTCAGCGAAGCACCACTGGAAACGTGAAAGAAAACTAACAGTTGTATTGGGTCAAACATAAGAAAATAGAAATTACTAGGAAAAATGCATCCAGGGCACTTTCTCAAACACGCAGGTGAGTTTAAACATGAGCAGCCCTGCTTAGAAGTCTTCACCTTCCATCAGTGCACAATCTTTGCCTACAGAGCCTTTTTTGTTAGGTGAATATTAATCCTGTCCACACCAGCCTTGGCTTTTGCCATATTTTCAGGGAATTAGGACATTTCCAGGAAATTTGTCCTGGCTGTGCACAGGGAGAGTGCTGGGCTACTCTGGCAGTACCAGAGAGGCAACTGGTGTGAGGCACTGCAGCTGGCCAGCACAGACAGAGCACAGACAGAACACACACACACACCCCAAACCAAAGGGGAAAAAACCCCAAACTCCATTAATTCTGAGCACCAACAGCTTCAGAACTTTGCAGGGCAGTTTCAGAAACAGCCCCTTTGCAGATATTCAAAAATAGGAGTTGTGCTTGTTGAAGGAATTATTCACTGTGAGTTATTTGCTCTACTGATAAACTGCTTTTCCTCCATGTGCTTGTAGGAGGTGAGAGCCCTCTTGTTCTGCAAAGACCCCAGAATCACCCCAAATTCCCAACAGCACTGGGACAAGGCATCAACCACAGAGAGGGAAAAAGCAAGTGGATCTTGCTGGGAGAGAGGCCCCTCTGCCAGAGCCAGGGCAGGGCACCGGGGCTGTCACAGCACAGGGACCCTGTCCACAGCCACCTGGTGCCGCAGTCTGTCTGCAGCAGCGCAGGGAACCAGCGGGAGCATGGCTGGGACAGACGGACACGGGGCACGGGAGAGGGGCAGCAGCGCTTGGAACAGGTGGGGATGCACAGAAATAACCCCAAATCCATTGCTGCAGTACCCCCAGGCCAGGATGGGGCTGCAGGCGCCTGTCCCTGCAGGGGACACTGTCCCAGGAGCGCTGTGACACAGCAGAGAGGCAGCACAGGGACCGGTCCTGCACTCTGTGAGCTGTTCTCCCCAAAAATGCACAGTGATGACCTGCACAAGCTTCAGGCTTGAGTCTGCAACCCCTCTCCCACACTGGTGGATTGGCTGGCCAAAATCACAGCAGAGCTGACACGTTCTGAGGTTGGGGAAATTACATCCCCCCCAAAAAAGGGCATGGGGACATCAAATGCCATCAGGATTGAAAGGCTTCAGTAATTCAAAGGTTTCTGATCTTGAAAAAGGCCCTTTGCCTAGTGCCACTTGGAGCAGGCTTTGATTAAAGGGTATTTTGTTAATTGATGTTTAAAAGAAGGGAGGGTTTTTTGGGTAGTTTTTGCCTTTTTAAGAGGGGTTTAGTGCTTGTGCCACCCTCAAGCTGCCAGAGCATTGTGGGCATCACGGCAGCCTGGCAAGAACTGAGCTCCTGGCCATTAATTGCAGGATGGCTCAATGTCCTCCAGCTCCTTCCCCCCCTCCAGCTCCAGACATTGATGAATTTTAAGCTAAAAGACCAACTGAATTTATTATCTTCCATTAGTCTAATACAATACAATTTATTTTTAAACAGCTTCGCTCATGCAAAAGCATCCCAAAATGATTCACAGCAGATGACAGGCTTTGCATGCAAATCCAGGCAGTTTATACCCTCCTGCATGAGTTGTCCCACTGGCTGGACCACAACCAGGAGGATTTAATTACCCACGAAATGGCAGCATTGTGCTTTGTCCCGCAGAATGTGCGATCAAAACAAGGTAAATACGGGAAACAACACATATAGGCAGAGCCAGGGGAGAGACAAAAGTAGATAAAAATATGAAGGAAAGGCTGAGAAAATCACACCGTGAAAAAGATGCTGAAGAAGTTGGGAGGAGAGGGAGAAGCAAGGGAAATGTTTGGAAACCAGGGTCACAGAAAGTGGAAGCTATTATAGAAGAGCAGGACTCAGAGGATGAGGGAAATACAGTAGCTTCACAGGCAAAAAGTTTATTTGCATTAGTTCCAGTGCCATTTCTGCAAACAACCAACCAGCATTTTCCAAAAAACACAGATGATTTTTTTTTTTTTTTAACCAAGCCTCTCCCCTAAGCTGTGGTCAGGACAGATTTACTTAAATGAGAGAGGGGAAAAACTCTCACCAAAGCAGCCTGACTCAGTTTCTCTCCCAAAACCCAGCAGGAGGGAGTGGGAGCTTTGTACCAAACAGGGGCATCATTCCCTCCCACAGCAGACCTGTCCTCCAGCCAAGGGGATGTGACTCAACCAGTGATTTGACACTCCTTTCCTTACATATTATTGCAGCCCTTAGCAAGCAGCCAGAACAACACAGCACCAGCACACACCCTGTGCCCACCACAAGGCTCACTCCCTCACCCAAGATGTGCAGGCCCATCCTGCACTTTCTCCAGCCCAAACAAAAGCTCAGAAAAAGCCCACTGACCTGTTCCAAGCAGAGACTCACAGCACCTCACCCCAAACCAGCTCCACCACCACCTGCAGAAGGTGTAGCCCTGATCATCATGCTGCAAACCACCTGCAGCTGCTCCAGCACAACCCCTGGGACAATTAAAGAGACAGAGGAAGGACACAGCAGCATGTCAGAAAGCTGCAGGGTGTGCCCAGCATTCCTGGTGAACCTGGACAAGCAGGGCCCGCAGGATGCACGGGAGGAGCAGCATCACTGCCCGTGCGCAATGCAGCCACAGAGGAGGCAGGATCATTGTCTGTGCACACTGTGCAACAATGCAGTAGCAGCTCAGCCCTCGGGGAGCCTGGACAGCCCTGCAGGTCAGGGTGAAGTGACACACGTGCTAAAGTGACACAGCCACAGCCAAAACAACGCCCTGCCCATGCCAGGTCCCCTTCCCTGAGCCACCAGCCGTGCCACCAGCCCCACTGTGCAGCCCATCACCAAACTGGGACCAGCTCTGGGGACATCGCCTGGCACCCATCACCAAACTGGGACCAGCTCTGGGGACATCGCCTGGCACCCAACACCAAACTGGGACCAGCTCTGGGGACATCACCTGGCACACACTCACAGATTCTGTGTTTGCTCTAGAAAACAACTCTCCATGTATGATTTCAAGTCAGACACCCCAAAAATCAAAACAGATTAATCCCACATGATTAATTGCATCTCATGGGATTAATAGCATGAAAGCTGTCTCAAATGCCTTGATTCTTTTTTTTTTTCCTCCCCATAAAGAAACAGACACTTATGCCATGTGAGAAATAAATTTTTCCTTCTGATTTTCTCCTTGTCTGTAGAACATTTATAAAGTGGAAAAGCCAGCGGCAAAGCATGTCAGAATTGTCTTTTAAGGGGTTAACATTTGTAAGATGAATGCTGCGAGAACTCTTTTTTTTTTTTTTAATTAAAAAATATATTTCTGGAGCAAAAACACAAGCAATAAAGAGTGTTTGCCTGTTGGGAGACTTGTTTTGTAATGCGGTATGAATAACCAGCTGACAATCCATTTTTTTGTTTTCTGTTCGTATGGCCAATGGCCACGAGCCAGCCAACTTTATTGTCCTTGAAATGTCACGATTTTGAGTATGCACAGAATTCTTAACTGCCCAATTTACTGCATAACATCCCTTTTTATTATATGGCAACAATGTGATCCTGGGCTCAAAGACTTACTAGTTAAGAAGATTATGTGTTTTCCTTTTTCTGTTTTGTTAAAGTGCCAAGTCTTGCATTTTTGGCATCTTCTAAAGAATAAAATGTCTTCTGAAATATTCTTTCCAAGCACAGAAGTTACCTCAGAGGAGCTCGGCATGGCAGGGCTTTTCAGTACTTTCTCGCTCTCTCAGAAGTTCAGACACATTTCTTTTCCTCAAAAGCTTCCAATTTTTGTCTCTTTGTGTGTATTGACAGCAGAAAAAATTGTCCTTCATAAGTTTGTGTTTCTTTACTGATAATTCATTTCTCTCTCTCTTTTTATTTTTTCCCCCTTCCCAAGTGTGGAATGTTGGTGCTAGTGATGGGAGCAGGCAGGAGACAGGCAGGATGAGGGGGGAACACCTGCCTGCACCTTTGGCCACATCCCTGCATCCACAGCATCCTTGTCCTGCAAAGTTTTGGCCACCCCATCGGCCCTGCTGGGAGAGCACACCCCAAACTGGCAGAGTTTTAGCCAAGTTCAGCTCTGGCACAGATGTGACACCCTTCCTTAGTGGGAGATGCACGTGCTAGGAGTGTGGCAGCACTGGCTCCCCCAGGTCTGGCACCAGGGAGCAGGAATACGCAGCAGCTGGAGAGTGCAGGGTCCATCACTGCTGCCCTGGGTTCCAGTGTGGCAAGAACCAGAGTGACTTTGCATCCCATCTCCTGCAGCTGCCTGTGCTTCCCCGGGAATGGAGCCTTTTAGATATGTTTTCATTGGCTGACATTTAAGTATGAATAAACAACTATTATGCATGCACTAAATATTCATGTTTTACAACATTGCCATTGCACTGAGGAATTATTTATGAGGCTGCTGCTCCCCAGTGGGGTGAGGGGGCCTGGTTCAGGGCAGCCAGGAGCAGCCCCTGGGCTGTCACTGTGGCCACGACCGAGCCACAGAGCTGATGTACCTTGCCAAAGGATGGCATTTCCTAGAGCTTCCTCTGAGGGGCAAAGGCAAGGCATCCTGCTCTGGAAGGTGTTGTGTCCTGAACCTTTGCATTCCAGCTGAGACTTTGGGCCACCTTTCCTCCCCTTCCTCCTCCTCCTCCTCCTCTGTCAGAGGTCATTGCCTCAGTCCCCCAGGGCTGCTGTGACTACACTGTGTGCGCTGCCAAGGCAAGATGCTTCACTGCATCTCTGGGCTCTGTTCAGCAAGAATTTTAAGAAATAATAATTAAAAACACCCTAAATGAAAACAAAGATACTCTCTTCTCAGAAAACCAAACTGCAAACAGAAGTTCCTCCTTCTGAACCCAAGCACTGACCATTAAAGGGGTTACTTGGGTTAAAAAACAGATTTTCTGAAAAGCCATTCTTGAGGGCTGGGGCCCTTCCTGTAGCTGCTGCTGGAGGATGGGGACAGGGGCACCTTGGGCAGTGTTCTGAACATCCCCTGCTCTTGAGGCACCAGCTGGAGGGCTTGGCTTGAGGAGTCACCACTGTGATGGGACCCAAAGCCAAGGGGAGAAGAGCGATCCAGCCGCTTCCAGGGTGGTTGTCACCAGGGTTTGTCCTTTCTGAGCAGCACTGATGGCCACTCTATTACCACTAAAAGGCTCATATGTAACCCCACTGGGAAAGACATGGATGGCAAAGTGCATAGGGAAGCATTTTGGGGTGAAAAATCCCCATGTGAGCTGCAGAGGGAGAGGCAGACCAGAGGAAATCGATGCTTTTTCCACTGCTAGGAGGCACATGGGGCTGTGGGTAAACCCCAGAGTGAAATGGGTTTTGAACAACAATATTTTCCTTAAATAAAATCACAATTTTCTAGTTTCTGCAGGGATGTCAAGACCTTTAAGAAAATGCCTGATTCTGTTCAATAACAATAAAGCTATTCTCAAGGTAATTTTCTAAGTAAAATCACCCATAAAAGCCCAGGTTGCATTAGCAACGTTTCTTTCCAGCAGTGTTGCTATCAAGGACTAAAAAAGGCAGCTGGGCCCTCTGCTCCCCTTCAGGCAGACAGCAGGCAGCACCTCCTTCCTCTCCTCAAATAATTTAAGTTAGCAGTGAAACATTCCTTGCAGGAAGCTCCTGCAGCTTCAGGTTCATGTGGCCAGTCAGCAGGAGAGGCTGGATGTGCATTTGTATTTACACTTCCACTGTTTACATCACTTATGAGGGGCTTCATAGTGCTTCTGTGGCAAACTGATCTCTCTGCTTTGGGCACTTGCCCTCCAATCACTCACCAAAATCGCCCAATATTTGGTGCTTTCATCTGCAGCTGATCCTCTGCTTCATTCCACCTTCCTGTTTCCTGCTGTTTCTCTGGGTTTGGTCCTTCCAGACCTGCTTTCTCTCAGACCTTCACAAAAAACCTTCAGCACTACAAAACTGCCCTGCCAGATGTCTCAGCCTGGCCAGAGCTGCCCTTGGCATCCTTCAGCATTTTCCATAAAACCAGAGCAGGACACCCAGACGGGGTCATTCCCTTCCTTTGAGCAGTGGAGGCAGCAGCTGCTGGAGGTGGTGGGAGGCCAGGGCTCCATAAACAAGGACAGGGTTTAGCAATGGGACACAGAGTGAGCTAATGAACAATTAAGTCAGAAGCTTTCACTGGAAAGCCATTTCCACCTCCAACAACTCCACATTCCCTGACCTAGCTGGGACAGCCCCAGGTGCCGGATCACTGATATCACCCCATGGAGCATCCCCAGCTCCATCCCCCTGCCCATCAAGCACATCAGCTGGCACTGCTCCCTGGGGCTGTGGATCATTTGGGGAAGCGGCTTTTGAGCGATTGCTTGCAGGACTTTGCTCACAGCTCACTCACCCCAGCGATTTGGAAGTGAGGCGCAGGGCCCTCCTGTGCTGGCGGACAGACAGACAGACAGACAGACCTGGGTGAGCCCCTGGGGTTTGCAGGGCATGGTCTGGGAGCACTCCCTGAAAGCCTGAGGGAGCTGTTGGTGTTGCAGACGTCTGCCCCGTGCCCATGGCCCTGCTGATTTCCATGCTAAAGACATTTCCTGGATGTGTGTGCCACCAGGGAAAGCCGCTGTCTCCGACTCAGCTCTATTCCTGGAAGAGCAGCAGCAGCCTCTGTGCTACTCCCAATACTGCATTTCCAGGACCTGCTCTGTGGCTTTGGGAATCCTCCTCCCAGCTCCCCACATCCCCCCTGGCCAATTAGGGAAGATGCCTGGTGGGGGTGATGCCCCCCTCCCCTGTGTGCCGAGGGACCGAGCCATCCCTTCTTGGCCTTGGGAAGCGCGGTTCACAAGCCAGTGACAGAGGGATGGAATGCAAATATAGCATTTCTTGTAAAGTAAATTAAGCTAACAACGAGGTAACAAACCGCTGTTAATATTAGATTAACTTGTTTGGCAAGATATGAAATGGGGTGAGCTGGATTGCCGGTGGCGGAGTGCTCAATAGCGCTAATGCTGCTCAGGGAAGTATAACATCCCTCTGACAGACAGGGGCATGCTCCAAAAATAAAATAAATTAAGTCTGCAGGAAGAGCCAGAATCTGTGCAGCAATTACACCAGCATTAAAGATGAATGGAGACGAAGCCTAAGATTTTGATTGCCTTTAAACACTGGCTTGTTTTTTAATCTCAAAATCAGACTGTGCTGTGATCAGCCATTAGCCCCGACCACAAAAAGAGAAAGAGACAGAAGATCCTAGATTTTAACATCCATAGTATGAACTTAAAATTCCCCTTTGATGTAAGATAAGGAGGCAAATGGCAGATAATGCAGAAGTTAAAGCCAGTTGAGTGCAGTTGGCAGCTGGGGCTGACTTTGGGAACGATGGAGGCTTGGGCAGAGGGGTCAGCGGCAGCCGTGTCCTCAACACAGGGACTGAGGCACAGGCTTAAATGTCATACTATATGCCAGTGGTCACTAAACTGATTAAGCAGTGGTTATCTTTAGCAGTAAAAAGGCTATCTGCTAATACTAAATTATTAGCAGCTAAAATGCCATTTACTCTGCTCTGATTCCTTGAATGAATATTTATGCCAAGTGATGACTATAACACCATCAAAAGGTTTCCGTGCTCTGCTCCGTAGAGTGGAAGCGATTATTCAAGAGCAGGCCTGTACTCCAGCCCTTGTTTCTATTAAGCAAATTTGCAGCATTCAGACAAGAATTCATGATTGCGCTGTCCTCCTGGGATTTTTATTTTTAAAGGTGTCCCACCTCCTACACTCTTTGGGGCACAGGGTGTGGCAGATAGGCCTTGTCTGCTGTGCAGACACAGAAAAGAGGGACACAGATGCTGCAGTTTCTCCCTTGTATTTTTTCATTTTAAAATATAAGACAATTAGATATTTGCCCCACCCTATTCAGCACTGAGAAGTTGTGTCCTGCCCCAGGCATTCCTCCCATCCACCCAGTCTCCAGCTGGGGCTTTTGCGTGAGCCACCATCATGAAATTCCTCTTTAGGTATCAGGAATCAGATCAGCAGCAATAGTGACAAATCAAGGGGACTGCCCATCAGAAATTAAGCCCCTGCACCCCAGCAGGGGAGCAGTGCCTGCATTTCACAGCAAGGGCAAGTGCAGGGAGGTAATGGGAAGCCACTGCTCCTGAGTCATGGCCCATAGGGTAAATAAGCTACCTTTCTCTGAAGGACTCAATTTCTAATCTGGTACCAAAACCCTCCTTAAGAATCTGAACTGAAACTGAACAGCCCCTCCAGCTTGTTTGGTGAGTGGTTTTTGTTTGGTGAGTGGTTTTTGTTTGGCTTTACTGCTCCCCTCCTCACCACAGGACAGCAGCCTTGCCCTGCCATTGTGTGCTGAATTGCAGCAAATCCCACGGGCAGGCAGGCAGGCAGGGATCCATCAATCCAGAGCACAGGCAGGTGCAGGGGCTGTCTGGCAGCCCATTTCAGCAAGGAATGGAAACACTTGGGCAACAAGCTGCTCCTTCCGTAGCCCCAGGGTGGCTGCCTCCAACAGCCTCTACAAAAAGAGCATCAACTCTACCGTTTCTCAAAAGACAACTTCCCCCCCACCCAAAAAAGCACTAAAACAGAACAGCAGTTTAAACACCGCATATCCAAAGGCAGCTCTAAGTGGCTCTTTAATTGCTATTCCATGTTTATGGGAATAAAAAGGGATGAGGTCACACATTTTATACTGGGTCTCCCAACCCAAAACATGTTTGTGAAGCAAAATCACTGAATCAATCTACATGTCTGAGGTAGCTCTAGATGACAGGTGATATTTTGAAGCATGCTAAGTGTCTGGTGGTGTTTTGCTTCTGCTTAGCCATTATTCAGCACAGGTGTACATAAAAGCATTTCATGCAACAGGCAGAGCAGCACCAAGCTGCACTGCATCTGGCATTTGCAATTCAGAGAACACACACAAGCGACCCAGGACCAGCAACCAATTAAGTCACATCAGAAAAAAAGTACTCGGTGTCTATTTATTAAAGGAAAGGGGGGTAAATCTAGGAAAGGAAAGAAGACAAAATAAATAGAATTGCAGCCATCCTTTACAGCTACTGGTGCACTATATTAAAGTGACACTCACTATACAAAGAAATGTGTTTGATACAGTCCAGTGGGTTGCACATGAATTGCATAACCTTGAAAATCATTGCACAAAGCATCGCAGCAGGAACACAGTTCAGAATTTTTTCTCCGGGAGATGCTTCAAATCTGATCGCTTTTATTTCGTGGGAGGTCAAAGCACCTGGCACAGAGTGAGCAGAAAGGGCTGGGAGCAGGGATCTGCTGCATCAGCGCCCGGTCACGTCCCAGCCCTGACATCAGCTCCCGCAGCAGCTCTGACCTGCACAAGTGATGCCCCACGGGAAAATCCCACTGCCTAGCAAAGCCTTGGAATTAATATTCTGATCAATGGCCAGGCACCTGTTGGCAGGGCTGCAGGGAGCCTGTTCCTCGCAGCCCACACTGGAGACAGCGGATCAGGCAGCCAGCAGGAATTCCATGGCAGTGCTGTGTCTGAATCCACAAGGAGCCTCTCAGCCAGCAGCCCAGCAGGGCACAGCAGCCCTGCCAGCCATGCCCACGGTTCCCAGCCACCACCTGCCCCCAACTTGTTCCCCCCATTATCCAGGGAAGCAGGTGGTTGGATGGAAGGCTCCCCAACCCTGCAGCAGCATTTCCCCAGTTATTTCGAGACAACCTGCCTCTGCTGTGATCCATGCAGTTTCCAGGGAGCTGTGTACACGTTTCCAACAGTCTAAAGCACAGGAAATACAGGAATGGCTTTTGCCACATGGGGAAGAAACCACGGCAAAGATGACCAGGAAACATTCATAATTTTTAATTCACACCAGTAATAAAATTGCATTACATTTTTCATAAAATAAATGTTCCAGTTTATATACAGAAAACAGACTGTACAGAGCCCTCCCCCAGACCCCAAAAACTCACAAACATACAGGCAATGCAGTGCTCAGCTAAGCAGGCACAACTGTACATCTAAAATTGTAACTGCTTTGTGTTGGGGGGGAAAAGTACTACAATGTATATAGTCCTCTCTGGACCAAGAATTAAAAAAATATTGCAGGCAAGCTGACAGACGCCCTCGCTGCTCGTGCGGCCAAGCGCCCATCCCACAGTGCTCCAGCCAGGCAGGGGCTGTTATTGAACCTGGGACTCGAAGCTCCCGTTCAGCTGCCCTTCCTCATAGTCCATCTGACACAAGATCATGTTGTTCTTCAGGAAAAATTTGTCTCCCACGCAGAATCTGGAAGATAAAAAAAGGATTGGAGGGTGTGAGTATGACCGGACGTGAGAACGGGGAGAGTTTGAGGTGGTTTGGGTCCGGAGGCGACTCTGGTGAGCAGAGCTTGATTTCCAGCTCTGCCAGTGCTTCCCCCCTTGCCACCCCAGGGTTTTGCTGTCCCTTTCCCTGGCACATCCGTGCTTGGCTCCAGGAGGAGGCTGGGAGCAGTTCAGGGATTTGTCCCTGCAGACAGGAGATGTGGGCTCTCCAACCAGGAAGCCAAGCAGGTGATATTACACAGAGCCTATTTGAAGTTTTTGCTGGTATCCACATTTCCACAGCTCCCTCGGGTGAAGCAGTATTTACACTAATTTCCAGGCAAGGACTGGCTATTAAGTCCTCCCTCACCCCCTTGTGTACAGTGCTGAACAATAAATAGAAATTTCTCGGTGGCTGGACTCCTAACCTTTATCTTCATTGAGCGAAGGGCATTGCTCTCTATATACCATGTAAATTGTTCTGTTTGTCTTGAAGTTGACAGAGAAGCTTGTGATATTTAACAATTTTATTTGACCATTAAGGTCAAAAAAGTTCCACATATAAGATCGGAGAGGTGTGAATTGACAGCCAATAGCTTTTTCCGCCCTGCCTGCTTGCCCAGGAATCAGAAGCTAATCTTTACTTCTTAAGATAACAAATAATGTTCTCTACACCCAATTCAGGGGCTGGTTTTTGTCCATACCACTGGCAGGGCAGTGACAGACGAGAGCACAGGCTGCCCCAAGGGCTGAGTCTGAAATGAGCCTCAGGCCCCTAAAGCAGAGAGACCCTGGGTCAGGCACTGTGCCTCAGGACAGCTCTGCACTGAGGGGAAGGGGTAGGTGCCAGCCTCTGGCAAGGCAAATATCTACAGGAAGATCACTGGAGGGGACCCCATCCCCAGGAGACTTAGCAGACCTCAGATGCCCATTTCCCCTGCTCCCAGGCAGAGCTTTGGCACTGCCTACCCCTTGTCTAAAGTGCTTTCATCATCTGTAACTCAGGCACCTTCAGGCAGAGCATCTCCATAAAAGTGAGTATTTTCTGCTAAAAGAACAGGACTGATAACTTTAGAGCTTCTTTACAGGCCCAGCACAGGCACAAGTTTTCTCCAACTGGACACCTGCAATTAAGCTGATTAATTTGCCAAGTTGGTACAGAGAGAACTGGCCATTGGTTCACACTTTATAGGATTTCACTGAAGACCTTCCATCTTCTTCCCTCTGTGGCATATGCTCTAGTAGTTCTGAAATTCAACCTTTTCTGCATATTTAAAAGATAAAGATTATTCCTAATTTCAACTAAGAGCTTTTATGGTAAAAACTGTACTGCACGCACTCTCCTTAACACCACCTGCCCCAGGAGCAGGTTTACTCACAACAAATAACAGACACAGCTGCTTGCTTTTCACTACTTATTCCTACCTTAAGTGCCATATAAATTTCGAAGAAGAGAAATGCAAAAACTACTCTTGCCACACCTGGTTTTGGGCATAGAAGAACCAAAGGAAGAGCTGGAGAATTTGGGAGTTGGAAAGTGTGGGGGTGTGTACAAGCACATGGGAACTGAAATGGTCCACAGGGGTACCCTAATGTGATGTGAAGTTTTGGGAGAAGGGTTTGATTCACTGGAAAGGCAACTGTTTCTACCTGCCAGTCCTGCAAACCCACCAGTAAACTGGGATCTCTTCAGCTGATGCACCACAACTGGAAACCTCAGGCCCAGTTTCACCCTGCCAGCCCCCAGGCTCAGAGCAGGGATGTTGCAGAGCCTGTCTGGGCAATCAAATTCCAGCCAGCAGCAGTGAGAAATAGGTGCTGAACCTACTCTGCCACTCCTTAAGAGTGATTTTCTTCCCAGCAAACCCCACTTCAGATAATGGCAAGAAAAGGAGCTGGATTTCCTGAAACCTTTGTAAAACTGACTTGTCAGCCAGTCACAGCAGTGACCAGCTGTTATCCAGCACTGTGATGACCATGACAACTTTAGAACAGTTTAAAGCATGGCAGGATGAGTGGTAATGCACGACTTGATGCAAAACTGATGTTTTAGGGAATGAAAGTGATGAAAACATTGCACACTTGGTAAAAATATTAGAGATTTTGCTGTGATGGATTTAGCACCCTATACAGAGCCCAGCTATAGAAGGGCAAGGAAACTGGAAGAGAACTGAGGAAAGGTCTTCATCATCAAATCTCTTCAGAGCTGAAGAACAAGACGGGGTTTCTGGTGAGATTTCCAATTCAGAACCAGAACTGGCATCCACCTCTGCAATTCTGGCTTTAGGGTTACTCAATCTCATGTTCTCAGTTCAGCATCCATGCTGTCTGTTACAGGATCACTTCCATTCTGCCCTTTCAAGCGCAGATCTCCACAAAATAAGTAATAAAAATTGGCAGCCCTCTGACCTCAGCCAAAAGCAAGAACCTACACATAGAGCCCATCTTCCAGAACAGCTCAGCCCCTCACAAACTGAGCAAATTCCTTGAGCACCACAGCACAACTCTGCCAGAACTGGGGGATTACCTGCCCTCTCCTGCCAGGCAGTGACAGCCCTGCAGGTTGTCTGAAGGACAGAGTGGGACCATGCTGGCAATTGAAGAGGGAGGTGCTTTGGAGCCTTTGAAATAAAGGGTGAAATTTAAAAGAAGTTACTGAAAATGAGAACTAGGCAGCACTAGGATTTTCTGGGAGAGAAGAAGGGTGAAATAGGGGTTTGAGGAGACACACAGCCTGCAGACTCCAAGGCCAAGCAGCACTCCTGACTGTGCAGCCCAGAGCCTCTGAAAGGACATTTCCAGCCCCAGGTTCGGTGTGGAGCTTGGGAGCAACTTCTCCTGCCCGGGAATCATCAGGAGGCTGAAAAGAGCTGATCCCTGATCCTGAGGGCTGAGCCTGACAGCAGCCGCCACACTCCCGATGTGGAGACAGATCCCAGAACTGACGGGCGGGATGAGCATCTCGGGGATGGGGTGGGACCGCTCTGTGCTCAGGAGCCTCGGAACAAGCCCGGGCGGCCGGCAGGGCCCGCAGCGAGCCCAGGGCCGGGAGCCACTAGATGTCACTGCCGCCCCGGCTCTGCCACCGCGCCCGTGCGGGGACAGCCCCGACGGGGCTCTGTGCCTGGAGCACACACTGACAGAGGGTGCAGCACCTCATCCACCCCCACCCTGCTCTGCACACCCCCCTGACACCAAATCCACCCCCGGGCTGAGCCGCTGGCGGGAGCACAGCCAGACAGCATCTCCCCAGCTCGGGACAAGCTGGCAGGGGCTGGCATCCACACACGTACGGCTGCTCCATGAGAGATCCCACTGAGACTCTTTTCTAGGCTGTTTAAGTCAGGATTTTAGCTTGACTTTTACAGAGTTGGGTTCTCCATCTTCCCACAAGTTTTGTCATCTCTCTCACACTTTCCCATGGGATGAGGTATTGCATCCTAGTTTCATCTTTGGGAAACACAGCCACAGATCCAGAACAGGAACACCAGCACAGCCCTTGACCCTGGCATCCCCCTCCGCAATTCTGACTTTATGGTTACTTAATCTCACGTTCTCAGTTCAGCATCCATGCTGTCTGTTACAGGATCACTTCCATTCTGCCCTTTCAAGCCCAAATCTCCACACAGTAAGTCATAAAAACTGGCAGCCCTCTGACCTCAGCCAAAAGCAAGAATCTACACCTAGCCCAGCTTCTAGCCACTACAGCCTGACTAAGCAAGCAATAAGAACTGCAAGCAGTTCCAGGTCAATCTTGGACAAGGATGGACAGCTGGATGCATCACAAGGTGACAAAGTATCACATCTGGTTCTGTGGGCTTCCATTCTGCCCATGATGCTCAACAAACATGGTGCTTGCTGGGAAGAGTTTTCACAGCCCTCCCAAACTCAACTGGCTACAGGTAGTTCAAGTGAAAACACTGTGCATGGCCCTTTATTATACTCCCTGAGGTCCATCTTCCACCCAGCAGAAATAAATAAGCCCCACTCAAAATTATACCACCAAGATCCCCTATTAATTATACAACAACTAAATTGATTTGTTCCTAGTGTTGGAAAGGGCTTAGCCAGAGTATTTTTCTCCTTCCTGTCCCTTCTCTTTATACTTCTTCTTTCCCACCCCCGGTTTTGAGCATGTCAAAAACATGATTTAAGTGAGATAATGTCAGTTTGCCAGAGGAGGTCCATTCTCCATCATCTGCCTTCTGCAAAGAGGGCAGCTCCTGAAAGGATGCTGGAGCAGTTTGTTTTATTCAGCAGCAGCTGGACAGTCTGTGTCTGTGTCCTCCCCCTTGCCCCTCCAATTCCCACCAGCTCCAAGGGGATTTGCAGTCAAAGGGCTACAGGTACTCACATGGATCCCCCAGGTCAGCCTGGCAGCCCAGCCCCAGCCCTGCCCCCAGGCTGTGAGCCCAAGCTGGGCAGTGTGCATCAAACATTTCCCCTGTTTCACAGGCAAAGGTATAAATTAGTTTGTGTGTACAATAACTGTGTCCTCACCGCTGGTTGCAGAGCTGACAGGCAAAGCAGTCCAAATGGTAAACATTATCTCTGGCCCTCATCACCATCTCAAAGGCAGGGATCAGTTTACTGCAGGCAGCACAATTCCCGGTGGTACCAAAGAGCCTGCCAAAGAAGCACAATCATTAGAAGCCATTTTAATTAAATGGTGGAAGGACTAATTAAGTGTAATTAGCAGTATCAAATACTGTATTGCACCAATAAATAGAAGTTGCAGTCTCCATTTCACTGACCAACCAGCATGCAGGAACTTGGGATAAAAATGCCTGGTGAGCAGGCTCCGATCATCGAGATGAAACTTCATTTGCTTTGTGAGCCTAGGGCTAATTTGCTGTCTAATGGAGAAAAGCATTAAACACTTAGAGCACTATTTTGGGGCTCACAAAATTTCAGTCAAAAACTATCTGCCTCTCTGCAGCAGCGGGGTAGGTGCTGGGAGCTGCCCGTGCTGCTCCCCAAGGGCTTGCTGCGCTTGGCCGCAGCCTGGCGGAGGGGCAGGCTGGCAGCAGGACACGCAAGTCCTGCAAACTTTGCCAATCCTGGCAGGCAGCGCTGTAACAGAGCTCAGGAAGAACCTCACTTACCTGCTGCTTACAAAGAAAAAGCACAGTTTCTCTTGCAATGAGTGCACAGCATTTCACCAGGCATCTCAGAGAGCAAGCCCTCCTCCCCGGCTGTGTCTCCCCGGCCCTCCCGGGAGCCAGCTAAGCCCTTCCAGGGCGGCCTGAGCAGCACGCTCAGCCGTTCCACTTCAGCTCCCCGCCCTCCAGGACAGCCCCTCAGCACTGGAAGCTTTGCCATTTCCATCTTGGCTTTCACTATCTGTCTCCCCAGATGTCTGCTGCTGTTGCAGCTCCTGCGGGGGGACTCGAGCACGACTGCGGCATCCTTCCCGCGGCCCCTTGCCCGAGGTGTCCCTGCAGACCCTGTGTGTGCCAGGGGCTGACAGAACCGAGGTTCACCCCACCACAGGTCACATGTGGTTAGCCACTTGGCCTAGGGGATGACATAAATGGTGTTTTGGGGGTGATGAGCCTCAAGAGGTGCAATCCCTGCTGGCCATTAGCTCTGTGCACGCAACGCGCCGCTGCCCGCCGACAGAGCTGGGCTCGCGGTTTGTTTCGAGCCATCGGTTCTGGCTGATTCCACAACACGCAGATGAGAAGCATCAGGAAAATCTATAACCAATTTCTAAACCTGCAATTTGCCAGGCAAATCAATACTAATTATTACTGGCCAGTAATTGTGAATTAAAACACCCAGCAGTGTTATAGAAACCTCCACACAACTCTCCCACCCTCCTACAGTGCTGTGCTCCCGAAGTCAGCTCGCTCTCCAGCTGTAAGAAAGCCCACCTTTATTTTTCTTTAGAACTGGTATCAGGGGTCTTTCATTAGCCTGGCTGGAAAATCCCAGGCCTTTCTATGAAGAAACAGCACTACATTTTTTTCCCTCAGAGCTAAATCACACAAGCCAAAACAGAAACACTCATGCAGGACGGAAAATCCGCAAAGGGAGTACCAAAATTTCTTCCCCCATGATTCCATCCTCTGAAGGCTGAAAGGCAGAGTGAAATCCCAGCTGTATAATTTGCACCAGCAAAAGGCAGTCCCTTTCTCCCTGCAGGCTGACCCCTCTTGCTCCTGCCCCACAGGCAGGGGAGGCAGCTGGGCACGGGCCTCGGCTGCCCAACGCCAGCAGACCAGACTGCAAAAATGCAGCTCTGAAAAGCATCCAGGTCTCCATCCTGGAACACCCTGGCTCTCATTCAGCACCCACTCACAAATCAAGCCATTACTGCAGACATCCCTCCCCTCCTCAGCCTAGCTGCCCCGTTCCACTTGGGCACAGCAAAGCCTGACAGCTTTTGCCAGGATTTTCCCATTTCCCATAAAACCAGGCATCCGTTTTTAGAGTACCCAAGTCACAGCAAACTCAAAAAAATGAGTCAAATGCATTAGGCAGGGAAACTGGGAGGTTAATCCTAGATTTGCTCTGTGCCCAGCACTGCTACATGCACAAGTATAAAATATCCATTATTCATTAGCATCACAGTTGTGTGGAGCTCAATCTAGATTAAACAAAATAAAGGGGCCCCAGACAGCACCATTTGCATTGTTAAGCAGGTGCTTTTCTTCAGCCTTCAAATAGGAGACTTTTCTAAATGGAAATGATGGGGAAATTTGGACAGATGTTCACTTAACTATTTAAACAGTTAGCTTAAGAAACATGAAAAATGTATTTGGCATCGTATTCACCTGTCTCCTTTCAGGGGTTTTGGGGGTAAACCAATTGTTAAACAGCTTTGACTGTTTGCATAAGATCTGAAGCTTATGTTCTGTCCAGCTGAAATCATGTTGCCTTCTAATGTCTACATAACGTGGCTTCCAGCGAGTGAGAGTGCTAATCTTTGTCTCTTCTATCAAGTTTCACAGTCCTCCATACCCTCCCTTTCCCAACAGATGAACATTTCACACTTATTCTAGCACCTCCTAATTTTAATCTGCTTTTCAGGGAGTGATTTAGAGCCCCATGTATTCACCATGCTTCTAAAAATACGCTGTAACTTGTAGCTCAGTGAACATGACATTTTTTTAATCTGTTGAAAGGAAATGCAAAATGAACAGAATCTTTTGCCCTTTTTTTTTGTTTGCTTGTAGAAAACCTGCCACCTCTGATATCTGTGATATCTATCTCTGATAGATCCAGAAGCTACTTGAGCGGAAACTTCCTGAAGTGGGGAGTTTAACATTATTGGAAGGAGGGAGAGAAGATAAGGAGCAGGAGGAAAAACCTTCCGCCCCAAGCCCCATCTGAGGTTAAATTTAAAATAACCCCAACATGAACAAACTGATCTGCATTCTGTCCCCCAGACACCTTCATAACAGATGCAACACTCTCTCACACATTCACACACACGAAGTTGAAGCAGATTAGAAAAATCTATCAGAAGATGTTTAGCCTCTACTTACCAGCTCGGAGCCATTGGCATAAAACAAGCTGGAAATACAGAAAGTTTTCAGTTTGGGGTTGTTTTGCTTCTTCTAAAAAAACCCTATTTATTCACTTCCCTTTGAAGTTAAAAGGCAACAATTTTTAAGTACAGATTTATTCCCCTTTATGTAACAGGAAGATCCAGCCAGCTTGTAAATAAGCATAGACTATGCAGATTTAAAATTTAGCACAATTAAACTTTTACCCTGTGGTAGTAATTATGTTTAATGGCTCTTAGCCTGAACTTAACCACGTCTATTGTTGTCAGCCAGTCTAAAAGCAGGAGTTTGTCCAAGGACAATTTTCTGTAGTTTATGGGCACACTAAAAACCCCGCTATGCCCTGTTCTCATTGGCCATTGATGTCAGTGTGTATAGTAAAAATTAAAGCTAATTGGCATACAGGAGCAGCCCTGAATGCAAATGAATTTATGGGAAAAGAAGGGAGCGCTCCTGGAAGCAGTAGGCAACTGCCAAAGGATGGGTTTTATGCAGTCTTGTCTGGGCTAAAGATCAGTCTTGTGCTTGGTGATCCAGACCTCAGCAACTCTGTGAGTACCTCTCAAATTAATTCAAACTATAGTAATGTCACAGCACCCTGCAGGGTTTTCTTTTTTGAGGGGAAAAAGAATGTTAAAGGGCTCTTACAGTAGGGAAAACAGCAAGAAACTTTTCATGCAAAAATGTTGAGTTTAGCACCTTTTAACAGATTTTTTTGTTCAACCAAGATGTTCAGGGGGCCTAAACTGAGAAGCTGTTTGCCTATTTCTGTCTCCACTAGGAACAACAATCTGGTTTAGTCATTGCCTACAAGGAGAGAGTCCCCATTTCTTCTCGCCCCCTCTAGACTGGTGTCTGACTAGATAGCAGCTTGCAATCAGAAGAGAAGGAGAAAATCTCCCCTCTGCAGAAAGAGCAAAAATTTTGGAGCTGTTGACTTCATATGAGACAAAAAAAGAGGAAGCAGGACAAGCACATAAAAATAATGAATGGTACAGAAAGGAAAGGTTGGCAGTGTCAACTGTATTTTTTTAAACACAAGAACAAAACAAGTTCAAAATTCAAACAGCTGAGTGGAGACTAATAATTCCCCCCCCCCAAAAAAAAGTTTTTGTCAACACTGAAAGATAAGAATTATGAATGGAAGGAGGACTAAACACTAACCTACAGATAAATATCTACATTTGTAGATATTATGTATGACTGTATATTTTTCTACTTATTCATATATCCAGATTATCTGGATATACAAGTTTCAGAAGAGCTATGGAACTCCATGCTCATATCCTCCCCAGCCAGAAGGTAAAATAGGTTTTTCCCTACACCTATCCTATTTGCTTGCTGCTGTTTATTTCTTAGTTTCATCAGGGCCTGCTGTAGAACCAAACTTGCTTAATGTAACTGAAATCCATCCTCATGAAAAGAAACAGTTTTGCCCCTACCTTTTGAGACAAACCAACAACTGGTTTTTCAGTGAGGGTGGCTCTTAAATACTGCAAACAGTATCTTCCCCATCTGTGGATATTAGAAATATGCTGAGCTACAAGTGTGATTTGACTGGAGTATTGAATATACCAATAAATGCAGGGAAAGCCTGAACATCACTTAAAAAGATGAAAAGGATTATCTTAAAAGCAACTTCAGATAACTTTGCTGTAATCAGCCTTTGTGTAATATCAGAGAAAGCCTCAGTGATAGGAGATCCTTCAGCATGGTAAATACATTATTAGCTGGTGCACCCTCCTATCCAGGACACTGCTGGCAGTGCTGCAGTGGGAAGTCATGTCAGCTGAAGGAAAGGAAATGCATTTTGATACTAATGAAGTTGGTCAAGCTGTCCTCTCATGAAGCCTTCAAGTTCAATCCCAAAGAATTTAGATCTCGCATGCCAAAGGGTTTGGCATTCAAGGACAGCACAGAGGGGGAGTTGAACCAGTACAAAACAGCCCCTGGCCAAGTGACCGCGCTGGTGCAGAGACTGCTGGGCCTGAACTTCAAGGTTGCTCTAGGGAGTCCTTTTTCTCCTGAAGGACACATCTGAAAGTTCACTTATTTTCACTCCTTTGGCCTCTCTCTCCATATTCTCAGAGGGTATTTACAGAGATGCTGGGACCATGAGCATGACCAAGTCCTCCTGCCCTGCTCCAGCCTTTCCCAGGGTGTAACTGGAACTGCTGGCCTTAAACCCATCCTTGCTCTGGCACTGCTCAACACAAGTGCAACAATGTCCTCTTAGGAGAGTTTAAACACAGCAGCCAGAAAACTGCAAAGCTGAAAGTGCCAGAGGCATGCTAGTGTACCACAGCCAGGCAGAATTGCTCCCCATTAGCTTTCCTCCTCAGTGAGAAGTTGTGGAGGTGAATAAAAAAAAGGGCAAAAAGCAAACAACAAACCAAGTACAGGCACAGGCTGTGAGAAAGTCCTGGACCAGCTACTGCAGGGGGAAAAAAAAAAAATCTGTATTTTAACATCACAAAGCACAGCAATGTTGCCAAGACACATTGTATTTTGAGCCTAATTAATCCTCCTTAATCTGTACAGACACCAAGTGTAGAAGTGAGGGTGTCCTATGCAGCATGCAAGATGCTCCCTATTGCGAGGCAAAAGCAGCACTTCAGCTCAGTGACATTTTTAGGCTCTGAGCAGACACCATTTGTTCAGCCACACTGCATTTATACCTCTCCTTCCCACACTAAACATGTCCCTTGAAAATCCAGCAGGACATGCTCTCGGTGCATAAACGCACACTGTGCTTCTCCAGAGGGAAAAAATATCCCAAGTTCTCTCCTTCCTGCTTCAAAGGTGCTGCAGCTTCTGCAGGTTGAAGCCACATTCTGAGCATTAGTGATGTCCTGGGGAGATTAACTTAAAATCTGCCTGTTGGGGCACACACATCTCAGTTCCCAAAGGCTTGCCCTCACACAGCCAGCTATGGTTTAGTGGTTGTTGTCCCTGACTTAGGGAAGGCCACCAGAAGGAGGGAATTTGTCCACATCCTCCTGTGCCAACAAAGCAGGGCACCCATGTTTGTGCTCTTATCACACAAGAAAATTCAACCCTGCATACTTGCCAGATACAGAACACTTCTCCTAAAGGGCTCCTAAAGTGATTCACTGCCAGAATGAATGTCCTGGGACATTTGGAGTAGAGCAAAACCCCCAGGACTTGGCATCTGAGTCACTGGAAGTAGGAGCTGCCGAGGGTGGAGTTCAGGCCTCTGTGATACAGACAGTGCTGAGGGGTGACAGGGGATGGCAGTCCTGCCAGGAGCTCCCTGTCCCTCAGGTGGGATGCAGAGGGCTGCTCTGCTCCCTGGAGGCACCAACACCATGTGCAGAGTGATGCCATGCTGGGTTTGCAGCCCTGATCCAAACCTGTGGGAAAGTGGGTGAAAAGAACTGCCATGAAAGCCCCTGAGAACAGCATCAGGATTTCCCAGTAAACCCTTCTCTTTTACTGATTCACCACCATTTTTAAATGCAGGTTTTGAGCTTTCTTTGGAGTCTAATTAAGGCCCCAATCAGTTTACATGATGAAAAACTTTCCCGACAGCAGCATATCAAACACGCAGAAGCAACAGTTCTGCTCCTCTCAAAGCGAGCCCGACTCGCCTTTGCTCGTGTGAGGGCACCATGCTGAGTAAAAAGGAAAAATCACGTTCTTCATCAGCACTTCACAGTGAAATTTAAGTTGTCAGCTCCTCACGGGAAATCCTGATGCAACACCCAGGCCGTCCCTGTGAAGCGGAGCTTGGTGAATGTTTAATTACGCCTTGGAACAAACACACAGCGCTGCGTGGGGGCTGCGAGGAGCCATCTGAGCCTGCCTGCTAAGCTGCTCTGTCCCACAAGCAGCTCCTTCAATAGCGTTTGCTTATCAAAAATAATTAGAGGTAGGAATGCTGGAACTGCGATTATGAAACAAATGGTAAATCTATTTGCTGAGATGAAATGTATTGAAAGATACATCGAGACACAGCTGGAGACTGAGGTGATACCACAAGGATAACAACTCAAGATCCAATTTCATCTTTCATGATTAAAAAATGAGCAAGAAAGTGTTTTATGAAAAGTGAAGGTTAACAAATGTTCCTTCACAAGCAATGACGACAGTTTATCTTTTGAAACAAATGATCGGGCTGTGGTCTGCTCGCAGCTCCTGGAACACGCTGGAAGGATTTCTGCTGGAAACCCACTGGGGATCAGCACACAGGGCTGGCAGCCCACCCTGCTCCCAGGGCCTGGGACAAAGCCAGCTCCACAGGGACGCTGCCACAGCAGGGAAGGAGCTGGCACTGTCACTGTCCCAACCCTCTGCCACAAGCCCATCCCTAGCCCCAATCCCTGCCGTGGCTGTGGCTCATCAACATCTGCCCTCAGGAGGGTCCCAGAGCTGCAAACTGACAACAAAACATTCCAGGAGCCCTCTGACTGAATTCCTCCCACTGTTCTCCAGGTAAAGTGCTCCCTTTATGGAGCAACCACAGTGTGAAGCAGAACTCGTCAAAAAAGTTATTTTAAGGGATGAATTCTGCTAAATTTTGACTAGGAGACCAAACGCTGTGAGCTGTTTAACAAGGAGGAAAAAATGTGGGTAGAGACTCTAAAAACTACTAATGTGAAGGAATTATATAATGATGTGAATGGTTAATTCTCCAAGAAGAAAAATTCAAATTACCAGGAAGGAACAGACAGTAGAGAAGATCGTGATGGCAACTTTAGCTCCTTCTATTAATAGCACTAATAGTTAAAATGGAGAAAGAAAGAAATATTATGTGTAGAAGCCAATACAAGATGTTTTAAAGTAAAAAAAAAAAAGCTTTATACTTCTATAAATGTGGAACGGTGTAGCATTGCCCTTATTCCTATCCTCAGAGCCTGAAAAGGTTCCTTAGCATCAGGGGGGAACAGACCCCAGGAGTTCAGCAGAACCCCTCAAAAAACCCCAGTATAAACTAAATTTACTTATTTGTAAGAACACAAGCCATGATAGCTGTAAAGCTGCCTAAACAGCTGAAGGCTAATTAACAGTGCTGTTACAGAATTAATGTTATTCCTTCCTAGCTGAGTCTTCAACAAATTTTCCAGGATATGACAACTCTACTGTTCTTCCCAACAAAAAACAGTCAAAGCTCCAATACCCTAAATTCATATAGAGGTAAAATTCTTAATGTACAGGTCACATAAGTCTTCACAGTTTAACCATGAGGCACAAATAGCAACAAACTCCCCTCCTGTCAGGCCAGGAACTATTCCAACCTTAAAAAGGGAGACAGAGGCGTTACAAGGCACCTTCCAGGCACAGAAGTTTGTTCCACAGACCACATTTAACTGGTGCTGGGACAGAAGCTGCATGGCCATGGTCAAACACAAGTCTCAATTTTGCCTTCCATGGTTCATGTCATGGATTGTCCTCTCTTCACAAAGCTGGGACATGGGCCACTTCTTGGAGTCAGCAATGCCTGGCTTCTTTTCCATCTCCAGCACAGGCTTCTGGTGTGCCCCAGAAAATTCACATCATCTAGGGGCCAGTGGGAAAATCACAAGCTTTTTCACCTCAAAGCAGCATTCTAGGGATAAACCAAGGAAACAAAGAAAGTGCTCTACAACTCCAGTGGTAAAAAGGTCCTTCTGAACCTAACAGCATCAATACTGCTGTCCTTTGGCACTTTAACATGTCTGATTTGATGCCACACATTATTTTTGTTATGAAACTAGACTAAACCAAAATCAATATGGTGCTTATTAAATGGACAAAACATGGGGTAGCTCACAGGTCTCAAAAAGCAAATGTAAATTGGAAACACTGTGCAGCTCAGTATTTCTAGCAGGGTTCTGCTAGAAATATACGGAATAAAGAAACATACGGAATAAAGCTGAATATCTATCTTCAGGGTCAAATTAAAAAAAAATCACAAACACAACACTTTTTCAAGACCACAAATGACAAAGTCAAGTGATAAATAATGAAGTGGAGGATGACAGATGGAGAGACCTAGATCACTTGGCAAGCTGGGTGCAAACAAGATAAAGAAAAGATAATGAATAGAAGATAAAGTACAAACAAATACTTCCGAAAATAATGCAGCTGGTCTTCCTGGAAAGAAAACTATTCCTGGAAGTAGCTCTCCTGAGAGATTTTAGGGGTCCCTGTGATAATATCTAGCATGACCCAATTGTGATACTGTGATGAAAGGCTTCCTCAAAAAGGGAAGATAAGAACTAAAACAATCTTCACTGATGCATCAGAATTATGTCCACAACACACAAAGAGTATAGCTGAGCTGAAAGAGAACAACCAAAATGCTAATTTGGAGGTGGAAATCTATGTGTTGAATTTGAACTTTCTGGAGCTCATTTTTTTAGCTTAGCATAGACAGGGTTAAGGATGCTTCCACAGAGTAAGTGACTTGTGACATTAGTAAATACTCAGTTATGAGGAAGGTACAAAAATTATTTTATTATAGAGAAGACAGTTAACTTTTCTTTCACACTCTTTCCATTTTTTTCAAAGCCTGCTTATCTTGTCTTTTCCACCTCAATGTGTTCACCCTTACCCAAACTCCTCCTTCCTCACTGAGATTTGGGGACACACTCCACCTAACCAGATATAGAGCTGCAAGTGCTGCCTGTGTGGCAGAATTTCAGCTGAGATATTTCATGTGTGCCCTGAAGAGTTTCAGCTCTGAAACCCTCCTGTGGGCAGGATGCTCTTGTGCACTGCTGGGCTGAAGGGCAAGGTTACAGCTCCCACATGGCACATGATAGACTCAGTCCTTCTGTTTGGCTCAGCACTTAATCTCTCATCTTTAGAAGGAGAAACTTGTTTGTTCAAGTTTACTAAGGAAATATTTACTGAAGACTTTCAGAAATATGTTTTACATTGAAACACATGAAGCATCTGAGCACTGACACTAATCTGGGCAGCCTCTGACACTGCAAGGTTAGAAGGCATTTTACCTCCCTATCTTACTTGTTTTGGGCTTGTTTTGCTTCAGATGTTTTACTGGTTGAGCTTGCCTGGGAAATGCTATCAGTGCTTGAGGAAAAATGAAAGAAAACACACACATTAGCTGGAGATCAAGTACATTCTTCCAAAGGAAAAACAAAGCAAAAGTCTGAGTGTTTTGCAGTGTGACCCTCATAATAATGTTTGCATTAGGCCTGCTGTCTTATTAATATTCATTTATGTTTGCATAAAGTATTTTGCACAAAACCCCCATACACATCAGGCAAAAAATCCCATGCGTTGTTATGTATTGCAGACACACACTGACAGAATGGTTCTAACTCCAAGCTAGTGATTGCCTCTGCTGATTTCCTCAGACAAAAACATTTTTTGAAGTTAATCCGCAATTTTTGAGTTTTGCTCTGTTTAGTTAGGAAAGAGACAAGAGCCCCTTGGGAGCAACCCTACTCAAGACTAGACTTCTGTCTAAAAGCTATGACTGAAAAAGAAAAGGTAAAGGTTTGGTCAGGTCTCAGTCAATATGCAGGAGTATTGCATCAGCGATATCCAAGGAGAAGTAAATTTTTTCCTAATTTACTCAGCAAGCAGAGTTTGTTCTTGTTGGTCCATAACAATAATAAAAATTTATGGCCTTCGTCTTGTATCTTCACCTAAAAGCAGGATTTCACCTCTCAGACTACTAAATAGGCTAAGTGCAAATAAAAAGCCCTGCCCAGACAGTGGAAGGAGCTCCAGTCTCCTCTGGGCAAGGCTGGCCATGCACAAGCACAGTTTTTACATTTTCAGGAAGCCAGAGAGCCAGCAGCACGCCGAGAGGCTTGGGGAAGAGCCCACAGTACGTCCCTCTATTTACCTCAGGTAATCTCTGCGGCAGAGAATGAGATTTGCTTTTGTGTAAAGAGTTGATCCAACCTCTCCAAGACGGCAGTCACAGCAGGCACACTTTAGGCAGTCTTCATGCCAGTACTTATCCAGAGCCTTCAGCAGGTACCGGTCCTTGATCTTGCGGTTGCAGCCAGCGCAGCCCTTCTGCTTCCCCTTGGGCTGCACGGAGAGCATCGGCACGCCTGCAAGGCAAACACAGCACTTCCTTCAGAGCACGGCTGGGGCAAACACTGCTGCTGCTGCCGTTACAAGGAGCTCACAGGCAAAGGAAGCTCACATTCATGGAGCTGACAGTCAAAGGAATCCCAACTTCATCTGCTGTCGCAGGCTAACAGAGAGTGCGACACTTGCAGCCCTTTTTTCCTAAGGGCAGGACGGACACAACGCACCAGACTCTTTCTAACCAACATCTTGCAGCAGAATAAACTGGCTGAAATTTCAACATGTATTTTTTCCCCTCATTACCCACACCCTTGTGTTGTTAATTACCTGCCACAGGCAATTAAAAAGAGCAGAAGGGCCATCATGGTATGTGCCCCCCTGGTTCAGCATCTGAGTCGAGTTTGATGGGGAAGGGAGAGGAGTGGGTATAAAAAGATGTGGTATGCCACTGTTTTGCCTCTCCTGTGAATCCTCCTGACAGAGGCCTGACTGAAAGCCAGACCAGGCCAGGGGCTGCTCCAAAATAAATTTGATTCAAAAGCCCTTGAAAACTGCTGAGAATAACCCCACCAGCACCCCTCTGCCAGTAATGAAGCCACATTCCTTAAGCAAAGCAGAGCTTTCCTCCTCCTCTTGCATCACTGGAGAAGGTAGCACAAAGCCAGGAGTTTTCTCCTTCCTGGAAACCCCTGCTGGAGCTGCAAAGCAGCCATGAGATAGCTGGGTATGAGGTGGTGACAGCACACTCAGCTCAGGAGGCTTGGGGGGACTTGCTGTGGTCCCCTTCCCCTCAGTGCTGTGTCCAACTTCTTCCTTTTCTCCAAGCAGCCATTGCCTGCCATGGTGAGCACTGTGATGCTCATCACCCTTCTCAGTTTGAGAGCCAGGCAGGAATGGACTTTGTGGAATCAACAGTCAAGGTGGAAAAATAAACAAAGATTGTACTGCGGGTGAGGGACAGGACAGGAAATGATGAAAGAAGAAATTAACTCACTGAGACACCAGAATTCGTTATGATTTTTATTTTTACTGGTGTCAGTCACTAAAAATGACAATGCTGGGCCTGTAACAAGCACACTGTGGGCTTAACCAATGCAGAGATGATGAGAAGGGACACTGTGGCACAGCAGCAGGTGTCACTGGTTATATACTCTTACACAAAGTTAATCCACCCTTTCTGCAGGAAGCGCTGGATGTCCCAGAAAGCAGCAGCTTGATAATAGAATTATTAACAGTCCCTTAAGCAGAGAGGACCCAGCCAGTGCCACTGCAGTAAGTGACATTTCCTGCTCTCCTTAAAAGCCAGGGTGACCTGAGAGTGGCTAATGGTCAGCACATGTAAACCCACCACTCCCACAGTAATAATTGCTTTGTCAGAGCCCGAGCAGACGACAATGGCACTTAAGACACCTCCACACAAACAGCGAGGTATTGATCCATCTGTAATCAAAGTGGTCTCAGCAGCACAGAGACAGGCCAAGTAACATTCAAAAACCCTTAAAGAACCCTCCTGCCCTCTGCTGCAGCACACTCAAAACCCAAGTCTCTACAAGCAAACTTTTGACACCAGTGACAAATCTGCAGTTATTAAGTGAAAATCTGTATCTGTATTAGACTGGCCGCATATGCAATCTGTAACACTCCCAATAGAAATTCTACAAAGCCACAGATAAACACACTCACATTTGGAAAGAGGGACAAGACAGGGAAGCATCAGAAGTGGATTATGCTGCAGGTCAGACTGCACAAGTCCCATGTGCCTGGTGAGAGTTTCTTACAAGAATGAGGGAAGTGGCCCTGTGGTTCTAGACACACCTTTGTTTGTTTGAGTTTTTTAATCCAAAATACTTCTCGATAGCAAAAAGAAGCTTCCATTTTGAAGTAATTTCCATGCTCTTCCCGACTCCACTCCAGGAAAACTGCACATTGTGAGAAGAGTCTGCCTTGTTGTGAGGCAGAGAAGGGCGAGCATGTGAATTTGCATTTGCAAGCTGTGTAAGATCAGTACCAGTGATGAAAGAAAATAGTTCGCACCTATGAAAACCAGGACCTAGATGTGAGAATTATGTTTTTAGATAGGAGCCCCAGACACCAGCAAGTCATTACTCAACCCCTAAACAGGCTCTCTAAATGTGTACCCTTAGAGGCAGAGGAGGATTTCTCACAAGAAGGGGGGTCACCATACAATCCTTTTGCAAGGTTTGTGTAGGTAACACGAGGATCCTGCATCTGGAAAGACGCAGATTCCACATAACCAGCACACCTTAAACTCAAGAGAGCTGCTGCATGGATGGGGATTGAGATCAGCTCTGTGGTTCAGAAACACATGATCCTCAGCCAGATGGGACTTCCCAAGGCCTCACTTTTGAAAGTAGTGCCCTTTCAGAGGTCCAGCTGCCCTCACCCAGAGAGAGGGTGCCAATGCAGCAGCAGCACCAAGCACAAGGGCAGCTGTGCAGGGATGCTACCCTGGCTGGACCATTAGGAGAGGCTGGTTTGATCATTTAGGGCAGGTAGGGAGGGTCTCCTGTGGCAAGCAGGCCTGGAAGGCTGAGGGCTGACTGCAGGGGCAGTTTTGTTCCATCTGTGGCCCTGGCAGCCATCTGAGCTCCTCGCTATTGCAAGAGCACCACTGTCTTATGAGAGCCTTCTGCAAGTAAGAGGAACGTAACACTTTGATTTGCTTCTAATAACTAGCAAAGGAACAGATATAGATATATTTTTAAGCAGTACCTTAAGCAAGGAAAAAAGCCATGTATTTGGTCAGCGTTCAGCAGGGGGCTTTCTAATGAAAAAAGGTACCATTTCAGAGATCATATGATGTTCAAAGCTGCTATTCCCACTCAGATAATAACGAGCAAGGTCAGCCTCTGCTGGTCAGGTTCAGTGTTTTGAAATTACATTTTGGGCTGTGAGGTTTCCCTCCGACATCCAACCAACCAGTCTGCACGGAGCACACAAGCCACTACAGAAAGTTGCAGCTGCAATTAGCTGGTGAGTTGACACAGCAGGCAAGGCGTGAAACAAAATTTCAAAAACTGCCAAACTTGATCAGCAAGGGTTCCTCAAACACTTGCCATGTCATTTCCAAGCAACAAGAGAGAAGCATCTCAGAAGCTTAACCCTTTTCACAGTTAGAGGCTTGCACAGAGAGGACACAATCAACACCAAACCCTGCTTTCCTCCTCCTGCCTCCCCCTTCCAGCAGACCTGAAGCAGCCTGGGCTCTGCAGGCACAAACCACCTGGAGAACTGCTCTTTCTTTTTAGTCATTTCCCCACTGCAAGACTGGGATGTTGCTTCATTTCTCTATGTCCATTTCCTCCCAGTACTTGCCTAGAAATGCCAAGATATCCAGTTCAATTTGATAAGGGACATGTGGTGTCTAACTGGGGCTGTCAAGAAACAAAGGGGTCACCTTTGACAAATCCCACACGTGCTCTGTGGATGAGGATAAGAAAATGAGGAGGAGTGTTGCAGAACTAGAAAAATTAACAGCTGGACACTCACATATTTAAATATGTGATCACAAGGGAACACTGATTATTGCCAGATTCTGAAAGTACCATCAAGTTGCTCTCTTCTCTCCTGTTGCTAGACATCCAGTGCTCTCTTTTCTTAGAAACAGTAGATGAAGCCTTTCTATTTCTGGCTACCTACACTCCGTTCTTTGCCCTTTACAGCTTAATAGACTTGCTGCTGGTAAATACAAAACTAAACCCGCTCTGAGTGCTCAGAGCTCCAATACACATTAAAAAATTATAGACACCACCTCTGGACTTACTGAAATTTATGTCTGTGTCTAAAGAGGCTGTTATTGTAGTGAGTAATCCAAACTTTACCACTATTCACAGCCGGACAAACAAGCTTTAATCAGCCCGTATCTGCTCAGTCGGAGTCTTTCTGTAAAATGATTCAGCTGGCTTTATAACACAAGTGTCCACTAAGTACACCTCTAAATTTTTCTAAGCCATTTTACTGATATTTCTATTCACATGGCAATCAGCTGCAGTTCCTCTAAGGGCACTGTTCATAAAGCCTCCTTTCCAAGAGAGCCTGGGAACTTTTCATAAATGGCAGACCTTTTAAATAACAGTTATCTGCACTGGTCCTACGGCGCACGGCTCCACAGTGCTGTGGTCTGCAGCAGAGCTAGAGGTCCCCTCTGAAAGCAGGGAAGTTCACCACCTAATTTCTCTAATGCAACTCTAAAGGTTAATTGGTCTGAAAGAGTAATGGGGGACTGCTAGCTAATGATATATGCCTCAAGGCTTTGCAGCTTGCCTGTATTTTATACAGTTGAGTCCAGAGCATAAAACACAGGTGATATCACCAGGACTTTTCAGACCCCCTCCACTGCAAGTTGCCCCCCTCAGCTACACCCACATGTGTGGGGAGAAGGCAGCAGGAGCTGGAGGCAGCAGCTCTGTTCCACCTGCATTTCATGGCTTGTTAGAGGGGGCTCGGAGAAGTGTGTGGCTGCACTCCTCATTACCTCTGCGGAGAACTAAAAACAACCCTAATGAGGAGAGCCAGAGCGTACAGTACGGGCTGGGAGGAGGCACCTCCTCCCACTCTCCCCAAGGAACCCGGCCAAAATCTTCAATTTGCCATTTATGACAGCTAATTAGTTATTCTATTCAAAATCTTTGCTTTAAATAAAAGAACTAATTATACACAAAGGTCAGTTCCCCACCTCCTGTGAAGCACACATAATTGGCTTATTTGCCCAACATTGTGTGTATGTTTTACACAATGCTTTCAGGCAGATGGCTTTAACTCTTTCCCTCGACAAATTTTTTGGTGTTGGCTTTTTTGTTGTTGCTGGGGCTTTTGTTTGTTTGTTTGTGTTTGTTTGGGTTTTTTCCTTGTTGCTGTTATTTTTTCTTTTTTTAAGACCCCAAAACCTTTCCTCAGAGTACCTACTTTAAGAGTGAAAGCTTGTTCAACAACAAAGCAAATAACTATGCACACACACACACAATACTTCTACTCTGCAAAAGGCTTGTGACAATCACTCCCTGTTGTACAGCACCTTGCACTACACAGCATTGGAATTGTTTTTATTCTCCAGCACAAATTCTTCCTTGAGCAGTGCCTTCAGACACTGCTACCGCATTTCTGTACCTCCTTCTGCCAAACACCACAGTTATTGCAGGTTTACATTACCCTTATTCTTTTTTTTTATTATTTGTAATATTTTTAAGGTTTAAAAAAAAAATAAGTGGTTATTATAAGGATGCAGCATTCCAGTGCTAAAAGCAATTCTGGTTTAAAGACCAGGGGTTTGGCAGTCAGGACACTGAGCCTAAGTTTCAGAGTTCCACTTGAGAGGAAAAAAATGTTTATTTCTAGCATCAACACCCTTTAAATGAACTGACCTCCTTTTGCCTGCTAACAAAACCCCCAGCATTTGGCTGCAAAAGATGAAAAAGTAACTGAAGAGTAGGAGTAATCTTATTAACTCCTGTCTCATCACAATAAATAGGCTGCAGTCTTATGTCTTTTATCAGAGGATCTGATATCATTTAAAAGCATTAGAGCCCTGCATCACCCATTTAAGTAAATGCAGACAGTCATTGCCAAAAAGATGCAGTGAATTTCATTCCCCTATAAAGAAACTCACTTTGTGTTCCCAGTATTGTATTACTCACCTTCTATGAATATTGCACCCTGTGAATCAAGTCAGACCTTGCACTCCCACTGAATGGAGAGTGCGCTGTCTCGGGCATCCTCACCAAGAATTTCATCAGAAAAATTACAGCCAGCAAGGTGAAACTCATCATGTCATCTGTATATCCAATTAAAACCTTACATTTGGAACACCACGTACTTGCAACTAAATGCTTATGAGTAAGACTTAGACCATTCATCAAAATTATTCAATGAGAAACCACAATCTTTTTTCATTGCCAGTTTCATGCTGCAATATGCAGCTGGTGACTTTTACAGTGGCTTTAGCAATTCATTTGGGGTATTTTTTCTTCTGAATCACTACTGAACAAATTTCCCAAGCATGGCAAAAAAGGAGTTGGAGAGGGCAGTTAATGTGAGAAACAACATTTTGATCACCACTTCTATTTTGACTATACTAAGTCCTCTACCCAATAACAGCATTTTTTTGTCCATACATTTCATGACAAGTTGTAGAAAAATATTTTTTAGAGTCTATTGTCTCCTGGCAGTTTCAGCTGCCTAAAAGTGACCCAAAGCTTCGTGAATGGCTTTAACGCCCCTTCAATCTCACATGCAGGGACCCTGTTTTAAAGCCATTTACTCAGACAGACCAACACATCCAAAGTAATTATTTGGCATAATTTGAATCTGTACCAACATAGGTCTTGATTCAGGAAACAAGGTTTAGGGTTAGAATCCAGACTTTCATTTTCCCCACAAGTTTTGCATCTTCCAGTACCTGTTTTTAGCCTCTCTCAATTACAGAGTTTCTCCTACCAGAGGCCAACCTGTAGCTATAAAGAAACACATGGCAGCAGGACTAAACACAAACCATAATAATTGTTGCTGCAAGACAGTTTCTATAAATCATTTCAGGAAGCAATGTTTCCCCTGTGCTCATAAAATGTGTTTGTTTGAGCTTTAATTTTTCGTAATTGGCACATGTCCAAAGTTTATTCTTAGCACATCCACTGTTTCAGTAAAATCCATTTTTACTGTTTGAAGCCCTGGAAGCAGTACAAAGACATGCAGATTTCTCCTACTTTCAACCTAATCTGAGAACATTCTGATCAAGTTTTCTCCATTAGTCACAATTTAGCATACTGCAGTCTGGCAATGGTCCTGATTTCAGGTGGCCAGCTCCCTCCTTCAGAGTCTGTAGTAGAAAAAAGTTTGGCAATGGAGTAACTACCTTCAAACCACCCTTCCAGCAGTGTGAGAATGAGAAAAAAAATTATTATTAGGGATGACTGGCCCGAAATTCATCCCATATTCCTCAATATTCCATCAATTTGCAGGTGACCACAGAAAAGACACCAACCTCAAAAGCTGTCTATTTAGTGGGTTTGGGTGTCAGAGCCAAGTAGTGGAAGAAGAGTCTCTGAGCCAAATAGTCACAAAAGTAAGAACTCATCCTTCAATTTTCAGCTCTTGTAAGAATAACCTGCATACCAAAATTAAATACAAGGCAGGGCTTGTGTCCCTTCCCTTTTTCAACAAGCAAGAAAATCACATGGAAAAACCTTCTGTCAAGTCAAATATCCCAAAGAGTGTTCAAGAAGTAAAAACTCCTCGGTTCTCTCATGCTGATGTGTGATGCTGCCCAGTGCTCCCCTCCCAGCCGAAATGGCCTGTTTAACACACCGAGGTTTTGAGACGCGAGCAAAGCCGCGCAGTGCAGCAGTGCTCGGGTTTAGCAGTGAAACACTAACATCACCCTGACAGATCTGGCATGCCATATATGTGAATATTTTAAGGAGACTAGAACTGTATCATTGCTCAATCACCATCATCTTTTCTTCTGCCTCTTTGCAGACATACACAATGTCAACCTAAGCTTTCGGCAACCTTAATAGAATTTCAGTGCCCACTGCCAAATGGCCATTTGATGTTCTGCTCTGTGTACACTGATGAAGCAATCTGTCACAGCCCTTAATGTAGGCAATGATGACTATCCAATCTAAAGCTTTCACAGGCTTATAGAAATTTCTCAAGACTTTTGGAGCCTACAATAATTTGCGCAATACCACAAAAGGATTTGGAATCCTGGTGCTCTCTGTATTTAATGAAATATGAATATACTCCTTTAAATGTTTCTAGAAGAAATCCTACTCAGGCCAAAAGCCCATTTTATACCATCAATCACCAGAAAGTTGTGTTGGCAACTCTTAAATAGAAAATACTATCGTGATTGCAAGTTACTGTAGTATGAATATAACAGCCCCTCCTGCCCTGTCCAAACTTACTGCCAAGGCAAGCACTGATGTTCATGCCCTGCACAAGATTACTGCAATAAATATACTAGGCCTAAAATTTATTTACATATAAGAGGCAAGGAGAGATTTTCCTATGGGGAATGCAGAAGGAATCTATCTACTTAATGCAAACTGTGTAAGAGATACAATTGCTGCTGACTGACCTTCCAGGAGTTGTGAAATACACTTCCCCAGTGATTTAGAAAGATGCAGTTTTTCGCCAAACCTGTCCTCTTCTCCCTTTCTTAGCAAAACCGGAGCAACCCATCTGCTATTAAAAGTTGCAAGGAGAAGGGCAAGCTATTTCCTTGTCTTCTCGTTGAAAGGAAAAAACACAACAGCCAGTCCTTTGCAGGACCATTTGCATGCTGAGCTGTCAGACCATGCACTTTCCATTAAAGAGATAGCATCCCTTTTCATAAGTCCATTTGGGATCCATTTTAGTGTTATCTAAAAATCAAATCTACATGGTAATCCTTTTAATGTACTCTTGACTTTTAAAAACAGCTTTATGTTCCTTCAGGAAATGTTTTAAGCCATTACTCAGTAATTACTACTCACCCATGAAAACACTGATCTTTTACAATATATAATCGGTTTGCTGACTTCAAAAATAAAGCAGACTGGAATTTTGTCTCATGAAATGGCAAAGGAAAAGCAAGGTTAAGAGAGCATCCCATCTCTTCCCCCCCAATTATATCTAAGTGGTGTGTTTTTCCTGTTGTATGAGAGGCTGAGGTGGTCACAGTTTCAAGTGCCTGTGTGTAGAGACTCTCAGTCTCAATCTGTGAGCACTGGTGAGCATTGGTGAGCACTGTTCAGGTTAACCAATAAGTAAACACTGATTTAGGAAGTGGAGTTTGTATTTCAGATACAAATAATACCCTAACCTTCTGCAAGCCCTGAAGTTTTGAGTGATGCTACACAAACTTCCAAAAGACTGTGGAATTTGTGGATTTGCTTTGATAAGCTTCAGGGGCACAAGAACAAGTCTCAGAAGAGGTGTCAAAAATGGTTCACATCTACTGCAGCTTTACTGGATTTATCCACAGCTGCACTCAAAAATGCTCAGCCAGACGCCAGGGGCTTGAAACTACCTTGAAAGTCCAACTACCATCTCCCAAAGGATTTGCCTTGCTCCTTTCCAAACTCCTTGTCACACCCAGAGGTGGTTGGGAGGCAAAGGAGAGTGAAAAGGAGACCCAGAACTGCCTTGTCCTTTGCAGCAGAAGCCAGAGAGAGGAGCAGAGTGTGTTTTGCTCAGGTATAGCTGCTGCCTGAGAAGGACCAGACAAAAGCCCATGACCTGTATGGTGCAGTCACTAATCTACAGGAGGTCCCGGGATAACCTGGCCTTGCAAGCAGTTTGACAAAGACCCAAGATGTTTACACAAAGTGTAGCCCACCAACAACCAATCCTTCCTCTCCCAGTGCAGACCGCGGAGAGCACAATGCCCTTCATGATGACTCTGGCAAAGCAGTTTAATATTTCACGACTAGATAAAGGGCAGGGTGATGTTTGTCAGAAAGAATTTGCTGTACCTTGCAAGGAATATCAACCAAAGTTTTTCTCTTAATGCTATGAAGATAGAGAAGGCAGAGAAAGCAGAGGCTAAATACTTCATTACCTCTGTTCTTCTGTTTACTGAAGTCTAACTTAAGCCTTACTTAGCCACAGTTTGCTTCCACAATCAGATTTTACTCTACCTCATTTTGCTACTGCAATTAGGACAGAGAAAGTCCCACCTCTGGACATTTCCCCTTTCATTGCCAGGAAAAGGTATGCAGCCCCCAGTGCAAGGCTGATCATTAAACATTTGTTATAGCTGCAGTTGGCTAGTAACTATATGCCTCAAATTAATTTTTATTATTCACTTTTGATTAAGTCAGGGCTCACAAGCCACAGCTGGCCATTAATGCTACCCTTCTTTACAAGAAAATATGCTGATAAGAATGAAAAGTGGTTTCTTGGCTGTTGTATACTCATTCTATAATGAGTTCCTTTGAGGTGACGTATAGAGGCAGGATTTGAGCATTATTACCCTGGACAACAGCAAAGACACAAGTAGAATTGCAAGACTTTTTTCTCTTGTTCCTTTTTTTTTTCCCCATGTCCAAGGAAGGCTTTGAAAACCCTGGTGCAATTCATATATTCCAGAATAAAGCGAGCACTACGGGTTTGGGGCAAGTTAGCCTGACATTTAGTTTGCATTAAAAGCATCCTAGAAGTCATATGAAGTATATCATAACAGAGCATATTCTACTCTATTAAGTATTCAGGAGTGCCACAGTATTCAGAATATGGATGAGAAGCTGGAATTGCACAAGACATTCCTCCTCTTACGACTGACCACTGAGTTGAATTCAAGCTGATCCTGAGGGAGCCATTTTCATTAACCTACTGTAGTTCTCTAATCCTATTCCTTGAATTTCAGACCACCACCACTAAAAGAATTTATGACCTGCTGTCTGCACTTTGGATGGTGCTCACACTTCACTCTTTTCCTCAATGCATCCTGCTCCTCTGGATCATTACCACTGCTTCGTGCAGCAACCCATCCCCTTAAAGTGGAAGCCTGCTCTTCAATTCAGATCTTCATGCTCCATTTAATTCTCACCAACATACGTGAGGATGGCGATGGTTACACTTGGCCAGAAACAATGAAAAAAACATAATAATCATATGACCCAACCCAATGTGCAGAACTGAAAGCCTCCTGAAATGTACCTCCTGAAGTCTGGCCCGGATATGTAGCTACTAATGCTTTGCCTGAAATCTCAGACTAAAAAGAAATTCTAAACCACTAACCTTCAGCTCCAAAAAATGCCACATTTCCGGGCCAAAAAACTTACTGAGCAGCTTTTCCTGCGCTCCATTTCCGCGCGAGCGTCCGCCGCGTGATTTGCTCAGTTTTTGCCCACCTCATCATGAGACTCCTGACTGCTGAAAAGAACTCCTTCACTGAACTAATGAAATAAGGAGTCTTAAGTGCCCTGCAATCCTTTTTAGAAAAGGCTGTATCTCCAGATGAGTCTCAATTTCACAGCATCAGGGAACCGTGTGCCAACGCGCTGAACCGGAACGCCAGGGCTAGCAGGAGTTGCAGACAACAATGCTAACATCAGGGTTATTTTAGATTAGAGCACTTCCAAATCAATTTTGGATTTAAACTTTTAAATGCACTCTCCAGAAGGAATCTGCACTGACTGAGTATTTCCAAGGCTAATTTTCTAAGCTTGAATGAAACTCATTCTTATCTAAGGAAAAGATGCAACTAACCTTTGCCACAAAAGCTGGGTCACAGCTAGAAAACGAGGCAGACAACAGTCCTGGAAAGGAATAAACTGCCTAACTACACATGCATAAAACTGCTAACAAAAACAACAACAACAACAAAAAAAGCCATACTGATTATGTTGGGGCTGATTTTAACTGAGGCCAGAAGTTGTCAGGGTATTTGGAATCAGGGCAGCTCTCCTGCTGCTGAGGTACCCCATCTCCCACAGGCAGTCCCATTCCAGCAGGGCTATGGGAATGCTCTGGGATGTCCAGGAGAGCAGGGCTGCACTCCAGGAACAGGCATCATGCTGTATCATGGGATAAAGGAAGAGCTGAACATCCACAGCCTGGTGGCAGTTTTTCTCCAGACTGAAACTCCTGCCAAATTAAGACAGATCCTCAGCACTCCACAGAAAAGAAAGTGGTTGTGATGAGAGAAGAGAATTTGTAAGACAGATGGGAGAGTTAAGGTTAAAGTTCAGACCAGAAGCAATTAAGACGGGTAAGAGTGCTCTGCAACTTGACACAGGTTTGCTTTGTATTCAGAACTTTTCACTAGCATTAAGCATCTTAACTTGTGTATAGAGAGATTATAATTAAAACCTGACAAGCTTAAATTAGCCATTTAGAAAAGGTTCTCCAGAAAGCTTTTAAAGTAGACTAAACATATCTATTAAAATGGAAGAAAGGAAGAAAAAAAATCAGAGCCATTTTCAGTTACAATAGTTTTCCCTACCTAGATATTTCAAGAGATTAGACAAATTTGAAATCAAAGTTCTGCAACTGTCCAAAGCCACTTAACAGGAGGGAGCGAGAGGAAGTGTGGCAATTAGAAAAACCTTTAAAACCCCCTCTATTTAATAGCCACAATCCTCTGGATGAACATAAGCACCCCAGAAACCCCATTAAAAAAGTTAAAAAAAAAAAAAAGCGAGAGAGGAAAAAAAAGAGATCCTTATTTCCCTTTGGGATTTTGAGCACTTCAGGGAGTGCTCTATTATGGTTCCCCAGGGATGGGGGAATTATGTCAATCTGCCACAAGGTGGGCAGTTAGTGAGGGAGGCAGCCTGGGAACTGCTTTTCACCAGGCCATTCCAATTAAAGCATAGGGAGCGTTTTCACCCCACACTGGCTATTTAGATGAATTCCCAGTGTTTCAGTGCTATACAATTTTTCTGCAAGTTCAAGAAACTGATTCTAAAGCAAATTTTCTCTGTATCAAAGAAAGGAACATATCCACCAGTGCCAAATGACACCAGGTAATTTATTCCCCCTCGAATGAGAAAAGGCTACATATACACTGATATTTCAAGAAAAAGTTCACAGACGGTAAGTATCTATTAACCAGATTTGTGAAAATAAAAATCATTAAGGGCAAGGGTGCTGCAAAGTCCACCTTATTACTTCCAAATCATATATTCTTTTTTACTTGCCTTGCTTGTTCATAAAACAGATGCAGCCCTGGAGAAATATGGCTGGAAATCTAGCTGAGACCCAAGACCCAAGGCTTGGTTTACCAGCACACACATCCAGCCCTGCCATGCCCTCCTTCACTGCCCAGGCCAAGCAAGCAATCCCAGCTGGCTCTCAGCACACCTTTCAGTAAGGAAACACCTTCAAACATTTTCTTATTAACCTAAAGAAGCTCCTACACTAACCTGTTAACCTAAGGAGCAACCCTACATTATTCCTAGCTCTGATTGCTCCCAAAGCCACACCAGCTTCTCTTAACCTTCGTTTTTAAAGCACTGGAGCAGATGTTTTACATGGATGACATGGGTATTTGGATAGGCCACAGGGTGCCCTTGTGCATGCTGAAGACTCAGAAGTTCCACGATAGCAGCATGCTGCTTCTGGGTGAGAGAGGAAGGTGGACAGGTAGTGGAGAAACAGAAGACAGCACAAGTGGGATACAAAATATGGTGCAGACGCGAGTACTGTAGTTCTTCAAAGGAAGGAGAGAGCCAGTGCCTGTCCCTGAGAAAAATAATCAAGCGGCAGCAGCAATGATCGCTCTAAACCCATGTCGTTTATCTGCAGCCTACATTCACTGCCTCCACATGCAAACTGTAATCCTTTTCTCCAATCCACCTCACCTGTGCTGCACTCCATGCAGCACCTCTTTTCAGAGGAGCCTCTAAATTATCTAAGCACAGGAAAAAAGAATGTTACTTTAAAGCAAACCATGATCTGCCACAGCAAAGCGTGAGATGAGTAATTTGTTACTTCAAGTGCTAGGAGGTCTTTTTTTTTTTTTTTTCCTGAGTGCCAACAGTATTTGAAGTGGTAATGTGCATACAGAAATCTCAATTTACTTTGCTTCATCTTCATAGCCCACCAGCGTACTTATTCCTAATTCACACTGAACCAAAAATCTGATAAGGAAAAAGAACACCTGCTCCAGATCTAATACCTAATGGAAGTGTGTGAATGAGGATTTCCAAAGCTCAAGATCCATTTGGGTCCTAAAATGAACTGCTTACAAACAGGAATTGGGTGAAAAGGAATAGATATCTGCATTTTAGGCACCCTAAAGTCCAAGTAAAAATATCTATCCCAGTTTTGCTTATCTGTAGCAGCAATTTCACAGCAACTGTGGGGTGCGCAATTGCCACTCTGCTTTCAGAGAATTAAACAGCAGAAGACTTCTCCAGAGACTTCTCACTTCTTATGTGGGTTCAGCCTTATTTTCGCTTCATTCCCAACCTAGGGCAGCTGAAATCCATCTCCACTCCCAAGCAGGTCCATCAGGCACACCAGAGGAGGGCAGACCCCTCCTCCCAGTGCTGAAGCAGGATCACTGCCTGTCCCACCATGCCTCTGTCCATCCCTGATGACAGCTGCCTGGGACACAGGTGTTTCCCCTAGAAGTTCCTGGCAGGAATTCTTCTCCCAGGTGAGAATCTCTGCTCCCCTCTGAGAAGAGTTTGGTCCCAAAAATCCCCAGTGGTGACATCTCCCTGTTGTTTTCTCCTCTATCTCCCAATTCCCTCAGCCCCTCTCTGTGGGTGCCACCAATAAGATGGCTCTGAAATGAACTTGCTAAGCACTGTCTAGTCTGTGAGTAGGACTGCTGGCCAGCTTTGATGGACATGTATGTTGTGCTCAAAAGCCTACAGCTGATCTCTAATGTCTGGGAAGCAAAAACTTGTCACTGGTCTATGACATCACCAATGACATGAATCAGGTACTCCAAAATATTTACTTTTATTTTAATGAGCTCCATGACAAACTATTTCTACAGCCTGAGGAAGCAGAAAGCTTGATTTTAAAAAAACCCTATGACTCCAGCACTGACACTGCATGCTTTTTGTCTAGAGACTCCTATACTACAACCACAGAACTGGAGGGTGAAACGTGTCCATCTCCTGAGAGGAGTAAAGCCAACAGGCAGCACGATTTAAACAGCCAAGAAAGTCAGGAGAAACCTCTCCAATGCATGAGTGCTCTGAGACATCCTCCATCTATGCAAAACAGGCAGCACTTCCATGCCTGGATCTGCCCATCCCTCTCTCCAGGGCCAGCCCTCTGCAATAACAACAGTTCATTGCTGCTGCTGCGAAGGTCAAGGGCTCCGCCAGCCCTCCGGAGATTTGAGCTACTGGTTCCACAGAGTCTGCCCGTACCAAACCTGACACTTAGATTAGCAGCTACTCCCCAGACATATCTAATTTCCCATTTCTTCAGTTTCTAGTGTCAAAATACACTTGCAGTACAATATGCAAACCTCCACGGGCAATATCTTTTCTCTCTCTTCTGTTGTGGTGGAGGAATGCCTGTTTTTTCAGGAAATAGCTGTACTTTTATGTTAATGTATTATCATACTCATAAACCCCTGAGATCATGTTTTTGTTATACAGCATCAAAATTGGTAAAGCTGCATTCCACAGTTACCATCACATTATCAGCAGACATAGAAATATTTTGGAAGTTGGCATGTCAGACAGATGCTCTGCATTATAAACACCAGAGAATGATCAGTCTTTGATATGCAGTCCATGGATGGCTTCATCACAGCTCTGTTTGGTGGCTTTCCCTGTGCCAATCCACTGCAGCACTACATATCACCCTGGTAAGATTTGAACAAGCAGAGGGACCTGCACATTCCTCTCCTCAGAGGCCAGTGAAGAGTTAAACCATGGCACCACTTTTTCCCATTCTGCACGACAACATCAGACCAAACCTATGTCCTTGCCTCTTCCACAGCCTTAATATATTAAAACTATTACTCACTTTTACTCATCATGAACACAGATTGCCTCATTTTTATCCTAAACCGTGAAGTGGCAATTTCCACCAGCACTTCTGCAACCCAGGTCCACCCTCACCCACCCATGAAAGGCTCCTGCCATGTCACACAAGAGCCACTGTCCCTTTGTTTTGGGATGCCAACATCCTAAAAGCCTTCCAAGTAGAAGGGGCAACCTGAGTAATTTCATGCCCAGCTGCAAGGAATTTTTAACAGGGAAGGATACAAAATGAAGCTTAAAGGGCAGGTATTAAATCTCATCAGTCCACTGTGTGCCAAGGCTATTAAGAAAGTTTGGAATTACAACAGAGCTCTGCTTCAGAACCTACAGACCTGGTTCTCCAAAGCTACCTATTTCAGTAGCTTGGAGACACATGCTTGTGTCATTCACGAGGCTTTTTACACTTTTACACAGGCCCAAAGCTGCATGAGCAGCCTGCCCACAAAGCTGTTCTTGCACAGCACCTGGTGGTGGCGAACAACTTGTCCTCCTTGGCTCCACTGGGGCAAATGGACACCAGATTTGATCCATTAACTGCATTTCTTACATGGCTGCACTAGTTCCTTTCCCTCTCCCTCTGTCTGTCAAAGGACATTCCATCTCTGAACTCTGGGACTTTTTTATAAAACTGCCATTGGCAATTTTTGAGTTCCATTAATTCAGGGACAATTCTGCAGAAAAAGTCCACGTTTGGATGCAGTGCACCTTGTAAAGTGTAGAGAGGGGAAAAAGAAGTCACAGCAATGCAGAGGCTCAGGCCACAGAAATGGCAAGAGGATATCAAATGTTGCTTTAAGTGCTGAAATATTTGTGCTTTGAAAGAAAAAATTCCTTCAGGAATCCCAGCAGGAGTCACCTCTATATAAAGACTTCACTTATAAAGGGACATTTATTATTCTCGATTAATGGAATTCTGTTAGACACGTTTACATTTCTAGGTGTCAGATTCAGAGAACACAAAATCACTAAAGGACTGGTATTTTGCTCTGAAAATGGCCATAAAAGGATCTAAAGGAGAGAAAAAAGAAAAAAAAAAGAAAAAAAAATCCACATTTTCTAGAAGACATATGATGTCCTTTGGTTCCTTACAGTTCTGAAGCATGGTTAGCACAGCAAGACTTTTGAAATACAGATTTAAACCTGCAAACAACAAAGCTAAATGCCACTACAGCTCCACATGAAATTAGGTGGCAACCACATTGAGAGGCAGTAATAGATCTTGATCACATCCTCCCATGGATTATTAGAGAAACCTAATGTGGCAGAACACATTGGTAGGTTTCTGGAAAAATGAATAGCTAGAAGTCTCAAAAAAAATTTCCACTTTGCCAGCAAAGTGTATATAATGCTACCAGATTTCAAACATCCAAAATAAAAGGAGATAGAGAATGAACATCTTCATCTTGTAAGAAAAAATAACTTGTCTTGGGGAAAACCTAGAAATAAAAAGCCACTTCAGTGACATGTAACTGAAGCACCAATAAATTCTTCCCACATACACAGACACCCCCACAGGTTGCTGGTGGCACAGCACACACATGGCCAGGAGCGACACACAAACGTTTGTCACTTGTGAGCCTCCCTAGGGCTAAGGAGAAAAAGACAACATTAACTCAACCACGAGAAGGTAAGGACCATATTTTAAAAAAAGCCAAAACAGTACAAATAAAAATGCAGGTTCTTAAGGGCCAAAGGCATTGCACTGCCCAACTCCCCGAGGCAACAGGTCGTCTTTGTGATGTGTGAGCACACATACATCTACTATCAAATCCTTTTCCAGTCACCTCCAAACAATGTATGTATCTAGAAGAACAATTTTACTCATGCTCACTCTCCTTTTTCTGCTGGAAAGAGCTGCAGGCTGTTTGCTTTACCAAAACTTGAGCACTGGTTGGTTTTGTCATTTGGTAGGTTTGTTGGGGGCGTTCTTTGATATTTTGTTGTTGCTGTATTTAAAATTAAGAATACCCCATAGAAAATTAAATCTTCCCATCAAGTTACAGAGGACTTCAAAGAAAACTGCCTAACCACCAATTCAACTACATAACTCTACATGTTGTGGGTATTCCCACCCAATGGCCTGTAAATAAATAACTCAGTACTCAAGTAATAGCAGCTAAATTTAAAAAGCACCCACAAAACCTACTGGCATTAACTGGAGCTTTCAATGCCCAGATTTGGTTTCTTGGGCAGAGTGGGAAATGCAATTTACTAGCAGAGGGAAGCGCAAGTGTTGAAAATTAATTCAGCAATGCCTCCAAGTGTGGAAGCTGTCCCTCAGCCCAGGGCACTGGGGTCTGTGGGCTCTGCCACCACCGCCGGACTCGCAGGGCAAGCCCACACTAAAATCCCTTGGGAAGAGCTTGGGATGCCAGCAGCTCCCAGTTTGGAGTAAGCACTGGGAACCAGAAAAATCTCAGATTGTAACTGCAGTTCGGCCACTATTTTATTTGTGAAAATCTCTGCATTGGTGTCTTCACTGGCAATGGGGAACCAGCAATGCCGATTACTTCCAAAAGATTTCAAGTTGTCTCCAGCACTGAGAAAAAAAACCACCAAGAGCTTTCTAAGTGTAAATGTGCTGCCAGCTGCAAAAGATTTAACATAACAGGCTACACTTACCTTATCCTAGGGTCCTTTATCAAAGGCCAGGTAGATTAAAGAGATTAAACTTTCTGGAGTATTTTAAAACTTCCATAAAGTCCCCACACCAGTTTACAACTTTTTTTTTCTGAAAAAAACCTTTGTAAACTGGTGCTCTGGCAGATACAACATAGATGTATCTTACCAGCAAAAAGGCAGTTTTCCCTCCTTCTAAATGATGTAAAGTCAATTTGCATCATAATTAAACCAAGGCCCTGTAATGTTACTTTTAGTTAAAACAGTAAACTACTATAATAAAAGTGTACCTGGGGAATATTTAGAGAAGGCACTAATGATTTCTTCCCCAGTGGTTAATAAATTCACTTCCAGATCAATTTGTTCATGATAGAAACTTGAGAGCATAAACAGTTACACAAGCACATTAGAGTGTGTCTTTCTCAGTATAAATGATTTATTACAATGATTAGCAGCACATAAACAATTTAAAATACAACTCTAATTAGCTTTTTGGAAGAAAAGGAGAAAAACCTTCCTGACTCCTTCTACACATTATGTTTTACTTTTCTAAGTGTGTACTTTTTAATTAAATCCAAATGTCACAATAAATTTAAAGTGTTTTATTACCATTCTGGCTAACTAAGCCATTCATGCAAACACCCATTATATTAAACCAGATGCAGGACTGAAAGTGGCTGAGGAAAGAGCAGAAAGAAAGGGGGCGAAGGCAATTACTTCTATGTTTGACAAGAGATTTGTACGAATGTTTAAAGACAAGAAGATCTTTGGCAAGGTTTCTCTGTTCTATCCAGGGAGGCTGGCCAGCTAATTGCTCTTTAATACCTGTTTCCAAGTTTGAAAGCGTCGCACCGGGTTAAACTTTCCCCATCAGAAGCGTAAGGAGGGGACAGGAGAAAGGTGGGACAACCATTCTGCATGAAACCTCGTACAATTCACCACAAACAGCCAGAGCAAACCTGTAGATACACATACCCACTTCTATGCCTGGGCAGAGCACAGGATAAAGATACGGCCTTCCTGAAAGCTCAGAGACCTCTCCCACGAGGTGGCTGACAACCAGCCCTTGCTGGTCATGATGGCCATCACTCACCTGTGGGATGAAGGGCCACCTACCCTGGCAGTGTCCAGAGGAGAGGTGGATGTGGCCAGTCATCCCAGACAGCTGCCCCACAGCCCAGGGACAGTGGCAGCAGAGGGCATTTCCCTCTTAGCTACGGGGGAAAGGGGAGGAAAGGCTTCAGGTTATAGGAGTTGGGGGGCTGTGAAGGAGGGAAGGAGGGAGGAAAAGGGAAACCCAGCCCTAGAACACCCCAACCCACGAAGCCTCAGGGCCACTCCACAGCACTCTGTTTTACTGCTTCCTCAGCAGCCTGGTCTAAACAGGACAGATTTAGCACAGTTCAACAAAAGCTAGCCATTAAAGAAAGCAGCTGTGGTTATTAAAATAGGTTAGAGAAAATGGGCATGGTGCAGATAAAGCTTTTGACCTCAGCGTGCAGCTCTCTCAAGAACATTTTAGCATAATTTATCTAAATTAAAAACCAAACACCAAATTCCAAAAGATCGTTTAAAAAACGCGATTAAAAAAGCAGGTCAAGGGTTGGAAATTAGTAATTACTACTACAATTAACCAAAATCAGACAGAGACACATGAATTGTGCACATTACTGCGGTTCACGTCAGAAAGGCAAACGCGAGCGGAGCGCAGAAGGAAAAGCCGCGAGTCGCAGAACCACTCGTATAATTAACCTCTGCCACGGCACAGGACCTGCTCTTGTAAGTTTGCGTCATTTGTCTCGAGAGGGAAGTGCTGCCAGCCCCTAGACCCAGCTATCACACCACGCTCCTCACCAGCAACCCAATTCCTTGGAAACCAATATTTTGATTTTCTTCCAGTCGGAGATCTTAGCGCATCTTCACCCTATTAGCAGCGCGTTTGCCCTTCACCTCCTATTTTAACAGTTCTGAAAAAGATGAGAAAGGCCAACATCTGAACGTCCTGGTATTGAGAAGAGGTCATTTGCCAAAAATGCCACCTGCTAGAGTCCATATTGTTTGAGAGCAAAAGCCTATTGAGAGCTGCAAAGAACAAAACAAAGGTTTTCTAAAACAGACTACTTAGCACTGGATGGAGACAGAAATACTCTGTATGCAACTAACATCCTTCAGATGATTTTCCTTAGGTTTTGGGGGATAAAAGATAATTTAACAATTAGCACTTTGTTCCCACTTCAATCTCAGAAGGGCTCTTTGTGAGCTTCCTTGGAACAACTCTGAAAGAGCTCAGTGGGAAAGAACAGATTGACTACTGTTTTGAACTATAACCAAAATGAACTATTCTCTAGGTCCTCCCTTGAAGCTATCATCTACTTTAGGTTAGATGAGGGAAATCTAGGTTCAAATTTTATTCAGGCTCCAGTTTAATTTTGAGAGCTCAGAAGGCTCCACAAATCATTTTAAGTTAAAGTAATGAAAATAGGTGAACTTGAGAAGGTGGACAGGCACGAATGATCTCTTCCAAAATAGGGAAGAATCCATCTGTTCCCTTTTAAAGTGTATAAAAGTCTTTGTAGCAGTAATGAAAATTCAGGGATGTAAGTCATGGACATCATAGCAGTCTATTAGAGAGAGGACTGGGGCTGTATTACAGAATACTGTGAGCTGCGGTGATTATATAAAAGGGATGCAGCAAAGGCAGCATAGCAGAGGGCAAGTGAAATGATTCAAGGACTCAAGAATCTCAGCTTTTCAGAAATGGAGGGAGAAATGAAGATTTCTATCTTTTGAAGAGGCAGGATGAGTACAGAGCCATTCAGATGTCTGAGCAAAGCTGTGAAGATGAAGGTATAAAGCAGAAAGAGTTCCTCAGATGCAGAAGGCAAATGGCTGCACCTCCAGGTTTGCACCGCAGCCAGCACAGGGACAAACAGGCTCAGCCACAGCTCTTGGGAAGGTCTCTCCACTTCCTCTCTTTGTTCCACACACCAAACCATCCCCTTCAGCCACACACCATCAGGCAGGAGCAAGACACAGCCTCCAGCCAGGCTGGAGGTAGAGCTGGTGAGGGTATGGGACACCCTGGCCCTGGCTGGGGGCTGCCCATGGAGTGTCTGCAGCTGTCTACAGCTTGAAACAGGGGCTGGCTTCTGCCTCCCAGCCCCGTGCCAGCAGCACCACCAGCTCCCTCTGCACTGCTTCCCACAGGACAGCCACAAGGCTGGAGGCACTGAGAGCTTGCAAGAACTCTGCCACCCACAGCAGAACTGGACACGAAACCACCCTTTTGAGCCCTCTGCACGGACTGTGGCACAAAGAGGAGAAATGCTACACTCACCACCTGCCAGCTCTCTCGCTGGATCTGGCTCCTGTGAGGCACCCTGAGCAAAACCAGCCAAACCCCATGAGACTCCTGAGAAGACTTAATACGAGTTGATCAGTCATCATGTCAAATAGAGACCAAATGTTGGCAAACCCTTACTTGAGTAGTTAGAAATATTCTTCTGTGTATATTCTAAAAATGGTAGGTTCCATATCCCCCCTGCATCAGTTCTTCTGACTTGGAGCCAGTAATACCAGAAACCCACAAAACCCCCAGCATGCCTGGTTTAAACTCATGCATGCATGCCTTTCTCTTTGGTGACTGCACTTACCTCCTCCAAAACACAGAGATCCAGTTTACTTCCACATTTCCAAAGATACTGGAAATGTGCTTTGTTGCATATCTCTTTGCTAATATTTTAAAAATATCAGCGTATGCCTTATTTGGTTTGTGCATTGTTCCCAAATTGGTTTTCCCTATTTTAGATGAAAAGCACCTTATCATAATACATTGTATATTGCAGAGTAAATCAAGCAAGGGGGGAGGTGAGGATGTCATATTAAATTGCATAAGTGATAGAAAAACCACAGCCAGATTAGCATTTGATGCAGTAAAACACAAAATCTTACTCCCAAAGCAAACTGGAAACAGACTGACAGCTAGCACCCATGCTGATCTGCCCTTGGGTCTGGCACTGCAGAAAGAACCACATGAACTTATATGGTTTTTTTGCATTTCAACACGTAGCATTCACACCTGAGATCTGGAACCCAGAATTTCATTCCACCAAGGATTACCAAAATGCTGCTATTTTGTGAAAGTTACTGTACTTTCATTGCACTTCTCAAACTTCTCTGATGCCTAATTCAAACATTCTAACTTGGAGGCTATTTCTTACTCTTCTCTAGGCATACACTGACCTACACAGCAAAGTACCAAGAAAATAAAAACACAAGCAGGATCAAGTCCTGTTGGGTTTTTCTTCCTACATGATGTCTTAGTGATTTCTTCCAGTAAACAGAAAGCATTTTCAGCATTTATTTCATGAAAATCCTGCTATTCAGCATCCACAGGATGTGCAAAACATTTCCTTCACTGGGTAGGCATCTCTCCTGAACTCAAGGGTAAACACTTAAGTGGAAGGAGTGCTCTGAGAGCTGGCAGGGAAATGCTGAGTAAACACAGCCCTGCTATCAACACTACTCCTTTAATGACGAAATCATTCAGATGTTAAAGTTGCCTCAAGCGCTTGATCATGATATGCAGCGTGAGGAAAGTTCAAAATCAACTCCTCCTCCTGCATTCTCATACAACTTCAAACAGTAATAGGCACTTACCTGACTTGCTTTACAGATCTTGCTTTGATAAGCAAAATTTTAACTAGGTTAATACCATTTCAAGTGTATTCATTTAATTGAAACAGAATGAGACTTGTCACACTGTTCACAGCTGGTACTGTAACAACTCTCATGACCCTCCCTTGTAGAAGGGACAGAGAATCATCTTCACAACTGACTTGTTCTGCAGATCTGATAGAAACTTGAGCCGAGACCAAGAAATAAATGTTTGCTTTCTTTGATTAAGCATCATGAAGGAGCATTCTATGGAGAGTCAGCGCTGCAAGCCCACAGGCTGAATGAGAACAGCACACACTGAGAAACCGAAAGTACAGTTCAGAATGTGGCAAGCTTAAATTTTTATCTACCTGCTTGGGGTGGGAGTAGGGGAGGAAACAAATCATCATTTGAGACTAAGACCCTTGGATCTTATGCAGTGATGAGGAAGGAGCCAACTAACCTGAGCAGAAAAAAGACAGGATGAATGGAAGCAGCAGCAAACACTGAGTGTCCATCAAGTGCAGCATGGGGGCTACTGCAGCATGTCCACAGCTCCTTAGTGCAGTGTTTAATTTGATAGTAAGTTTACAGTGGCAAAAGATGGTGAAAATATTTGTCTCAAGAGGCAATCAGAACTTTGTTTACTGTACAGAAAATGGATTCAGTTGTGTACAGTGAAACATGCCACAACCAAACTACAGCTGTGACCACAAGGCAGCGGCCCCTCCAGCCTGGGAGCGCATGTGAAGTGAGGACATGACTGTCAATCTCTGGTGTCATTTTTCAAGTCTTGCAGATGGAAACTGTCTGACTTCATAGCTGGTCACCTTCAGGAGACATCAAAATCATTCTCTTTCCTCCACCTTGGCTGGCGCAGCGGTTGCCATCAGCTCACTGAGGATCCTGCCAACACATATTTTTCTTCTGAGAGTGACCACTGGCAAATTGCAGCTCTGGATGCGAGCGTGGCCAAGTGCCCATAGGGAACACAGAAATTGCACTGGGCACAATTAAAGCTGAGCAGTACATTACTGCAGCATGGCCTCTCTGCTTGCTCTAACTCAGAGCCTGTCAGCATTTCCAGCATCTCCTCTTCCTGGATTTGTTACAGCAGTTGCAAGACAAAAAAAGAAAAAAAACCCAAAAAACCAAGAAACACCAAGGTTTTAGTTTAACCTGCGATACTGGCTTACAGCCACATTGCACCCACCCCAACACAACCCAGAAGAATCCCTAAGAAATTGCTCAGGGAAATGTGATTTCTTTAACACACATGCACTAAACTCTTGGGATTGTTCAGCTGGGAACAGCACTGATGCCTCTATCAAACCCCAAGAAGGGTCTCAGTGCTGTGACTGTCACCAGGATGGTTTTCAGCATACCAGACATCACAGGAGGCAGGAAATCAGGAATCCCCATCTTCAGCAGGATGCTGGCTGACTTACACTAGCTGGCCCCTGTGTCCTGGCTGAAGTTTGGATGCACCTTCCCTGGATGCTCCATCATTTTGAGGAGCCACTGGCTTGGTGAGCAGGCTGACAGGAGATCAGGAGCACACTTCAGCCCAGCCTGTTTTCTCTCCATAAGGTGCTCAGCAGAACGTCCACATGACAGCCTTGGCTGCAGCAGGAGCAGCAGCAGTGCCTGCTTTGGTCCAGACCCTGATGGAGCAGGAATACACCAGTCTGCAGCCTGGCATTGCTCCCCACTGAGCCCATCTCTGTGTGAGGCAGCTGCATTCAGCAGGACCTTTTTAAAAGCTACTCCAAAGCTAGCAACTGCAAGTGTGACACCACAAACCCCACAGCCTTGTGTGAGTCAGCACCATTAATGTCGTTCCCACATCAATTCATGATGCCTTTGAACACTGATGCTCACAAGAAACCAGGTTAAAAATCTTCAATCCCTGAAAAAAGGAGCAGTGATAATGCTGCACCAAGCTAATTTTATTTGGTCTGGGGTTCATTTTCCCATTCAAAAGAGCACTCTGCTGCCATTTCCACTACAAGCAATCCCATCTCATTACAGTCAAGCCCACGGGGTAGACTGTGCATAGAGGAAGGGAAGGAAAGATTTTGTGATACTTAGGAGCTGCGCTTGAGGAAGAACAGCTGCAGCAGTCAGTATCCCAAGCATGCTACCACAAGAATTATGTTTCTCTCCCATCCTCCCCAAAGTATTTAATTCAGGGCAGAAGGGGTAGAACGTGTTCACCTTTGAGCTCCCTTGCCACAAGCAAGCATATTCATTCAGCTTCCCTATTTAACTAAATGGAGTTCACACATGCTGCAGGATAAAGTTACCTCTTGCCATCTGAAAGCAGTCCAATCAATGCTGTACACAGAGAGTAGCATTTGAATCAGCCTTAAGTTAATTCTTAGTCGTCGAAACTGTGACAGCATGCTGACCCTTTCAAGTCAACTGGGAGCAGGCAATCTTTGCAGAAGATCCTCAGGCCTTTAATCAGATTCTCAGTGGGTTTTAAAGAGATACTACAGCATCAGTTTGTAAACATCTCTCTAGTGAAAATAAAGATTACTTCTGACCTAGCCAATTACTCAGTCCCAGAAGATATATCCTAGAGTTATAATTGAACGAACCATAGGGAAAGAAAATACATTTTAGGTAGGGGGTAGTGAACCCAAATCCCAACTTAGGATGCAGGCAGCACTGTATCCCACAAAAAGATCAGATACAGAATGCAATGATTATAAAAAAAAGTCCATTAAATCATCTGGTCCTTTTTCCCACCATTGCAAGCTTAGTCTCTTGAGATAGAGCCCTACTAAGAAGATTGCAAATTATCAGCTCTTCCTGAAAAGCAACCATGATGGGGAAAGACAAGATCATTATTTTGAGAAGACCCATAATATGAGGTATTTGTTTACCACATCACAGAGAATCTGGAGTGAGATGCCAGCTCCTGGCAGCATAGATTTGCTGCAATACAAGTAAGGAACGAGAAAGAAAATGCTGAAGGAAGAAAACAGAGGACCTGTGCTCAGCACCAAGACTGTCAGAGACATTAAACAGTCTCTTGTTGCATTACTTTAAAACTGTGCTTGAGCATGAGGAGCCACTGCACTCCATTGTGGAGAGATATAATTACTGATTTAAAAAAAAAAAAAGTTATTTATTCTGGAGCTATTACAGACTAATGTGTAACAGACATCATCTGATGGGCCGTAAAGGCTCCGAGGGCCATTACAGCCTCACAGGTCAGGACCCATTTGAAGGGTTTAAAGTTTGTGGATCACTGCTCTCAAGCTGAGCAGTACAGGCAACACCTGCACACAGAAAAGCTAGGAGAGACTTCTGGGAGCAGCAGCTGCTTATGCGTTTTCACACTCAGATCAAACCAAATCACATCACTGAAAAGAAGTTCAGAACCTGCAGACATGGCTTTTGCCATTCTCATCAAGGAGTTCACCCGTAAGATTGTAGCTTGTGCCTTTTTACTTACTTATTTATTTATTTTTAAAGGGAGCATTGAGGAAGAAAATGACACTATAACCTCCATGCTTCCCATCAGGGCCCCCCTTCTATTTCACTTCCACAGAAAACTAAAATTCCCAGCCAAGTGACAGGTTTATAAAATTTTAATGGGGAAGAAAAAGGTAACCTCAGGCAGGATCTTACGTGCAGACTTTCGCCATAAATGAATGTTCATGAAAATACAGGGGTTTTATGGAAACATTGACAGAGCTTCACAGGCTGTGACATAAATGCCTCAACATGGACTGATGAGAAGGACTAGTGAGTCCCAGCTCCTGCAGCCAGAGGCTATTGCACCATCCCTTTCTCTAACGCAAGCAAGTCAGCTTCATGCCTCCACTACCCTCTGAGAAAAGCAGATCTAAGAGACCAGAAGCCCAGCAGCTTTTAAATTGCTAACCTAGAAACATTCTTAGCCATTTCCAACTACTTGTTCTAATGGGGTAAAAAGTCCACTTTTCCTTCGTCCCTGGTGTTTCTCCTCCCAGAGTGCTTGTCCAGACCAGTCAGCCTTCATTTTGCTAAGGCAGATGAGTTGAAGCACAGATTGCTCTTCATAAGCATCCTCTCTGCCCCTACTTCCACGTGGATTTACTGTCCCTTGGCTTGAGGGATCTACAAGTAACCCATAACAGACAAGGTCTACCAGTGCCTCTCTCCAGCATTATTAACAGGAACCATTATTAGCAATTTCTCGTTCAATTCATTCCAGGATTGAATTTGCCTTTTACCAGCTACTTCACACCTTTTGAGGTCAACCACCATCTGTCCAAGCCACCCTTTTCCTCCTCTTCTGCCCTTTCCAGCTGGTGGTAATTCCTACTTGTAGATGTTCCAGTGATCCCCAAAGAGATCAGCTGGGGTTCCTGGGCTCCTTTTCTTACTGCTGTGAGCTTCATACAGGAATGAAACCAAGGGGCAACAGCACATGGCTTCAACCCCACTCCCAACCAGTTACCTGCACCACAAAACCTACCAGTGGTGGTTTTATACCATGAGGAAATCTGTCCTTAGTGCTCACAAAGTAGGTATTCCATCCTCTGTACTAAAAGCTCTGAATGACTCCTGTTGGAAAGCAGAATTCATGGCTTTGGTTTCAGGATCTAAAACACAGCTTCTGAAGACAGTGATGCTTGAGGTTCATTTTCCTTCCTCTTCCAGGTTCAGAATAGAACCATTGTTTCTCATTCACAAAAACAGGCAGAGATGCCACAAGGAACAGCCACAGACTGTTACAGACTGTAATTTCTTGAAGCAGCAGCAATCTGAGAGCAGTGCTCCATAGCTAAGGTAGCGCAGAACCAGAATGGTTGGGAAAACCTTATATCACAATCCCGTACAGAGCTAAAGCAGTTTGTTACTTTTTTCCCAGTTACTGAGTGTGTACAAGCACTTCTGGAAGTCAAAACTCTGCCTCTAGAAAACTTGAAGCTTCTTAATTGCAAGAGAAATACGGGTAGCCAGGAATGGTACCTGTGCCATAGATAAAACCAGTGGTCCTTTCAAGAGTGATAGAGACCTAAAGTGGCCAAGACCCAGCTCCACCCAAAAGCTCCTCCTGATCTCTTCAGAATTTAATTGGCATTCTTTTTAGGATACACACAAAGCAGATTAAAGAAAAACCCAAACAGTGTGCAGGGTGGAAGCACCATTACATGGTATTAAAATGTCAGAGGTTTGAGCTCTGTGTTGGTTTAGTCATGAGTTACCAACAACCACTGATGGCAGACATAAAGCTTCCCTTAAATTATTAAGCATAAAACAGCAGACTGTAATATTTTGCTAAACCAAAGTACAGACACAGACAAAGATGTCATTTCAATATTTGAAACCAGCAAGTTTAATTTAAAATAAGAGCAAACCAATAAGCTCAGAAAATAGCAATGTGTGAGAGGAAAATTACACTGCTAGAGAAAAAAGTGGAAGGACTTAAGAAATTTATAAAAGTAATCTCCAAGTGGAAATTAGAAATCAACCCCTAGAAACAGAATAACACAAAAGAAATATTACTGTCCACTTTCTAAATCAATATAACACTGCTACACGACAGAATTACCATGGTAACTCAAGTAAAAAGAATAAAGCAATTCTTATTATTTCAAAATAAAATCACAGCCTGAAGCCCAGCTTTTATTACAACTGCTGATAGATCGCTGGCTTGTATTTATCTGAAATATTGCTTTTCAATCAGCTATTTTATGAATGTACAAATTTCACTGAGCAGCCCACTTAGACCAAATGCTCAAAACCTGCCCCCCCAAAAAACTAGTCAAGGAATCGATTATATATATGCATACTTTTTTTTTTTTAAAGGGAGCATTACTATATACATATTCTCTTCCCACTCTATTCAAGTTAAAGAGAGATAAGGAAATGAGCGAGAGTAAGTTAAAGCCTTGTTCAGTCCGACCTCTTTAAATTCCAACTTAGATTCCCTGGAAAAACAAAAACAACAAAAAGGCAAACAAAAACAGTAATAAGGAAGAACAAAGAGGAATAGCAGCATACCCTAAATACTGCAGCCCTGCACAAGGACAGGGAACGCGCCTGCATCAGGGGGTGCGCACAAACACACACATGAGAGGAGGCACATCTGTTCCCTCCTGATCAAAGGCAAAGAGAAAACACTGTCTAAATACAAAGTTGCTCAAGGACGTTTTGACTCGCCCTGCTGGGTACTTCAGACTTTTCAAACATTGTTTGTACAGCTTGGAAAGTGCATCAAGCTCAGGATACTCGTCTGCGTTTCAAGCGCGCTGAAGGCTCAGCTCAGCCGAGTTCCCGCACGCCCCCGCTGCTGGTGCCACCTTTTAAACACATTAGTGCAAGGGGAAAACCAGCAGGTCACCTTCTGCTCTCCTCCCCCAGACGTTCAAAAGAGCATCGATCGGCACCTGAAAGCAACAGTCGGGCTTAAAAATAACTCTGCCCCCCTCTGCCCCCGGCCGCAGCGAGCAGCCCGGAGCAGCCCTGCTATGGGGCAGAGCTCCGGGGGGTTCGCAGCAAACGCGCCGACAACCAACACAACTCTGCCTGAGAGCTTAGGGCACCATCTACCAAAATGAAAAAAAAAAAAAGGTCACTGAGGAAATGCCATCGGGATGTTTTACAGCACAGCCTTACGCTGTTTTTTCTGCTGCCCCCAGAAAATGGAAGAGGGGGACGAGACCCACACTCACAGTCACGGCAGGAGCAGGAGAGGCACGCCACCAATGCTCATAATTATGGCAGGAAGACAGCGACAGGTTTTCTTCAACAATTTGCAATTGCTTGGACAGGACCTCTGAGATTAAAAAACCCCCAAAATTAAAATTGCCAATTGAGAGGGAATCAATGAAACAGCCCCCGAAACAGTTAAGGAAAGCAATTGCTTCAATAGCACTCTGTCCTTCCCTGGAGATCCAGGAGTTGCTTCTCCCTTCTTCTGCAGAGGTCTGACCCCCTACCTAACCCAGCATGGGACAGCAGGCAAGGCGGGACCCAGGCCCAGCAGAGAGGAACAAACCAGGGACAGCTAAAACACAAAAGTCCACCCAGGCCTCATGGGGGTCAGGCACATCCCCCAGATATCCAGGATGGAGTTCCGGGGGATGATCACTTGGGGAGCACAAATTCCTCAGTGCTGCAAAATGCTTTGAGGATTAAAAGCAGCAGTGATATGCCAAGTATCATAGCTGGAAGTAAAGACAAATGCTGCAACAAGAGCAATAAGCCACCTGCCAGCTGTCTTTTATATTAAAATATTTCAGTGTTCTTAGAGCTGCTTAATTTCCTATCTCACTCCAAGTCCAGAGGAACTTTGTGGGTTGCTAGCTTTGCCATGCAACAGTGACATTGCTCACTATTTTTAAAATAGATTTAGAAGCTGTGATCACACAGCTCAATCTGAAAGTATGCACTGTTTTTTAGTATAATGTGGTCCTTCGCCGTCTCCTGCAAATGGGTTTAAAAGCAGTGGTGGAAACAATGAGTGCTTAATCTGAATGTGGACTGCAGAAAGGTTGCACACTCAAATATCCTGTTTTATGTGGTATCTGGTTGTATTTTAAAACACTTTTTAGAGACTTGGAGCCAGCTGAGGTCACAAACAATCACAGATTAGAAAAGGGAAAGAAGCTGGGGGGAGCGATGGGGAGCCCACTCTGGCACACTGAAATAGGACACTCTAAATATCACTTAGTATTTGTTAAAATAAAAACTGTCTGAAATAGTAAGCTTCAGAGAAACAATAAATGCAGAGGTGGTTAAAGAGTTTTTATTCAAATAAAGTCTTGCCCCAGGAGATGGAAGTAGAGTCTTGAAATACAGAGATAGGATTTTACATGTGCTAAAAGCATCAGTGTGACACTTTTTGGGAAAAAAAAAAAAAGGGGGGGTGGGAATACCTTAGTTTTTATACATGACAAAATAGCAACTAAATGTTTGCTTTGATCCCAGCGCGTAAAGGGTGAAGCTTTTAGGCAAGGAGCGGCAGGTGATCTCAGCTCTTCTGCAAGTCCTAATGCTCCTAAAAGCCACTCTTCCAGTTTCTGTAATTGGGCATCAGTAGTTAATGTAGTATTGACTGCATTACATGCTCCTGTGCATCCTCTCACTAATGCCAATTGCATCACCTTGTACATTTACCATATTGCTTAGCCAATAGCTGTTAAAAGCAATCCAAATCATGAATCATATAGGAAACTTTTAGCAAGACACGACATCCAAAGGAGACAATTTACAGTTGAGTTAATCTGGGTACATTAGCGAGACATGGATTCAGGAAGACAGACCAATTTATGTTACTTTGGTTTTACCCTTTATTGCTTTGTATAGGCAAATGAATGGAAGGGCATGGAGTAAAAACAGATATAAAGGAGTCCTTTTCAAAACAGATCTCCATTCTGTGCAGACAGGTCAAAGGGTTTGAGACTGATGCTTATTTAGGCTTTCATAACCGTAACAGGGTACTTACAGAAATCATTTTCCACAAAGGACTATAAGGATAAATATATAATGGATGCTGAATAATGTCCAGTACCCACCCTCACTGCAAGTACATTAATGCAGAAACCTGGCTGCTCAACGTTATCTACGGCACGGCCTGTCCAGGAGTCACCTGCCACCAGGAATGCCAGGAAGAATGTCTAGGACCTTCACACAAGGTCCCAGACAGGTCTGCTCATGAGCTCAAGGCAGGCGGTGCTCTGGGAAAGACACCAAGGCTCACCAGCTCAAGCCAGTCCTCTGCCCAAACATCTCTACCACATCACTTGTGAACACACAAAGTCCAATCTGCTCCTCCCTACCTGCCTTGAAGAGATTGCATCTCTTTGAAAGGTACACCCATTTCTCTGGGATGGAAGGAAAGGAAACCAGTGATAAAGAGGTGTTGCTTAACCCACTTCAGCTGCAAGGTAGAGCCAACCAGGAAAGAAATTAGGAGCGAGTTCCCTCTGAAAAAGTACATTTTATAGAACAATTTCACACTGGATGCTTGACCAAAAGATGCACAGCAAATTGACATAGCCCCTTTCTGCTGTTCTGATCAAAGTCTGTAGCATCAGTAAAATAGAGATGGGAAAAAAAAAAGAAAAAAGGACAGCTAGGAAGTGTCCCGTTCCCTCAGCTTTTATGGGTAGGGAGTCATTTGTAGTGTTTGTAGAGGAGAAAAAAAAGTGGTAAAGGAAATCTAGGAGAAAAAATGGCTCATCAGCCAAAAACTTTACAAAAGAAAAACTGAACTGCATCCTTAAATATTGCATCCCAAAATACTGGAAGCTCTGGTGCTCTAAGCCTAGTTTAAAAAAAGATCATGATTCCCCTTTGAAAAGCTTCCAGAAGTCCCTTCGAGAGAGTTGCACATGCAGGGAAAATGCCAAAACAAAACATTTTCACTAGCTGATCAATTTAAACAGCTGTGGTAAAGCTGCAGCCACTGGCACCATCATTAACAATTTAAAGCATGGCTGCTTTTGTCTTCCTTCCCAGTTACATTCTCATTATGCTTTTTTATTTATTAGAAACACAGTCCTCCGGAATACATTTCTATATCTCAGATCCATAATAAACCAAGTAGGAACATCCCTGGCTTCTACTCAAATGGATGTTGGCGAGAGGGTTAATTGTTTAATGCTGGTCCAAGTTCTCTGCAGTTCAGTCATGAATATGCAACAATCATCCACTTTTTCTTTAAGAGAAACTAGAACTGTTGATATAAATTGTTTAAAAGAAGACAAATAATACTTTCACTGCCCAAATCACCCTTTCAGTGTTTGATTAGCACACAAGGAACTCTGAACATTGGTCTAAAGAACTCAAAAATATTCAATGAAACTTAAAAACCCTCTCAATTTGGGCAGGAGCATCCATTATCTGCTTTGATACAGAATGTAAGTAGAAAGTAGTTTGCAAGAACATTCACTGGAGAGTTGAGGATCTGTTTGCATGGATAGCACCCCACATCACACTTGGAAACTTGGGCTTGGGAGTCATCCCACTGGAGGACAGAGAAAACACACACACAGAGAACTAAAAAACCAGTAACTGTGGTGAATTCTTCTCAGATAGGTTTAATTATGTTAATCTAATAGTGAATAACTTTCATTTCAAAACGCCCTTCCCTCCACCCCCAAGTCTTCAGTGAATAGGAGCTACATTCACTGAATAAATCATTCCCTGGCAACAGTTACGCACATTATTGAAGTTGGGGGCAGTGATTTCTATACGGTTTAAAACTATGTCTATGTATTCTAAATGATGACAATTCTGTCCAATTTTTAAAAGATATAGACCCATTGGAGTTTTATAGTTCAGCATTTAGCAGCATCTGCAGTGTCTTCTTTATTCTCGTACTGCAACACTTAATGCTTGGTGCCATTATTCTGATTCTGAATTGATTTCAAGTACAATACCTTATTTGCCATAAACTTTCATATTCTTTACCTAAGTAGGACTCCTCGCAGATGCAATCAGTCATAATGCTAAAAGAACAGTTTGCCTTTAGCAGAAATGCTCATGCTAATGACAGCGAAGCAAAACTTTGAGCAGCAAGCACATTTCCAAAGAGAATAAAACCCTCTCTAAACACAACGCCTGAAAACCCTAAGAAAGCTTCCAAATGAAATCAATTAATCCTCCAACCATGATAAATTTCTTAACCATTTAAGAAACGTATTTCAGACTCTGCTGTGACCCTTTATCACCAGACCTAATGGATTACTTTATTAATAATGCACTGCTCTTAAAAGGAATTTTTCCAAAGATTCTACCATAAGAGAGCATTTTTGGAATGGCTATGACAAACAGGCTGACATGTTCACGTTGTATTTATTAAAGATAATAAAATTTAACACTAACTCCAAAGAAGACGAATTATGTTCTGCTGCCAGGGTATCAAGTACACTATCTACTGCATTAAACCAAAATTAGAGCAAACTGATTTCCAAGAACAAGCTGCTTCCTTTGCCCTATTACCCAAGCTGAAAAATGTCCTTACACTGTTTCAGCGCTTGTTATGTCAACCAGGCAATTATCACATGTCAACAGCATCTGGGGGTGAAGTATGACGACATCCTACCCAGATCCTTCAGCCATCTAGCCTGAACAAACACTAGGAACTATTTGATCGCCTGCCCTACTCCTATACAAAGCAGTTTGCTCCTCTTAGGCCTTCCACTCCTTCCCATAGGATGAGATTTCTTTAAATGGAGACCTAGGTGATCAGTGCTCCAACTACAGTACCCTCCATTTCTTGAAGAGGTTTAGGCCATCACTTTACTACTCCATGTTTCTGCCATGCTTCTTTATTTGCCATTTCAGGGGCAGAGGACATCTCCAGGAATAACTACCTCCAGCTCCACACTTGGTCAGCTTTGGAGAACCAGTCCAAATGGTTTTTTGGTCCTTTATGGCCAAACCATATGTTCTGCTGCCAAACGTGCTCCAATTTTATTTAGAATACTTCTTTGACAACTTTTTATCTCCTCTTTCATGAATATTTTAATCCATTGCTGTAATTCTGAGTCACAGAAGGACACTGTGTCATGAAGTGAAGCCAGACCAAACCTCTAAAATAACACCAAAACCACATGTGTGAAGATCAAGCCCTTAAAATACCAACAGGTAACTCAGCTAAATAGGCAAGCATAAGGTCTTTGGTAACCTTTATAAGTCAGCTTTTGAATAAGCTGATGTGTGGGAAGATGTATAGGGATTCCTCATACATGGCAAGCTAGACATCATTGGACCACGGAGAAGGTCCGAGGTAGAGTGGCACAGGAGATAAAAAGGAACAAGAGAAAGAGCTTCAGGAACATTAGGCAACAGAAAAGTTTAAATTCCATGTCTCATGAGGAAAAGCCACCGTGCCATCTCCCTTCCTCTCTCTGCATGACTCCTCAACAGGCACACCTGAGAAAGGTACGCTCGAAGGAAAACAAAACACACCAACAGCACGCAGAACAGCTACGTGGCACAATTTGTGGGTATCACAATTTTATCCATGGAACAGGATTGCCTGGACCTGTGTGGCTGGAGATAGGTGTCTCTCCATATCCATCTACCTATCCATAGGCACCTCCATATGGCAGCTGGCACAGTCCCTTGTGAAGCCAGCCCACAGCCCCGCTGTCCTGGCAGGGCGCTGTGGCACAAGTCCTGTCACTGATGTTATACAATCCATTTCTCTGCTTTTCCAATTCCAAATGCTGTGGTTTTTTTACCTTCTGCGTGGGGCAAGATGGGCTTTCACACAACAGGGAACCCAACTGCTGCCACTAGTCCAGTTTCCAATTACCTAATATTAATTTCCCCAAATACCTCCCATCAACCTTAGACTCATTCTCCAACCCCCAATGCACTCAACCACTGAGTATCCACATTTTTCTTTTAATTTTTAAAGAAACGATGAAATTTTCTTTCTAGATAAAACCAAGGTACATGTTTAATGGAGTCCTCTGATATTTTACTCAGCCTACTCTTGTGATCTGTTTAATCAGAGTTCTGCTCAAAAACACAAAGGACCTGTGATTTGGGGGCTCCTGTCTATGCAAACATCGGGATGAACACGCAGCTGATCAGTGTTTTTACAAGTGCACACACTCCACAATTTGGTTGAAGGATGCCATGTCTGGTTAACACAGCACAAGTTAGCTGAAAAGGAAACTTTCACCCCCCACACACATAACAAAGAGCCGTGATTTCTATTAGTGCATTTCATACCATACATGCTGATTACCAGGCTGTGCTTCATTGTTAGCAGAGATTACAGCTGGGATAAGCTGCAGCTTTTTCCTAATTGCTATTATGATGACTGAATTTTTGTTTTGTGTCAAGCATTATTCACACATTATACTCCAAAATTTGATCCCTCTATGATGCATTATTGATTCCATGCAGGCAATCATACTGCCGCCAATGTGAAGAATTAATTTGGGCTATTCTACTTGATTTGCATTGCTCCATCATAGCAGAACATAATTCTGTAGGGAGGCACAAATTGAAAAGGGAGATTTAAAAAAATACAGAAAATGCTGCCGCCCTTTAAAAGAGATGAATCCTAAGGAGGGGAAAAAAAACCCAAAAAAATCAAACCCAGCACAACACGTGTGGTCCAGCAAGAAATAAGGTCAGTCAGCCAAATTCATCTTAGTCAGAGGAAGGTTACAAGAGTAGCCTTATGCCTCTAATAAAGTAAACTAGCTTGCTTCAACTTATATTGCCAAAGAAAACAACTGAACACCTCTGAGAGTGACACTGCTTCAAAGCCTTTGAAACCCTGTTAGCTTCATTTGTTTTCCCAGCATAAGCAATACTCAAGCACTTAGCGTGTCTTTTATCCACAGGCCAGTCAACTGCAGAGCTGATCTAGAAGATGTGTAACAGATGCTCCACATCTACTCGTTTTTTTTTCAAGTTCTACTGTGTTAACAAAGGAACTTACAATATCTTAACAGAAATAAAGCCCATGATTTAGGTTTTTTTCTCCCCACGAATAAGATTATTTCACAGTTTTGAGACGCCAACTTAATTAGCACGGAATAAATTCAGAAGGGCATGACAACTTATACAGGGACTTTGATCTCATATTGGTCAACTCTTAGTCCAAACCTGATTGAATCTCCATACAGGGGGGCACTGATAATAATGCATTTCTGCTTGGTCTCATATTTTAAAGGTGTCAAGTCTTTGTGAAAAGCTCATCTTTTTTTTCATAGTCCCAAATGCTTCATGAAACAAAACCTCACATGCCATCCTAGAAACTAGATTCAAATTCTACATGCATGAACATGCCAGAGGGAGAATTTTAGAAATCAAACTTACAATGAGGTAAGACCTCAAGATGCTAGGTCTAAAATACTCCCTTTTTTGGGAGGCAAGGAAAGGAGAGAAGGAAGAGAAACTTTAGAAGACTTCTGGTTTTTCAATAGTCGAGCCTTCCTAATTATTCTGCAGTGCAGTACTAATTCAGTTGTAAAATACTAGAAGACAGATATGGGTTGTGGAATAAAAATAATATAATTTCAACTTAATAGCATTGAGCAGCTTTCAGTACTAGTCACAAAACACAGTTAGCATGACTCCGACACAGGAAAGTAAGTGACTTTGAATTACAAGTTATTTTTCTCATAAATATTTTAAAAAGCAATATATATATTCAAGTAAAATCAATGCTACTGCCAAAATGCCCAACTTCCAATTTCTCCAAGCTCTTTTGCTCCCTGTGAAAAGCTATTTCCTGTCTACAGTCTTACAAATATTCAGTAATTTCTCTTATTTTTCAATGACAACAGCCTATGACCTTTTTTTTAAACACTTTTAAAGAGGTTCCCAAAACAAATTTTAAAAGATCTGGGAAGTCCATTACATGGCCCACTTCATCCATTTATAGAGGTGGAATGAAATAAGGAGATAACAGGTAGAAATGCCTGCTAGAAGTTAAGATGCAGGTCCCACTTTCCACGCACAAAGTGCCACCAAGGCGGAGGTCCTTGGCAAGAGGCAGCGCCATGGATGGAAGTCCATGTGGATGGCTGCAGAAGCCTTCTGCTCTGCCTCAGTTTTCATCCTTGCTTTCAGTGTACAAACTGTAAGGGAAGACCTAAGCCACAAAACAGCCTCAGCAAAAAAAACCAACCACCTCATTAAAAAGTTGTGATTGAACTTACCACCTTCATCCCAGAAACTACTGATGACTGAGCAGTTAAGTTGCACACCCTGGCAGGCAACGTGCAAAAGATAGCATCAGGTCATTCAGGCTGCTAACTAACACTGATCTTCCTCATATCAATTTGTTCCCCTCAAGCATCCTTGATAAGGACTAGTCAGCTTAAAAAAATAAGCATGTGTGAAGTCCTAAAATCAGTCAAGCTCTCCTTCAGCTTCATTTATGAAATTACATTCCAAATGAACCACCACTTCTGCTATTAAAAGAAGGGAGTAAATTCTTAGAATAAACCAACACTTTTTTTTTTTCCTTTTTGCCACAGAGGCTTATTAGCTTATTGTCATTATGTTTATAGCTATGAAGAAAAGCTGTGAGAAATGGATATTAAAGCCGCACATTAAAGAGACCTAAATGGCATGCAAATGAAAGGGAAAGAAAAATCTCAAAATTAGATTTACAATAAAAGCTGTTAAAACAAACAGGCTAAAATGGATATATTAGAGTAACTTGCAGAAAGAAAAATCTACATAGATATTTAAAAAGAAAAAAATCAAGCTGTTTCTGCTATGTCCTTCAGCAAACAGAGCCCGGAGTAAACCGTTCTTGGCTGTCCGATCATGTCAGCAATGAGATTTTAAAAAAATAAAGAGCAAGCACGCTTTTACCTACTCAAGAGAAAAACATCAGACGCTCAGAGCAGAACGCTCTGAAATGCACAGCGCACGTCTGTTTCAAAACTATTTATTTCTACATTAGCAGCACGCAGAAGACACCGAGCACAGGCTTACACAATCTCAGCCCACCTACCGTCCTCCTTGTCCAGCACCATCATCTCCGCAATCAGGAAAAGTCCGGGCACAGATGCTTCTTCTCCAGCAGCCTCCGCTCAGGGGAGAGGAGAGCAAGTCTCTGGGAACACAAATGAGCTACGGTACAGCTGATCGTCCTTTAGCAGCAAGTGAGCTCTAATTACCCAGTTGTCCAGCTTTTAACCTAGATTGCACTCAGTTAGAATTACACTCAGAAATAAAGCACTTTGCAGATACAAAAGCAGTCTCACCTACTTTTGTGCCTCAGAATTGCAAGGAACTAAAACTGCAATTTAGAAAGAAGGGGGATCAGAGCTGTTTCCTTGGTTCTCACCTTCTAAATGGCTCAATTTACACAGTATAATCTATTTTAATGTAATTGCCTTTGATAGCTCATAACCCTGGCTGTTGCAACTACACAGCTTTCAGCCTTATAAAGTGTTTTCCCTTTGGATTTAAGCTGAATCTAAATCCGAAATTACATTCGCAGAGGCTAGAATACCTAAGCCCGACCAGCGCTGCCTCTGCCTCTCAATTGGCGAGCCTTGCACACTTGCGATGAATAAATGCACGCGTTTCGCAGGGCCCCCTCCGGAGCTCCTGCCGGGATTTCCTGGCGGAGCGCGGCTTCCCGGCTCAGCAGCACCACCTGCAGCCCGCCCGGCCCCCGCCCAGGTGCCGCCGGACGCGGGGCCACCTGCGCCGCCGCCGCCGCCGCCTGCTCCGGGCCGGGGCAAGGGGATGCTCCGGCCCTGCTCCGGCCCTGCTCCCTGCGAGCACCGATTGTGTGCGGCGCCCCGCAGCAGCTCGGCCAGGTCAGAGGCTCTCAACTCTCCGCAGCTGATGTTACGCCAGCCCCCGCGGCTCTCCCAGCTACATTTCACACGTCTCTGGTGTCCTAAAACTTGATACGGATTTTCTGCGCAAACATTTTGGGTTTGTTTTCACGCGTTGCGTATTGGTTTCAGGGTGTACTACTCCGGAGAACGCAGCTCCGCTTTCACTAGGTCGATATTAAAATGAATTTACCTAATCAGAAGCGATACAAACACTTAACAGGTTTGCTCCACTTTTCAGAAATGCCATCAATGCTCAGATATAAAATGACAAGTTGGGGGCCCACGTCTTTTATCCTACATCCTGCAACTCTCATTCCTTTTTCAGACAAGTCATCAGTTGTCTCACTGGCTCTCGCAAGGATTGCGGGATCAGACACTTCGCTACCAAGATCAACAGCACCGTTTCACTCATCTCAGTCTTTTAATCTGAGAAAACATTTCATTTCTGCTTTAATGAGACTTCCTCCTCCCCTTTACAACTGATACAACAGTACTCTAAAGAGCATGATAGCGGGCTCAAGTTATATATCCTCAATACCGATTTTTAATTAGATTCCTTATCCCCAGCTGAAGTGGCTTTTCCTTCCCCCTTCATTCACAATACTTAATCCTAACAGTCCTTGAGAATATTTGATGTTAAATGTATCAGTTTACATTGAGCTGTTTTCATCCAGTGCTTCCAACAACTCCTGTTTCCTGGTGATACTAGTTTGCAAGTGCTGAATATGTATTTTAGCGTAAGAGTGCAACCACCATAAATAATCACTTTCTTTTAGGAAGTGTCACAAGCTAGAAAGGAGGAGGACTTTATCCCAAAGATTAAAGTCTAATAGTTAAAAGGATCCATGCAGAAACTAACAAAGCCACAGCCTTTTTTAGATTTGAGGCACTTTACCACTTCCAATATACTACTGGCCTCCATCAGAAAATGGTGAACTCCAAAAATGTTCCATCCTTCCTTCTGTGTACTGTTCAACCCCGCCACCTTCAAAAAGGACAGACTTACCCCAAAATATACGGTACATTTCAACTTCCACTTTGGTAACTACAAGAAAGGCAAGGTTTTGATAAAAATGAAGTTAGCTATTGTCTGTCACAGCTGACTTCTGCAGCAGAGCAAACTAGCAGACATAATGCACTCATGAAAAAATATGCAGTACCGGATCAATGTACATTTTATTCCTTTACTGCTCCATCATGTCAAAGAGGCTGGATTACTCCCTGCGCAAACAGATTTTTTTTAAACACTTTATCTGCTTACTCATTTCACACACCAACAATTAAAAAAAAGTTTTCTAACCCCCAACACATTTGTACAGCAATTTAAGTCAACTACAATTAACACAATCTGTTGGAATTAATCATGCTACCTGATGTCAGTTTACTTTTTTAAGCAGAAATCTGGTCTTTCCGATCAAAACATTTACGCATTTCAGAAATATCTTAACTCTCATTATCTTGAAATATATAAATGCGCTGCACGGTGCGTAGGTTGGCTTGCCCACAGCAAATTCTGCTGTGATTTACACAGTGAAACTGACTAAATTGAGAGCCTTGAAGTTTTTCTCTCTCAACCTTTCTCTCCCCCACCCCTCTCATCCCTCTTCTCTCAGTTCCTAACATTTGTTCGGGGAAGATACCTGCCTGAGTTCCACTGTGAACCACTATTTTCTAATATCAAGTCATGTTGCATCAGTCAAGTTATATTATGTCACTTCAAACATACAAAATGCTGTTACCTCCCTGACATAACTTGACGTGATGCCACAACACATCAAGTCAGAAACATTATTATTGTTGTTATTTTTTCAGCCTGCCCCTTCATCCTCAATGATATCTGTGAAGACCCACATAAGAGTATTACTGAGTCTCTACTCCTTCTCGGCACCACAGAGCGTGCTTGCCAGGGAAGCTTTTTGCTCACAAACCCGGAGTGGAAACCCAAATCCGCAGTTCTCGCACTGCTGGGGCAACCCTGGTGTCACACTGGGGCTGGCACACAGCCCTGAGGCCCCAAGCTGGAACAGTGGGCAGCTACACGAGGCCAATGGCCGTGGCCCAGCTTCCCAAGTGGCCTTCAGTGATGCAAAAGCCAGGGGCTGATATCTACAAGGCAGCAAGTGTCCTCCTTGCGATGCACCAGGACTTCTGGGAGGGGTAATCCTGAAATCCTGCCTTCTCTATGCAGTAATAACTATGAATACCCCCACCGCTGCCAGAGACCTCAAAAGAAGAAAACCCCTCAAAGAAAAACTCTACATGGCAAAGCCTCTTAAATCAAGGGGAGAATTGGATAGTAGCCACAATGCTGGGATTTTTAGATGGTAAAAATCAGACCGGCTTCTGGGAAAAAGAAAAATAAAAGGAAAATAAAAAGGGCCATTTATGGGAGTAAAACAGACCTGTTTTTATTAACAAACTCATTCAAGCTTGATTTCAAAAGGATTTGGTTTAGTTAGCAAAAGCTTCCATTTTAGTCCATTTGTAACCTATGCAGGTCCAGCATCCCCTCTTAACATTCACAGATGAGCGGGCAAGTGGAGCCCATGTGAATCAGGCAGAAAGAAACTTACAAAGGTAAAATGACCTCTTCATAAAAAGAGTTTCTTCTCTGAGTCTCACCTTCCGTCCCCTATTTCTCCAGGGCATCTTTAAAAGTGACCATGATTTCTCCTCGAGCGTAACTACTCCATCAACAGCACAGGAGAGTCGTTCGCATTACCTCACCTTGTTGCTCTGATCTTCACATCCCTCTCATCAGGGGTTTGTTTCCTACTTTGCTCCTTTTTTTAAGTGCACCCCGTACTAATTTCCTCTTTACCTCTCCCATCCACCACCATTATTCCCTTTTATACACAGCCACTCATGAAATCTCCTGGAAGGAGGCTGTTGAGAACTGTCTGGATAATCAAGGGTTCTAGTTTCATTTCCTTACAGCACCGTCAGGCCGGCCCCGAGCTCCTCGTGTTTAATGAGTACGTCTGAGACACTTGAAAGAGCCCAAACTCCCCTATTAGGGAACCCTCTTCAGATCTCGGGGTCCTCTCGCAGCTCACCTGTGCCTCTCGCCCCTGCAATGGAGGCAGCATCCTGCTGGCAGCCTGCCAATCACGGGGAACAGACGCGGGTTGGCAGGCACCCCCTGACAGAGAGTCACCGCCATAAAGACATCACCCGTTATTATTATTAACGGGTATTAATTGAGATGTTAACAGCCCTTCCTCCCTTTTCCTCCAGCAGCTGAGCAGAATTCAGGGGACTCTCGCAACGCAGGTTACCCTTGAAAGTCGGAGGAGAAACAAACCTTGTTCTACACACCAGCAAGAAATTACCCGTGTTTAATTCCTCGGTCATTACTTAACCTTTTTACCTAAGTGCACAGGGGGCGAGGGATGAGAAAAGTCTTTCTGCTGTTCCCTCTCACTGACCAGTGAGACAAGTTCATTCCCTCTTCTCCAACACACGCGCTTTCTACTGGAGCACTACAGACCCCATTAATAACACTACATCAGTTTGCTTCAGAGGGCTTCAACAAACTGGAGGGGAAAAAAAGATGCTGGGAGAGGGATTCTGCGAGGGCCCAGAGGCATGTGACGAGCGTGCAGCGAGCGACCTCCCCACGCACCTCTCCGGAGCAGCGAGCATTTACCCTGGCGGCTGTCAGCGCTCCGGCCCCCTCCCACACGGCCGCTCGCTCGCACCCGCCTGCCCGGGACTGCTCTTCGTGCCCGTCCCACTCGGCGGTGTCGCGGCGGGCAGGCTCTCCCCGTTCTGAGGCAGAAACTCCAGATCAAAAGACAAGGGGAAGGGGGAGGAAAAGAGGTAGAGGAGAGGGGAAAAAAAAAAAAAAAAAAGACAACAGCGAAGGAGAGCATCTCCCACTTGTCTCTTGAGCCTGGCATCCACTTTTCCGAGTTGAAGCCCCCGCCAGCCCGGCACAGGGGCGTTCTGTGGCCATTTACACGAGCAGGCAGGGCCGCCCTGGCCGCAGTGGGGGCGCGGGGCGGCGTTCGGGCACCCGCGGCCTCGGGAGCCGGCGGAGCTGGCCCGGCGGGGACCCACGCTGCGGCCAGCGGCGCTGATGGCGGCCCGGTGCCGGGGCCGCAGTGTCAGACCCTCCCCGGCCGGCCGCAGCACGCAGCGGGGCCGCGACCAGCCGCTGCCGTACCCCCCGGCCGGAGACACCCGCCCGGCCCGGCCCGGCCACCGCGGAGAGCGACCCACGGCCGCGGCGGGGCCGCCGTCCCGGGCGTCCCGGCCCCCTTTGTGAGCGGAGCGGTGCGGGACAGGCCGGGCGGCAGCGCCGTGCCGCGGCGCGGGGCAGCTCCCCCGAGCCCGCCGCCTCCCTCCGTCCCCCGTCCGCGCCTCCCCGCCCGCCGCCGGGGCGCCCGGGCGGGAGCGGCGGGCCCCGCGCCCCGATCCCACCTACCGTCCTCCTTGTCCAGCACCATTGTCCCGGGCGCCGAGGGCGGCCGCCGCCGCCGCCGCTCCGGCTCCTTGGGGCGCTCCCCCTCCAGCCGCCGCTCTGGGCTCCGGGGCGGGCGAGGCGCCGGGCCGGGCACCGGGGCGCTGCCGAGGCGGGGGCAGCGGCGCGGCCGCCCCGGCGCTGCCCCGGGACGCGAGTTTGGAGCGGGGCTGCGGCGGCTACGGCCGCGCTGGGCGCCGGAGAGCTGGAGCCGGGCTCCTGCACCAGCCGCCTCGCCCCCGGCCCCGCCGCTGCAGCTCGAGTGCCAGTTTAGGGATCAAAGAAGAAGGGAAGCGGGGGGGAGAGAGGAAAAAGGTAAGGGAGGACCAATATCGGGGGCTGCTCCCCCTGCTCCGTCCTTGCCCAACCTGCGCTGTCAAAAATTGTCTTAATGTAATCGCGTGTGATCGCTCACAACCTCTCTCCCCTTTGCTGTTGCCACTGCAAGAGCTTTCCAGGCTTCTAAAGTGCTTTTCTCTTGATTTCACTCTAAATCTAAAATTATATTCAAAGGAAGGGGGGGTGGGAGGGAGGAAAGATGTGAACCTATCACTGAAAGCAAAAGCACTTGCCGCCTGCCTCGCTCGCTCTCTCTCTCAATTTATGTGCTTTGCACTCTCTCCTGCTGCTGAATAAATGCACACATTTCCCAGGGACCCTCAGATTCCCCTGTTAATTAAATCAATTCATTATGCTCAGATCTGATTAGCAGCCCCTTCCCCCCCTCTTTGAATCAATTATTCAATACACAAACATAATTGCCTGTGCCAGAGGTGTCTAAGTATTAGCTTATTTAACTCCAAGGACACTAATTACCCCTAGGGCAAGGGAACTTTTCTCATTAATTCTGACAAAACACAAAAGCACAGTTAAAGTGTGTGTGTATATACGTGTGTGAGAGAGAAGATGGGGGAGCGCATAGCTGAGGAAGGGAGGCATTACTCTAACACACGTGTTACTGTATAAATAAGCTCAATTTTTCTTTCTACTTCGCGTTAGATTTTCCCCCACATCTTGCCTTTGCTAAGCTTGCCCCATCTGCCTGTTTTTAAAGTAAGGAACAGATTGGCATTGCCAGTCTGTGTCAGATCTGGAGTGAAAGTGCTTGCATCCAAAACAATAAAGAAAAAAGTATGTGGGACTGATAGGAAGCAAAGCAGAATTTGAAAATAGTTTACTAAAGCAGAAAACTCTGTGCCAGACAGTCTTCTGTGCTTTAAAAACCCGTGAAAGGCACAGCCCTCTGGAGCAGCAGGTAAGATGATACATAATCTAGTATGTACTGAGAACAGTTCTGAATTGTTTACCATTTGAATTAATGTCAGTGCCCACTATTAATGTACTTGCTTCCTACGTTTACCATAATGGGCTTGATTTCCATTAGCTAGAGCTGGAATGCTAAAAAGAGCCCGGGCAAGGCTGATGCAAACCGAGATCGACCATCATTGTGGTGTCTGAGACGCATGACTTCTGGCTGGTGTGTTACCCAAGTTTTACCTCTCTGTGAACTTCCTTTAAATTAAAAAAAAAAAAAAAAAGGGTAAGAAAAAAAGAAGTAGTAATTGATTCCCCCAAATTGGGTTTTTACTTTCTAAAGACCCATATTGTTCATGTCCTCAATGTGCACAAAAGTATTGAAGATTTTCTTTTTGTTTCCTTAGGCAATGCATGAGCTGATCCATTAATCCATTTGGCTTTATATATCAGGAAACTAATATTAGCTCAGCTCATCTATTAGCTTTTATTTAGGTCCCACCATGTTGCCTTTTTTTGGACTTTTCTTCAGGCTGGTTCCCTTTGAGGGGAGACAGAGAATTTTTGATAGATTTCAGGGGGGATAGTGCTGCACATGATCTCATGGGACCCATCATGTCCTCAGTTCCCCACCTTCACATTCACCCTGTCAAGATACCCATTATTAAACTTGCCTCTCTACCCACTCTCTTTAAGGCACACCTTGTACACATCACCTATAGCCAAGGGGGTCAAAAACCCCACAAGCACCTCCTCTTCATCCCTACAATAAACCAAACAAACCCATAGCTTAGACTGCTTGGCAACAAACAATAAATAGGATTGGGAACATAAAGTTGTCTTTCATTAGTGCAGCATGTTTTTCTGTGAGTACACACATATAAGGATAAAAATGCTTTCAAGCTTTGTAACACAACAAACCCTGTTAATTCTCTGGTTTTTAATTTCCACTCTGTGGCACATACTGCACCCACAGGAACTTGGTTCTTCTAAGTCCATGAATCTGGGTTTTTTGTTGGTTTTTTTTTTTTTTCCTGCCTTTTGAAGGAACACAGCAGCACTTGAAAAATGCTGACCCTGGAGAACATGGTGCATCAACTAATTTCTGAGTGTGCTTTTGGTCCTTGAGCCCATTCCTTTTCTCACTGTGGCCAAGGAGCCTTTTGGATGCAAAGCCATAATTTCTAAATCTTGGTATGCAACTCTTAAGCCTCAATTCTGAGCTTGCTACAGGGATGGTATGGTTTAATCTAAGCACAGACTTACTGAGTGGCAGAAGTTTGTCTGCATGCACTGGAGCTCAGGGTCACTGTTGGGATGCCAAGGGTAGAACTGGAAGAAACTGAGGAAACAGAGGCTGACTTTGGTATCGTTCTTCAGAAATGATGTTTGCACTTGAGCCAACAAAGGTGAGGTCCCTGGGCATGAAAAAGACCTGGAAGGAAAAATCAAGAGAGAATATTGCACTTGTGTAGGTGCATGAGAGAGCGTCACACAAGGGGAGAAAAATAATGCCAAAACCACCAAAACATTTAATTCCCAAACACACATCCTGCAGTTTGAACAGTCTGCTGCAATCCTGCAGTTACAGTCATGGGCATTTTTAGGTTTACAGCTTTAATAAGGTGAAGAGACAAACCCCAGTGTAAAGCTCCTCACTCTACGTAAATTACTTTTTCTGGTGTGGTGAAGCATTGTCCTGTGTTTGTTTCCATTATATCTGCTCAGAGAGTTATTTCAGAGGACTGAGAAAGTTTCAGTAATTTTTGTGCCTCCTTCACCCAGTAGATTAAGTCTCATATGAAGAATTTCACCACACTTATTTTTTAATACCTTGACACTAGAGGAGAGCAGCTAGATTACTCCTTTAAAAAGCACTTGTGTAGGCAACTGGCCCCATAATGAGTTACTGGGAAAACTTGCCATGGATCAGTGTCTGGGAATAAGCCTCAGATCCTTAACCCTTCATTCTGTGGAACAAAGCACTAAAACAGCTCGCTGCTGGAGGAGGACCAGACAGCACCATTGCTGAGGTGCCAGTTCATCACTGAATGTGCACTGGTTTTTGTTCAATTATGGTGCCTCACACGCTCCATGGCCAGGCAGTTCTGAGAAGCCATCACGCTCAATACTGCAGAAACTACAGAGAAAAGGGAGCAGCTGTGCTCTGCCTAGGGAAGTTTCTGGCCTCATACTAATTCCTGCTATTCCTAGTGCGTGAGGGAAGAGGCACACAGGAATAAACACACCTTTGTGCAGCCAGAGCTTGGGCTCAGACCTCTGGGTCTGACTTGAGCCTCTTGCTCACTAGCTGCTCATACTTTTTGCTTTTTACTTGAGTACAAGCAAGAGAAAATGAAGTTCTTAAGAACAACGCCCCATTCTTATTAAATTACTAAGTCCACAGTATACTTAAGTCAAGCCTTTAGCAGACCCGTGAGGTTTCATATTATCCTATGCTTGAATGAGGCAGATGACTGGAGCAAAAACCAGCTGATGACATAAAAGCATTCTTCTACTTTCAGTCTCCCTTAATTAAGGACTTGGTTAATGTTTCAGTGTTGGGAATTATAAAGTTTCATCAGGGAGGTTAATATGTTTTTTTATCTTTCAGCTGACAGGATTAAAAAAAAATCAAAATAAAAAGGAAGGTGATTAAGTCACGTGTGCCAGTCAGAATCCCACAGTGAAGCAGCACCGGGCCATACCAAAGACTACTCTGCACATGGAGAATTTAGCAGCTGTTTTCAAAGTCAGATTTCTCAGCAGATGAGACTTTTATCTGCCAGTTTGACACATGGGTTTTATTTCTTGAATTCACACAAATAACTGAGACAATTTGCACAGGTCTGTATTAAATTAGCTACAAAACATCTCTATTTTTACCCATTTCAGAATCACTTGCCCCTACCTTGCTGGTGTCAGAAGAGTGACCACGGGCCTGACCTCATACCACAATTCAGCAGCCCTGTAAAGGAGGAAAATCACAAGTGCTCTGAAAAGTTATGTTCACACAGAACATGGGTGGCAGTTCAAAGGACCACTTAAATACATACCTGAGATCTACAGACCTCAATTATTTCTAAACTCTGGCTTGCTCTACTTCTCTGCCTATGCATTGTGAAAATAAATCACTCAGTTCTGTTACTATGTTTTACGTGAAATGAATGCTAAATATTTTCATAAATATAGGTTCTCCCTTAATAAAGAAAACAGTGTATTAAAAATACAGCATTTGCTTTGATAGAAGAAAATGGGAAAGCTTCAAAAATAAAACCTCCAGAGAATAAGTTCTTTGCCACTGTGATATAAGGCTGTAACTGTAAGCCATTAGGCTTTACAATCTGTAATGACCTTTTAGAGAAATTTACAGGGGATAAATTAGTTATTCAGAAGTTGTGCTGCTGCTCTCCATAGGAAAAATTTAAAAGGAATTTTTTTTTTCAAAAATAAAAGTAGCAAGACCTGAATTTTTGGACTGTTTCTTGTTTCATAAGAAGTTTAATGGGCAGATTCGGCATCTCTCGTGTCCAGAACAGCTCAGCTACAATGGAATCCATGAAGTTTTTTTCTACATGAGAAACTGGTATCAGGAAGGTTCTGTGAGTGGGTACAAACTGCTGGGGGGTGAGGTTGGGTGTGACACACTGCAGATCTCCCCAGCACCAGCACAGGCAGGGAGAGGTCTAAGGACCCAAGTGAAAGGCTCTAGAGGAGGCCCAGACACGGAGCTGGGACAGGCTGGATTTCTCTGGGAAAAGCATAAATAACGGAGGTGCTTTCCTAATAGAAGCCTCCTTTCTCCTTCCACCTCTCAAAACTCTCCTAGGCTCAAGTGAGATGTGTTCTTCCACTTGTATGGTCCATCAGGTCTCAACAGTGATCTAAGATTTCAATCCATATCAAACTGAAGTTCAGCAAAAGTTCAGGGATGCACATTTGGCCCAATCTTTCTGAGCAAACCAACACGTGGATTCTGATTCTGCCACCTCTTCACACAGCAGTGCCTGTGCAGAGGTTCTTTAACCCTTAACACACTTATCCCAGCAAAAAGACACCTCCAAACTTATGAATAAACTCTAGTGACAGTGTTTTCATAATGTCCCTTGCTTTCATTTGGATCAATAACTGACTTTTCTGTATGTTCTTCTCTACAGCAAAGTCCATTGCTGCTACAGTGTTCTGCAGATAATCCTGCCTTTTACTCCTCACCTTGGTAGAGTAGATAGGAGTAGATAGACCTGAAAGACAAATCTGGCATCCCTGCATCTGCCTCAGTTGTTTCTGGAGGAATCCAGTGAGACAGTGTCTGGTTCTGGAGTGACACGTGGAGCTCTCGGGCTTGTTGCCACATACTCTGTTACGATCAGAGCTTATTGCTCCCAGCCTGATGTCAAGCAGAGACTAATCAAATGTGGGATGGGTGAGCAGAGACAGAGCCATGCAGCTGCCTTTTCATCATCTCTTACTATCAGCTCTTCTTTAAACTGCAGCAGCACACAGAGGGGTCCCAGTCATGGAGCTAGACCACAGCACATTGTCCAAAAATCCCAGTGCCCTTCTTCAATAGGATAGCTTCTTTCTTCACTGCCTTGCACGAAAGAGACCAGGCAAAATTGACACAGAATAGTTGGAGATGGATGAATTGAAAAGACAAAATGCAATGTCAGGCTCATGTTGCTTTGTGATAACAATACCCTAAGACACTGCCAGTGTCCCCTATGTTTTGTGGCTCCCTCTGCCTCTACTTGGCGTGGATGACATTTGTCAGGTCTTCATAACATCATTCTAACAACATATAATCTAAAATGTTGAGCTCATAGGAAAATGGCTGCTGGCACAGGAGCTGTAGGTGCACACAAAGGATCTGGTGTGGCAGCTGAACACACAACAGAGGAATTCCAGCTATTCCCATGTTAGGGAGGGTCTGTTGCACTGGGCTGTTTTGCACTTGAATTCATCAGCATCCAGTTCAGTCTGAATCTAATGGTGATAATCTTCTTGATTCATTAACGTGTGAGATGAGAAAACACATACACAAACCAGAGAGATTAATATTTTTGTGTTTGTTTGTTTTAAAATAAATCCATGCTGTGAAATTACAAGATTTCTCTCTGAATCCAAAGACAGAAACCAGTTCCATGAAGATGAAAGTTAGGGAAGTTGTTCTGATAAAAGCAGGCAGGTGGAGGCTCTAATGAAGGCATACACTATAGTGCACATCTTGCCAATATTTCTTAATGAATAATATGTGCACTCAGATGAGAATAGTATTGATTGAGGTCTGCAGGGAAAGTTCTCTAGGAAAAATTTTTATTCTAGGAGCAGAGTCCTTTTTGGAAGATTTTGATCTTTTCCTGCTGCAACCTTTCTCCTCCCCTCTCTTTGTGCTACCCAAAGCAACTGACAGTCAAAAAATGAAAAGCCTCCCCTGCATCTAATGTATCTATCAGATCCAAAAAGAAATTTATACACCAGTACTAAGAATGGCTGCACCATTCTCCTTAGCTGGTAGAGGACACAGCAGTGTATAATTAGGACTGGATTACTTCGCTCAGAACTGGAACAGAGAGCAGATGTCTTGCATTAATATTGGCATTTGATTTCACACACTTTCTTTGCCATGTTTGCAAAACCAATTTGCCTTCCTATCTCGGATCTTGCCTTTCGTTTGCTCTCAGGCTGCTGTAATGCAAACAAAAAGCCACCAGTGGCAGTATGAAAGTACATGTAGAAGTTCAGGCCCTTACAAAGTGGGTAGAGCTTAGGATTTAATTACTATTGTAAAATATCAACTTATTTTCTGATTATGTTGATGAGATTGGTACGGTCGGTATGTTCTGCTGATGCCAACTCAGACAAAAGAGGTCATGGCATTAGAATGCATTTGTGAACAGTAAAGAAAGATACACCTCTTCCAAATTAATGCCATCAGACTATCTGTAATACAGATGAGAGATGCATTCCCCTTCTCAAACACAGCTAACCTTTTTTTCACCTGTTTTTCCACACAGGGGACTTCTAGTCTTGATTTTGCTCCAGTTCAACTTTTCATGCGCAGAATCCTTCCAGAGGGCCTACAACAAAATTTCATGCTGTTAAAAATATTGGCCCCAATTCTGAACTGCAGCCAGCTTGCATTTGATAGCAGCTTTATGGCTGCAGCTGGGTTCTGGAGGTTTCTTAGGAGGCAAAGATGATCTGCCTTAATTCAGGAGCATCCAGAGGCTGATCACAACGTCCCACACTACAGCAGCACAGAATAGCTGTAATGTGGGTAGCATGCAAGCAGCAGGGTGATGCTGACAAACTCTGGATGCTGACAAACTCAATACAGGGGTGCAACCCAAATTGCCTCACCACCGACCCTCTTCTGCAGTGCTAGCTTTGGCTTCAACACACTGTTTGCTTTACTTGGTGATGGGAAATGCTCTCCAGACCTTGCCCTGTAGCACCAGAACACACCTGTTTGCAGGTGGCAGCACCTGTTTGCACCATGCAGAGCTTTTCCTACAGAGGTGCTTTGGGAAGATGACAGCTCTACCCAGACCTATATCCAAACCCACAGTTACTGCCTTTGTTCCCTTGTCATGCCAGACACTTAGAGAAGGGGATGATTTCTGTGACAGGGTCAGAGAGACCAGGAGATTTTGTGCTTGTAGACCTCCAAGTCTTTTCCCCATGAAAAGCCATCCCTTTTCTGTCTACTCTCTGTACACAATAGCAGCAACTCCCCTAGTCCTAGAGAATGTGTTGGATATCTGAACAAAATGGCAAATTAGGAAATGTTGTAGGGGTAATTTCACATTATTCTGGCCCATCAGCGAATGACAGAAGTGATGGGCCAGAATAGGACTAAAACAAGGCAATAACTGGAAGGAATGGTAGTGGTTGCCACAGCTCTCTAAGCAGGTGAGAAGCTCAGTCTGAAAGCAGTAAAGATAACTACAGAAATGATATCATTCTCTCAGTGAGAGCTGGAAAAGCTTCTGTGCTCACAGGGAGGTCAAGAAGTGAGAGCCCAGTGGATCATTTTGTTGCGTTTTTAATGCTTCATGGCACAGGGTCAGTCAGAAATCCCTATCCTGAGGTCATGGTTGGGGCAGCATGGAAAGCAATCTTTTCTGCTGCTGGCAAGGCCCTGCTCAGGCTCTGCTCTTTCTCTCTCTCAGATTATTACAGCCCACTCCTCCTGCTCATCATGCCATGGTTAAATCCACCCTGGGCACTGGCATTCAGCTTCTCTGGGATCACAGGGGCCCCGAGGACTTTCCCTGTGGCATTCTGTCCAGGCTGTTGCAATGTGGTGCAACAAACAGCCATCCAAAGGTAACCCTGGGCAGAATTTGGGGCAGTAAAATTCCTTACCCTGCCTGTTGATAAGCAAGGACTAATATTTATTTTTAGCTCCACATTTAAATAGCATGAGTGAGACAGAATGAGGAGCATGGATGGCAACAAACTTGTCTGATAACTGAGTAATGAGCCCTATTTTTACGGCATTAGCCCCTTGTCAATGCAGCAGTGTGGTTACACTTGACATGTGGGGAAATGGGGATAATCATCCCTCTCTGAACCTGCCTAGGAGATGCTTTGACCTAGAAGAAGTTTGACTCAGAAGAAGCTGAGAAGCACGGCTTGGAGGGCCTCCTAATGACTACATCTGTTTTAAATAGACATATTTTGACTATGGCTTCCCTACCAAACAGTCACCAGAGTCAAGTGATCACTTAAAAAGGCTGAGATACAACTCTGCAGTATTTTACAGTGGATTTAATAGCTAAGCCTTAGAGGAAAAAATACCACCCTGCAAGCACACAGCTGAAGCACGGACATTTAATGAATGCTGCTCACTGCCTAAATGTGAATTCACACTGCAACACTCTTGCAAATGATCTATAATGCCTTGCATTGCTAGTATATCAAATTTGCATAAATATACCTCAAATATTTATAAATCAATATATACAAGCACGTGTTTAAAAGTGACTATCAAAAGTGCATACACACAGAGTTCTTACATGCTCTAATTAACCCAAATAATCACATTTTGCCTTATTAAATTAAACATTCTATGGATAAAAAGTAGCTTGCCATCTAAGCACTAAAATACTGTTAGAAAGAAACCCTGCTGCCAAAAAAGAAACAAGAGAACATGCCCATGGAAGAACACTTAACTGAAATGTAGCTGCAGGATCTAATGCCATGGAATGACTAACAATAATGTATATATTACTTTTAAACAAGCCAGCAGTTTTGGATAACTTTCCACTTCTCTCTCTGGTACTCCAGTTTCAGCCTAGTGAGCTATAACTGTTCAGGATAAGCGGAGAGCAGTAAAAGAGCCTGCTAAACCTCTTGCCCATTTTAAAAGGTTTCCTCAGAAGCAATGAGAATTCCTTATTTCCTCCAGCTGCTTATTTACTGGTGCTTCCCTGCTTTCATTTAATTAGAGCTAAAAAAACAACAGCAACAACCATCCCTGATAATTTTTAAACTCTCTCCAACTAAGAAACCCTTATCAAGAGGTACAAAGAAGCACTTAGGACAGCTGTGGAGTTGGGAACAAATTTCTTGGTGGGTCCCACTTTAAAGCTTTTATATGCCTAAGAAATCTAGCCCTGGCTGAAAGGAAGTGATTAAAGTTTTTAAAGACTACAGAGTTTTACACAGAGTAGTGTGATACTCAGGACCAATTAAATGTCATCTTAAGTACTTAACTGAAGCTTTTTTTTTTGTACACTAGGAATCAGTTAAGTGGAAGGTGCCAAATTAAACTTACATTTGAATTGACTTAATTTCAAGTGATTATGCATCGTAATTTAAAAATGATTTCAGAAAGCTTTCAGTGGAGCAGCCTCTGTTAAGTTGGCTTCAGGAGCACTGTGTTAAGTCTGAAAAAAGAAAACAGGGCAATATGACATGCTCAAGAGCAAATAAGTGCAACTAACAACAACAAAAGTGTTGCAATTAAGCCCACAATAACGCAGGTGGCATCTCATGAGGAGGTCTCAGTCAAGAGAGACTCAGTCTGCACAAGGACTCTGAGGGAGTGTGCTTCATTTCAGGCAAGAGCAGTAAACCCCAGGTTTTCTTCCTCCAACATGTGACAATTTAATTTGCCACATGTAATAACATGATATAATTACTCACATGCCCTTTCTTTGATGAATGCTTTTCTCAAGCAAATATGACTTTGACACATATTAGGGACAAGGGGA